>NC_138546.1:40117500-41332000 GCF_964234715.1 Podarcis melisellensis | reverse complement strand
AGAAGAAGAAGAAGAAGAAGAAGAAGAAGAAGAAGAGGAGGAGGAGGAGTTTGGATTTGATATCCCGCCTTTCACTCCCTTTAAGGAGTCTCAAAGCGGCTAACATTCTCCTTTCCCTTCCTCCCCCACAACAAACACTCTGTGAGGTGAGTGGGGCTGACAGACTTCAAAGAAGTGTGACTGGCCCAAGGTCACCCAGCAGCTGCATGTGGAGGAGCGGAGACGCGAATCCGGTTCCCCAGATTATGAGACTACCGCTCTTAACCACTACACCACACTGGCTCTCCAAGGTGTAATAGGTGGAAGCAGGTAGGCAAAAGCTAGGTTGGCAGGTCTATCTATATCATGGGTAGGCAAACTAAGGCCTGGGGGCCAGATCTGGCCCAATCATCTTCTAAATCCAGCCCGTGGATGGTCCAGGAATCAGTGTGATTTTACATCAGTAGAATGTGTGCTTTTATTTGAAATGTATCTCTGGGTTATTTGTGGGGCATAGGAATTCATCCCCCCCCCCAAATATAGTCCAGCCCCCCACAAGGTCTGAGGGACAGTGGACCGGCCCTCTGCTGAAAAAGTTTGCTGACCCCTGATCTATATCATCTATCTATCTATCTATCTATCTATCTATCTATCTATCTATCATCTATCTAATCTATCTATCCAGTCTGATGTGGTGGTGAGAGTGGTGGACCAGCACTGGAGAGACCCAAGTCAGATCCCTACCCATTCATGAAGCTTGGACCCATCACTACGGGCACATCCACATTTCCCATTTCCCATTGATTTCTAGTCATGGGTGGGGAGCGGGCAGTCCTGTGATCTAAACCATTGAGCCTCTTGGGCTTGCTGATCGGAAGGTCGGTGGTTTGAATCCCGTGACGGGGTGAGCTCTCGTTGCTCTGTCCCAGTTCCTGCCAACCTTGCAGTTCGAAAGCACACCAGTGCAAGTAGATAAATAGGTACCGCTGCAGCGGGAAGGTAAACGGCATTTCTGTGTCCTTTGGTTTTCGTCGCGGTGTCCCATTGTGCCAGAAGCTGTTTAGTCATGCTGGCCACATGACCTGGAAAGCTGTCTGTGGACAAACGCCCGCTCCCTCAGCCTGAAAGCAAGATGAGCGTTACAACCCCATAGTTGCTTTTGGGGTCCTTTACCTTTTACCTTTTCTAGTCATGGCTCTGAGAGGTTCTTTTGTCCTGCTGCTTCCCCTGGGAAAACCTACTGTTTCCACCTGAATTGGAACAAATGTCCATCAGGCTTATTGCAGATGGATGTTTGTTTTGATTCAGCAGTAAACTGCAGGTTTTCCTGGGGGAAAAGACAGGACAAAATGAAAAGCTCTTGGCCCCATGACTAGACATCATGGGCAAACAATAAATCATGGGACAAACAAAGAAATCATGTGACAAACAGAAGTGTGGATGAGCGCTATGCCTCAGTTTAATTTACCTCACAGTTTTGTTTGAAGGTAAAAATGGGGGAGAACCATCACTTAATGCTTAGCTGCTTGGAGGAACCAAGGGAGATGAAATAAATTCATATCTTTGCATTTCTATTCTGATTCTTAAGGTTTATTTGCAGCTTCACATGTCTGAGCCTTGAATGAACTATATTTCTTAGAGTTTAGAAAAAGTGCTGACTTGTTTGCAGAAAGCTTGTGCGGAGGTTAGACTATATTCTGGTTTAACTGAGCACTCATCACAATTGGTTTATGGGGTAGTCATATGACAATGAACCTGTTAAGTTGTGGGTGAACATATCAGACGACACAGCGATTCTTCAAACAGCTCTTGTTTATTCACAGGCCAGAACAGAACAGAACTGAAGGGTTCAGTCAGCCTGCTTATATAGAGCTCCAGTACAACGTAACTGTAACAATTTTCTAAAACTATCCAATCACTGAACGTCACTTTCGATCCCTTATTTGCATAACTATCTACAGTATCCCCCTGCTGGCCCAGGGTGAGAACTTCAGTACATAACAGAACCTTCATCGTAATTTGCTTGCAGGGTGAATAGAAATCTTCCTATTTCATCTCACATTTTTCAGCGCATTTCCCAGTAACTTTCCTAACCACAAAAACTTACTTTAAAAAATCAAAGAAGTTGATTTGTTGAGGGTAGGGTGACAGAGTGTTTTAACCCACTTTAGGTTTGCAAAACAAATTTCTGATATGAATGCCCTTCTTACAAAACAGTGACAGCCTGGAGACCCACTTCCTTCAAAATATGGCACACGAGACTTGGTCCTTTGAGAGCCGCTGTTGCTTATTCTGCTGAATGGGGCATTGGACACCAGTCCTAAGGTCCTTTCCTGATGGCTCCAGGGCTCTGCCTTTGAGAATCTATGGCTCCTCCCTAAAGAATTAGCTTTGGTGAGATTATCAGGCCCCTTTGAACCCAAGAATTGCACGTCTCCAGGCTGTGTTCCCGCTGGCAATCGGATTGACTTCAAACAGTTCTGCCACGCTGAGCTCCAAAAGCAGGACAAATCCTTCTGTTCGCTCTCGTCTTCATTTCTCCCCCTTTCATGCTTTGTACCTCATCTCAGAAGATTTAACAGCCACCAGGTTTTTGGCTTTCATGCCTGTGTGAAGGTGAGGGAACAGGCATGCTCATCTCCAAGATGAATAAAGACTCTGAATGGAAATGGCGGCAGAGGGAGGAGAAAGGGAGAAAATGAGCAAAACAGGCGAGGAAAGAGGAGCAATGGGGGGAGACGTGATTGCTTAATTACACTCTGAACTTTTATCTGCAGAGCCTTGGATCGCACCCTAATGAAAGCAAATGGCATGCAGAGAGGCATGGTGCAGATGGAGACCCAGTACAAACAGTTCTGGGCAAGCGATAGCTGGCAAGGATTTGTGTGTGTGTGTGTGTGTGTGTGTGTGTGTGTGGAAACTTTTCTAGGGTGTGCATGGGAAAAGGTAAGGATTTCCAGAGCTTCAGAAAGAACGTGTGAAATTCTGGTAGTAACAGCTTACAGTGGTCATTGGAACGTGAGCTGCATTTCCATGACAGGGTCAGTGTGGCATCAGGATGAGAGTGTTAGTCAAGATGTGTCAGACCAGGGTTCAAATCCCCCACTCAGCCATGAAGCTTACTGGGTGACGTATGACCCGTCACTCACTTTCTGTCTAACACTCAGGGTTGATCTGAGGATAAAATGGGAATGCAGAGAATTCTGTATGCCATCTCGAGCTCCTTGGAGTAAGGGTGGGCTAGAGATGTAATGAATGAATGAATATAAATAATAAACAATATATTCCATTTTCACAATGTTAATTCTCACATTATCTTTGGGGTTTCTACGCAATGGAAAAGCCATTTCCAGGACTTTAGTGACCATCTACATCAGTTCTGAGAATTTGCTGTGTGAAAGGTATGATCTGAAAGATGTGGGAGGCTGAAGTTCAATAATAATAATAATAATAATAATAATAATAATAATAATAATAATAATAATAATATATTACTTATACCCCACCCATCTGGCTGAGTTTCCCCAGCCACTCTGGGATGCTTCCAACAAAATATTAAAATACAATAGTCCTTCAGATATTAAAAGCTTCCCAAAATAGAGCTGCCTTCAGATGTCTCCTAAAAGTCTGGTAGTTGTCTTTTCCTTTGACATCTGGTGGGATGGTGTTCCACAGGGCGGGTGCCACTACCGAGAAGGCCCTCTGCCTGGTTCCCTGCAACCTCACTTCTCACAGTGAGGGAACCGCCAGGAGGCCCTCAGCACTGGACCGCAGTGTAGTAGTAGTAATAATAATAATAATAATACATATAGAAATAAAAAAATTAAGGCTCAAACTTGATTATTGTTTCTGAACTGATTAATGTGTGCTATAAACTTTAATACAAATTAAGTGCAGTGTGCAGCATAAAAAGCCAGAAAGAGTATAACCCTGGGCTTATGATTGTTTATAAATGATAATGAAGGAATTGAGGGGATGCCTATCACATTTGCAGATGACACCAAAGTGTAACTAATGCCACAGAAGACAGAATCGGGATTCAAGGTGAATTTAACAGATTGAAGAATTGGGCCCAAACTAAGAAAATGAAATTCAGTAGAGGCAAATGCAAACTTCTGCACTTGGGCAGTAATAAACGCCTGCACAGATATAAGATGTCTTGCCAGTAGTACATGGGAAAAGGATCTAGGGGTCTTGGTGGACCACAAGCTTAACATGAGTCAACAGTGTGATTCAGCAGCAAAAACAGCTAATGCTATTCTGGCTGAATCAACAGAAGTTTAGTGTCCCGATCAAGGGAAGGAATAGCAATGCTCTGTTCTGCCTTGGTTAGACCACACCTGGCGTACTGTGTCCTTCTTAGATATTGACAAGAAAGATATTGACAAGCTGGAACATGTGCAGAGGAGGGTGACCAAGATGATCAAGGGTTTGGAAACCAAGCCTTGTGAGGAACTGTTGGGGGACCTGGGTATGTTTAGCCTAGAAAAGAGGAGACTGAGAGGAGATATGATAGTCATCTTCAAATATCTGAAGGGCTGTCCCATGGAAGATGGAGCAAGCTTGTTTTCTTCTGCTCCAGAGGGCAGAAGCCAAACCAATGGATTCGAGTTGCAAGAAAGGAGATTCTGATTAAACACCAGGAAGAACTTTCTGGCAGTAAGAGCTACTTATGCAACATCCCCCCAAAATTTTTGTATGTATATATATATATATATATGTATATAATGAACATGTGCTGATCTATAGTGGATATATGCAGATTTAGAAAGAACAATGATCTTTGAAGTTGAAATATGGGAGGTGGGAGACTTTGTCTACATGACCCTTGTGCCCAGGTGTTAACTGTGGATGGGCTGCTTCTGTTAGAATTCCTGCTCCATGATTGCAGTCATGGGATTTTTGTCTGTCACATGACAGTATATGTTCCCAGAGTGGGAAGTGACGGAGACTGGATGTTTGTGTTACCATGTTCCATGAAGTGGGACTATTGTCCTTTATTTTTTCTCTCTTTGGTGTCTGATGCTAGAGAGAGAGGGAGCCATGTTGCAGTGCTCTGTGTGTGTTTATATGTAAATAAAGTAGATTAGCCAAAATGCTGAGTTGCTGAGGTCTGTCACGCAAAATGTGAAGACTCTGCGGATCCCTAAGTGTGCTGATGTCTGTTGCCATCGGTCGCTGTGATGTTCGGGCAGAAGAAAGCTTTTGAAGCTCCCGATTGACCAGGAGCGAGGGAACATGCCAGTCAGGTATATGTCTCTACCAGGGTCCTACTCGAGTGTAGGACAAGCTCCTGACAGCTTCATGGCCCCTATTGTGGGGCTGTTTAGAAGTGTCTTTGAAAAAGAAACAAGATGCTACACCAGTGTTTTGTCTCTAGAAAAAAAGGTGCTGGTACTCTAGGTGGTTGCCCTGGGCACAAAATTTCCTCAGGGCCAAGAAAAGAATTACATGTAAAACAATTACATGTTTTACTGGAACTTCATTAAGATCTTGGTATACAGTTATTACATGATGCGTGATAATTAAATGACTTGCTGCAACAGCAGACCTTTTTCTGTACTCTCAGTACCTGACTGTGCATGCTTATTTTCACCACAGGGTTACACCATCCAGGAATCTGCCGGGTCACAGGCTCTTGCCTCCAGTGCTTTTTCTTTTTCTTTTTAAAGAAAAAAAAAGTGCAGGTACTCACCATGAAGTTGATACAGTAACTGCCACATTTTTAACTTTTTTGGGGGGAGCTGAGCTGCCGGTACTGTGTACCCTTGCGTACCCCCAGAAAAAAGCACTGTGCCAACCAGTTGGAATTTGATTGTTGGGGCCAAACAAGGAATTTGGGGGTCCGTGTGGGGCTGCCCCAGATGCTGCCTATTGGGGATTGCAACTTGGAGCATCTCAGTATTCTCCTCTGGACTGGGCTTGCCTATCCAGGCTGGCCATTGGGGACTTTCCTGGACAGATAGGGACCCCTGACCATTAGGTCCAGTTGCGGACGACTCTGGGGTTGCGGTGCTCATTTTGTTTACTGGCTGACAGAGCCAGTGTACAGCTTCCAGGTCATGTGGCCAGCATGACTAAGCCACTTCCAGCAAACCAGAGCAGCGCACGGAAATGCTGTTTACCTTCCCGCCGGAGCAGTACCTATTTATCTACTTGCACTTTTGTGCTTTCGGACTGCTAAGTTGGCAGGAGCTGGGACTGAGCAACGGGAGCTCACCCCATCTGGGGATTCGAACCGCCAACCTTCTGATCGGCAAGCCCTGGGCTCTGTGGTTTAACCCACAGCACCACCCGCATCCCTCCTGGACAGGTAGTGCTGCGTAAAAGCTTCCTGTTGAGGCTGGGGCTTGGCCTGAACAACAAAGCTTCCTTGGCTCTAATGTGTTTCTGTTTGCTCCTCGGTGTGGACTCCCAGAGTCCTTGCCCCTGGCTCACCTCTGACAGCTGCTGAGGGCTTAGCCTTGGCAGTTCTCTGTTTTTTCTCCATTGCCTTATATGATCTTTATGTGCAGCTGACAGATCTGATATTCAACTTGCCAGGAAAAAGGGGTCCAAGTTTTTAAAATGACAGCCAGCTAGCAAGGGAATAAATCAAGCTAACTAGTAACATGCAGAACCCTCTTCTGCATTCGTCTCCACCTGCTGTAGAAATGTTTCTCCTCTTACTTAGCCAGATACAAATTAAAAGCAACAACAATCCAGCCTCCCTGTATCAGTTCACTCGGCTGAATTCTGCAGACTGTTGCGAGAGAATTGCATTTTGTAGCCGTGGCGTCTTCTAATTGAGATGTCTAAATCGCTTCGAGCATCCTCAGTTGAAAACCAATTAATACATATCGCACTCAAAACAGCCCTTTTTGTTAAGGCTCAATTAAGGGAGATATAATGAGGCCATCCCAGGTGAAACTCCTGGCACATGTTGCGTGTGCTCCATTTTGAATGATAGCTGTGACGTGCAGGCTGGCTTTGAACTAGTTTTTTGTCTGTCACTCACGCCTGCAAAAAACCCTATAGGCGCAGGCATAAATGAGAACTTGATTGACTTTTTAAAAGCTGCCTTAAATAAGAGATGAAGTTTAGTTAACTTCCTTATGGGCATGGGAAAGCGATGATTTACCTTTGCAATGCTCCCCGTGTCCGTAGTCCTAGCAGACTTCGACGAGATATTAGCAGCCGCTGCTTTGGAATCATTATGACCCCTACACAGTGGTTTCCGGCAACCACAGATGTATTTAATTTTTAATTACTGGTGCGGCAATTTTTGTTTCTGGCTTAGGAGTGTACTGAGCTGAATTGAGGATCTTCTTCTTCTTCTTCTGATTTCTTTGGCGATCACTCGTAGCTGAGTAAGATTGTCTTCCATAAACACGATTTTAACAAGTGACACTGGAGGCCAATTCTGGATCCACACGTCCTTCCACAGTGGGGACATAGGTTTCTGGGCAGGAGTTGATCACGGTCTGGATTTGCCAAGCGTGCCTTCCTCCTAGCACGTTTCTCTCTTGCGTCTTGAGTTCGAGTGTCTTCAAAACCCATGACACCTTTGGTCAAGGCTGTTCTCCAACTGGAGCGCTTGCAGGCCAGTAGTTCCCAGTTGTCAGTGTTTATACTAATTTTTTTTAGATTTGCTTTGAGACAGTCTTTAAACCTCTTTTGTTGACCACCAGCATTATACTTTCCATTTTTAAGTTAGGAATCGGGTAGTTGCTTTGGAAGACGATAATCAGCATCCACACAACATGACCAGTCCAACGAAGTTGATGTTGAAGAATAATTGCTTCAACACTGGTGATCTTTGCTTCTTCCAGTACACTGATATTAGTTCTCCTGTCTTCCCAAGTGATGTGTAAATTTTTTTGGAGTGTATTGAGCTGAATTGAGGGTTATCCACATGATCTGTCAGTTAGTTCATTTAGGAAATCATTTCTGGCTTCGCATTTCCAGCTCATTTCTTCACAATACGTTATAGCAAAATACCTGTGGCAGAGGCACAGAGTGCAAGTGGTGAGGTGGCACCAGGAGAGCCAGTGTGGTGTAGTGGTTAAGAGCGGTAGACTCGTAATCTGGTGAACCGGGTTCGCGTCTCCGCTCCTCCACATGCAGCTGCTGGGTGACCTTGGGCTAGTCACACTTCTCTCTCAGCCCCACTCACCTCACAGAGTGTTTGTTGTGGGGGAGGAAGGGAAAGGAGATTGTTAGCCGCTTTGAGACTCCTTTGGGTAGTGATATAGCGGGATATCAAATCCAAATCCAAACCAGGTGCGCAGCTGAGGAGGGCGCCTTCTCAAAGCCTGCTGAGCGCTTGCCTAGCTTCCGGAAGGAGTCATGAGGGCTCTGACAGTTCTTCTGCCTCCTTCCCAAAGCTGGCCAAGTGCTTACCAGACTTTGGGGACGAGGGAGGCTGAAAAAGGTTCCCTACCTATGAGCTAAACTCACGAAGCTGTCTTCAGCCTGACCAGCAAAAAAGCAACCGCCCCGTGGTGAAATGCCACTTCAACTGCTATTTACTAGGCAGTCACCTCCATCTCTCTGGTGATGTGCACAATAGACAGGAGCAATTAAGTGATACTTCGCTGAAATGCTCCACAGACACTGGCTGCAGCTGCTGATATGCAAAAGAATGGCGTTTTGAGCTACTTTCGAGAATGCTATTGCTTTACATCTTGCATTATGTATCATATTTGCGGCGCATAATTCTGTGGCAATAATGCCAGGCGCACAGAGCCTTGAATTGAATGGCACTTTGCATTTTTGGGCGGGTGGGGAGAGGCATAGTCAAGATGGGAAGAATGCTCCATGCAGAAGATAATGGTCCTGATGATACCCTATTTTTCAACAAGCAGCTGCATCATCATGATGTTATTTAATGTCATATATATATATATATATATATATATATATATATATATATTTGCTTTCGTAGATTTTCACGGGTACAGGAATGCAGGTTTTGGTGTCCTCGGGTGTCTTCCCGTGTAAAAGTTGGGGTGTCTAGGCGACGTTTCGACGAGGTCTCACTCGTCATCTTCAGGCTGGTGCTTTCGGCTTCTTGTTACTGGAACAGAGCAGGATCTCAGTGTTTGAGTTCCTATAAATACTGTTGAGGGGGTGTGGTGTATAGCCTCCAATGTTCTGGGCAGAGAGGAAGTTCCCAGGCTAGTGTGCCTTTTCTTCTTTTGTTCCTTAATTACTTGAGGGATATCTTGAGTGATTTCTTGAGTGATATCCTGAGTACCACTTAGGTGGGTCATTAGGTGTGGATTAGTTGCTAAAGTCTTTGTGTCTTGACCTCTTGAACTTGTGAAGAGTTTTTCTGAGAAGATGGCTGTACTGCACTTAGTTGTGCTCTGGCTTGGCTTCGTGTATAGGGGCGAGCTGTGGTTTTGTGGCCTGTGTCAGGAACAAAAGAAGAAAAGGCACACTAGCCTGGGAACTTCCTCTCTGCCCAGAACATTGGAGGCTATACACCACACCCCCTCAACAGTATTTATAGGAACTCAAACACTGAGATCCTGCTCTGTTCCAGTAACAAGAAGCCGAAAGCACCAGCCTGAAGATGACGAGTGAGACCTCGTCGAAACGTCGCCTAGACACCCCAACTTTTACACGGGAAGACACCCGAGGACACCAAAACCTGCATATATATATATATATATATATATATATATATATATATATATATATATATATATATATATATGATGAGCAGTGTAGCATCTGGGACTCTCCTGACTGTAAAAATGTGATTCCCCCCCCCTTCTGCGCTTGCTGAATTTCACAACTGTTGGGGGACATGCTTCTCTTTTGCGGCAAAGTCCTTGGGGTTGAATACAGCCCCCCAACCAAGCCTCTCTACCTGCCCTCCAGGACTCACCCCAGTACATAGCCCCTCCTCAACTGGTGGCAGCAAGAAGCAACCCCCCCCAAACGAAGAAGAGTTCTTACTGATGAGTTTATTCAATCATCACAGCGAGAGACAAGGATCTGTTAATGGTGTTGTTCCAGCTGAGCTCCTTGCCCCTCCCGTCCTAGCAACAACACTTCCCCTCACAGTAGCCGCCAGGGTTTAATTGTCTCTGAGTCCTTTGCTCTTGCTTTCTCAATGGACGTTGAGTTCTGGGAGAAGGGGGGTCAGAAATACTCTCCAGTGATAATGTGTCAGCTGGCTGCTCTGTCTCTGTCTCCCCCCTCCCAACACCTCCCAACTCTTCTTCAAGAGCCAGTGTGCTTAAGAGCGGTAGACTCATAATCTGGTGAACCAGGTTCGCGTCTCCGCTCCTCTACATGCAGTTGCTGGGTGACCTTGGGCCAGTCACACTTCTCTGAAGTCTCTCAGCCCCACGCACCTCACAGAGTGTTTGTTGTGGGGGAGGAAGGGAAAGGAGAATGTTAGCTGCTTTGAGACTCCTTTGGGTAGTGATAAAGCGGGTTATCAAATCCAAACTCTTCTTCTTCTTCTTCTGTTCACCTCTCTCTGAGCTGTGACCTTCCTCAGACCACTGCTGTAATTCAATACTGCCTTCCTCTTCTCTAGAAGCAACAGGAGAAAGGCGGGCGATCGCCCTCATTCCTCCTTAATATCATTGCCTTCAGTCCAGTTCCTGACAACCAGTGATAAAGCCAGGACGGTGTAGTAGTTAGTGCTGGTAGAGGGTTCAAGTCCCCACTCAGCCATGAAGCTCACTGAGTGACCAAAGGCCAGTCACTTACTCTCAGCCTTGTGAGGATAAAATGGGCAGGAGAACTATGCATGCTACGTTGAGCTCCTAGGGGGAAAGCTGGGATTTAGATAAAGTGAATAAGTAAACAAATAAGCTACACATCCTCCTGGCTCTGCTTCATGTCCTACTTGAATGCTTTTGCCTGGCTGGAATGCAGCCTTGAATTCTGATCATGCCTCTTGCTTCCTGGGATGGAGGATAGAGAAGGGTGTGTGTGTGTGTGAATAATAATAATAATAATAATAATAATAATAATAATAATAATTTATTTGTACCCCGCCCATCTGGCTGGGTTTCTCCAGCCACTCTTGGCGGCTTCCAACAAAGATTAAAAATACATCAAAATGTCACAGATTACAAACTTCCCTGAACAGGGCTGCCTTCAGATGTCTTCTAAATGTCAGGTAGTTGTTTATCTCTTTGATATTTGATGGAAGGGTGTTCCACAGGGTGGGTGCCACTACTGAGAAGGCCCTCAGCCTGGTTCCCTGTAGCTTTGCTTCTTGCAATGAGGGAACCACCAGAAGGCCCTCGGCGCTGAACCTCAGCATCCGGGCAGAACTATGGGGGTGGAGACACTCCTTCAGGTATACTGGGCCGAGGCCATTTAGGGTGTGTGTGTGTGTAGAAACCAGCCTATAGTATAAATGTAACATTTGCATAAATTGCTCCACCCACTATTGTCTCTAACCCCACCCCCCACTCTCTTGTGCAAGGTCACCCAGAGGAGTATACAACCTTCAGCCTGAAAAAAAAGAAGAAACTTTTTCCTATGGAGAACCAACAATTCACAAGAAAGGGAATGCTGTAATTCAGGAAGGTCTGAGTCCAAAATCCTCTACCCTGATAGGCTCACTGCACACAATGGGCATGTCAGTAGCTAAGCATTAGTCAAATCATGGGTGTGGTTCTTTCTGGATGACACCACTTTGCACCATGAAGAAAGAATCATCTGAGACATTATCCTATGTATTACTGTTATTAAATTTATATGCCCCCTAATATTTATCACTTTTATATCCCACTTCACTTTTAGAGTTGCTACAGTGGAATCCCTGATGTGGACATTGTGCAGAGTAAAAATGAGTTTGCTCTTCACCTCAATAATGAATTTCAAAGCTTTGCTGGAAACAGAATTTAAATAGTAACAAAATAAACATTGGCAAAAAATAAGAAGTAACACATTGCTCTTAAACAAACAAGCAATGTGTTCTTGTCATAGTTAAGTCCATAAAACAGTTGAATAAATTTCCTCTCTCTGGTCCCAGAGAGAGATCCTAAGCAACTTGCTTCTTTATCATCTCAGAGTTTAGCTTCTGCTTCTGGCTTCATTGCTGACAAAGACTTAGGTCTCAGGTTTCATCTTCATGCTGTGAGAGATCTGTAGCTCAGGTAATGACTCATCATTTAAGCTAAAGATTGAAAGAGAAACATCCAACCTTTTCTGCCGCATTTGCCAGAATGAAACCTCCTGTGCCCAATGCAAACTTCTCTTTGCAAAATGTTTTCAAACACTATGTGTACAAACATTACGTCTTTTGTGTATTAAACTTTTATCTTTAACACTTTCAAGGGGGTGTACATTTCCCCCTCCTCATTTTATCTTTACAAAAAAATTATAGGGTGTTAGGCAGAAAGACTTCAACTTTTCCAAGGTCAACCTGTGAGCTTCATGGCTGAATGGGGATTCAAACTCCTGATCTCCCATATCCTAGTTCAACAGGCTAATCACTACCCCCACACTGCCAAAGCAGGCTTCTAAGAAGTTCAGAAGCATAAAAGCCCATTGCATACAGATTAAAATACACATAATTAAAATACACAGTAGAACAAGTAGGCTTCAGATGTTTTGCTTCTTCACATAAGGGGAAGGAGGTCTAGATTTTTGTAAACATGCCACAGTATTTAACTAGTAGTTGGTAGAGGTAAGGACACCTGCAAAATTTGAATTCTGGGAATTCCAATGGGAACTTACCTGAGCTACACCTGCTGGACCAAATTGCAGATTGGAATGCAAATTTCCTTTGGTTTTTACAAGTCTCCAAATACTGCGATGCAGTTATTAGCTTAAAAAAGCACTGTCTAAAATGATAAAATATGTTTAGAAATGCATTGAGATTAAATATTATTTAAACACATAATTGTGATGAAATATAGATTTAGAAGAAGAAGAAGAAGAGTTTGGATTTGATATCCCGCCTTTCACTCCCCTTCAGGAGTCTCAAAGCAGCTAACAATCTCCTTTCCCTTCCTCCCCCACAACAGACACTCTGTGAGGTGAGTGGGGCTGAGAGACTTCACAGAAGTGTGACTGGCCCAAGGTCACCCAGCAGTTGCATGTGGAGGAGCGGAGACGCGAACCCGGTTCCCCAGATTACGAGACTACCGCTCTTAACCACTACACCACACTGGCTCTCAAAAAAATTATTTAAAAATAAATTCTACTGCTGATTTTTTTAAACAAAAAAAACCCTGCAGAATAATATAGAACCTGTCGCAGGAATGAAAAAGTATAAAACAAACATAAGCTGGGAAAAAAACTACTCTGTGTATCCCTAAAACAGGAATATTTTGAGGTGGTTTAATTTCTCAACACATTTTTTGTTTCAAATATTTCGCTTTCTATTCCTTTGAATTGCACTCCTATTATTTTCCAACTTGTTTTCTTCCTCACAATTGATTTCAAACGTAAATCCAGGCGGCCGTCTGTTCTCGGCGCCGTCTGTGTTTTCCATCCAAATGTCATGACATTTTCAGGCGCTCTGCTACCTGCCCTACTCCTTGAGGGCATCAGATCTGAGAAATTTTAGATCAATAGAAGAAAGGGCCCTAGTTTTGGAGGTCCTGTTTTATACATGTCAATTTCACTGCACACACACACTCCCCTGCCTTTCTGTGACCTGTACAGGCTGTTCCAGAACGGCTTCAAATTTTCATCCCTATAAAAAAAGAAAAATTGAGAAGCAATGTGGTGCCATGGATAGGGTATTAGACCAGGACTGGGAAGAACCTTCTTCAAATCCATGATGAGCCATGGAACTCACTGGGTGACTTTGGAGCATCATTGTTATTTCAGCCTAGCCTACCTCATAAGGTTGTTGTGTGGACAAAAGGTGGAGGCTATGTGTGGAAAATTCTGTACCTCACCTTGAGCTTCTTGGAGGAAAGATGGCCTACAAATGTAATCAATCAATCAATCAATCAATCAATCAATCAAAATGTGTTGGCATTCCCCAAAAGTGACACTGCATTTTCAGCACATGGGTCCACAATGGCCTTTGTGATTTTTGAAACTGTGGGATTTTCCAAATGGTCAGCTTGCAGACCAGCACAGAGGTGGGCAACCTTCAGCCCTAGGAAGATAGGTGATCCTTGGCTTGAATCCACAGATCATGAGATAAAAGATAAGAGAATTGAAAGATGCTCCTCAGCAAAACTCCAGAAGCTGCCTTAAACTGAATCAGACCATTGGTCTATCTAGCTTGGTATCATCTACACCAGAGTTTCCCAATGTTGGGTCGCCAGTTGTTTTTGGACTACAGTTCCCATCATCCCTGACCACTGGTCCTGTTAGGGATGATGGGAGTTGTAGTCCAACAACATCTAGAACCTCAAGTTTGGGAAACCCTGATCTACACTGATTGGCAATGACTCCCCAGGATTTAAGAGAGGAGACTCTCACAGCCCTATCTGGAGATCTGGAGAACCTGGGACCTTCTACATGCAATGGAGATGCTCCATGACTGGACATCTGCTATGCCCATCCTCTTGCCCAACCAGCTGTTGGCTGGGTGATGATGCTGGACTGTTGCTCATATAATAATGGCATTTCTTTTTCTCTCTCCAGTCGGTGCAGTTCATATAATTCTGAGGACATCCTGCGCACAACAAGTTGCCCCTCCTTTTCTTTCATTCCCTTCCCCACTCAGATCTGCGATCGCTGTTCAAAACAACCCTTGTTCCTTTATGTGGGACACTTATCTGTAGCTCCAAATATGTGATTTTTTAAACTTCAGAAACAGGAAACCACAGATATTCATTTCATCTCTCCGTCTCGGGGCCTTTAGAGACTTGTACAACCGGGAGCTGCATATCCAAATACATGTTAGTATTCTGCTCAAGCCAGCATCTTCCCCAAGGATAAAACCACAAAAAATGAAATGTTGCAAATGGCCCATATTCTTGCTGAAGGAGCAATGGTATAGATCCTGTGTTTGTTGATTAGATATCTCTCTCTCTCTCTCTCTCACACACACACACACAGTTTTTGAGACACAACCCAGTGGCCTTTTATTTAACTGGTTGATTCTACCTCTCGTAAGAAGAGTTATTTGTCAAATACATGCAGCTTCTTTCCAAAGACCTTTCACTTAAAGCACATGAGAAAGCTTGACAGTATTATTATTCTTCTTCTTTAAATTCCATCTGCTCCTTCTTCATTTAAATATGGCGGCTGTTAATGTGATTTGCCATGTATATTGCAATTGGAACGTCCAAAGTGCATCATTAAAACCATAATTTTTATAACTTTTTAATGTAGCACTTAAAGACATAAGAAGCTTTTCACAAAATGATAAAATGAGCAAGTTCACTTCCCCGTATTACCGATGGGTTACTGAGATCCAATTTGAGCACTGCCCTTGCAGACTCCCTTTCCTCCTGTGACAGCACAGGGGGGGGTGGGGTTGTAGCTGACCTCACTGTAGAAGGAAGCAGGATAATGCACAATATCTGCAGGCACCCATCATGTCTATACCCAGACCAGCATTGGGAAAGTCATGAGTGTATAAAGACAGAGTCTCAAACCTGCTTAGTTTGCACTCCCTGAAACAATACAAGAAGAAGAAGAAGAAGAAGAAGAAGAAGAAGAAGAAGAAGAAGAAGAAGAAGAAGAAGAAGAAAAGAGTTTGGATTTGGTATCCCGCTTTATCACTGGACTGAAGGCGATGAGATTAAGGAGGAATGAGGGAGATCGCCCGCCTTTCTCCTGTTGCTTCCAGAGAAGAGGAAGGCAACATTGAATTACAGCAGTGGTCTGAGGAAGGTCACAGCTCAGAGAGAGGCGAATAGAAGAAGATGAAGAAGAGTTTGGATTTGATATCCCGCTTTATCACTACCCTAAGGAGTCTCAAAGCGGCTAACATTCTCCTTTCCCTTCCTCCCCCACAAGAAACACTCTGTGAGGTGAGTGGGGCTGAGAGACTTCAAAGAAGTGTGACTAGCCCCAGGTCACCCAGCAGCTGCATGTGGAGGAGCGGGGAAGCGAACCCTGTTCACCAGATTACGAGTCCACCGCTCTTAACCACTACACCACAAGGCTCAGTTACACCTCAAAATTCACACTACTCCAAATGTTGCAACGCAGTCTTCCAACCCTGCTGAGATATATTATGGGAAAGTGTGCATAAAAATGAAGAGATTAGTGAAAATGAAATACGAAAATGCATCATACCAGTGGAAACTGCTTGCATGGTCACCCTGGACTTGCCATGACCAAAGGGTACACCAGCTATCAGAAGGCTGGATGATACTAGCTCAGAGGCATTCAGAACACCAAACTGCCATGGAAATTCTGGAAACTGGTCAGCCGTATATGCTTTGCTGCTGGACGCCAAATGGGGGATTAGATGCAGGCAGGGAGTGAGTGAATAGCTGAGGAAATTCTATCCGCTGGGCTGTAAATAAGAAGAAATGACTGTGGAGTATTCCAGCAGCCACCTCCTGAGCTCTTTCCTCCATTCAGACTGCTGAGAGGCTTTTAAAAGCCCACCACCATCCTGAGAAGGCACTTGGTATTTCCCTTTTTGTCTGGCACGGGGAGCAGGCGGGGAAAAGCTTTTGAAACTTCTCAGCAGCCGGAAAGATTTAAGTGGGCATCCTGGTGGCGAGAGTAATTTTAGCTCCCCTGATTATAATTGGCAGAAGGATGAAAAATGCTCTTTAAAAAACGAGGTTCAATGGCCCAAGCCTATTTGACTGATATTTAATGAGATGTCCACTGGATCTTACAATAAGTGACTAATTGTTAATTATAGACTTGCCAAAGGTGATCTTTTACTGCAGCTCTGCAAAACGGAGCTTGGAGAGTCCGGTTTAGCAGCCTTTCTAATGCCGCTGGGAAAAGAAAAGGCTGCGAGGAGGAAAGAAGCACAGAGGTTCTTATTTATTCTCAAAAATCCTCATGCCTCGGCCCAAATGACCTTTCCCCCCTCCTGGACTAGCTGGGTCCATTGAGTGACTCTGCAGTTCTGAAGCCACAAAGTGTTCAATTCCTAAAGCTGGTGGAAGCCTGGTTGAAGAGTCGAGGGAAGCAGGGTGTCACTTAGCTGTCACTCAGGTTAAGGACCTCCTGGTCTCTTATATCTCTGCCTAGCAGAGGGGGACGCAGGTGGTGCTGTGGTCTAAACCACAGAGCCTAGGGTTTGCCAATCGGAAGGTCTGCGGTTCAAATCCCCACGATGGGGTGAGCGCCCGTTGCTCGGTCCCTGCTCCTGCCAGCCTAGCAGTTCGAAAGCACATCAAAGTGCAAGTAGATAAATAGGTACCACTCCGGCGGGAAGGTAAACAGTGTTTCTGTGTGCTGCTCTGGTTCGCCAGAAGTGGCTTAGTCATGCTGGCCACATGACCTGGAATCCGTCTGTGGACAAACGCCGTCTCCCTTGGCCTATAGAGCGAGATGAGCGCGCAACCCCAGAGTCGTCCGCGACTGGACCTAATGGTCAGGGGTACCTTTACCTTTTAGCAGGAATTTTAATGCTTTTATGATGGCTTTTTATTGTTTTTATTCTCTGTATGGTATATTTTTCTGCACACCGCTTAGAAATCATTGTTATTGATTAGATTTATTAGATTTATATACCGCCCTTCATCAAGAGATCTCAGGGCAGTTCACAAAATCAATCCAGACTAAATAATCTGGAGTCCCAGATCAGATTCCCAAGCACTCTTGTAAAACTGTGCCGCACTGCTGTACAAAAAGGCAACCCATTGAGGCTCCCATTTTACAGATGACAGGCACTCCGAGGGGGGAGTTCTGAGGAGGGGGAGAAGGTCCGCCCCAGGTACCATTCCAAAGGGGTGTGTGTGACAAAATGCCGAGCCCCGATCAGCTGCAGCCCCTGGGACATGCGCCATGCCCCGTTATGTACACCGTGCACCACACCCCCTGGGATGCATGCCGTGCCCCCTGGGACGAATGCCGCTCCGGGTACCAGAGCAGGTTGCTTCGCCTCTGCTGAGATCAATAGACCTAAGTAGTAAGGGACAACAAAACTGTTGCCTGAGCAATCACCTCAATTTATTGAGAGAGCACAGCAGCTGCATCAGAGCCATTGCCCTGACTCAAGGCAATGCAGACAAACAGATATATTGTGCTTGTCCATATAATCCTATTTTGTAACAGTTGCTGCTTACAACAGGTACTACTATGCCATAAGATCCATTGTCTTGTAATATCACATATGGTATGTACAGTTGTTTATTGTTTGATATTATTTTTGCTGTAAAATGTGTGAGATCATGATACTGTATTTATTTGCATTACTTAGTACTTTAACTACCAATGAAGCCCAGGACGGCGAAACAAGGCCAATATTCCGGAAATCCTTGTCTAGACTCTGTGAAAGGATTTTGTGGAACTGTAACAACCTTTCAATGGGATTGTTTGGACTTTATGAACAGACAGGTGGAATAGACACCATTACACGGATGGACCTTATGCATGAAATTGACTAGAGAAGATCTGATCCACTGCGTCTTCTGCCTTGTTCATTTGTTGAACTTTATCAGTTACTTCTGCTGAAATTTACAATCAATGAATAGTATAGCTTATTTATTTAAGAACACAGCCAGTTGCATCTTGTGTGTTTATTGATGATGCTTTATGTGACCATAGGTTGGTTTGCTGTTGTTCTCTTTTCCCGCAAGCACAGAGTGAATTGGCACCAGCCAACACCCACCCCAGGCAGCACTCACTGTGAGAGCCAGAGAGCGTGAGAGGTTCAGCTGCATGGTCCAGTCCAGGGCCCCACATCGCATGAAACCAGCGAGCTGTGGGCATGTGCACAATTTCAGTGAAAGAAACCCATTGGCAACCTGGCACTGCTGTTTCCTCCTTGTGTATCATCATGCGTTGGCCGTTCATCCTTCATGCTAACGATTAAGCAGTACATAAATGCCTGAAATAAAGAAAATAAATAGCAATAAATTTGCAGAGGAGGCCAGCTGGCAAGGAAAGTACTCAGCACCACTGCAGCTGCCCCCCTGCCCCTTGGTATCCCAGACAAAAGCACCCCAGGGGCAGAAATCCACTAGCGCTGTTGTATCGGTGCATGGTAGGAATGGGAACCTGTTGTGTCGGGGGCAGCTGGTGAGCTGCACATATATATTGAATTTTGCAATGTAGGAACGCGGGTGGCGCTGTGGGTTAAACCACAGAGCCTAGGATTTGCCAATCAGAAGGTTGGCGGTTCGAATCCCCTTGACGGAGGTGAGCTCCCATTGCTTGGTCCCTGCTCCTGCTAACCTAGCAGTTCAAAAGCACGTCAAAGTGCAAGTAGATAAATAGGTACAGCTCCAGTGGGGAGGTAAACAGCGTTTCTGTGCGCTGCTCTGGTTCGCCAGAAGTGGCTTAGTTATGCTGGCCACATGACCCAGAAGCTGTACGCCGGCTCCCTCGGCCAATAAAGCGAGATGAGCGCCGCAACCCCAGAGTCAGCCACGACTGGACCTAATGGTCAGGGGTCCCTTTACCTTTAGCTTATGCAATTAGTTTGCATAGGGTCCCACTTTTTTTAATTATACAACTCTTTGGCTGGCAAGGGCCATTGGGTAAGCAATAAAGATTTTCTTATTCAGCCTTCAGGGGATTTCAAACTGTTGCATTCTGCTAACACAGCCCTCCCCCAAGAGAATCCTCCAATCTCCAGGGTTTAACATTCAATCCCTCTTTCCCAGGGAACTCTGGGAATTGTAGTCCTATCAGGGGAATAGGGTGTCTCCTAACTGTCAGCACCCTTAATGAACTAAAATCCCCAGTATTTTGGGGGGGGGGAGCCACTGCTGATTATAGTAACAGGATACTGCTTGAAAAGTATAGTGCAGAAGGAGATCACAACTCTTCTCAGTATCTGAATACAGAGAGAGGAAATCTTTGTAGAGGACTCAAGTGTGCTTCAGTCTCTTTGGTTTAACCTTCCCTCTAATACTCAGCTCTCTTTTGTCTCCTGTAGCTTTATTTAATTCTCTTTCACCCTCTTCCCAATTCCTCGCTTCCTTTATCACTGTTCCTGTTCCCTTCCTCTAGGCCTTCGCCCCTTCAGCTCCAAAGAAAACGATGAAAGAACGAACGAGACACCAGCAAGGCAGGCATCAAACATTGGCGTGTGGTTTTCCCAACCAGAAGAGGACACAAAGAAGATAAACTTGACTTCTTGGGCTCCCGTCACTGTGGGCTTGTATGTATTTAGAATTTAATTTCTCATTACAGAAGCAAATGCTCCGTTAATTATTCATAGGCCACCTGCCTCCCTCCCCTCTACATTTTGCATTTGAATGTCCTTTCCAAGGATTAAAGATGCATGGCTTCCTTTAGCATCTTAATCCAGTTAAATACAATAGTCAGCAATAATTCTTTTCCAGGATATTGTTCTTGGTTTATTCGTTGGCTGGTGGTGCAGGCTTTCATGGAGGAGATATATATATATATATTTCCTGAAGTTTGAGAAGTTCTATTTAGGAATATAGGAATCTCCAACTGGAGCGCTCTCAGACCTGTGTTTCCCAGTTCTTGGTGTTTATACCACATATTTTTAGATTTGCCTTTAGAGAGTATATGCTTTCCCTTTTTTTAAAATAATAATAATTATGCTTTCCCTTTTTAAGTTTGTAATAGAGTAGTTGCTTTGGAAGTTGGCATCCACACAACATGACCAGTCCAACTAAGTTGAAGGTGCCATGGGCTTTGAAGACGCTCGAACTCAGGATGAAAGGTAGAAATGAGCTAAGAGGAAGGCACGCTTGGCAAACCCTCACCATGATCAACTCCCGTCTGGAAACCTATGTCCCCACTGTGGAAGGACGTGTGGATCCAGACCTGGCCTCCAGAGTCACTTACAGACTCACTGTAAAAACCGTGTTTATGGAAGACAATCTTACTTCGCTAGTAGTGATTGCCAAAGAAGAAGAATAGGAAGCTGCCTTATACTGAGAGTCAAACCACTGACCCATCTAACTCAGTACTGTCTACACAAGACTGGCAGTGGCTTTCCAGGGTTTAAGACCGAAGTCTCTCCCAGCCCTACCTAGAGATTGAACCTGAGACCTTTGGCATCCACCTCCATTCCTACCTAATCTGATATACCATTGGACTTACTCCTAGAGGGATGCTTCAGTTAATTAAGGCTGCAACCTTATAGGGTGTGTGTGGGATGTTAGGGGAGGGGTAGTACCTCTGGTGAGGTACATGTCATTCTCTTTCTGGGATTGTTTGTCCACCCTGCCCTCATCTCCTACCTGTGGCTCCTAGAAACTGTCAGCGTGTAACAACGGCCACCCCCCACCCCCGCAAGAATTGGCTAAACCAGGTGAGGGTAACCAACAGGTTTGGTAAGTTTAAAATGGGTTTACTCACAAACTCTCCAAAGGTCAGATTTATGTGCTTTTCCATACAGCATTCAGAAGAAGTGCATAGGCAGTAAAACTTTACAGTGGTGAAAGTTACTGAATTATTGGTATAGGAGCCCTAGAGGGCTTGTAAGAGCCATGTGGTCCTTCCCAAAGTGAGCTAAGCCTGGCAGGACTCTATGGTGTTAACCCCTTTAGACTTAAGTATGTTACTTGTATGTGGCTGGTTATCCCACAATAACTACTCCATTATTACATAACAACAGTAAGCAGTCCATACAGTAGAACATCGGAAGCTGGCCCAAAGGCCCACCTAGATCAGTTTCCAACATTTGGCAGTGGTACTCCCGGGTTGCAGGTGGAAGATCCTCTCTGTCCAACCTGGAGATGCCAGGGATTGGACCTGGGACCTTCTGCACACTTGCAGTATGGATACTTGTCTGAAAACAATGCATCTTGCATAGTTGCAGATGAGATGCACAGTTGCTCAAACAGCTGCACCTCTTACAGGATGTCATTCCAGAGACCTATATAAAAAAAGCAGCTCTTCCTGTGACTTCACTACCTTCACTGAAACAGTAAGAAGCAGGACTCTTGAAGATGATCCCGAGAGGAAGACGCGCCGCCTTGTAAGCATTTCACACACCAAGGAACCCCAGCAAACAAGCCATGTGTCTCTTCTGAAACAAAGAACATTCCCTTAAAAAAATAAGGGACATCTGGCAATTTCTACTTGGCAGTAAAAGTTACCACATTGTGACAGCAGAGCATCAATCAGCGGCGACTGACTAATGATGTGATTATTCACATTCAGTTATTGATAGGCGTGCTTAGTGCACAGAAGGAACGAGGCTCGAGGAGAATGATAAGCAGTGGCAGAGGGACATGGCACAGGAAAAGGTGCGCAGGATGAAAACTATGGAAGCTGTGGAAGATAAGGGGTGTGGAACATCAGACCACAAAGAGCAGGAGGAAGAACAAGAGTAGGCCTTCCATCAGGAGTTGTGAGCAGATGGCTAGGTCTAACCTGCCCTCTCCACCTCAAGCATTTTGAGGTGCTCTGCTAAGGGTTGCAAGGGAAGAGGAGAAAGCAAATAGGCCACACCAGGTGAGGCAAGCAGGTGAAGTCCAGACAAAGTCAACGCAGGGCTATTTAAGCCAAGGAGGGTGGGATCTTTTCCACCCCAAGGATTGCATTCATTCATTTTTAAGCAATCTTCCATGGACCATATGCCAGTGGTGAGGAGGGAGGGGGGCAGAGGGAAAAGTAGACCGAGCAACAAATGCAAATCTTATCTTTGTCTCTACATATAACCCTCACCCAGACAAACAAGAGTTCAAGGACACATTCCACCCAGGTAAAAGCACTTGGATTATGAAACAAGGCTGGTGAGGGGAGGATAACGAAGCCTGGAGGGCCACATTTGGGTGCTGGGCCTGAGATTTCCCATCGATAATCCAGGCAGATGGGCCCTACTGGCTAGGGCTTGGAAGATACGGTCTCAGTCAGGGGCTAGGCATGTTTGAGGCATTATGTAGGCAGACAATTCCCTTCTGCAGTATGCCCATCTCCCTGAGGAACTGGCTGTGTTCCCTTCACAGAGTTACAATTCCCAGAGTTCCCTGAGAAGAGGGATTTGTTGCTGGAGCACTCTGGAAAATGTAGCTCTGTGAGGGGAACAGGGGTCTCCTAAGAACTCTTGGTACTAGGGGTAGTGCATTCTGGTTTGAGGCCTGAGTGTTAGGATCGTCCTACTCATGTGTAGGCCCCTGGCAGAGACACATGCCCGGCTGGCATGTTCTCTCCCTCCTGCTCGATCATCCGGGAGCTTCAAAAGCTTTCTCCAGCCCAAACATCTCTGCGACTGATACCAAGAGGCATTAGCACACTTAGGATCCTGCAGAGTATTTGCAGTTTGCGTAACAGAACTCAGTAGCACAGCATTTTGGCTAATCTACTTTATTTACATATAATACACTCAGAGCATTCTGACTTAGCTCTTTCCTCTTTCTCACCAGACAGCAAAGAGAAATAAATAAATGACAAAAGTTCTACATTCCAGAACACAGTAACATAAACATCCTGTCTCTGTCACTTCCCACACTGTGGAATGAAAAGATACACTGCCATGTGATAGACAACAATCCCATGATTGCAAACACGGAGCAGGAATCCTAACACTGGGATGCTGTCCAACACTGCCACCACCACCCTTACCTGGATTGTGCGACAGCACCTGCAAAGCACAACATTTGAATATGCTCATTTATGTCTCAATGCAAATTGACTTCAGCTGCATCAAAGGCGCTAATTCCAATAGATAATTACAACTTGTCATCAGCCTCACAGGCCCAACTGGCTTGGGAGGCACTTGCCGCCAGATGGGAATACCGTGAACATCATCAGCTACCCATGGCATCATCACTTGCAAGGCTCTCTCTCTTCCCGTGAGACTGGTGTTCTTGGAGGTGCATTCTTCTCCAAATTGGGCTGTAGGACTTCTTCCAACGATGGAGGTGGCACCCAGTGTCAGTTTGCATTTCTTAGTACAGAAAATTTTGATCTGATGGGTAGAGATCTTTCCTGTTCTGCTTAGTTCAAGAGGGTTCTGGAAGGTTTCTTTCTATGTGAAAGAAACAGGCAGGAGGTTTCTGATGCTTGGGTTATTCCTTCTGGGAAGCTGGTTTAAACTGGTTCTGTTATCTTTCTGACAAGGTCATGCTGACTATAATAGTCGGGCCAGGAGGAGCCTGGGTTTCACTTACTTTCTCTTTCTATCTCTTTCTTCTGGTGTGGTCTGTTCTGTATGCTTAATGTTAAGGTTTAGTATTATAAGTTAAGCTAAGTCTGCTGCAACTGGATCTTTTATGGACTGTGCCAATCCTGAATGTATTCGATTTGTGACCATTACGCTCATTCGCCTTCAGTAGCAGTAAAGCTCTGCTGGATGAAGAACAATTGCCTCTGGTCTATTTTTGGGAACTCTGCAACATATGTAAGTTTTTTCCTCCTCTGGACAACACCTAGTTTTCAGTGATAAGACAGAGAACCCTTCCTCCTGCATTCCAGCCCCCCCTTCTGGTGTGGCGTGGACCCCTGTTGCTAAGGAATCTGTCCTCTGTGTGGATGGGGAATGCCAAAGACCTGGGAGGACCATCTCACACTTCCTGGCCTCTTGCGCTATGGGGCAGGGTCCCCATCCTGCCTCTCAGGTCACCCCACCAACTGCATTCTCTGCATCCTCCTCCTTTTCATCACCTGCCAGCAACTGCAATCTTAGCCCCGAGCCTGTGAGGCAGATTAGTGAGAATCCGGAAGCAGCTGCAGGAAAGAGTGCTTTGCTTTGACAGACCTAATTTATTTGTTGAAAATCTGAAAGTGGGAACCTGCTTTGCCAAGAAATTCCTCCAGGTGATATTTTTTAAATGCAGAAGCTGCCTCTAAATGGTGCGATGACTGAATTGGTGTTAGAAACCCGAAGAACACGAACATGGTTCTCCCAGGACAACTGAAGCAAGCAAGCAAACAAATTAATTGTTTAAGTGCTTTACAAATCTCTCCATGCAAACTGTTGAGACAATGTAAACATCTACCTCCCTCTCCTTGAAGTTTTACAGGCAATTAATTTAATTGGTTATGGCTGGTCTCATAGCTTCTGTTATGAACAAGAGCTATTCATTGCAAAGGTCAAGGGTAGTCTTGCAGTATATTAGCTGTAATTCTCTGAGGCATAATTTAGTTATTTATGTTGTAAGTTGATGTGCTTTGAGGTTCCTTCGCTATTGCTCTTTGCTACCCTTATGTAGGATTATAGATACTGTATGTTACAACATTGCACACTGCAATGCATTGCTTATCTAAGGTTGGTTATTCTCATATTAACCAGACCTGCTATTGAAATCTTCATTAAGAAGATCTGTCCAGAGCTCACACCACCACCTTATGAAGTAAGGGGGGTGGCAATGAGAGACAAGCATCTTCTCAGTCATGATTCATTGTTTGTGATACTTCTAATGTCCCTCTGGTTCACTTTTTGATGGCTTCCAGACACGACTTGAAAATAGGGATGAGTGGATCAGTCACTTTCTGGGCCTGGTAAAATTCACATTTATTTATTTATACATAATTCAGTTCCATCCCATTCTCACTTTAAAGTGCTTTTGGGTAGGGTTTCCCCCCCCAGCTGAGAACTATATTGCAAAATTCAGGGAAAGTGTGAAATCTGAAGGATAATTATGTTTGGATCTGTGTATTCGTCCAGGAGGTGACGAATCAGGTTGCTTTGCTTAAAACCAATGTTTTTGAATTTATTGTAAAAAAATGATCCCTCCCCCATGCCCCCAGAGTGGCTTAACCATCAATCTAACTTCCAGGGGGGCTTGGAAATTTTAGATGTGTGAGGAGAATGGGATGTGTGAAAAACTCCATACTTTTCTTTCTTTATTATTTTTTTGTTACATTTCTATACCACCCTTTCTTCCGAGTATGTGTATGTTATGCCACACTGGCTCTTAACAGATTAGAATTCCCGGGATCCTTTGGGAGAAACCATGACTGTTTAAAATGGTGTGGTGCTGTGCAGCAACCTCCTGCCCACCTATGACTCCTATAAATGTATTTTTAACCACCACCTAGGGAGTAGGGCTGGATGCGGGTGGCGCTGTGGGTTAAACCACAGAGCCTAGGACTTCCCAATCAGAAGGTCGGCGGTTCAAATCCCCGTGGTGGGGTGAGCTCCCGTTGCTCGGTCCTTGCTTCTGCCAACCTAGCAGTTCAAAAGCACGTCCAAGTAGATAAATAGGTACCACTCCGGCGGGAAGGTAAATGGCATTTCCGTGCGCTGCTCTGCTTTGCCAGAATCAGCTGGCCACATGACCCGGAATCTGTACGACGGCTCCCTTGGCCAATAAAGTGAGATGAGTGCCGCAACCTCAGAGTCGGCCATGACTGGACCTAATGGCAGGGGTCCCTTTACCTGTACCTTTAGGGACTAGGGCAGCATGAACTGGCTGGACGAGGGGTATAGCCAGGACTGGGACACACTAGGGCTAGGTCCTAGGCCAGTGATAGTAAACCTTTTAGAGACCAAGTACCCAAACTACAACCCAAAACCTACTTATTTATCGCAATAATTGCAGGTTAAGCCAACACGGCAATTTAACCTGAATACTGAGGTTTTAGTTTAGAAAAAAACAACTCATACATTAACATCTTTTGTCTTAAAAGAAAAACACAATAACAGAGATTTCAATGATACAAACAACCTTTTTTTGAAAGGTAAAAGTTTGCATTTGACATGCTTTTGAACAATTAATGCGATTTTTGCTGTTGTACGCATGCTGATAATTTGTCTAACCTTGCTGAACTCAAGGCGGCTTACTCCCGAGTAGGAACAACAAACTAGCAGGAGGCCCTGGCGCATCAAAAGTTGAGGCCTGGACAGAGCTGCAGTTTCCCAGCACAAGCCCTCTTCTCCTTCTCCCCCCAGTGCAGCCTCGAGGGTGAAAATGGTGCCCTAGCAGTGCTGGGACCATGCTGAAAGCGGCCAGGAGACTCCTGCAGTGCTGGAGCACCAGTTTCACCCCCTAGCTATGGCCCGGCTGGGGCAACAGCACACGTGCCCACAGAGAGGGCTCTGAGTGCCCTCTCTGGCACAAGTGCCATAGGTTCACCACCACTGTCCTAGGTCTTAGCCTGATCCTTTTATTCTCCCTCCCAAAGTGATGACTCCACCCCTCTCTGACTTGCTGTCATTTTAGCCAATCAGAGAGATGCTCCAGCCCTCTGGTGGAATTCTGAGGCACTGCATCACCAGACTCCAGTATCACATGCCACTGTAAACATATGTTATAGATGGGACAGGGTGGTGCTGTGGTCTAAACCACTGAGCGTCTTAGGCTTGCCAATCAGAAGGTCGGCAGTTTGAATCCACGCGACCGGGTAAGCTTCTGCCAACCTAGGAGTTTGAAAGCACGCCAGTGTAAGTAGATAAATTGATACTGCTGCGATGGGAAGGTAAATGGCGTTTCCATGATGTGGCGTTTTCCCATTCTTTTGGAAATGTCTGTACAGGGAGAGAGAAAGGGTTAATAGGTAGACCAATAGAAAAGCCAGAGGCGGAGGCTACCTGTTTTTAAAAGGCTTAACCAGAGGTTTAGACAGTTGGGAAAAGCAGTTGGAAGACAGATGGAAGTAGAGAGACAGTTAGTGCAGTTGGTTCTTGTGTGAGGGGAGGTAGAAGAGTGGGAGTGAGTTAGAGACAGGATAAAATAAGACTAAGAGGGTAAAGGGTAACAGCATTTCAAATGCATTTAAAGTTTATTTGTGTTTGCAATAAACTCCATTCTTCGTTGTTAACTTGAGAACCCAACTGTTTTACAGGGGAGAACCTGATTGGTGGCAGCGGATTAGTGGTGTACGGGTCAATATGCCATGAAACGACCGGGGGCTCCATACGAACGCCACACATGGGGGCTTCCATCACGGTGTTCTGTTGTGCCAGAAGCGGTTTAGTCCTGCTGGCCACATGACCTGTAAAGCTGTCTGTGGGCAAACGCCGGTTCCCTCGGCCTGAAAGTGAGATGAGCGCCGCAACCCCATAGAACCACTTCCGCCCTGCAGAGGAGATAGGATTGCGGATGTCACGGCCCCAGTCCCCACGCGATTGGAGGAATCCCCGGCCGTGTCACCCCCTGGCCAGCCAATCGGCTGGCTTTGGGGGTGTGGCCCGCCCAATTTAAACACAGGAACGGCCAGGGATCTCCTTCTTTTCCTGCATACCAGCTGTTCCTTTCCCCCCCGCCCTTTAAGCTTTTCGTTCCTTGACCTTGCTACGAACCTCTGTTGGTCGCCATTAAGGGGCCTGGTAGGAATTTTTCCACTTGGCAAATTGGCACCAGCCACTTGGTTTTCACCTACCTCGTAGCAAATCATCACAACTTTCTTAGTATTGGCAGTTAGGCATTGGTATTGGTATTGTTTTGTAGATGGAAGAGGGGAGGAAGCACATCACCTCCCCCGCATATTGAAGGGTAGTCCGATAAAGGATTCCGGGGGGTGTGGCCCTGTCTGAAGCCTATGGAGGTGAGGGCCTAAGGCACGCCCCTGAGGGGTGACCCCGGGGGAGTTCCTAGTTGATGTGCATCAGCAGGACTTTCCCTACTGGTGGTTAACCCTTCCTGGACTTCAAGCAAACAGGCTGAAGCTGGATAGTCTGTTAGGACCAATGCCTAAGCCAATAAGGCTCATCACCTGTAACCAATATAGTTGTGGACATATTTAGCCCATTAACCTTAAATATCTGTGTCATGTGTCTTTATTTCCACTGGGGGGGGGGGACTTGCCACACAATCACCTTTGAATGGACTTAACCGTCCAGGGTCCTTTACCTTTTTACCTTTTGTGGTATAGATGAGGCCTTAGTCCTCAAGCACCCCTAAAACAGTAAGCCCCATTGAACAAAGTAGGACTTATTTTTGAGTAGACATGAATAGGTTTGCACTGAAAGTCTGGAATGCTAAACACAGTGGAGTGTAAGCCCTATTGGATACAGTGAGGCTGCTGAGTAAATAAGCATAATATTGTAAGAGTTATATCTGGCCGTGAAGAAGCTGTCGGTGGCTAGTAGCTATGCTGGCGATCTTCTACCTGCACTGCCTGAGGCAATATGACTCTGGATATCACTTGGGTAGGGTTCTGTTGCATTAAGGACCTGCTTTGGGCAGTGGCATAGCGTGGGGGGTGCAGGGGGGGCCGACCGCACCGGGCGCAACATCGGAGAGGGCGCTCGCACTCACAGCTCTCTGCCCCTACCTGGCTCAGTCACTCTCTCTCACTGCAAACAATACATGTGCTTAGGGGGTAAGGGTTTCTTTAACTAATCTAGTGGAAGAGACTCGAGTACTAAAATCCACGGGTTAGGGGGCGCAAATCCATGGGTTAGGGGGCGCAAATTACTTGCCTTTCCCCGGGTGCTGACAACCCACGCTACGCCACTGGCTTTGGGGCTTCTCATAGGTCTCACAGCTGTGAGAAGAGGATGTTAGACTGCATGGGCCATTGTTTTGCCCAAGCAAGCTCTTCTTATGATCAGTCCACTCTGCAATGCACTTCCATTGAAACACTGGGTATAGGCCTCTATTAGCTGTTCTGTTCAATGTCAGGTGCAGTTCTTTAATACTGCTTGATACTCCATTGAGTAATATTAACAGCGTACAACTGTGAGGTTTTCAGAGTCTGCCAATATACTTCTCTTGTGCTGCAACCAGCTGTTGAGGCAGGATTTGAACAATTTAGATTTTTCCTTGTTGTTCACAGACTAAGGAAGTGCATAAACCATTTTAGCAGGAGTTCTGCTAACAAGCAACAGCTGCCAAGGTAATGAGTGTGTTTAAATAACCAGATTGATGTAGGAGGGGCTCTCTGTCGACAGAGAAAGGAAATGGGGAGGGGGAAAGTAAAAAACAACAACGCCATGGAGTTTGACAGAGTTGCTGGTATGTGGTATAATGCATAGGAAAGACCACCTTATCAGCATGAGGGCTAATTTAAGAAATGTTCCGTTTGGTGGAAAACAACTTGCTTCGTTTGCCTGTTTTTGGTGCGTGCTTTTAATTGAAATGGATATAATTTGAGGTTGTACCAGGAGTTATTGTGTGAAAGAACTGGATACTTATAAAAGGTATAGGGGGCTGAAAAGCTAAGGCTCTGCCTATCTAGGTTGAAGTTAAGAGTGGGGGAAATCTGTCAGTTTCAGTTACTTGTTTTTCCAAACCACAGAGCCTGGGACTTGCTGATCAGGTCGGTGGTTTGAATCCCCGCGACAGGGTGAGCTCCCGTTGCTCGGTCCCTGCTCCTGCCAACCTAGCAGTTCGAAAGCACGTCAAAGTGCAAGTAGATAAATAGGTACCACTCTGGAGGGAAGGTAAATTATTTTCTGTGTGCTGCTCTGGTTCGCCAGAAGCGGCTTAGTCATGCTGGCCACATGACCTGGAAGCTGTACGCCGGCTCCCTCGGCCAATAAAGCGAGATGAGCGCCGCAACCCCAGAGTCGGCTATGACTGGACCGATTGGTCAGGGGTCCCTTTACCTTTACAACAACACAGAGTGCCCTCCGTACCCCATGTGCTACTTTGCTGCCCTCACATGTAGTGGAAGATCCCTATTTGCCTCTTTCCATCAGAGAAATGTTGGACAGCATGGAGTTATGCAACTCCCGAACCAAGGAGATACGTAACTATACAGCTTTTAAAAGATTTTCTTTTGGTAATCATAGGGACAGAACTACCCAAACAGTACAAAAAATTATTCATGTATGCCACTACAGCAGCAGGAATTTTACTTGCCCCAAAATGTAAAGAAGACGAAGTCCCAGCAAATGACGAATGGATGCAAAAACTTGCGGAATATGCAGAAATGGGAAAACTTACTGGAAAAATAAGAAACCAAGAGAACAAACTTTTGGTAAAAGAAGGGAAATGGTTCAGTAAATATTTACAAGCTGTAAACAGATAAGAAAATTGGCAGGATTATTGTAATAACCTGCAGTTTTATAAGGGTATATATTTAAAGTAGATGGATAAATGAGCAAATTAAGTTAATTTGGATATGCAGAAAATATTACAATAAATTTAAGGAACCATAGAAAGCGGGGGAAGGAAGTCAAGTTTTGAAATGCTAAAGTGATTGTAAAATTATTGAAATGTATAAAATTGAAAATCATAAATAAAAATAAAATAAACAAAAGTAAAAGATTTCCGAAGGCAGCTCAGCCCTGTATAGGGAAGTTTTTTAATGTTTAATGTTTCATTAAGTTTTTATATATGTTGGAAGCTGCCCAGAGTGGCTGGGGCAACCCACTCAAATGGGCAGGGTATAAATACCATTATTATTATTGAATAGGGCGTCAGAGAAATGTTGGAGGTTATGGAAAAGCTCCCCCCTGCTTTAACTGGGGGTTATAAATAACAATTGGGACTAGTGGGGTGTAGCACCCCAATGCTGCCACAGTGAGCTTTTATAGGTAAAAGAAAGGAGAAAGTTTTTTGTTGTTGTTACTATTTTATTAGATTTATTATGTGCCCTTCATCAGCAAGTCCGAGGATGGGTTGCAACAATTTTAAATTCACATTTAAGAGCAGCTCAAACAAATGCATAAAATGCAATCTAATTTTATTATACAATTTGAAAATGAGTGACTATTTCGTGTCCCTTCTCCCAGTCCCTTTGCCATTACTGGCTACAACACGGGGAGGTGTGGGCTGGTTCGTTGCTTATGGGTTGAGAACATCGCCTACAAGTCTCTGAAAGTGAAAGAATTGTTTCAAGAAAAGCTGAAACTTTGAAACATCCCTAACACAGTGTTTGAAACTCCCACTGTTTCAGGCGCATTTTGCGACAGGGAATTTCATTACACCAGTCCAGCATACCTGAAGGAGTGTCTCCACCTCCATTGTTCTGCCCAGACACTGAGGTCCAGCACCGAGGGCCTTCTGGTGGTTCCCTCGCTGCGAGAAGCCAGGCAGAGGGCCTTCTCGGTAGTGGCACCTGCCCTGTGGAACACCCTCCCATCAGATGTCAAAGAGAAAAATAACTACCAAACTTTTAGAAGACATCTGAAGGCAGCCCTGTTTAGGGAAGTTTTTAATGTTTAATAGACTATTGTATTTTAATATTCTGTTGGAAGCTGCCCAGAGTGGCTGGGGAAACCCAGCCAGATGGGCGGGGTATTATTATTATTATTATTATTATTATTATTATTATTATTAATAATAATTAGCGTGAGCCGTTTCTGAGCTCTGGGCACAGAACTGCGCCTAAGATTTCAGATTAAAACTGCAGAGTGGAATGAAAGGAGGACCTTTTTCTGCCTCCCCACTTCCAGCTACTCTCTGAAGACTGGAGAAGACACCCTCTTAAGAATATTAGAGGGGTGGGATGGGGAAGGACTGGACCACATGAAAAATGAACATGAATTTTGGCCGCAGTTCATTCATTTTCAGCTTTGTATTCTTGTTAGAAAGAAGCGCACCTAGACATTCTCTTGTTGTGCCCATAACCTAGGTTTAAGGTGCCATTTAGCTCCTAGCTTTCATATCTCAGCTTCTAGCACTGTCCTAACGGGAGTATATCCTTGCTCTGAGTCCCTGTGACTCAGGTCGTACAGTCATACCTCGGAATAAATACGCTTCAGGATAAGTATTTTCGGGTTGCGCTCCACGGCAACCTGGAAGTAACGGAGCGCGTTACTTCCGGGTTTGCCGCTTGCGCAGACGGTCAAAATGATGTCACACGTATGCGCGGAAGCAGCGAAACGTGACCCGGGCACGTGCAGACATGCTGTCGTGTCTTAGGTTCTGTTCAGGATGCGAACGGGGCTCTGGAACAGATCCCATTTGCATCCCGAGGTACCACTGTATTCCAAAGATGGGAAGCCTGAAGCATAGCTGTCAACTTACAGATTTGAAAATAAGGGACCAGCAGACTTGAAAATAATGGACCAGCAGACAAAATAAGGGACCTGCAGCCTCATCTGTTCCAGGCACTCCAGTCTTCCTGTCCTCCTGCAGTCTGGTCAAACTCATGCTGGTAGCTTCAAGAACACTGTCCAACCAACTTTGTAACCAGAGGTTCAACTGAATAGAATCTGAATCACATGCACCACAAGGCCTATGCAGCCTCAACTTAAGATGGCTCCCCGGCCTGGCTTTGCACTGCAAAGTTTGCAGCAGCACGTGTAACAAAATGGCGTCCAGCATTCAAAAACCCCCTCAGCTTGCATTAACTAGCCACACACAAGGCATGCAAGCTCCACCCCCCATCGTTCTTAGACTTCTTATTGGGTGAGCAACACAGCCAAGCAACACAGTTGGAGCCTCCCTCCGCCCTGGCGGGCAGGGAGGGAGGGAGAGGAGCTGCTTCCTTTGAAATTGAAGGGACATCATTTAAGGGACATCCATCAATAAGGGACAGCAGCGGGACATGGCGCTGGAATAAGGGACACTTGACAGCTATGGCCTGAGGCCCTCCAAGATGTTGGTGCACTACAACTCCCATCAGCCCCAAGCAGCAGAGCAAATGCTCAGGAATGGTGGGAGTTGTATTCTAACAACTTTTGGAGGCCTGCAGGTTCTCAATACCTCCCTGATTCCAATCTGATTTCAAATGCATGATGACTTGGGAAGGGAGCCGAAGATGATTGTGAAGAGAAACTCAGATATGGGATAGATTACTTTTCTTCTGCTAAGGCTACTGCTACATAACTAGATTTTTTTCATATAAAAAAGGAGGGAGAGTTTCAGAATTATGTCTCTGTAAACTGTAATTTAGATAGTTGCAAGCTGTGTCCTGCAATCAGCAAAATTATAGGCACACAATTACTGTTTTCTTTATTAAAGTTTCAATTTTAATGTACTGTGGAAAAACTAATCATTTCCTGTGAATAGCATCACCCACTTTACCCAAAAACTATTTGTGTTGAGTCAAAATTAAAATGTGCGCTGTTCTTCAGGCTTCTGGTTTGACAGTGTTGAGGGGGGTGGGGGAAAGGGCTGATTTGTTTTATTTTTATCCAGCCTTTCCTCCAAGAGGTTGAGAGCGCCATGTGTGGTCCCCTCCCTCATTTTATTCTCGCAGCAACTGTGTGAGGTAGGTTTGGCTGAAAGAGCATGATTGCTGAACAGAAATGTGAACCTTGGTCTCCAGAGTAATAGTATATCCACTACAACACACCGACTCTCAGAATGGCAGGCTCTTTTAAGGGGATCAGTATTTTGGGATCTCAGGGAGATGTAGAAGAAATGGAACAAATCAGCCAGTGTAATATTGTCCCCTGACTTTACTTGGCCTGGCACAGGTCATTTTCTTCCACTTCTTCTTTCCATTGCTTTGGGTTCTACCCTCTGGAGCAGCAGAAAACTAGCTAGCTCCATCTCCCATGTGGTAGCCCTTCAAATATTTGAGGAGGCAGCCATCTTCAAATATTGGAATCTAAAAGCGTAAGAGCCTGTTGGATCAGGCTAGTAGCCCATCTAGTCCAGTCCAGTGGTACCTCAGATTAAGAAGTTAATTCGTTCCGGAGGTCCGTTCTCAACCTGAAACTGTTCCTAACCTGAGGTACCACTTTAGCTAATGGGGCCTCCCACTGCCACTGCGCTACTGCTGCACAATTTTTGTTCTCATACTGAAGCAAAGTTCTTAACTCGAGGTACTATTTCTGGGGTAGCAGAGTCTGTAACCTGAAGCATCTGCAACCTGAGGTACTACTGTATTCTGTTCTCCCAGGATTCGAGCACAAAAGCACTCTGGTTTCTAGTAGAGGCAGTTTTAAGGTGGCACGGCCAATAAGGTTGTACTGGGTGCAACACTGCGGGGTCCCCCAAAACCATGCTGTAGAATGAAGTGTGAGAGGTGAATTTTAGCCTCACACAGGACACCACTATTTGAAAGCCCAAAGTCCACTGCTGTTTCCAGCGACTGGTATTCAGAAGCATTACTGCTTCTGACTGGAGGCAGAAGGCTAATAGGCACTGCTAGCCCTTTCCTCCATGAATTTGTCTAGTCTTCTTTTGTGACCAGAATGTGGTCTAAACCTCCCTTTAAATCCATATCGGCGAAAAGAAAAGAACTCACTCTGAAACTCACTTACAGATGGTACCTAACACCACGGAAACTGGTGCTAATACGTCCAGGAACCTCACCCAAATACTGGAGAGGATTCACCTCCACAGGCACATACCTCCACATGTGGTGGGAAAGTCCCAAAATCCAACAATTCTGGACAGCAGTCATACAAGAAATATGCAAGTATTAGAAGTCACCCCAGAACTGGCCCTACTAAACATCTTCCAAGATAATAATGCCCACTCACATCATAAAGAGCTCACAACCCACCTACTCTCAGCAGCCAGAAGCATCATAGCCAGACACTGGAGAGATCTGTCATGAGAAAGTATGGACCAATGGTATCAGATAGTATGAGAAACAGCCTTATTAGGAAAACTAATCAATAAAGTGAAACTGACACGGGGACAAAGAGAAGAAGACATCTTCACCCCGGTATGGTTCCCCTTTATCACATACAGAGCCCAACAAGATAACAAGAATCCGCCGACAGCATACGAATCAATATGGCTAACTTGATCCAAAAACACACACGCACCCCACTCTCACACAAAAACAAACCTCACTACGGCCAACCAAATACAATACAACCAACCACACACTAGGCTACCCCTCTTTCACTACTAAGGAAATACAACAAGCGAATAGTAAGAGAACCCACACAAGTGACGCTGACACAAAACAACCACACATACACTAAGTAGAAGTATTGCCATCCCACCCCACCCCACTCACCATTCCCCCTCCCCCTCTTTACCCCTCTTTTCTTCCTAACCTAATACTGTATGTAATGCTAATGTCTCACAACAAATGAAACTGATCTGTAGAAAATACAACTTGAAAAAAGAGACAATGCACGTATTTTTGTAAACTAAGAAAACTTTAATTTAAATATATATATATTTAAAAAATCCATCTAGATTGGTGGCCCTCACTGCCTTCTGCGAAAGTGAGTTCCACAGTTTAACTATGCCCTGCTTCCTTTTATCTGGCCTGAATCTTTCAAAGTTCACCTTCATTGGTTGAAATGCAACTCCCTTGCTGGGTTTGGTCGCTATTAAAAACAACAGCTTCCTTGTTCATCTACTGCAGCACCTCCTTCCAAAAAAACGGATTCATTTCTTAATGCATTTCATTTTCCAAGTGGATAGAGGGGCTTTCCACTCACTTGTTTGCTTTAAAGAGAATCAACACAGTTGACAACATAATTGGTGGTAATTGTAGTACTGTGTCAGTTTTAATAAACTGCCCAACTGGAAAAAAAAAAGTTTTACAGATACAGCCATTTCCTGCATGTCGTAAATAAAGCCTTCTATATCCTTCAATACCAGCCTCTTAAGACCACTGCTTAAAAAAAGAAAACCCTACTGTGCTGCATATATGTATGTGCGTGTTCCCTGCCCCCACCTTGTTAATAATAGAGCTGTCATATCTAATAAAATATGAAACAACCATCCAGGGAAATAACACAAGTGATAGATAGCACAGGGCTGATTTGCTGGGCCGAGCGAGCACAGAAGCTCAGTGGCTCAGAATGGGATCATAGAATTGTAGAGTTGGAAGGGAACCCAGGGGTCATCTAGTCCAACCCCCTGCAATGGAGGAATCTCAGCTAAAGCACCCATGGCAGATGGCCATCCAACCTCTGCTTAAAAACCTTCAAGGAAGAAGAGACCACATTCTCCCGAATGAACAGCGGAAGAAGGTTCTGTTGGGATTCGCAGGATACTGAGTAAGTCTGCAGGCTTCAACAGGCTGATGCAATACTCTGTGAAGTGCTGGGTCAGAGTGACTCAGCAGGAGTGTGATTAATGTGATTGGCTATCACCTGTTTTAAAAAGGAAAGCCTGCTCAACAGTGGTTGTGGTGGTTGTGCTGTGGTGTGGTGGTGCTGTGGTGGAGAGTATTCGTTTGCCTTAAGGAGCAGGTACTCTGTATGGACTGTTGTTGTAAATACCTGTATATAGCTCACATTAAAAAGACTGCACTGGAAAAACCTGGGACTCTGCTAAAAGCGCCGCGAGGAATTCGCGACAGGTTCTTCCTGACTGGAATCTCCTTTATTGTAACTTCAAGCCATTGGTTCAAGTCCTACCCTCCAGAGCAGGAGAAAACAAGCTTGTTCCATCCTTCATGTGACAGCCCTTGAGATATTTGAAGATGGCTCTTGTATCTCCTTTCAGTCTCTTTTCCAGGCTCAACATCCCTAACTCCTTCAACCGTTCCTCATAAGGCTTGGCTTCTGGACCCTTGATTGTCTTAGCTGCCCTTCTCTGCACTTTTTCTAGTTTATCGTTTAACTTTGGGAAGGTTTAGGGGTACGGTACACAGGCAGTGATGATGCCTGACCCCTTGGATATCTGTTCTCAACAGCCATGAGTCAAATGGAGATTAAGTTGTGCTCCAGCAGAAGTTGCCTTTGATTATTCAGTCAATGGGCTTTCCTTACACCTAAGACCTGATAGATCAGTAGCAGCAGCAGTTGGGCGTGTGTCACACAGGGCTAACCAATGTGGTGCCCTTCAGATGTTGCTGGACTACAACTCCCACTAGCTACAGCCAACAGGCACAATGATCAGGGGTGATGGGAGTTGTAGTCTAACAACATCTGAAGGGCACCACATTGGCTGACCAAAAGCAGCACTATGTTTTGGACAACTGAGTAGCAACAGAAGGTGAATTCCAATGGGTCCTTTTCACTAGGCTGACGCAATGAGCATTTCCACAGCATTGCCTCAAAACGCAAACTTTCTTTTTGCCAGGACAGGATCTAGCTCTGAAAGCAGCTGTACATGGCTGAACTACAAATTGTCAGACTACAAATTGATTTAGCTCAGTACCCTCTACTCTGACTAGTAGTGAATGTTAAGAGTTGCAGATGCAATTTTTTCCAAGCCCTACCCTTCAATGCCAGGGACTGATCCTGGAACCTTCTGCATGCAAAGCATCTGCTCCTAGCACCAAACTGCAACCTTCCCATGGTCCACTGGAGTTCTCTAAGGGCAGTGCCAATTGGCTAGTGCCTGAGACGCCATGAAGCCTCACACATTCACAGACCAGGTTTGCAACTTCTGAATAGTGTGTGTGTATACGGGTGTGTGTGTGTTTAGCAGTGGTGGCCAAACTTGGCCCTCCAGCTGTTTTCGGACTACATTTCTCATCATCCCTGACCACTGGTCCTGTTAGCTAGGGATGATGGGAGTTGTAGTCCCAAAACAGCTGGAGGGCCAAGTTTGGCCACCACTGGTTTAAAGCTAGTGAATGAATGATTAAATGAAGAAATAGCAAGATAAGCCAAGATATTCCAAAAACCCCAATGGTGAGCCATTTCTGATCACAGGATGGAAATGCAGTGGATGAGAACAGGGAGAAAAGGCCTACTTGGTAGTGGCACCCAGACTGTGGAATGATTTCCAAGAGAGGCTAGCCTGGCACCTAGCTTGATGTATTGGGGTGTCAGTAAAATACCTTATTTATTTCCCTCCTTTTTTATTTAAAAAAATTGCTCTTCTGCTGCTTTCTGCATTTTACGTGTTCATTTTATTTCTGCCGACTGCTTTCATGATGCTTTCTATACTGTGGTCTTTTGCTGTTTTCCTTATCTTGTTTTATTGCAATTTTAACTTTCTGTAAGCAACCCTGGGCACCAGTTAAAGGGAGAGGCATAAATCCCTAAGTAAATCAAGAGCCAAGAATTGGCTTTTCTTTTTCCTTTTCTGTGCTGCTGCTTGTGGTTCATGTTTATGGTCGGTGGCAGCAGGGGAAGGGCTGTAGCTCAGTTGTATAGCATCAGCCCTGCATGCGGGAGATCGTGAGTTCAATCCCCGGCATCTCCAGGTAAGCCTGGGAAAAGAATCCTGTCTGAAATTCTGGAGGGCTGCTGCTAATCAGTGTAGATGGCTCAATTGTCTGACCTCTATAAGACAGCTTTCTATGTTCCTTGAAAGGAAAAGGAGGACTCGGTGTTGCTAAGGACAGAAATGCCGTCAGAGCCTCTGGTGCAATGGAGGACCTTCTCTACAGTATCTGTGGCATAATTGTCCATCCTATTTCTTCTTCCTTTCCCAGCTCCTATCTTTATAATTAGACCCTTGAGGAAGGATCATTACTCAGTGGCACGAGGTGTTTCTGAATGACTTCCTTTTGACTAGAGTTGCCAGGGACTGAACCGGGGAGGTGGGTCTTCTGCATGCTATGCATTAACTCTGCTGCTGAGCTTTGGTCCTGCTCAACCAGAATCAGAACATGTTTCTGAACCTACTGCCAGTCAGTTTAACTGAGTGACTGAATTGCAGCATGATAAAATAAAGGATAGTGATGTATGGAAGTGAAAGCTGGACCATAAAGAAGGCTGATCGCCGAAGAGTTGATGCTTTTGAATTGTGGGGCTGGAGGGGACTCTTGAGAGTCCCTTGGACTGCAAGAAGATCAAACCTATCCATTCCTAAGGAAATCAGCCCTGAGTGCTCACTCAGAAATAGGAAAGGTAAAGGGAACCCCTGGACAGCTAAGTCCAGTCTTAGGCGACTATGAGCACTCATCTCACTTTCAGCCCGAGGGAGCTGGCATTTGTCCACAGACAGCTTTCCAGGTCATGTGGTCAGCAGGACTAAACTGCTTCTGGCACAATGAAACACCATAACGGAAACCAGAGCACACAGAAGTGGTGTTTACTTTCCCACCACAGCAGTACCTAGTTATCTACTTGTACTGGCATGCTTTCGAATTGCTAGGTTGGCAGAAGCTGGGACAGAGCAATGGGAGCTCACTCCACTGTGTGGATTCGAACCGCCGACCTTCCAATCAGCAAGCCCAAGAGGCTCAGTGGTTTAGACCACAGTGCCACCCGCTTCCATACACAGAGGTAAGCCTCATTAACTAATTCCCAGGAAAGCGAATTCATCTTGCAGAGCTCTTGTTAGATTAAACCATTTGCAAACAGGCATTGCTTTGGTACATCACTGAACCCCTCGCACAGCTTCAACTCCGCCTGTTTCTGGGTTTACTTCAGGAATTCTTCATCTTGTACTGGCAAGATGTGAACTGCTGCATTGCAGGCTGGGCTGCCTGAGGTTCCTGGTAAGTGATGTCAGGTCTTGTGGCTTCAGAGCTTCCACCTCCAAACCCACCAGACATGGCATGCCCATGAGTGTGCTCCACAGTGGAGCCCACAGCCACATAGGGATGGCCATCTGCCCGGGGGCAGGAGAAACCACTGCAGAGGCAGGGGCAGGAATGGGGGCCTAAGCATCTGGCAGTGGAGCAGACGTCATAGGAGGTGCACCGATGGCAGGGGGCACCATCTGAGATGTCCTGCTCCTGCTTCCCCTCAGCATGGTGGTGATAACAGGAAGGTGAGTTAGGATTGCAGCTGTAGGTTACCTTGAAATGATTATATTATTGTGCAACCAATTGTCAGGCTTCGGGGAATTGGCTTCAAAGAAATGAACATTTTTCCAGTTAGAAACTTTTAAAATCTCAGCGAGAGAACAAAGAATACTTGTCCTAGAAATGGCGGTGCTCCCAGTTAAGGATTACACCCCTCCATCCCTATTAATCTACATCACTCCTATGTCTTGTAATCTGAGCTTGTACCCTCTGCGTTTGTCGGGACTTTGCCTACATGCAGCTTCCCACAGAAGCAATTAAGGAGTTGGCCAAAGGCCAGGAAGACTGAGCAGAGGGAGTTATTCTGCCTAGAGAGATGTAATGCCTTAAGAGAAAATATTATGAAAATGATTTACAGGTGGTACATGACCCCAGTCAAGCTTGCAAAAATTTACCACTTGCCTGATAATAAATGTTGGAAATGTAAAGAAAATGAAGGTACCTTTTTTCACCTTTGGTGGATGTGCCCTAAGATTAAGGCGTTCTGGGAAATGATATATAATGAATTGAAAAAGGTATTTAAATATACCTTTCTGAAGAAACCAGAGGCCTTTCTTTTGGGTATTGTCGGCCAAACGGTGTCAAAGAAGGACAGAACATTTTTTATGTATGCTACAACAGCAGCAAGAATACGCATCGCAAAGTATTGGAAGACACAAGATCTACCCACCTTGGAAGAATGGCAGATGAAGGTGATAGACTACATGGGACTGGCAGAAATGACGGGCAGAATCCGAGACCAGGGGAGAGAGACAGCGGAAGAAGATTGGAAGAAATTTAAGGACTATCTTAAGAAATACTGCAAAATTAATGAGTGTTAGAATGGCGTTGGCTTAGAAACTGTGTGGTTTCCAGCTGAACTGGATAAGTAACAAGAAAAGAAGGGTTAAAAATTTAAATGAAATTAAGGGGAAGGATTTGCTGAATTAACATAATAGAAATTGGAATACAGAGAGGGGAAGTATGGGGAAGTCGGGAAAGTAAGGTATAAGAAAAAAAGGGAATGAAATTATACCTGTTCTCTTTTGTTTTGTTTTTCTTTGTCTGTGTTTTATTATTGTTTTATTTTGCTTTTATATAACTATTGAAAAACTTAATAAAATTCTTTAAAAAAAAAGAAAAGAGAGATGGAACCTTGGATACAACTCTGCTATTGGACAAGGTCGCCCATAAAGGGCACCAAATTCTGCACCAACAAAACAAGGTCGACTCATGACTTCCTGCTTGTATGTTGGTTGATTGGTTGGTCAGTGGTTGTTTGAGAGTTAGTTGGAGTTTGTTCAAAGAGAGTTACGATCCGAGCCTGTATCCTGTACAGTGGTACCCCGGGTTACATACGCTTCAGGTTACAGACTCCGCTAACCCAGAAATAGTACCTCGGGTTAAGAACTTTGCTTCAGGATGAGAACAGAAATCGTGCAGCGGCAGTGCAGTGGCAGCAGGAGGCCCCATTAGCTAAAGTGGTGCTTCAGGTTAAGAACAGTTTCAGATTAAGAACGGACCTCCGGAACAAATTAAGTACTTAACCTGAGGTACCACTGTAGCAGCGTCTTGTTCCTGCTTCATCCTGCCAGCTTGCAACCGACTGCATAAGGACAGTCTGTGTATGCTCTGCAATATTCAACAGCGTGTTCTGCTCTGAGACTCTCTGAGCTCTTTGTGACTTTGGGGGGATTGGAGGAATGCTGTCCAACGACTGCGAATCTGTTAACCCTCTCCCTTCCAGTGTTTCTTCTCCCAGCTGTTCCCCATCCAGTATTTCCCAGCTTCTGCCTTCTGAACTAGGCCCCTCGGCAAAGCACTGTTCCAAATCTATACTGCCCTCCTGCTCCTGGGAAGATTCAGGAGCAGGAGCAGGGGGAGGGGTGGCCCCCACCATTCCTCCTCTGTGCAGCCCTCCTCAGCACGGTCTCTGACACCAATACATCAAAGAGTCTATCCTGGGAAGAGCTTTAAAATACATATTTTGCACCAAATTCTGCACCAACAAAACAGAAGTAATCCTTTATAAATAATGCCAGTGCATCAGTCTATTGAACAAATAAGTCCACTTGCATTAACTTTCACCTAATAGCTGATCTATCCTCTCCACCCAACAGTCTGGTTGGCCAGTAGATGATGACTTTTTTACTATTGACAATCTAGCAAAACTTGCCAGCTAAGAGTGCATATGGTACAAGATCACAGGTTCCAAGTGCAGTTTTATCACAAATGCTAATGATCCAATTATCCAGCATATGAAAACGCCAAGATCCAATAAGCATAAAGTAAAAGGGTCCTATTGATTTGCAACTTTCCCCAAGATAATGGTCGACAGCATTTATTTACCCGCTATGCATGGAAGTGCGAGGGGGGGGAAATTAACAGGTTAACAGCCTGTTGGGTGCAGTACGGTACACAATTATACAGAACATAATTGTTGCCATATATCATACAATATGCATTCAGTTCCTCTGGAGGGCATGTTTCTAAATCAGTGCTGGAATGATGCTTTCAAATCAAACTTTCAAGAGCACTGGATGAGCAGATGGCCTGTCAGATGTACGTTGGACGCGGAGCTGGGACAAATAATCTTTATTAAAACTGAGTACCTATAATAGACCGTCGGGCACTTTTTCATGTTGGGTTTTTCCTCTCTCATCCTGAAATGGTTTTTATGATTGTCAATGCACAGAACTTGCAGCGCTTGCCTGCTCAATAGCAGGAGCTAAGAGACTTGTGGGGGCTGCTGGGCTTAGATGTGGGAGTGCTCAACTGTGTAGGACATGGCGGGCTCTGCTGCGGTTTGGATTTGATATCCCGCTTTATCGCTACCCAAAGGAGTCTCAAAGCGGCTAACATTCTCCTTTCCCTTTCTCCCCCACAACAATCTGTGAGGTGAGTGGGGCTGAGAGACTTCAAAGAAGTGTGACTAGCCCAAGGTCACCCAGCAGCTGCATGTGGAGGAGCGGAGATGCGAACCCGGTTCCCCAGATTACAAGTCCATCGCTCTTAACCACTACACCACACTGGCTCAGAGGATGGATGGCTAGCAATCAGGGATACTGTAGCTCAGGGATGGGGAACCTGTCACCCTGCAGATGCCTCTGGATTGTGACTCTTCTCATCCTTGATCATTGTCCATGATGGCTGGTGCTGATGGCATAACCTCCAACATCTTGCATCCCAAAACTAGGAAGCACATCTTTCTGTCCATGCTCCTGTGTGAGATCACAGAGCCCCAAAGATGTGTTTTTTTTCAGAGCTGTGTTCACATGGTGCCAAAAATGCATGGTTTGGGGCACCATGCGAGATTGCAGCCCTGAAAAAAGCTCCTTTTTTTAGGGGGTGTGTGTGCTTTTATCTGGGTGAGAACTTGGCATGAAATCATGTGAGATCACAGCACCCAGAATGGCTGCCATGCTCTCATGTGAGAAAGCAGGATGTCCTATATTTTCCAGGATACTTGCGGGGCATGTGATGGGAGTTGGAGCCCAACAGCATCTAAAGGGCCACAGCTTCCCCATCTTGGCTGTAGGCTTCTGCTCCTTCTCCTCAATCACTAGATCACTGGCCTAATTTTGCAGCTGCCCCTTGCTTAACTAACATCACCAACGAAGCTTATAGATGGGCTTTCTCTAGAGCCCGCTTTGAGACAATGCCCTCAGCAGTGCTGTACGGCAAATTCACGCGGGTACCACTGCATGAGCGTCTCTGCCCCTGTATGTCTAATAAGGTAGAATCTGTCACACACATCCTTCTATTTTGTGAATTTTATAGTGAAGAACGAGTTCAACTTATTTTGCCGCTTTTTATCAAAATTTATACCCCTACAACATTATTTGGAATCCTCCCCCGAAATTCTACGAAAATACCTTCTGGAAGATTCCTCAAGCTCAATATCATATGAGGTGGCCAAATTTTGCACTTTAGTAATCAGGAAGCATAAATCTCTTCTGTTGAATGGCACACTGCGAAGTTCCCTTGTGTAATCTTTTTTTTCTTCTGATGTTGTTGATTTCTTTTTGTTTGATCTTGTGGTGTTTAGTGTCACTGGCTTTTGCCGCAATAAAACTTGGGCTGTATAAGACTAGATCAAACCAGTTGTCGCCACCCATAATAGTGGAGCAAATGTCAGTTCCCACTGGGACTGATGCCGGCATCCCATTTGATTTAGATCTATTGCTTGGCCATGTGTCTTGAGTATTCACCGCCATTTTAATTTACCAGTAATGGCTCTGGGAATGCCTGCTGGTGCAGCTGTTTCATTCAGTGCTTTTCTTATGCCATGTGCCATCCTGCAGCTATTCAGGAAGCACAATCAGATCCATTGTAAAATTGCAAATTATATTGAATGTTCTCCAGTTTTTTCTTTCCTTCTTAAGGTAACCACTATGATCCACTTACCATCATAACTTTCTTTAGAAGCCAGTGCAAGGCATGTCATTCCAAAGGACAGGAATATAGTGTCCAACAGGAGGTAAAGAATGGGAGGCACCAGTGGCAATGCTTGGTGGAAGGGTAAACATCACAGATGTGCAGGAGTTTCATCTGGTTTCATCGGTAAATTGCTGGGATATGGGACCTGTAGTTTGAAGTGCTGTTCAGAATTCCTAGTGGCGGGCTGAATAAGGGGGTTCCACGGAGGCATGACAGGAGAATTAAATTCCATTTGCATTTAAAGGTGGACATACCAGATTATAATAAATAATAATATTTTTTTATTTATACCCCGCCCTTCCCAGTTCAGAAAACCAGGCTCAGGGTGGCTAACAACAAATTTAAAACACTTAATTGATGCAACAAAAAACAGCATAAAATACAGTATGAAAAGTAAATAACAGTAATTTCAGAATTCAAAAATCAATTCGGGGGGAAAATCCATCCAATAAACTTTAAATGATCACCAGGGCTAGCTGGCTAAATTAGTCGTTTTTGGGCCAGCGAGGAGACCAGGGGAGAATTAGCTGTGGGATCCCAGAGCGGGTAATCTTCATAAAAAGGGCAGGGGGATGGAAGGAAGGGGAATAAAAGATCAGGCTAAGTTCAGACTGAAAGCCAGGTGGAATAGCTGTCTTAGAGGCCCTGTGGAATGAAGTTAAATCCTGAAGGGCCCTAGTCTCATAGGACAGAGCATTCCACCAGGTCAGAGCCATCACTGAGAAGGCCCTGGCCCTGGTGGAGGATAATCTGACTTCCTTAGGGCCCGGGACCTCTAAACTGTGATTATTCATGGACCCTAAGGTCCTCTGCAGGGCATACCAGGAGAGGTGGTCCCATAAATACGAGGGCCCTAAGCTTTCTGAAACAATACGTGAACTAGGACACAGCCACCTTTGCAAATTCTCCAAATTTCACAGTGCAATTCTCCAGCCAAGTATAAAAATGCATATAATAGGCTAAACTATACATTAGTGAAAATAACATTGAAATGCATTCTGCTGGGGGAAATCACTTTGCAAAAATCTGTATCTTATGCAAAATTGCCTACAAGCTTCTGTGTACAGTGGTACCTTGGCTCTTGAACGTAATCCATTCCAGGAGTCCGTTCGGCTCCCGAAACCATTCAAAAACCAAGGCATGGCTTCTGATTGGCTGCAGGAGCTTCCTGCACTCAAGCAGAAGCTGCATCGGATGTTTGGCTTCTGAAAAACGTTTGCAAACTGGAACACTTACTTCTGGGTTTACGGCGTTCAGGAGCCAATTTGTTCAAGAGCTAAGCCATTCGAGAACCAAGATACTACTGTATTAGGATAGATCCACTGATGAAATTGCAGGAGAACTTAAATATGTGTGTGGTGTGGGGAACTAAGCAATGGGGAAATGTGGAGATGAGATGGAAGATAGAGAAAATTGACAGTTTCGCTCTCTCTTCTCTTGAGCAATAGGGTGCAAGCTTCCCAAGTTGCTGGATATCCTGGGCTATGGCAGGAGATTCATCCTGTCTGGTAGGTGCCTGTATTGATCCTTCTCCTCCTTCTCCTCCTCCCTTCTTCGGCGGGAGAAAGGTGGTCTACCAATGAGGGGAAGCCTCTCCCCCTGAACTGTCATGCCAACACTGTCTTGAGTTCATATCTCAGTGGAGCCCTGGCTCCACCGAGTGGACTCTTTCAACCCCTGCTGCCCAAACTGAGCTGTCAAGAAAGCGAATGAGATAAAAAGGATTATGGATGGTGAAGGCTTTGTGCATTTTCACACATAGCACTGAAAGCACCCTGAAGTGCCTCTCCCACTGTTTTCATAAATGCTGTTAATGTAGTGTGGAAAGGGGAAGGGGGAGCCATTTTGAAATGAGAAGCGCATTCTAGCCAACATAGCTTTTTAACATTCATATTACAGAGTCAAGAAAAGGAAAGAAAGCACTCTGAGTTTTATGAGTGGAGCTTTATGAGCCCAAAGGGAATGGATTCTCACTGTGAAATGAGCTTTTACTGGGATCGATCGAGAAACCCCCCATCTTGACTTACATAATCCATGTAACAAGCTTGTGTGAATAGACGGAGCCATAATCAGCGACCGTTTCCTCCAGTGCCATTATCTTAATTCTACCAAGCAGGTGGAGGTTAAGTTCATTCTATTGTTCCATGATACGATTAATTCCTTTCAGATTATCTTTCTGGGGCAATGCATGGAACATGCAGTTCAGCTCTACACATGACAATGAACGAAAAAGCTCTTTCTAACCCATCCATATTTTTCCAGAACAGAAGTCAGGGCTTAGCTCAGGAGTCACCCATCTTTGGGGGCACATTTTGGATTTTATTTACTTCATTTCATAAAATGTATATACCACTTGATATTATATATATTATATTCCTCATTATATTATATATATATTCCTCAAAGTGGTTTACAAAAGGAATAAAACTCTAACGTTATCAGTAAAAACAAGTTAAAAACAGCTATTTAAAATATTAAAATGCTTGTTGAAATAAACAATAAGCTAAAAATTGATAAAAGGCAAAGGCAAAACCAGGGGGCAAGATTGAGAAGCCAGCAAAGAGTTAGGGGCAAGGACAAAGTTTTTGAACAAGTTGGGAGGCAGGACTGAAGAAGAAGCTCAACCCAGTGTCATAGCATGGGGGAGGGCACAGGGGTGGTTGTCCCAGGCGCAAAATTCTTAAGGGTGCAAAATTCCTACCCTTGGTGCTGCCTCAATACAGCTGTGTGGTGTAGTGGTTAAGAGTGGTGGACTCGTAATCTGGTGAACTGGGTTCACTTCCCTGCTCCTCCACATGCAGCTGCTGGGTGACCTTGGGCCAGTCACACTTCTCTGAAGTCTCTCAGCCTCACTCACCTCACAGAGTGTTTGTTGTGAGGGAGGAAGGGAAAGGAGATTGTTAGCCGCTTTGAGACTCCTTAAGGGGAGTGAAAGGTGGGATATCAAGTCCAAACTCCTCCTCCTCTTCTTCTTCTTCTCCTCTCCTGTTGCTGGGCTCCACTGAAAATGGCTTCTCCATATGATCCAGAAAGTGACCTCTCCAGACCATGGAGCAGCTCTTCTTATGATCTCCTGAGTGGTGTGGACACTGTTAGGCAATTGAATGTGCATGTGTCCTCTGTCGGCTTCCCTCCCTCTGTGCAACCCTCATATAAACAAAGCTACAGCAAAGACGAGAGATGCAGGTGAACATGCAGGGAGGCCTTGAGTGAGGAAAAATGGATGGGGGTCACACACATGAGCTACTGTGCCTGAGAGCAGCCATGAGGCCTGTTAGACAGAGCAGCCCTGCCTTGGAGGCTACTTCTTGGGTGGTGGAGCGGCATCCCTCTGGCCGCTCCTCTTAACACCTTCCAAGCACAGCACACAGTCCACAATCCAATTCTTGCCTTGCCCCGGCCACTGGCAACCCACGATATGCCACTGGCTCAACTTCATAGGAAGTCCTGCTTGGGCACACTGAGTCATGCTCAAGGTGTGTGGGCAGATGTGCTAGCAGTTTTACTGCAGCGCCATTGGCCTGGTTACTTTTTCTCTTCTGATAAGGTCGTTGCCTAGTTACCTAATTGTAGCCTCTGCTTGTTACACGGCTTAATTTCTATGCATGTGTAAAGCTAAGACCTGTGGGCTCTTATTGTTGTGGGTCCCATGGTGCCTGCTGTTGCTGTGACCAAGTACAAACTGCCTAAAACATCATGAGTGCTACGGCTAATTGAAGAAAATCCAGTAACAATCCCTGCCCCACATTCTTCCCTCGCTGAGTGAAAAAAAGCGGACTTCTGCAAAAGGCTACAGTTGTAAATCTCAGCTGGGGTTTGTAACCTAAAATCTCTCTCACCCTCATTGCACCAGTCAGATCCCGAAGTTGACAAGCATTCTGAATGCTTAACAGGCAAAAATGTTCATGCTGGCTGGCAACATCGAGTCCTCCTGCAGCTGCAGTGTATGGTTTTCGGCTGCTGACGATTTTCTACGCTCCCTTTGTCAACAAACCCGGAAGAGATGAGTCATAAAGGAAAGGAAGGATTACATAGATAGTAACAAATGTCGCATTTTCATGTAGGGTTGTTCTGCGCCCGCCTACCTTCAAGTCTCCGCAGTGTTTTGCAGTTTAAAATCCATATTGTAATGTAAGATTTTTATTAAGGCTCTCAAGGAAGGAGAGAAGGGAAGCAAGAACAAAATCCTGGACTGCGCCTTGAGAAACTGGCTTTCCCCCTCCTCCAGGAAGTGTACAGAGACATGCAGAACTTACTTATATAATTCCTAGCTCTCCCCATCCTGCATGCACAAAATACTTGTATTAATGATGACAAATCTGTCACTTTCTGCTCCTCTCTGGCCCCATCTGCCCTGTATGTTTAAGGCATGTCCAACTTTCAAGAGACTAGATTCAGGTAGGTAGCCATGTTGGTCTGACGCAGTCTAAATAAATAAATAAAAATAGTCTAGTAGCTCCTTAGAGACCAACTAAGTTTGTTCCAGGTACAGTGGTACCTCGGGTTACATACGCTTCAGGTTACAGACTCTGCTAACCCAGAAATATTACCTCGGGTTAAGAACTTTGCTTCAGGATGAGAACAGAAATTGTGCTCCTGCGGCGCGGCAGCAGCAGCAGGCCCCATTAGCTAAAGTGGTGCTTCAGGTTAAGAACAGTTTCAGGTCAAGAACGGACCTCCAGAACGAATTAAGTACTTAACCCAAGGTACCACTGTATAAGATTTCATGTGCATGCACACTTCTTCAGATACTGCAAGAGACTGCAATCTACTCCCACTATAAAACTGGCAGGGATTATGTTTCGTTAGGGGTGTTCAGAGACTTTTTCACGTTCTCTTCTGTGCAACCTTCTGAGGGCCACATGCTGGTGGTGGGAGTGGCCAGAGGCAAAAGTGGGTGGAGCAATAAATGTTACCTTTGTAGAGTTTGGTAATTTCTACCCAGGCAACCAAGAGGCATGATTAGAGTTCAACGCTCCAGCACTGAAAGACATTATGATGTAGGGCTGGGGAGGGCTGTGTCCTGGCGATAGGTTGTGTGGCCTGTGAAGACCTGGAGAAAGCCAGTCTAGAGGCCCACATTTGGTGCCCACATGAGGTTCTCCACCCATTGATACAGATTCTGAAATGCACAACAGTGATAGTCATTATTGAGGCATCTTTCCATCCGTGAACCCCACTCCATGAAGGCGTAGGCTGCATTATGGTATATTTCATCGGAATTCATCTTCTTGTCTTTGCCTGGTTCCCTGGGCAAAATGGGAACTTAAATTCTCTGGAGTCCTCTGGGCAAGCGTTGACATAAATATGCAATGGTTTCCAATTGTTTAGCACTAATTAGCTTGATTAATTTTGGAGAGGTTCTATTTCCCATTAAAGGGTGTCTCTCTTGGTTAATTACAGCAAGAATGGACCAAGGAGGGTAAATTAATGTGATCGGCATGGAAAATAAATAAGAAATGGTACACAGTGCATCCCTCAGCAAGGCCAGAGTTTTCTTAAGAGACCAGGAAGTTCAAGGGAGAATGGTCCACTTTGATTTGTTTATATGCAAATCTGTTTTCTTAATTGGCTCTGATTTTCAAAACACACTTTTTTGCAGATTTTCACTCTTTTTTTATCACATCAGGACAAGATGCTTAAACAAATCTGGATTATGCTGTGTACCACTGGGGCCAATAGGGCACTGCCCCACCAAACTCAGCCAGCCCCCATTTGCCTGCCTTCTTACAACTATCCTGGCTGCTAGTTTCCTCCTCTTCAACCTCTGTGTTGCCATTGCAGAACTCAGCTGGGAGAGAGATGGAGACAAGAGCAGAATAAGTTGCCTCTGTCTGTCATTGGCTCTGGTACTGCCTGTCACTGGTCATAGCTCCCCCTACTGTTGACCTCCTTGCCTTCTACCCTACTGTTCCCAATGAATGCCCACAATTACTGTTTGAATTCCTCCTCCCCCTTAATTTGTTGCTTCCGTTTTAAATCAGGAAAAGTCTGCTCAATATTGCGGCCAGTGATAACGCCGCAGTAAACATCAGAAATGCCTTTATAAATATGATCTAAGAATTTAATTGCCTCCTTTGTACTTTAATCTTATCTTCACACATTGAAGCCATGCACATTGTATATTTCTGAACCCCAAAGGACAGCTTTTCATATGGCATTGTGGAGTAGGGCATTATCACTCGAAACCTGACAGGCCTGGCATGCTTTTCTGTCAGCCGATGGGCTAGGAAGTTTGTTATTAATTATGGAAAAGGCATACATACATAAAAAAGGAGGTGGTTTGCACAAGGCAGTTCTGAATCCTGAATTATAATTAAATTGGGGCTGTGTGGCAGGGGCGGGGAGAAAAAGCCTTATTTGCCATGAATCAAAAACAAAGTGTAGTTACCCTGTAAGGTAGCAATACACAATCTGCACCACACACATTTTCAAAGCTCTAAGTTCCCCCAAAAGCAAAGCTGCAAATTAGTAAAGAGGGACCATTTCTGGATTGAAGTAGATGCAATTTTAAATGTGTACATGCATTTAACATCTCCAGGCATCCCCTCCCCACCAAGTGATGGTGGGAATCAGGGCTGCAAAAACGACACATGGGGAGTGTGTGTGTGTTGAAATAATTTTTTATTTATTTTCAAAAAACATAAACATGCAACAAAACCAATTCCAAATCTAATTATTAAGATTACTCTGAATCTCCTGACTTCCTCCTATCCCTTCCATGGATCCTATTAATCCTATTTTCAACTGCATATCAATACTTCTCCATTTTTTTAAATCTTCCTAGGTATCCTATACATTCTGTTACATTACAAGTGTGTTTAAATCCTGCTAATGTTTTAACCTGCTTACAGTAATTTTGTATATACAGTGGTACCTCGGATTAAGAACTTAATTCATTCCGGAGGTCCGTTCTTAACCTGAAACTGTTCTTAACCTGAGGTACCACTTTAGTTAATGGGGCCTCCCGCTGCTGCCACGCCACCAGAGCACGATTTCTGTTCTTATTAAGCAAAGTTCTTAACCCGAGGTACTATTTCTGGGTTAGCAGAGTCTGTAACCTGAAGCACCTGTAACCTGAAGCGTTTGTAACCTGAGATACCACTGTACATTGTAAACGTTTCCCATTCTTTTAAAAATTCTTGTCTTCTTGGTTCCTGAGCTTCCCAGTGAGTTTTGCCATTTCAGCATAGTCCATCAATTTGGTTTGCCATTCTTCTTCAGCCGGGATTGTCTCTTCTTTCCATCTCTGGGCTAGTAGGGTGTGTGTGTGTGTGTGTGTGGGTGGGTGGGTGTGTGTGTACCCTTCCTTATTTTGCAGTGGTCCTCATGAATACCACCCGTTAGAAAGGAAAGTTTGGAGCTCCCATGTGTGACTGGGAGCCCTGATAGTGCAGCGCTTCTGATGATTTGTTGTTTGTTGTTGTTTAGTCATTTAGTCGTGTCCGACTCTTCATGACCCCATGGACCAGAGCACGCCAGGCACTCCTGTCTTCCACTGCCTCCCGCAATTTGGTCAAACTCATGTTGGTAGCTTTGAGAACACTGTCCAACCATCTCGTCCTCTGTCGTCCTCTTCTCCTTGTGCCCTCCATCTTTCCCAACATCAGCGTCTTTTCCAGTGAGTCTTCTCTTCTCATGAGGTGGCCAAAGTACTGGAGCCTGAGCTTCAGGATCTGTCCTTCCAGTGAGCACTCAGGGCTGATTTCCTTAAGAATTGAGTGATTTGATCTTGCAGTCCATGGGACTCTCAAGAGTCTCCTCCAGCACCATAATTCAAAAGCATCGATTCTTTGGCGATCAGCCTCCTTTATGGTCCAGCTCTCACTTCCATACATCACTACTGTGAAAACCATAGCTTTAATTATATGGGCCTTCTGATGATAAGAACATACGAAGAGCCTGCTGGATTAGGCCAATGGACCATCAAACACAGCATCCTGTTTCCACAGTGGACAACAAGACCCCTGTGAGAAACCTTCAAGTAGGACCAAAGCCCGAGAGCGCTCTGTCCTCCTGTCCTTTCCAGCAACTTGTGTTCAGAAGCATCACTGTCACCAAGAGCATCGTCATATTTGGCTAGTAGCCATTGAAAGCCTTATCCTCCATGAATTTGTCCAATCCACTTTCAAAGCCAGTTTCTAAAGCCTCTTTTAATGATGATGTGAAGAAGCCAATGCATATTCAGATGAGCACATGTAGGGTCCAACTTCAGATTTCCCACCCAATGTGCAGAAGTTGAGACAGCAGAGATAACTGGAACAGCAATACTGTGCATTGCATCAAAAAGCAGGAGGGTTTCTGATGAGGCCTGATATCACCTTGGTACAAGAGCTGGCTCTCGGTGGACTCAGGCACCATCCCTGAAAATGTCAGTATTGCAGCCACCAGAACATCAGATGATATCAGAGGCCAAAAGAGTTCTGCCTGGTACTGTGAAACTTCTGAGTATACCTGCATGCTTTCTGTTTCTTGACATTAGCAATGCTAGAAAGCACAAAGGTGGGTATCTTTCTTCCTGTGGAAGAATGACTGTCCTTTCAATCTCCTGATATCTTTTGAAGAACCTTCTCTTAAGGAACAGGCTCAGTACAGCTCAAGATCAGGCTTGCTACTATCAATGCATGCCAGTGGCCTTTCTCGAAGATTGACAGTTGTTAACAAATCCTCCTGCTCTGAATGTCTGAGTCATGCAGCTAGAAGGCAAACAAGGCAGATATATTACTCTTTCCTAGGCAAAGGAGGTCAGCTAAGGTTGATTTTGTGAGCTGAATATGGATAGGTTCAGTGAACCCTGAAACAAGCCTTTGAATTGATCCTTGATCGCTGTTGAAATTTGGACTGATTAAGCACAAACATTTTCTGCCTGTATACATAAAAATATAAGGTTGTTGTCATGCCACAGTTTTTGTGGCTGCATCTCCCCACTCTCTTAAATGTGGCTGCAGTGAGGTTTAATGGAGGTGGGAGGTGCTTCACAGAGTGGTTTGAAAAACTGCTCTGTGAAGCACCCATCTCCTCTATTAAACTGCTCTGCAGCAGTGGTCAACAGAGGGAGCGAGGTGCTTCACAAACTACTCTGAGAGCCAGTGTGGTGTAGTGTGGTGTAGTGGTTAAGAGCGGTAGACTCGTAATCTGGGGAACTGGGTTCGCGTCTCCGCTCCTCCACCTGCAGCTGCTGGGTGACCTTGGGCCAGTCACACTTCTGTGAAGTCTCTCAGCCCCACTCACCTCACAGAGTGTTTGTTGTGGGGGAGGAAAGGAAAGGAGAATGTTAGCCGCTTTGAGACTCCTTCGGGTAGTGATAAAGCGGGATATCAAATCCAAACTACTACTACTACTACTACTACTACTACTACTCTTCTTCTTCTTCTTCTTCTTCTTCTTCTTCTTCTTCTTCTTCTTCTTCTTCTTCTTCTTCTTCTTCTCTGTGAAGTACCCCACCCCAGTTAAATGCAGCTGTGGGAATGTGGTACTTCTGAAAACTGCTCTCTTAAGTGCCACCCCCTCATTTAAAAGGGGGTGGGGATTGTGGCAAGCTGGGAGGAGGTTAGGATGAGCTAGGAGGTGATAGGTGAAGTCTAAAGGGAGGTGTTGATGAATGGAGGGAGATGGGACAGAAGCCCCCAGTTTCCTATATGGATACAGGGAGTGAAATGTAAGGTGCTTCTAGACTGTCACTAGCTTGTGGAAGAAGTTCAAGTGCACACTGGAAGTTTAGCTTTGTGCAATTAAAGTAGATTAAAGTATTCTGTTACCCTAGGGCAACAAATCCAGTTGGGTTTGTTTGTTTGTTTAAATGACATTTTGCAGTTAGGAAAGTGATGGGGAATAAATGCAGAACCACTGCTGTGCTTTTTAAATTATACACAAGGGAACAAGAGTACAAAGGAAATGCCAAACACAGATCTAGCACATAGTGACAAATTGCAAAGATACTGTATGCTAAAACATGGGGAAAGAACAGAAGACAAAAGATGCTGAAATTAATTGGGGAAATTGGGGAAACAATTAGAATATAGAAAGTTAACTGAGATGCTGCTTCCTTATAAGATTGCTAGAGATGAAATAAAGAAATGGATCCCATCTCTCTCTCTCTCTCTCTCTCTCTCTCTCTCTCTCTCTCTCTCTCTCTCTCTCTCTCTCCCACCCACACAGTATCATAGAAAGAAGAATAGACAGTTTGCTGCCATAAATGATCTTTTTTATCTAAATTGTTTGAGGTTTAAATATCTATGGATAGGTGGGTGTTTGCATGTGTATATATAACTCTATAATAATTCTAAACAACTACAGAAATGACATCAATAATAATATTCTTTAAAAATTGGAAAGTGCTAAAGAAAGATGGGTGCAAGTCTTTATGTATATATATGAGTGTATGCGTCCATAACGGGGAAATGCCCTGAAAAGAGGGGTGAATGCAAGTTTCACAGCAAGATGTGTACATATTCTGTAAACAGATCAGAACTAATGCTCAGCAAAGGTTGGATGTAATCTAACCTCCCCTTAAGCCTTGTGCAAGCAAATCAGGAAGTGTTCTCAAGGATAAACTGGTTGCCTGGAGGAGCTCTAAAAATCATGGAAGCACATGCACATGTGCTACTGGTAGTCTGTTTTGACAAATGGGGCACTGCCCCACCAATCTCCATCTGCACTCAACCAACCCCTACCTGCCTGCCTTCTTCATTCCATCCGGTCCAGGAGGTGGCACTGACTGTTGACTTCCTCCTCCTTAGTCTCAGTTTCCCTTGTAGTCCTTAGCAGTGAGGAGGGTGGGGACAAAACTAGAATTAGTTGGCTCTGCCTATCATTGGCTCTAGCGCCACCTACTGTTGGACTCCCCATTTTCCATCCTACCAAACCCCATGGAAACCAGCCAACTATAGTACAGTCTCTAAGGAGGAAACAGTGACAAGGGTATTTCAAAGGATTGGCAAGGAATGAACTCATATCTGCTGACTGCATATTTATTTGGGTTAAATTAATTTTGTTGCTGGTAACTATTCTGTGTTAGAATTAGGTTGTAAGCCAAGGGACAGATAATTCTGTGAGTTTCCCCTTCTCTTAGTTTCTTATTTTTCCAAGTTTAGTTCTATACTTTTTTTTTGAAAAGTCCCTGTGAGAATTTGTTAGCCTTTAAGCATGCATTTCTCCTAATATCCACACTTTTGCATGGGATTTTGCCTAAAACGCACATTATGGCAAGCAATTTCCCCATATGCAATGCTTTTGTGTGTGTACAATTTTCATTAATGTATGCATTTTTACCCAAATATATATCTCTTTATTCACACTAGACTGGAGAACTTCAGTCCAATTTTGAAGGCTAGCTAAGTTTTGGTTCATGTATTCTTTCAGGAAGTGTGAATTGGGTCGGTTCCTATTGCAATGCTCTTCTGCCGAAGGGACAGAGGTTCTTTTTGAATTCAAACAAGGCAACAAAGCACACTGGGTCTGTTCTTTACTAAACAGGTTTTATTAAAAGGATGTGTTAATAACTGTCAAAGCAAAGGAGAGCAAAGGCAGAGGACTTATATCTCTTCCTTTGGGAAGTCCTCTGAATGGACATGGATATGTCTCTGTAGAACCAGTGTGCAGCTCCATGCCAGCTGCATTAAAGGTCTGACTGGCAGAGGTGTTCTTGGGATTTATAGGGTTACATGTTACCACACCAGTGGCCTTGACAACATTTATATTAAGACTAGCAGGTGTGTCCTATCCAATGTGCAATTGTGGGACTCTGTTAAGGCTTATCTGGAGATTAAAATTCCACACATCTCAGTGTTTAATTAACTGTGAGAGAATGATATTGCCTAGAAAAACAAGACAGAAACAGAATTAACTACTTAAAGGCTACACGACTCACAGGAACTTGAAGCATGGTTGCGTACCTCCTAAACCCCTTCAAAAATCATGGTCTTCCATGATTTGCCAATACAAATGAGAACCGAGCCAAATTCCTCCCCAATCTCCTGAAGAGTGAAGTGGTGGAAAAGTGGGATACAAGTATTTCAAATACATAAAAAAATAACAACAGGAGCCTTGACAGAAGGCACATTCTCATGATATGTCTAAAGGAAATACCATATTTTTCGCCCCATAAGATGCACCTGACCATAAGATGGACCTAGTTTTTAGAGGGGGAATGCAAGGAAAAAAATATTCTCTAAACGGAGCGCTGAGCAGAGCCTGTATGCATCCCAGGCTCTACTCAGTGCTCCCTTTCACGAGCCGTGTGTGTGGCGCTTGCAGGCTTTTCCCTGAGGAGGGAGAAGGGCAGCCCATGAATGATGGGTTGCCCTTCTTCCTCCTCGGAAAAAAGCCCCCAAGAGCCGCACACACGCTCTGCACTTCTCTTTAAAGGGCTGTGCGCTCTGTCCCTTCCCCCACCTCCCAGAAAAGCCCCCAAGAGCTGCACAGCCTCTTCAGGGCAGCGGGATCAAGGCTCCCCGCTGCCCTGAAGAGGTTGCGCCTGGCTAATCCAGAAGCTAGAACAGCGAGAGGGAGCGCTGCACAGTGATCCCTCTCGCTGTTCTGGTTTCTGGGATAGCTGTGCAGCCTGCATTCGTTCCATAAGACACGCACACATTTCCCCTTACTTTTTAGGAGGGAAAAAGTGAGTCTTATAGAGCAAATGCACATTGGGGCTGGGGTGGTTCAGTTGTATGGCAGCAGGGAATGCACCTATGTAGAGAATCCTATGCTCATAGAGTTATAAGCACATGGATTCCACAAAGACACACACCCTGTTGTGTGTAGATCAGCCTTACCTAATCTGTTGCCCTCCATAACATCAGCCTCAGCCAGCATGGCCCAATGGTTAGGGATTATGGGAATTGTAGCCCAAAATATATTGAGAGCAACAGGTTGGGGAAACCTGGTGCAATTCGTGAAAATGCCTGAGTTCAGCAGTGTTTGCTCAGATATACAAATTCTTGTTTAATTTCTTCAATATCATGGTAATTAATTATTATTATTTTATCCATGCATCTTCCCACTGGTATACTGCTACCATGAAGTTATTAAGTTTCTAGTCCTTAATGTTTCAGTCAAAAGCACTGCATAAGAAACAGGTTATCCATATATAGTCTGAAACTAAGTGGCAAATTCAAAGGGTGCAGGCCTATATTCCTGGGCAAGTAAGTCCCGTCAAACCATGTTACACGGGGTATATACTGTTATCTTACTAGAGAGAAGTGAGTATTTTGTTGACTTTACAATAGTGGCTGAGGTCCCTTGTTTATTGGGAATCAACAAGGATTGTGCCTTCAGGTTCTAAGAATGTCAGAGCACAACCTTGATCTGTTTAAAATTAATGAGAAGCTTATTATTGAGTTGAGACAAACTCTATAGGACTGGAAAAGAAAGGCCTCATTTCTGCAAGTTTAAGACTAGCAGCCCTCGTGTCTGTTGTGGAATTACTATTGATTGACACAGGGAACTCTAGGTGACCCTGTAAGAAAACCTTTTATTTTCTTTTGTTAAATTTTCTGACTATGACAGACCTCTCTCTGTCATTTCCCTGGACTGTCCACTCAGTAAATTTGCTAGCTAATGCCAAAGGTGAGCAAAAGGGGGAGCGGGCAGGTGGGAGTTGAAAATGATTATTTCCCCTTCCAATCTCCAGATAGATTTTCTAACCTTACTCCTCCACTGGGGAAATCTAAGAACTTTTATCAATTACCCCAATAATCAATTCATCAAGACACTTTTGCTTGCCACCCTGTTGTTCTCGGTTTCAACTGAATTATTTTGACATTCTTAAAGCAAACCTAGAAATGTCTCCCCATCAGGGAAAACAAAAGAAAGAAAGAGCAACATAGTAAATAAGACATGGAGAGAGATTTGTGGAACGCCAAGTGGTTCAAGGGAAAGACAGGTGACACGTTTCTCATTTCCTCCTGTCCCATCTCAATATACTTTAGCAAGTGAACCATATTTTTGCCATCAGCAGTCTCCATCTAAAGGCAGCAGCATGCTCTGATCAGTGATCCTTTTTTCTGCTTTTTATTGTGTAGAGCTCAAAGAAGAAAAACAAGAGAGAGAACCAAGGATTTCTTCTAAGGAGGCATCATCTAGAATATACTCCTCTTGGAATTGGCTGATCGGTTAAAGAAATCAGCACCTTTTATCAGGTTTGTATTCTGGGAGGGAGTAGTGATGTATGGAAGTGAGAGCTGGACCATAAAGAAAGCTGATCGCCGAAGAATTGATGCTTTTGAATTATGGTGCTGGAGGAGACTCTTGATGGTCCCATGGACTACAAGAAGATCAAACCTCTCCATTCTGAAGGAAATCAGCCCTGAGTGCTCACTGGAAGGACAGATCGTGAAGCTGAGGCTCCAATACTTTGGCTACCTCATGAGAAGAGAAGACTCCCTGGAAAAGACCCTGATGTTGGGAAAGATGGAGGGCACAAGGAGAAGGGGATGACAGAGGACAAGATGGTTGGACAGTGTTCTCGAAGCTACCAGCATGAGTTTGACCAAATACAGGAGGCAGTGGAAGACAGGAGTTCCTGGCTTGCTCTGGTCCATGGGGCACGAAGAGTCGGGCACGACTAAACAACAACAACAACAATTCTGGGAGGGATTCTATCAATGGATCTATTCACACATACACATGAACCCGTATTTTTATACCCGTGTTCACAAAAGTACACATTTGGAAATCTTTAAACTGGAGATGGTTGCAGGTCACTGTGGTTAATGCACTGCTTTACTGCCATTATAGAAACATCAGTGGTGACTTGCTCACCTGCTGATGTCTCTTTAATTAAGATATATATTAACACAAAAGGATGGGCTTTGGGAAAATAATGGCTTGAAGCTTCAGTGCAGAAATATAGCAAGATGGTTAGTTCTTACATGTTGTACAGGCCGCTCAACGCCACATAAGGTGGACCATAAGCTGATTCTTAAACAGCACAGAGATAAAAATAGATGGAGGCAGAAAGATTGCCCAAAGGAACTAGGGAAGATTCAGTGGAAGCCTAAACACACAAGGAGGAGGGGGGGAGCTCAAATGCAAATGAAGTCTGTTTGGTCTACATGAGGGTTGAGAGACAGCAAGATTAGGGAGATAAGAGAGGCAAATATCAGATAAAGAAGAGAGGTGATAATAATTGCCAATCCCAAGGGAGGACAAAGAAAAGTGATTTCCTGAGTTTCCCCATGAGCTGTGGTGACCTGGTTGCATCTGTGTCTAAGGATTTCTGCTAGTGATTCAGTAGATTTGGGTGGAGATTCTTTACACTCAGTGGAGACAGTTAACTGCCTCTACTTTCTGAAAAAAAATACCTGATATGCTCAGGTAAGGATGAGATGATCGACTCCATTCTGTTTTCAGGGGTCATCATTCTTGATAGGTAAATCCATTCAGGAGCACAAACCTTTCAGATGACTTATCTGCATTTGTTTACATACCCCCATCTACCTCTTACCAGAACCTTCTGTATTGTATTGCCTGGGTCCTTTCTCCTGAATCACTTTCCCAAGCGCACCTACTTGGATTTTATCCAAGCCACTTTCCAAGTCCTTCATTTTAACCTTCTCTCATTGGTCAGCATGCCAGCTCATCTAAACACATTTTGAGACCCCCCACAAGCCTCTTTTAAGACTGAGTTTTAGCATCAGTTGCTTGCACATTACCCGGTCTTCTGAACAACCTCTCCAAAAACATATTTAATTCTCCACTGCGCTGCATATGCAAAGATTGGCCTGAGCGCAACACTTGAAACCCAACTCTTCTATTATCCCCACCCCAACGCATCATTTCAGGGGTGCTTTGGCTAGCAGTAAGAGGGGTAAACTTTGCAACCTTGGTTGATTTTAGTTGTTCTTTTCTTACCCTTCTTTTGCTCAATGATGTGCATTCTGAGAAGGAGCCACAAAGACCAGCACACAATATTTGAAAAGTCAAGACACTGTGGGTTTATATAATAGCATGATGCTACTTGCTGTTTTATTATTTTCCTTCCTTATAATTCCTAGCATTGACTTTGCCTTCTTTATGTTGAAAACACACCGAGTTGACATTTTAGAGGTTCTAGAAACACAGGATGCAGAAGGCTAAATTTGGCAAGTTATTATTGCCTTACTTCCCCGCCCCCCTTAGTTGAGGGCATGAAGATCTGGCCCTTTATAATACATCTGAATCATTATTCAGCATCCATCTTCAGTGAGGGTGTCTGTCACAGAGTGTGCAAAGGAGGGGAAGTGAGAGTTGTGGCTAGGCACAGGGTTTGGCATGTTGTGGAGAGAGTACCAGGGGCCAGAGAAAGTTAGAGAGAGTGGCGTAAAGGGCTACATCCAGCCCTTTAGCCTGAGGTTACCTGCCTCTGAAAATGTGAAAGAAGGAAGATGATTTCACGTCTTCTTTCACCCCTGACCCCCCTCGCAATGATCAGTTGAAAGTTTGACTTTTTCCGTTAACTTTCCTACTTGTCGCTACTGTGCTATCAGTACACCATATGTGTACTGTTTTGCTCTCATAATGTCGGCTGGTTAATGCAGGGTGTTTTAAAATCAGCCGTCTCTTTCAGCTGGCAGCCTGATTGCAATCACAAAGGAGTCAAGAGTTCTCCATCCCTTCCCTCCCCACTGGCGCCCCTGCCCCCCACATCCCACATTAACAGTCTAAGGCAGCAATCCTCTGCTCACTTACCTGGGTGTAAGCCCCGATCAACTTAGTGGAACTTACTTCTGAGTAGACAATTGTGCTGAAAAATTTCTGGTTGACATCTTGACCTGAAGAGCTTGGATTCACCATACACTTATTTACAGAGAGGTGGGTCCTGCCTCTGATCAGGGCTAGCAGTGTTCGAATGGGCAACATTAGCTCTCCCTTTTGAAGCAGTTCAATCTGTATGGTAACACATCCTCATCTCATGTTGAACGCAGTTGTAATGTAGCTAAAGCAACTGGCCATGATAGCTGTATTCTGCCTCCATGGCTGGAGGCAATAATGTTTCTGAATACCAGCTGCTGACAACCACGGGAGAGAAGAATGCTCTTGTGCTTGGGTCCTATTTTGGGGTGGTCCACCCCACAGTCATCTGCTTGGCCACTGTGATAACAGGATGCTGGACTAGATGGGCCACTTGCCTGATCCCGAATGCTCTTCTTATGTTTTTAAGGCTTAAGTTGAATGTGAACTTACCTGGAAGTAGGGATGGGGGGGGGGTTGCATTTTAATGGTTTGCATTTTATGGTTTGCATTTTAATGAGAAACTACTTAATTTGCACTTTTTGAATCATTGTGTGAATCAAAATACAGCCACACTTTGAAACTCATATTTCACCAAATTTTGTGATGCGGTTCTCTGGCCAAACAATGTATACAGAAAAGTGAATATTATGGGAAACGTGTGTATAAAAAAATGCATTCATACAAATATTCACTATGTTTGGGCAAATTGCTTGCAAAAATCGCATTGAAATGCCTATGAATTTTTGAAAAATGCAAATTGCTGCAGAAATGTGGAGAGCTGAACTTAAGATGGAAAAAAATGGGAAACCAAAAGAAATAAAAATGACAGATCACAGGGAGTTGCACTAGATGACTTTCTGGGTCCCTTCCAACTCTGCAATTTTATGTTTCTATGATTCATCCTTAAAGGTAAAGGTAAAGGGACCCCGACCATTACGTCCAGTTGTGACCAACTCTGGGGTTGTGGTGCTCATCTCGCTTTATTGGCTCAGGGAGCCGGCGTACACTTCTGGGTCATGTGGCCACCATGACTAAGCTGCTTCTGGCGAACCAGAGTAGTGCACGGAAACTCCGTTTACCTTCCCGCCAGAGCGGTACCTATTTATCTACTTGCACTTCGATGTGCTTTCGAACTGCTAGGTTGGCAGGAGCAGGGACTGAGCAACGGGAGCTCACCCCGTCGCAGTGATTTGAACCACCGACCTTCTGATCGGCAAGTCCTAGGCTCTGTGGTTTAACCCACAGTGCCACCCGCACCCCTACAATTTTATGTTTCTATGATTCATCCTTACCTCACAGTAAACTCCATTGAATTAAGCAGGATAACCTTTCTCATAAAACATGCATTGGATTGGGCTGCAAATGAACATAGGGGTATTTTTGTTTGTTTCACTTCCCAGTGGGGAATCCTGCCCATCAGAAAAACTGCCCGCAATGCTGATGGCAATATCAATTTGGCTTTGTCATCCTCTGTTTGTAAAAACAAAAGGCTAAGATGTGAGCTGCTAAGGGAGTACTATTGGATCTCGTCTTCAGACAGGTTGTCTTGATATCAGCTGGATATCAAAAGACAGCTCAAGGGAGCTTGCATTGGGATTCTGGGTATGCCACAACTGACCTATTGATAATCAGGAAACTACAGCTATTTCTGTTTGTTTTGCTTGCTTCATAGCATGCAGACAAAAGTACAAATATTGACTCAAAAGTGAAAGGGGGGAAAGCCATCTGTGGCCAGGCCTTTTCTCTCTTTTCTTTGGGGAGACTGTGTGCAATCATGAAGAGAAAAATTGAGCAAGCGCCTTTCTCCCCCTGGTAAAAGATAGAGACATTGGACAGTAACCAGGGGACCATCTGCTTCATTTCTTCATTCATCATTAGGCACGACTGTGAATCCAACACCAGTAGACAATGAGGCATGGAGAAGCCATTTGCAATAGCCAGTTGATGGAAAGTATTTCAAGGGCAAGGTTCTAGGAGAATACATTGGAGTCGAGTCAGACCAAAATCCTTCCATAGCTTGCAAAGCCATTTCTGGATCCATAGAACCGCATTGCAGTAAAGTAAACAGGGAAGCTGAAACAAGGAAAAAATGGATAGGAAGACAACTTTAAACATCATCATCATCATAATCATCAGTGCTTTTTCTAAAAAAATGTTTAGGGGTTCTCTCATTTTGACTCAAGAAAATCACCATTTTATAGTTCAAATCAGGAAAAATAAACACAAATGGACAAAAGTTCAAAGATTCACAAAACATTTAGAGGTATGTGTACTCCTGCATCCCCCCAGAAATAAAAACACTGATGATAATAATAATATAATTTATTATTTATACCCTGCCCATCTGGCTGGGTTTCCCCAGCCACTCTGGGCGGCTCCCAACAGAATATTAAAACCACTATAAAATGTTAGAAACTTCCCTAAACAAGACTGCCTTCAGATGTCTTCTAAAAGACAGATAGTTGTTCATTTCCTTGACATCTGATGGTAGGGCGTTCCACAGGCCAGGCATCACCACTGAGAAGGCCCTCTGCCTGGTTCCCTGTAACTTCTCTTCTCACAGTGAAGGAATTGCCAGAAGGCCCTCAGAACTGGACCTCAGTGTCTAGGCTGAACGATGGGGGTGGAGACTCTCCTTCAGGTATACTGGGCCAAGGCCGTTTAGGGCTTTCAAGGTCAGCACCAACACTTTGAATTGTGCTCGGAAACGTACTGTAGGTCTTCCAGGACCAGTGTTATATGGTCTTGGCAACCACTCTAAGCTGCCACATTCTGGATTAATTGTAATTAAATTTATATACTGCCTGAAGATCATAGGGTATTTTACAGTAGACAGGGGTCAGCAAACTTTTTCAGCCGGGGGCCAGTCCACTGTCCCTCAGACCATGTGGGGGGCCGGACTATATTTTGAGGGGAGGGGAATGAAAGAATCCCTATGCCCCACGAATTACCCAGAGATGCATTTTAAATAAAAGGACACATTCTACTTTAGAAGGCGATTGGGCTGGATCTGGCCCCCGGGCCTTAGTTTGCCTAGCCATGCAGTAAAAAGGTAAAGGGACCCCTGACCATTAGGTCCAGTCGTGGTCGACTCTGGGGTTGCGGCACTCATCTTGCTTTATTGGCCGAGGGAGCTGGCGTACAGCTTCCGGGTCATGTGGCCAGCATGACTAAGCTGCTTCTGGCGAACCAGAGCAGCGCACGGAAACGCCGTTTACCTTCCCACCAGAGTGGTACCTATTTATCTACTTGCACTTTGTTGTGCTTCTGAACTGCTAGGTTGGCAGGAGCAGGGACTGAGCAACGGGAGCTCATCCCATCATGGGGATTCGAACCGCCAACCTTCTGATCGGCAAGTCGTAGGCTCTGTGGTTTAACCCACAGCGCCACCCACGTCCCATTAGCCATGCAGTAGAACAATGCAAAATACATAACATAATGGCGGCAAGAACAACAACACCTCCTCACCACGGATACAATGAAAAGGTAATAGATTGTTTAATCAACCAAAGGTTTGGCTGAAGAGGAATGTCTTCACATGGTGCCTAAATACAGTATATGCAGAGGTGTTTCAGAATTTGTTGGAAATGTGTTTGAAGGGGCTAGGGGAGGGAAGGTTTCGGCTCAGCTCCAAGTACAGGGAATTCGAGTCTATCGGCTGCAGTTTTGCAGTTGAATCTCGCTCTGAGTCCTGGCACCTTGCAGATGACCCTGCTAGGGAGACATTTCTCAGTCTGCATCCCCCATTTATCAAAGAGTGGAAAGACGGACCTACCTCACAGGTCTGTTGTGAAGATTAATGAGATAACGAAATCTTCCCTTGAGCCTCAGGGATAGGCTTGCCCCATACATCTAAATAACAGACGCACTTTGTGTGGGAAAGTGACTTTCACCGTGCTTTCTCCCCCCTCCCTCTCTTTTACCCCAAATACCAGAGAGAGAAAGTGAGCTGAAAAATCTGCCGCTTAAATCAAACAGCCCTCACACCTTTGGGTGTTTCTAATATGCATGTCATGTTTGAAAAATGTCAGCGGTTGGGGGGGGAGGAGGAAGGGGGGAGACGGAATAATTCTTCGCTGCACATTTGTCTGAAGTGCATAATTGCTGCATTTGACATGTATGAATGCACTTTCATTATGGTGTCAAGAGGACACTTTGTACCTGGAAAAGGAGCAAGTGATTTGAGAATGGCAAATAAAATAGTAAGCATTTTGCTTAAATAAAGTTTATTACAGCTTTGGGGAAAGAGATAATTATAAAGCATTCACTGGCTTGTTTTTCCTCTGATTGAGGCTTTAAAATGTCATTTAAGAAGATTAAGGTATTCAAGACTCGCAGTCTTGCTGAGGTGGATAACCTGGATCAAAGTTGCCCCTGGACAGCCTCTTCCACTCACTGGCATTCATTCTTCTTCCAGACATGTCCAAAGTCTGTTTCAGGGGCCTAATCCAGCCCGCCAGTTGGTTTACTCCAACCCTGTGGCAGTTTATTTCCTTGGATAAAATCCTTAAAAAAACCTTCAAAAAGGCTCAAAAACTGCAACCTTAAAAAAGCTAAACAACTTCAATCCTAAAAAAAGCACAACAACTCTGGTTGGCCCTTTGGTCGGCCCTTCACTTCATCAAATCTGGCCCTCTTTGAAAAAAGTTTGGACACCACCTGTCAGGGAACTGCCATCGGAACGAGAGGAGGAGGGGAGGCTCCACGACGATGCTGGAGAGGGGACAAGTAGGGAGAGAGGCAGGTCTCCTGTTGGGGAAGAAAATCAGCGCAACACCAGGGATGGAGGGGGGCCAATGGGGGAAGCAGAGAGCAGGCTCAGAGACTCTTCACTGGACACCAGCGGGGAGAGCACAGGTCCTCCGCTACCCACGCCCTCCCTGCGCAGAAGACTTCCGCGCAGGGAGAGTAGGAGGAGACTGGGCGTCAAACAACTTTTATGTTGGAAAAGGTTTAAGAAACGCCCACTGTCGGATTCTGCCAGTGACTGAACAGCCACAAAGTGAGGGGCTGTCCAGCCAGGAAAGGTTTAAACCAGGCCACCTAGCCAGGAGTGGCAGCAACTTACACACGAGCAACCCCATATAGCCATTACACCACCCATGCCAGTTCTGGGGATGTTGTTTTTTTGGGAGGGCAGGGGCTTTGAACAAGATGGTCTAAGAATGCCACCCCTCTCTCTGTGTGTGCCCACCTCTTCCTAACCACTCCCTCGCTTTTCTTGCTTCTACTTCTGCGCCCAGTCCCAGAACTAAAAGGCTCTTGATACTTCTCACTTCTTTACTGCACCACTTGGTCTACCAGTTGTTGTTGTTAAATGAGTTTATATACCACCCTATACCCGGAGGTCTCAGGCGGGTCACAGAAAAGATCACAACATATATAATCAAAATAAAAACAATAACACTCCCCCAGAAAAGAGCCATATTTTAAAAGGGTATTGGATGTCAAACAGATCAACCAAAGGCCTGGTTAAAAAGGAACATTTTTGTCTGGCTCCTAAAGGTGTGTAATGAAGGCACCAGGCAAACTTCCCTGGGGAGTGCATTCCACAGATGGGGAGCCACTGCAGAGAAGGCCCCGTTCTCGTGTTGACACCCTCCAGACCTCTCGAGGAAGGGCACACGAAGGAGGGCCTCAGAAGATGATCTCAGGGTCTGGGGTAGGTTCATATGGAAAGAGGTGGTCCTTGAGGTATGGCGGTCCTGAGCCATTTAAGGCTTTATAAGTCAAAACCAGCACTTTGAATTAGGCCCAGAAGCTAATTGGTAGTCAGTGCACTTGGACCATGATCGGTGTAATATGCTCAAACTGTCTTGTTCAGGTGAATTCTGCACTAGGTGAAATTTCCGAATCATCTTCAGAGGCAGCCCTATGTATAATACATTGCAGTAATCTAACCTTGAAGTTACAAGAGCATAGACAACAGTAGTTATGCTATTCCTGGGCCACCAGCCGAAGCTGATGCAAGGTACCCTGGGCCACTGAGGCCACCTGAGCCTCAAGTGACAGCAAAGGTTCCAGGAGTACCCCACGAACCTGCTCCTTCAGGCCAGGAGCTTGTCCTACTCTCGAGTAGCACCCTGGTAGAGACACATGCCCGACTGGCATGTTCTCTGCCTCCTGGTCAATCGTTCGGGAGCTTCAAAAGCTTTCTTCGGCCTGAACATCACAGCGACTGATGCCAACAGACATCGGCACACTTAGGGATCTGCAGAGTATTTGCAGCTTGCGTAACATAACTCAGCAACTCAGCATTTTGGCTAATCTACTTTATTTACATATAAACACAAACGGAGCACTGCAAAATGGCTCCCTCTCTCTCTAGCATCAGATAGCAAAGAGAAAAAGAACAAAGGACAATAGTCCCACTTCACAGAACACAGTAGCACAAATGTCCTGTCTCCATCACGTCCCACTCTATGGAGTCAAAACATACACCGTCATGTGATAGACAACAATCCCATGACTGCAGTCATGGAGCAGGAATTCTACCAGTGTAACCCCATCAAGAGCAGGCCAACTGGTCTAGGAACCAGAGAACAAAGGAAGAGCCCTGTTGGATCAGGCCAAAGACCCACCCTGTCCAGTATCCTATTCTCACAGGGCCCAGCCAGTTGCCCATGACAAGCCTCAAGTTAGGAGCTGAACGCGACATCCCTCTTCTCGTCTGTGATTCCCTGCAGCTGATATTCAGAGGCACAACCCCTCTGAAAGTGGAGATAGAACATAGTCATGAGGGCTAGTAGCCGATAATAGCCCTTTCCTTCATGAATTTGCCATAGCTGATAGTTTAAGTATGTGCTGTGTCGTGGAGTACAGTGGTACCTCGGCTTAAGTACTTAATTTGTTCCGGAGGTCTGTACTTAACCTGAAACTGTTCTTAACCTGAAGCACCACTTTAGCTAATGGGGCCTCCTGCTGCTGCCATGCCGTCGAAGCACGATTTCTGTTCTCATCCTGAAGCAAAGTTCTTAACCTGAAGCACTATTTTTGGATTAGTGGAGTCTGTAACCTGAAGCGTATGTAACCTGAAGCATATGTAACCCGAGCTACCACTGTATTTCCTTTTGTCTGTCCTGCATCTTCCAACATTCAGCTTCATTGAATGCTCACGAGTTCTCCTATTATCAGAGAAGGAGAATATCACCTCTCCCCCCAGTTTATACACACATAGTTTTATACCCCCCCTTTACTTGTCTTTTCTCCCAACTTAAAAGCTCCAAATGTGGTCATCTTTCCTCAGAGGAAAGCTGTTCCATTCCCTTGATCATTTTGGTCGCCCTGTTCCAAACAGAACAGGAGCAGAGATGGCATTGCATTTAGTTATTCCTTGACGCAGAATGCAGATCTTGGCAAGTTGTCACGCTCACCGTAAGCTCCAAAGGAGCCTTTCTTTGCCGGCCATTGTATGCCCCTTTCCTTTCCCCTGCGCAGGGGACTTTTGATTCCGTCTTTTTTGTTGTTGTTGCTAGTATGAGGTTTTTCAGCACTTTTCGTCCTGCTGCTCTGCTTGAAAGAATGACTGCTCTCAGCCTACTTTACTGCCAGGACAAAAGGAACCTGGAAGGGACATCCTGCTTAAAAAAGTAGGCTGGCCATTGTCAACAGTAATTCATAATGTAATTCCAGTCATTTTGCCAGAGCTTAAAAAGTAGGGCAAACCCACATTGTCCCAGTGGGGATGCAATTTGGGGCAGGGGGATGGGGTTATCTGTGCAAAAAAAGAGGGGGGGGGATAAAAGAGTAAAGAAAATAAGAAGCAGAGATGGGAAAGGAGCTTCTAGAAACCTGAAAATGAATCCCACTTTCCTCTGGTCTGGGAACTTTCCAAAACAAGTTGTGTTGCATCACTTGTTGTTGTTGTTTAGTCGTTTAGTCGTGTCCGACTCTTTGTGACCCCCTGGACCAGAGCACGCCAGGCACTCCTGTCTTCCACTGCCTCCCACAGTTTGGTCAAACTCATGCTGGTAGCTTTGAGAACACTGTCCAACCATCTCATCCTCTGTCGTCTCCTTGTGCCCTCCATCTTTCCCAACATCAGGGTCTTTTCCAGGGAGTCTTCTCTTCTCATGAGGTGGCCAAAGTATTGGAGCCTCAGTTTCACTATCTGTCCTTCCAGTGAGCACTCAGGGCTGATTTCCTTCAGAATGGATAGGTTTGATCTTCTTGCAGTCCATGGGACTTTCAAGAGTCTCCTCCAGCACCATAATTCAAAAGCATCAATGCTTCGGTGATTAGCCTTCTTTATGGTCCAGCTCTCACTTCCATACATCACTACTGGGAAAACCATAGCTTTAACTATACGGACCTTTGTTGGCAAGGTGATGTCTCTGCTTTTAAAGATGCTGTCTGGGTTTGTCATTGCTTTTCTCCCAAGAAGCAGGCATCTTTTAATTTTGTGACTGCTGTCACCATCTGCAGTGATCCTGGAGCCCAAGAAAGTAAAATCTCTCACTGCCTCCATTTCTTCCCCTTCTATTTGCCAGGAGGTGATGGGCCCAGGGGCCATGATCTTAGTTTTTTTTTTTGATGTTGCACCACTAGGAATGTGAAATTTTGGGCATGCAGCAGGATCTTTAATGCACTCTTAACAACAACAACAACAACAACCGATCCCCAGCTGGCTGGGTTTCCCCAACTACTGTTGGCACAGGTTGACCAGGCAAGCTAAAGTACAATCAAATTTGATTAAGCTAGCACAGCTTAGTGGCTAAAGAGTCTGAGCTAAGAATCACAGGAACAAAGAAATCTGTCTTATATTGAGTCAGCCCAAAGGGTCCATCCAGCTCATTACTGAATGGTGGTTGCTCTTCAGAGATTCGGACAAGAGGACATTCACAGTTCTACCTGGAGATGCCAGGGATTGCGCTAGGAACTGTCTGTGTGCAAAGCTGATGCTCTGCCAGTTTACCACTGAACTGTGGTCCTCCTTCCCAAGACTCAAGCTATACCAAGCGGTCTCCCTTATCTTAAAAGCAGAAATGCCATTTAAGTGAGACAGTGACTGGGGAGCAGGTGGAGAGTCACCTATTTCAGATAACAAATGATTGTTTTCCCCAAAGCACTTGTCTCTTCAGATAATTCATTTCTTCCACCCAGTGTAACTATTGTTATCCTTCTGACAATTGTCTGTCTGTCTGTTTGTTTAATTTATTTTAAGGAGGCTCTCAAGGTGGCTTGCGGAAAAGGAATAAAACAGAATTCCAACACAAGATACAAAGAAAGACAAAACGGCAGGTGTAACATTTTAAAATGCAGCACCACACTTGTATTTATTTAAACCGTGAACAGGAGCCATTTAATACCAGCAGTGATATAAAAACTGTACAAAGTTCTGCATGTGAATTTAACGCAGCATGGAATATATGAGCTTTCAAAGCCTATTTAAAATCCACTCTGGAGAGACCAAACATGTGAGGAAGTTCCACAGACAGGGGGACAGCTCTGAAAAGGCCTTGTCTCCTGTGCTGTCAGTCTTATAAATTTGTATGGTGGGTCCACAAGCATAGCTTCTGAGACTGATCACAAGGACTAGGAAAATTTGTATTGGATCAGATGGTCCTTTATATCACCTGCCCCCAGACCATTAAGATTTTCAGCTTCAGGGGCAGTGGTGGAATTTCTCTCCCATGAGTTAAAACTGGAGGTGTGGTTATAATCCCAAAGACATATTTTTAGGTTCTGTAAAGTAAATCATGGCTCATTCTCTGTGTTTTTGGATCAAATATGGATGCCTCAGCTGATCCGAGAACATAAGTCTTACATTTGCTTCCTCAACCTTCCCAGCAAACTATAATACTGCATTATTTGAAATTTGTGGCATCGCATGCTCTCATTGTGTGGGCTTTTAGTTATATGCTTCTGTCAACTGTCTTCATGGAAATTCTGACACAAGTGATATTCCTAGAAGTAAAGGTTGGTAAATGAATTCTTGAACAGTGTAGTTGCCACAGACATCTATTCATCTGAGCTACTTCAGAAGAAATGCCTCCCATTGACTGAGCCTCTTGGAGTCAAGGGCTCTCCTCGCCCTCCTTGCCTGCTTGCCAGAGTAGTATTAAAACACTTAGCCTCTATACTTTAGTAATGACGCTTGTTGGTGCCTCCCTCCCCTTCCTCTTGCCTTCCCCAAATATCACTACAGTGGTACCTCAGGTTACATACTCTTCAGGTTACTTACACTTCAGGTTACAGACTCCACTCATCCTGAAATAGTGCTTCAGGTTAAGAACTTTGCTTCAGGATGAGAACAGAAATTGTGCTCCAGCGGTGCAGCGGCAGCGGGAGGCCCCATTAGCTAAAGTGGTGCTTCAGGTTAAGAACAGTTTCAGGTTAAGTACAGACCTCCGGAATGAATTAAGTACTTAACCCGAGGCACCACTGTATTATTATTAAGTGGGGAATCTCTGCAGATTTGGGGGCTCCAACATAATGCTCATATTTCTCTCTCCCAACTCCCTCATTTAACATTCAGAGTCCCTTCAGATTCCTTCTTACTGTGTATTCATTTGTGCTCTTTATGCTAGCAGGGTGGTTAGATGCAATCTTGCTTTCAATACTATATGTGCCTGAAAAGACTTTGGGGTGGACGTGCTGCTTTGTTTCTGATCAGTGCATTTCCCATAGCTTCCTGATTGTCAGGCGCCCCGGTTCCCGTCTTGATAACGCAGCAAGCGTAGTTAATTGAAAAGGAAGATTTATTGCAAAAAGCAATCAGAGTTCGCTGGACGGCTCTAACAAGCCACCAGCCTGATCAGTCATGATGACCCTTCTGAAGACTGCTTCCTGTAAGACCAGAAGCAGAAGAAGAAGAAGTAGAAGAGTTTGGATTTGATATCCCGCTTTACCACTACCCAAAGGAGTCTCAAAGTGGCTAACATTCTCCTTTCCCTTCCTCCCCCACAACAAACACTCTGTGAGGTGAGTGGGGCTGAGAGACTTCAGAGAAGTGTGACTAGCCCAAGGTCACCCAGCAGCTGCATGTGGAGGAGCGGAGATGCGAACCCAGTTCCCCAGATTATGAGACTACCGCTCTTAACCACTACACCACACTGGCTGAACTTTCGCTTCTGAAGTCTCTTGTTTTGTTTCCTGTCTTGGAGCCCTCCCATTCGCCGAGACCTTGGACTGAGAGGGTCAGCTCCCACCTCTTCCCCATTCTCTGAGGGGCTGTCTCTTAGCTCTTTCCCACCTGATGAACTGCTTTCTTCTCTGTTTGCGGCATTTTGCACTTCTCGAGAGTGTTGGCAGGGTTCTGGCTCGCTCTCAGTCATTCCCTTATCAATCTGCATTCCAAAGGGCTGGGGAGTTGGCACTTGCCGGTGCTCATCCTGCCTGGCAGTTAACCTGCTCTGTTCCTGGCTGCTTCCTTCAACTGGCTGCAAACCTTCCCTGGGGGCTGGCTCATTCATGACACTGATGAAATCCTGCAACTTTTTATACCACATAGGAACATCAGAAGATCCTGCTGGATCAGACCACCCCCCCCCCAGCTAATTCAGCATCAGGTTCTCACAGTGGCCAGAGCACAAGAATATTCTCCCCTCCTGTGGTTTCCAGCTACTGGCATTCAGAAGCAGCTAGTAGCTACTGAGAGCCTTATCCTCCCATGAATTTGTCCAATACACTTTTAAAGCCATCTCTGGTGGTGGCCATCACTGCCTCCTGTTGGATTGAATCATATAGTTTAATTATGCCCCACCACAAATGTTCCAGGTTATTTATTTATTTTTGTCCCTTTCTGTTGTGTTGTAGTGCGAAAGTGTCCCTCCATATGGCAACAGTGTGTTACCATTGGGAAAGCGGAAATATCTGTGGATGTTCCAGTTATACACTAACCATGCTGATGATGTGCTGCCGATTACATCTGCCAAAAAAAGGAAAGAAAAGAGAAAAAGAAGGCATGATGGAGAACAGCAACAACCGGGAAAAGTGAGACATAACATTTTACGACGACAGGAAGAAACACCACGGGCAGAATAATTGCAACACACAGGAAGCACAAGGATATAGTTTGAGTGCCTCACTTGTAGTTCTATAAATCACTTCATGTGTCAACACACGAACGGAAGTTATTAATACTGCAGTTGTTGTATAAGGGATTATTATTTTGATCGGAATGTAATTGAAATTAATAGGATTTTGGAACGCAGAAATAAAGAAAATAATCAAACCAGCAAATCTAGCACGGGGGGGGGGCGGCGCGTTAAATTATATCATTTGGTATTTGAATGATTGATGACCCGGAAAGCTGTCTATGGACAAACGGCGGCTCCCTTGGCCTGAAAGCGAGATGAGCACTGCACAGTCACCTTTGACTGGACTTAACCATCCAGGGGTCCTTTACCTTTTACCGTACTGTCCAGCAGAATCCCTTCCCAAGTGAGAGAAAGCAGGTGGAGCAGGTAGCTTTGGGGAGAGAGGAGCCAGAGAGATGGAGAGTGAAGAATGAAAACAGGGACAGAGGCGGGGATAGGGACAGAGACAGGAATATAGAGATGGAGACTGGAGGGAAAGGAAGCAGAAGACCAAAGACAGAGACAAAGATGGAGACTGGGAGGAAGAGAGATTTTTAAAAAGTGCATAGTATGAGACTGAGATGGTACAGGGAAGCTTGTGAGAAGCTTTACTCCAGAACTGGAGAAAAATAAATAGAAGGAATTGGTAAGGAAGGTCTGGGGTGCATGCAACCCCCAGTGATGGGCTTAAAGAAGTTGAGGATGGATTCCATAATGCAGGGAACCTACACTGAATTTTAGGGCTGCAAGAGTGTAGCAGGGAATACTTAACTGAGGAAATAAAACACACTGACAGATGGGGTCAATGCTGATCAGAGTACCCAGGCTTGTGAGAGCAAAGGGGATCACCAGATGGTCTCTGAAAGCAAGGGACATTGAGGTTCTGACAATCCTTGGGACTCATAGAGAGGGTAGGACACGACAGACACTTATTCCCAAGAAACTGGCTATTGGGTTGCGGCCTAATTGCAGTATTTTAAATTTAGAATTAATTCATATTTTGAATTCTAAAGCTTTCTGATTGTATTGAAAGGGGCTGCTTCAGACTTCCATTCTTCTTCTGGAGCCACACATTAGAGAATGATCAGCGCCGCAATCATCTTTTTTTGGGTGTGTGTGTGTGTGTGTGTGTGTGAGAGAGAGAGAGAGACCATCATTATTAAACATAGAACATTCTGATATGGTAATACATTAAGGGTCTTTCTTGAGGAGGCTGAGCCAAGGTAATGTGAGCACTTGAACATTAACTTCCTTTGTATGCATCCTGTACATCTTACAAGGATACTTGTGCATTATATTGCAGTATAAATTTCATTCCCGATATAAAACACTGAAGATGGAGAGCTGGTGTTCGCCCCAACTTTCCCTGGCATTGTGAGGATTAAATTAGGCAAGCGCTGCAATGGCATTGCATTTATTGTCTGTTTACTCAGGAGGTTGCAGAGGGAGGGCAATGAAATAAAATAGCAAATGCAATGGAAGCTCATTGATATTCTAATGCTGCTGGTGGTATTGTAAATGCTAGGAAGGATATGAAAGGATTCCATTGACATCGTAATAGTGCCCATAGTTAAGAATAAAGGCCCATTTCAAGTTTCCATCTATCGACATGATAATGTGCTTTGTGGGGAAACATTTTATTGAGAGGGAACTGTAGTGCGCATTACAAATGGGACCTGCAGGCACGCAGAGCTCCTATCCAGTGTTCCAGCCAGCCAGTCATCCACGCCCTACTTCATGATGCTCCATTCCATTCCTCTTACCCTGAATTTCTGACCTGACCCGCCATCATCATTACCAGAAGATACTTAGCATCAGTGCTTTTTTCTGGGGGGAAAGGTGAGGGAACTCACCACAAAGTTTGTTTATTGCAGGCCCAGTCACAGTGCCACCCCACACCCCGGGCAGTGGCTAAATGTAAAATGTGATTAATAAACTCAAGCAGACAATCATATGGATTAGAAATGGCCACAACTTTTTTGATTACAGATATAGATGGATTTTTAGCTCAGGCAGTGTGTGCATATCTGTTCCAACCCCACCCCACCCCCGGACAAAAAATCATTATTATTTAATTTTTTAAAAGTTCCCTCAAGTTCCTGCTAAAAAATATGTCTACTGTTTAGACCTTCATCCGGGCTCTAGTTGGGTGTTTGGGTAGGCCAGCCACTCACCTGGCATATGACAGGTCACAGATACAATGTTGCTGTTTCTTTTCTTTTCTTTTCTTTTCTTTTGATTTGTTGTCTTCTTAATTGGACTAAGGTAGGACTCCATTTTTACCTATTGTGCTCTGTCCTATACAGTGGAACCTCAGTTTTCGAACTTAATCCATTCTGGAAGACCGTTCAGCTTCTGAAAAAATTGAAAACTGAGGATCAACGGGCTGGCTGCAAAGTCAATGGAAAAAGAAAAAGAAAAAATTGGCTCGGAAGCTGTCTGGCTTCTGAAAAATCGTTCAAAAACCAGAGAAGTTACTTCTGGGTTTTCGGCGCTCGGGGGCCAAAACATTCCAAAACAGAGGCGTTCGGGAACCAAGGTTTGACTGTAGATGGCTGTATTAGGAATGCAAGAATAAAGTGTTTGCCACAAGCATTCTTAGGGAGAATAAGATGAAAGGGACACACAGGACACTGGAAACCTAACAACTGTTTTACACTGAGTCAGACCCTCCAGCTCACCATTGTTTACACTGACTGGTAGAGGCTTTCCAGTATTTCAGGCAGGGTACAATCCTCACCTGGGGATTAAAACCTGGACCTTCTGCATGCAAAACAGATCCTCTTCCACTTAGCTATGACCCTTCCATAATATCAAGGGGACCAGAGGCTTCCCAGAGAAAATGCTTTCAACACATCAGCTCATAGGGAGGGAGGCAGGAAGCCTACCCTGGGTCCATGAACGTTTGAAAATGGATATAGTCTACCATAGAGGGATGGAGAGCATGTTCAGATGGTCTTGGACTCCAGCTTCCATCAGCCCCAGCCAGATGGCCAATGGTCAGGGATGATGGGAATTGAAGTCCAGCAACATCTGGAGGGCTACAGGTCCCTTCCGACGGCTGTAGATATTCTTCATCTGGGGACCAGACGGTGCTAAGGCTGCTTTATTAGAAATGAAATAGTCATGATGGAGGGGAAATGACTGTAACATGAGCTATTAGTTTGATGACGGCACGTGTGCCTGTCTGTGGACTGACTTAATTGTCTGTCTCCTTATTAGCCTCTACTCCATGTTATGAATGTACGAGGAAATTGAATGCGGCAGAGTTCTACCAGTTGCTTTCTAGCTAATGAGAAAAGATGGCATCATTGCCCTTCTCTCTCCGCCCACCCCCCAGACATCAAGAATAGTTGCATATGAAAGAAAAGAAAAGATGGAATTCTTTGATGGTGAAAAGAGAATAAACTAGCATTATGCTGTTTGCCAGCAGGAGAGGCTGGCGGATTTTCCCGGATGACATGACTCTTATTTCTTTGCTTCATCTCAAAATAAGGAGTCGCTAAGACGCGTAGCAAAATTCAGACCGATGTGACCACAATCTGATCAGGGTTATGGAGATGGAAGCGTGCTGTTTTGTTTTGTTTTCACTTTTGAAATGTTAATGTTGGTTTCACACACAAAGAAGAAGTCTCTTACACGATCAAGGAAGTACGGGAATATCAGCCCAGGCTCGATCTGTGCGCCTGCGAACACCGTCAGGAGATTGAAACATGAGCACGGTCCATTCCTGTTATTAATTCCTGAAGCGGGGAAGCCATGTGTCAATTAAATGCAGGGAGGCTCAAAGATGATGTGGAGCGGTTAAAGCTTAGATGGTGTACAAACAAACACCACTCTCTGGAACAATATTAACACTTCAGACAGCAGCCAGAGGGTTTGTGCCATCTCTTTTGTCCAAAGGTTCCAGCAGATTGAAAGGAAGACTGATGAAATTATTCATCTGTGGACAGAGGAGGGGGCAAAGAAGCAAGGCACGTGTATGTTTAGTAATTACAAATATATATTCTACAGAGAGTGGTGGCAGTGTGGCGAGCTGTTCTGGTGTGAACAAGCTCACTCTTCCAGGGTGAGCTTGCCCCTCCTCTCCCACTGAGCTGCACCCATTCAGAGAAGTAGGGAAGTCTAAGCCAGATGAAGCAGAAGATAAGTCTAGACAAGCAAGGTCAAGCAAAGCAGAGGCCACAGGCCAAAAGAAGAATGGTAAGGTGAGTTAGATTCTGAGAGGAGTCTAAGCTGGAAGACAAGGCAGGCTTGACACTTGGCTCAACAGCCAACAAACCCAGACTGAACCTTTAGCAGGGTTGGGGTAGAAATTAAATTCAGTTCACATTTAAAAAGTGAACCTACCAAATCCACACTTTCTGAAACAATATGGAAATAATGCATGAATAAATTTATTACGGTCATAGACCAGAAAAAACGTAAAAAACAACAATAGTTTACAAAGGGAATAATGGTGTCAATTAAAAATTGTGAAATTATACATAAAAGCAATACACATATGCACACACACCCACACACACACGCACATATACGCATATATGCACTACAGTGTATGTATAGACTTAAAAAATGGGGGGGCTTGTCCAGGGGTCAAGTCTTTTACTTTTTTACAGCTAATGCCCTCCGCTTGATTGCAGCCGCAGAAAATTTGGCCACTTTCAGTGTTACTTCTGGGTTTTTATCTCCTAGTAGGATTTTCAGCCGCTGAGATTCAGATCGACCTGGAGATTTCTGAACGATAGGGGAGATAAACAGTGACCTAATATCCCCGTAAAGGTCGCAGTGTAACAACACATGTGAAGCCGTTTCCACCTCTTTCAGACCACATGGGCAAACTCGTTCAGCATAGGGTGTGCCCTCGTATCTGCCCTTTAGTAAGGCAGATGGCAGTACATCAAATCTGGTAAGGGTAAACGCCCGCCTGTATTTTGCGATTTGTAGATCCAGCAAATATGGTGTTAGATTAAACCCTTTTCCATAATCTTGGATAGCTGGATATTTATCTATCTTGCTCATATGGTCCTGAAGCTCTACATCTCCTATTCGCTGGCTCACCATCCTTTTAGCCTTTTCAAAACCTGAGGCTATAAGTTCTTGTGGGGAAAGCCCCAGGCCCTTCAATTTTTCATAAAGCGACAATCTCCATTTAGACTGGAACGGGTCTATTAGAGTCAATGGAGCCACTCCCACTGGGAAAAATATGAGTTTTAGCCAGAAGTGAATCTTCAGGATCCATATCCTGGCATTAATAGGGAGTTGACCTACCTCCAGCCTGATGGCTGTGTTGGAGACACAGGTAGGTAACCCTAGTAGGGAGCGGTAAAATTTGGTTTGTACAGATTCCAGGGACTTGAGTTTTTGACAATTAAATATCTGGGTGCCAATATGGAAATAGAAACACAGCGAGCCGCCACAACCAGCACTTCACTGAATTTTGCTGTGCAGTTTCCCAGCCAAGTAATGTATACAAGAAATGCATCTATTAGGATAAAGTTTTTGTGTCCATTCCATTTTTTTAAAGCATTTTAGTGACTTCCTTGAATCATTGTTGGCATCTGTCTGTTTAGGAAAACAATGGAGGGGTGTGCCTTCAGGGGTAAAGTTACAGTGCCTGCTGCAGCTGTAGAGATTGATACAGGAGAGACATGTTTTGTTGCAGATGGGGCACATGAAGGCATCCAGTTTTATTGCTAGAGGTGCACGATGTCATTTCTTCTCTCTGCTCTCCTCCCAGCAGGCATTCCTCCTCTGGTAACTGCTGTGGATACCAGATCTGACTATCTGCATGCACTGTGGTCACCTGCATGGGATTCCCACATGGGGAGGTTAATGTTGCCAGACTTCATGTCATGTTTGCAGACATTTTTGTAATGCAGAGTTGGTCTGCCAGCAGGCCTAGTGCCTGAGGTCAGCTCCCCAGAGAGCACGTCCTTGGGGGATCCTGCCATCCTCCATTCTCTCTACATGAAGAAGAAGAAGAAGAGGAGGAGGAGGAGGAGTTTGGATTTGATAACCCGCTTTATCACTACCCTAAGGAGTCTCAAAGCAGCTAACAATCTCCTTTTCCCTTCCTCCCCCACAACAAACACTCTGTGAGGTGAGTGGGGCTGAGAGACTTCAGAGAAGTGTGACTAGCACAAGGTCACCCAGCAGCTGCATGTGGAGGAGTGGAGATGCGAACCCGGTTCACTAGATTACGACTCTTAGCCATTACACTACACTGGCTCTCATGACCAAGTCAGCATAGACATTGCTGAGAAAGAGGTGCAAATATGCTGGGCAGCACACATGGAAGGCATTGAGGCCCCTTTCCTGGCGGGTATAAGTTGCCCATGATTCATTTCCATAAAGCAGCATGTAAGGCTGGTAGACCTTCACCTTGGTATTGGTCATGAGTATCATATTCTCCCATACACTTTTGACGAGACAAGTCATTGCCTTAGCTGCCTTGCCAACACATTTGTCCAGCTCAGCATTGATGGTTATGGTGGAGCCCAAAATCATCGACCACCTCAAGTGTGTGGTCACCAGTGCTGATGTGTGGAGTGCTGATGGTGAGGCTGAGCTCCATACAGGCTTGGGCAAAATGGTTGATGAGTCTCTGTTGAGCTTCCTCAGAGTGCACCGCCAAGGCTGCATCATCTGCAAGCAACATATCTTGGATAAGAACCCACCACGCTTTTGTCTTGGTGTGAAGAGGTTGCACAGACCCTCACCACATCTTGAATGGAAGCACACACTGTCTTCAGTCGAGCTGAAGGCAAAGGATCTTAGCCCTGTACAACTGGAAGGGACCATGAAAGTCTTCAAGACCCTGCAATGCAGCAATCTATTGTCCAATGTAGGGCTCAGACTCACAATATCTCATGCTCCACCAACTGAGCTACCAACGTCATTCAAGACCTGCCTGCCTCTGTCTTTGGAATTTCCACCTCTCCTTTCAAAATCTCCAAGCACCGTTGCAAAAATAATTGTTATTGAAGAGGATCCGTGTCACAAAAGGGACTGAAATGGCAACCTGTACTTCAAAGCCAGAGGAGCTGATGTTTATATATTCTCATTGTGTTGTGGACAGCAAGATGTGTTCATTTGAATATCACTAGCGCTGTAAAGGGATTTGGGGGCTACCTTGAGCTACGATTGTCTCCTGGTTGTCAGCATCGCAAATGAATGACAGTGCTTATCTGGCTCCCTGTTAACTCCCCCCCCCCGCCCCTCCTTGGTTTATGGAAGTAGAATTACACAGAGGTAGCCTAAGCTAATGCTAAGAATTCTTCAATGGGATTTATATCCGCTAATTGGATGTTGAAAGTTGCTTCCATAGCAACCAAATTAAGATCCACAGGAGAGTAAAAGGGAAGATAACGGAGAAAACAAAGATCCGTGTGTAAAGGTCCCCTTATGAGCAGCAAAGCTTTTGTTGGAAGCAATTGTAGATTGCCACGATAGAACTTCCAAGTTGGTGGAAAGAATTAAGAATTATACTGATATCAAGTGGCCTCTTTTGTGAGAGCGTCCTTGCCTAAGTTTAAGAGCACATCTTGTCATGTCAAGCATTAAGTCATTCTGATTTTTTTTCTATAGAAAAAGGTATTTCAATATTGAATCTATTATAATGTACTGTTGAATAGTCACAGATATTGAAGTTCATAAATAGGAAGGCACTGAGGGGCTTTCACGTTGGTTGTTAATTAGTGGAATGCCAGTCAGTAAATTATTCTTCCCCACAAAGGATACAAAGCAATTATATTATTTTGAAAAAGAATCTATTAGCTTTGTGTTAAACTGACCACGTTGGAAAACCATTAAGAGGAAATGCTTACTAATATTTATGGGGAGACTGAGAACGGCAACTCAGCGTGGGCTACGGCAACTGTCCACATTATGTATGTGCAGCAATTGCAAAATAATAATAATAATAATAGTAATAATAATAATAATAATAATAATAATAATAATAATAATAATAATATATTATTTATACCCCGCCCATCTGGCTGGGCCTCCCCAGCCACTCTGGGCAGCTTCCATAGAAACCAAAAATACAGTAAAATATCACACGTTAAAAACTTCCCTGAACAGGGCTGCCTTAAGATGTCTTCTGAATGTCAGGTAGTTGTTTATCGCTTTGACATCTGCTGGAAGGGCGTTCCACAGGGCGGGCGCCACTACCGAGAAGGTCCTCTGCCTGGTTCCCTGTAGCTTTGCTTCTCGCAATGAGGGAACCGCCAGAAGGCCCTTGGTGCTGGACCTCAGTGTCCGGGCAGAATGATGGGGGTGGAGACGCTCCTTCAGGTATACTGGACCGAGGCCATTTAGGGCTTTAAAGGTCAGCACCAACACTTTGAATTGTGCTCGGAAACGTACTGGGAGCAAATGTAGGTCTTTCAAGACCGGTGTTATGTGGTCTCGGCGGCCGCCCCCAGTCACCAGTCTAGCTGCCGCATTCTGGATTAGTTGTATTTTCCGAGTCACCTTCAAAGGTAGCCCCACGTGGAGCGCATTGCAGTAGTCCAAGCGGGAGATAACCAGAGCATGCACCACTCTGGCAAGACAGTCTGCGGGCAGGTAGGGTCTCAGCCTACGTACCAGATGGAGCTGGTAAACAGCTGCCCTGGACACAGAATTGACCTGCACCTCCATGGACAGCTGTGAGTCCAAAATGACTCCCAGGCTGCGCACCTGGTCCTTCAGGGGCACAGTTACCCCATTCAGGACCAGGGAATCCTGGTCCTGAATGCTCCTATCCTTTGTAAGTGACTTGAATCAAAGAATCATAGAGTTGGAAGGGACCCTGAGGATCTAGTCCAACCCCCTGCAGTGCAGAAATATGCAGCTGTCCCTTACAGGGATCAAACCTGCAACTTTGGTGTTATCAGCGTCATGCTCTAATCAACTGTGCTATCTAGCTGACTCAACCTGTTTGTTCCTTCTCACTTTTATTCCCAAAGTGGACATAAAGCAAGAGTGAGGAGCCTCAGGTCTGGGGGCTAAATGTGGCCCTCCAGGCCTCTCTGCCTGGCCCTTGGGATCCTACCCAGGCCACACACCTCAATGGCCTTGCTCTGAACCCTCCTCTAGTGCTTTTGTCTGGCAGAACTTCTCCTTGAACTGGGATAACACCTTTTGCTTGCTGGAATGGAGGGTGATGGACATAGCAAGATCCCTGATGGGAATCTAGTGCAGCATCCTCTTCTCAGTGTTCTCAGGTCAGTGTTGGTGCTGACCTTTAATGCCCTAAATGGCCTCGGCCCAGTATACCTGAAGGAACATCTCCACCCCCATCGTCCAGCCTGGACACTGAGGTCCAGCTCTGAGTCCAGCTCTGAGGGCCTTCTGGTGGTTCCCTCACTGTGAGAAGCGAGGTTACAGAGAACCAGGCGTCTCTGTAGTGGCGCCCGCCCTGTTGAACATCCTCCCATCAGATGTCAAGGAAATAAGCAGGTATCCTATTTTTAAAAGACATCTGAAGGCAGCCCTGTTTAGGGAACTTTTTAATGTTTGATGTTTTATCATGTTTTTAATATTCTGTTGGGAGCCGCCCAGAGTGACTGGGGTAACTCAGCCAGATGGGCGGGGTATAAATAATAAACTGTTGTTGTTGTTGTTGTTGTTGTTGTTGTTGTTGTTGTTGTTGTTGACTGCACTGATGTTTTTGTGGCAGGACCTTAACCAGACCCTGCACTATCCTATAAAGAACTGAGGACACAATGGTAGCAGCAAAGTAAGATGCATTTTGCTGCCTCACCTCCCTCTAAGACTTGTACTACCAGCACTCCAGTCATTGTCCAATATGCCTCCTCATCCCAAGTGCCACTGAAAAACAATGGACATTCCAGGTTCCACAGTACTGGAGAAGATGCATGGGAGCAAATTGCTTGATGGACCTCTGCATCTTGCTGTTCCAAAGCAAGCCTTGACAGGACCTCCAGCTATGCCAACAAGAAAATCCTCCAGAGCATCAAATACCATTTACCAGTAACAAAAAAAAAAAAAATCAGATTGAGATTTCTGACCTGCAACATGAGCTAAGCTCATGATGTACTGTGACAGCCCCAGGGTTAACATGGTGGCCATGAAATCCTCATTTAGACCAGACAAGGAATGTTAGTTTGCCAGGACAATCATCCTTGAGTTCTCCAACACAACCACTGAGGCAGCCTTTGCCAGCTCAGGCAGGGGAGTTTGGCGGCGGGTTGAGTGGTACATCAATAAGATCCCTTTTGTGTCTCTTGTGATCTAGCACCAGGCATGGATCCTTGCATCTGGCTCCTGGCTGAATTGGTTTCCTGGTGAGATAAATAAAATCAAGACCTAATTCATCTAAATGCAAATCACTCTTTGCAGTATCGGTTCAAATTGCTCCGCCGTCCTTTCCCTGAGAAAATGCCCAATTAATATATATCCCTATCAAAGCATGAAGGAGGAACATCCAGAGTTTTGATTCCTTATCCCACTTAAAATTCTCCAGATAATATCCGCTTATTTAATTTTAAAAGAGCTGTCTATGCAGCTTCACAGATTTCTCCCCACCCTTCAGATCTGTAAGTATCTGTGAAAGAAGACTTACGTTAATCATGCTGTTAGTGAAAAAAAAGGATTTAAATTTTAATCCTTTGTTATTACATAAGTCAAGGAACAGCCTTGAAACTCAAATCTGCTAAGTAGATTACAGAACAGACTAAGTACAGAATGTACACGGGGTGGGGGTGGAAACACCCTATTTGTGTGTGTGTGTGTGTGTGTGTGTGTGAGAGAGAGAGAGAGAGAGAGAGAGAGAGAGAGAGAGAGAGAGAGAGAGAGAGAGAGAGAGAGAGATCCCATTCTTTCTTTATTATTCATTCATTTTATTAATCTGAGACTTCACTATTTTAGGAATGAATCTGGTGCTCAGTCACCCAAATATACCTCTGCTTCATTTTAATAACACTTTAAGAAGCCTGTGTAAGGCTATAAGCTGCTGATTTCATGTTATGTTGTGTTGTGTTATGTCATGTTGTGGTGTTGTGCAAGAGTGCAGTAGCAAGTTCAGGAGTGTGGGGTCCTTTCATGATAGTCACACCTTTGACCTGAACCAGCTGAACTATTCTTATGTTCTTAGGCCTTTCCCTGAAGCATAACTTTGGAGACATCCACACCATACATTAAAAGTGCATTCAATGCACATTTAAAGCAAATAAAATCGTAGAATTGTAGAGGAGGAAGAGACAATGAGGGTCATTTACTTCCCTCAAGGAATCCTGGGAACTGGGGTTCCCCACCTCACCCCACCTCAGAGCCTCAATTCCCAATACCCCCCAAGAGACTTTGGGGGAGGTTACATGCTATAAATGCACACTGAATGTGCCTTTAATGTGTGGTGTGGACCTGCCTCCAATCATTTTATGGAATATTAACTATACAATCCTAGGAGACAGGATTTGGTTGCTAGGACTCTGAATCTTTTCTATTGTATCTCATTTTAATATTATTGTGCACTACTCAAAGGGGATTAGACAAACACATGGAAGATATCAGTGGCTATATAATAATAATGATAATTTATTATTTATACCCCGCCCATCTGGCTGGGTTTCCCCAGCTACTCTGGACGGCTTCCAACCGAATATTAAAAACGCTACAGCGTCAGACATTAAAAACTTCCCTAAACAGGGCTGCCTTCAGTTGTCTTTTAAAAGTAAAATAGTTGTTTATTGCCTTGACATCTGCTGGGAGGGTGTTACACAGGACAGGCGCCACCACTGAGAAGGCCCTCTGCCTGTAACTTGGCTTCTTGCAGCGATGGAACCGCCAGACGGCCCTTGGTGCTGTACCTCAGTGCCGGGCTGGATGATGGGGGTGGAGACGCTCCTTCAGGTATACTGGACCAAGGCTGTTTAGGGCTTTAAAGGTCAGCACCAACACTTTGAATTGTGCTTGGAAACATACTGGGAGCCCATGAAGATCTTTCAGGACCAGTGTTATATGTCTCAGCGGCCACTCCCAGTCACCAGTCTAGCTGCCGCATTCTGGATTAATTGCAGTTTCTGAGTCACCTTCAAAGGTAGCCCCACGTAGAGCGCATTGCAGTAGTCCAAGCGGGAGATAACTAGAGCATGCACCACTCTGGTGAGACAGCCTGCGGGCAGGTAGGGTCTCAGCCTGCGTACCAGATGGAACTGATAAACAGCTGCCCAGGACACTGAATTGACCTGCGCCTCCATGGACAGCTGTGAGTCCAAAATGACTCCTGGTTCTTCAGGGGCACAGTTACCCCATTCAGGATCAGTCATGATGGCCATAACATCCAGTATTATGCCTCTGCATGTCATTTGCCAGGGATCAGGGTGGAAAGCATGCCTATCTTGCCTGTCAGCTTCCTGCGGGCATCTGGCTCTGAGGACAGACTGCTGGACTAGATGGGCTTCTGGCCTGAGCCATCAGGCCCCTTCTTATTTTTGGAGAATTCTTGAAAACTGCCATTGAGGGCAGTGCCTCTTGAAGCGTGAGTTACAATTTTTCAAAACAATAGAGAAACTCAAATGTGTTTAACTGAAAGGAAAGAATGAAGGGCTTCTGGTGCAGAATGTTATGGAAAAGTTCTGATGTTCTCCTTGACTTGTTTCTTTGACACATTGCGAACTCTGTGACTCCCATCACACAGCCCTGTCATGTAGTCTGAGCCGATGCTTTGGGAAAATGCTTGAAATGTTTGACAGGGTCTGTCTCCCATTAGCTCCTGCACCTCTGGCGATGGAAATATTTTTGCTATTTGCAAAATTTACTTGCAAACTTGGGCTGCATCGCTCTCCAAGCAGCTCCCTAGGAAGCCAGTGCCACAATCAGGATAGGGATGACCACCACAGTCATGGAGCTTCTTTTTGGCAAAGCTAAGGATAGAAAATGCTACCTGAATCACCCTAGAAACAATAGATACCCTATGGGTTGTACCCAACAAAGTCACACAATAACTTCTACATATGCAACAGAACTTCCTCTTCCTCTACCCCCCTTGCACTCTCCAAATCTGCTGCAAAGGGTCAGAGGGTCACACAGTGGATTTGAGGGAGGGGCAGGCTGCAGGGACCCCATGGGTGATGGAGAGGGGGTGGATATATATTCTGTTGTGTGAGCAGAAGTCCAGTTGATACCCAAAGTGAACATGATTTTTAAAGCTGCTTTGAATGTCTTTTTGTGGGAATGTTCAGGGGTGCAGGAGAGGATATGTTGACTAATTATATCCTTATCCAACTTGTGCTAACAAGTTCCCAAAATATCAGCAGAGTTCGCAACATTCCCCTTTTAGTTCGCAACGGTAACACTTGCACAGGTTCGCTAGAACCTCTATAATAATTACTCTGGTAATTTCCCCTTTGTTCCCTCTTAAAATACAAGACACGACACAGTCTTTATAAAAGTATAAAAGAGTTTACTCACGTTCTGTTCACAATATGATCCCAGAAGGCAGACAGCTTAAAAAGGTAAAATACACTCAGAATCTATCTTATAGGAAGATAGTACTGTCCTCTCTTGGCTGAGAGCCAAGAGGGCATCCTTAGATGATTCCTCATCGAAGGAAGATGGCAGAGAGAGAGATGGCTGCCTGCCCTGTGCTTTTATCATTTACCTGTACAGGTGAGGCCACACCCACCTCTGGTCACATGCGGAGGAAGTCCGTCCCCAGGAAGTTTACCTGCTTGCTAGACAGACATCCCTCCCCATGTTCTAACATGTACACTCTAGGAATGTTGTCATTGACTGCTCCTGTGTTTTACATCCCACACTTTTTGGGTTATGAATCAGAATATAAGTATTCACCACATATAAATAAGCAGTGACAGAGTCATAGTGTGCTGCTGTGTCCATCATATGTTATGATACCAGTATACCTGAAGGAGCTTCTCCACCCCCACCATTCTACCCGGACACTGAGGTCCAGCTACGAGGGCCTTCTGGCGGTTCCCTCACTGTGAGAAGTGAGGTTGCAGGGAACCAGGCAGAGGGCCTTCTTGGTAGCGGCACCTGCCCTGTGGAATGCCATCCGATGTCAGAGAAATAAACAACCATTTGACTTTTAGAAGGCATCTGAAGGCAGCCCTGTTTAGGGAAGTTTTTAATGTTTGATTCTATTTTTAATATTCTGTTGGGAGCCGCCCAGAGTGGCTAGGGAGACCCATCTAGATGGGCAGGGTATAATCAATCAATCAATCATTTAAAATAAATAAATAAATAACAATGTATAACCAATTCTTCACACAATTGCAGAGGAACAACATTAAAATACAAAACAAACATTTCATTTAAATGCTACTAAATACATATCTATTTATATCTATATAATTCAATTCATAAAATTTATATACTGCTTGATTGTAAAAAGAAAAGCCTCAAAGTGGTTTACAAAAAGAATAAAGCAACAGCATCATTAGTAAAAAGAATTAAAGGATTCAGAAAATTGAAACCACTAAATTTTAGTGATGCAAATTTTCCTGTTTCCCTGAACAGAAAGAGAAGGGACGCCCCCTGCAAGTTTTTCTCTCTGAATATTCTCCATCATTCTTGGGTGGGGACCACTATTCCTTTGCATCAGTGCTCCTCAGTTTGGGGTGCACTGTGGGAATGCAAGATTGCAGCCAGGCTGCTAACACAGCAGCTGCCACTTTCAGCAGTAGCCACCCCCCAAATAAATAAATAAATAAATAAATAAATAAATAAATAAATAAATAAAGGGGTGGAACAGAAAGTGTTAAGACCTTGAGTACGTGCAACTTTTGGAGTAGACAATTAGTGTGTTGGCTACAAGCCAAGTTTGCAATATCAAAAGCAACATGATGGCCAGAAACAATACAATCTGAAAAAACTTTATAGGAATAATTCAAAACATCAAAACTATCAAACTGAAGTCTCTGAAAGTCCTTAAATGAATCACGGTGACAGACTTTACCCAGTGGAGAACAAGCTGTGAAGCTTTGTATAATCAGCAAATGTCCAATTCTGATGTCCAACTCTGAACTCTGCTGAACAGTGTTTCCGGATAACAATTGCTGTTTTGTTGAATTCTTCATCAGCCAATTAGTTCAACGCTCGTAAGTAGAAAGATATGTAATTTCTTCATTAACTGAAAGTAAAATATTCAAATTATGACCTGTGCATGCGTAACAACTTGAAATAGCGTAGAAGTTATAACTGTAACATTAAAAAAGTTACATACCCAATCTTTTTTTGAATAGATATAATATACATGAGAATGAAAAATACTCTGGAACAGTGCTCATGCGATTATGTAGTCACATTGACTAACAACATTTTTTGAAAAATATATATAGCCAACCCCAGGTGATATTAATAACAAGGAGACCGAGTTTAAAGACACAATGCAAAGTAACAGCAAAGATACAGATAATCAAATAAAAAAACTGAGGTCCAATTCAGAGTTAAGTCCCCCTGAATGAATAGTTTTAAACATAAAAATAAAACGGGTTTCTTGCTGATGTAACTGTCACTCATAATCTTTTCTGATACCAATTGTCTTCTGATTCACCCATAAAACTGTACAGTAGTTGTTGCTTTTAATATTGCTGACTCATATTTTGCAACACAGGGGTTTGTTTGTTTACTCATTACAAGCCAAATTAAACGGAGTATGTGAGAAATTCTGATTGGCTAACCGCTCGGCTGGGAAAGGGAAAAGAGGGCGGTCCCCGGGCATGCCTGGCCTTAAATGGGCTAAGCCCGGCCTCCCCGGCCCGCCGATTGGTGGGCGGGTGGAAGGCACGCCCGGGGATTCCCTGTCCACGCGTGTGTGGCTGGAGGGTTTAGCCCGCAAACCCCTCTCCTCCCAGGAGGAAATGGCTTTGGAGACAGGAAAGTCCAGCAACAGGTGGTGATTGGCTAAGTTCTCCCTTATAAGCAGTATGACACGGCAGTTTGGTTGTTGGAGTGTTGAGTTTGGAATAGGAGTTTGACTCTTGTCTGTGTATATAGTAACTTGTACAAAGCTGTGCTTTATTCTGCTGTATATAATAAAACTAAACAAAAAACAAGTTACTAGTCAGCAAGTTCTGTTCCTGGAATTCACTGATTTGGCAGCTGGTAGCAAGAGTTATTTCCTGGCCACCTAGCAGTATGAAAGCACGTCAAAGTGCAAGTAGATAAATAGGTACCTCTCTGGTGGGAAGGTAAACAGCATTTTCGTGCGCTGCTCTGGTTCGCCAGAAGCCGCTTAGTCATGCTGGCCACATGACCCGGAAGCTGTACGCTGGCCAATAAAGTGAGATGAGCGCCGCAACCCCAGAGTTGGCCACGAGTGGACCTAATGGTCAGGGGTCTCTTTACCTTGCAAGAGTTGTGGTTATGATCCATCAACAGAAACTAGCTTACTATCACAGCGAACGTTGAACCACATCCCTGAGAAAACGTTGGAGGATTTTGATGAAACAGTTCCCACAATTTCTCTGTCCACAACTAGGGTGGAGAATTTCTAGAGGACCTTTTGCACACAGATCCAATTCCCCCTGCCTTTGGATCTCTGGAGCTTTCTAATGAATGAAAGCTTGGATCCAGAGTTGGCAGCTATAGCCTAAGTGTATGTGCGCATAAAATATGAATCATGTCTGTGAAAGGGTTGTTTGCAGGTGCTTATGTCGCCCAGATGCCATTTCCAAAATGTTTGGCCACAGGGGATGCATCTCCTTCTCCAGAAGGATAATTAATTCCCAGGCAGCCTGATGGAAGGTGCTCTGAATTGGGGGCTGATTCCTCTTTAAATGTATATTGGGATAGATTTACGAGATGGAATCGGGTGTGGTGAGAATGACCCACACTCTGACTAAATGGAAAGGCTGAAGCGTCTGTCTGCCATGGATATACTAAATCAACAGATTCATCATGAACTCGCATTAGTGGCCTTAATTGCATCTTCAAGTTGCATTCCAGAAAACAAAATAGAGAAGACTCCCTGACATATATAAAAAGATATATGATGTGATGCATTCAAAAAAGCACATTATCTTAATTCTCAGCTTTAGTACATGAATCAAGTTGCCAGAACAAGTTCTGATCGAGCTACCGCACTGGGGCGAGATTGCATTTCCATCCAGCTCCCTCTTCAAACAGGGGGTGTTTAGCTGTTGTCCTTGTTGACTGGCTAGGGACACGGGTGGCGCTGTGGGTAAAACCTCAGTGCCTAGGGCTTGCCGATTGCATGGTCGGCGGTTCGAATCCCCGCGGCGGGGTGAGCTCCCATCGTTCGGTCCCAGCTCCTGCCCACCTAGCAGTTCAAAAGCACACTTAAGTGCAAGTAGATAAATAGGTACCGCTTTATAGCGGGAAGGTAAACGGCGTTTCCGTGTGCTGCTCTGGTGCCGGTTTGCCGGAGCAGCTTCATCACGCTAGCACGTGACCCAGAAGTGTCTGCGGACAGCGCTGGCTCCCGGCCTCTAGAGTGAGATGAGCGCACAACCCTAGAGTCTGGCAAGACTGGCCCGTATGGGCAGGGGTACCTTTACCTTTACCTTTGTTGACTGGCTACACAGAGAGGGGCAATCTGAATCAGGACTGTAGGTTTTGCAGAGAATTGACTGAACCTCTTGGCCCTACCTGGGTCATGACCAAGACTGGCTCTCTTGCCACTGATATTTCCCCTTGGTGCCTTTGGTTCTATAGGCAGATTTCCTCCCAGGGCAAACAGCAGCTACACCTGGATTGAGTCTCTGGCATGGACAAAGAGTTCACATGCAAAAATCAGATTTTAAAGATCAGGTGTGGGTCCTCTTCACATTAGGAACAGGAAGCTGTAGCCCTCCAGAGGTTGTAAGGCTACAACTCCTGTCCTCCCCAAATCATTGGGCATGCTAGCTGGGAGTCCAGCGATATTTGGACCCCACTGGTTCCCCAATCCTGCTTAAGATCTTCCACTGTGAAAAATCCAAGCAAACATTTCATGCTTCAGGCTTCTTTATTATCCTTATCTTCCTTCAGTAACACTTCAGCATCTCATGGTCCAATGACCATCCCTGGTTGATTTCCCTCTGGCAACGTATTTACATATTTTTTATTGTTAATAAAAAAATCCCCTTTGCCAAAATATTGCTTTTTTTTTTTTGGTAGCAATATTCTGAAAGATGATTATTTTTTGCTTACTTGCTTGTCTTCTTGTTAACTTTAAATTTGTTTAGCCAGTGTTTGTGCTCCTTTTTATTTCGCTCATTTGAACAAAGCCTTCTTGCCTTTTAGCACTTCCTTGGCGCTGCTCATTAACCATGTTGGCGTCCTCCTGAAATGATTTGTATCTTTCCTAATCTATGGTGTGCATTTTAAGTCCATTTACTTTGTCAGGTTGTTTATGCCAGTCTCGGAGATATTTAAAAGCTGACAACCTAGTCTACCCATTAATCTTTTCTCAAAGCCAAGTGATATAGTCTGTAATTTTATGGATAAATGTACAACGAGTGGGAGGCAAATTTGGATGGACATTTTCCCCCTCTCTTTCCCGCTATATACAGTCCTGGCCTATCTCTCCCTCCAGCTACCTGCACTGATTTTCTGCTTCTGGGCAAATGGTTGCCATTAGAAAATATTCTGGCCTGTGGAACTTGACAGAGGGGGTATGAAGATTTATCTTTAAATAAAATTACCCAGACCTTAATGCCAGCATCTTATTTATGGGATGCTCTTTTTTTTGGCTCTTGAATGGCTTATTTGAAATGGGTTTTTCAGTCATTTGGTCACCGAAAAGTAATTGTGCATTGCTGTAGACAGCAAGCTGTTTGCCTTAATGAGCAATCAAACCATATCGCTGAATGGGGAATAGCATGACTTTGACATCCATGCAATGCACACTGGCAGCGGGTGTAGTGCAAATGCACAGATTTTGCTCTGCTGTGCATTCGTCGGCTGAACTCCCTGTCCATCTCGCCATCTGCGGAAATATCGGGCACCTGTTTGTAATGATAAAATCGGAAGAAGTAGCATGCGGATGGAACAAACAGGTCAGGCAAAGCCACCAGCCACCAAATCCAAACATAAGCTCTGTCATCTCCTTGTGTAGTTCCCTAGGATGGTGATTTACTGGGCAACTGCTCTATTCCCATAGTGTGTAACTGTGTGACCAGACAGTAGGTTAGGGATGGCTCTCACTGCTATTTTACAGCATCAAAGCTGGTTTGGCAGGGAAATCTGTGGCCCTCCAGATGTTATGGGACTCCAATGCCCATCAGGACAATCCAGCAAGTGATGGTAGGAGTTGGAGTCCAACAGCCCTACCATATATATATATATGTTTTACAATTCTGAATACTCATTTAAACATCCTTAAATTATCAATCACTTCCCTTCTTCTCTTTGTTGTTGTTTAGTCATGTCCGACTCTTCGTGACCCCATGGGCCAGAGCCCGCCAGGCACTCCTGTCTTCCACTGCCTCCCGCAGTTTGGTCAAACTCATGCTGGTAGCTTCGAGAACACTGTCCAACCATCTCGTCCTCTGTCGTCCCCTTCTCCTTGTGCCCTCCATCTTTCCCAACATCAGGGTCTTTTCCAGGGAGTCTTCTCTTCTCATGAGGTGGCCAAAGTATTGGAGCCTCAGCTTCAGGATCTGTCCTTCCAGTGAGCACTCAGGGCTGATTTCCTTATGAATGGATAGGTTTGATCATCTTGCAGTCCAGGGACTCTCAAGAGTCTCCTCCAGCACCATAATTCAAAAGCATCAATTCTTTGGTGATCAGCCTTCTTTATGGTCCAGCTCTCACTTCCATACATCACTACTGGTGATGTATTTATTTATTTATTTACATTGCTGAATTTATCTTAATGTTTCCAACATTTTCAAGTGCACAAAATTCCCCCCCCCCAATATATTCAACAAACATTTTTCAGTCATCTTTAAATGAATGTTCTTTTTGTTCTCTTATTCTATATGTTAGGTCTGCAAGCTGCACATATTCCACCAGTTGAAGTTGCCATTCTTCTTTGGTTGGGACCTTGCTCGTTTTCCATTTTTGGGCTAACAAAACACGGGCCACCATAGTGTCATACATAAATAACCTTTTTTGACACCATGGGGAATTTCAATCTGAAGTATCCCCAACAAAAAAGGGCTCTGGTTTTTTTGAAAAAGTACTTTTAAACTCTCCCTCCCCCCAATTCATTATGGTTTATTTCCCAATACTCTTTTACCCTTTTACAGGTCCTACCAACAGCCCTACTTTAATGTCACAGGAACTGGGGCAGAACATTGGAAGCTGCCTGAAACCAGGTCAGAGTGTGGGTTGCATCCCATGCAATGCTAAGTTATGTAGCAGTATATTTGTTTTACTGGTGAAGTGTGTTGCACAAGTGGAACAACACACTGTGCTTGAGAATGCATGAGGAGGTTGCTGGTGAATTTGTGGTGTGGTAGATTGCACAGTCTGTGTGGGAATGTTCAGGGAGGCAGGAGAGGGCATATTGTTTATTAATATCCTTCCTAACTTGCACTAGCAAGTTCTATAACTTAGCAGAGCTTTAACATTCCCCTTTTTAAACGCACAGCAGATAGCTGGTTGCAGGCTTGTTTAAGCTTCTCAGATTCCTGGTAAGATCCCTTTATTTTCCTCTTAAAAGAATAAACATGCCACAATAGTATTTAAGATATATAAAAGTAGTTTACTCACATCACCAGTTCACAGTTGGATCCCTGAAGGCAGGCTTAGATACAAATATAGATACATGCGAGCCTACCCCATATGGAGATAGTCCCTTTGTCCTCTGTTGGCTGAAAGCTGAAAGCCAGCAGAGCATCTCTAGCTGAAAAGCTCCTCCAATAAAGAGAGGAAGTCAAAGAGAGAGATGGCTGCATGCCTTGTGCTTTTGTTACCTGTACAGGTAAGGTCACGCCCATCTCTAGTCACATGCAAGAGGAAGGATGTCCCAGCCCAGGAGGAAACAGGAAGTTTTGGACTGGCTGGTCCAAACATCCCCTTGCAAGTCTACTCTAGGAAAACAAGGATTGTCGTACTTGACTGCTACTTATGTATCACATCCCACAGTTTGTTAGCCAAGGGGTTTCCACTAGAGCAACTGTTGTATCGAATTCCTCTGCAGTGCGACATTAAATCTCACCCATTCCCTAGCACCAACAGACAGAGTACAGTGGTACTTGGGTTAAGTACTTAATTCGTTCCGGAGGTCCGTTCTTAACCTGAAACTGTTCTTAACCTGAAGCACCACTTTAGCTAATGGGGCCTCCTGCTGCTGCTGTGCCACCGGAGCACGATTTCTGTTCTCATCCTGAAGCAAAGTTCTTAACCTGAGGTACTATTTGTGGGTTAGCGGAGTCTGCAACCTGAAGCGTATGTAACCTGAAACGTATGTAACCTGAGGTATCACTGTACATTAAACACAGCCCTACGTATGCATCTAGCTCAGGGCAGCTTACTGTGACTGACAGTAATTCCTCAGCATTTCAGAGGCTGCATCTGCACTATACATTTAAAACAGTATCATACCATTTGTTTAAAATAAATATTTATTGAAATTTTTAAGTTACAATATGCCAAACAAACAAAGTTATAACATAACATAAACATATTTTCTCATCTTCTTGTGACCTCCTCGCATCTCCCGCTCCTACCTTCCAAATTAAAAAATTAATCTAGCAAATTATCACCTTACTTCCATCCTTACTGTCTGATTATCAATTAAATTTAGCCAAATAATTATCCAAAAGAAAAATTATTTTTTCTTACATTTTAACTTATCTTCATACTTCACTTCATCAAATTTAATGGTGCCAATTTGTTTATAATCAAGCATCCTGCTTAACATTCATACAGTTTGCAATGTTTTTGCAAGTAAATCTTAAATTTTTTCCAATCTTCTTCTACCGTCTCCTCTCCCAGATCTCGGATTCTGCCGGTCATCTCGGTCAGTTGCATATAGTCCATCAGTTGCATCTGCCATTCTTCCAGTGTGGGTAAATCTTGAGTTTTCCAGTATTTCGCGAGAAGTATCCTTGCTGCTGTTGTGGCATACATAAAGAATGTTCGATCCTTCTTTACCACCCCTTGGCCGACAATACCCAAAAGGAAGGCCTCTGGTTTCTTAGAGAAGGTATACTTAAATACCTTTTTCAGTTCATTATATATCATTTCCCAGAAGGCCTTCACTTTAGGGCAGGTCCACCAGAGGTGGAAAAATGTTCCTTCATGTTCCTTGCATTTCCAACACTTATTATCAGACAAGTGGTATATTTTTGCAAGTTTGACTGGGGTCATGTACCATCTATATATCATTTTCATTACATTTTCTTTCAAGGCATTACATGCAGTGAAATTCAAACCAGTAGTCCACAACCTTTCCCAGTCCTCAAACATGATATTGTACCCAATGTCCTGTGCCCACTTAATCATGGCCGATTTTACCGTTTCATCTTGTGTGTTCCATTTTAACAGCAAGTTGTACATTTTTGAAAGTACCTTAGTCTTAGGCTCTAACAATTCTGTTTCCAATTTTGATTTCTCCACCTGGAATCCTAACTTTTTGTCAAGTTTAAAAACTTCCTTAATCTGAGCGTAATGTAACCAATCTCGCACTTTATCTCTCATTTTCTCCATACTCTGCAGTTTCCAATTGTCTCCATCTTTTTCTAATATTTCCCAATACTTTGGCCATTTGGCCTCCATAATGAGTCTTTTTCGGGCCTTAGCTTCCAATGGTGAAAGCCACCTTGGAGTTTTATTTTCCAGTAAGTCTTTATATTTTGTCCAGACATTAAACACTACTTTTCTGACAATATGATTCTTGAAAACCTTGTTAATCTTAACCTTGTCATACCATAAATATGCATACCAACCAAAAGCATTGTTAAAACCTTCCAAATCCAACACATCAGTGTCTTCAAGAAGTAGCCAGTCTTTTAACCAGCAGAAAGCTGCTGCTTCATAGTAGAGCCTTAAGTCTGGCAGGGCAAAGCCCCCTCTTTCTTTCACGTCTGTTAGTATCTTAAACTTAATTCTGGGCTTTTTGCCCTGCCACTTCCGGAAGCACTCTGTTTTATCCACAATCTGTAATGTTTGAAACAAAAACAACATTTTTGGCAATACATTCATCTTAATTGCAGCAATTCGGCCTAACAAGGAAAGTTTCAGTCTTGTCCAACTATCTAGATCTTTTTTGATTTCTGACCAGCATTTCTCATAGTTGTCCTTAAATAAACTCAGATTTTTTGCTGTTATGTTTACCCCTAGGTATTTCACTTTTTAAACCACATTTAATTCTGTCTCTTTCTGAAACCGTTCTGACTCTGCATCTGTCAGATTTTTTCCCAATACCTTAGTTTTCTGCTTGTTTAATTTAAATCCCGCCACCCGACCAAAATCTTGAATTAATTGTAATACTCTTTTCGTACTAGATTGTGGCTCCTGCATGGTCAAAACTAGGTCATCTGCAAAAGCTTTAAGTTTGTATTGTTTCACTCCGACCAGTATCATACCATTTTAAGCAGTCCAGACTTCCCACTAAGAATCCTGGAAACTGCAGCTAAGGGTGTTGAGAACTGTCAGGAGACCCCTGTTCCCCCACAGAGCTCCAATTTCCAGAGCTCTCTAGAAACAGGAACCAATTGTTTAACTACTCCAAGAAGTGTAGCTCTGTAAGGGAAATGGGGCTTTCCTAACAACTCTCAAACTACAGTTCCCAGAATTTGTTGGGCGGGGAGGAGAGGAAGCTTTGTTGGTTAAAGTGGTGTTGCGGTGCTTTAAATACATAGCACAGATGGGACCTTCGGCTTCCCTGTGCCTTGCTTCTGCCTTGTGATTGCGGGCTTCGTATACGAGACGTTGCGTGCAGCCTCTGTCCTTGATGCAAATTCTCTAGTCAATTATTGCAAAAAAAAAGTGTCAGTTTAGTTTATGAAATTTTAAACCACTCTTTGATTTATGCACTCTCAGTGGTGATCATCCCTGCGGAATTTCAATAGTAAGTTTGTCGACAAATTTCTGTCTTGATGCTCAAAGGGAAGTACTGAAAATGACAACTTGATTTTCACTTCTTGGGCTGGCCTGCTCCATCGAGGGGACCAAATGAATTGCTTCCACTGCAGCTAAACAAAAGTGACAAGGAGAGGGGTGTGTGTCAATGGGATCATTCCTAGCTGTATTACTAGGCATCCCTTTTATGAAATTAGATGGGGGGGGGGCGGGGAATCTCCAGAGGACAATGGCAATGTAACATCCATTTATGTTTGAGCAAGGCAATGGTGCCGCGAGAGAAGGGAAGGTCTGCAGGCAAGTAGGGAGAAACTATCAGAATCATAGAAATGTAGCGTTAGAAGGGATCCAAAAGATGATCTAGCCTGCAAACTGCAATGCAGGAATCACAGATGATGATGATGATGGTGATGATGATTTTATTATTTATATGCTGCCCATCTGATTGGGTTGCCCCAGCCACTCAGAGCAGCTCCCAACAGAATATTAAAAACATCAAACATCAAACATTAAAACCTTTCCAATACAGGGCTGTCTTCTAAAAGTCAGATAGTTGTTCATTTCTGTGACATCTGATGGGAGGGCGTTCCACAGGCTGATGGGAGGATGCCACTACTGAGAAGGCCCTTTGCCTGGGTCCCTGTAATGCCTGGGTCCCTGTAACTTTGCTTCTTGAAGTGAAAGAACCACCAGAAGGCCCTTGGAGCTGGACCTCAGTATCTGGGCTGAACAATGGGGGCACTCCTTCAGGTATATAGGGCTGAGGTTGTTTACGGCTTTAATGGTCAACACTAACACTTTGAATTGTGCTTGGAAATGTACTCCGAGTCAGTGTAGATTCTTTAGAACCGTTGCTACTGTATATGGTCCCAGCAGCTGTTCCCAGCAACCGTTATAGCTGCTGCATTCTGGATTAGGTGTAGTTTTCGAATCACCTTCAAAGGTAGCCCCATGTAGAGCGCATTGTGGTGGTCCAAGCAGAATTACTAATAAGTTGGGACGTGGGTGGTGCTGTGGGTTAAACCACAGAGCCTAGGATTGCCGATCAGAAGGTCAGCAGTTCAAATCCCCACGACGGGGTGAGCTCCCATTGCTTGGTCCCAGCTCCTGCCAACCTAGCAGTTTGAAAGCATGTCAAAGTACAAGTAGATAAATAGGTACCGCTCCAGTGGGAAGGTAAACGACATTTCCGTGCGGTGCTCTGGTTTGCTAGAAGCGGCTTAGTCATGCTGGCCACATGACCTGGAAGTTGTACGCTGGCTCCCTTGGCCAATAAAGCGAGATGAGTGCCTCAACCCCAGAGTCGGTCACGACTGGACCTAATGGTTAGGGGTCCCTTTACCTTTACCTTTTTACACATAGAAAATGAAGGCTCCTTAAGCAAGGGAGCTGTAGAAAGTTAAAAGGTAAAGGTAAAGGTACCCCTGCCCATACGGGCCAGTCTTGCCAGACTCTGGGGTTGTGCGCCCATCTCACTCAAGAGGCCAGGGGCCAGCGCTGTCCGAAGACACTTCCGGGTCACGTGGCCAGTGTGACATCGCTGCTCTGGTGAGCCAGAGCTGCACACGGAAACGCCGTTTACCTTCCCGCTAGAAAGCGGTCCCTATTTATCTACTTGCACCCGAGGGTGCTTTCGAACTGCTAGGTTGGCAGGCGCTGGGACTGAGCAACGGGAGCGCACCCCGCCGCGGGGATCCGAACCGCGACCTTTCGATCAGCAAGCCCTAGGCGCTGAGGCTTTTACCCACAGCGCCACCCGCGTCCCTTTGTAGAAAGTTACCTTTTGCCAAAATCAAAACATTCACCCATCTATTTCAATATTGCCTACACTAGGTGTCTTCATCCTTTTCAGACCCAAGGCAACTTCAAGGTTCCTGCTCTCCCTACTTAGGGTTTTTGAACTTTAGCAACTGTCCTTCAGATGGGCAGCCCTTCAGGTAGAGCACAACTTCAAACCATGGGCTGTTCTCTGAAAAGTTCACTCACCCTCCTTGGTGGGCACCGTTGCAGGTGCACTGTGATAAGTGAGGCTACAGGGAACCAGGCAGAGGGCCTTCTCAGTGGCGGCACCCACCCTGTGGAACACCCTCCCATCAGATGTCAAGGAAATGAGCAACTATCTGACTTTTAGAAGACATCTGAAGTCAGCCCTGTTTAGGGAAGGTTTTAATGTTTGATGTTTTATTGTGTTTTTAATATTCTGTTGGGAGCCGCCCAGAGTGGCTGGGGAAACTCAGACAGATGGGCTGGGTATAAATAATAAATTGTATTTTTATTTTTATTTTGTTATCCTGCCCACTCAATTGGCCAATCATGAGTGGGCAAGAGGGTGGGCCATTATTTTATTTATTTCTTGGGCCAGTTATAACAATTTAAACACACACACACACACACACACACTATTACACAATATTGAAGACAGGTTAAAACAACATAGAACCACAAAGGTAAGATGGGTAATGTACATCTCAAGTTTCAGAAGCCAGGCTAAACAGGTACAAACATTCCTATGTTCTCCACAGATCTCTTGTGCCTTTGACAGAAGCTTCATGCTTTCGAGCCTACCTGCTGCTCCAGAATGGAGGATCATGGGAGAAAACACCCTTAGCTTCCCTCATGGGATAGTTGGATGACTAGTGAGTACAGTTTAGCAAAGCACTACAGAAAGGATTTGACAGTTCGGTGGTTTGTTTATTTGCTTTTTGCTGCGTGTGAGCCAATTCACTAGGCTTAGCCTCCACCCCACTGGAGATTTTGAAGAAGTAGGTGTTCTCTGGTGAGGGGATGGTTCTCACTTTAAAGCCAAAAGGTAACCACTTAGTTCCCACTATTGATTTTTATTTAAAGGGAAGGCTGGCGGGTAATGCAAGGTTAAGTAGGTAAAGACACGGGCAGCTGGTCTCGTATATTTCCTACTGCCCAAGGTTAACTCAGGAGGCAGCAAGGAGGCTCAAAATAGGAACATGAAGAGAATCATACACACACTCACACACACACACACACACACACACACACACCAGTGTATTTATGGGAAGGCCTATGTGTAGGCTGCCCTCTTTCCTGACTGATGTGGGGGTTTTTCCACTTGCCCTCCCAGTCCATTAGGGGAAGATCCACTGAGGGAGCAGGTGAGTTTGCGTATGGACATTGCTATGGTTTACGCACTCACTGTAATAGGGGCCAGGGATTAATTTTCTCTAGCAAGCAAATTGGCTGGCTTGCAGGTTTTTGCCTACCTCATAGCAACTGTCACAACTTTGGCAGATAAGGCATTGGGTTGGATCCTTAGTCACAGCGCTACCCCATTAGAGGCATCTAGGAGGCGTGGCTCTGTCTACATGCAGACTGATGGGCCAATACACTTCTCCCAATGGCAGCCTGTGCAGCAAGGGGTCGACCCAACTGGGTTTCTATCAAACAGCATGTGGGCTGCCTGATGCTGGATACTTTGTTGTTGTTATTTAGTCATTTAGTCGTGTCTGACTCTTCGTGACCCCATGGACCAGAGCCCGCCAGGCACTCTTGTCTTCCACTGCCTCCCGCAGTTTGGTCAAACTCATGCTGGTAGCTTCGACAACACTGTCCAACCATCTTGTCCTCTGTAAACCCCTTCTCCTGAGTGCCCTCCATCTTTCCCAACATCAGGGTCTTTTCCAGGGAGTCTGCTCTTCTCATGAGGTGGCCAAAGTATTGGAGCCTCAGCTTCACGATCTGTCCTTCCAGTGAGCACTCAGGGCTGATTTCCTTAAGAATGGATAGGTTTGATCTTCTTGCAGTCCATGGGACTCTCAAGAGTCTCCTCCAGCACCATAATACAAAAGCATCAATTCTTCGGCGATTAGCCTTCTTTATGGTCCAGCTCTCACTTCCATACATCACTACTGGGAAAACCATAGCTTTTACTATATGGACCTTTGTTGGCAAGGTGCTGTCTCTTCTTTTTAGGATGCTGTCTAGGTTTTATCATTGCTTTTCTCCCAATTAGCAGGCGGGTTTTAATTTCGTGACTGCTGTCCCCATCTGCAGTGATCATGCTGGATAATGTACATGCCCAGTTCCTTAACCAAATCTATACTTACCTGTAATCAATAAAGTTGTGGCCTAATTCATCCCAATATCAGTGTCCTGTGTCCATCATTTCGGCCCTCCCTGCAGCACCTGCCAACATCATGTGCCTGTGGTGGCAAATAAAATTTCTTCCCTTCCCCTTTAGGAAGAGCATGTAGAACTGAAACAAAGTCTCCCAGCGTCCTTCCTTTGACCGGTGTTTAGAGCTATCTATCTAGATACCCTTTTCCTGTCTCCTGTTGATGGCTTTCTCTCCAGCTATCTCTTGATCAGACTATACAGCAGTTTCCTCACTTTGGTTGGGGGAAAAACAACCCCTGTAATACCAAGCCAGGATCCTATTTCGAAATTATACATTATTGGCAGGAAGCTTGTTCCTTACTAGATGACCTTCTGTATGAGACGGTGCATCTTCCTACAATTCCTTTTAGTGAGCAGGAGGGTGAAAAGTCAACAAAAGGTTTAAAAGAGGTAATGCTTCTGTTGATCAAGGAACTTCTATTTGTGTCACTTGGTTCACATGTAAATGTGAATCTACCCAATCCACACTTTCTGAAACAATACACAAGGAGAAATACAGCCATTCTTCGAAATTCACATACCAATTACCACCCTCCCCCCTTTGGAAGGTAAGGTGAAGGTAAAGGACCCCTGAATGGTTGTTGTTGTTGCTGTTTAGTTGTTTAGTCATGTCCTACTCTTCGTGACCCCATGGACCAGAGCACGCCAGGCACTTCTGTCTTCCACTGCCTCCCGCAGTTTGGTCAAACTCATGCTGGTAGCTTTGAGAACACTGTCCAACCATCTTGTCCTCTGTAAACCCCTTCTCCTTGTGCCCTCCATCTTTCCCAACATCAGGGTCTTTTCCAGGGAGTCTGCTCTTCTCATGAGGTGGCCAAAGTATTGGAGCCTCAGCTTCAGGATCTGTCCTTCCAGTGAGCACTCAGGGCTGATTTCCTTCAGAATGGATAGGTTTGATCTTCTTGCAGTCCATGGGACTCTCAAGAGTCTCCTCCAGCAGCATAATTCAAAAGCATCAATTCTTCGGCGATCAGCCTTCTTTATGGTCCAGTGCTCACTTCCATACATCACTACTGAGAAAACCATAGCTTTAACTATATGGACCTTTGTTGGCAAGGGGATGTCTCTGCTTTTTAGGATGCTGTCTAGGTTTGTCATTGCTTTTCTTCCAAGAAGTAGGCGTCTTTTAATTTCGTGGCTGCTGTCACCATATGCAGTGATCATGGAGCCCAAGATGTTTAAGTCCAGTCAAAGACAACTACAGGGTTGGGGCACACATCTCACTTTCAGTCTGAGGGAGGTGGCCTTTGTCCACAGACAGCTTTCCGGGTCATGTGGCCAGCATGACTAAACTGCTTCTGCCGCAACAGAACACCATGACGGAAACCAGAGTGAATGGAAACGTTGTTTATCTTCCCGCCACAGTGGCACCTATTTATCTACTTGAATTGGCATGCTTTTGAATTGCTAGGTCGGCAGGAACTGGGACAGAGCAATGGGAGCTCACTCCTTTGCAGGGATTCAAACTGCTGACCTTCTGATCTGCAAGCCCAAGAAACTCCTTGGTTTAGACCACAGAGCCACCCACGTCCCTTAAACTGTAGTACACACAGGTGTGTGTCTGTGTCGTGAGCAAGCTGTTCTGGTGACCACTGACCTGAGCTGCTGTGAGGAACTACTGTGGCTGAAACTTGGAACCTTTAGGTTTGGACATGCCTGCCCCATGTGGTGAACCATGGAACTGCACATTGCAGCCTTTGTCTTCAGGTCCTAGACTGACCCTGCCCACCCCAGTTGACCATGAGGATCTTTTGGCCTTGCACAGGGCTCTGTGGTACCCAAGTCCACCACTGTGTCTTAAAGCTCTGGTAGCTTCTCCCATCTGGTTTGCCATGACCAGAGTGTCCAATCAGAAAGAGGGTTTCCTGTTGCACTTTAGCCTTGATTTGAGTGACAAGACCTTCCAGATCTCTGGAAATGTGGGGTAGGACTACGATGTCACACGCTGCATCTGCACATGAAATAATCCCACAGCTGTGATGATTTACATGCATCAAGTTGACTACCCAATTTGCAATCTGTTCTCTACTGATGTAATTTGGGTCATTAAAAACACAAACACACACACATCAAGCCGAATTCTAAGATGCTGAGGGGGCAGAGTCTTGTATAATATAATAATTGTCATTCTGCTCCCATAAAGAAACACCAGATATTTGGGGAGGATTGCTTAATAAAACCAATGCAATTATAAGTTATTGTCTACTGGAACTAAGACTGTTTTGCATTACATTAATTTATTGTATTTGCTAATGTATTTCTTTCTTTCCTGCCTCTGCAGGCATAGATCACATTCTGGTTATTTTATGCAAGGGGTTCATTATCCTCTGCTTAATAACTCAAGGAGCCTGGGCATATTAGTAGCAAATATTTGTAATTCTCCAGCATAGCAAATGAAAATGTTTTCTTCCTAATAAACACGTTGCATTGTAAAAGTCGAAATGGAGAACATTGACAGGCCCAGGAACTCACAGCCAGAATTTATTAGTGCCTTCTTCCTTATTCCATTGGAAAATCACTGAGTAGCTTGCGGTTGATCTGATGACTGAAATGAGGGGAAATTGCACCCTACTCTTTGCCCAGTCTGGCACTGTATCTGGTTTCTTTCTTGGTGGGGTCTGAGGAGGGGAAGAAAAGTTTGCCTCGAGGGACAGATGAGACGAGGGACAGATGAGACCCCTGGGCCAAGAGCACTCACTTCTGTTATAAAGAAGTCACTTGGGTTGATTCCAAATTGATTTTGGTGTTAACCTGATCATTACAAATTTGTACTGGGCAGTAGTGGCTGCTGTCCTTAGGGAATGATAGGTCGTAAGACTGGAAGAGCAATGCCCTGTTCTCCTTAATGGACTAGGAGACGTTGGTCTTGAGGCTTGAGTCATTTAAAGTAAGAGAATCACAGAATCAGAGTTGGAAGGATCATCAAGTCCAACCCCTCTCAATGCAGCAATATGCAGCTGACCCATATGGGGTGTGAACCTGCAACCTTGGCATTATCAGCACCATGCCCTAACCAGTTGAGCTGAGAATGGGTGAGTGGATTTCTGACATGGCTAGTGCTCCTGTTGAGATCCTGATCTCCCTATGAAATGGGTAGATAAAAATGGCTGATAGCACAATTGCTTCTAAGTGCCCTTTCTGGCAGGGTGGGGCCTGCTTTCCAGGGGACTGTAGACCATGAAATAGACTGGATGATAGCTGAAGTGTGCGTGGCACAAGTCTCATGAGAAACACAAGGAACAGCACATTATTACATCTGCTTTGTAGCAATGATAGAGGCACTTTTCCACCCTCAAGACAGCCTTGAGTCACCATCTAATGTATTTGTCCAGAATGGTGAATGGGCTTTTAAAATAGGATGTTGGGTGTGGGTTTAATGGAATATCTGTTGTGACAAGTTTGCTAGGCACTTTGTGGGTCAATTGTATTTGTGCTGGGCTTGACGCTGCTATTGGCACAGGTATTGATGAAGTGCCCAGAGCACCATCTTGTCAGGTTGTGTGGGATAGGAATGGGCTGCTGGGGCTTGCCAACCTTGCCCTATAAGTAAACCCCAATCTGCAACTTCAAGCAGTCTTAAGGTATCTTGGACTCAAGTTGTTAAGGGCTTTGTAAATTAATACAAGTACTTTGAACTTGACAGCCAGTGTAAGTTTTTAAGATACTGTTCAGGCAATGGGGAAGATTAGATGTCTATTGCCTGCCACAGAAAAAAAAATCAGCGAATCATTTCTGGAAGGCATGTGTAAAGAAGTTTTTGCTGAAATCAGTGAGCTACTGGCAAGCCAGCCATATGGTGCAACAGTGTACCAGAATATAAACTTAATTTATATTCATAATGTATGTTCCATTCTATCCACAGATCGTCGCCATAAGCATTAGAACCATTCAAATGCAGTGCATTGCTCTTTGAAATCGGATGATGGGTGACAAATTAATATAGATATCAAAAGTCAAAGTATTTTCCTTACTTTTGAAACTTGCCAGCCGCATTTTGATGGCTCCCCAAAATTTGTGGCTATAGCCACCAGAGCATGAGAGTCATGCACAAAACAAATTAAAATAAATATTGCAAAATGGACTTGGCTGTAATTTTGGCATGCACGTGCAGGGTATGTTATTAGCTGAATATTCAGTGTTATTTGGAAACATTATTCAGAATTGTCACCTTCCTTTCTTTCCTTTTCAGTAAAGGAAATGATGAAAACTATTCATGACACGATGAAGGAAGCTGCAGACCTCGCCAGGAACACGGCAACTGGTATCAGAGTCTAGTCACACACCCACGGCACAGGATTTATGAATCCGGGGCTCGTCAACTGAGCGATGAAACAGGAAGCATCGTGGCGACATGACAGCTAGGGTCCTGTTGCATTCACAACGATGACTGGAACTTGTTTAAATGCAGCTAGCAAATGAGGTGTGAACGTGAGTGCTTCGGTCTGCTGTTTAGATGATGGAGATACCGGTAGGAGATTGTGTGTCTTTAAGGTTCCAAGGAGTGCCTCCGCCAGCCCTTTCTGATAATACTGTTTAGGAAGGTAGACATGATTTGAATAGATGTAAGAACCAGTGTTGTGCAGTGGTCCAAGTGATGGACTAGGGCTAGGGCAAGGGTGGAGAAACCTTTCCAGCCCAAGTGCTGGGGGCCATATGCCAATTTGGGGGCCCCATCTGGGGGCCACATATCTGAAAGGGCCAGAGGGGCAAAAGTGGGTGGAGCAAAGAACGTGTTTGTTTGTTTATTAAATTCATATACTGCCCTATACCTGCAGGTCTCAGGGCAGTTACAACATAAAATCACAGTATAAAAACATAGGGTTGCCATACATCTGGAATTTCCTGGACAAACCCAGGATTCAGCCGTCAGGAACAGCATCCAGCCATATGGCAATCCATGTCGGAAGTTACGACTTTGGCGAATTCCAGAGAAAATGGCACAAATGAGATTTTGAAACAACAACATCAGCAGCAAGAACAACTTTTGTGTCCAGACTTTTGCTTTCTGAAATGGCATCCCTAAAAAAACATGAAATAATAATAATAATAATAATAATAATAATAATAATAATAATAATAATAATTTAATTTTTATTTATATCCTGCCCTCCCCAGCTGAAGCTGGGCTCAGAGCAGCTAACAACAATAAAAGTAACACAGTTCTATAAAATCACAATCAATTAATTAATAGATACAAAAACAGAAACAACCAATTATCCCCCCCTCCCCAATACATTTTAAAAGGGCATGGGATGTCAATCAGCCACAGGCCTGGTTAAAGAGGAACACTTCTGCCTGGCACCTAAAGGCGTATAATTAAGGCGCCAGCTGGACGTCCTTGAGGAGAGCATTCCACAAATGGGGAACCACTGCAGAAAATGCCTGTTCTCATGTTGCCACCCTCCGGACCTCCTGAGGAGGAGGCACACGAAGAAGGGCCTCAGAAGATGATCACAGGGTCTGGGTAGGTTCATATGGAAAGAGGCAGTCCTTGAGGTATTATGGTCCTGCAGTTCTTACATTTGTGCAGTAGGTGAGTTTCTTTGCACTCACGGATCCCTCTCTGTTGTCCACCCAGGCAAGCAGGAAACTTGAGCAGAGCTTAAGGACACATTCCGGCCAGGATAAAAAAGAGTCAAGAAAGGCACAAAGCAGGGCTGGTTGTGTCTCATGTCAGGGTGCAGACAAGTTCTGACAGAGATGCCTGAAGGGTACATTTGGTCCCTTGGCCTGAGGCTCCCCAACCCTGGGAATTTTGCTACAACTGCAAAATTCAGAGAAGTGCGAATTCTACAAGATTCCGGAGTTCACGTATTGATTTGGAAACTGAGAATCAGGTAGATTCACCTTTAAATGCAAACTGAATCAAATTTCTCTCCCATATGTAATGACAACGACCCTTTCTGGGGACCTGTCAGTTAGAAAGTCAAATAAAATTCACTGGTGTAGTCTTGACAACAGGTTTTGACATTATTGGCTGGTCTTGTTAGTGTTCCTACTACAGTGGTACCTCAGGTTAAGAACTTAATTCGTTCTAGAGGTCCGTTCTTAACCTGAGACTGTTCTTAACCTGAGGTACCACTTTAGCTAATAGGGCCTCCCACTGCTGCTGCGCCACCGGAGCACGATTTCTGTTCTTATCCTGAAGCAAAGTTCTTAACCTGAGGTACTATTTCTGGGTTAGCGGAGTCTGTAACCTGAAACGTCTGTAACCTGAAGTGTTTGTAACCCGAGGTACCACTGTACATGGTCAGTTTAATATCCCCTGAACCTCAATGGTGTTTAGTGTGCTTATTTGATGTGTAGGTTTAAATAAAGATGCACCAGTGAATTGTAGGGTGTTTTGGCATAAGAAACGACTACTGTGTCCAGGAGTAGAAGACAACTGTCGGGGAAGATGCCCACCCAGCCCTCATTTATTAGCTTTGATGGACACCTACCTTGGAATAAAGTCGGAAGAGCAGATGATAACAGCAGGGAAGACAGTTAAGTCCATAACAGTAAAAGGTAGCAATTTCAAAGTTTCCCTTTGGCTGTGTAACAGAAACATTTATAACCCTGGCATTGTTTAAATGCGAAAACAGAATCATTAAGCTTTTGTTTATTGTTCACTCTCTTTTAATAGGGTGCACCTGAAGGGCAATGGATGCATTTAAAAGCATAATGTTGAGACCCACCAAGACAGCTTGTCTCCTCTTCTTGCATTCCCTGTGAATCATTGTTCCACGGTGCCCATTCCTGTGTGTTGTTGCACTTAGGGGGCAAAACACGGAGAGGTTAATGTAGGGGCTTTATCCACTTTAATATGTGGGGCTGGTGCTGTTATAGGTCCATCCCACCCTTGTAAGCAATTTGGTCATTGGAACTCCCTGCCTATTGACAACTTCCACCCATCCCACGCAGCATGGCCAATGACCAGGAATGAGGAAGGTCACTGGATCCCCCAGCCCTGCTCTAGAGGGAGCCTAGGCTGTCTAACCCTGAGCGAATAAACAAAGCTGAGGTTTTCATTGACTTTCTGGTGCCATTCTTGGTAAGAATTTGAACTCTGGCCTGGCTTGATTGCAGTAAATTAATTAATTGTTTATTATTATTAAATAATAATAATTTATTCATACCCCACCCATACCCAGCCACTCTGGGCGGCTCCCAACATTAAAAACACGGTAAAAGATCAAACATCAAAAACTTCCCTAAATAGGGCTGCCTTCAGATGTCTCCTAAAAGTCAGATAGTTGTTTATTTCCTTGACATCTGATAGGAGGGTGTTCCACCAGGCGGGCGCCACTACTGAGAAGGCCCTCTGCCTGGTTTCCTGTAACCTAAGGTTACCAGATTTTTTTTCAATGAATCCGAGGACATTTTTCAACTTCCTACTAAATAGATGGATTTTGTCAGGGGACTGATTTGTAAATCTGGGGACTCTCCCCCGGAAATGGGGACGCCTGGTAACCTTACTGTAACCTCACTTTCGCAGGGAGGGAACCACCAGAAGGCCCTCAGAGCTGGACCTCAGTGTCCAGGCTGAACGATGGGGGTGGAGATGCTCCTTCAGGTATACTGAGCCGAGGTCATTTAGGGCTTTAAAGGTCAGCACCAACACTTTGAATTGTGCTCAGAAATGTACTGGGAAGCAGTGTAGCTCTTTGTCAAACAAGTTCTTAGCTTTCTGGGTCAGCATTGGGTCATGGATCCTGGACAGGTGGGTTCTTGGCCAAACTCCAAATGCAATTGGGGTTACTTTAACCCCCCACACCCCAGAACTCAGTGGGAGCAATTCTTTTAAAAGAAGAAAGAAATCACTCCCCAAACTGCTGCCTTTGGGATAAAAATGATATTGCGGGGAGTGTGGCGTTTCCATGAGACATCTAATTGCTTAATTATATTACAACATTTCTGGAAAATATATCCTTTCACAGACAGTAATTAACACGGACAGCCAAGTCACTGCAGTTATTGGCAAACTGTGAGCTTCCTATATTCATTTTATCTAATTTTAATGGATCTGCGCTAGCTAAAACTCCATGGAGAGGGCTTAAGTATCTTCTTCTTAAATCTTTCCTTTGCAGTATCGCCCCGTGCAACACAATCCTGATTATTTTCCGAAATTCAGACACCACTTGAATCAATCAAATAATTCAGGTGTCAGTTCAGAAAATGAATGCTGTATAAACATCTGGTGCCTGAAGTCAGTGCGCTTATGGAATGAAACAGGTGCAGTCGTGCGGCAGATCACTAATACTGCCTCTGATGTAGATGCTACAGAAAGTGTGTTGACGTGCTGCTAAAGGGTTAGGATATCAGCAAGTGAAGACTGAAGAAGAAGAGTTTAGATTTGATATCCTGCCTTTCACTCCCTTTAAGGAGTCTCAAAGCGGCTAACATTCTCCTTTCCCTTCCTCCCCCACAACAAACACTCTGTGAGGTGAGTGGGGCTGAGAGACTTCAAAGAAGTGAGACTGGCCCAAGGTCACCCAGCAGCTGCATGTGGAGGAGCGGAGACGCGAACCTGGTTCCCCAGATTACGAGACTACCGCTCTTAACCACTACACCACACTGGCTCTCCTGCATACATACATATGGACATCAACCCTATTAAGCTTGGTGAAAATTAACTCTGAGTTACAAAGGAGGATTTGGTCCCCAGTTCACTCTGCATTGAGGAGCAATCATCCCTATTCTCCCTCTCCCTGCTAGGACCCATACCAAAGGCAACTGCCAGGTGACTGGCTTGGGTTCCATTTAGAACCTCTATTTCTATCACATAACCGCTATTTTGAAACATCTGCATTGGTTGCTGATTCATTTCTGGGCCCAATTCAAGGTGATGTTGTTGTTTAGTCGTTCAGTCATGTCCGACTCTTCGTGACCCTATGGACCAAAGCACGCCAGGCACTCCTGTCTTCCACTGCCTCCCACAGTTTGGTCAAACTCGTGCTGGTAGCTTCGAGAACACTATCCAACCATCTCGTCCTCTGTCGTCCCCTTCTCCTTGTGCCCTCCCTCTTTCCCAACATCAGGGTCTTTTCCAGGGAGTCTTCTCTTCTCATGAGGTTGCCAAAAATTCAAGGTGATAACAGTGGTTAAAGCATGGCCCAGAGATGGAAAGAAGATGAAGTTCCTACTAGAGAAGAATGGCAGGTGAAATGAATGGACTCTACTGGAATGGCTAAAATGACTGGAAGAGTCAGAAATCAGGAAGATGAATTTTTTTTTATAAGGAATGGGGAAAATTTATAACAGTTAAAATCTTTAGTAGGATTGGAATATCACTTGTAGTTTAAGGTTGATTCTGGACATAACGGAAGAGGTAAAGGGTATGGACTATCATAAAAGATGCGGGAGGATATGATTAATAATAGGACCCACAAAGGGGAGGATGGAAGTCCAGGAGAATCCTTAGAATCTTGTTTTTATGATTTATGTAAAATTTTAAGTTGAAAAAACAAATAAATATTTTTTTGGGGGGGAGTGTTTAAAAGCCCTAAATGATTGTGGCGCTAAGTATCTTTCAGACCCTTTCCTTCCCTACAGGTCCTCACAGGTGTTAAGATCAGGAGAAGGTAGTACCTCTGTCTTCAAAAGCGCTCTCTCTCTCCTCTCTCTCGTTCTAAAGAGAACCCAAATAAATCAATAGAAAGTAGATTCAAGAGGGGGAGAGGGAGGGAGAAACATTTCTTAGGGACATAGGAAATTCCTTATACTGAGTCAGACCATTGAGCCATCTTGCTCAGGGTTGTCTACATTGACTGGCAGTAGCTTTCCAGGGTTTCGGACAAGGGTCTCACCCAGTCCTACCTGGAGATACTGGGGACTGAACATCAGACCACCTGCATTCAGAGCAAATACTCTGCCACTACACTATGGTCCCTTCTTCAGTTGTTTTGTGGAATTCACTGCTGGATGTTGTGGTGATGGGCAGTAGCTTAGATGGCTTTAGGAGGGGATTAGATAAATTCACTGGGGGGAAATCTATCACTGCCTATTACCGGTGGCTATATGAAACCACCAGATTCTGAGGAGCAATTCTCCAGTTTCTGGAGAACACCTGAGGAAGAGGTCTATTTCTTTCATACATTGCTTGCGAGTTTCCTGGCATCATCTGGTTGACCACTGCACAAAGCAAAATGCTGTGTTTATGGCTTTGTGGTATTTTAGTTGATTCTAAAATAAAGGCATTGCCAAACTCTTTCTTTCGTTCTGTTGCGGTGGGGATCGCAGGTGGTGTGAGCTTAAGTGGGGTTTTCAGCAGGTGTTGAGGCTCAAACAGGACCCTGGACAGCTCCAAGTGGAGATCTGGCTGGAGACTGGCAGACAATCAGGAAAGGCTCAAATGTTGCCAAACAGCACCCTGGAACTCACCACTGATGCTTTCAATCTGGGGGGCTAGCTGTGCCTCTCAAATGAAGGTCTTCTGGATTGAATGAGGCCTTGCTCAATTTAGTATGTATTGGTTCTGGGTGCTGGTGGTGGGAAGGGGGAGAGAGAAACTGTGACTCTATTTCAGTTTTCATTCTGCATTCCTTCGGCTCCAAGGATGAGTGTAATACAGGCATAGGCAAACTCAGTCCTCCAGATGTTTTGAGACTACAATTCCCATCATCCCTGACCACTGGTCCTGTTAGTTAGGGATGATGGGAGTTGTAGTCCCAAAACATCTGGAGGGCCAAGTTCGCCTATGCCTGGTGTAATATGACCACCTCAGGGGTGATAAGTCAGAATGGTTGCTTATGGTTCTATATGGTCTAGAGGTGTCTAAGGAGTTGTCTGGGTCTGTGCTGAAAGCTTCTCTGACTTTATCTCCTCCTTAGAGATCATTTCCTGAAAGCATGGAATCCAACCTATGGTTCACCTCATAATTTTGGAAAGAGTTCATCATTACTTTCCAATGGAAAATTCTTTGACGCAGTTCAAAACTCGAAGAGTAGCTATGGCACGCTTCCCATAAATGTATTCGGCAATTTCTGAATTCTAGAAATTCTCCAGGGAAAGTGGACTGGGGATTGAATAATATGATTTCCTCCTCTGGCTGACTGCACAACACTTTCAAGGTTTATGACACACTGCTTACATGAGGATCACATTAGAAGTTTATCTACTTGCATAAAAGTTTAATTACTTAGCATTTGAATGAATTATCATTGGTGAGTGTCAAGCATGCCCAGCTTAAAGAAATGTAATCAATCACATCAGCATGTTATTTTCTCAGCCACATGTGCAACAATACTTTGTTCTTAATTACACCCAGAACTGTAGCATGGAAAATTAATGACTAAGGGATTAGAATGGCTATAAATACACAGAAAATCTGATTGGCATACAGGGTTGATGATCTTCCTACTTGAACATAATTTAAGATTTATTATAGCGATGTCGTGATAATGTGTTTAACATTAATTCACATAGTTGGTAATGCTAATTGTAAATACAATGGTACCTCGAGTTACAAATGCCTCAGGTCACAAACGCCTCAGGATACAAACTCCACTAACTTGGAAGCATTACCTCGAGTTCAGAACTTTGCCCCAGGAGGAGAATGGAAATCAAACCAACTCTCACCTTCTTTCCAGGGGGGGAGGGTGTGGTAAATTTGCCCCCACCCTCGAGGGAGAGGGAACGACATTCTGTGAAAATGAGACCATGACTGTAGAAACACACACACACACACACTGGCCAATATATGGAGCAACTGTTCCCATGCCAAAAACGTAAAATGATTATCTTGGTCTTTGTGAGCAGATTGTGATTGATATGACAGCTGAACAACCTTACAACTCGTACTCCTGCTTATTTTAGAAATGCACAAAATAACAGAGTGGTTGGAAATTAATTTTTGCTGGCTTAAGGCAATCATTGGTAAGTGTGGTGGCAGGAGTGAGAAAGGTTACAAGTGGAGAAGATGAGATGAAAATATATGTGTAATTCTAGGTGGATTTCATTCCCAAACAAAACAGAGTGCTTAGCATTACAGATCTTTGCTTGTACATTTTATTTCTGAACATGTATTTTGTAGCATATTCCCTGTGTTGCTTGAAGCATGTTGCAATGATGAGAGTGTTGGAAAGAATAGGAATCAGGTGGAGGCTTTATGGGTTCAGACCATGACATAATAGCACTGAAAAAGAACCTTACTTACAAAGGAACATAGGCAGAAGCCTTGTATGGAGTCAGGCCATTGGTCCATCCAACTCAGTATTACCTACACAGACTGGCAGAGATTCTCTGGGGTTTCATGCAAGGAGCATTCCCAGATGTACTGGGAATTGTCAGAAATTGAAGCTGGGATCTTCTGCATGCAAGGTAGATGCTGTACCATGGAGCAGTGGCGTAGCGTGGGTTGTCAGCACCCGGGGCAAGGCAAGTAATTTGCGCCCCCTAACCCGTGGATTTTAGCACTCGAGTGCGAGCGCCCCCCCCCCAGATGTTGCGGCCGGCCCTCCTGCACCCCCCACGCTACGCCACTGGGGCTGGGGGCGAGCGAAGGAGCCAAGGACCCCCCCTTAAGGCTCAGCAGGAATTTATTAAATTTATTATTTGCGGAGCCCCCGCGAGCCGAGGCAGCCGAAGCCCCCTCCCCTCGGGCGCCTCCCCGCCCCCTCCTCTCCTTGGGCTGTAGGTGGAGTCCGCACTCCGAGGCGCTCCAGATCCGGGCTTGGCAAGCGCCTCTCCTCCTCCCGGCCGGGTCCGGGGGCTTCCAGCCGCGCTCCGTCCTCACCCCCCCCGCTGAGACTTGCGCTGAGAGCCGGAGCCAGCGGCGCCCCCTTCCGCCAGGAGACCCTCGCCCGCCCGCCGGCTTCCTCTCGGAGGGTTTTGGGGAGCGCAGGGCGCGGCGAGGCCCCTCGGAGCTCTCCTCCCTCCCCGTTGGCAGAAGCAGCCGCCGCCTGTGGCTGGGCCGAGGGGATGGCGACGGCGTCGGGGTGCGGAGGCTGCCCGTGCCCGGCCAGGCGGCGTCGGCGCTGCTGCAGCGGCTGCTCCTCCTGCGAGCAGTGAGTGGAGCGCAGCGGCGGCGGCGGGGAGCCCGGCGGAGGAAGGAACTTGTCCCTTCCCTCTGGACTCGCGCCCCCCCCAGATGTTGCGCCCGGTGCGGCCGGCACCCCTGGCACCCCCCACGCTACGCCACTGCCATGGAGCTATGGCTATTCCTCTAAGATCCACTAAGGTTCAGACACTGGTTCTGAGTCCATGCAGTCTAGCATTTGAGAATCTAGAAGAGATTCTGGAACATGTTTCTGGAGACTGGCAGAATCAGGACAGGTAGCCTGGTTCCAGACCCAGCATCTCCACCTCTTGTCTCATTTGCATGTAGCATTCTACAAGGTCAACAGCTTCTGGCCACATTATAGAAGAGTTTGGATTTGATATCCCGCTTTATCACTACCCGAAGGAGTCTCAAAGCGGCTAACATTCTCCTCTCCCTTCCTCCCCCAACAACAAACACTCTGTGAGGTGAGTGAAGCTGAGAGATTTCAGAGAAGTGTGACTAGCCCAAGGTCACCCAGCAGCTGCATGTGGAGGAGTGGAGACAAGAACCCAGTTCACCAGATTACGAGTCCACCGCTCTTAACCACTACACCACACTGGTCTCTAGACCCTCCCAGGGTTTTTCACAGGGGGTGCCATAGATTCTTATTTCAACTGTGAGTAACCTGTTTCCATCCAAGCAGGGCTAAGCTTGTAACATTAAGCAAGTTGTGCTTGAATTTGTTTGCTTTCATCTCCCTTTTCCCCCTCCATATCAGTTTCCTTTTGTGTCATGACTTTTTAGATTTGTAAGCCTATAACCAGGGACTAGTTTTTGTTGTTTTTTAAAGCCATTCTGGGACCCTCTCCAACTGGAAAGCAAAGCATAAATGCTTTGAATGAACGCATCAAGAAAACTACTAATATGCCAGCTATTACTTTTTAAATTTGCCTCAAATGGAGGTGCCTGTTCCTCATGTAGCATAGAAGGTTGCATAAAACCCTGAGTGGTAGCATTCCTACTAGGAGGGGAACATATTTTCGCAGGTCTCCCTTGCTCTTCTATAAATGTCAAGCATTATTATTCTCACCCATAACTACTACACATGGCAGATCAATACGTGATCAGACCATGTCTCTATGTGTTGTATCGAACTGCTCAGGACTTGCACATATGGAAAAAATAATATTTTTCAAACTGAGCTTATTGGTGTCACCCATGGCTATGAAAATTCATAAGGGAACATGGCCTGTGCTCGGTGATTGCAACTTCATGTCTGTCTGTCTGCCTCCCTGCCTGCATGTTTTTAGTTTGATAAACTAGATCAGTTGAACTAGCTAAACTATGGCACTTGCTACCACAGTAGTGTGGTTCACCTTAATGGCTTTAAAAGGGGATTAGACAAATTCATGCAGGAGAGAGCTGAGGGAATCCCTATGAAGAAGGACAGGTTGTTAAACCACTTTGGTATCACATTTCTTCAAAAGTATGGTGTGAATGTGGCCTTAGACTGATCTAGTTGTGCATATTTAAGCTCCATGCTTTATTATTTATTGTATTACATGTATAGGTAAGGTAAAGGTAAAGGATCCCTGGACGGTTAAGCCCAGTCAAAGGTGACTATGGGGTTGTGGCGCTCATCTCGCTTTCAGGCTGAAGGAGCCGGCGTTTGTCCACAGACAGCTTTCTGGGTCATGTGACCAGCACAACTAAACCACTTCTGACGCAATGGAACACCGTGACGGAAGCCAGAGCACATGGAAATGCTGTTTACCTCCCCGCCCCAGTGGTACCTATTTATTTACTTGCACTGGCATGCTTTCGAACTGCTAGGTTGGCAGGAGCTGGGACAGACCAACGGGAGCTCACTCCGTTGCAGGGATTCGAACCGCCGACCTTCTGATTGGCAAGCACAAGAGGCCCAGTGGTTTAGACCACAACGGCAACCGAGTCCCTTCCCTTTACCTTACTACATGTAAGGTTCAAGATACATGGGGGGTAGAGGTGGGCTGGCCCCCTTACCTTTTGTGCTGGCCCTCTTAACAGTGCAATCCTGTTACAGATAGCGCTAACCAGATTAAGACCTGCTTAGGTCTAGCAAGATGAGTTCTCTTCCCTGACTAGCAACTTCTGGATTCCCTGACTATACCCTAAGTATATTTCATTTTTTTATACCAGGGTGGCTCACTACTGGAGTATTCCTGTATCTTTAAATGGTGGGGTGGTGAACCTCAGCCTTGGGGGCTGAATACAGCCACACAAAGGCAGTGGCGTGTGGTGAAATTATCCATAGGGGAACAATTATGGCCAGAGGAACCAGCGTCCAAGAGGAATGGGGGATGAGGTCACATGTGTGAGCATCACACCTCCTTCCCTAAGCCAAAAAGAAGCTCACTGGGTTTCGGGAAGAAGGCACCAGGCTTTAATACTTTTAACAGGAACATTTAGGAGATTAGTCTGGTCTCCCCAGTACACTGACCACACACCACTGCCCACAGAACTCTCCATTTGGCCCTCAAGACTCTAATCAGGCCGTACGGCCTCTCTAGCCGAACCCCTCACCAGCCCTGCCTCATACCTTCCTTGTGTGTTTTTGCCTGGCTGGAATGGGTCCTTGAACTCTGCTTATGCTTAGGTTATCTTGGTTGCATTGATCTTCATGCCTGCATGGAGGCTGGAGAGGGGTATGTGATGAAACTAGCCTAATATTCACCGGTGTGTGCAGCCCATGAAAGGTTTCCCTCAAAACTGCAAAAGCTTTCCACCAGGGAGAAGAGTCGGTGGAAGAAGATTGGAAGAAATTTAAAGACTACCTACAGAAATATTGTAAAATTAATGAATGTTAGAATGATGTTGGTTAGAAATTAAGTGGTTTCCAGCTGTAATGCTTTAAGAGAATACGAAAAAAGGGTTAGAAACAGGTAAAAATTTAATGGTAAGGATTTGCTGAACCAACAATCTGAAGTGGAATACAAAAAAGGGAGGTATGAGGAGGTCCGGGAAATAAGCTAAAGGAAAATAAGCAACGGAAAATTTGTGTGTTTTTAACTATTTTTATTTTGTATTTTTGTTATTTTTTTCTTTTTTCACTTTTATTGTATTACTAAAAAAAAAATCTTAATAAATACTCTATATAAAAAAATAAACTGCAAAAGCTTTCCCACTCTGATTGAGTGTTTTCGTAATTGATGCCTTCATTATGGACCACTTCATATTACTAAGTAGGTTTCCTTCAGTTGCCCTGTGCTGGCCAAGTGGGAAACTACAGAACACCAGCCCAACAGCAATTTTCCATTGTCTGAGCTCCAAGTCTGTAGAACTCTGCATGACATATTGGAAGAACGTGTGATTTTTCCATCCCTCAGGGAGGCTTGACCACGATGGATTATTATTTCCTTCTCTGCAGCACAGTGCAGTGATAGACCTTGCCTCGGATGATGAAACGCTGGGGGCTTGCCAAAATTTTTAAAGCGACATATGTGCATTTTCCACCAGGAAAGTTGATATTAGCTCATTAGCATCCTTCACAGCTGAAATAACACCGTGAGCCTCCATGAAGCAAACCATCCCAGGGGGCTAATTTTCTCCCCCTGATTGGAGAGTGATGAAAATAAACAAGAAGAGGGTCAGCCCATTTTTAATTATAAATACAGCCCCACTGGTAGGAAGAAAGCTATCGTGGAGCAAATAACCATCATCTGAGCTCAATTCATAAGGCCTTGATGCATGATGATAAACAGTCATTGCCAGGGATGATCAGGCTATGCCAGTCCTTCCAGAGTCCTTGATGGAGCAATCTGCATGGATACCCATCCTAGGAATCATTCATTTTTTGCCTTTCCAAACAATGATTCAGCTTGCCTTGGGGGAAAAGCTAATCATTGTTGCTCATCCTCTCCCCCCCCCCATTGTTGGAGAATATGTCTTAATTGAACATGGTGCATGGTCCTGGTGGCCACATCTCAAGATGTTATATTATTACTTCGTAGCCAAGACTGTTTTACATCCAACAAGCTTGCATGTAAAGAGAAACGAAGATACAGTACTAGATTTTCCCTGTTTAAGGAAGTTTTTAATGTGTGAGATTTTAATGTATTTTAATCTTTGTTGGAAGCTGCCCAGAGTGGCTGGGGAAACCTAGCCAGATGGACGGGGTACAAATAATAAATTATTATTATTATTAAGAAGTATATTATAGAAAAAGTATATTATAAATATAGAAGTATATTATAATAAAAAGCAGAGACATCACTTTGCCAACAAAGGTCCGTATAGTTAAAGCTATGGTTTTCCCAGTAGTGATGTATGGAAGTGAGAGCTGGACCATAAAGAAGGCTGACCGCCAAAGAATGGATGCTTTTGAATTATGGTGCTGGAGGAGACTCTTGAGCGTCCTATCCATTCTTAAGGAAATCAGCCCTGAGGACAAATCCTGAAGCTGAGGCTCCAATACTTTGGCCACCTCATGAGAACACTCCCTAGAAAAGACCCTGATGTTGGGAAAGATGGAGGGCACTAGGAGAAGGGGACAACAGAGGACGAGATGGTTGGACGGTGTTCTCAAGGCTACCAGCATGAGTTTGACCAAGCTGCGGGCAGCGGTGGAGGACAGGGCTTCCTGGTGTGCTCTGGTCCATGGAGTCATGAAGAGTCGGACACGACTAAATGACTAAACAACAACAACAACAACAACATATTATAGAAAAATGACCTGGGGGCTGGAGCAACTCCCTTTTGAAGAAAGGAGTATTAAAGGGGGGGGTCCACCTTGAATGATTTGGGGCTCTTACAATGGGTGGCAGGTAGTTTGGCAACAAGCAGAAGTTGGAGGCAGGCAGACTGCATGCACCACTGCCTGCTTTCTCCCGTAACTGCATGTTTAATTAGGGTTTAAAACTCTGATTAAGCATACGGCCAGGAGGAGAAGGAGAGGCTTGTCTTCTTCTACCCACTGCCAGCCGCAAGACAGTGCAAGGTCCCCAAATAAGTTTGGAGCCTGGATCATGGTCTGGTCAGCCTCAAGTCATCCTACATTAGTTTGGAGTCGCTCTGAAGCACTCAGTCAGGCCCCAAATCAGACCGGGAGCCCATGCACAGCCCCGGTATAAAATGACTCAAGATGTAGAGCAGGCCCCTTTTCAGCCTGGGGCCGCTTTACCTTCAAAATCCCTTTCTGAGGGCCACTTGCCAGTGGTGGGATCAGAGGCAAAAGTGGGCAGAGCGACAGATGTAAAATCTACCTAGGTATAGAGGGGTCTTTGCCCCCCAATAAAATATTTGAGGGGGCTGCTCTCCCAAAGTTGGTGGGCATTGCCATTCAAATGGTGTCTGTGCTCCGTGTCTTGTGATCAGTTATGGAGGGCAGATGTCAGGGACTGTGCTTAGCAGGGCTGCACAGAGGAAGATGTCGACATTTCCATTCCTCCTTAAGGAGTAGATGTGTGGAACTGTTACATGTCACATGTCTGTTTACATTCCAGCACAGCTTGCTGGAAACTTCCATTGTGTATTGCTTTTGCTTTTAGCTGTTCTCTCTGAGACGATATGAGAGAGAGACGACATGTTTCTTTGTCCTGATTTATGATTAATAAATGTGTAGTTGTAGTATGCTTCCACAAGCCTCACACCTATTCTGTGTGCGCAGTCAGATCTGCTGATAGTGTGCCCTGGCTGAGTAAGCCCGGGTCGCTGATTTATGTCGGAGCAGAGGTGATGGTCTTTGCCACAGGCTGGTGGATGGAAACGGTCTAGCTGGGGCTTGCCAGCTGGCCTCCCGGCCCTCTGCATGTCGACAGAAGAATGGTGGGAGCCACCCCCTCCCCCTGATCCGGATCCTAAATCTTCCCAGGAGCAGGAGGACAGCATAGATTTGGAACAGTGGCTTGCAGAGGGGCATAGTTCAGAAGGCAGAAGCTGGGAAATACTGGAGGGGGAACAGCTCGGAGAAGAAACACTGGGAGAGAGAGAATTAACAGATTCACAGTCTCTGGATAGCATCCACCCCCCTTCTCCAAAGTCACAAAGAGCTCAGAAAATGTCAGAACAGAAAGCACAGAGGGTATAAACTCAGACTATAAGAAGTAGGAGGATTAATAGGGATGGTGGGGGGAGTGAACCTTTATTGGGAGCACTGCCATTCTAGGGAGACGCTTTCTTTTGTCTTTCACTGTGTTTATTAAAGAAACTAACTGGTAATACTTTCCTTTCATTTGATCTGCTTATTTACTGCCATGGGGGAAGCCGATTCACCAAAGCCTGACAGCAGGGCTTACTTGCCCCCTCCCATATTTTATGCAAGTTGTTACCCCTGCAGTCATATACTCCTCTCTTTCCTCCATCCAGACTTATTCCAGTCAGGCAAAAACATTGGAGGGGCAACACTTGGCCAGTGAGGGGGTGTGGCCTGGAGACAGAGCCAAACAGTGAGGTCCAGAAAGCTGCCTTGGCCCCCAGGCCTGTAGATGAATTGGAGATAGAGTGGTTTCACTCTCTCACAATCCAAGAATCCATTCTCACCCAGATAGGAAGTTCAGGGCAGACAAAGGAAGCACTGCTTCACACGGCCCAGAGTTGAAGTGTGGCATTTGCTACCAAATGATGCAGTGATGGTGACCAAGGAAGACTGCTTTAAAAGGGACAAATTCATGGAGAATAAGGCAAAATGGCTGCAGCCAGGCCTGATGGTCTGCTTCACAGCATGTATTCTATACCCCTCCTTTTTAAAAAAAACACATTTTAATTCCCAGTCTATACGAGATGTATTTGCTGGGTGCTGTATAACTATCAGTGAATACATTTGTTTTTTAGGAGGCACAAAATAAATAAGCTTGCAGTTGGAGTTGTGGAGGAAAGCTCACCTGAACTAAACAGGTGCACGGAAGAGTGTTGAGATGAAGATCACACAGGCTCTGAAATAGATTGCCATTATTGCTCCCTGCTGTCTTTTTCATCTGGGCTCTTTTTTTAATGATCTGCACCTGTGGCCTGTAGACAATGGGTTTGATGGCATTGTGGAGGAAATGGCTTTCCAAGATCAAAGCTGTTGCTGATAGGAGGGGTTTGCCTTTGTTCTCTCCTGTGAACCCACATTTCATGTTGCTGTTGTTGTTGTTTTTGCTTCAGAACATCACCTCTCTGTGTTTTTTGGGCTGGATTATTGGTGATCTTTCAGTGTCCCTTTGATGCGCCTTTCCGAGTTGTGTTCAGCAAGGGAGAGAAACACATAAAAGCTCAGCTAGATAATGTTTGCTACTGCTAGACAGGAGATAAGGAGGAAAAGCCAGATTTTGTGCTGGGGCTGTGATGGTGATGTTCACCAACATCTGGTCTCTTATGCAAAACTTTCCCTCTCTCCAAGGTATACCCCAAGATATATCCTGAAGGAAATGATGGTTAGACTGACCTAAGAACAAACTGAGACGTGGGATAAACAGGGGAAAGGTACCACAATAAACTGAGATACTTAATGTGTCTGTTTCTTCTTGCTAGGGATGATCTGTAATTTTCAGTGCTTTCCATTTCACATTTTTCCTTTCAGATTTTTGCAGCAATTTGTGGGCAGCAGGGGAGGCTACAGAGCACTGGAGAAATGCTTGATGTAAAGACAAACATAGGGTTGCATCAAATGTAGCACTAAGTTAAAGTTGAGATATTTGGTGTGCTGGCAGAACGTCGTTGCACAAGGGTAAACACAGACACGTTGCCAAAGATTGTTGTGCAACAGCTTGCCCAACAATAATCAGCTGCCATGCAAGAAATTCTGCTACGACAATTAGTTTTTCTAATTTGCTTTTGCATGCAAAGCAGCTAGCGCACTCTGCTACCCACTATTGCAAGGACTAGTGTGCTAGTGGACAGAGAAAGGATAAGGGCTGCAAACCTTAACTGTAGTTGCATTGCAATGGTAAGGTAAACTCAAAATCCCAAACCCACAGGAATTCTAAATTGCCCTGAGATTGAGGTGTTTTTTTAAAAAATGCAATCAGTTTTTGCAGGGCAAGAAAAATGTCTGAGAACTTGGGAGTACAGATTTTGGCACAGCACTACATCAGTTTCTAAGGAAATATATCTGTAAAAAACAACAACAACAACTGAGTGTGATTTCTGACTTCTTCGTAACTGCTTGCCATAAATATTGCAACAAACAACAAAAAGCAGGTGAACACAGTGAGATTCCACATCTATTTCCATTCTGATGTGAAAACCTACCCCAGCAGAGAAAGGCTTCAAAATGCCAGAAGCTCAAGGAGTGGAGGGGAGAGTGGAGCTGCCTGTAATGGCAAGGAAGAACAACACAAGGGAAAAAAACAGAAGAGGAAAAGGAGACAGATGCTGGTAGAGCAACCACTGTGCATGCAGAAAGTGCCATGTTCTGTGGTGTCTCCAGGCAGGACGGAAAGAGGTCTCTTCCTGAAAATTTCAGAGAGTCACTGTTAGTCACTATAGGGACGCCGGTGGTGCTGTGGTCTGAACCACTGACCCTCTTGGACTTGCTGATTGGAAGGTTGGCTGCTTGAATCTGCCTGATGGGCTGGGCTCCCACTGCTCTGTCCCAGCTCCTGTCAACTGAGCAGTTCGAAAGCACGCCAGTGCAAGTAGATAAATAGGTACCACTGCGGCAGGAAGGTAAACGGTGTTTCTGTATGCTCTGGTTTCCGTCATGGTGTCCCATTGTGCCAGAAGTGGTTTAGTCCTGCTGGCCACATGACCCGGAAAGCTGTCTGTGGACAATCACAGCTCCCTCGGCCTGAAGCGAGATGAGCGCTGCACGCCATAGTCATCTTTGACCGGACTTCACCGTCGAGAGGGTGAACTTTACCATACATAGACAATACTGAGTTCATTTATTGTTTGTTTATTTGTAGAGCCATTACAAAGCAAGATACATGAAAACGAAACAAAATGCATTGCATGGTTAAAATAATTATTAAAAACAGGTATTCTGTTAAATAGAAAATTGCTACAATGAAGAATTTAACTTATCACCCCCACTAACTGTTCTCATTAAAATTGCTGTCCTAAAGTTGACACAGGTCACTTTTTTTAGAAATGTAAGGGGAACTGTCCCCTAATAAAGATAATCCAATACCCAATCATTATATCTGAGAGATTTAAATCTTAGAACAAGACTCCATAAATTAGGCAAACAAGTAAGTAGTGGAGTAAATCTTCTGCCCCATAACCGCAACATGGATAGACTCTCTCTTCATACGGAATCTGGTGATATTCAGCAGAGCACATAGACTAGAATCTCAGAGCTGTGAAACCTTTTCTCTATTTAACATTTGTACTGCTGGTTACATTGTGAGGGTGAAGAGCTTGACTGAGTCAGTGGCGTAGCGTGGGTTGTCAGCATCCGGGGCAAGGCAAGTAATTTGCGCCCCCTAACCCGTGGATTTGCGCCCCTTAACCCGTGGATTTGCGCCCCCTAACCCGTGGATTTGCGCCCCCAACCCGTGGATTTGCGCCCCCTAACCCCAGATATTGCGCCTGGTGCGGCCGCCCCCCTGCACCCCCCACGTTACGCCACTGGACTGAGTAAGTTGACATAGAAGAGAGCGCATTTGGATAGGTGAACACGAGTGCAATCAGCACAGAAATCACTTTTTAAAATGCACACCCTCCAATATTTCTCCAATGAAAATAGGGACATCCTATTCCATTATTATTATTATTATTATTATTATTATTATTATTATTATTATTACAGTGGTACCTCTGGTTGCGAACAGGATCCCTTCCGGAGGCCCGTTCGCAACATGAAAAGCCCACAACCTGAAGCGCCATATCTGCACAGGTGCGCGGCGCCATTTTGCGCTTGTGCGCATGTGCGAAGCGCAATTTGCGTGGCTATTCCCTCCCCCCCACAGGTGGAATAAATGAAGACAGCCGACACAGAGTTTTTGGTTAATGGAAGTAACCCTTTCTGGTACTTCCGGGTCTCTGCGTGACGCAACCTGAAAAAACGTAACATGAAGCAAACGTAACATGAGGTATGACTGTATTATTATTATTATTATTATTATTATTATTATTATTATTACCTCATACATCTGACTAGGTTGCCCCAGCCACTTTGGATGGTTTCCAACATATATAAAAACATAATTAAACATTTTTAAAAAACTTCCCTATACAGGGCTGCCTTCAGATGTCTTCTAAAGGTTGTATAGTTACTTATCTCCTTGACTTGGGGGTTGCAGAACTCCATACCCACCAACATTTCTCCAAGGAAAATAAGGATTCCAAAGGAAAAGTGGGACATTCTGGGATCAAATCAGAAACCACAATGGCTTCTGCAAATCCCTGGAAAATAGGGACACATGGAGGGTCTGAAGATGTGAGATTCCACATAGCAAGATGTCACCTCAAAGTTTGATGAACTCAGAATGTTCAAAGAGAGTCCATACATAACAATAACTGGTAGTATTTCCTGACGGACCAATGGCCTGGCAGAGAATAAGGTCACTTCCTATGTTCCAATAGTTATAGTTATAGTTATATTTTCTGTGTCCCAATGACAGGGGTATCTGCTGCCAAACATGATGAGTAGGCCGGGACTTGGAGAGATTAACCTCTGACTTAATCCACCCACTTTCAAAATTCTGTTGCTTCTATAGGACCAACTCGATATATCTTGTGGTGGAAAAGTCAAACAGTCCTTCTCCCAAATATATAGCATTTAATTAAATCACAGGCAACTGGGTGTTCTGCGATGGTACCTAACATATGGGTTTCTGATTCAGCCTGCCCAAGGCTAGGGCTGGCCTTGTGCTCCTGCTTGTTTTCCGTCCAATCTGTCCCTATAAACTCTGGGCCAAGGGCATCTGCATGTTGATTCCCCTTGCCAGCTCTGGCTGAAGGTATCTGTACAGAATCCAAAAAGAGGGACACTCGCCGAAGCTCTCCGATCTAAGCATCTGTCAGCTCTCTCCATAAGGTGGGAGAAGATAAGATTTAAATGATTTCTCGTGGCTTTGAGGTGTCTCCTTGCTAAGCGTGGAGAAGAGAGAACAGGACTGAAGCTTTGTGCACTGCATTCTGCAGCTGAGTCGGTTTTAATTTCTGGACAAATCATATGTGTGTTTGTTTTTAATTGGAAGCATTTGTCCATCCTTAATTATGAATGATGCAATTTCCCAGGCTTTAATGGGCACATTCTCCAGCTGTGTGTGGGTTTGTTTTGCGGCACCGAGCGTTCCGTACAGCGCTAGCTCAGGCGAGAAATTCTGCACGATGGACCTGCTCCTCGCTGGCACGTTGAGGAAATTGCGGTCTCTCTCAAATGGAACAATATGAGGTTTGCAGACCTTGCGCGACACCTTGGAAGGACTGCGTTAATTTGTGTGCACTTTTATTTGTGGTGTCAGCTTTAGAGGTCAACCATACAGCTTGAAGACATTTTGCATGAATGATGTCGCATTATTTTTCAGGGATGTTAGAAGACCCTGTTTCCCATTCTGCTTTCTATATATTCATCACATACAACTGTCATCCTGGGGTCAGCCACTCCAGCAGTCGGAGAGCTGAGAAGCAGAGTTCACCCCATTGGCTCTGCTGCGACAGGCCTGCCCCATCAGACTTCCTCTCCCCTCAACTTGCAAGGGGCCAGCCATTGCATCTGACTGGGTCAGTGGGAGAAGAAGAAGAAGAAGAAGAAGAAGAAGAAGAAGAAGAAGAAGAAGAAGAAGAAGAGGAGGAGGAGTTTGGATTTGATATCCCGTCTTTCACTCCCCTTCAGGAGTCTCAAAGCGGCTAACATTCTCCTTTCCCTTCCTCCCTCCCAACAAACACTCTGTGAGGTGAGTGGGGCTGAGAGACTTCAGAGAAGTGTGACTGGCCCAAGGTCACCCAGCAGCTGCATGTGGAGGAGCGGAGACGCGAACCCGGTTCCCCAGATTACGAGACTACTGCTCTTAACCACTACACCACACTGGAGAGAGTAGGCAGGGCTGGATTTAGGTCTGATGAGGCCCTCAACTACTGAAGGTAATGGGGCCCTTTATATGTCGAGCTGTCCTTTGTCAACAACAAATTGTTGCTCTTTTTGTGTTGAATATATGCTGTATGGACATTTCTGGACCTAATAGGCATCTAAAGCCATTTGCACATGCAGAATGTAGGCACCTTATATATAGAAATGAGCAAACCAGTGATATTTTAGGGAGCAGGCTAGCAGGAGGGGAACATTACTTATATCATAGGAGCCTACACAACACAAAGCACTGTTGCTGTAAGTAGCTTTTATTTTATTTGTTTTCTATCTTATACAGTCATACCTTGGGATGAATACGCTTCAGGTTAAGCATTTTTGGGTTGTGCTCCATGGCGACCCAGAAATAATGGAACACGTTACTTCCGGGTTTCACCACTCGTGTATGCGCAGACGCTCAAAATGACGTCATGCGCATGCATGGAAGTGGCGAAACGCGACCCGTGCACATGCAGTCGTGTGTTATGTTCGCTTCAGGATGTGAACGGGGCTCCGGAACGGATCCTGTTTGCATCCAGAGGTACAACTGTATTTTGGAAATGAACATCCAGATTTTTTCCCCTTTAAAGTTTTTTGGGGCCCCTAAGAGAGTGGGGCCCTAAGCTATAGCTTGTTAAGCTTATATGTAAATCCAGCACTGGAAGTAGTGCTCAACACAACTGGAGAGAGACCTGTTGGAATGTAATGTAAAAGTGTTGTCTAAAATGTCTAAAATATTATTGGAATGGGAGACAAAGGCTGAGCAAGTAAAATCCTCAGTGATACAGTGGGCAATAGACATTGGTCGTAATATAGACATGGAAACATGGGAACGATTGTGGAATATAAAATTTACAGCATGTTATGGTTTAAGAGAAAATTATATGAAAATGATATATCATTGGTATCTAACACTGAGTAAACTGGTAAAAATGTATAAATCTAAATCAATCAAGGGACTTCCGGGTCGGCGCCATCGCCGAATGGCGGGCTCCCTCCGAGCTCCGGAGGGAGCCTGCTCGGCAGGGGCTGGGTCCTACCGCACCGGCGATGCGGGGACCCTTAAAAACCACGGCCACGGAGGCCGTGGACATGGAGACTCGGCTGGCACCGTCAGCGCCCTCTCGATTCGTGAAGGAGCCTTTTTAAAGGCTACGGATCGGGTGCCGGGGAGGAGCGTGGTGCTTTGAGTCCTCTGCTATCCCTGCCGAGCGCAGCCGCATGCCATCCGGCGGAGAGCGCTGACTTCTTCTATTGAAAATTTGGACCCAAAAGAAGAACCCGTGAGTAATTGGAATATGGACTAAAAAGAGGGATAAATTTTTAGAATTTGGAGCGAACGGGGGAGGTGGAAAAAAGGAAGTCAGCCCCCCCCCAAATTGTAGAAGAGCCAAAACAAAGGATTGGATAACTAAGATCGAGAAGAACCTTATCTTGCCAAACTAGCAACTTCGCGAGGGAAATTTATAAGATTGAGCTGGAGGAGAAAAGTGGAATTTGTATTAAAAAGCAACCCCCCCGGAATCCCTGGAGCGATTCATGAAAATGCCTGGAGAAGAACAACGGAGGTTTTGACAGCTGTCAAAGAGCTGTCAAAACGGAAGAATGAAATTGAGACTTTGTTATGAGGACTTTGCCGGCTACATTTGTTATAAATTGGAGATAAATTGTTTCAAATAAGGATTTATAAGTTATTTGGACTGGCGGATGTGATCTGGAAGGGAACTTTGTTATTGTAATCCACCTAGAGGAGCTGAGGGACATTGCATGTGTTTTCGACGGGAAACTTGAACAGTTGGATAGAACTTTTAATCTCCTGGGAAACTGCAGAAATGGAACATTATTTTGTCTACAGAGGCCTACACTTTACTGGAAACAATGGATTAATCTGTTGAAAAATGAAAGGAACATGATGTAATGTTTTGCTCCTGAATAACAAGCCTCCGTAGAGACACTAGAAGCCTTTGGAAAAAGAACATTTCTGTGAGGGAACAGGGAAGTAAAAAGGAGGAGAGTGATTGACAAGAACAAGGAAACAACAAGAACTGGACAGAATTGGAGTGGGAACATTTGGGATATCCAGATTTGACAAGCTTATGGATTTAAAATTGGAGTTTATACTCCTGGATATAAAAATCTGGATAGAAGAAATGGGCCCCCTTTGATAGACTCCTTCTATGATTGGACATCTGTAATTTTAAAAATGCCAGAAGTTTAATATATGCCATTTTAAAAAAAAAAAAGACCGGTAAAGAACCAGAGGGATGTGGGTTTAGTGAAAGGTGGGTTCATCAGGAAGACATTAGAAGTGGAGGGATAGGAGGAACGCAACAGGGAAAGAGGGGAGGGAAATTTGGAATCCAAAGGTTGTAAAATTATTGTTTGTTTTTATTCTATTTTTATCTGTATTATATTTGAAAGGGGGGAACTCGTGGAAGGGAATAGGTCGACCTTAGGGGATGGAAATTTGGATAAATTGAGTTATTGATGATGAGTGTATTTTGGGAATAAGAATTTGTTGAATATTATTGCTTTTTTGGAAGATTTGGAACACAAGAGGGGGTGGGGAGGGGAAGTCCTGGATATTGGAAAAAGTTTATGAATTGGATTTTATTTGTTTTAATTTGGAAAACCTTAATAAAAATTATTTAAAAAAAAATAAATCTAAATCAATCAAGTGTTGGAAATGTAAAGAGAAACAAGGGTCTTTTTATCATATGTGGTGGTCTTGTAGTAAGGTTAAAGCTTACTGGACTGGGAAATGATATATAATGAATTGAAAAGGATGTTCAAAATAACCTTTGTAAACAAACCAGAAACATTTTTGGGGAGAATAATAGGGGCAGAACTACCTAAATTGTGTAGAAATTTATTTATGTATGCTACTACAGTGGCAAGAATGTTACTCACCCGAAAATGAAAAGAAGCAGAAGTCCCAGCAAAAGAAAAATGGATACAAAAACTTATAGAATAAGTTTTTAAAATCAAGCGCTACATGTTCAAGGCATGTTTATTTATTTGAAGTTGTTTTGATGACCAGGTATTATTGTGATAGGGAATAGAAGAGGAAAATGTTGGAGCTGGCCAACGTGTGGGAATGTTAAGGATAATAGGAAAGAATATATTTTGAATAAGTATTATCCTTCCTTCACTCATGCTAGTAAGTGGTGTAGCAGAGCAGATTCCCCTCAATGTAGCTGGAAGTTAGTTTGCGGATTCGTTTGAATGTCTTCGTTAAGGTTATTCCTGGTGTCCCCTTTGAACCCTCTTAACAGACTAAAGACACAAGAGTATTTCTGAGTAAAGTAACAAAAAGTTTACTCACATTTCAGTTCACTATATGATTCCCTGAAAGGCAGACTTTACTTAGTGGTTACACAAAGAAGCTGTGAGTTCATCTCATATGGAGACTGAACTCCTGTGCTGCTGGCTGAGAGCCAGCAAACAGCAAAATTACATTAAGACAAAAGGCTGCAGGAGAGCAGCATAGCAGCAAGAGATAGAACAAGACAACAGAAAACAGCAAGTGGCTGTGTGACTTGGTTCTTTTGTGGAGTCAGCCAGGGCCACGCCCATCGCCCAGGTCACATGCAGGGGGAGGAAGTTCCTGACCAGTGGAACTGGAAGTTACACTAACTGGATGTCCTCTTGCTTGTAACCACTCTAGGGAAATAAGGAATGTTGCATTTGACTGTCCCAATGGATTACATCTCACGCTATGGCGGCAAATCACTGTCCCAAGTATGTCCCACTATCCTTTAAAATGGGGTGGGAGAGGGGATATGTGAGGTTTAAATGAAGGGGACCGTCAGGTGTGAGAAAAGGAGGGTTGGCAAATGCATCAGTGAGTTGGTGAGGTTTTGTTGTTTAGTCGTGTCTGACTCTTCATGACCCCCTGGATCAGAGCATGCCAGGCACTCCTGTCTTCCACTGCCTCCCACAGTTTGGTCAAACTCATGCTGGTAGCTTCGAGAACACTGTCCAACCACCTCGTCCTCTGTCACCCCCAACTCCTTGTGCCCTCCATCTTTCCCAACATCAGGGTCCTTTCCAGGGAGTCTGCTGTTCTCATGAGGTGGCCAAATAATTGGAGTCTCAGCTTCAGGATCTGTCCTTCCAGTGAGCACTCAGGGCTGATTTCCTTCAGAATGGATAGGTTTGATCTTCTTGCAGTCCATGGGACTCTCAAGAGTCTCCTCCAGCACCATAATTCAAAAGCATCAGTTCTTCAGCGATCAGCCTTCTTTATGGTCCAGCTCTCACTTCCATACATCACTACTGGGAAAACCATAGCTTTAACTATATGGACCTTTGTCGGCAAGGTGATGTCTCTGCTTTTTTGGTGATGTTAGTGAGTGGAATAACCAGGGGCAGCAGTCCCTAGGTTTTTTTTTTAAAAAAAAAACCTTTAAATTTCAACATTATGTTCCTTTTCGAATGCTATTTTTGAAATGTTCATCTTCTAACAGAAGGCTTGCGTGCCTTTACAATCTCATCTTTCAACAGGAAATTGATGTATTTTAAGTTACTCAAAATCACACATTACTTTGGAAAACTGAATTTCAGGCATATCTTAAAAATAAATATTCCCTGACTAGAGAGAAGGGGTAAGCAAGGGATCTTAAAATGCTTTCTTTCCATATATTTTTTTGTATGCTGGTGGTCCCAGGTTTGATCCCAAAGCCAGTGTGGTATAGTGGTTAAGAGCAGTAGACTCGTAATCCGGTGAACGGGTTCGCGTCTCCACTCTTCCACATGCAGCTGCTGGGTGACCTTGGGCCAGTCACACTTCTCTGAAGTCTCTCAGCCCCACTCACCTCACAGAGTGTTTCTTGTAGGGGAGGAAGGGAAAGAGGAATGTTAGCCACTTTGAGACTCCTTCAGGTAGTGATAAAGCGGGATATCAAATCCAAACTCTTCTTCTCTTCTTCTTCTTCCAATGGCATCTCCAGGTAGGGCTCAGAATGCTGTCTGAATCCTGGAGAGCTGCTGCCAATGTGTGTAGGCAACACTGAGAAAGAGGTACCAATGGACTGACATAATATAAGGAGCTTCCTATACTACGTAGTCTAGCTATGGACTCACTTGAAAAGAAGCAGACACCTAATGTCACATGCCAAGAAGGCTTTTAGGCTTTCTTTACATATTTTCATTTCGAATTCAGTACCTGAGGTTTGAATTCTTGAACACTTAAAGAGTGAGAGATAGTGGTTGGGGTAACAGAGAATAAACTTTGAGGGCCCATCTTGAGGTTGATTTCAATCCCTGGGGGTCTATCTAGCCTTTGTAGCTGAGTCCGACTCTATAACACCATGACCTTGTTTTTCTTACTCTGAATCTGAATTCCACAGTGGCCAAACATGACCTGAGTCCTGATTGGCTAACGTGCTTATTTCTAGGCTTTGCCAGTCCAATAAATCACCAGCTGATCTTGATAGTTGGAGCCCTGGGTGTATGAGAGCCTTCGTTTCCTGCTTTGCCACTGCCTTCCCAGACCCAGATAACTGCCATTTTTATTTCCTGGCTCCTGTATTACCAACATTCAAACTGTACATTATTGATTTTTGCTGTGCTTAGGGTGGCCATATCCAGAAATTAAGAACCCTTTAGGGGCATATCCTGCCAACGCAATTACTGCTCGCTTCAGCTGGGATTAGGGATGCTGGCCAATTTTCTTATTTTATTGGATTTTTTTGCTGGTCCACTCTGCTCTGCATGCAAACACTTTATGGGCTCCAGTTTAAAAGCAATTTTTTTGGAATAAAAAAGTTCTGCTTTTAGCATTGGAACGTGCCCATTTTGTGGCACATCTCTTGAAATCCTGCTCATTATAGCAGGTGATGGAGGTGACAAATCACAGCTGAGGAACCTGCAAGAGAAGTCACGGTGATGGTCTTTCCTTCTGCGGCACTGGGAAATTTAAATCTTTATGCAGGTTGTTCTTCAGACAATGACCCCAGTGATCTTGTGATGGCTGATGGAGTGACTTGCCATTTCCCTCCTAATTCAGATTCGGTTTCATGGTACAGGTAAGTGATGATTAGGTAATTGAAACAATTACACAGGAGCCTATTAAGTTAGAACAATCTTATCTCAGATGGCTTTTTTTAAAAAACCGCACCAGTGTTCCCTTTTCTCTGGGGGTTCTGTTTTTGTTTTTTGTTTTTTTAAGGCTGTAAATTAGTATCTCTGCATTATTTTTAATACATACAGCTAGAAGGAGCACTGGTGAAAAGGTTCTATTATATGGGCAAAATTGTGTTTCTGTATGCATTTTATTGCAAAGTGGAGAGCAAATGATTTCTCCTAAGGTACCCAACTTCTTTTCTGGAGTGATTACCCCATAGCTGGAGTTCTGTGTCCAGTGGTTGAGGTGCCACATTTTAAGGAAGACGTTGAAAAACCTGATGAGTGACCAGGATTGCGAGGGATCTGGACACAGAGCTGTGTATATGTAGCCTGGATAAGAGACTAGTAAGGGGAAAACATAATAGAAAGCCAGTATCATCTTCTTCTTCTTCTTCTTCTTCTTCTTCTTCTTCTTCTTCTTCTTCTTCTTCTTCTTCTTCTTCTTCTTCTTCTTCTTCTTCTTCCTCTTCCTCTTCCTCTTCCTCCTCCTCTTCCTCTTCTTCTTCAGCAATCACTCGTAGCTGAGTAAGATTGTCTGCCATAAACATGGTCTGCTTCCCAAGCATATGTTAACCATTCTGATCTCTGGAGCAACAGAGAATGAGTCCATTCCATATTCTGCAATATGAATATACAGTGGTACCTCGGGTTAAGTACTTAATTCATTCCAGAGGTCCGTTCTTAACCTGAAACTGTTCTTAACCTGAAGCCCCACTTTAGCTAATGGGGCCTCATGCTGCCGCCGTGCCGCCGGAACACGATTTCTGTTCTTATCCTGAAGCAAAGTTCTTAACCTGAAGCACTATTTCTGGGTTAGCGGAGTGTGTAACCTGAAGCGTATGTAACCTGAAGCGTATGTAACCCGAAGTACCACTGTATTTTAATAGAGCTACGTATTTATTATATATTGCATTTATATCCCACCTTTGCTCCAAGGAGCTTAAGGGGGTGTACATGGTTCTCCCCTCCTCCCCATTTTATCCTTTCAACAACCCATGAAGTAGCTTAAGCAGAGAGTGAGTGACTGGCCCAAAGTCAGGCAACGTGCTTCATGGCTGAGTGGGGATTAGAACTCTGGTCTCCCAAGTCCTAGCCCAGTGCTATAACCACTACTACTCTATTCCAAACTTAAAAATGGAAAGCGTAATGCTGGTGGCAACAAAAGAAGTTTAAAGACTCTCTTAAGGGACGCGGGTGGCACTGTGGATTAAACCACAGAGCCTAGGACTTGCCGATCAGAAGGTTGGCTGTTCGAATCCCCACGACGGGGTGAGCTCCCGTTGCTTGGTCCCTGCTCCTGCCAACCTAGCAGTTTGAAAGCATGTCAAAGTGCAAGTAGATAAATAAGTACTGCTCCGGGGGGAAGGTAAACGGCGTTTCCGTGCGCTGCTCTGGTTCGCCAGAAGCGGCTTAGTCATGCTGGCCACATGACCCAGAAGCTGTACGCCGGCTCCCTTGGCCAGTAAAGCGAGATGAGTGCTGCAATCCCAGAGTCGGCCACGACTGGACCTAACAGTCAGGGGTCCCTGTTTTGCTTACAAGGCAAAAAACAACAACACAGTACTATAAACACCGACAGCTGGGAAACACTGTCCTGCGAGCGCTTCAAGTGGAGAACAGCCTTAACCAAAGGTATCATGGGCTAAGAGACAGGTGAATTTTAATGTTGCAGAACAGAGGAATCGAATGCAACAGTTGCCCTATTGGAAACCTATTGCACAACAGGCTGCGTAATAATTCAGGACCAATTCAGCCAGCTAACCCTGGGGCTTATCTAATGCTTATTTGCCCTATACTGTATTGATTTTTGATTTTTATTGTTATTCATGTTTTTATACTGTATTTTATGCTACTTTTATAATTAAGTGTTTTAAATTTGTTGTTAGCTGCCCTGAGCCTGGTTTTTGAACCGGGAAGGGCAGGGTATAAATAAATTATTATTATTATTATTATTATTATTATTATTATTATTATTATTATTATTATTACATATCCACTGGCTCCAAACACTTCACCAGCGGAACAAGTAAGCTGCAAAGTGGCTTTAACTTAGCCCTAGGCTGGATACAACCCTTTGACAGTGGAACAGAATGCATTGGGGGGGGGGCTTTCCTAGACTGGAGTGTTTTAGCAGAGGTGGGATGGCCAGCTATCAAGGTTGCGATTGTGCAGGAGAGCTGGTCTGGATTGACCTCTGAGGTCGCTTCCAATTTTATGCTATGATTCTCCAACTCGAACGGCAATGCGCAACACGACCTCACTTTCTCTTGTGCTGTAAACAGCAGTCTGAGCTCCAGAAATGAAGGCGAAGCTGAAATGCTCCGTCCCATTTTGCCACACTATTCAGATATGTTAAAAGTGAAGAGTCACTATTTTTTATTGCTTTCCTTCTTAAAGATTAGAAGGCACATATACAAGAAAAGAAACCCTTCCCCCCTTAAGAACTAAGATGCAGCACATAATAGAGCCATATTTTGGCTTAGGGCCCTCGTATTTACGGGACCGCCTCTCCTGGTCTGCCCCACAGAGGACCTTAAGGTCCATGAATAATCACAGTTTAGAGGTCCCGGGCCCTAAGGAAGTCAGACTATCCTCCACCAGGGCCAGGGCCTTCTCAGTGATGGCTCCGACCTGGTGGAATCCTTTGTCCCATGAGACCAGGGCCCTGTGGGATTTAACTTCCTTCCACAGGGCCTGTAAGATAGAGCTATTCCGCCTGGCTTTCAATTTCAACTTAGCCTGATCTTTTATTCCCCTTCCTTCCTTCCCCCTGCCCTTTTTATGAAGATTACCTGCTCTGGGATCCCACAGCTAATTCCCCCCTGGTCTCCTTGCTGGCTCAAATAGGACTAATTTAGCCTGCTACCCCTGGTGATCATCTAATGTTTATTGGATGGATTTTCCCCAAAATTGATTTTTGAATTCTGAATTTATTGTTATTCATGTTTTATACTGTATTTTATGCTGGTTTTTGTTGCATCAATTAAGTGTTTTAAATTTGTTGTTAGCCGCCCTGAGCCTGGTTTTCTGAACCGGAAGGGCAGGGTATCAATAAATTATTATTATTATTATTATTATTATTATTATTATTATTATTATTATTACTATTATTATTACTATTATTACTATTATTATTATATTATGTAATACATCAAAGAGAAGAGAGAATCCTGATCTTCAGCAGTGGAGGAAGCCTCTTGGGCACCTGGCGTGGCACGCCCATAGGGGCAGGGCGCACCGTGGGGCCTCTGGAGTCTGCCTGCCTCCTCCCACTCAGCCACCCTAGAGTTGGGGGAAGGCAGCAGGTGGACTGCTTTGGCAGTTTGGGGCCTGCGTGTGCACAAGCCACCGCGTCTCTCCCAGGAGAGATGTGTGGCTTGGGCACGCTGCAGGCGCCACGGTGAGTGCCGCCCGGTATTTTGTCACCCCCCTCAGTGGTGACACCCGGGGCGGCCCGCACTCACCGTACCTCCCCCCTTCCTCTGCCCCTGGAGATCATACGCTACAATGCAATTTTTTTAAGTACTTTATTACGGTCATAGACCAGCATAGACAAAACATATACATAAATAGCATAACAGTATGAATCCAGGCGAATAATTATTAAATAAATAGGAGCTAGAACCAAACGTAGATTTAAACATATACATAGAATACTTCATTAAGGATAGATAATGGGTGAATAAAAATTTATAAGAAAGATTAAAAGATCAGTTAACACAGCTATATGGGGTGGGCTTCAGAAGTGCGGATCTAATAATATGGGCCTTCAGTTTAGGATTGAATTGTAGCATAGATCATTCTTCGTCAAGTATCTATCATGGCAGCGCGATATCTGGTGACTGAATATGTGACTTCTGGGCTCTCTTCCTGTGAACCAGACCAAGTTTTATTGCGGCAAAAGCCAGTGACACTGAACACCACAAGATCAAACAAACAAAAAATCAACAACAACATCAGGGGAAAAAAAGATTACACAAGGCAACTTCGCAGTGTGCCATTCAACAGAAGAAATTTACGCTTCCTGATTGCTAAAGTGCAAAATTTGGCCACCTCATATGATATTGAGCTTGAGGAATCTTCCAGAAGGTATTTTCGTAGAATTTCGGGGGAGGATTCCAAATAATGTTGTAGGGGTATAAATTTTGATAAAAGTGGCAAAATAAGTTGAACTCGTTCTTCACTATAAAATTCGCAGAATAGAAGGATGTGTGTAACAGATTCTACCTTATTAGACATACAGGGGCAGAGACGTGCATGCATTGCTACAATGCAATATAAATGGCCCAATATCAGAAATCAAACCAGCCAAAAGGTTCTACAGTGGTACCACTGGGTTACAGATGCTTCAGGTTGCAGACGCTTCAGGTTACAGACTCCGCTAACCCAGAAATAGTACCTCGGGTTAAGAACTTTGCTTCAGGATGAGAATAGAAATCATGCGGCGGCAGTGCGGCGGCAGCAAGAGGCCCCATCAGCTAAAGTGGTACCTCAGGTTAAGAATAGTTTCAGGTTAAGAACGGACCTCCAGAACGATTTAAGTTCTTAACCTGAGGTACCACTGTATATGCTGCAGGAAGACAAGAGTCACTCATTTTGGGCAGGGAGAATCTTGAGTTGTCTGATCAGGAGAGATGAACAAACTTCCAACGAATCTAGGGGGGGGGGGGAAATGTGGTCCTTGAGATGTTTGCAAAATGGAATGGATCAAAACACAACTTTGCCGTCAAAGGAGGCTGCCATGAGAGAGTAATGAACTGTATGCTTCTCTGCAGTCTTCAAAAAAAAAAAAAAAAAAGTTTGCTCAATACTTTCCACAACATCGCTGACAGTTTCATCTGTCATTGGGCCTTCCTTCCTTCACTATATTGTTTGTAGAACCAATGTGGAAAGAGGTGACTGCCTGTCTTTGAAATTTACAGAGTAAAGGCAAGTACCTTGTAACAGTTCCCCCCAATTCCTCACTCTCATGTTCAAAAGTTTTCCTCCCCCCTCCCCCAGACTGTTCAATTCAATTTCAATGTCTTATTTCAGAATGCACAGATGGTTTAGGAATATTGCAGGTTCACCTGTTTACCTAATGCTAAACAAACACGTTTTGAAAAATTCATTTGCCCAAACTAATAGAATATAATCCCAAGAATATAAATATTGTTCTAGTTACCAAGCTGGGCATGCTTTGTTTTTAAACTAGTTTAAAGGCACAGCATACAGCAACCTTTGCCACGAAGCCTGCTGTCTAAAAATTGGAACTGCCAAACCAAATGGAAATCTGCATATTTACGCACATTGTGTTTTACTTAATCATGTAAGTTTCAAATATGCATTGATGAGAGAGAGAGAGAGAGCAAGAAACTCAAGCCAGGAGTAATGTTTATTTTTCAATTTCTTCATTACTATCAGATTCTGATAGCATTAGACAATTATTTGCAGCGCTACTGGCATATATTTCTTTTTTTGGGGGAAGTCATTATACTTGCCAATTACAGAATAGATTGCATTGCAGATCGAAGTGGCTTCTGTTTTGCATCATTTAGAAGAAAGGGAGGGAGGGGGAGCTTTTAATCAATCCACACAACCATCTCTTGTAAAATAATGCGAAATTAACAGCCATTTTATTCATTAGTTACACTAACTTTAAGAAACGCCGAGTGAGCCACCAAGCCCATCTATTGTGACAACGAGCAGCTGCTAATTATAAACAAGGTTATTTGTTCTCATGAATCATAGCTAAGTACAAAAGAAAGGTGTGGGGAATTTTCTAAGCATATGGAGAACACTTGCGGACTGAAAGTTGCATCAATATGCGTGAAGAAACCAGGGCAGCTCAGGGATCTATCCAGTAGCAGTTGGTGGGGTTGCCCCAATATTGCTCACCTGGCTTCCCACTGTCAAGGTAGATGCTGGCAGCCAAGAAGCAGGAGGTGGTGGGAACATCTGGAAGCTGAAGGCTGAGTGATGGAGCCAATCAGATTCTGCTGCTGCACCAGCACCGCACTGACCTCCCCGGCACCTCTATATTGGGCAGACAGTTGAGCAAGGCCACCCACTCCATACACTGCTCCTTGATCCATATATCTCACTCTTAATGGGTCAGGGGGAGCAATTGACAGCCTAGAGCAGCGGTTCTCAACCTGTGGGTCCCCAGATGTTGTTGGACTACAATTCCCATCATCCCTGAGCTCTGGCTAGGGGTGATGGGAGTTGGAGTCCAGCAGCATCTGGGGACCCACAGGTTGAGAAAGGCTGGCCTAGAGGAATGAGGAAGTCCATCCCAAGACAGGCAGCTACGCCAAAGCAAGGGCAGCCGCTTACACCCCCCCTCCCAAAGGAAAATGCATCATCCATAAAGAGGACAAAAAGGGTGCAAATCTGCATAACATGTGTGTATTCCAATTTATAAGTATGAATGTAGATTTAGAAATAACAACTACCCTCTTAATGTTGTGGGGAGGACTATGACCAGGTGACCTGCTGCATCTGCTGCAAAGTAGGACAGAGGACAGTTCTCCATTTGAAAAGCTGTCGGGGGAGAGGACTGTCCTTGAAAGTGTATTTGACTGATGACACCAGTCAAGCTCGCAAAAATTTACCATTTGCCCGATAATAAATGTTGGAAATGCAAAGAGACTGAAGGTACATTCTTTCACCTTTGGTGGACATGCCCAAGGATTAAGACCTTTTGGGAGATGATCTATAATGAAATGAAAAAGGTATTTAAATATACTTTTCTGAAGAAACCAGAGGCCTTTCTCCTGGGCATGGTCAGCCAATTGGTGCCAAAGAAGGATAGAATTTTCTTTATGTATGCTACAACAGCAGCAAGAATACTTATTGCAAAGTACTGGAAGACACAAGATCTACCCACCCGGGAAGAATGGCAGATGAAGGTGATGGACTGCATGGAATTGGTGGAAATGACTGGCACAATCCGAGACCAGGGAGAATAGCTGGTGGAGAAGATTGGAAGAAATTTAAAGATTATTTACAGAAACATTGTAAAATTAATGAATGTAAGAAGGATGTTGGAATGAAGTTATGTGGTTTTAGCAGAAATGTTATAAAGGATTAGGAAAAAACAGACTGTTAATTGATGAAAGGAGGGAAAGTAAAGTTACATTATATTAAGATAAATTACAGGACAAAAATTGGAAAAGATGGAAAGGATTTGCTGAAATAGTTAACCAAACTAGAATACAAAAAAGGGAGGTGTGAGGAGGTCAAGGAAACAAGCAAATGAAAGATAAGTTATGGGAATGTTCGTTGTGTTTTTTTTTAATGGATTTTATTCTTTCTGTTTTCTTCTTTTTCTTTTTCTTTCTTTTTCCCTTATTGTGAAGTGTTGTTTTGTTTTTGTTTAATGTGGTATTTTTACTTTTTGTTTTTGTAACCCTTAAAACTTTAATAAATATTATTTTTAAAAAAGAAAGAAAGTGTATTTGACTGAAATGTTGGAATGAAGTTACATGGCTTTAGTAGAAATGTTATAAGGAACTAAGTACAAATAGATATTAATGTATTAAAGGGAAAAAACAAGGTTAGAACATGTTAAGAAAAATTACAGGATAGAAAACAGAGGAAGATGGAAAGGAATTGCTGAAACAGTTAATTGAAGTGGAATACAAAAAGGGAGGTGTGAGGAGGTCGTTGAAACAAGTGAATGAAAGATGAGATATTGAAACTATTGGATGTGTTTTAAACTGTTGTTGTTTTGTTGTGTTGATTCAATGTTTTAGTGTTGTTGTTGTGTGGTGTCTTTGTTTTTGTGTTGTTTTGTATTGTTTTGTTTAATTCTTTTGCTTTTTTCTGTAATCTTTAAACTGTTAATAAATATTATTTTAAAAAAAGAAAGTGTATTTGACTGTCTCGTCCAGGTGTTGTTGAAGAAGGAAGAACAATAAGAAGAAAAGAGGCCTTGCAGTGCTGACCAGCAGTTAGCAAGCCAGCCTGGACAGCAGACTGAGAAAGCACACAAATCTTAGTAATGATTTGTAAGTTTGCACTGATAAACCTAAGTTAGCTATTGGATATCCAGCTTTCAGATTGGGAAAGGTTATGGAAAACTGACTTGAAATTTTTGGCGTGCCATACTATATGTAAATGATGTGTCGATGGTATTTGACTCCTAGTAAATTAGCAAAATGTATAAGACAGGCACAAATATCTGCTGGAAATGTAAAGAAAAAGAAGGCACCTTTTGTCATATGTGGTGGTCTCATAATGTAACAGAAGCATTCTGGGAAATTTTATTCTTATACTTGTAAAATCAAATTAAAAATTATTTCAAAAAAGAAAGATAAACCTAAGTGAGCATATGCAAATATTATGCAGATCTGTGCCCTCTCTCCCTCTCTCTCTCTCTCTCTCTCTCTCTCGTTTTCACCTTTTTGACCATGCATGTGCCCACTGAAAGCCTCAGCCTTGCTAAGGGCTGCCACTGTGTGAGTCAGTCTTTAAAACATCACTTTCATCTGGGGAAGGGCCATAGCTCCATGGCAGAGCATCCTCTTGGCTTAAGGTCCTAGGTTCAACATCCAACATCTCCAGGGCTGGGGGTGTCCCCTGGCTGATACTCTGGAAAGCCTCTGCCAGTTGCTAGTTGGATCAGCTGTCTGACTCAGAATAAGTTGGCTTCCTATGTACCCAAATGGATGGAAGTTGGAGCGTGGAAGTGCTTAAGTGCCGGAGTGTCTACTTTAAGGAATTGTGGATCTCAGCCTCCCTTCCATATTGAAGGAAAACAGCCAATATGACAGGTGAAATGTGAAAAGCACCCCAGAATAATTGCTGTAGATGACATGAGCTACAAGTCTTTGAACCATGGATTCGCTAAAGGGCCCTTATGTGTTCAGGTGCACGCTACCAAGCATCAAGCCCAACCTGTAGTTTTTCAGCTTTATAGCCTTGGGAACAAGGATCCTATAATGTTTCTCTTAGTGCTGCATTAGAACAAAGTGTAATAACGTGGCGGCTCACTTGTGACGAGAATGGCAAGGCATCAGTGCCCGCAGCCTCAGTCATCTCACAAACTCATTCTGTCTCTCTTTATGATCTTATCGGTCTTAGAGCAGTGGGCACTCTATCAAGAGCCTGACAGTGCACTTTCCTTGACAGAATTGATCTGAAGGAATTGCCGAAGCAGAAAGTCCCACAAATTTGAGTTCAAGAGACAAAAAGGGCCTTGCGAGGGGTTGGGGGCAGGCTTCAGGCAGTATAAATCTGGCTCCTGGGGGGCTGTGGTCAAGAGTTTTGTGCTGTTTTGACATCTTTATAAGTGACTTGGACAGAGGAATAGCAGGGAACCCCTAGAAAATATTTTGGGGGTATGTGGGGGCAAGTGAGTGGAGGAGAAGTCCCATTGCACAAGCTGAAATCCTTGCATTGATGGGACACCTTACTTAGGGCTACTTTGCATAGAACCCTGTGGATATTTGTGCTTCCTCCTGTGACGCCAACAACCCAATTCAGAGCCAAGTTGGGTCTCGGCTCGATAGCAGCCAGAATCAGTCTAGCCTATTTCAGATACTGGCACAGACTAAATGCCTTTGAGGACCATATTCTAATCAAGCTCTGCTGGTTAGAGGAACAAAGGACGGGTGGCTGGGTGCAAAAGTGTCACAATAAGCTTAGGGCTTAAAAGCTCCAAATGGATAACTATTTATTTCTTAGTTCACTCAAAGTCAGAAATTTGGTTCTCCGACCAGGACGCCATCAAGAAAGAGCATTCATTATCACTGCCCATTACAGCGGTACCTCGGGTTACATACGCTTCAGGTTACAGACTCCGCTAACCCAGAAATAGTACCTCGGGTTAAGAACTTTGCTTCAGGATGAGAACAGAAATCGTCTTCCAGCGGTGTGGCGGCAGCGGGAGGCCCCATTAGCTAAAGTGATGCTTCAGGTTAAGAACAGTTTCAGGTTAAGTACAGACCTCCGGAATGAATTAAGAGGTGCCAGTGTATTCTATTTGGTACCCTCAAATTAAGGTCAACCACTCAAGGCCCCATTACCTTGAGACACTGATTTTCCAGTAGGACCTTTGTTGAACTAAAGTTCCAACAGATGCCCTCAGCATACTTAAGAGGGGAGACACCTGGAAATTCCCCATATGGAATGCAAAAGCATTTATGGATGCAACGAGGTCAATGATATCATGCACTACCTGTTGATTTGCCCCTAATATACAATGCTCAAAGAAAATTTCCCTCCTCCATCTATTCTTAACTGGTTCTCAGGCTGATCCCCCCAGGAAGTGACAGTCAAACTCTTATCTGATAATGATCAGATTATACCCCTGGTAGCCAAATTTGCTCTGGCAGCTAAGAAACTCCATTCCAGCTATGTTAATGCTTTCTAATGTTAAAACGTTATGCTGTACATTTTTATGCTGTAATCTTTTATAGGTTATGTTGTGCGATTTCATAGGAAGCCTTGCTCTTGTCCTCTGCTGTTCATTGTAAGGTAAACGGTAAAGGTAAAGGACCCCTGGACGGTTAAGTCCAGTCAAAGGCAACTATGGGGTTGCAGTGCTCATCTCGCTTTTACGCCGAGGGAGCCAGTGTTTGTCCACAGATAGCTTTTGAGGTCATGTGGCCAGCATGACTAAACTGCTTCTGGTGCAATGGAACACCGTGACAGAAACCAGAGCTCACGGAAATGCCGTTTACCTTCCCACCGCAGTGGTGCCTATTTATCTACTTGCACTGGTGTGCTTTTGATCTGCTAGGTTGGCAGGACCTAGGACAGAGCAACGGGAGCTCACTCTGTCACGGGGATTCGAACCGCTGACCTTCTGATCGGCAAAACCCGTGTCCCTCTTGTTCATTGTAAAGGTCTTTGGATATACACCATAAATGGATTGATTGATATAACCCTGTGCCTTTCCACCTTGCCTACTGGAGGCTGCTGAGTAAGGGTCATAGCTCAGGGGCAGAGAACCTGCTTTTAATTTTAAAAGTCCCAGATTCAATCCCTGGTATCTCCTGGCAGGGTTGGGAGAGACTCCTGCCTGACATCCTGGAAAGTCTCTGACAGACAGTGTATACAACACCGAGATGGACCAATCATCTGATTCAGTTTAAGGCATTTCCCTATATCGCTATGTACCTAACCCGCTTACATTTTATCTAACTTCTGCCCCAGTCCCACAAATGTCGAGGCTCGTGTGAGGTATAGCTGCCAGTGGTCGTAGAAATCATCCATAAAATGATGAAAGTACATATCCCAAAGGATACAATTTCTAATTTTGTTCTGTGGAGTTCCCTAAGGTGCAATTGCCTCTGTGTTGGCATCTTTGAAGTCCCAAGCTCTCCATCAATGGCCAGCTGATTTATTTTTGAATGAAAGCCACCACATTAGAGGCAAAGACTAGCAGAGGTATTGTAAACCACCTTCAAAGCACGCTTCATGTGCCTGGACTACAAAGTAAGTAAGGGAAGCAATGCTCAACATTGGAGAGAAACCATATTTCTCTGTAGACACTTCCCAATGGATTCTGCCTTACTTCTTCCAGGTCTTTACTTTACAGCAATGTCCTATTTGCACAAACTGCCCTAATGACAATATTTTCAGATCAGATCTCATAAGTTCAACAAGATCTAAGAATTGCAATTGGAATAATTTAATTTTTGGACTCATGGAGTCTGTTTCACACGTTTTTCCTTCCTTTGGGAAGGAATGTACAAAGTTTAGCGCAGATTCTAGGGCAATCTGAAACATTATGAGGCCCCACAGTGCCATTGATTCAAAAGCCAACATTCCCACTGAGCCCAGAGGTCTGAAATCAATGGCACAATAGGAGAAACCCCTTGGGTGAAATTGACAAGTCAGAGGAATTTGGCCTAATGGATACTAGTGTGTTGGTGTGTGTCAATTTTGTAGGTTTCCGCCTGCAAAAAGAATGCCAGGGTTGCTTTAAAATATTGTGTGAAATTTTCAGGAAGATGCTCACTTGAGGCAGTAGTGAGGAGCATGAATCATAGTATCATAGAACTGTAGAGTTGGGACTTGGGAGGTACCTAAAGTCCAACCTCCTGCAATGAAGCAGTGAGATATTGGCTATGAGTTTTAAATGTAACAGGGAAAATAAGAAATATATATTAAGAGATTAGATTGGAAAATTTTCAGACAGGACTGATGGAAGTCAAAAAATAATGAATAAGATGTAAAAAATATGTTTAATTGCTGTTGAAAATGGATGAATATTTTTTTTAAAAAAAGGAAGAGGAGAAGAACATTGGCAGAAGACTGTGACTAGGTGGCATGCGTGCCTTATGAACCTGCCATCCAGGTACAGTGGTACCTCGGGTTAAGTATTTAATTAGTTCCGGAGGTCCGTTCTTAACCTGAAACTGTTCTTAACCTGAAGCACCACTTTAGCTAATGGGGCCTCCTGATGCCACTGTGCCACAGGAGCACAATTTCTGTTCTCACCCTGAAGCAAAGTTCTTAACCTGAAGCACTATTTCTGGGTTAGTGGAGTTTGTAACCTGAAGCGTATGTAACCTGAAGCGTATGTAACCCAAAGTACCACTGTACAGCTAACCGATGGCAGGCAACGTCAAGGCCTCTGCTATCCCTTCTTAGAGTTTTCCATTATGGAAGTAAAGGTAAAGGGACCCCTGACCATTAGGTCCAGTCGTGACCGAGTCTGGGGTTGCGGCGCTCATCTCGCTTTATTGGCTGAGGGAGCCGGCGTACAGCTTCCGGGTCATGTGGCCAGCATGACTAAGCCGCTTCTGGCAAACCAGAGCAGCGCACGGAAATGCCGTTTACCTTCCTGCTGGAGTGGTACCTATTTATCTACTTGCACTTTGACATGCTCACCCCATCGCAGGGATTCGAACCGCCAACCTTCTGATCGGCAAGTCCTAGGCTCTGTGGTTTAACTCACAGCGCCACCCGCGTCCCTCCATTATGGAAACTTCTCAAAAGAAGGACTCCTTCAAAATGAGGGCTGTCCTCTGTAATACACAATCCACAACCACTCTACTTACGCATCTGGCCCAAGGGTCCCTCCAAGCCAAAGCCAGTGCTGCCATGAGGCATTTTTACAATATACCTGCAAAGCTACCTACCTGTCCATTTTATACACCATGCAGCGTGTAAGCAAAACAGCTGAGCACTTGCTGTAGACAAGCTGGTTTCAACCCTGCGCATTAAATGTTGGCTCCAGTTGATCCCGCCTTCCCCTAAGTGAAGCAGCTAGCATTCGGCGTGTTTTGCAGATGACTCAGCAGCCGCCGCTACAGCTGTGCCAGTTTGGCATGCAGTTTTTTAATTTCGTCCTTGGTCGTAGGCCAACAGAAACCAGATTTGTAGCTTTTCCCGGGGTCAGGTGGAAATGACCAACTGTTGTTGTACAGACTGTAAACAGGTAAAGAACAATCAATAACCTTTGTAAATTAAAGCCCTTTGGACAATAACTGCTGATCCAAACACATCCAGCACACACAGCCTTCTGAATCCCCTATCTCTGACTAATGTTCAGCTTCCTGAACAAAGTGGGAAAATATAATATCCCATATTATGGGAGGAGAAAGGGAGCAGAAGGAATAGAATATCACACAACTTGATTCTTATTTTAAATGCAGCTGATCTTGGTCTTTTACCAGCTGGTTCTCTCTCTGTACAATGGTGGAAAGTCAGTGTAGACCAGGGTTTCCCAAACTTGGGTCTCCAGTTGTTCTTGAACTCCCACCATCCCTAGCTAGCAGGACCAGTGGTCAGGGATGATGGGAATTGTAATCCAAAAACAGCAGGATACCCAAGTTTGGGAAACATTGGTGTAGACAATACCAAGCAAGAGGGCCTCTCAGCCCGGACACTGAGATCCAGCACTTCCCCAGACTGCATGACAGCTAAAGCAACGAAAATACAAAGCTGCAATTGGAGGAGAGATTAATTTGGAATTTTCTAACCTGGACATTGAACTTGAACTTCCCCCCTAGCAAGCAGGAGCAAGGGGGGGAAAGAGGTGGATTTGGTTTAACCTGCTTAAAAAAAGTAAAGAAGAAAAGTTTCTGCCGTTTTAGATTCTTGGAACGGACTGCCTGAACAAGGCACTGAGACAGTGAACTGTCATATAAGAGTTGTTACAAAGTTGGAACTCTATCTTCTCTTTAAAAGACATCTGAAGGCTGCCCTGTTTAGGGAAGTTTTTAATATTTAATGCTGTGTTGTTTTTAACGCTTGATTGGAAGCCTCCCAGAGTAACTGGGGAAACTCAGCCAGATGGGCGGGGTATAAATAATAAATTATTATTATTATTTATTATTATTATTTGGTGTAAGGCAGCTTCTCCTGTTCCTATGATTACCCCAATTCCATCCATTTATTGGTCCATGGGTTTCTTCCCCATTATTCCCTACTGCTCCTGAATACTTGGAGAATTTCTAAGATTAATTTTGGAAATGGAATGTGTGCAGTTTGCTGTAGTATCACTTATTCTCTGTTCATCGGCATCTCCCTCCACCAGGCTGAGGGCCAAAGGAGATGTCCTGTTGGAGATTAATGATGATTTCTTGATTTCTGCTTCTTTTCTTTTAAAAGCTGTGTGGGACCCTGATTTGGTTCAGAACCGCAGCACCAAAGGACAGGGGTCTAATCCTTACCTCCCACATCATGTTCTTGTTATGAATCATCCCTACCAGAGCAATTAGCTATGGAGAAGAAAAATCCAGGCACTTGTATTTTACCTGCATGTTTTCCTCCCAGTAGCTAATAGCAGCTGGGTGGGAGTGAATCACAGCTGTAGCCGGGAGGATAATGCTTATCATCTTCCCCCAGCACCACAGCTCGGATCAAAATCAGAGGCCCAGAGTGATTTTTAGCAAAAAATAAAAAGATGTTAATGGGCTAGAACCACAGATCTGCCACAGCACATATTGGCCCTCACACAGCTAAAGGTGCTTGATAAATTTCATCTGTTGCTGTTTCTGCAAATTCTGATATGAACTGATCTGATCTGCACCTTACATGTTATTCTGTAGCTAAGAATGTAGTTATCCTGGGTGTAGCTTTTAGTAGGGAGGAGCACTGGCTATATGACTCAGTTCCCAACCTGATTCCATACTTTGGAATACAGCCAGTCTTGGCCCAAGGCACACTAGGATGCCTAATTGGTGTCTAATTTGATATACCCAATTCAGTATTGGATTTTTTTTTAAGCTTTAACCTCCTCAGCCCCTTTTGGCAGAAATGCAGAAAATTTGCAGGCATAGTAGCTCTTCAGAGGAGAAGAAGAAGAAGAAGAAGAAGAAGAAGAAGAAGAAGAAGAAGAAGAAGAAGAAGAAGAAGAAGAAGAAGAAGAGTAGTAGTAGTAGTAGTAGTAGTTTGGATTTGATATCCCGCTTTATCGCTACCCGAAGGAGTCTCAAAGCGGCTAACATTCTCCTTTCCCTTCCTCCTCCACAAGAAACACTCTGTGAGGTGAGTGGGGCTGAGAGACTTCAAAGAAATGTGACTGGCCCAAGGTCACCCAGCAGCTGCATGTGGAGGAGCGGAGACGAGAACCCGGTTCCCCAGATTACGAATCTACCGCTCCTAACCTCTACACCACACTGGCATAAATAATGTCAAAATGTAGGCAACCCCCCCCCCCCGGGGCCTTTGGGCTGGGCACATTTAAAATTTGACTAACCCCCCCAAATATACAGTGGTACCTTGGGTTACATACCTACCTACATACATGTAGCTTCAGGCTACATATGCTTCAGGTTACAGACTCTGCCAACCCAGAAATAGTACCTCGGGTTAAGAACTTTGCTTCAGGATGAGAACAGAAATCGTGCTCCAGTGGCATGGCGGCAGCGGGAGGCCCCATTAGCTAAAGTGGTGCTTCAGGTTAAGAACAGTTTCAGGTTAAGAGTGGACCTCTGGAATGAATTAAGTACTTAACCCAAGGTACCACTGTATGTCCATAACTTTTAATTTGGGGGGGCAAAATGGAATTACGGTACATTTTCAAGAATCATCACCCACTCTGAAGCTATGCATCCTTCCAATGGTCAAATGAATAAGACTGTTGTTCAGTCTAGCTCAGTATTGTCAACACTGGCAGTGTTACTTCAGACAGGGATCTCTCCCAGCCCTATCAGAAGATGCCAAGAACTGAACCTCCTCCATGCATATCAGAAGTTTCTACCACAGAGCTACAACCTTCCCCTATCAGCAGTGGTTTCCCCACAAGGCCAGCTGTTGCAGTATTAGTACAGTGGTACCTCTAGTTACAAGGGACGCGGGTGGCGCTGTGGGTTAAACCACAGAGCCTAGGACTTGCCGATCAGACGGTCGGCAGTTCAAATCCCTGTGACGGGGTGAGCTCCCGTTGCTCGGTCCCTGCTCCTGCCAACCTAGCAGTTTGAAAGCATGCCAGTGCAAATAGATAAATAGGTACCGCTCCAGCAGGAAGGTAAACAGCGTTTCCATGCGCTGCTCTGGTTCGCCAGAAGCAGCCTAGTCATGCTGGCCACATGACCCGGAAGCTGTACGCTGGCTCCCTCGGCCAATAAAGTGAGATGAGCGCCACAACCCCAGAGTCGACCCCGACTGGACCTAATCGTCAGGTGTCCCTTTACCTTTACCTCTAGTTATGAACTTAATTCATTCCGGAGGTCCGTTCTTAACCTGAAACTGTTCTTAACTAGAGGCGTGCTTTCGGTAATGGGGCCTCTTGCCACCGCTGCGCCGCCGGCACATGATTTCCGTTCTCATCCTGGGGCAAAGTTCTCAACCCAAATTAACTCTTCCACATTAGCGGAGTTTGTAACCTGAGGCGTTTGTAATTCGAGATTCCACTGTCTGGGCAAAAAGAGAATCGCTTAATCTTCCCTAGTGTTTGCTGACATGAGAAATGTGCCCTTGAGAAATAAGCCTGCCGAACAGCAGGCACATAGGTCTTGGGGGTTTGGCTAGGCACCTTTAAATTTAATTTTCTGGTGAGAAGGGGCACGGGGAGCCATTTGCTTTCTGAGTAAAATCTTCCCTCTCTGATTATAAGCTTGACCTGTCACTCACCACAGAGTTCCCCATTTGCTCTATCCCCACTCTCACATGTGCTTTCCATTCCTCGCCCTAACATTACGATATTATGGTAAGCTCAGAGATATTACTACAGCTTTCAGCACATGGTTCTCTTCAACATTTTTTAAATGTCAGGATTGCTGAGGTGCTCCTAGGGTCTACCTTACTCATCTTTGATGGTAACACCTGCAACAAATCTGGAAAATCCTTCCCAAACCCAACTTCGGATGGATTCTTAAAGGCAGTTTAAAGTTGTTTTAAAGATTTCAACATCTTTTTCATCTCATTATATATGTTGAAATATACATTAAAAAAAAACAACCAGAAGTATTTTTACTTGGTATTATAGGTGAAGATATTAATAGGCAAGATGTTAAATTGTTTTTATATGCAACAACAGCGGCATTGTTAGCCCAGAGTATTGTTAGTGGAGTATTGTTAGCCCAGAAATGGAAGCTAGAAGAAATCCCGACGAAAGAAGAATGGCAGACAAAATTAATGGACTATGCAGAATTAGATAAAATGACAGGAAGGATATGAAACCTGTGGGACCAGAGATTCACAGAAGATTGGAAGAAATATACAAACTATTTGAAGAGCAACTGTAATCAGCAAATTACGCTAGTAGTAGTAGTAGAAGAAGAGTTTGGATTAGATATCCCCAAAGGAGTCTCAAAGCGGCTAACATTCTCCTTTCCCTTCCTCCCCCACAACAAACACTCTGTGAGGTGAGTGGGGCTGAGAGACTTCAGAGAAGTGTGACTGGCCCAAGGTCACCCAGCAGCTGCATGTGGAGGAGCAGAGATGTGAACCTGGTTCACCAGATTACGAGTCTACCACTCTTAACTACTACACCACACTGTAGTAGGACTACAAGAAGTTTTGTAAGGAGAAATATATGAAATATTGCAAAGAAGAGAAAGAATAGAGATAGAGTTGTACCTCCGGATGCGAACGGGATCCATTCCAGAGCCCCGTTCACATCCTGAAGTGAACGCAACCCGTGTGTGCGCAAGCGTGGGTCGCGATTTGCCACTTCCGCACATGCGTGTGACATCATTTTGAGCGCATGCCTGAGCGGCGAAACCCAGAAGTAACGCGCTGTTACTTCCAGGTCACCGTGGAGCACAACCCGAAAAGGCTTAACCTGAAGTGACTTCAACCCGAGGTATGACTGTACTAGTTTTGAGAGTTAAATGTAATAGTGGAAGTAAGAAATGTATATTAAGTGATTAGATTGGAAAATTTTCAGATGTGATTGATGGTAGTCAAAAAGTGGTGTAAGAAATGAAAGTATGTTTAATTACTGTTGAAAATGTTATGTTGAAAAATTAATAAAAATAATAATAGTAAAGTTTTTAAAAGATTAGCAAAAGGGGGAGGAGAGGAAAATGGTCACACCTCATTGGGGTTCGACACCACAAAGCCACTTCCGACCATAGAGAGGAGGGAGTGTTGCAGGTTCCCGCCCCCAACACTTGCGCGGAGGCTGGCTTCCATCCCTGTGCGATCTGGGGAATCCTCTGCCGTGTCATCTCCCTGGCCGGCCAATCGGCGGGCTAGGGGTGTGTGGCTTGCCGCATTTAAGGCAAGCGCGGCAGAGGAGCTTCCTCTTTGCCGCTGATCAGCTGGGGAATTTCCCACCCACCCACCCTCTAGGATTTCCTTTGACCTTGCTATGGACTTCGGTTGGTTGCCTTGAAGGGGCCTGGTAGGAATTTTTCCACTTGGCAAATTGGCACCAGCCATTTGGTTTTTTCGCCTACCTCATAGCAAATCGTCATAACTTTCCTGGTTTGGCAGTTAGGCCTTGGTCGGGGTATTGTTATGTAGATGAATGGGGGGGAGGAGTGCCATCACCTCCCCCGGTGATTTAAGGGTAGTCCGCTAAAGGACTCCGGGGGGTGTGGCCCCGTCTGAAGCCTATGGAGGTCAGGGCCTAAGGCACGCCCCCGAGCGGTGACCCCGGAGGAGTGCCTAGTTGATGTGCATCAGCAGGGCTCCCCCTGCTGGTGTTAACCCTTCCCGGCCTTCAACCTGATAGTTGGTTAGATTAGGACCAATGCCTAAGCCAATACAGCTCATCACCTGTAATCAATAAAGTTGTGGCCAATTTTAGCCCATTGACCTTAAAATCGTGTCTCGTGTCTTTATTTCCACTGGGGGGAGGTGGGAACTCGCCACGTAAACACCATCGGAGGCAGCAATGCTTCTGAATGCTTGTTGCAGGAAACCACAGGAGTGTGTTCTTATGCTCAAATCCTGCTTTCAGGTTTTCCACAGGCATCTGGTTGGCCACTGTGAGATCACAGGCCTGAACCAACAGGCTTCTCTTATGACCTTCTTGCTCTGAATGCAGTTTGATTGGAACTAAGTTCGGCAAACTTCACCAGGCAGGTCTGTATAACTTAACACTTCCTTGCGACCATTCGGAATGTGCACAATTTAGTTCAACCATTCCTAATTTAGATTAGAACCCCTGATTGCTTGTACTGCGTGAAGATGTGCCCCGTTCCCTCCTATCTGAGTTAATCTTGAATGCTTCATTGATCTCCGAGGCATAATCATTATTGTGCCTTATAAAATAGTCCATTTCAATGTTCATTTGAATTTATGATTATAAGATGAAAGACTACGTGGTGGCAGAATTCCCAGAACAGGCCGTCCCGGGTAATGGGATTCCTCAGTATATGTGTTCGGCATTGATGAATTTGCTGTGTCTGTATAAATATTCATAAGGATATTGTTTATTTACATCATCATGCACTGTACACACACTGTATATTGCCATATTATTATTTTTTTGCAGAACTTTGGAATGAATCAAGGTGGTGGGAAATGTTTGTGAAAAGCTTATTATTGGCCGGAGTGTGGCAAACATCCACATCCTTTGTTTCTGTGGAACTGTAGAAGGAAGAGATTTTGATCTATATTCCAGACAATTTGCAGACTTCTGCTAAAGTGTATGCAATCATTTCATTAAGTGACAAATTGCCAGACGGTGATTAAAAAAAAATTAAAGGGTGACAATCCACTTGACTAGCCCAACAGAATGACTTGTTCACGCAGTTGCAGATGGACCTGTTGTGTTGCAATGCTTTCAAATGTATCAGCCTAACGTGCAATATGCAAGGAGATTGGCAGCTAAAAGTGCTTTCACAAGACTCCTCTGAATTTCTCCCCAGATTTCTGAGTCCTTTTAGGAACTCTATTGTACACTGCTTATATTTTGTATCCTTTTTTTCAATTTATCACATCTGCTTTCATGAAGTTGTATGCTGCTAATTAATTAATTAATTAATAATACAGAACAAAACAGTATAAACTGCAGTCGTACCTTAGTTTTTGAACAGCTTAGTTCTCAAAAGTTTTGGCTCCCAAACGTTGCAAAACTGGAAGTGAGTTTTCCGGTTTGCAAACTATTTTTGGAAGCCGGACATCTGACAGGGCTTCTGCGGCTTCCAATTGGCTGCAGGGGCTTCCTGCAGCCAATCAAAGCTGCGCTTTGTTTTTTCAATGTTTTGGAAGTCAAATGGACTTCTGGAATGGATTCCGTTCGACTTCCAAGGTACGACTGTGGTACAAAAATGAAGCGTTATGTGATTCTATGTATAGTTATACCAGTTCTTCTAATGCAGTGTTTTAACAAAGCGCAGAGCACGTGTCTGCCAGAATCCTGATGCAATCTTATGTAGGATCTCATCAAAATTGCTTTTTGCTTTGTTTTATTCATGCACACATGCCCATTGCTAAAGCGAAGGGTTGGAATGAACCAAAGGCTCTGAAAGCTCTGTGTGCTTTAATTCTGGAGTTAATTTGAGAGATCCTCCTAATTAACCAGAATTCAAGGGAGAGTGGAAATTTGCTCATCCTTACACAATGCAATATACCCAAGGAAATCTTTCAAGACATCTACGCAACAAACCTTCTAGTAGCCTTTCAGGCCGAGGGAGCCAGCATTTGTCCACAGACAGCTTTCCAGGCCATGATTAAACAGCTTCTGGCTCCACAGAACACTATAACGGAAGCCAGAGCGCACAGAAGTGCTGTTTACCTTCCCACCACAGCGGTACCTATTTATCTACTTGCACTGGTGTGCTTTCGAACTGCTAGGTTGGCAGGAGCTGAGACCAAGAGGTTCAGTGGTTTAAACCACAGTGCCATTCTGTTCTCACCAAGGCCACCCTGATACCTGTAGGGAAACCCGCAAGGAGGTCCTGAGCACAAGAGCTTTCCCTTCTCCTGTGGTTTCCAGCAACTGGTGCTCAGAAACATTTCTGCCCCAGTTGTGAATCAGCATGCGCACATTGGCCACACATGACAAAGGTGCATGCAAACTGAAGGAAATGAAAGCAGCCACAGCATGCTCTCCATGCTCCAGTTCCTGAAATAATTTAGGAATTCTTCCAGCTAATCAAGCACCAGGCATCGAAAACAAGGAATAATGGAGAACAAGGCAGATTTAACGAGAGGACCAATAAAGGAAGGAAGGGGAGCAGAATTCCCTCATACCTCATTCGAATTAAATCCAGCAAACGCTCTTAATGCAATCTTGCGGCTTCATCCCCGAATTTCTTTTGCTATTCTCCTTTAAGACTACATAACTCTTCTCCCCCTGCTCAAAACACTTTATAAATCTTTGGACGTTACGGCCCATCAGTCTGAAGAGGATAAACTACTACGTACACTCAACAATCACCCCAAAGTAGCATGCTCTAACAAAGAAAATAAAAGAATATCTATGGCTATCATTTCAGCCATTTCAAACCCTGCAAATTAGGAGCAATGGTGGGGGCTGCAAAGTATTCTTTGCTTTTCACCTTCCTGGCTGCAGGTGCACAATGCAATTTCCTCTTACCTGGCATCTCCCCGCTGCAGAATTGCCTTCTGGGACAGTACTTAAGTCTTTCTTGCTCAGCACCCAAATAGCTTTGCTGAAAAGAGGCTCTCAAAGCATTGTCACCGCCAAAGGTGGCTGTTTGCTAATGGGCCCCATCATCTTTTCATTGGCACTAATTGGGTCGTTGACACTGAGGGACAGCAGAATAAGGACTGTGGGATGAATATTCCCCTATCATTTTCAGAGCTGACGTCATCTTTCACATCATGGCAGAAAGAAGTACTCTGTGAAGTTACAGAGATCAGACAAAGCTCCAGACCCACCTAGCATTCCCAGCTCTCAAGCTTTGATTCTAAGACCCAGGTTATTCTAACCTAAGTTAGTTCAGACCTTCCAAGTGTCCCTATTTGCTAGGGACCATCCTGGATTTACAGCAGCTGTCCCAGTTTCTGATTTGATTCTCGAATGTTCTGCTTTTCCTTAGGATGTCCCGATACAGTGGTGCCTCGCAAGAGGAAATTAATTCGTTCCGCAAGTTTTTTCTTCTTGCGAGTTTTTCGTCTTGCGAAGCACGGTTTCCCATAGGAATGCACTGAAAATCAATCAATGCGTCTCTATGGAGACCGTCCGGGGACAGAGGGGAAGCGCCGCGCGCCTTCCCCTCTGTCCCTGGAGATTGCGGGGCTGGCAACGGGGAGAAGCGATCTTCTCCCCGCCACCCCTTGCTTCAAAAGAGGTCCGGGGACAGCGGGGAAGACGCGCGGCGCTTCCCCGCTATCCCCGGAGCTTGCGGGGCAAGCTTCGTCTTGCGAAGCAAGCCCATAGGGAAATGCGTCTTGCGAAGCGGCTAAGAAAACGAAAAACTCCTTCGTCTAGCGAGTTTTTCGTCTTCCAAGGCGTTCGTCTTGCGGGCTCCCACTGTATTCGTCAGAGAAATATTGGAGGGTATGGAGTTATGCGGCCCCAAGCCCAGAAGGTAAGTAACTATACAACCTTTAGAAGACATCTGCAGGCAGCCCTGTATAGGGAAGTTTTTTTTTAAAAAAAATGTTTTATTATGTTTTTATATATGTTGGAAGCTGCTCAGAATGGCTGGAGCAATACAGTCGGATGGGCAGGGTATACGTTGTTGTTGTTGTTTAAAGGTAAAGGTAAAGGGACCCATGACCGTTTGGTCCAGGCATGGACAACTCTGGGGTTGCAGTGCTCATCTTGCTTTACTGGCCAAGGGAGCCAGCGTACAGCTTCTGGGTCATGTGGCCAGCATGACTAAGCCGCTTCTGGCGAACCAGAGCAGCGCACGGAAACGCCGTTTACCTTCCCGCCAGAGTGGTACCTATTTATCTACTTGCACTTTGACGTGCTTTCGAACTGCTAGGTTGGCAGGAGCAGGGATTGAACAATGGGAGCTCACCCCGTCACGGGGATTCGAACCCACAGCGCCACCCGCATCCCCTCATATATATATGAGCAATGCACATGAGCAAAAGAGTGCCTATCCTTATTGCTGATAATTTGTCGGATAGAGAAGCACTAGCAGCTAAGGGCAGTGCTTGGAAAAGGTCTTTTGCTCGGAATTCACAAAACATTTTCCATTATCTCAAGTTCCCCTCAAAAAATGCCCTCCTATTCTTCCAAAATTTCACCATTCTTTTCCAGCTCTTCACAGAGTCATAAAGGTAAAGGTACCCCTGCCCGTACGGGCCAGTCTTGCCAGACTCTAGGGTTGTGCGCTCATCTCACTCTATAGGCCGGGAGCCAGCGCTGTCCGCAGACACTTCCGGGTCACGTGGCCAGCGTGACAAGCTGCATCTGGTGAGCCAGCGCAGCACACGGAACACCGTTTACCTTCCCGCTGGTAAGCGGCCCCTATTTACCAGTATCTACTTGTACCTGGGGGTGTTTTCGAACTGCTAGGTTGGCAGGTGCTGGGACTAAATGACGGGAGTGCACCCCGCCGCGGGGATTCGAACCGCCGACCATACGATCGGCAAGTCCTAGGGGCTGAGGTTTTACCCACAGCGCCACCTATTTGCCACTGGGCTCCATCTCTTTTTTTCGACAGGGCCATATTCCCAGACCCTAGCCAATCTGATTTTTGACAAATGGCTGACTGCCATTTGATGTCACTCACCAGCTACCCCCTCATTACATTACCAAGCCCTGCCTTGTGACATCACCAAGCCCTGTCACTTGAGTTGGAGTGCTGGAGACCTGGCAAAGCAATTTCACTTCACACAATGCATTATTGAATGTTGTTTGCACTAAGATAGACATTTTAAATGTTCCCTTTACCCTAGAATACACTAGAATACACATTACTTGGCTGCAGAACTGCAATGCAAAATGTGGAGAAGTGTAGATTTCGAAGGAGAGGTGTGTTGTGGTGTTTTGGAAAACTATGTAGGTTTGCCTTTAAATGTGAACTGAATCAAATTTCTTCTCCATCCCTTGTTCGGAAAAGGGCCCATCTCTTCTGGTTTGTAAGTAACTGTAACCTTAAAAATGTATGCTAAACCCCCACCAAAAACTGTTGCTTGAACATTTTATCTCAAAAATCAAGCCAAACCTTAAAGCTTTCCTTCCCAGTTAATGCTCTCACCTCTCTCGTGTTCAAACAAAAACATACAGATGCAGTTCTTGAAACATTCTCCCCTTCTTTTGACTTTGCCCTGTGGAAGCATTTTTCATTTCTCCGCCCCCGCCCCTCAAAAAATGGGTATAGGTCAGTCCAGAGTCTGCAAAGTCATCTAGCTTCCTTCACATTGAAATTTATGCAGTCTTTCATTTCTGGAGAGAAGACACCGCCATTTTGATAATCTCTCCACAGCTTTTTGTTGTTGAAGGAAGGTTTGCCTTGTATTGCCTGTATCCTGGAAGGAGATGTTCTCCAAAAGGATTTACCACATCCAGCAACTGCAAAGCCATTTTCTCAAAATGTAAAAGCTTCCATTTGAAGTTCCTTCTTCTTCTTTTTTCAAAGAGGGAGTGGGTAAGATGGCATGACCTGTGTCATTTTCTCAGCTGCAAATATTTTTGACTGAAGAAGTTTCAGGTCCCAAAGATTCACCCATAGGATTTAAGTGAATTTTTTAAAAACTTTTTTTAAAAATCCACCTCAGCTCAGATAAAAGCGATGAAAATGTTCAGATTATTATTCCACCATGAACAAGTGCTTTTCTCATTTTAGTTATTGCAATTAATACACCTGTCCACCCAGTCAAGTTCTCTGAAAGGTTTTCATAAACAATAAAATAAAAACATACAGCTCAAAATAAAAAATAACCCATTTTAAAAATCACAAAAATATCAACATAAACCCCTTTAAAATTATTTGCTCTTTGTTATTTAAACCTGTGTGTAATTGTATGCATTCTCCTCTGAAGACGGTTTGGAAACTTCAGTTAGTGCAAAATTCATCGGCCAGTTTGCTCACCGGGGAAAGATGGTTTGCGCATATTACATCATTCCTGGTCTGGCTGCATTGGCCATCAATTACTTTCTGGGCCCAATTCAAAATGCTGGTTTTGAATTCTAAAGCCTTAAACAGTTCAGGATCACAGTATAGTGGTACCTCGGGTTAAGTACTTAATTCGTTCCAGAGGTCCATACTTAACCTGAAACTGTTCTTAACCTGAAGCACCACTTTAGCTAATGTGGCCTCCTGCTGCTGCCGCGCTGCCGGAGCATGATTTCTGTTCTCATCCTGAAGCAAAGTTCTTAACCTGAAGCACTATTTCAGGGTTAGCAGAGTCTGTAACCTGAAGCATATGTAACCTGAAGCGTATGTAACCCAAGGTACCACTGTACTTCAAGGACCTATTCTCTCCATGTGAACCGACTTGGACCTTGCAATCAACATCTTGTGTGCCTCACTTGTGAAAGGTTTGGAGGATGGCAACACAAGAATGGGCCTTTTCTGCAGTTTGTGGTTTGGCTGGAACCTCCATTATACATCTTTGGGTGCCAGGCAAAACCAATGCTCTTTAGCCAGGCCTTTGGCTGACTGACATCCAATGCCCTTTTAAATGTGTTGTGGATTGCCTTTGTTCTTATTCTGTACTTTGGTTTAAGGCGCCATGTATATGTGTGTGTGGGATGTTATTAGGGTTTATAGTAAAGGTAAAGGGACCCCTGACCATTAGGTCCAGTTGTGGCCGCCTCTGGGGTTGCAGCACTCATCTTACTTTATTGGCCGAGGGAGCCGGCGTACAGCTTCCGGGTCATGTGGCCAGCATGACTAAGCCACTTCTGGCGAACCAGAGCAGCGCACGGAAACGCCGTTTACCTTCCCACCAGAGTGGTACCTATTTATCTACTTGCACTTTGAGGTGCTTTCGAACTGCTAGGTTGGCAGGAGCAGGGACCGAGCAACGGGAGCTCACCCCATCATGGGGATTCGAACCACCAACCTTCTGATCCGCAAGTCCTAGGCTCTGTGGGTTAACCCGCAGCGCCACCTGCATCCCTAGGGTTTATAGAGAAAAGTAGAAAACTTCCTCTTTTTTGTCCAAACTAAAACTTATCTAAATGCAATAAAAATAAAGAGGAGGAGGAGAAAGGAGTAAAGAAAAATATTTCATTAAAAAAAAAAAAAAGATTAGGAGGGGGAAAATAAAATTCAGAAGGGACTTCCGATTCTTCTGTCTGCTATATGTAAACAATATTCACTTCTTCCACTCCAATATAACACCCAACAATTGGCTTATCTGTTTGAGTTTCTAACACTGCCCCCAGATGTTTGACGATTCCACGTTCCATCATCCATGCTGACTGGGGCTGATAGGAGTCCAACCATGTCTGGGTGGCAAAATATTGTAATTTTATGTTGTGAATCACACTGAGATCTACGGGTATAGGGAGGTATACACTTTTAATACATCACCTTGCCAACAAAGGTCCATATAGTTAAAGCTATGGTTTTCCCAGTAGTGATGTATGGAAGTGAGAGCTGGACCATAAAGAAGGCTGATCGCCAAAGAACTGATGCTTTTGAATTATGGTGCTGGAGGAGACTCTTGAGAGTCCCATGGACTGCAAGAAGATCAAACCTATCCATTCTGAAGGAAATCAGTGCTCTCTGGAAGGACAGATCCTGAAGCTGAGACTCCAATACTTTGGCCACCTCATGAGAAGAGAAGACTCCTTGGAAAAGACCCTGATGTTGAAAAAAATGGAGGGCACAAGGGGAAAGGTCAACAGAGGACAAGATGGTTGGACAGTGCTCTCGAAGCTACCAGCATGAGTTTGACTAAACTATGGGAGGCAGGGAAAGACAGGAAGGCCTGGCGTGCTCTTGTCCATGGGGTCACAAAGAGTTGGACTCGACTAAACGACTAAACAACAACAACACTTTTAATAAATAATAATAATAAAATTTCTAGTGTTGCAAGGGACACCTGGGCTCCCTGCCTACAGCCTTTACTGGCTAGACAGGAAGAGGGGAAATTCTCTCAGTCCTAATTTTGGGATGTGGGATTGGAGCAGTCCTCCCATCTTAATTATTGAACATGAATGACACCAGCAGTTTAGGGGCAGCTCTGCTTCAGAAAAAGCTGCCATGCCTTTGTCTGAGCCAAAGCTGACTCAGACATTGCTGAAGGTTATAAACTCTTGCAAAATGAAGCCACATTGCACATTGTTTGTCTTTTTCTTCCTGACCTGGTCTTTATTAAGTGGCTCCCCCCTCCCTAGTCTCAATAAATTACAATCACAGGGCTCTTATCTGCTACAACCAGGTTCTACCAAGATGAGCTTTGCCATCTTGCTCCCCCTGCTTTTGAAACCTCAGAGGAACCCAGAGGACCCTCTCTCCTATAAATCCATTCAGACGGCAACTTGTTTCAGGAGCTATTAATGCCACTCTGTATGTTAAGCAGAAGCAATAAGTGTATTTTCGGCATGGATGAAAATCTTTCTCTGTATGAAGCCAGCATCTCAAGCAAAGGAGTTGTTTGTATGAAAGAGAAGGAGGGAGGAAGACCCATTGAAATCAGTGGACCTAAATTAGTCATATCAATTACCGTATTTTTCGCTCTATAAGACGCACCAGACCATAAGACGCACCTAGTTTTTGGAGGAGGAAAGCAAGAAAAAAAATATTCTGAATCTCAGAAGCCAAAACAGCAAGAGGGATCACTGTGCAGTGAAAGCAGCAATCCCTCTTGCGGTTCTGGCTTCTGGGATAGCTGTGCAGCCTGCATTCGCTCCATAAGATGCACACACATTTCCCCTTACTTTTTAGGAGGGAAAAAGTGAGTCTTATAGAGCAAAAAATACGGTAATTTCAATAGGTCTGAAGTGTAGGTGGGTTCAGGCATGACTCAAGACCGAGATTCAGCTCAAAAAGGATTTAAAGGATTTAAGAGGAAGTGCCAACAAGAGTGGCAAATGAAACTGATAGTCTATGCTGAGCTGGCGAGACTAACAGGGAAAGTTCGAAAGCAGAGGGCCAGATTTTCCTAAAGGACTGGAAGAAATTTACACTGCATTTGAAAGACAACTGTAATTACCTAACATCACTTGTAGGGTTACAAGAAGTTTTGTAAGGAGGACTTTATAAATTATTGTGAAAAGGACTAAGATTAGCTGATGTAAGGCTGGATTTATAGCAATAAGCAATGTAATAAAATGCAAAATTAGAAAGAAATTTAGAAAACCATTAGAAGGGGTTGAAGGAAGTCTCAGGCTGTGACAGCCAAAGATTGTTATGTTGTTTTGGAGTTGTTATGTTGGAAAATTTGTGCATATATATATATATATATATATATATATATATATATATATATAGGGATTGGCTGCCTGCCAGCTACTAACAATGCCTTTGGAGGATTTTAGAATTCTCTCTGTCTTTTGTGATGCAGATGAGGCTCCTGAACTCCAGGAGGCCTGAAGACATAGACCTACATTGAAGAAGAGAAGAAGAGTTTGGATTTGATATCCCACTTTATCACTACCCTAAGAAGTCTCAAAGCAGCTAACATTCTCCTTTCCCTTCCTCCCCCACAACAAACCCTTAGTGAGGTGAGTGGGGTGAGAGACTTCAGAGTAGTGTGACTAGCCCAAGGTCACCCAGCAGCTGCATGTGGAGGAGCGGGGAAGTGAACCCAGTTCACCAGATTACGAGTCTGCCGCTCTTAACCACTACACCACACTGGCATTGCATGCACGCAGCCTGGCTGAGGTCTACAATGCCTGCATACATAACAGGGTCTACTCTGAGTATGATCAGCTTTGCACACACGTCTAGAGAGCCCGTTTGAAGTAGTGGTTACATTGTTAGGATAGACCCTGGGAGACCAGAGTTCAAAGTCATCACAGCAATATAGCTCTCTGGGTTCCCTTGGCATCTCTCAGCCTAGCCTACCTCACAGGGTTGCTGTGAGGAATAATAATAATAATAATAATAATAATAATAATAATAATAATAATTAAAAAATGTATTAGTCACTTGTCACCCAAAGGTCTTCAAGTGACTTACAGCAAAGAAAAAAATACAATGCATAATACTACTGGAGATGTCATATTAATATTTCATATAACATAACACTAACATTTCGTATAACATAACATCCATGTGAAAGACAACAACAACATACCAGCCGTATAAATAGTATCGAACAACAGTTTTAAAATATGGCACTTTTTGGCGGGGTGTCCTTTTAGAGAAGAAACCATAAATATGGATGAAGTCTCATTTATATGGGTTTTAACATCTTACAACCTACTGACTTCCTGTGTCTTGACAACGTCAGCCACCGTTTCCACATGAATTTGCTTGCAATCTGGTGACATTCCTTGTTTTCTTCGCAGGCTTATGTGTGCTTTGCTATTTTTCACGCTCTATTGCTGGTTAATACCCCCGATACTGGGGGGGGGGGGTTATTAATGGGAAACCAGTTTATAGCAAGCTGTTGTCTCATTTCTGATGAATCACACTGGATCTCTCCCAGCAGAACATTTCAACATGCTTTCCTTCAGCTTCCCGTGTCTAACTGCCAGGGAATAAAGCAGCCAAAGGATAACGCTAAACTACAAGTAGCAAGACTTTTAAACTACTGTATTTTGATGGGGGTGGGAAGGAAGGACAGTGAAACATTGATTAACTTTGCAACCCAAATTCTTAAAATAGAAGCTTACGCAGTATTGTAACACACCCAATAACTATTGAGAATGAGCAACATTTTCTCTCATTTCTTTTTAAGTTAAAAAGTTCTCTGGGTGTGTGTGGGGAAATCTCTGGTTTTAAATCTTCCTCAAATATGGTAGGCCTAATCCCTTTTGGAGGAGCTCCTTTGACTGCAACTTTCGTAAAGTGAAAGCGAGGGAAGTTATAGCCATTTATAGATTCCCCATTATAGTCAACGGGAGCTAAGAAGAATCTTAGTACAAGTAATCCCAATAGGCTTTAATCTGAAGAAATAATGGTTCAAGTGCTTGGGGAATTATCTTCAGTTAGTGCTGTGGTGGTTGGTTGCCATTGGGACTGATAGGACGGAAGTCTAGGAGTTCAACAGCAGGTGGTGCCAGAGTCACTGAGAGGCAGAAGCAATGAATTCTACTTTTGTTTCCATGAGTTCTACAAAGGCAGCACTGAGACTGAAGAGGAGGAAGCTTGCAGGCAGTGCCACCCCTTGGATTGGATGTGAGAAAGCAGTCAGATGGAGGCGGGCTGAGGGCAGAATGAGATCAGTGGGGCAGTGCCCCATTTGCCCCAATACAGTGGACGCTCGGGTTTCAAATGTGATCCATGCGGGATGCACATTCGCAACCCGCAGCAGTTTATCTGCACATGCGTGGGTTGCAATTCGGTGGTTCTGTGCATGCGCAAAGCACAATTTATAGCTTCTGCACATGCGCGACCACCAAAAGCCAGAAGTAACCCGTTCCGGTACTTCCTGGTTTCGACAGTCCGTAACCCAAAAAAATGCAACCTGAAGAATCTGTAACCCAAGGTATGACTGTATACATCAAGTTCTACTGAGTTCATGTTGTTTATGAGACCTTAAATATCTTTGTCTGGTGAATATGTTAATTGTGATTGTCTCCTTCTGTTATTATTCCTATGTCAGCATTAGTAATTCATTTTTATTTTTTATTTTTCTAAATAAATTTATTTATTTGGTTTTTCAAATTAAAATTTTACAGAGATACAGTGGTACCTCGGGTTACATACGCTTCAGGTTACATACGCTTCAGGTTACAGGCTCCGCTAACTCAGAAATAGTGCTTCAGGTTAAGAACTTTGCTTCAGGATGAGAACAGAAATCGTGCTCCGGCAGCGCGGCAGCAGCAGGAGGCCCCATTAGCTAAAGTGGTGCTTCAGGTTAAGAACAGTTTCAGGTTAAGTACGGACCTCCGGAATGAATTAAGTACTTAACCCAAGGTACCACTGTACTGTATATCAAACATAAAAAACCCCAAGATTCCAAGGAATCTCCTGGACTTCCAACCTCCCCTTTGTGGGTCTTATTATTAATCATTTCCTCCCACACCTTTTATGATAGTCTAAATTCTTTACCTCTTCCATTATGTCCAGAATTCACCTTAAACTACAAGTGATATTCCAATCCTACTAACAATTTTAACTGTTTACAATGGTCTTTAAGATAAGTCATAAATCTTCCCCATTCCTTCTTAAAATTTTGGTCTTCCTGATTTCTAACTTCCAGTCATTTTAGCCATTTTGGCATAGTCCATCACCTGCACCTGCCATTCTTCTCTGGTAGGGACTTTATCTTCTTTCCATCTCTGGGCCAATAACATCCAGGCAGCCGTGGTCACATGCATAAATAGTATTTTCTGCTCCCTTGGGATTTCGGCACCTAGAATTCCTAAAAGGAAGGCTTCAGGCTTTTTTTTAAAAAACAAAGCTTATTTTAAACATATATTTCTTTTCAACTCATTATATATCATTTCCCCAAATCCTTTTACTATCTTACAATTCCACCACATATGATAAAAGGTGCCTTCTTTTTCCTTACATTTCCCAGCATTGGTAATTCCTGCTGAAGTTTAAGGAGTGAAGACACAGCTCATGCTTGAGGATCTTTCCGTGAAAATTCACATGGGTTTTCAATTCCAATTGACGTTGCACCTAGAGAAAAACAGATGATGGACCTTGTAATCTAACATGACATTTCTTACGTGTGATTCCCCAGAGAGAGCATTCCAGAAGTACAGTGGTACCTCGGGTTACATACGCCTCAGGTTACAGTGGCGTAGCGTGGGGGTGCAGGGGGGGCCTGGCCGCACCGGGTGCAACATCTGGGGGGGGGCGCGCTCGCACTTGCAGCTCTCTGCCCCTACCCGGTTAGGGGGCGCAAATTACTTGCCTTGCCCCGGGTGCTGACAACCCACGCTATGTCACTGTCAGGTTATATATGCTTCAGGTTACAGACTCCGCTAACCCAGAAATATTACCTCAGGTTAAGAACTTTGCTTCAGGATGAGAACAGAAATTGTGCTCTGGCAGAGCAGCAGCAGGAGGCCCCATTAGCTAAAGTGGTGCTTCAGGTTAAGAACAGTTTCAGGTTAACAACAGACCTCCGGAACGAATTAAGTACTTAACCTGAGGTACTACTGTATTCCCATACTTGAGAATTTTGCTTAGGGAACGAACCTTAGTTATTCATCTCTGTTCATTACCAGAATTCATTCAGTGGCTTCCCTTTAGTCTGAAGTCAGCATAATCCCACTGAATAAGAATTGTGTGTATATAGCAAGTGTGTATAGACTTTAGATGGTTGGTGTTCCCTGCAGGCCATCTAAGTAAATAATGCTGAAAAAATTGTGATGGTTTTCTTACCTGCTGCTTTTCTCATTTTAGAGGTGCAACTTTCTCTAGTGGCTGAATCCTAATTATTTCTTTCTAGGGTTTTGACTTTAGAAATAAAGGAAGTTGCTTTATGATGAGCCAAACCATAGATCCTTCTCCTGGTTTTCAGACATGGAGGCTCTCAAAGCCCTACCTAAAGACGTGGGAAATTGAACTCGGGACCCTCTGCACGTGAAGCAGGTGCCATACCCTTCAACTGTCCTGGGGAAAAAAAAGGGACATTGCCTTTTTTTGTGAGAGGACAGTGACCAAAATGGCCGCCAGGATCTCATACAATTTTGGGACTCGCTCTGACCTCGAAAAAGTGCTTTTTCAGGGGCAGCAATTTTACACACACACACCCCAAACAAGAATCATATGGGAATGCGACCCCAAAAGTTGGTGTCCCATTTTGGGGTTGCTTTGTATTTGAGGGTATAATAATAATAATAATAATAATAATAATAATAATAATAATAATAATAATAATAATTTTATTATTTATACCCCGCCCTTCTGGCTGAATTTCCCCAGCCACTCTGAGCAGCTCCCAGTCGAGTGTTAAAAACAATACAGCATTAAATATTAAAAACTTCCCTAAACAGGGCTGCCTTCAGATGTCTTCTAAAAGTCAGATAGTTGTTTATTTCCTTGACATCTGATGGGAGGGCGTTCCACAGGGTGGGCGCTACTACTGAGAAGGCTGGTTCCCTGTAACCTCACTTCTTGCAATGAGGGAACCATCAGAAGGCCCTCGGCGCTGTTTCTCAGTGTCTGGGCTGAACGATGGGGGGTGGAGATGCTCTTTCAGGTATACACAACCGAGGGTATGAGATCTTCTACCTCTGTGAGGTAGTTTAGGCTATGAGATCTTCTACCTCTTGATATGGCCCTTCCTATTCACTGAATAGAACGCTGTGGTCTGAACTACTGAGCCTCTTGGGCCTGCCGATCAGAAGGTCAGCGGTTCGAATCCCCACAACGAAGTGAGCTCCCGTTGCTCTGTCCCAGCCCCTGCCAACCCAGTAGTTCAAAAGCATACCAGCGCAAGTAGATAAATAAGTGCTGCTGTGACGGGAAGATAAACGGCTTTTCCGTGCACTCTGGCTTCCGTCATGGTGTCCCATTGTGCCAGAAGCGGTTTAGTCATGTTGCCCACACGAGCTGGAAAGCTGTCTGTGGACAAATGCTGGCTCCCTCGGCCTGAAAGCAAGATGAGTGCTACAACTCCATAGGCACTTTGACTGGACCTAACCACCCAGAGTCCTTTACCTTTTTACGTTATCACTGAATAGCTCTTCCATATGTATTCCCCACCTTTTAAAGGTCCTTTCCCATCGAACCTCTTGCTGATCACATCATCCATGTGACTGGTGTCCACAGTAAAGATGAAAATTCTTCATTATTCACAGATGTCTGCTGTTGTGTCCCAAATTTAGGATCTTGGCCCTTTTGAACAGGTTTTAAAGACTTTTGTTGTTTCTTCTGATTTGTTTGTTTTATATATCTCTATCTTCCACCTTTGGGGACCAAACAGGATCTCCAATGTGGCAATCAACAAGCCAGAACTAAAACCAAACGATGGAAATGTAATATAAGAACAAGTAAATCAATCAATAACACAGCAGCAGAAGCTCAACTAAAATGGCAAGGGCTATACATATATCATTGTTACTATGCAGTTTAACAAAACAACATTTTAATCCAAAGCAGCCACAGAGGATTCGGGTTTTGATTGGCATGTCAACAAACCCCAATAGCCAGTAACACAACACAGGTAACTGGGGTGGGCTTGTTTGTTTGTTTGTTTTTGCACCGTGGGGCTAATAGCAGTTTCAGGGGTTTGATTCAGATCAGGTAAGTGGAGCGGAAGGAGAAGTTTAATGCTCATTCCTGTCAGTATTGTTGATCTGATCAAAAGCAGGGTCTTCTGCAGCTGCTTCAGTGTTTAAAAATCAAAACAAAGCACCACTGAAAGATCTAATAATTGATCTTTTCATCATGTGTGTCTTGGTCCTGAGGGATATTACAATATATACCCAGGAGAGCTGTGATGCTTAGTACTTCTGAAGACCTCACCAGGACTCCAAGATCATTAGCATTCTGTTTCTTTACAATAGAGAGCGGCTGGTCATAAATTATGCCGGTGGAGCTTTAATAGAACTTTATGAGCTGAATTCAATTGAGGTCTTGAAAAATCTCATGGCTAGACTTGTAAACAAGGGTATCAGAACTAATTAGGAAAGGTGTCACCAATGCACACTGCGAGTCTCTTATGAGATTGGTCCAATTGATGCAGCTAGATTTCCCCCTGAAGGCAACCCAAATTGCTTTTTTACTTCATTCTTCATACTTAGGGATGAGGAAGAAATTAGATTTGTTAGCATTTTAATGGAAGCCTACCTATTTTGCACTTCCGGAACCAGTACGTGAACTGAATTGCACTGTCCTTCAAGATGTGTACTTCTCAGGATTTTCTGATGCTGTTCTCCAATCAAAAATGTGTACCAGTAAAAGCGAGCTTACCGGTACATTAAAAAACTGTGCATGTTAATGAAAACAAGAATTCATTACATTAGGCAAAACTGTTCCCCCACCCCCAATGTATATAATATCAATGCTAAGATTCTGGATTATAATATTAATCATTGCTATTTAAAGTTGACTCATAATCTTATGCAAGCTATGTAATTGCTGCTAAGTTGTTTTCTTTTCAGTATTTGCGTGTCGAGGTCCCCAGGGCCACCCCAATAACTCACACATCACACAGAATTTTTAAGATTTTTGGCATAATTTTGGCCACAACTTTATTAAAATACAAATTTGTGAGTGGTTGCTTAGGCATTGGTTGCGACTATCTGCCCCCACCATGGGGGACAGACTGACATTCCGCATGATGAGAAAGTCAGAATATGGGAATACACTTGGGGGTAGCGTTGGAGCAGGGAACCTGCCCTCAGCCCTCCCCAAATGCAGCCAGGAGCTCATTGCTATGGCCCGAGCCCCCTTGACAGAGTGGACAAGCAATAGTTAGCCCCCAATTCCTTTAACGGAATCCCTTGCAGCAGCAGCATTAGAGGGGCAGGCACAGCCAATCCATGCCCCTCAACCAACCAAACCATAAACCAATGCCTAACCGCGAACCTTACAAGTTGTGACGATTTGCTACACAGTAGGCAAAAACCAAATGGCCCCAGCAAATCAGCCAGATGGACAAAATTCCTACCGTGCCCCCGCCCCAAGAGCAGATGACCCCATGACAAGCATAGCAAGGTCAAAGCGAACAACCTTATTCTAGGGAGGGAGGGAGGGACGGGCAATCCAATGCACGGGCGAAAAGAAGCCTCGTGCAAGAAGTTTTAGCATTTCTGGCTGTCAATCAACAAATGGCAACATTAACTTCTTCCCAACAACAAGGGAAGCCCCATTCACATCAGTGGCCAACGGTCAATTAGCCCGCCCCCAACTTTGGAGTGTCCTGGCGGCCCCCACCGCAACACGTGCTCTCCGTGAAGGAGAACACACTTTGTTCGTTCAATGTACTGATGTGTGCATATCTATATAAACATAAATAAACAAAACTCAGGGCTTTTCTCAGCCACCTATCAGGTGGGTGACATTGCAGACCAGAACTTCCCCCACCCACTTCTTGCCTTTACATATTACTGAGAAGCCCCAAACAAACATTTCAAGTCAAAATGGAAGCTGGCCAGCGTGTGCGAGTCTATCCCTTTTTTAAGATCTATGACTCCACCTAGCTCCCAGCTGCTCCCAGCCACGATTCGTCAAGCTATGGGGTGGAACCAAATAATATTTCCTTTTCTTCAATCCATCTCCCATGTCGCAGTGATGGGCTTTTTGCTTTCCAGCCAGGCCTATACTGTAAGGTTACCAGATTCTTTTTCAAAGAATTTGGGGACACTTTTTTTAAAAAAAAAAAAAGAGAGAGAAAAGTTATTTTTAAAAAAGAAGTAGTATCTTCTCTTCTGTGGTCTCCTCTGTCACGTGGCCTTTCTCTGGGTCCCAGCCTGCTCTCTTGGAGTGCTAGCCACCGTGGAGTAGGCTTGGATCAGGCCTGGGCTTGGCTACATGTCCTTGCCCTCCTGGTGCTCTCCTACCTCTCCTCCTCAGTGGTGGCAGTGGTGCGGCAAGGTTGGAGCTCCCCTCTTTTTTCTCCTTCCTCTTTCTCCTCTTCCTTCTCCTCTCCTCCTTGAGTCGGCTCCGGGGTTTTCCTGGTCCCAGAGCGCCACTGGGCAGTCGGCTGGGTGGCCAGGCGCTGTTGCACAAGGCTTGATTTGGGTCGTGGGATGTGTGTCAGCAGTTCCCCCAGTTGAAGCACTGGGCATCCCTGGTTCCGCCTCAGTAGTGGCGGCAGCAGCAGCAGTCCTAGCAGCCCGGAGCCAGCCTGGTAGCGCAGGTGGCTCTGGCTGGCCTCAGGAGCTGCTCACTGCCATGGCACCCGCCATTACCTCACCGGAAGTCTCCATATGATATATCTTGTGCCATTGAATCAATCATACAACTTTCATTCCCTACTAATAAATCTACAACACTTAAAATATAAATCCGGGGACATTAAATGAAATCCGGGGACATTCCGGGGATGGATTTTGTCCGGGGACAGATTTGTAAATTCGGGGACTGTCCCGGGAAAAAGGGGGAAAAAGGGAAAAAGGGACATCTGGTAACCATACTGTACTGTGACTTACTGTAACAACTTCATAGTGAGTTCCAGCACCTGGGACTCAAAGAACCCACAAACTGATACTTCAATGGGGGGAACTGAGTTGAAGAAGCGGGGGTGAAAACCTCAAGAGTTTGAGCTGGAGAATAGCCCAGATTAATTATTAATTTATTTAAACCAAGACCCCTTACACGTTTCAAACCAAACTGGATAGTTCAATAAATTTTAAGCAATCTCTTCAAAAGCTCAATTTAGACAAAGAAACTGTTTGTTTCTGATTTCAGCGAGATTCAATCACAAACTGGAGGATTTAGGCTGCACAATTAAAGCTGGTTTGGAGCTCTGACTTTTCGTAAGAAGGAAAGTGAAAATGCAGTGGAAATTGTGGGATAAGACTTGCTTGATGCACCATCATCTAATCTCCTCACGAGCAAATCAGGCTGAATGTTCATTAAGCAAGTCAACTGGAAGCGGCATCTATCTTTTATATTAGCTTATAGCAGAAGGAATGTATGACTGCAATCTGCTTTTCGCCTAGCATTTCAAAAGTCCCTAAAGGGTTGACATTCTTCTTCCAATTTGTTTGTTATATATCTTCCTAGTTTTAACCCTGTAATCTTGTTCAGTACTGCTAAACCCTGTAATTTACCCTTACACAGGACCGGCCCACCCATGAGACAAGGTGCGGTGACCACCTCAGGTGGCAGGATCTACAGGGGCAGCAGATCCTGATGTAGATCTTTATGTCTCCCTGGTTCCTGATGTGTATCTTCACTCATCCCTTCTTCCCTCCAGGGGAGGGAGGCACCATTTTGTGGTTGGCCTCAGGTGCTGAAATGTCTTGGGCTGGCTCTGTCCTTATTGTTTAGTCATTTAGTCATGTCCAACGCTTCGTGGCCCCATGGACCAGAGCATGCCAGGCACTCCTGTCTTCCACTGCTTCCCACAGTTTGGTCAAACTCATGCTGGTAGCTTTGAGAACACTGTCCAACCATCTCGTCCTCTGTCGTCCCCTTCTCCTTGTGCCCTCCATCTTTCCCAACATCAGGGTCTTTTCCAGGGAGTCTTCTCTTCTCATGAAGTGGCCAAAGTATTGGAGCCTCAGCTTCACGGTCTGTCCTTCCAGTGAGCACTCAGGGCTGATTTCCTGAAGAATGGATAGGTTTGATCTTCTTGCAGTCCATGGGACTCTCAAGAGTCTCCTCCAGCACCATAATTCAAAAGCACCAATTCTTTGGGGATCAGCCTTCTTTACGGTCCAGCTCTCACTTCTATGCATCACTACTGGGAAAACCATAGCTTTAACTATACGGACCTTTGTTGGCAAGGTGATGTCTCTGCTTTTTAAGATGCTGTCTAGGTTTAGCATCACTTTTCTCCCAAGAAGCAGGCGTCTTAATTTCGTGACTGCTATCACCATCTGCACTGATCATGGAACCCAAGAAAATAAAATTGCTCACTGCCTCCTTACAGGAACACAAGTACAGTACATAGGCAGCGGTCTTATACCAAATGAGGCCACTGGTCCACCTAGCTCAATATTGTCTACACTGACTGGCAGCTGCTCTCCAGGATTTCAGGCTTGAGTCTTTTCCTTGCCCAATCGGCAGATTGAATTGAACCTGGGACATTCTGCATGCAATGCAGATGTCCTGTCGCTGAGCTATGACACTCCCCTCATTCCTCCCTTCATTTGGGAAATTCATTTACGTTTCCTTTATTAGTGAGTGGGATACTTGCATCTGTAATCATAGGAAAGAGTCTAATTTCTCTTTGCCCCAGGCACTGCTCCTAATTGAGATATTCTTTTGTCTGTGAAACCTCTTTCCCAATACAGATGCCAATGAAAGTCATATTCTTAGACTTGGATTACATACTCAGGTGGTTCATAATGCTGATCTCTAATTCAAGGTGAGTATCATGACGCCGGGATGTGGGTGGCGCTGTGGGTTAAACCACAGAGTCTAGGACTTGCCGATAAGAAGGTTGGCGGTTCGAATCCCCGTGACGGGGTGAGCTCCCATTGCTCGGTCCCTGCTCCTGCCAACCTAGCAGTTTGAAAGCACGTCAAAGTGCAACTAGATAAATAGGGAAGGTAAAAGGCATTTCCGTGCGGTGCTCTGGTTCACCAGAAGCGGCTTAGTCATGTTGGCCACATGACCCAGAAGCTGTATGCCGGCTCCCTCGGCCAGTAAAGCGAGATGAGCGCCGCAGCCCCGGAATTGGCCACGACTGGACCTAATGGTCAGGGATCCTTTTACTTTTACTGTGATGCCATCTCAGATTTTAATCAGCTTACTCAACTTCGTCCTCTTCCTTTTTCTCTTTCCAACCCACCAAAGTGTCATCTCCCTTACCTCTGCTGTTGCACCAGTAAGCTGTTCCAGAGTACTGACGAATCTCTGCTGAGCAACATTGGAGATTTTCTGGAGCTGGCGAAGGATCTAACAGGGCGGCTTGTGCTGCCAGTCAAATGCAACTCGTTGAAATATGCACCAGGCATGCAAATCGCTTTCATGCCTCTGCATCCCACAATACAGCTGGGTGTCGCCTGTTTCCTGGCAAACACCTGTTCCCTTTCTAAAATGGCTCTTTGCTTTTAAATTAGACCGTGGAATTTGCTCCCACCAGATGTCATGATTGATCAGAGAAATTCACGGAGGATACAACTACCAGACCAAATGGCCATGCTCTCCTTTATATTGCTGGAAACAGCATTCCTCTGAATATTCTTTGTGGGGTTTCCAAGGCATCTAGCTGACATTTTGAGAAGAGGATGCTGGATGACACAGGGACTTGGTCAAATTGTTGTTGCTGCTAAAGTTTTCAGCATATAATACAATAAAAACCAAACTGGTCTAAAGAGAAATAATGAACAAAGACCATTTCTTCTTCTTCTTCTTCTTCTTCTTCTTCTTCTTCTTCTTCTTCTTCTTCTTCTTCTTCTTCTTCTTCTTCTTCTCCTCCTCCTCCTCCTCCTCCTCCTCCTCCTCCTCCTCCTCCCCCCCCCAACTGGCTGAGTTGCTCCAGCTACTCTGGGCAGCTTCCAACACATATAAAAACATAATCACACCTTTAAACTTCCTGATACAGGGCTGCCTTCAGATGTCTTCTAAATGTGGTGTTGTCGTTTAGTTCCTTGACATCTGACAGGATGGCCTTCCACAGGGAGGGTGCCACTGCCAAGAAGGCCCTCCACCTGGCTCCTTGTAACTTCAATCCTCGCAGTGAGGAAACTGCCAGAAGAAGGCACTTGTCCAAATTCAGAGGGTTCTTCTTCCGTTCTTACATCTCTTGAATGAGCAAATGAATGAAAAAAGATGCACTCGGAGCCTTTACGCAAAGCGAGACGTTAGCGGTACGATTTCCTACCAAGTTAGTTTGTCGAGCAAACTTATCATTTAAACAGAGGAGTATGGGATGTAGGCCAATGTGTGGATTTGGAAAGAGAGGATAATGCCTGCCAGTTCAGTTAGAAGCCACCGGGATACAGGGAAGTGATCCCCCTCTTTCCCCGGATGATTAGTGTCTTTTTTTATTGATGTTGCCTGGATTCCCACTCAGTATACTTTATTACAGGGCTAGAAAGTGCCTCGCAGCAGCTGAGTTGTAGAGTTGTAAAATCAAGCTTTTTGAAAGCTGGAGAAAATTGAAATGTCACTCTCTACAAGGAGTTTTAGGAGAGAAACTAAACATTTATACCCCCTCATATTCCCCCCTCCCCTCCAGCCCATGCAATCTAGGGTTCAACGTAGAAACTTTGAAAACTAATTTAAAAACCTTTCCTCCGTGACCTTCACATCCTTTCATTACATATTTTAAAGATGGCATCGCCAGGACCATGCTGGAGTGGGCAAAGGGGGGGGGGGAATATCTATGTTAAATACCTGTGGCAGAAACTGTGGGTTTTTAGGGCACAGCAGGGTAAGTTAAGGAGTACTGCTGCTTTCTGTGATTCCAAACACCATAGGAGCCAACTCCTAAGGACCAAAGTCCCTTCAGCCCCTCCCCAATAAAATATTTGAGGGGGCTGCCCCCCAAAGCTGATGGTCATTGCCATTCAGGTGTTGTGTGTGCCACATCTTGTGATTGGTTTTTTGGAGCAGGGCTTTCCTATCCCCCGCAATAATTTATTTTCAAGTTGGCACCTTTGCCAAACACATTGTGTTGCTGGCGCTTAGCGTAGGGTGTGGGGCAGGGAGCTAAGGATTGCGCAAGTGCACAATGAAGCAAAGATCACCAGTGTTGAAGCAATGATTCTTCAACATCAACTTTGTTGGACTGGTCATGTTGTGCGGATGCCTGATGATTGTCTTCCAAAGCAGCTACTCTATTCCGAACTTAAAAATGGAAAGCGTAATGCTGGTGGTCAGGTCAACAAAAGAAGTTTAAAGACTCCCTCAAGGCAAATCTTTAAAAATGCAGTATAAACACCGACAACTGGGAAACACTGGCCTGCGAGCGCTCCAGCAGGAGAACAGCCTTTACCAAAGGTGTCATGGACTTTGAAGACACTTGAACTCAGAACGCAAAGGAGAAATGTGCTAAGAGGAAGGCACGATAGCAAATCCACACCGTTATCAACTCCTGCTCAGGAACCAATGTCCCCACTGTGGAAGGACGTGTGGATCCAGAATTAGCCTCCACAATCACTTACGGACTCACTGTTAAAACAGTGTTTATGGAAGACAATCTTCCTCAGCTACGAGTGATCGCCAAAGAAGAAAAGAAGAAGAATGGTGAGAGCAACAGATTGGCTGAATTTCTCCCCCTCCCTAGTTATGCCACACCTGAGCTAGGAAGTAGCTCAGGTCTAAGGTCTGGCTAGTAAACGCGATTTGCAATTTGCAAATTTGCAATTTGCGCAATTTGCAAACAATTTGGTGCAATCCTGCAACTGTACACACAGAAGTAGCCCATGTTAAGTGGGGCTTACCTCCATCTCTCATAAGTGTGTTTAGGACTGCAGCCTTAAATATACTGTCTGGTCTTAAGTAGGAACCATTTTTAATATATTTGCTGAAGTATAATTAACTATGAGGAGCAGGGTTTTGGTTTTGTCTGCTTGTTTGGTTGTTTGTTTTATTTCCCTTCCATAAGTGGTTTAAAGGTGAAGTAGTGAGGACCATAAGTAGGGCTCCAGGTTCAGTAGTGTTTGTGTGTTTTTAGATTGTCATAATATTGACACAAGGGTACATGCCACATGCCAGGCAGTAACTAGGTTAGATGTGTCTGTCTGTCTGTCTGTCTGTCTGTCTGTCTGTCTGTCTGTCTGTCTCTCTCTCTCTCCCTCTGTGTGTGTGTGTGTTTGATTTGCTAAAGATCCATTAGACCTCTGTTGGATAGATGCTCCTTCTGTTGCGGCCTTGCCGGACCAAACTAGATTTATGTGGACTGGCCGCTCAGCCAGCAGCATGCGTTAATTAGCAACCGCAATTATAGAACAGTACCAGCTCCAGGAAAGAGGAAGTGGTGGGCCTGCTTAGTGGATCTGTAGTGGAAATCAAGTTCAGAGAAATCGCATTATGCTGGTAGGGAGTCTGGTTTTCCTTCTGAACCCACTTCTCACAGGCCTGATGGCCTTTTACCCAGAAGATATTTCATTACTGTAATGTATTCTCCAGTTAACAAGTGCATAATTCCATTTCACTTTTTCCCTTTCTCATGCACAAACACACCACCTCCAACATTGCGACAAGACCGTTAGCCGCCATTACACTAAATTCATTTGTTTCACATTTCCCCCCACCCCACTCAACTGTCGTGGTCTATATAATTCACCTGAGATTACTCTGTCACTAAAGCGTGGGCATCTGGGCAATTTCAATGGCGGCTCTGCAGATTTTATTTGGCTTTCTTCTATTGCAATACTACTAATGAGACACGCAGGAAGACAAATGTTCCTAAATACTTATAACCTTGTCATGCTCTGGGCATTGTTTGCCACCACGACTGATTCTTTCCCCCCACCTTACTGGGGAAGAAACATCCTGCACCATCCATTAATTCGCCAACCTTATAATCTTCGTGTAATTCAGATAGGCTGGATGAAAACAATAAGCTATGGAGAGCTTAAAGCAATATTATTTTATTACGATGTTCGGGGAATGAATAAAGAGGGAATTTGGAAACATGCATATAGATTTGCCGTATAAAATGATACTCTTTTCCAAAAGGAAAGGAGAGAGAGAAAGAGTGTGTGTATGTATTGGTCCCTGCTGTACCTTAGCAAACACAGGGTCATTAAATTGAGTGTGATGGGCGAGTCTTGACATTTAAGCTGCATACTTAACTAGGCTTTGGCACCACTATGTTCCAACAGGGAAAAGAGAATAATTTGCTTTTCAAACCCAGGCCATCATTGTTTTAAATATTAAAGGTAATGTGATTTTGTAGCACCCTGCTTGTGGTTAACGCTTAGCTGGAATGAAATATTCAACGCAGCAACAGAGAAATTAAAATAATAATTTATTTGTCAGACAAATAAATGAGAGGCTCAGTGGTATATGGTTACCAAGCTCTGGCCTGCCTCCTGCCATTATGGCCAGCACTTATATTCCCTTAATCCAGCCCCCTTTGCTCCTCCTGGGGCTGCCTCTGTTCAATCAGCCTGGTTGGATTTCCTATTGGCTGATTGCTATAACTAATCACAAAAAGATACACCCATATCCTCCTATCCTTATAAGGGAGACAAAGAGCTATATATTTGACATATAAGTAATAATATATCTTACATGGAATCTTAATTACCAGCTCACCTCTTGCCCTATTGCCTTCTAAAACAAATGTTTAATCTTACATTTTTATGTTCAACAGATGTCAAGGATCTTGAGTTCACATCAACATTGAAAGATCTCCTTCATTTGAGGGTCTTTTAAACAAATGCCTGACAACTATATATCAGAAGTGTTCGATGGCGTCTCCTGTCTGGCAAGGGGGGGCTAGGCTCATTTGCCCCTCTGGTCTCCTATTGCAATATGACTCTATGAATCTAGCATTTCTTAAATCCTTTGCATAATTACATTTAAGCCAATATATTTAAGCTAATATATTTCATACATTATCATATATAGCTTTTTAGAAGGATAAATCTCCTCAAAGTAAAAGGAAGGAACAGTTTACAGCCTCAAAATAAAAAGTGAAGAAAAAGTCTCTTCCCCTGTTTACACTCCCCCCCTTCTCCAGCCAGTTGTTTTTCAAAACCATTTGCTCTTGGCCTTTCAACCTTAGGAAGAAGATATGGCTCATTTTACTGGGAGGCACATTGGTATTATTTTACTATTTACCCATTCTTAATAGTGTTTTTTCAGCCTTGGGGCAGCATATGTAATTTCCCATCAATGGGGCCCTCTTGTCTTAGGAGAAAACCTCTTGCCAAGGTTTTTTTTCTGCCTGGCATGAAACCTTTGAAAATCTAAGCCCATTTAATTTAGGAACCTGATCAAGATATAAGCCAATATAAGTCTTGATTAAAAATGCAGTCTATATTCAGATGCCACATTCCCCCCTTTCAAGCTCAAGGACCTTGCTTACCAAGCGTCCTTGATAGCTTGATCTTCATCATATTCCTGAGGTATGGTTCTGTATAGGGCCATGATATGAGGTAGAGTTTCATTCGAAATCATCTTGCTAATTGTACTTCTAAAACATGAGATGATACATGGCACCATACATAAAACCATTATTACTACCGTCAAGAAAAACAAGCAAGACAATAATATCCCTTTGAGTCCCGCAACATTAGGTAACCAATTGGTGAGCCATCCCATATCCCATCCTTCCCATGTTTATACTTGGACATGTGCTATATTCTCCATCTTTGTAGCCAACACACGGATTGCCTCACCATTATCAGAAATGTTAAAGCAACAGGCATTCCCTGTCAAGTTCAAGACTCCACATAGGCCTCCCTGCCTGGCAAGTACATAATCCATTCCCATTTTCAGCTGCATAATGGCGGCTCTACTTTCATCCAACTGTTGTGCAATAAGTCTCAAACTCTGGGCCGTTGCATTGGTTACAAGTTCCACTACTGCTTGCAATCGAATTATTCTGTTTAGTTTATAAATAGGATCCCGTGCCCCTTGTATGAGCTCACCAGGATTCCAGGAGGCAGGATCATAATAGGCTATAATGCGCTCTGGCGGCCAATCATCAGTACCGCTCCAACTTTGGGTACTTCCTCCTGCTATACGAGAAATATCAGCATTCCTTCGTGTTCGCTTAGCTGAACTAGTGGGCATAATCCACATTGGTGGTAATACCCATCCCAGGAAACAAGTCCCACTCCATTTGGAAGGGAGTTTCTTGTATGCCCATTCTCCACATATCCACCACAACCATCGGGTCTGAGGTTTTTGGTACTTGGAGTACAGAAGGCGAAAATATCAAAAGAGGTAGAGAGTTCACAGTGCAGTATGTTAGATTGCCTTTTTCTGTCACAGTTATGTTCCACACCACTTTCCATGCATAAATAAAAGGAGGTGCACAGGGCAAGGTATTCCGAGTTCGATACGTAGTACCGTTTGCCCAGGTTTGACTATTCTTAATATAATCCCAAGTATAGTGGCAATGAGAAGAGCCTATCATGGTAGGGTCAGCTGCATCTGATGATTTATGCACACAGATTTCCCCTTGCACAGGTATAACTCGTATTGGTTTAGTTGAGTTCCAACCGGGGAAATTCTGTACTTCTGTTTGGTGTGGCATTTCGCTTACCATACCAATGGCACTTAATGGTATTGGTAATAAGGGCATACCTCCCTCTGAATCATCTGGCCCAAGAGAGCAAACAAGGCAATTAGTCCTATTTGCAACATTGGCTATCATCTCAGCTAAGCCTACCCACATATTGTGGTCATGGCGGAATCCATATTTAGCAAATTTGGTCAGATTCATGGACCCTTCCCCTTCCCAAGGGATCAGGATTAATAATAAAATCATGTTGATGTCTAGCATATGCATTCCTTCCACAAAAGATTACCTTATTGTGATAGCAAATAATTATTAGTCCCAATATAATTCCCCCAGTGACAGAAATGGGGAACCACCAAGACCAAAACATATATCCCAAGGATCCCCAATGTGTAATATCACTTATAATTGTTCCACAAGGGGGCAGTCAATCAATTGTATAAGAGAATCTTCCCGTTCACAATTGCTGGTTTAGACGCTCCTCAAGCTTCAGGCGTGCGCAGGTCAGCCAGCTTCCAGGTTGTGGCTGCAGCAGGCCGGTCGTCAAATGTTGCCCGTGACCTAACCCGCTCCCGGTAGGGCTAGATACAGGGGTTTTTGGAGAGAGTCAGTTTTAAAGGATTAGAGGGGTCACCTTTGCATGTCCAACTGCCTTCAGACTTCTTTAAACGAGAGTGATGAATCCAGGGGGTCACCTCAGCTACCTTCACCGCTGTTAGAATAGAGAGCAGGACGGTGTAAGGTCCACGCCACTTAGGTGCAAGTGGATCACGTTTCCACTCTTTCACCCATATGCTATGCCAGTCTGGAGCTGATGAATCGGCTTGGCAATGCTGCACGGCGTGTGCTTGAGGGCCCACCTGTTAAGATAAAAAAACAAACAAACACGGGAGAGAGACAAAAACACGGGAGAGATTGCACTTGTCCCTGTGTCACATGGTCTCCTATTTGTTTGAGGTCAGTTGGAATATCCTGAACAAAGGAGGGCGGCCTCCCATACAGGAGCTCAAAAGGTGACAACTTAAGTCTTTTTGTGGGTGCGCACCGAACACGAAACAGTGTTATGGGTCAGCAAGCACATGGGGATATTAAAGCAGCCTGTGCTTTTCCTTTGCAGGCTTGGCACAGCCCGGCCTGGTCCCTGGGGTGCAGGGCCGTAAGAGATGGAGGCAGGCTGGGCCCTCTCCCTCCTGGGTGAAGCACCTGCCGGAAGCCTCGTGGCAATCATCCCCCCCCCCGGGGCACACGCAACAGACACTGGGGCCAACGGAGCGTGGTGGGTTAGGGTGGCAAATGCCTCTCTGAGCTCCGCAGAAAAGCTGAACTTGCACCAGAGCCGCCTCTGACCCACATAATGGGCTATTGCCAGCTTGTATTTTAGGGAGCTGGTTTCTTGTTTTCAGCCTTGCAGCAGCAGTACCCGACTGCACACACTTAATGTGATCTCACAACAATCCTAGGAGGTAGGCCATGGTTATTCCCATTGTAGAAGAGAGGAGAAACGGAGTGATATAATGCCAGCAGTAGTATAAATATGTCCCCATACATGCACCATACAAATAAAGAGTGGACACATAGTCCTACAGATACAACCGACCCTTTGAGGGTGACCAAACTGTTGATGCGGCCCCCCGATGAATTTGAGTTTGACACCCCTGCTTTAGACATATTAGTGGGCTTCTGGCATGCCCTGCAGATGCCTTGCACAAGTGTCTGGCGGTAGGTAGTAAGCCTGGCCAGGTGAATTGCATTGTTTGGATCCCAATTAGGATCTTCCAAGGGAAAGTTGTCCTGGAGATGATGGTCAATATTATAAATATTTCCCACTCTGGCCTGCTCACGCAAATATATCTGTGCCTTTTCAATTATGTCTCTCCTTTCCTCAGTGGTGAAAAGAGTATTCAGGAGCTGGCGACAATCTGTCCAAATAGGACTATTACTATTGAGGTCACCAAGTCCATCATAGCCTGAGGTTTTTCTGCGAAAGATGGGGTGTTTTCCAATTCATCAGAACTGTAGTTGTGAATGGAATACATTGCAGGGTCGAAGTTCGAGGTGGCCGTGGTCCAGGTTGCCCATTAACCAGCACAGGCTCCTCAAGTGCATCAAATACTCTTCTAAGAGGGGCTACTACGTGACCTTTTTCTTCACTTTGCTCTAGGGGCCTCAAATCATAGGGGATGGTATTTGTCCCAAGGCGTTCTTTTAGCAGCTTTATACGCCTGGCTGTATTGCTTGCTGACCGATTAAGGTCTCCCTGTAACTTCTGTAATAATTCTCTAGGACTTGGATGTACAGGGGTTTGGGGTAGGCAATCAGTTGTTCCACTAAAAGAGACTGTAGATGGAGTTCTACTGGGACTCACAGGTGGAATAACCACTTCTACTTGGGCTTCATTATAGGACTCCAATGCCTCCTGAAGATATTTATCATAATCTATCAAGGAATCAAGCTCTGTGACTCCACTCCCATTATTCATTCCAGTTTCTTGCCTTGGGGTTACAACTGGTGGAGTGTTTGGATTAGACTCCCTTCGTTGTGGAGCATAGGGTGGAGGTGGAAGCACCTCTTCCTCTGGTCCCTCAAAAATGGGTTTAAGTTTATTTGGCAAGATTCCTTTCCTAGCTTCGGCTTTTACAGCCAATAATTTGCATCGTTGGACTTTGCATTCCCTTATCCATGGAGGATTTTTGTTTTGTTTTTTTTTTTAATGTGCTCAGCCAGGAATCTATATATGAAAATTGTTCTGGGCACCCTCCAGTTTCTTTGGTGATGTTAGACCAAAGTTTGCTTACTAAATTTATATCAAAGGTTCCCTGGGATGGCCATCCAGTACTTTGTTTTGGCTACCCTAATTCACATAACGTTCTCAAGCGCTCTGGCGTCATTTTGACTCCATATGCCCCTGAGAAGGCTTTCTTAAAATTATTTAACATACATTCAAGAGGTGTATTTCCCCCTTTGAACCCCCAACTCCCATTGTATGGCCCTGTGAAGTATCCACTCAGTCACTCACACACACGCCTTACTGGGAAACGAAGTAGTACTCACTCCACACTTAGGTCAGCTACACATTGTACTTTCTCACACATGCAATGCACTAGATACTTCAACCACACTCTACCTCCCAATCTTCCCTTTGCCCTACACCAGATCACCATCTGATGTACCCAGCCACCTAGCGTACTCAGTTCCCCTTTACTGAGACGCAGAAGTTTGATCAGGACTTCTCTTCCTCCCAATTAATTGGAGGGCCAAAACCCCTTAGTGCACTTACCCTTAGCTGGTTGCCTGTTTATTTCTCTGGTCCCCCCCGGTCCGTCGCCGTCAGTGGGCAGGGTATCAGACAGACGAGACTTCTGCGTTCCCCCTGGAAAAATTTACCAGTGCGCGCTGGGAAGCAGTTTAGAGATCCTCTCTCTTGTACCCTGTCCAATAGGGCGAAGGGGCTGCGTTCCAGCAGACCACTTATCCGAGTCGCAGGCACCATAAAATGTAGCACCCTGCTTGTGGTTAACGCTTAGCTGGAATGAAATATTCAACGCAGCAACAGAGAAATTAAAATAATAATTTATTTGTCAGACAAATAAATGAGAGGCTCAGTGGTATATGGTTACCAAGCTCTGGCCTGCCTCCTGCCATTATGGCCAGCACTTATATTCCCTTAATCCAGCCCCCTTTGCTCCTCCTGGGGCTGCCTCTGTTCAATCAGCCTGGTTGGATTTCCTATTGGCTGATTGCTATAACTAATCACAAAAAGATACACCCATATCCTCCTATCCTTATAAGGGAGACAAAGAGCTATATATTTGACATATAAGTAATAATATATCTTACATGGAATCTTAATTACCAGCTCACCTCTTGCCCTATTGCCTTCTAAAACAAATGTTTAATCTTACATTTTTATGTTCAACAGATGTCAAGGATCTTGAGTTCACATCAACATTGAAAGATCTCCTTCATTTGAGGGTCTTTTAAACAAATGCCTGACAACTATATATCAGAAGTGTTCGATGGCGTCTCCTGTCTGGCAAGGGGGGGCTAGGCTCATTTGCCCCTCTGGTCTCCTATTGCAATATGACTCTATGAATCTAGCATTTCTTAAATCCTTTGCATAATTACATTTAAGCCAATATATTTAAGCTAATATATTTCATACATTATCATATATAGCTTTTTAGAAGGATAAATCTCCTCAAAGTAAAAGGAAGGAACAGTTTACAGCCTCAAAATAAAAAGTGAAGAAAAAGTCTCTTCCCCTGTTTACACTCCCCCCCTTCTCCAGCCAGTTGTTTTTCAAAACCATTTGCTCTTGGCCTTTCAACCTTAGGAAGAAGATATGGCTCATTTTACTGGGAGGCACATTGGTATTATTTTACTATTTACCCATTCTTAATAGTGTTTTTTCAGCCTTGGGGCAGCATATGTAATTTCCCATCAATGGGGCCCTCTTGTCTTAGGAGAAAACCTCTTGCCAAGGTTTTTTTTCTGCCTGGCATGAAACCTTTGAAAATCTAAGCCCATTTAATTTAGGAACCTGATCAAGATATAAGCCAATATAAGTCTTGATTAAAAATGCAGTCTATATTCAGATGCCACAATTTATTTTTTTCCTCCAACATGTAACCACATTAGCCCCCAAATTTTCCCAAAGGGACAAATCCTTAAGCATTAAATATTTCACCTAGCTAAATTTTAATTAAGCACGACTGAGCATTAATCCTCCCACTTTTCTACGGTCCATTTTCATTGTCTGAGAAATCTTATAGCAAAGACTCCATTTTATGCTAAACAATTAACAGTGTAATTAAAGATTCCTGCAAAGCAGCCTGATCTGTCGAGCATCCGGCACGTGCAGACTGCACTGTGAGCAAAATATATCCTTCAGAAAAACACTCTGTTGAGAAAATTACATGTATATTTTAGCGTTTCCCCCACCTCTGATGTATTATACTGCTGATCTGAAATTGGGCTCATTTTCTGTGCACTGGCTAATCACCATTTTCATTTTTAATCTGAAAGAAAAGAGCCATTTTAGAATGGGAACAGGTGTTTGCCAACGAACAGGCTACATCCACCTGTATCTTGCGATGCAGAGTTCTGAATGTGTGGTGCATATTTTAATTTAACAAGATGCATTTGATTGGTGTACACAAGTACATATTCTTTCCCACTGTATAGGTTTTATCCCAGTGGGGGGGGGCAGTGGGGCCTGGCTGTTGGGAGTATAGTGGAACAGAGGTGGGCAAATGTTCATGTCCCAATTTCCCTCCCCCATGGATTGGGGTAAGGTAAAAAGAAAAGGTAAAGGACCCCTGAACGGTTAAGTTTAGTCAAAGGTAACTATGGGGTTGCGGTGCTCTTCTCACTTTCAGGCCGAGCTTGTCCACAGACAGCTTTTCAGGTCATGTGGCTAGCAGGACTAAACTACTTCTGGTGCAATGGGACACCGTGATGGAAACCAGAGCGCACGGAAACGCTGTTTACCTTCCCGCCGCAGCAGTGCCTATTTATCTACTTGCACTGGCGTGCTTTTGAACTGTTAGGTTGGCAGAACCTGGGAATGAATCATAGAATCATAGAATCATAGAGTTGGAAGAGACCACAAGGGCCATCGAGTCCAACCCCCTGCCAAGCAGGAAACAATGGGAGCTCATCCCGTTGTGTGGATTCGAACCACCAACCTTCTGATCGGCAAGCCCAAGAGGCTCAGTGCTTTAGACCACAGCGCCACCCACATCCCTTTTGAATATATAAGGAGCAATGCTTGAACCAGGCTTCTATCTATGCAACATCTCCATTTTGAGTGAAATTCTAGTCATGATATGTAACAGAGCCCTAAAGACAGATTATACAGTCACAATGATGAAAATTGATTGCCTAAGCAGTCTCTGAGTCATCTGCTTCAGGAAGTAACTACTTCAATCTATTAGCTGATATCCTGATGGGTCAAGCAGGACATGGAAGAGAATTTGCATTAAATTGATCTGAGTGTTTCCCTCCCTGAAATAAGATCACTCAATCACGGGGAATGTTCAGACAGAGCTAGGCAGAGGCCTGGATTTGTTGTGGAAAGGAAGAGCGGTGAAAGAAAAATGGAATAATTCAGCTTAAACATATATATTTATAAATAGGGTTTTGAGCACCATAAATCTAGGACGATGTGATCAAAACCTAGAGTTGCTTCCGCAGTGTAGATTGGGTTGCACCTTCAAAGAATTCTTCAGTGCAAACACCAAATAAACTCGGAGCCAACTGACATATACTGCAGAATCACACGATGCAGCCCAAACGGGACCTCTCAAATGGCCGGATGGGGGGGGGGGGGCTTGTTTATTTGAGTGTGCCTAGTCCGGGGGGGGGGGACATTTCCAACAATTGGCCTATGAAACACCTTAACAAAACATAAAACACAGTAAAAGAAAGAAAAGAAAAGCACTTTTTAAAAAGTGCCATTGGTAAAAAATAACCATAGATAAAAGCAGCAAATTTAATTCAGCAGTTTCCTTGATAAAGGAAACTGGGGAGAGTAAAATGAAGCCAACCAAAACAGTGTTATAAATTACATTAAATTAACCCACCGAAAAGGATTACCGAACTCCAGAATATGTAAGGAAGATTTGATAGCACCAAAAGGATTGAAACGAAGGCTTTGAGGAGATGTTCATTAGAAGTATGTTTCATAACTGGAGTGCAACCACAGGGGGGAAAAATACTATGTGCAGTAAGCACTCTCATTAACTCTACAGGTGATGGAGATGGGCAAAGGATGGCTTCAGCTGCCAGCCAGCTTTACTTGAATGAATAATCACATAAGAGAAGCCCTTCTGGACCAGTTCAAAGGCCCATCTAGTCTAGCATCCTGTTCCCATAGTGGCCAATCAGTTGCCACTATACATAAAGGTAAAGGGACCCATTAGGTCCAGTCGTGGCTGACTCTGGGGTTGCAGCGCTGATCTCACTTTCTTGGCCGAGGAAGCCGGCGTACAGCTTCTGGGTCATGTGGCCAGCATGACTAAGCCGCTTCTGGTGAACCAGAGCAGTGTATAGAAACGCCGTTTAGCTTCCCACCAGAGCGGTACCTGTTTATTTACTTGCGCTTTGACATGCTTTCGAACTGCTAGGTTGGCAGGAGCACGGACCGAGCAACGGGAGCTCACCCCGTCGCAGGGATTCGAACTGCCAACCTTCTGATCGGCAAGTCCTAGGTTCTGTGGTTTAACCCACAGTGCCACCCGCGTCCCACACCACTATACATATAGTGGCTAATAAACACCGAGAAGCCTTATCCTTCATGATTATGTCTAATCGATTTTTAAAGCCACCCAAAATGGTGGCTGTCACGACAACTTTGGGAAGTGAACTTCATTGTTTAGCTATCCATTGTAAGGAGAAGTGCTTCTGAATTCTCCTACATTTGGCTTCGTTGGATGTCCATGAATTCTAGTACAGTGGTACCTCGGGTTACATACGCTTCAGGTTACATACGCTTCAGGTTACAGACTCCGCTAACCCAGAAATAATACTTCAGGTTAAGAACTTTGCTTCAGGATGAGAATAGAAATCGTGCTCCAGAAGTGCGGCGGCAGCGGGAGGCCCCATTAGCTAAAGTGGTGCTTTAGGTTAAGAACAGTTTCAGGTTAAGAACGGACCTCCGGAACGAATTAAGTTCTTAACCCGAGGTACCACTATATTATGAGGGGTGATGCTTCCCCATCCATTTCTCTGCATAAATTTATATGTATATGCCTCTCTCGTGTCTCCTGCTTCGCAGTCACACAACCAGAGTCCCAAGCTGATGTGGGAGGCTTTGGATGAATTTTGAGGCTCATCAGAAGTGAAGAGATCTGACTAATTTGGAGTCTCTCTCTTCTCATTGGAAGACATTTTTTTTAATTTCCTTTCCAGGCTGAAATTGTGAGCAAATGTTTTACCATACTTCGAGAATTCATGCCTGCCCTTGAATTTCAGCAAGGGAAATCAGATCAGACAGAAACGTATTCTCAGGCTGAACTTGAGATGGATCAGAGACATTGATCAGTTCCTACAATAATATGTCTAAGAATCTTGAAATGTCTTGGACTTCAAATGTTATCCCTATAAAGCTTCTTAATCCGAGAGGTAATATGAGCTCGGAATGAATTTTTAGGACAGAGGGTAAAGGACTGAATGCCAAGAAGGTTTCCAAACTGGAAGGAGAGGAGACTGCTACCTCTTTACATGGATGTAAAGGCCATGTGAGGTACATGGAACTTGTATGCAGTTGTGCAGCCTGCCCTGTAGGCTTTTCAAAAAAGCATGTTGATATTTAGGAATCAATTTACACCAGTGTAAGAAGCTTTAAGTTGAGCTTTAAGGATAGGCTTCGGGTCCTCAGGTCTAGCTTGCAGATTTCCCATAGGTTTCTGCTTCTCCATTGTGAGAGCAGCTTACTGGGCTAGAAGACCACTGGCCTGATCCTGCAAGTCTTTGAATGTGAAATCCAGCATGCCCCAGGGGAGATATCAATATCTTTTATTCATAGGAGGCTATCCAAGCTGTCGAGATAGCCAGGTGCTTATATCATTATTCATTATAAGGGTACATCAACCTGTTGATGGTGGGGTGTATATACAACAGATTTGGAAAAATGAGTTACGAAAGCTAAGGAGGTAGACATTCTGGAAACATTGCAGAAAGTATGCACAGTATGACTGAAAGAGGTTATAGGCGTGCAAGTTATGGCTGATTTTGTTGAAGAAAGTTCTCATTGCTGATATTGTAGTGAAGTTTGGTGCATGCATTTTGCCATCCGTCGCAATGGCACGACAACCTGTTCAACCCTACAAACTTGAGATGAAAGGCAATGCTGCGAAAAAGAGCCATTTGCACTTCCATGGGTCAGGATCACTCAATTACAGGGATCAGCTTAAGAAATAAGGGAATAGAGCAAAAAAGAGACCAACTTATTTTTAAGAGTGCTGGCATTAAGGCATTCCAGTCATAATATTCTGTTGAATGAAGAGGTTGTGGGCAGAACTCCGGCAGACTTAGGTTCGATTCAGAGGAACGTGCTTGTGGTTTCATAATGAAAAATTGCAAAGTGGCATGTCATATAACCAGCATTAGATGTGAGTTTGTCTTGTTGGAGATGATAAATCTCTAGGACGTCTTTTAAGACTAGAGATTTGTGGCCATGCACAGTCCATGTGAATATGAAGACTGCCACAAAGTACAGTGGTACCTCGGGTTAAGTACTTAATTCATTCCGGAGGTCCGTTCTTAACGTGAAACTGTTCTTAACCTGAAGCACCACTTTAGCTAATGGGGCCTCCTGCTGCTGCCGCGCTGCCGGAGCACGATTTCTGTTCGCATCCTGAAGCAAAGTTCTTAACCCGAGGTAATATTTCTGGGTGAGGGAATTCCACAAATGGGGCACCACCCCAGAGTAGGGATGAATGGATCTGTCCATTTCAGTTCTTTCAGTTTCCTATTTTTCCAGTCCTAAATTCAGTTCTCTACCATTTCTGTTGTTCTTTTCTAAATTCTAATGAAAATTCTTCAGCGTTTGAGTGAAAATTCCCCCCAATGACACGTTTTTATTTGCAATGATGCCAACTTAAATATGTTTTTGCGAAGCAAATTTCCTTAATAGATCTCCCTTAATAAATGCACTTTCACGCACACTTTACACTGGCATGTGCATCTTTGTACACATTCCTCAACTAGAGAAATGCATTGTGAAATCAGGGGCCCAATGAGTTTTGAAGGATGACTGTGCTTTGGTTTGCAAATTTGGCAGGTTGGCATTGAAATGTGAACTTAATCCAATTTCTTTACATTTCCCTTACCTCAGATGATGGTGGGACCTGGAAGAGCTGTACGGAATATGTCCTCAGTAGACTTAGATGAGGATGAAGGCTCAATGATTGATAGATGGGCTCTGGGGCTTGGGCAAAGGCAAAGGCCCTTCTTAATTTGTTGAGGGGTATTTAGGTCTTCGTGAATACAGCAGAGCAAGACTGAAAGACTTGCAAGCATCCGTCTTTGTCTCAAACAAGTTGTCCTAAAAACACATTAATTTATCGAGGATCTGGAGCCTAGCGGGTTGTCATTTGTCTGTGCACTCAGCATTTTGAGCCTGAGCCAAAGTATTTAATCAAGGATGACATATAATAAATAATTGAAACCAACCTCTCCACTTGGTACATGGCTGAGAAGAGCATGCTACCTCAACCAAGAAACCCAGCTGAGGATAAAACAGACCTCAATCTGCCACTCGGCAGTTAGTCCAAAATCACTCGGCCACGACAATGGAAGACTAGAGGGAGAGAGAATTAAAAAGCCAGGACAAGTGCAACTCGAGAAGCCCAGGACTAAATAATACATCTAAATGATCCAAGCAATTGGAAACAGAAGCCCAGCATCCAAGACGGAAAACAGCGATGGAAGAAATGAAACAAGCGTTCACCAGAGCGGAAAGCACTGAGGCAAAACGGATGGTATTAAAAATATCCCAAAGGAAAAACGTCTGTTCCAGAATAAAGGCAACCATAAGTCAAACAAACAAACAAAATTACAGGAGGGGGAAAAATCCTTTCTCGTATAAATACAGGAATGGGAAGATAGCCTTTCAGCTCCTCGAAGCCTTCCTAAATTTTGAGTTCATTTGTTCATTGTTATTTATTTAAACCATTTCTTTACTGCTCAATATATAAAAATATCTCTAGGTAGCATACTGAAAACGAAAGCAACAAAAATACACAGTAAAACCATTGATGCAAAAAACTAATAAATGTCTGCTCACATCAGTTCCTTCTCTTTTTACGCACCTCCCCAGTCAGCATCTCTCAGATGTCTGGCTCTCATCAATCCACCCCAACTCTCACGCAGAGCCCAAACCAACTCACAGATCACACAAACACCCCAATCTCGCAACAAAGAGGGTAGCAGTCCAGATTGGCTTTTGCTCTCGGAACCTGTTGACCCCACCCAAGTCCCTTACTCCAGGCTGGCTTTTATGGCCAGGCACTAAGACGGATGGGGCTTATCTGATGTGACTGCAACATTGTTTTAATATAAAGAAATATATATAGTCATTCCGGTCAAGCCATACCCACCTGTCCTACACCTGGTTTCATAGATGATGAAATCTGAACTAAAATATTCATGAATTGTCATAAGGATGTGAAACACACACACACAGAAATTTGGATAACTGAACTTAACTGGGAGATAAACCAAAAATGACAGATTCACCCATCCCTAGATGTGGGCAAAAGCGGTTTGTGGCACCTGCCAAAGCTCTGTGCATGTCACCCTGTGTGGCTTTTTGTAAACACCAATAAGCACTTGATCATTTGGTGCTTGCTGAGAGCTGTGCAAGGTGCTTTGAAGGCCCGGTGAGCCGCTGATGGTCAGGTATTTGAAACTCTGTATGCCACACAGGACAAAAACAGGTCACCTGCCTGCAGTTGGGTAGCCCTGCTTAACTGTCAGACAGACTTGTCCCATGGGGCGGGGGCAGGGAAATAAGGATCCATTCTGCATTCCTGTTCTAAATGAGGAGACATGGCTGCGCAGTGCGAGTAAATGCAATTTGTTTCAGCAAAACTTGCAAACAAAACAAAACAAAACCAGACCATCCATTACTCCTACTATAGCCACTAATATAATGTAAGGTTTGGGCCTGTGAAGCTGAAACCACAGGAATATGTTCAGGCATAACCATCATGTTAAAGTATAATATATTGCCTACAAAGCACAAAAATAGCCTCACTTGTCTACATCTTCCGTGTCAAGAGCAGCTCAGAGATCTTTATCTAAAGTCCAGCCTTTGCCAAGACTAGACATCATTGCTCAAAGTCAGTTTTACAGACAATTAAATTACTTCCACTTTGGTTCACTCTAATTGGCAGAGCTACATGCTCATGGCATTTTTATCAAATACAAGTCAGTTCCATTCAGGTCCTGGGATCCAAGTGATGATGCTTCCTCACAAAGCCTCCAAATCTTCCCAAGTTTGAGAACCAAGTCAAGACTCTGGGGGGGGGGGAGCCCTAAGGTATGGTTACCAGACATCCCTGTTTCCTGGGGACAGTCCCTATATTTACAAATCTGTACCCGGACAAAATCCGTCCCCGGAATGTCCCCGGATTTCATTTAATGTCCCCGGATTTAGATTTTAAGTGTTGTAGATTTATTAGTAGGGAATGAATGTTGCATGATTTCTTCAACGGAAGAAGACACATCATATGGGGACTTCCGACGAGGCAAAATGGTGGGCGCCATGGCAGCGAGCAGCTCCTGAAGCCAGCCAGAGCCAACCACGCTACTAGGCTGCTGAGACTGCTGCTGCCACCACCACTGCCAAGGGGGAACAAGGGATGGCTGGTGGGGAACCAGGGGCGCCTGGTGCATCAACTGGGGGAACTGCTGCCCCCCCAATTTGAGCTGGGAGCAAGAGCGCCCAGCCGACTGCCCAGTGGTGCTCTGGGGCCAGGAAAACCCCAAAGCCAACGCAGGGAGGAGGAGAGGAAGGAGAAGGAAGAGAGAGAAAGAGGAAGGAGAAAAAAGAGGGGAGCCTCTTTTTCGCGCTGCCGCCGCCACCGCTGCAAAGCAGGAGAAATAATAATAATAATAATAATAATAATAATAATAATAATAATAATAATAATAATTTATTTATACTCCACCCATCTGGCTGAGTTACCCCAGCCACTCTGGGCGGCTCCCAATCAAGTGTTAAAAACAGTACAGCGTTAAATATTAAAAACTTCCCTGAACAGGGCTGCCTTCAGATGTCTTTTAAAGATAGGATAGCTGCTTATTTCCTTCACATCTGAAGGGAGGGTGTTCCACAGGGTGGGCACCACTACTGAGAAGGCCTCTGTCTGGTTCCCTGTAACCTCACTTCTCGCAATGAGGGAACCGCCAGAAGGCCCTCAGAGCTGGACCTCAGTGTCCAGGCTGAACAATGGGGGTGGAGACGCTCCTTCAGGTATACAGGACCGAGGCCGTTTAGGGCTTTAAAGGTCAGCACCAACACTTTGAACTGTGCTCGGAAACGTACTGGGAGCCAATGCCGATCTCTCAGAAATGGTGTTATGTGGTCTCGGCGGCCACTCCCAGTCACCAGTCTAGCTGCCGCATTCTGGATTAATTGCAGTTTCTGGGTCACCTTCAAAGGTAGCCCCACGTAGAGCGCGTAGGAGAGTACCTGGAGGGCAAAGACATGTAGCCGAGCCCAGACATGTAACCTGAGCCTACTCCACGGCGGCTAGCACTCGAAGAGAGCAGGCTGGGGCCCAGAAGAAGGCCACACGACAGAGGAGACCACAGAAGAGATGATATTACTTCTTTTTAAAAAAAACAACAACACCTTTTTTTAAAAAAATACCTTTCCTTTCTCTCTCTCTCTCTCTCTCTCTCTCTCTCTCTCTCTCTCTCTCTCTCTCTCCGGATTCTTTGAAAAAAAATCTGGTAACCTTACCCTAAGGACTATGTCCCATCCCCATATAAGAGAAAATTGTGTGTGAAAATTACTCATAAAATGTGTTTGTGTAAAAATTAACCCCGTGAAATGTACCCCCTCTATTTCAGTGTTAGTTTGGGGTTCTGTGAAATGGGGGTGGGATCTGTCTTTCCCAGTGTGTGAGGGAAGGAAGCATTGCCCTCAGTTTGACATGGCTGCATCATGGATATGGAGCAGTTTGCATGCTTCTTCCAGCATGGTGACATTAGGAGAGCTCCTCTGGTTTCTTGTTTGTTTGTTTTGGTACAAGAGGCTGGGCCAGGAGGGGCATGGCCTCCTCCACAATATTCGAAGTCCAATCTCTGAATACCACATGATGGGAATCACAAATGGGGAGAAGCGCTGGTGCCTTGTTTCTCCTATTTGGAGACTGGTCAACTTTCAAAAATTTAATTGAAAATTCAGGGAGAAATCTGGAATTTTCTTGTGGGACCCTTCAAGGGACTACATGGTCCTGTGTGCTTTCTATTTTAACTTGGAACAAGAAAGTGTGACTCTGTTACCAGAAGGTTAAGGCTGAAGCACTCTTTACCTATAAGATTGCTGACTAATTGAAAATATCAGTGTTGAAATTAAGAGCTACTCGCCAGCAGTCTACAAAGGGATTTTCCTTTTTACCCAGAGTTATAAAAACAGAAGGTTCCCTGAAATGGCATCTCTCTGCAAAATTCCAATGCACACTTGCTAGGACAAGAACATGCTAATAGCTTTATTCATCTTGCCACCACTCACAAGCCCTCCGGCTATTCTTGGGAATATCCACAATGGACCCAAGCTGTGAAATTCTATGTGTCTCAAATCATCTTAATAGGTGTGGACTTAACTATTAACCAGTCTAGCCTGAATGATGAGAGTGAATTTGACAATCTCATAAGTTAGATGAGAGAAAGCTCAGCCAAGGACACTGTACCTAGGGGGTGCGTGCTCTGTCCGCAAGATTCAGTTTAGAACGGCATCTGCAGCTTCCAAGTCAATCTGTGAGCCGTCCAATTTGACTTAGGGTTAAAAAGGAAGCTCTGTTTCCCATCACTCACTATTACAGAGAATCCAACAATGGCTGTAACTGTTTTCTCCTTTTGGATAAGATCCGTCGACATAGGAGCCCAGTCCAGTGGATTGACCATTCCAAATTACACAGGGATATGTTTTCAGTATGGAAGTGAGAGCTGGACCATAAAGAAGGCTGATCGCTTTTGAATTATGGTGCTGGAGGAGACTCTTGAGAGTCCCATGGACTGCAAGAAGATCAAACCTATCCATTCTGAAGGAAATCAGCCCTGAGTGCTCACTGGAAGGACAGATCGTGAAGCTGAGGCTCCAGTACTTTGGCCACCTCGTGAGAAGAGAAGACTACCTGGAAAAGACCCTGATGTTGGGAAACATGGAGGGCACAAGGAGAAGGGGATGACAGAGGACGAGATGGTTGGACAGTGTTCTCGAAGCTACAAACATGAGTCTGACCAAACTGCGGAGACAGTGGAAGACAGGAGTGCCTGGCGTGCTCTGGTCCATGGGGTCACGAAGAGTCGGACACGACTAAACAACAACAAATGTTTTCAGCATATGTGTGCATGAGGGGCACTTAAAATTTTGTTTTCTTTAAAAGGAAAAGTATGTGTGTGCGCTGCAAACAGTGAGTGTATATGTAGACGGATACTAGAGAACCGGTGTGGCATAGTGGTTAGAGTGTTGGGTAGCACCCGGGAGATCAGGGTTCAAATCACCATGAAGTTCACTGGGTTGGGCTGGTCATTGCCTCTCAGCCTAAACAGGTTTTTTATGGGGATTAAATGAGGATGGGGAGAAGCATGTACACTACCCAGAGTTTCTTGGAGAAAAAAATAGTATAAAAATGTAATCAATCCATAAATAAAATAGGTTTCAGAGCACAATTCAAAGTGTTGGTGCTGACCTTGAAAGCCCTAAACAGCCTTGGCCCAGTATACCTGAAGGAGCGTCTCCAGCCCCATCGTTCAGCCTGGACACTGAGGTCCAGTGCTGAGGTCCAGTGCTGAGGGCCTTCTGGCAGAGGGCCTTCTCGGTAGTGGCAGCCACCCTGTGGAACACCCTCCCATCAGATGTCAAGGAAATAAACAACTATCTGATTTTTAGAAGACATCTGAAGGAAGCCCCTGTATTGGGAAATTTTTAATGTCTGATGTTTTAAATTTACAGTGGTACCTCAGGTTACAAACACTTCAGGTTACAGATGTTTCAGGTTACAGACTCCGCTAACCCAGAAATAGTACCTCGGGTTAAGAACTTTGCTTCAGGATGAGAACAGAAATTGTGTGGTGGCGGTGCAGTTGAAGCAGGAGGACCCATTAGCTAAAGTGGTGCATCAGGTTAAGAACAGTTTCAGGTTAAGAACAGACCTCCAGAACGAATTCAGTTCTTAACCTGAGGTACCACTGTATATGTATATATGCTGTAAGCCACCCAGAGCAGCTGGAGAAACCCATCCAGATGGATGGGGTATAAATAATAAAATTATTGGTATTATTGTTATTATTACTATTCACTTTGGCAGACAAAAATAAAGTCACATGCCCAGTTGAGGGCTAGCTTGAATGTCTGTGAAGCAGGATTAGAAACTGCGATCAATATATTTTAAATTAATATTAATAAATAAATAAAATACAAATGGGCTAGAAGGCTCTAATTAAGCAATTCACTTTCCAAAACAAAACATTGCAAAAACAAAGGAATCCAAAACTCCTGTAAAAGAAATGATGTAGTTGTCTTTAAAAATATACAGCAGCTAGGTGCAACAAAAGAGATGATGAAGTTTGGAAATCCCTCCTATGCAAACTTACTTTTACCGTACCACCTTTGGCTCATCACAGGAACAAATGAACAATGTACTTAAAAGCAAATTGAGAGAGATATGCTCTTACATTGTGATGCAGATGAGTCTTCGTATTTTTTAGGTAGGGAACAGCCAAGCAATTTGACATTTTGTTCCCTGTGTTCTTCATGGCAAACAGAGCCACTCTATCCATATTTTAAAAGATGTTACCTTTAGACTTATTTCCTCCTTTCTTCCCCGTATTCCTTCTGTGTTTCAATTCGGTACTCTGCTGTGAGTCACATCGGACTTTGTTCCAGCTTGATTCATATATGGAAGGAGAACTTTATTCATGACACTCTGATAAGCCCATTTCTCTTTTGCACTCTCTTCCTTCTGAAGAAGGAGTTTCTATGCATACTGCATGTTCCAGTACAGTGGACACTCGGGTTGCGAACGTGATCCATGCGGGAGGCACGTTCACAACCCGCAGTGTTCGCAACCCACGACCCGTGCATCTGTGCACGCACGGGGCGCGATTTGGCGCTTCTGCGCATGCACAAAGCATAATTTAGCACTTCTTTTTTTATAATATTTATTGGCATTTTTTAAATACAATACACAAAAATAAACAATATCACATATATCTTGACATAGTTTCATAGCTTCTTTGGACTCCCTCACGTCTCCCGCTCCCACTTTCATCCCAATAATATTTCCCAGCAATTTATCACCTTATTTCCAATCTTCTAACTTTCTCTTGTTGCTTCTCTGATTTCAGATACCCTATGTTCAAATCCCTAAAATTTTAAATATAATCCAATAATTATCCAAAAGATAAAAAAAAAAATCCCCTAAATCTTACTTATCTTCATAACTCCATCTAATTTAGTGGTGCCAAATTATTCATGATCTAGCATCCTTCTTAACATTCAACCAAGTTACAATGTTTCTGTAGGTAAATCTTGAATTTCTTCCAATCTTCTTCAACCCTCTCCTCTCCCAGGTCTCTGGTTCTGCCAGTCATCTCAGCCAGTTCCATATATTCTATCAGTTGCATCTGCCATTCTTCCAGTGTGGGTAAATCTTGGGTTTTCCAGTGCTTAGCTACGAGTATCCTTGCTGCCGTTTTTGCATACAGAAAGAAAGTTTGGTCCTTTTTTAACACCCTCTGGCCGACAATACCCAAGAGGAAGGCCTCTGGTTTCTTAAGGAAGGTATACTTAAATACCTTTTTCAGCTCATTATATATCATCTCCCAGAAAGCCTTCACTTTAGGGCAGGTCCACCAGAGGTGAAAAAATGTTCCTTCATTTTCTTTACATTTCCAACATTTATTATCAGACAAGTGGTATATTTTTGCAAGTTTGACTGGGGTCATGTACCATCTATATATCATTTTCATTACATTTTCTTTCAAAGCATTGCATGCAGTGAAATTCAACCCAGCAGTCCACAACCTTTCCCAGTCCTCAAACATAATATTATGCCCAATGTCCTGTGCCCACTTTATCATAGCCGATTTTACCGTTTCATCTTGTGTATTCCATTTTAACAGCAAGTTATACATTCTTGAAAGTACCTTAGTCTTGGGCTCTAACAATTCCGTTTCCAACTTCGATTTCTCCACCTGGAACCCTAACTTTTTGTCAAGTTTAAAAACTTCCTTAATCTGAGCGTAATGTAACCAATCTCGCACTTTATCTCTCATTTTCTCCATACTCTGCAATTTCCAATTATCTCCATCTTTTTCTAGTATTTCCCAATACTTTGGCCAATTGGCCTCCATGTTGAGTCTTTTTCGGGCCTTAGCTTCCAATGGTGAAAGCCACCTTGGAGTTTTATTTTCCAGTAAGTCTTTATATTTTGTCCAGACATTAAACACTGCTTTTCTGACAATATGGTTCTTGAAAACCTTGTTGATCTTAACCTTGTCATACCATAAATATGCATGCCAACCGAAAGCATTGTTAAAACCTTCCAAATCCAATACATCAGTGTCTTCAAGAAGTAGCCAGTCTTTTAACCAGCAGAAAGCTGCTGATTCATAGTACAGCCTTAAGTCTGGCAGGGCAAAGCCCCCTCTTTCTTTCGCGTCTGTTAATATCTTAAACTTAATTCTGGGCTTTTTGCCCTGCCAGACAAATTTAGAAATATCTCTCTGTCACTTCCGAAAACACTCTGTCTTGTCCACAATCTGTAATGTTTGAAACAAAAACAACATTTTTGGCAATACGTTCATCTTAATAGCAGCATTTCGGCCTAACAAGGAAAGTTTCAGTCTTGTCCAACTATCTAAATCTCTCTTAATTTCTGACCAACATTTCTCATAGTTGTCCTTAAATAGACTCAAGTTTTTTGCTGTTATTTTTACCCCTAGGTATTTTACCTTTTTAACCACATTTAACTCTGTCTCTCTCTGAAACCGTTCTGACTCTGCATCTGTCAAGTTTTTTCCCAATACCTTAGTTTTCTGCTTGTTTAATTTAAATCCCGCCACCCGGCCAAAATCTTGAATTAATTGTAGTACTCTTTTCGTGCTAGATTCTGGCTCCTGCAGGGTCAAAACTAGGTCATCTGCAAAAGCTTTGAGTTTATATTGTTTCACTCCGACCCATAATTTAGCACTTCTGTGCATGCGCAAGTGCCGAAACCCAGAAGTAACCTGTTCCAGTACTTCCAGGTTTGACACGGTGTGCAATCCAAAATTGCGCAACCTGAAGCGTCTGTAACCCTAGGTATGGCTGTATTTCAATTCCCAAATGGGTGCATATAACTGTGCCCCACTAGTTCTTCCCATGCCATCCTTCTTCACAGATCACCTTGTTGGATCGTGAAATTCACTCCCACAAGAGGCCATTATAGCCACCAATTTGTATGGTTTTAAAAGTGGATTAGACAAATTTATGGAAGGGAAGGCTTCCAGTTAGGAACCCTGGTCTACCTATTTTGTCTACTTCTGAATAGCAGTTGTTGGGAATTGCAGGAGAGCAGAGTACAGTTGCCCTCAGCTCCTGTTTTTGTGCTTCCCATAGGCATCTGGTTGGCCACTATGAGGAAAAGATGCTGGATTAAATGGGCCACTGGCCTGGTCCAGCATGGCTCGTAAAGGTAAAGGGACCACTGACCATTAGGTCTAGTCGTGACCGACTCTGGGGTTGCAGCACTCATCTCGCTTTATTGGCCGAGGAAGCCAGCGTACAGCTTTCGGGTCATGTGGCCAGCATGACTAAGCCGCTTCTGGCGAACCAGAGCAGCATACGGAAATGCCGTTTACCTTCCCACTGGAGCTGTACCTATTTATCTACTTGCACTTTGAGGTGCTTTCGAACTGCTAGGTTGGCAGGAGCAGGGACTGAGCAAGGGGAAATTACCCCCTCACGGGGATTCGAACCGCCAACCTTCTGATCGGCAAGTTCTAGGCTCTGTGGTTTAACCCACAGTGCCACCTGCGTTCCATGGCTCGTATTAAGTTTCTATAATTCCCACTATATTTATGCTCTCCTTGAAGACCAAGGTGGGTTTTCAGCTTTGCAACTCTAATTTGTTTTCCCCCTAATTTGAATAGACACCCCTTTCTTTTCTTTTCTTTTGAAAAACTGTTTTCAGGTTTTATGCAATGTTTTCTGAAAAACAACTGTGTAATCAAAATAAAATTGTTTTTCAATTTCCAACAAATTAAATCTAGAGCGGGGACAACACTTTTTCTTCAGGAAAATGCAAAGGCCACTTAGCCTAGTCACTATGCTGATTTCCTCCAAATAAGCAAACCAATATTCCTTCTTCTTTATTAAGGCACTAACAGGTGTTTACAACCAAAGTACATTCATAACAAATTTTCTCTCTCTTAATTCTCTTGTTTTCACACACCTGACATGTATGGAAACACTCTGGTTGTCTCCTGAAATTGGCTTGGCTGATGGTCCCTTCACAGATTGCTTACATGATGGGCTTGATCAAGAGGCAGTGAGGCTACACCACTGACCTCGCCCCTAAGGTGACACACTTCCTTTTGCCTCTGATGTTCATACATTTAAGCATGGACATCTGCTAGGGGATCCCATGTACATAGATCTCCACTCACGTAGGATTGTCCTGGCTTTGGGGAATCAGCTTCCTCCCCCGTGGCATTAAATAAGGAAATCAAACGAAAGGAAAGTCTTACCAGTTAGTTTCTTTAATAAACACAGTGAGAGACAAGAGAAAGCAACCCACAAGCAGGATTCAACCACAAGTATCCTTGTTGTTGTTTAGTCATTTGGTCGTGTCCAGTTCTTCGTGACCCCATGGACCAGAGCACGCCAGGCACTCCTGGCTTTCACTGCTTCCCGCAGTTTAGTCAAACTCATGCTGGTAGCTTCGAGAACACTATCCAACCATCTCATCCTCTCTCGTCCCCTTATCCTTGTGCCCTCCATCTTTCCCAACATCAGGGTCTTTTCCAGGTAGTCTTCTCTTCTCATGAGGTGGCCAAAGTATTGGAGTCTCAGCTTCAGGATCTGTCCTTCCAGTGAGCCCTTAGGGCTGATTTCCTTAAGAATGGATAGGTTTGATCTTCTTGCAGTCCATGGGACTCTCAAGAGTCTCCTCCAGCACCATAATTCGAAAGCATCAATTCTTCGGTGATCAGTCTTCTTTATGGTCCAGCTCTCACTTCCATACATCACTACTGGGAAAACCATAGCGTTAACTATACAGACCTTTGTTGGCAAGGTACAAGGAGCAGGGCACAAGTATCCTTAGGTTCATTAATTTCAGTGGGTCTAGTCTGAGTAGAACTTTATTGAATACATTCCTTAGTTTGTGAGCTCCCTAGGGCTTGCACTCTGTAAAACAAGGGTGGAGAACCTATGAACATCCATATGTTGTTGGACTATAAGTGCTACCATCCCTGATTATTGGCCATGTTGAGGCTGTTAGGAGCTTAACACCACCTTTTCAGTTACAGATAGGTAGCCGTGTTGGTCTGCCATAGTCAAAACAAAAAAATTCCTTCCAGTAGCACCTTAAAGACCAACTAAGTTAGTTCTTGGTATGAGCTTTCGTGTGCATGCACACATCTGAAGAAGTGTGCATGCACACGAAAGCTCATACCATGAACTAACTTAGTTGGTCTTTAAGGTGGTACTGGAAGTATTTTTTTTTTGTTTTGACCACCTTTTCAGTTTTATTTTAAACCTATTGTCTCCTTGTGGTGTCACTGAAATGTGGGCTCCAAGCTGTGCCCAGGACTCTTCCTGCAAGGGCACTATAGAGATGACTTCAGAATTAAACCAGCATTCTTAGTAAGCATCTTTTCAAGAAAACTATTTTAAGAATGAGTTACTGGGTGATAATTAGATACTGAAATGCACCTAGTTTCACATATCAGTGCTCCTTTCCAATTAGAATGGCATTAGAGCGAAAGTGTAGCTATATAATTGTATGAAGAATAGATCTAATTTTCTCAATGTCACTGCAATATCACCTTTTGGCAGTGACAGCACTGAATGATTACGCATATCATTTAGCAATTGTGTTTTCGTCGTTTCACACGGAACTCTTCTTTTTAGAAAAAGGAAAAGGAAAATCAAAGAAAGAAATGCAGGCATGTGATTAGATTATAAATGAGCACATCAGAGAGAGAAAGAGAGAGGCCGAAATATATCAATATGTCATTGTTAATGCTGTCGTGCCTTAAATCTGCTGTGAATAACAGGTGGCGTTGTATTTGTTAACATCGGATAATTATCGTAGTCTTCGGGAAGGGCTATAGCTCAGTTGCAGAGCTTGCAGAAGTGGGATCATCTTTTGAATGGTCCTGGTTGTGGGCAGGCCCTCAGCTTGGTTACTCCCCCCCACCCTGGCATGGGCGGAGTAACGTTTTCATGCCAGGCTGGCACATAGCTGGCAACTTTCAGATTTGAAAATAAGGGATCAGCAGCCTCGAAAATAAGGGATCAGCAGCCTCACCTGTCCCGGGGACAGTCTACGGGATATCTAACCACCTGGGATAGCAGCGGGAAGTAGCGGGAAATGACGCTGGAATAAGGGGATTCCCCCCCCAAAAAAGGGAAGGTTGACAGCTATGGGGTGGCATCACAATCACCCCAGGCCTACTGGCCAATCATTTTGAGCGGGGGGATCATGGGGGGTTTAAAAGTGGCAGTGCGATGTGGGCTGTGCACCTGATTTGCGCTGCCAAACACCTGCCCACCATCCCTGTAATTTATGTGTTCTCTGGCCTTGCTTTCGACATTGGCTGGTTGCCTGTCTTGGGACAGGGGCCAAGTAGGAATTTTTCCATTTGGCATGGGCCACTTGGTTCTCGCCTACCTCTTAGCAATCGTCACATCTTTGTAAGGTTTGGCAGTTAGACATTGGCTCATTGATTTGCGGGGGAGGGAGGTCAGCCATTGCCTACCCCTCCATTGACCAAGGGTATTCTGTTAAAGGAATCCAGGGCCTGGTTCCTGTCTGAAGTCTGCTTGAGGGGCTAGGGCCATGACAGGCCTCTGGGAACACTGAGGAAAGATACAGGCTGGTTCCCCCGAGAGCCAGTGTGGTGTAATGGTTAAGAGCAGTAGTCTCGTAATCTGGGGAACCAGGTTCGCGTCTCCGCTCCTCCACATGCAGCTGCTGGGTGACCTTGAGCTAGTCACACTTCTTTGAAGTCTCTCAGGGGAAGGAAGGGAAAGGAGAATGTTAGCCACTTTGAGACTCCTTCGGGTAGTGATAAAGTGGGATATCAAATCCAAACTCTTCCTCCTCCTCCTCCTCCTCCTCCTCCTCCTCCTCCTCCTCCTCCTCCTCCTCCTCCTCCTCTTCTTCTTCTTCTTCTTCTTCTTCTTCTTCTTCTTCTTCTTCTTCTTCTTCTCGGGGTGGTTTACCCTTATTGACTACCTGCAAAGCAGGCAGGAGTCCAATATAGTCTATGCCAATGCCTAAGCCAATACCGCTCACATTTCTGTAATTCAATAAAGTTGTGGCCTAAAATTTTGCCAATAACCTTAAACTAAATATTATGTGTCCGTGTGAATATATTTTAACAAGGGGCTGGTCTGGAGTCCTTGCCACGTAAGTGCCCTAGGTTAAATCACAAGGTAGGCTCCTGTCTGAAACTCTGCAGTTGCACCGCTAGACTGTGTAGGATACACTAAGTTAGACATACAAATGGTTCAACTTGGAATGGTTGCTATGTCCCTCTGTTCTTAACTTTTCCTTTGCGAGACTTTATGGGGCAAAAATGAGGCATTAGAAACCTTCTGATCCTGTCATTTAAGGAAAACATGTGAAACAGGTGTCTCATGATTTGTCTCATGCATTTAGTAGGGGATGGGGGGAGGTATTTGATTCTCATAGAATCATAGAATTGTAGAGTTGGAAGGGACCCAAATGGCCACTTACTCCAACACCCTGCTGTTATTGTTGTTTAGTCGTTTAGTCGTGTCCGACTCTTCGTGACCCCATGGACCAGCGCACGCCAGGCACTCCTGTCTTCCACTGCTTCCCACAGTTTGGTCAAACTCATGCTGGTAGCTTCGAGAACGCTGTCCAACATCTCGTTCTCTTCTCCTTGTGCCCAACATCAGGGTCTTTTCCACGTAGTCTTCTCTTCTCATGAGTTGGCCAAAATATTGGAGCCTCAGCTTCAGGATCTGTCCTTCCATTGAGCACTCAGGGCTGATTTCCTTCAGAATGGATAGGTTTGATCTTCTTGCAGTCCATGGGACTCTCAAGAGTCTCCTCCAGCATGATAATTCAAAAACATCCATTCTTCGGCAATCAGCCTTCTTTATGGTCCAGCTCTCACTTCCATACATCACTACTGGGAAAACCGTAGCTTTTACTATACCCCCTGCAGTGTTTGCCTTTTCATTAGAAACTACTTAATTTGCACAAAACAAGGTGTGCAGAATTGCATATATTAGAGGAGAGTGTGAATTAAAAATACATTATAGCAGTGAAAGTAAAATACAAAAAATACATAATACACAAAATACATAATGACATAGCCAAAACTATGTATAAAAGTGTGTGTGTTGGGAGAATCTCACACTGAAATGATGGAAACTTTTCGTAAGTATTTTTTTTTTAATTGCAAACTGATATGCAAATGTGGAGAACTGAATTTATGATTGGAAACTAATGTGAAACTGAAGTAAACTGAAATGGACAGATGGCCCGTCTGTAGCACTTCAAAACCAAGATCAAGTTTAAACACTTCCATTAGTCTCCCAGATTCGTCAGCAACGGATATTCGCTGAGTCAAAATCTTTCAAGATAACATCACCTCTAGGTTGCAGGAGACTAAAGGAAGATATAAAACAGATAAGCATCATGAAAAAGGCATTGCTATGAAATTCCAATATGCCATAATCCAAGTTTACATAAAATAGGTCTTAAGGGTTTAATGTGGGGATTTATAGAGTGATTTATTCTCAAATAGCAGCCGAGAGGAGCAATATGTAATGAAACAGATTAACTGTTGTAAAAGAAAAGGTAAACAATGACATGATGGAGGTCTCCAGATAGATGCTGAACTTTTCAAAATGCAAGTGCTTCAAATTTATGTAAAAAGAGAAGAAAGTCATAACCTGCAACTGTAGGACTGGAACCCTGAACAGGAGCACTTCTTATAAGCTACACTGCAAGTGAAAATCATGTCCAGTGTAAGATTATAGGTATCGAAACCATTTGGGCTGTATCCTAGGACTTCCTTCCATGTTTTCTAAGCATGGGTCTGAGAGGTTTTGCTTTTGTCCTGCTGCTTTCCCTGGAAAAATCCACTGTTTATTGCTGAATAATAATAATAATAATAATAATAATAATAATAATAATAATAATAATAATTTATTATTTATACCCCGCCCATCTGGCTGGGCTTCCCCAGCCACTCTGGGCAGCTTCCAAAAAATATTAAAATACTGTGATACATCAAACATTAAAAGCTTCCCTAAACAGGGCTGATTTCAGATGTCTTCTAAAAGTCTGGTAGTTGATGTTCTCTTTGACATCTGGTGGGAGGGTGTTCCACAGGCAGGGCGCCACTACCGAGAAGGCCCTCTGCCTGGTTTCCTGTAACTTGGCTTCTCGCAGTGAGGGAACCACCAGAAGGCCCTCAGAGCTGGACCTCAGTGTCCGGGTAGAACGATGGGGGTGGAGACACTCCTTCAGATATACTGAATCAGAATGAATAACAATCAAGTTTGCTGCGGATTGACTTTTTTTTCCAATTCAGCAGTAAACAGCGGGCTCTCTCAGGGACAAAAGAAAACATCTCTCGGAAACGTGCCTAGAAATCATGGATCAAGCAGAAGTGGGGATGAGCCCTCAGTTAAAGTCACTTGGTTGTTTACTTGTCCCTCTGGTAGAATGCTTCTCCCTGGCAAAATTAAAACTCGCCCATCTCCTAGTGCAAGAGCCTATCAGCTGCAGCCTTTGATTTTCTGAAAAGAAATAGTATTACACAGTAAAATCCCATTTTGAGCATTTTCTTTTATACGCTGGGAACAAAACAAAATATCAGTGTACCTGCCTGATCCAGATGGCATCTGCTGGTATTTTAGGTAAATAATATGTCTGGATATCTATAGCTATACCTATAGTACCTGTTTATTGAAAAATCTAAATACTTGCAGTGGGAAATTACTCATAGCCTTAGGGCAATAAGCGCATGGAGATTAGAAAAGCAAGGAAAGAAGCAGAACATTTAGTTGATGAGAGCAACTGCATATGTTGCATACAAAGTTAGATCACTGAAACAAACCCTTTTGCTTCACTCCTCCAAAGGCAATCTGCGTGAAGAAACAGTTGTCTGTACAGGGATTTGCTTTAGTGGGTGCCGAAGAGCCTGATGTGAACATGAATAGGACAGTTTACACGCAGTATCGTAGCTTAGTAGTTCAGTAGCCCAGGCCATGTATTGTCTAGATAATAATGGGATTGCATCCTAGAGGGTGAGGAGGACTCCTAGGGACTGTGCCCAACATTAGCCCCACTCAGAGCAGTTCTGTTCCAATAAATGGGCACAACTAGCTTAGGTCCAGTCATTTCAGTGGATGCAATGGCCTGCGTCTCATCATGTTTCAGGGAATCCTATCCCACCCACAGTGGCAGCCAAGAAGCAGATAAACAAGAAGAGTTCTTACCAATTCTTTTTTTCAATATTCACACAGAGAGTGCACGTAGAAATACCATCTCTCTTAGATGATGGCATTGTCCCACCCCCTCCGTCTTTCCTATTCTGTGTCAACCCTGCGTCAGCTGATCTGTGCTTTCTGCCTCTGAGCTTTCTGTTCTCCTACTTTCAATGCACGCCTGGTCCTGGGAGAGAGGGGTCAGGAATGCTTTCCAAAGACACTGAGTCTCTCAGGTGTTTCTCCCCTGGTATTAACCACCATTGTAAATCTGTACTGTCCTCCTCTTCTCGGGAAAGTTCAGCAAGAGGGGGGGCAGTCCCCACCATTCCTCCCCAGTCCAGTCTCTGACAGGGCTACAAGCAATAAAAGTTTGTTGCCTTGTAGCGATTGCAATGGCTCTGCCCCGAGAAGGCCCTTGCTTGATGCAACCATAGGTCTCCATGTGCTGCACAGCACACCTTGTTTCTCAGTTGGGACTGAGAGATTATTTCCGCCTGCTTTGTCAACGCCGTCACCACCTTTCTTCCATTTCTCTCCCCCTCCCCACCAGTTCCCTCCTCGCCGCCGCCCTGCTCCGATGGACCCCAGCCAAGGCGCTTTACCTTAATGCATTCCGAACATCTGCACGCCGGTAATTTATTCATAGGCTGAAATCTCAGATCCCGGTTTGGGGTGGAGAAATGTTTACTCGGTCACTTGCACCCTGTTAATGCGGGGTGGCGACAGGCAAGCAGGTCGCCACGCGGCTGCCCATGGCTTCTGCGGCATCCGGAACAATGGGCCCTTATTTATTTATTTTAAGGAAGGGCAACCGGGAGGAGGGGATCAGAGATCCAGGAGCCTGTGTTGGATGTATCAAGAACCAACTAATGGACAGAAAGTGCTTGCTCGCTGACACATTAATTCCCTTCCCTGTCAGCTTGCATCACGGAAGAGTGTGCATGATGGGAATCTGCGTCCCATCACGCAATGGCACCTGCTGCTTTTCCATCTGCCAAACGAAATCGCTTCTTTGATTGCCCATTTTTCAGCCTAATGACTTTATTCTTACCCCCACCCCCTCTTTGCATTTTTTTTTAATTCACATTGTTTTAATAGAGGCCTCCCCTCCCCACCATCTCCCTTCCCCAAGGAGTGTTCCATATAGATATAGATATACATAAAGGAAGGAGGCAAACCTGTGCCCAAATTCAAATTGCCCCCCATAGCCCTGGTGCACAATTGTGCCTGATAAAGTTGTCATGGTGATAGCAATCTCCAAAGCGCAGAAGTGGCATTTGCCTGGTTGATTACTGGAAATAGCTCCGCCGATTCACAAACTGTTGAGCCCACGGGCAGGAACATTTGCCATATTTCAGCTTCGGGTTGGTTTCCTTTCGTCTGTGTGATTTTTGCATATTGGGTCACTTTCATTATCAAAAGCACATGAGAAATTCTGTGTTCCTCTTTACAGGCTGAGACCCATCCTATTTCCTGGGGGAATGGGCAGAAAAGGAGCCAACAAACAGGGAGAAATGGCCTTTGAATCTGGTCCAAGCCTGTTGATTTGGCTGGGATTCATCAAAGCAGCGAACCATTATTGCCTATCGGACATCTGTCAATAATAGAACTTGCAATTAACAGGCAGATATCATCAGCAATTTGCTGCTTCACACTTTCTATGTGGGAGGAAGAATCTTTGCAAATTCAGGCAAACGCTGACTCCACTCATCACAAATTTAAAGATAAAAGCTGCAGGGCCTTCAGTTGCGTTCCTTTTCTTTCCTCCTTCTCTTTAATTCCTTTTTTTTTTTTCTTACAGCAAAAATGGAACAAAAACGCCTCCCCTATTTTAGGCACAGATCGAGTTACAATCAGAGTGTGAATTGGCACAGACTCCTGAAGGAGGAAATAAGTCTTTGCGAGAATGTATTAGGGTTGCAAACTGCAAAGCTCAGACATGTGAAAATGGCAATGGAACTGTTTAGCTATGCATATGGAGTTATTTACATCTCAGCCTGCGCACAGATATTCAACTGGGCTCTTTATTACAGCCCAAGCAATAGCATCAAATTCTGTCACCTCAGTAAAAACCATTACGCCACCTTGAGGGAGGGCCAGTGTGACAGTCACATCTCTACTTTTCTGTGCTGCAACTGGAATGGTCTTAGATTGGTCACAAGCTCTCAGCATAGGCTCCCTCACAGGAAATCTGGTGAGAATAAAATTTATTTATTTTTATCGCCTTCCCTCCAAAGAGCTCAAGGCAGTGTTCATGGTTCTCACCTTCCCCATTGTGTCCTCATAACAACCCTGTGAGCTGAGAGAGATGGATTGGTCCAGTGAGCTTCATAGCAGAGTGAGAACTAGACCCCTGGCCTTCCAGGGTCAACACCCAAATCACCACGCCACCTTGACATAACCCTGCATGTGTCACAGATATGATTAATCCTAAATCAACGATAATAACTTTGATCACCTCCAGAATGTCATTATGTGAGTAGATGTCAGGCAGTAGAGGATGCAACCCCCATGGCAGGTGTGGCGATCACAAAGGATCACCAGATGTTTCACCATCTATTGATCCCTGTGCCACCACTTTATTTCTCGCTGCCACCACCCAGGCCCTACCTGGTACAATACTGAGTCCAGTCAGGGTTAAATTGGAACATAAACTTCTGTTTATTTATTGCAGTTTAACAAGCGTGTGGTTTCATAAATGGTATAGGTCAATTACAATCATGGGGTGCCTATCCAGACCTATAACTTCCGCTACGTGCTCTCACTCACTAAACCACCTCTCAGATGTTTACTTGTCTTCCTAGCCCCTAACTGTTCCTGACTCAGCTTATTTTGCTACACTAACTCAACCTACCCACAGACTCTATCCCAATTCACTCCCACTCCAACCAACCACCCAACTCCCAACGAACTCCTCCCTTCGCCCCTCCCAGAGCTAGTTTTATAGTCCCTCTGACTCCACCCCCCCTGGGTTCTGATTGGGTAACCTGTTTAACTATTTCACCTCCAGCACTCTCATATGTTAACGTCACAGCAGGTTGCCAGGAATGAATACGACAAGGAAAAGTTCTTACCAACTGCTTTTTATTCAATATTCACAGAGAGAGGCTTGGAAATCCAGCCTCTTGGAATAATTGTATTGCCCCAAGTGGATCTCCATCCCCTCCCTCTCTCCCTTCATGCGTCATCACTACGGTTGCTGAGAAGTTCATTCTCTGTCTGAGCTCTTTGCTCTCCTACTTTCAATGCTCACCGGATTCTGAGAGGTGGGAGTGTGGAATGCTTTCTAAAGACGCTGTGTCCATCAGCTGTCCCCCCTCTGATGCTTCTTCTTCCTCCTCTCCCATTATTTCCCAGCTTTCCCCCTCATCTGCCTCTGAGCTGTGACTTCCCTCAAACCCTTGTTGTAATTCAGAACTGTCTTCTCTGGAAGGGTCAAGCTGAGGAGGCGGTCTCTACCATTCCTCCTCTGCCCAGTCCCTGACAGTTCTCCATCAAGATAGATTGCTTCCTTGTCCCTATGGGCTCTAGCTTGACTTGGGCGTGTAGTTACCTGTGCTAAGATTCCTAATGTTTGTCCTTGGCACAAAAAGAAAAGAAGAGGAAGGATGAAACTGAGCTCTAGCACCACACTGGGTGGTGGTAATGCAAGATGTCAAGTTGTTATTAAAAATAACTGTGCAACTTATTCTAGAGGGTAGAGCCTTCAGTCCTTTTAGCGCATCTCCGTTTCTTACAGCAACAAGCAGTATATTTAGTTTCCTGCCAAGGTTATATGTTGCACCTAGGGGGAAGGGGCGGGGGTGCTGGTGGAGGGGGGGCGGCGAGAAGGAGAGTTGTGGGTGAGATACAGAGAGCTGGAAAAGAAGCGCAGCAGACAAAGGCTGGAATTATCTCTAATGGGTGAAAGACAGCTGTGACCCTTTGCTCAGTAAAGTGATCGAGGACCTCTGCTTTGACAGATCTCTTTCTGTTCTTTCAGAAACAATGAGACAGATGGAAGGAGAATGTCTTGATTTCACTCTGAGCTCTTTAAGAAACATTGCTGCAGAGAGCCTTTCAGATTTACCTCATGTTGGAAAGAAGCTATATTATTATTGCTTTAATATTTACAAATATAATGAAGATAATAATAATAATAATAATAATAATAATAATAATAATAATAATGCTCTCTTCACTTCTGATCCCAAGTAACTTGAATTATTATAATATATTTGTACCCTGACCATCTGACTGGGTTGCCCCAGCCACTCTGGGCGGCTTCCAGCATATATAAAAACACAGTAAAACGTTAAACCTTAGAAAGCTTCCCTATACAGGGCTGCCTTCAGATGTTTCCCAGATGTTGTATAATTACTCATCTGATGGGAAGGCATTCCATAGAGTGGGCATCACTACTGAAAAGCCCCTCTGCCTGGTTTCCTGTAGGGCTGGCATATTTCGAAAGGTGAAAATCAGGACACAAAAGTTGTTGAACATTATGAGGGCTGGTTTTTTTGGGGGGGGAGGGGTGGCCAAATCGTTTTTTGGTTTTTGCAAAATTTCACTTATCACAGGGTGGGACCCACCAGAAGGCTCTCATTGCTGGATCTTGATGGATGTGGAAACTTCAGGCATTGAATATGTATAGGATGATAAACTCCAACCACCTTCAATGCATGAATCACACCTAATCATATTATATTTTCCATTTGAACACGCTTAACAAAAAGGGAGCTAAAAAGAGCCCCCACCATAAGCACTACAACAAATGCCTTCACCTACCTCTTTCTTCTGGGTAACAGTCCAAAGCAGGCTCCACACGCTGAACTTCAACTCCCATCCATCCTGGCCATTGGCCATGCTAGCCAGGATGGATGGGAGTTGTAGTCCAAAGACATTTGGGGGCCACAGGTTCCCCATTTCTGATGCCACTACAATCCTTTCAGAAAGAGCCTTATGGAAATTGTTACAGAAGGTTGAAAATAGAACCATAAGGGGGGCAATGGGGGTGCTTTTGAAGTGAGAGCTCTGTGCAAAATTTATGGAGGGAAGGAAGGAAGGAAGGAAGGAAGGAAGGAAGGAAGGAAGGAAGGAAGGAAGGAAGGAAGGAAAGGCATAGAGGATAAGCCCCAAACATTTGCTTCTGCTGGACAACCAGCAGGAATGTCTAGACAGATATTTCATTTGCTGGGAATCACAGGTGAGGAGAGTGCTGTTGAACTCAGGTCCTGCTTGCAAGCTTCTTGGGGTCACCTGGCTGGCCACTATGAGAAAGAATACTGGATGAGATGGGCCATTGGTCGGATCCAGCAGGCTCATCTTATGTTCTTATTGAGAATCATCAACAGGGGTGCCAAACTTGAATAAAATATTGTGGGGGCCCAGGTAAGCCCCGCCCCGCACAATCTATCACATGACATGGTGCACAGATACCATTTGAATGGCAATGCCCATCAACTTTGGGGAAAATGGCAATAATAATAATAATAATAATAATAATAATAATAATAATAATATATTTTTATTTATACCCCACCCTTCCCAGTTCAAAAACCGGGCTCAGGGCAGCTAACAACAAATTAAAAAAAACTTTAAAACACTTAATTATAAAAGCAGCATAAAAGACAGTATAAAAACATGAATAACAATAAAAATCAAAAATCAAATAGATAATCACTGGGGCTAGCTGGTTGAATTGGTCCTACTTGGGCCAGTGAGGAGGCCAGGGGAGAATTAGCTGTGGGGTCTCATAGCAGGTGATCTTCATAAAAGGGGAGGGGGAGGGAAGAGAAGGGAAATAAAAGATCAGGCTGAATTCAAATTAAAGGCCAGGTGGAAAAGCTCTTACAGGCCCGACAGAAGGAGGTTAAATCCTGAAGGGTCCTAGTCTCATGAGACAGGGCATTCCACCAGGTCGGAGCCAAAGCCCCTAAGAGTTGGCTCCTATGATCATCAGTGATCTACCAGCAATCTACTGTCCAGCCCTGCCCTTTGGGGTGCAGTCCTTGGCCACGATGCAACAGCTCCATTGATCTTTGTGCCTCCCCCATGTTATGGACCAGAACTGTACCCCCTGTCTGTAACCCTGTCTCCAGATTTATTGCTGCGAAGCCCACACATTAAATAGAATGAATTATGCTGATCGCTTCAGGGCTGAACCAAAACATCATTGAAGAGAGTTTTGGTGCCTGAGTTCTTAACATTAAGCATCCTTCACGTTAATTTGGAATGGTGTAATGAGATGGTTTGATTTTTATTCTATTACTGTAATCTGCAACTCATTTTTTTAAAATAGCATGGTGCATGTTCCTTCATGCAATGTACTGGTAAGGCAATCTGCTGAACATAGCGCAATGATCTCTTCCCTGAAATGTGATGCTATTATTGATCAGTAATACTCAGAACATGTCCGTTGGCTTTCTTGTCGTCATGTACTTGTACCAACATGACATGAATCATATTGGTGCTATTACTTTCAGCAGTGAGGTTAGAGAGTCAGACTAGGATTTGGCAGACACGGGTTCAAATCCTCCGACTCAGCAGTAGAACTCGTGGAGTGACCTCCGACCAGCCACCGCCTCTCTGCTCAGCCTATTTCACAAGGTTTGCTGTAAGGATAAAGTAGAGGACAGCCATGCATGTCACCTTGAGCTCCTTGGAGAAGAGGTGGGATGGCATAGTCACTATGGCATGAGACTCTTAATCTCAAGCCTGTGGTTTTGGGCAAAAGATTCCTGCATAGATGATCTTCATGATACCTTCCAACTCCGCAATTTTATCCTTCTATGAATCAGGCCCGAGCCTGGTGTTTCTTAAGGGTCCTTGTGACTCAACCCTTTTGTTCTTTCAAAAGAGAGCACTCTAAAATGCGTAAAACTTGAGCTGTTGAGCAAAAAGCATAACAAGGACACAGCTGCGTAAACAAGCCCTCTCCTTTATCAGTCACAGCAAGGGATGGCCCTGGCTCTCTAGGGGAACAGAGAAAACACGTCAGTACCTTATCTTATGTGCTGACCACAAAATACGCGCAGACCGATGTCCGGGGAAAACGCCAGAAGCATGTTCCCGGAGATGATGACCTCTTTCCTCCCAGATAAGAGTAGGAAGGAAGATCCTTTTATGGTCAGAAGTACAGGAAGGAAGATCCTTTTATGGTTGAGAATACCAGAGCAGGAACATATGTGATGTCAACCTATGTACATAGGCCGATGTGGTTGGGTTCCTAGGGGAGGAGGGAGAGGGTGCCTGGAGGATATATATATTGCATGAAACTTCTCATTTCTTTGGACTTGCTGTGGACTTGATCACGCAAGTGCCTTCTGCTATCCGGAGAGCAGAATAAACTCTTTATTTGAATCAACCTCGGTGTCATTTGACTTCCTTCCTCCTGTCCCGGAGCAACGCAGACCCAATCGGTGAACTCCAATAAGAACTCCATGAGAAGGCCAACCTCAGATACAATTATTTGATTTGGGCTGATACAGCAAAGCGCTTCTTATGCTCTAATGTTCAAGATGTCCTTGGAGGCAAGAGTTATAATGAACATGGGCCTGGGGTTCAACTTACAGTCTTTCCCAATTTCTTCTCTTGCTGTAAGGAGTTTCATGGACCTCCCGCCAAGTACCTTTTTGTCCAAAGTTGACAGTCAACAGAAGCCAGCGAAAAGGTCCAGCTCCTTTTAACTCCCATAATCCAAGAATTGCCTGGGGGGGGGGGTCAATCATATTTGAAAGCACCTCCTTCCTGACCCAGACATGGCCCCTTAAAGCCAATCTTTCAGTGTCAGAACTTGCATTGAGCATCTGTCAAAAAGAATCTGTGCACGTGTGGAGAAACCGCAGCAGATCCAGAGATGTGTTTGCATCCTTCACAAGAAAGCTGTTCCACTTCCCTCTGAGAAGATTAAACTCCGATATTTCGGTTTCCTGTTCCCCCCTCCCCCCACGCTCTTACAATTTCACATCTCAGCACATAGAAAGCTTAGCCTCAGGGCATGACACACACGCCAATCAGATGCTGGGTTTCGAAACAGCTCAGCATATAGAATGGGGTTCGTCTTGAGTGATTCTTTCCATGTCAATAACTCCCTTTGCTCTTTTTGCCTCTTGCCCTGGGATTCTTAGAAATAGACTCATCGGGGTTGTCAGTGGCTTTTTCTCCAGCTTTCTCCAATCCTCCCTCCTTTCCCCGCTTAATTAGCATAACAATGTGCTTCTCATCCCCATCCATGGAGATGCACCGAAGTGTGTGACCGTGAGCAAACATCTTAAGGTTTTGTGGCAAAGCAACAACAACATGAGACCATGAAGTTACTCTGCTTTTGATTAACGCAATCAGTTGAACCTTTCACCATCTTTGATGCTTGCTTCATTGAACACTATTCACATTGTTCAGCATACTCACGATGGCATTTTTGCTCTCTTGCTGAATGAACTAAGCTTAAAATTAAGACAAAATGCTTGGGCAGCAAATCGATTCATGTCTCTTCTTCAGGGGCACTGTTCCCCCATGCTCAAATTAGTGTGTGTGAGGGGGAGAGGCAGGAATCCTTATTGAAACTCACAAGACCCACCCCTTCATCCCTAGCAATTTTCACCAAATCGTGCCTCTTCTAAAAACAGGAGGGCTGTTGCAAAAGGTAGGATCTTTGCCCACCTTGCAAACTACACCTTCCATAATCTCTCTAGGTTTTGTGCACCACTCTGGTTTTTGTGCATCAGGCTGGTGGAGAGAGAAAATGAGGAAAGTGGGGGGAATCTCCCTCCTCTCGTCTCCCCTTATGGAATGGTTTTGTCAACTAAGGATTATTTTAGTTTAGAGAACAGGCAAGTAAGAGGAGACATGATAGTTGTTGTCGGTAGCATCTGTCTGTCTCGAGAGACAAGGAAGTGCATCTCTGGAAGTGAAATCAAAACCCTGGGACACAAGCCAGGGCAGTGTGAATGGAGGTCCTGAGCTGCCCACATGACAAGAGCCCCCTATCAGCCTCACTGACAGGGCCGGATTTAGGTTGGATGAGGCCCTAAACCACTGAAGGTAATGGGGCCCTTTATATGTCTAGCTGTCCTTTGTCAACAACATATGTCAAATAGCTCAACCAAAGGCCTGGTTAAAAAGGAACGTTTGTGCCTGGTGCCTAAAGTGTGTAATGAAGGCGCCAGCTGAACTTCCCTGAGGAGAGCATTCCACAGACAGGGAGCCACTGCAGAGAAGGCCCCGTTCTCATGTTGCCACCCTCCAAACCTCTCAAGGAGGCACACGAAGAAGGGCCTCAGAAGGTGATCTCAGGGTCTGGGTAGGTTCATATGGAAAGAAGCGGTCCTTGAGGTATTGTGGTCCTGAGCCATTTAAGACTTCATAGGTCAAAACCAGCACTTTGAATTGGGCTACTAATTGGTAGCCAGTGCAGTTGGACCAGGATCAGTGTAATATGCTCAAACCATCTTGCTCCGGTGAGCAACCTGGCCGCTGAATTCTGCACATGAAAGAAAATGGTTCTTCACACTGTGCAAACTTAAACCATGGAATACTTTCCTGCAAGAGACAGTGATGGCCACCAATGTGGAGGATTTAGAAGAGGGTTGGACAATGCATGGAGGAAAAGGCTGTCAATGGCTACTTGTCATGGTGGCTATGCTCTGTCTTATGGCTGGAGACAATATGGTTCTGAATACCAGTTGGTGGAAACCTCAGGAGGAGGGAGTGCTGTTGTGGTCCTTCTTGCAGGTTTCTTACTAGCAATGGGTTCCTTCTTAGGGAATGTTTTTCTTTTCCTAGATGCCGAACTAGATGGGTCCCTGGCTTGATCCTGTCGGGCTGTTCTGATGTGCTTAAGTGCATCTTCCACTTGCAAAGTAGGTGAAAGGAAATGGGGAAGTGTATTTTGGAGATAGGGAATTATCCAGAACTGCTTAGGAGAAAATTATGGGCTTCTGTAGATGGGAGGGAGGTATTTTCCATACCCTCAGATTCTCCCTCCCTCTCTCTTTGTAATGATATTTTGTTATTTTCTTTCCATACAGAAAGTTACATTTGTTACTCAACAATTATATTCGGATTCAACAAAACTAGTTACTTCCCGCTCACCCAATATCGATGTTTATGAATCAAATTACATACAGTTGTGTTTTAAGGTTCTGTCTTATTTAATTTCATTGCCTATAACATGTTTCTTAATAAATTCTGCTGCTTTCTTACTCTTCAAACCCAGCTGCGGTCTTCACATATGGGAAATAACTTTTCAAATATAGACTAGAAGTGGTTTTCGATCTTGTTTAGAAGATTCTAAATTTTGTATTTTTTATCAGTGCCGTCAGTTTTGCCATCTCTGCACATTCCAAGATTGTCATCAACCAATCTTCCTTTGACGGTGTTTTCACCTTCCATTTCCAAACGTAGAGAATCCTTGCCTTTGTAGTTACACACATAAATACCGTTGAGACTTACTTTGGGTTTTTGATGTCTGGTATCCCCAGCAGGAAGGATTTTCTCTCTCTCATTGTTGTTGTTTAGTCAATTAGTCATGTCAGACTCTTCGTGACCCCATGGACCAGAGCACGCCAGGCACTCCTGTCTTCTACTGCCTCCCACAGTTTGGTCAAACTCATGCTGGTAGCTTCGAGAACACTGTCCAACCATCTGTCCTCTGTCGTCCCCTTCTCCTTGTGCCCTCCATCTTTCCCAACATCAGGGTCTTTTCCAGGGAGTCTTCTCTTCTCATGAGGTGGCCAAAATATTGGAGCCTCAGCTTCAGGATCTGTCCTTCCAGTGAGCAATCAGGGCTGATTTCCTTAAGAATGGAGAGGTTTGATCTTCTTGCAGTCCATGGGACTCTCAAGAGTCTCCTCCAGCACCATAATTCAAAAGCATCCATTCTTCGGCAATCAGCCTTCTTTATGGTCCAGCTCTCACTTCCATACATCACTACTGGGAAAACCAGAGCTTTAACTATACGGGCCTTTGTTGGCAAGGTGATGTCTCTGCTTTTTAAGAAGCGTCTAGGTTTGTCATTGCTTTTCTCCCAAGAAGCAGGCGTCTTTTAATTTTGTGACTGCTGTCACCATCTGCAGTGATCATGGACCCCAAGAAAGTAAAATCTCTCCCTGCCTCCATTTCTTCCCCTTCTATTTGCCAGGAGGTGGCATGACCTTAGTTTTTTTTTTATGTAGAGCTTCAGACCATATTTTGCACTCTCCTCTTTCACCCTCATTAAGAGGTTCTTTAATTCCTCCTCACTTTCTGCCATCAAAGTTGTATTATATGCATATCTGAGGTTGTTGATATTTCTTCTGGCAATCTTAATTCCGGCTTGGGATTCATCCAGTCCAGCCTTTCGCATGATGAATTCTGCATATACCGGTAAGTTAAATAAGCAGGGAGACAATATACAGGCTTGTCGTACTCCTTTCCCAATTTTGAACCATTCAGTTGTTCCATATCCAGTTCTCACTGTAGCTTCTTGTCCCACGTACAGATTTCTCGGGAGACAGTTTACATAAAATTATACACAGTAACTAACCATTCCAAAATATAAAGATAAAAAAAAGCTTCTTTGGAACCTTCGGACCACCTTCCCTCCCTCCATAGGTTCCAATTCTAAAGATTTTTTCTTTTTTCTTTTTTCTTTTTCATGCATCTTTTACCGTTATCCATCTGTTATATAATCATAGCAAACAAAGTTCATTTCACTTTACAAGTGTCCTTGTATCCCAGCTAATGATTTTAACTGTCTACAGTGGTCTTTAAAGTATATTAAGAAGTTATTCCAGTCCTTTGAAAATATATGGTCTTCCTGGTTTCTGATCTTTCCCATCAGTCTTGCCAATTCTGCATATTCCAACAGCTTGGTCTGCTACTCTTTTCTGGTCAGTACATCTCCTTCTTTCCATCTCTGGGCTAGAAGCATTTTCGTTGCCATCGTTACATACATAAACAGTCTTCTACAGTGGTACCTCTGGTTAAGAACTTAATTTGTTCTGGAGGTCTGTTCTTAACCTGAAACTGTTCTTAACCTGAGGTACCACTTTAGCTAATGGGGCCTCCCACTGCCGCTGCACCGCCACCACACAATTTCTGTTCTCATCCTGAAGCAAAGTTCTTAACCCCAGGTACTATTTCTGGGTTAGCAGAGTCTGTAACCTGAAGCATCTGTAACCTGAAGCGTCTGTAACTTGAAGCATCTATAACCCGAGGTACCGCTGTATTTTATTTTGGTAGCTCTTCACCTATTATACCTAACCAAAAAAACTCTGTTTTTTTAAACAAAAGTTTTCTTAAACATCTTCTTTAACTCATGGTATATCATTTCCCAGAAAGCTTTTGCCACTCCACAGGACCACCAAATATGATAAAAGATATCCTCTTTCCTTTTACATTTCCAGCATTTTGAGCTGGTTCAAGTTTGATCTGGTTCTATACATTTTCACAATTTTACCAATGGTACATCATTTTCATATAATTTTTTTTTCAACGAACAGCAACCAGCAGGAAGGATTCTGGTCACTTTGGAAAAATCACTTTGATTTTTTTCTTAATATACCCTCAGATTCTCTAAGAAAATTATCTGAGTTTCCCCAGCTCCCCTTCTCTCTGTTTGTGTGCGTGTAGGGTTTTGTTTTTATAGGATTTCTAAATTAATCCATGAAGAGCTTTGGAAAACATACGCCCCTCCACAATCAAATACTAACTGCTACTGCATGTCACCAGTCAAATCATGTTTTTTTTTTACTGATGCATGGGACATACTGGCAAATTCTGACTTTTGCTACCAGCTAGCTGTCAAACCTGGATTACCTCTGCAGAGTCTTGGGCTGCTGAAAACTGTTGCTGATAATCAAAGATTCATCACAATTCAGCATTTGAGGGGTTTGCTTCAATGTTTTGACACTGGGGTGAAGCAGAGAAACATTATCGAGTTGATGTTCCTGCAGGATCTTCTTAGAAAGGATCCAAAATTTACAACTAGCTCCTCATTGACATCCCCAGAACTTGATTTGCAGAAAGGGAGGGAAAGATGGAATTAACTGTCCTAAAAGATTAATTTGCATTTACCATCCACAATAGATTGAATAAATGGAAAGCAATTATGAATGAGATAAAAGTGAAATAATATATAATCTCAGCAAAGTGTTATGGTGATATACCTTAATGCAAATCTAATTAATGCAAGAAGCCAAATTATTATTCATTTATGACTAAGTAAAATGAATCACACAATGGAAAAATAGGACATAGGAAAGAAAACTCTTTCAGAGGGCTGTCAGCCCTGTGATATAGGAGGGAAACTTAAGAAGGAGTTTAAATAATAACCAATGTTTGGGTTGTGCTTTGTTCGTTCAAAGCATTTCACGTGCATGGATATTGGGAAAGGCACTGTTTGCAGAGCAGCAGAGAGTCCCAAAGGACGTGCTTAACCATAGGGTGGGCACTTTTGCATCACCAAAATGAGGACAAAAAGAAAAGAGGTTTGCATGCAACTGGTAATGCTTGTGTCTCTGTATGTAGATAGAGATATAGATGAGATTTGATTGATTGATTGATTGATTGATTGATTGCATGATTTGTATTCTGCTCTTCAGCCCCAAAAGACTCCCAGAGTGATTCACAATCAGAACAAGACTGTCACTACCAGCAGGTTTATAATCTAATAAACATCAAGAGGAATGGAAGAAATTTAAAGATTATTTAGTTAAATGTGTTAAGATAACCTAAATAGAAATACTTGTGAGTAACAAATTGGCCTAGGATCTAAATATATGAAAGTGGATAATATTAAGTATAGAAATCGATATGAAAAGAAAGAAAGATGTTAATTGACTAAGTAAATTTTATGTGAAAATAGTTTTGGAAAACTGCTACAATGATTGATGTGGAAACTCAGTCGGGGGGGATTCAAGGAGGTCGTTTAACAATGTCAACAGAAGCGGAATTATTGCAGTTAGGATAAATGTTTGTTTGTTTGTATTTGATGTTTTTGTTTTATTTGTTTATTATAAATTTGGAAAACCAATAATTTTTTTTGAAAAAATATAAATAATCTAATAAACATGACACACAAGGGGAAAGGGTCAGGGAGGAAAGAGGAAAAGTGAAATTGAAACTCGGGCACCAGTTTCTAAACAACTGTTGGCAGGGCCATCTTAAGTATATCTGGTGCCGTGGTGCAAAGATCCCTCTGGAGCCCCCCAGCAACTCCAAAACAAGGGAGGGGGCGGTAGAAAATGTCCTCTGCCTCCCCCACCGCCTTGATCCTCGGTGTGGTGGTGGCGATCAAGCAGGAAAATGTGCTGGCGGACATGCTCTCCGGCGCTGGAGCGCCCAAGAAGGCACCCAGGAAAGCTGCGCACCACCTTTCGCTAGGAAGCAGGAGGAGGACAATGACCGAGAGCAGGGCTGTCTTTAGCAGATGCATAGGCTTGGGAAGGAAGTTGCACGCCTGCCAGCCATCTAGTTGGCGGGGCACAGCTGGCGGGCATGCAGGGAAAGGGGAGGCTGTGGGCAAAGCTGCGCAGCTCCCCCACTCGCTAGGGCGCTCCTGAGAGGCTAGCGCCCTGGCAGTGGCATAGCGTGGGTTGTCAGCACCCAGGGCAAGGCAAGTAATTTGTGCCCCCTTACCCGTGGATTTGCGCCCCCTAACCCGTGGACTTGCACCCCTAACCCCCAGATGTTACGCCCGGTGCGGCCGGCCCCCCTGCACCCCCCACGCTACGCCACTGCGCCCTGGCACAACGAACCACTAACACCAATGGGAGAGACGGCTCTGACTGTTGGGTGTGTGAAATGAGTTAGAAAAAGATTTGGACAAATCCCCAATCAAGATCCAAAGTGGAGTCATTCTGGACAATTTTGGGGGCTTATCAAAGCCTAAGAGATTTCTACATGGCCCAGAAGCAAAATGGAGACCTCCATAAACCAGTGTGGAGCCAGTGTGGTGTAGTGTTAAGAGCGGTAGTCTCGTAATCTGGGGAACCGGGTTCACGTCTCCGCTCCTCCACATGCAGCTGCTGGGTGACCTTGGGCCAGTCACACTTCTCTGAAGTCTCTCAGTCTCACTCACCTCACAGAGTGTTTGTTGTGGGGGAGGAAGGGAAAGGAGAATGTTAGCTGCTTTGGGACTCCTTCAGGTAGCGATAAAGCAGGTTATCAAATCCAAACTACTACTACTACTACTACTATTCTTCTTCTTCTTCTTCTTCTTCTTCTTCTTCTTCTTCTTCTTCTTCTTCTTCTTCTTCTTCTTCATGCTTCAGAGAATTGGATGTTTCAAACGATGCTGCAGGCTGTGTGTCTGCACTGTGGAGACGTTCTTCCTCAACCTTTGTGGGTAAGGAGTATGCCAGGTGAGAGATTAGAAAGCCATGAGGTTTTCTAGTGTCTGCTATGTTGCTATTTTGCACCAACTGTAAAATAAAGCTGTACGGAGTCTTTCCTTGGCTTGTATCCCATGAACCTTTGGCTGTTTCAAAATCAACACCTGCAGGAGTTCAGAGCAGGATCTGGCATGAATGATATATGGCAATAAGGCACCAAGTCCTAATATTCCCTTGTTAGTGGTTTCTTTCTAAAGTACTAATCCCATATTCAAATCCAACATCTGAGCAGAATGTAATACTCTCTCCGCTATTCCAGAAGTTTGTTGGTGTTTAAAGTTAATTTTAGTGCAGAAGTGTATTTGATTTGAGGGATGTTTAATGCATTAACATCTACCTTCATCTCTCTGCTTTGAACTGGAATTTTGAAGAGGTTCCTCAATCTCGTGTTTAAAAAATGGCTACCATTCAGAGATTCCCCCTCCCCACTTTGTTCTCTCAAGTAGGCAGCTTATTTTCTTTTAATCACTGGAAAAGCTCTCCCTAATTAGGAAAAGGCTATCTTGTTTGATCTATGATCACACATTTATCTGCAAATGCTCACAAATTGCGTTATGTAAAAGAAGTCAAATGGTGTGTAGAACTCATACCTTTCTGGTTCGAGGAAATGCAACATTTGACAGACCATTCCAATGAAGCATTTTGTTTAAAAAAAGCTTTTTATGAACCACCCTAGTAGGGCAGTAATTGTTCCTTGATACTTTGTCACCCCACTCCATGACGGCACCTGGGGCGGACTGCCCCCCCGTCCCCCCCTTTCCTATGCCCCTGCCTCAGGTTAAGAACTTAATTCGTTCTGGAGGTCCGTTCTTAACCTGAAACTGTTCTTAATCTGAGGTACCACTTTAGCTAATGGGGCCACCTGCTGCTCCCACCATGCGATTTCTGTTCTCATCCTGAAGCAAAGTTCTTAACCCGAGGTACTATTTCTGGGTTAGCGGAGTCTGTAACCTGAAGCGTCTGTAACCTGAGGTACCACTGTACAGGGGAGCTTTTAATGTTCAATGTTTGATTATGTTTTATATATGTTGGAAGTCTCCCAGAGTGGATGGCGCAACCCAGCCAGATGGGCAGGTAATAATAATAATAATAATAATAATAATAATAATAATAATAATAATGGACATCCCTGTTTTCACCAGAAAAATGTTGTGGGCATGGGCTTCCAGCAACTGGCTTCAGAAGGTTGGAGGCTGAACATCCTCACTCATATCCATTGATGGTCTTTTCTCCTCCATGAATTTGTTCAATTCTCTTGGAAAGCATCACAGCCCTCATGAGAGTGAGCTCCATAGTTTAACTTTTATCTCTCCTGAGCCATCCAGCGTTCATCTTCATTGGAAGTCGCTGAGTTCTGGTATTATGAACACATCTCTATCCATATTCTCTGTGCCAGGCGTAATTTTATTAGCGTCTATCATATCTGTTTACAAGTGAATACTATTTCCACCTGCTGAAAAAAAAATATCACTGGACAGAGGAGGCATTTATTGGCAGTCAGAAAAAGACCACTCCAAACCTGTGAGTGGCTTTGGCTTGGCCATCTTTGTTACCACAAGACAAGGAGAGAGAAAGAGGTGGGGCAGGGGATCAGCTGTACATTTCCACCTAACTGAATTGTGATCATTTTTCTTCCTCCTTTCCAAGTCGTATCAGCCCTCATTTCCTTCTCACCTCTCCTCTCCTTCTTAAAATATCCTCATTAATCCCAGTAGCTGCAAGACTTGTTATGGCTGCTAATTTAATTTCTCACCAGGTACCCGAGCCTCACATTGCCTTCACAGTCCTTGTGCCCTCTGACTCCTTGCCATATGCCTTATCTGTCCCTATCTCCCTATGCCTGCATCTCCATGATCATATGTACGCCTGTTTGGCACAGGCCTTCAAAAACAACCTGTGTGACTGTCCAGGCTGCAATAGCATCTCCTGCCACCTTTGACTCTACCGCTCTTTCTTCCTACAGTTCTTCTTATCAACCTCCAGGCTCTCCAGCACTTATTTCCTTTCTCTTTTTTTCCCTCCCCTGCTTTATGAGATTTTGTTGTTGCCAGCGTTGCTTGTCAGCATATAATTCATTAGTAGCAACCCATGCTGGGAGTAGTTACTGCCTTGTCTGGTATCATCTTACAATCTGTCACATTTTTTTATGGTTTTGTTTCCCCCTCCTAGTGAAAAAGCAGTCAGACTCCTCCATCTTCCTTCTTAGAGGTGATTAAACGTCCCTGCTTCTTACATAGCTGTGCAGTGTCGAGGAAAAGAAGACAAGCATACCCTTGTTCCCCACCCTCCCCTTCCTCTATACTTCTTGTAGCTCTTGCCTCTCCCCACCTCCTGCCTCTGTGGTCTTCTGCACTAGCGTGCAAGGACCTTGGGATCAGGTCAAATCCAAGGGACCGTGAATGAAATGAGAATAAGAGTTCAGGTAGTGCTACAATAACAGGTTGATTTGATGGCTTGGGGCTGCAGCTCAGTGACAGAGTGTCTGTTTTGACAGAATCAGAGAAGTGCAGAGTTGGAAAAGAACCTAAAACTCATCTAGTCTAACCCCCTACAATAGAGGAATCTTTGCTAGGTCATATGTAGCAGATCTTAAAAAGCAGAGACTTCACTTTGCCGACAAAGGTCTATATAGTTAAAGGTCCGTATAGTTTTCCCAGTAGTGATGTATGGAAGTGAGAGCCGGACCATAAAGAAGGCTGATCGCCGAAGAATTGATGCTTTTTTAATTATGGTGCTGGAGGAGACTCTTGAGAGTCCCATGGACTGCAAGAAGATCAAACCTCTCCATTCTGAAGGAAAACAGCCCTGAGGGCTCACTGGAAGGACAGATCCTGAAGCTGAGGCTCCAGTACTTCGGCCACTTCATGAGAAGAGAAGACTCCCTGGAGAAGACCCAGGTGTTGGGAAAGATTGAGGGCACAAGGAAAAGGGGACGACAGAGGACGAGATGGTTGGACAGGGTTCTCGAAGCTACCAGCATGAGTTTGACCAAACTGCGGGAGGCAGTGGAAGACAGGAGTGCCTGGCGTGCTCTAGTCCATGGGGTCACGAAGAGTCGGACACGACTAAACAACAACAACAAATGTGGCAGATGGTATCTCTGGGTAGAGCTGGGAGAGAACCCTTGTGTGAAACCTACTAGCCAGGGCAGGTGATACCAAGCTAGATGAAACAACGGGTCTGATTCTGTACAGGGCAGCTTCCTCTTTGGAATGGAATATTAGAACGTTAAGAGCATCTGCTTTGCATGCAGGAAGTCCCGGGTTCCCTCTCTGGCATCCCTAGGTAGGGCCGGGAGAGAATCCAGCCTAATGCCATGGAAAGCTGCTGCCCCTCAGTGTAGACAACTGGAGCTAGATGATCCCTCTCAGTTTAAGGCAATTTCCCATGTTCCTTTTGCAAAAGTGGAAGAACATACATTGAAATTAGTTCCAGAAGACACTGTTTCATTGTTGTAGTAAAGTTTAAATAGGCCTCCCATGGGCACAACAACAACAAAGAAGCTGCCAAAAGTGGCAGTGAAATATTATTATTAATAATGATTTATTATTTATACCCCACCCATCTGGCTGGGTTTCCCCAGCCATGCTGAGTGGCTCCCAACAGAGCACTAAAAACATGACAAAACATCAAACCTTAAAAACTTCCCTAAACAGGGCTCCCTTCAGATGTCTTCTAAAAGTCAGATAGTTGTTTCTTTCCTTGTCATCTGATGGGAGGGCGTTCCACAGGGCGGGCACCACTACTGAGAAGGTCCTCTGCCTGGTTCCCTGTAGCTTCACTTCTCGTAGTGAGGGAACCACCAGAAGGCCCTCAGCGCTGGACCTCAGTGTCTGGGCTGAACGATGGGGGTGGAGACTCTCCTTCAGGTATACTGAGCCGAGGCCATTTAGGGCTTTAAAAGTTAGCACCAGCACTTTGTATTGTGCTCGGAAACGTACTGGGAGCCAATGTAGGCCTTTCAGGACCGGTGTTATTTGGTCCGGGCGACATTCCCAATCACCAGTCTAGCTGCCGCATTCTTGATTAATTGTAGTTTCTGGGTCACCTTCAAAGGTAGCCCCACATAGAGCACATTACCGTAGTCCAAGCAGGAGATAACCAGAGCATGCACCACTCTGGCAAGACAGTCTGCGGGCAAGTAGGGTCTCAGCTGGCATACCAAATGGAGCTGGTAGACAGCCGCAGAATGAAATGGTAGTGAAACAGTGCAAAAACACATTTTCAGGAAGTTGACTTGACATTTAGAGACCATTTTGTTCACTCCCAAGCCCTGAACTTCATGCATTGAAAATGTTCATCCCTGAAAATTCAGAACCAAAAGATGGACAAGCTTTAGCAATTGGGCCTGTTTTCTCACTAGTCTCCAACCTGCTGTGGCAGCGTGGCAGTTGCCCTGACTGTCAAATGTAGAAGATAGCAGAGGGCTTTTTGAACCCTGGGAGGACGCAGCTGAGCAAACAGTGTTAATTTTGTTATCTCTCCTGGGCCAAAGTATGCTTAAAATTAGATGTGACCAAAAAACAAACAAACCTTGCTGTAATCTTAGATGTTGCTAACTAGTTTTCATACCTCCATGTGACGTGGGCTACAGTCCTACGTACTTGCTTAAGTTCCACTGAGGTCAATGGGATTTAAAGAGCTTGACTGGAAACAGGATTGTACACATTGGCTTTGGGGTGGACAGCTCACCACCTTCAGAACCTAATCTGCCCCTGTTCTCTCCATCGTAATATTCCAGTCCTTGCACCGGCTCCACCAGATGAAATGGATTACTGGACGTGATGTGCATGAGATATATCATCTGCATCTGTTTTGTTTGTGTGATATTTTTAATAACTTATTTACCAGGAGAAGGAAGCGTGCCTTAAAAATAGCCAGCCACGGGGCCTTTAGCATTAAGTGCACCTGTTTGTGCCTTAAACTCAATTATTTTTCATGTTTGCTCTCTAATCCTTCATTATTTGAAGATGACAAGAAAAGAATGCATTGGGATCGGAAAGGAAAAACAAATGAACTGTTAGCCCATATATTTATATATGACAACCATCTTCTCAAACTATATATAGAGAATATTTTTGACATTACACTAGATGTGAGGGGAGAAGAATCTTTATTAACTGTGGATTTTCTTTTCTTTTCTTCAGCTGAAATGGGAGGTGATATTTCAGTATCCATCTTGAACGTTTTCAACATGTTTTGAAATTTCTCTTTATAGCAGGTGTGGGGAAGCTTTGACTGAACTACAACTCCCATCAGCCCTAGTGAGTATGGCCAATGGGCAGGGAAGATGGGAATTGTAGTTCAGTAACATCTGGAAGTCAAAGGTGCCCCAGTGCCATGCCTTACAGAGACTATATTACCAGCTTTGTAACTTTGTTTTCTTTCTTCTTTCTGTAATTCTTAAACTCTTAATAAATATTACATATATATATATATATATATATATATATATATATATATATATATATATATATATATATATATGCTTTCGTAGATTTTCATGGCTCAGATATGTTGACGACACCTTTGTAATTTGGCCACACGGGAAGGAAAAACTGGATAGCTTCCTCACACATCTCAACAGCCTACACCCCAAAATACAATTCACTATGGAAATAGAAGCCAACAACCAACTTCCCTTCCTTGACGTCCTAATCTACAAAAAACCTGATGGCTCCCTAGGACACACTATCTACCGGAAAAAAACACACACCAACCGCTACTTACATGCACAATCACACCACCACCCTGCACAAATAAACTCCGTAGCCAAGACTCTCATCTCCAGAACCAAACGCCTGGCTGACAAAGACCACTTGACAACTGAGTTACAGAATCTCTCAAATGTGTTAATTGCCAACGGATACCAGCAAAACAGGGTTACGAAGCTAATCCAAAAAGAAACACCCCCCAAAAACCAAGACACAGAAGAAAACAATGGCATGGCCCTCCTTCCTTATATCAAGGGCACTACAGATAAAATTAGCAAAATCCTCCATAAACACAATATCAAAACAGCCTTTTGCACCAACCAAAAAATAGCCAATATCCTCAGAAACCCCAAGGATAAAATCCAGTTGGAAAACCAAGGGGTCTATGAAATACCCTGCAAAGTCTGCCCAGCCACGTACATTGGACAAACAAACAGACGAATAAATGCACGTATCGCAGAACACAAGAATGCCGTCAAAAAAGAAGAAAAAACTTCCTCTCTTTTCCAACACATGAAAGAAACAGGACACGAAATTAATTTTGCAGATTCCAAATTGCTCTTTAACATGGAACATCACCACAAGAGAATAATCATGGAAGCCATCGAGATAGAGAAACACCCTCACAACATGAACAAGCGTGACGACACATCCCGCTTGCCAGACATCTGGAAATTAGCCCTCCCCACAAAAACTGACACCAGATCCAGAGGCACACAGAACGCTATCACCAATCAACCACACCAGACCCAAACCCAGACCCTCTCCACAGATAAATTACAGACACCATCCAGTAGCCAAACCATGGTGGCACCTCCGGATGCTGCACCCCCCTGCAATCCCTACACAGATCTGGCTGACACAGGCCACAAAACCACAGCTCGCCCCTATACACGAAGCCAAGCCAGAGCACAACTAAGTGCAGTACAGCCATCTTCTCAGAAAAACTCTTCACAAAGTTCAAGAGGTCAAGACACAAAGACTTTAGCAACTAATCCACACCTAATGACCCACCTAAGTGGTACTCAGGATATCACTCAAGAAATCACTCAAGATATCCCTCAAGTAATTAAGGAACAAAAGAAGAAAAGGCACACTAGCCTGGGAACTTCCTCTCTGCCCAGAACATTGGAGGCTATACACCACACCCCCTCAACAGTATTTATAGGAACTCAAACACTGAGATCCTGCTCTGTTCCAGTAACAAGAAGCCGAAAGCACCAGCCTGAAGATGACGAGTGAGACCTCGTCGAAACGTCGCCTAGACACCCCAACTTTTACACGGGAAGACACCCGAGGACACCAAAACCTGCATATATATATATATATATATATATATATATATATATATATATATATATATATATATTACCAGCTTCACCTTATTGGATCATGCTGTTCCCCACACCCAGTCAGACATACAGGCATCCAATCTGGCGGCATACATGGTGTGTGGGCATTCTGGAAAGCTTGAATGGGCAGATTTCATACTCTTTGGACATGGTTGATATTGACATACTGCAGGCAAGGCAGGTTTTTGGTATGGTGGAAGTTGTCCACATCAGTGATGGACAATCAAGCAGTGGAAACCGAGGGGAGAAGCATTCAAGTTGCACCCTAGATAGTCCACACTACAGGCTCTGCTGTGTTGGTTGCCTGGACCTCTGACTGGCTATGTAGACCTATCTCATTTATCTGAGGAGGTGTATAGCATAGGAGCTGGCCTTACACTAGGTCAGGTTCTTTGGCCATCTAGTTAAGCGGTTCTCAACCTGTGGGTCCCCAGATGTTGTTGGACTACAACTCCCATCATCCCTGAGCTCTGGCCTTACTAGCAACAACAACAGCTGGGGACCCACAGGTTGAGAAAGGCTGATCTAGTTCATCATTACCCAATGCATTATTTTGAGCTCAACTCCCAACAGCCCCAGTTAGCCTGTCCAGTGGTGAGGGATAGTGGGGTTTGTAGCCAAAAAACATCTGGAAGGAACCGAGTTGGGAAAGGCTGATCTAGCCCATCAGGGCTGGCTGAAATGATGCTCTTGCCCTTGCCAAGCTGAATAAAGTATCCAAAGGCAGTCAGGTTTGGGGACACCTGAAGCAGAAAATCCCCAAAGGCAGCTCTCTCTTGCTCCATGGCAGTAGGCATACAACAATTAATTAAGTAACTAACTAGCTATCCATTTGCTGCCAACCAAATCCAGCAGCTTGAGATAGCTGCTTCACTCTGCCTAACGGATGCTATCTGATCCTTCTAACCTGAAATGACATGCTTGGGAACCAGGCTGTTCAGCATCCATAGAATATAGAAATCATAGAATTGTAGAGTTCGGAGGGATCCAAAGAGTGAACTACTCCAGCCCCATGCAATGTAGGAATCACAGCTAAGGAATCCCTGAAAGAAACCAAGCAAAGTACTCTACCCAGGGATGTAGGGGGACAGAGACATTCAGTTGACATTTAAAACTACCTAATTCACACTTTCTGAAACCATATGCAGACTGAAACACAGCCATCCCTTGAAATTCAGAAGATAGGGTATTAGTAACAACTCTGCCTGTTTGGTATGTTAGACTGAGCAGTAAACTTCATGGCTGTGTCAGGATTTGAGTTCAAAACCTCTGCAGTCCTCATCTGATACTTTATCCCCTACATCATACTGCTTCTTCTGCTGGCCTTCCTGTCTGTGGCCTTTCCTTCAAATTGCGCCTTGAATTTTACCTGAAAGACAAGTGAAATTGGGTAGTGACTCCATGATGGTCAAAAAGGAACAGGGGAAGGAAGGAAGAAAAAGTCATCAGGGAGTTCTTACCATATTTCATTCTTTCCATCCTGCTCTCTCTTTTTCTCCCTCTTGGCCAAGCATTAATGTTGAGATAAATCTATTGAAATATGGGCTGACAGTCTGAATCTATTACAAGGTGGGAAGCTACTGGGCCCTTTCGAATTAATATTTGAAGCCAGGATTTATCTCTGTCACCTTAATGGTCCAAAGTCCCTTTGTCTGCATTGGGCTGCCATTTGGCTGCTGTTGCTCCTCAGAGCATGGACTTTCAGCATTTGATGTATTATTAACTGAAGGAAGGTATGACTCTGAGCTTCACTGAGTCAGAATTTTCATGACATGTTTTGGCAACAGCCAAGAAGCAATCTGCGGATATTTGTAAAGACGACTCTTGACACCCAGTACACACATTTGCCCCTTCAAAGGGCATAAATCTAAAGGACATTTCCATTCCTCTCACTTTAGATTTGCTGTTTATAATATATGTTAAATAGATGACATGGATCCTGCTGGATTAATAACATTTTATGACTATGTAGATTAAAGCAGCACTTGAGGGCTTTGGGGTCCCATCACAGGGAACTTATTTATCACAGAAAGTTGTACTATGATTGTGGCATGTCATTTTGGGAGGCTAGTGGCACAATCATTTTGCTAGAACCCAGGGCCATGCAATGAAGCTGAAAGTTGGAAGAATCGGGGAGAGAAAAGGAAGCACTTCTTCATACAGCACTTAGGTAAAGGTAAAGGGACCCCTGACCATTAGGTCCAGCCATGGCCGACTCTGGGGTTGCGGCGCTCATCTCGCTTTATTGCCCAAGGGAGCCAGCGTACAGCTTCCAGGTGATTTGGCCAGCATGACTAAGCCGCTTCTGGTGAACCAGAGCAGCACACGGAAACACCGTTTACCTTCCCGCTGGAGCGGTACCTATTTATCTACTTGCACTTTGAGGTGCTTTCGAACTGCTAGGCTGGCAGGAGCAGGGACTGAGCAACAGAAGCTCACCCCGTCACGGAGATTTGAACCGCCGACCTTCTGATCAGCAAGTCCTAGGCTCTGTGATTTAATCCACAGCGCCACCTGCGTAGCACTTAGCTAAGCTATAAATTTGGCTCCCACAATATGCAGTGATGGTCTTTAAAGGGATGTGAGTGGCACTGTGGTCAAAACCACTGTGCCCCTTGGGCTTGCCAATCAGAAGGATGGTGGTTTGAATCCACATGATGGGGTGAGCTCCCGTTGCTTAGTCCCAGCTTCTGCCAACCTAGCAGTTCCAAAACATTACCAGTGCAAATAGATAAATAGATAGCTGTAGCATTTCCATGCGCTCTGGCACTTGTCACAGTTTCTTGTGCCCCAGTAGCTGTTAAGTCCTGCTGGCCACATGACCCAGAAAGCTGTCTGTGGACAAATGCTGGCTCCCTCGGCCTGAAAGCAATATGAGCTCTGCACCCCATAGTCGCCTTTGACTGGACTTAACCGTCCAGGGGTCCTTTACCTTTTTACCTTACCTTTAAAAGAGGGGCATGATTGGTGCCAACCATGAGCCCCACTTTGTTTGCCTGCAGGCAGCATTGGGTTTCAAACTGTACCTGCAAGCAGACATATTATATTACTTCTGCAGAGTGACAAAGCTGTCTGCAAAGTCAACCCACAGAGGAAAATGTCTGTCTGCCATTATGGCTTGAATCCAACCCACACCTGTGTACAGACAACTTCAGAGGGGCTTGCTGTCAGCATTGTTCAGCTGACTGGCACTGCCAGCAAACCCTGCTTGCCAAGGAACAATCGGCAACACACTATAAGCTCCTGATGGTTCATTTGCAGTTGTGTCTTTTTACTTGATGTCATATATGGGCATGACTTGGCAAAAATGTACTCATGGATCCCTGCCAGGCCTAAGTGGACCTGTGAGGTAAAGTTTCCCCTGCATCAAATATTACTGACAGACACAGGTTTGGTGAGGCCCTAAGCTACTGAAGGTAATGGGACCCTTTATATGTCCAGCTGTCCTTTTGTCAACAACAAATTGTCGCTTTTTTGTGTTGAATATATACTATATTGTCATTTATGGACCTAATAGGTATCTAAAGCCATTTACCGGTACACATGCAGAATGTAAGCCCCCATATATAGAAATGAGCAAACCAATGATATTTTAGGGAGCAGGCTAGCAAGCGGGGCCCATTACTTACATCATAGGAGCCTACACAACACAAAACACTGTTGCTGTATGTAGGTTTTATTTTATTCATTTTTTATCTTATATTTTGGAAATGTACATCCAGTTGTTGTTTTTTCCTTTAATTTTTTTGGGGGGTCCGCAAGAGAGTGGGGCCCTAAGCTATAGCTTGTTTAGCTTATACGTAAATTTGGCACTGGACAGACAGCAATGGGTTCTCCAATGACAGCCAAACTGAAACAAACCAGAACCACCAGAAAGCACACAGAGAACTTGCTACTGAATTGTGCTGCCAGGTTAAGTGCTGATTAACTGTGTTTGGACAGAGGTGTTTGCTTGTGCTTTCCAGGGTGTTTGGACAGGGATGCTACTTGTACTATTAAAGGGTATGTGTCTGAAGATAGCCAGACAGGAGTAAAATCTTTGCTGGTGGGGAAGAGTAATGCTTACACAGCCTTCAGTGTGTAATAACAACATTTCCCTTCATGTAGCATTGCTACAAATGACACATAAAGGCTTTCCTACAGCTCTGCACTGAGGAGAACACCATTTTTAAAAGTCCACAGTCCCGCGCTGATTGTACCACGTGCTTTTTCTGAGGCCTAAACAATGTGTTGTGTTAAATGGATTGATAGCTGCTGCCCACTGGGATTGGTAGGGGAGAAGGCAATAGGGGAAACCATATTAGCCAATGACAGGCAAAGCACCCCAAGTTTGAGAGAAGATGGAGGCAAACGAAGCACAGTGCTCCGTTCACCCCAGTGGACCAGACTCTACTGCTAGAAGTCTTGAATGAGTCCCCCAAATCAATATGGTGTCACCCACCATATTGTGTGGGTGACAAAGGAGCAAAGTCCTAAGGGTCGAGGTCCCTTCACCCCCCAATAAAATATTTGCCCCTCCCAAGTTAATGGGCACTGCTAGTTATACGGTGCACATGTCTTGTGATTGAATATGTGGGGCAGGGCTTATTTGCCCCCCCCCATTTTTCATTCAAGTTGGCACCCTTGATGGGTGAGCCTAGGGAATATAAACTTCCCACTTCCACTGCCACAATTCTATTGAAACTCTACACATACAGAGCTCTTTGCTTTCATGCTGCCAATGAAATGCTTCCTCCCAATGCTAATAGTAGCTTGTGGGGAGGAAACTCACAGGATCTCAGCAGGGAAATCTCAGCCATGTTGTCAGTCAGGCTTCCCCATGATTGCTATCTTTGCTTTTCAAACCCAGTCACTTTAAGCACATTTTAACACCGCATGTAGTTGTGCAGAGCAGACTACTGAATGGTGTTGTCATTTTTCTGCCCAGGCTCCCATAAGTCACCCCACAACTTGTGGCCCGTGTTGATGCCAGTTTACTGCTAGTCCAAGTTAAATTTCGTTGCTTGGCAATCCTGGCACGACTCCTCTCCCACTCTTTTCACCCTCTCCCCTTTATGAGTTATTTGTGTATAATAGATACAGATGATAATAATAAACCATAAAATTGCAATCCATCTCTCTGATGCCATAAAAATCATAATCCGCACAGCCTGGCGTCCCAGTGATGGATTATTACTTGTCTAATACTGCAGTTATGAAGAGTTCAGAAGGTTGTTTTTTAAAGGATTAATGGAGATTAAAATATTTTCGCAGCAAAAGGGCAGGACAGCTTGAGGCACAAGGAGGCATACACACCATGGAATGTTCCACATCATGTGAGTAACTGAAAGAATCCACACACTGTCGCCAGTTTGGATCACACTGGGTGAATTGGCATCACGGGCATGTGGCAGTGTGGGATTTTGACTGGGCTTCTTTTGAATTTATTTAGTTTTAATTGGCTTTTAAATGGGCAAAGGGATTCATGAATGCCATGATCTAATCCACCTATGATCTAATAAACTGGCTGATATTTGAAAACAAGCTGCTGGGCAGGTGTGACTGCGTGGGGAGTTTATGCCAGCACTGACAGGGTTGGTACTATCATCATGCAGAAAAGTCACCTCCAATGTTGCAGTGGTAAATTTCGAAATTCAGGAGCTCATCATCCTCTCCCCAAGGAAAGCCAGTGGGCCATGCCCCCAGAGAGAGTCCAAAAATTCAGACAAAAGTTTGGAGAGAGACCAGAAACTGCAGCTATTGCAGGATTCAGTGGCCTGCATTTTCACCTGTGAACTGCAACATAAGAGCATAAGGAGAGCCTGCTGATTTAAGCCTATGTCCCATCTAGTCTGGCATGCTGTTCTCACAGTGGTTAACCAGATGCCTTCAGGAGGCCCACAAGCAGGATTTGTGCAAAAGAGCACAGTCTCTTTCTGTGGTTTCCAGCAACTGGCATTCAGAGACAAAGCAAAATAAAAAATTCCTTCCAGTAGCACCTTTGTTGTTGTTTAGTCGTGTCCGACTCTTCCTGACTCCATGGACCAGAGCACGCCAGGCACTTCTGTCTTCCACTGCCTCCCGCAGTTTGGTCAAACTCATGCTGGTAGCTTCAAGAACACTATCCATCCATCTCATCCTCTGTCGTCCCCTTCTCCTTGTGCCCTCCATCTTTCCCAACATCAGGATCTTTTCCAGGGAGTCTTCTCTTCTCATGAGGTGGCCAAAGTCTTGGAGCCCCAGCTTCACGATCTGTCCTTCCAGTGAGCACTCAGGATTGATTTCCTTCAAAATGGAGAGGTTTGATCTTCTTGCAGTCCATGGGACTCTCAAGAGTCTCCTCCAGCACCATAATTCAAAAGCATCAATTCTTCGGCGATCAGCCTTCTTTATGGTCCAGATCTCACTTCCATACATCACCACTGGGAAAACCATAGCTTTAACTATACGGACCTTAGAGCACCTTAGAGACCAGCTAAGTTTGTTATTGGTATGAGCTTTCGTGTGCATGCACACTTCTTCAGATACACTGAAACAGAAGTCACCAGACCCTATATATAATGAGAGGGTGGGGAGGGGTATTACTCAGAAGGGTGGTGAGAATGGGTGATTGGCTGATAGGTGTGGTAAACCTGTTGACGACTGTTAACGACTGCAATTGGTCTTACAGGAAAAGGGAGGGGTGAGATGGCCAAAAATAGCTTTAGCATGTACAGTGGTACCTCGGGTTACGTACAGGTTATATACGCTTCAGGTTACAGACTCTGCTAACCCAGAAATATCACCTCGGGTTAAGAACGTTGCTTCAGGATGAGAACAGAAATCATGCTCTGGCGTCGCGGCGGCAGCAGCAGGCCCCATTAGCTAAAGTGGTGCTTCAGGTCAAGAACAGCTTCAGGTTAAGAACAGACCTCCAGAATGAATTATGTTCTTAACCTGAGGTACCACTGTATAATGAGATAAGAATCTAATGGGTTCAGTGGGACCTATTCCAAAGCCCTTTGGCCCTCCAGATGTTGCTGGACTAGAACCCCACACCCCCATGCTTGACCATTGGCTATGCTGGCTAGCAGTTCTAGGAGCTGAGAGTCCGAAAATATATGGAAGGCCCTTGTTTCCCCTACCACTGCCCTAAGTAAATTAAGCACAGAACTGGAGATAGGATGTATCACAAAGTATCTGTGCAAGTGACGATTTGTACACTGTATACTATCCATCTACCTGGCACTTACAATATACTGCACACAATGCTCTAGGATTCTAGCAATTTATTTTTTTTTAAAAAAAACTTTTTTTTCTTTAAAAAAAGGTGGCAGCATTAATTTTCATGTTCGCCTTTAGTATGACATACAGACTTTGTCTTCATTATACTGAAATACAGTCTGGAGAAAAATAACCCTTGAATCCATTTATGTTTCCAATTTGCTTTGAGCTGTTTTTCAACAACTTAGGTCAGGACCTAATTTCTGAAGCAATCTTCGTGGTATTTTATTGTTCACCAGTGACTTGTCCATGATCAAAGAATCTATCAGGAAAATTTTCTTCTCCCCGCCCTGCATTCTTCTTCTTCTTTCCTGTAACATCACTTACCCCTAATATCCCATTGTGGTTATCAATGTTGTAAGTTGAATACAATTTTAGGACCAAGAGCTTGTACTGTACTTTAGAAAAGTGTGGTTTAAATTCACCCATCACCCTGGTTTATGATAGCTGGTGCCTCAAAATCACCCAAATGAACTAAGGCAGTCAAACAACTGCAATCAAGTCTTTAGCAGAAGTTGGACAGGCTCTGTTATTTGCTTTTAATGGGGAAAGTATTGGGCAAAATGGCTGCTTTTGCTGTGCATCTTCTCTACCTGCCTCTTGGACTACAGGATCACAAGTTGAATTATTTTGTTAAAAGTCAGAACATGAAGTAAAATGTTAGTGGGCAGAGGGCTTTGGAGCCACTAGTCTGGAGTTGAGCCAGACATCAGAGGATGCAAAGGGAAAAACCAGGGTCAGAGAAGACCTTGTTGATCAGGCAAACTCAGCTTTTATAACCTTTCCTGTCTATTAATTTATTTCATATCCTGCTTCTCTCCCAGTACAGGGTTCAAGGTGTCTTACTGTCAGGCTTTGGGGAATTGGCTTCCTCCCCCATGGCAGTAAATAAGAAGATAAAATGAAAGGAACGTCTTACCAGTTAGATTGTTTAATAATCACAGTGAGAGAGAGAAAGAGCATGTCTCCCTAGAAAGGGCAGCGCTCCCAATTAAGGCTCACTCCCCCCACCGTCCCTATTAATCTATGTCACTCCTACGTCTTGTAATCTGAGCTTGTACCCTCTGCACTTTCTGTTCTAACACTTTCTGAGCTCCCCGTGTCTTTGGGGAAGGGAGGGGTGAATGCTATCCAGACACTGTGAATCTGTTAACTCTCTCTCTCTCCCAGTGTTTCTTCTCCTAGCTGTTCCCCATCCAGTATGCCCCAGCTTCTGCCTTCTGAACCATGCCCCTCTGCAAACCGTTGTTCCAAATCTATACTGTCCTCCTGCTTCTGGGAAGATTCAGGATCAGGGAAGGGGGTGGCTCCTACCATTCTTCCTCAGTACAGACCTCCTCAGCATGGTCCATGTCACTCACACCATGAATTAAAACAAATGCAACTACAAACAGTACGCACACGCACACACACCCTTATAAAAACAACACTGAAAAATGTGAAAAGCATACACACAAAAGAGAGTGTGCCACACCCTCCTTCAGCAGACCTTGCCATAAAAGCCAAGTAGCAGCCAAAGGCCTGCTAGAACAAAAAAGTGTCTTTGTCTGTCAGTGAAGACAGCAGAGAGGGGACTAGCTTAGCCTCCCATGGAAGGGCATTCTACAATCTGGGAGTAACCACCGAGAAGGTGTCCTCACCTCTTGTGTCCTCACCAACTATACTTGTGAAGGTGATGGGAAAGAAAGACCTTCCCTGAAGATGGCAAAGCCTGGATAGTCTCATGTAGGAAGATGCAGTTCTTCAGATAGCCTGGATTCAAATCATTTAGGGCTTTGTGGGTCGTAATCAGCACTTTGAAGTGCGTTAAGAAACAGACCCAAAGTCCGTGGAGAGGTTTTGACAAGGAGTTTCTGTTCTCCTTGTAATCAGCTTCCGTTAGCCATCTGACCACAGCAACTTGGACCAGTTGAAGTTTCTGAACACTTTCCAAAGACAGCCCCATGGAGAGCATGTGGCAATAATCCCAACAGAAGACAACTAACTTCATTGTGGCCACATCAGACATCTTCAGGAACAGATGCAGCTAGCGTAGTAGTTTTAAATGTGCAAATGTCCTCCCAGCCACTGCCAAACCTGGGCACCCATGTTCAGGGATGAATCCAAGAGTATACCCAAGCTATTAGAGTGCAAAGATTAGCTTGGGTAGGCGGGGTCAAACCAGAGTATCACGGCCTGGAAGATCTACGGTCTGCAGTTCTGATAACTCACCACAGGGGGAGCAACAGACAGGCTAAACATTCCCAATCCTGGTCTCAGCTGGGCCTGATGCCGTGAATCAGATCCCTAAGCTCAGAAGTAAGTGCCACACTTTTAACATCTGGGGGAAATGGTGCCAGTACTACATATCCTTGCGTACCCCCAGAAAAAAAAATCACTGGCGGTAGTAATAGTAGTGTGAGGGGGGAAATCTAGAAGAAACTTTGTAAAGCTTTGGGAAGGTTGGAGTCTTCTAGATTTATTTTTTTGTCATGGGCATAATTTTCTCCATTCTTTGCTACCGATTTTGCGAATAAAGGCTTAGCACACATAGCTATTATATGATAATACTTGACCTATCCATTAACCATGAATGTGTGTGTCTTCTTTCCCATATGACGCAATAATCCTCCGAAATCATCATCCCCACAGCCTTTCTTTGCCAAGGGTAATCTTTAAAGCCTTCCCTTGGTTAACATACAAGGGTTTACTGAGGATGTTTACCAAGATGATGAGTAATTACATTCCTTGTGGCACTGGAAAAGTAGAAAAGGAAAAGCCACTGGCTCTTTGCTTATCAACTGCCCTTCCTCTCTCCCGCTCTCTGTCTCCGACTCACCCCTCTCCACAGCATCTCACCTTGAAATGTCTCTGAGCACAGTCAATGTGACCTCAATTACTCCTTCCTCTTTTCCTCTGCCTGGGCTCCTCCCTCCTTGCTCAGCTGAAACCTTTTCTACCCATTTACATTATGACTGAAAAGAATTGACCTGCCTGACCTTCGAGCCAGCTCGATACACGCAAATCCCAAAACTGTGAAGTTTCTCTCTCTCTCTCTCTCTCTCTCTCTCTCTCTCTCTCTCTCTCTCTCTCTCTCTCTCTCTCTCTCTCTCTTTCTTTTGACACAGTCGAACTGAGCATGATGACTGCAAATATTTAGATACCGGGTAAGCAGCAGCTTTAGGGCTTAATGGGGAGAGGGGAAAGGTAGAGGTGGCCTTTTAAATAAGATGCACTTCCCAAAGCACTAGGGATTTGGCAAATTCTGCCATTGCTGAAAGCTTATCCCCCAGTTTAATTAATGCCATTAAAGGACCCCAATAAAACAGGGGTCAAGTCCCATTCAGGTGGTTGGACCGCTGGTGTCCTCTCACAGCATCAGGCTGGTCTCGTCCACCTCCCACCGAGCATGGCCTGCACCCGAATCCTGCTCCCTGTTCAGTGAAATGTGAAATTGTATTCGTCGGCCAGGAGAGCACAGCAGCACAAACTAATACGTGTAGCAGCCCATGTAATGGGGAGGACTATGAGAGGGACGCTTGATTCAAATCACCCCTGTGCATGAGGCATGGGATAAGGTCATTGCCAACGGCTGCCGACACCAGAGTTCCCATTTCAGGTAGATTACGGGAAACATTAAAGTCATCTCATGGGTGAAACTGGTGCCTGTCCATTCTCACTGAATCTTTGGGAGGGAAGATAAAGGGGAGGGCAGTGAAAGGGGAAGGTATAAGTGGGGGCAGAAGGGAATGGGTTTCAACCTGCACTGGTGGAGGAGGCTGATGGAGATAGATTAATCCGTAAATTAAAATTTCAACTTCCTATCCCACGCATGTGGGAAGAATATGAGAGTAAAGAGGCTATGAAGGCCTTTTAGAAGAGTGAAAATGCTTATGTGCTTTTTCAGGTGACTGGAAGCTAGAAATTTGGCAATTACAGGTGTTATCTGGTTTATTCGTGTTCTGTTAACCATTCCCTACTCTGTCCCCGTTGCTAAGAATGAACCACAAGTTTGTTTTAGTAAAAACAGAAAGTTTTACTTACATTTCAGTGCAGGCAGCAAATAAATCAAAGTGGCATGCAGGTAAAGATACTTCTTAGTTACAAAATGCAAAATTAGTTTCCAAAAAGGAATCTAGGCTCTGAGCATAGTCAAGGCATGTACATTTGTTCACATTGCTGGCTTGAGAGCAATGAGAGACAGAGGCAAGAAGGAAAGAGTAAAGAAGTAAGATCCTTTGTCCTATTTCTGCCCCAGGAAGTAAGGGATATGATATCACACAGACCTATCTTCTCTAGGCATACAGGAACTCTGTGAGTCGTAACCCTTTCATATGCTTATTTAGCAAACATAAGTGTCATTTTGACTACAGTTTTTCCCACAGAGGCAACATTGCCACCACACCCACAAGATTTATGGAAGAAAGGTTATATTTATTGAAATATAATGTTTTGAGAATCTGCAAAATCAGTAAACCAAATTAACCATATAAAACCTTCCTGCCTTGTTCTGAGCACCTTAGATATAACAAGGGCATTGTCATAACCCTACAGTACTGAGTAGGCCAATAAAGAGAGTACCCCAAATTATGGGCTGACCGAAAAAATCCCTGTCCATAGTGTACAGTGAGGGAGGGTGCTACAAGGAGCAGAAGGAAGCATTTGGGGTCCCAATGAGCTACCTGACCGCTCCCAAATCCTCCCATGGGCTGAGTTTCTTCTGAAGGGGAATTGGGGTGCAGCAAATTCACCCCCACACTAACGAGTGACAAACAGCTCCCAGCATATGTTATGACACAGAAGTGCCACAAGGAACCTTGGCTTTTTTCCTTCGTTGCTTCCCCTGTATGGGCTCTTTCCATGGTTCAAAGAAGTGACACCAGAGGAACCACATGCCATAAACAAGAGAGGAGAAAAGCAGAACATCTAGGGCAGGGGTCAGCAAACTTTTTCAGCAGGGGGCCCGTCCACTGTCCCTCAGACCTTGTGGGGGGCCGGACTATATCTTGAAGAAAAAAAATGAATGAATTCCTATGCCCCACAAATAACCCAGACAGAGATGCATTTTAAATAAAAGGGCACATTCTACTCATGTAAAAACACACTGATTCCCAGACTGTCTGCAGGCTAGATTTAGAAGACGTTTGGGCCGGATCCACAACCCCAGAGTCGTCTGTGACTGGACCTAATGGTCAGGGGTCCCTTTACCTTATCTATGTATATTGGAAGCTGCCCAGAGTGGCTGGGGCAACCCAGTCAGATGGGCAGGATAGAAATAATAAAATTTGTTGTTGTTGAATAGGGCTTCCCTATTTTCGTTGGAGAAATGTTGGAGGGTATGACATCTGGAGAACCAGAGGCCTCCCATCCCTGAATTTGATACCCATAATTCTTTTATTTCCTTTTGCAGCTTCCATTACTCCATTTGTATTATTTCCTCTTGCAATGGTAAGCACGTATTTAGACTCAGTGCATAGACGCGACATGAAAAAGTAAATCCTGCTTGTTGTTTCCATGTATGCTGATATAACTATATACACACAAGCCATGCTCAGGTGCACACCAGCACAATGCTCTCGGCTCTGCCTTTTGAAAATGGGATTTCGTTGTAATATCTTGCCTCAGGCTAGGAGTTTGGTATTCATATTCCTCACAGAGGTCTCTTATTCTAGAGGAAATACAACACAACCAGGCAGGCTGGGGTAGAGAAAATAATTCCCTCCTCAAACAAGCAACTCTCCTTGAGAAGCAAATTCTGTCCCAAATTGTAAGTCTTTTAAGCTGGATATTATTTTGCCCTCATAGTGGCAGCACACAAAAAAATAATTATTTTTTGGATTTCAAGTTAGAACTGTGAAACACCACGGAATGTAGACACACTCTTCTGAGATATGGTGATTCCTTCTGTCATCTTCATTTCTTAATGTTTTGATTCCCCACCCCCCACCCCCCACCCCACTTCACATTTCCACTCAAGTTATGTCCATAAGTGTAAGTGAGTGTGTGTGTGACATCGCAAGATGGGCAAGAAAACAACATTTTATTACAAAATAAAATACTGAAGCGTGAACAGGGAAGCATAATGACAGAGAGAGCAAAGGCTTGTTTATTTATTATTTATTTTTAAAATGGATGGGAAAGGTAGAGATTCGCATTTCAGATTGGAACAAAATGAGAAGCTAAGAGACACTGGGTGCCACAATTTAAGAAGGATGTTGACAAGCTGGGATATGTGGAGAGGGGGGCAGCCAAGATGATCCAAGGTGTGGAAGCCAAGTGTGGCATTTGCCCTCCTCGCTGTGTGACATCATACTGGGTTCATAAGGAAAGGGTTAACTAATTGTAAAATGACTAACCAATGGGAACCCAAGGGGCAGAGTTAACTGTGTATAAGGTTTAAGCACAGAGGGGGTTTTTCTGAGAGAGAGTTAGAATTAGGGTGGTTGAGAAGACAGTCTGGAGTTAGAAGAGACAGAGAGGATAAGTCCGTGGGTTGGGCTAGTCTGGTGTGAGAGAGTGAGAGAATTTGTTAAGAGGAGTCAGTCAAACAGTTGAGATAATCAGTCAGAAGGTATTAGGAAGGTATAGGCTGGGAAAGAAATTAAAGTTAAGATACTGACAGGAACATTATCTGAGAAACCATAAACTTGTTAATGTTTGTAAAATAAACTTGTTGTTTTTTTTTTTTTGGTTCGCTTTTAAGAACTGTCTGGACTCAGTATTCTACCAGAGAGTAACAGGTTGGTGGCAGTGGGGAAGCGAGCACAGTGGTGGCACAGGGATCAATAGACCGTTAAACGTCTGGGGACCCTGTGTGATCGCCACAACAAGCCTTATGAGAAACAGTTGAGGGACTTGCCTGGGCAAAAGGAGACTGAGAGGATACTGTATATGATAGGTAAATGGACCCCTGACCATTAGGTCCAGTTGTGAACGACTCTGGGGTTGCGGCGCTCATCTCGCTTTACTGGCTGAGGGAGCCGGCATACAGCTTCCGGGTCATGTGGCCAGCATGACTGAGCCGCTTCTGGCGAACCAGAGCAGTGCATAGAAATGCTGTTTACCTTCCCGCCGGAGTGGTATCTGTTTATCTATTTGCACTTTGAAGTGCTTTCGAACTGCTAGGTGGACAGGAGCTGGGACCGACAACGGGAGCTCACCCTGTCATGGGGATTTGAACTGCCGACCTTCCTATCGGCAAGCCCTAGGCTCTGTGGTTTAACCCACAGCGCCACCCGCCTCCCTTGTATATGATAGGCATCTTCAAATATCTAAAGGCCTATCAAATGGAATGTGGAGCAAGCTTGTTTTCTCCTGCTCTGGAGGGTAGAAGCCAAACCAATGGATCCAAGTTACAAGAAAGGAGATTCCCATTAAACATCAGGAAGAACTTTCTGACCGTAAGAGCTGTTTCACAGTGGAACGGACTCCCTCAGAAGGTGGTGAACTCTGCTTCCTTGGAAGTTCTTAAGCAGAGGTCGGATGATCATCTCTTATGGATGTTTGAGTTGAGATTCCTGCATGGGCAAGGGGCTGGGCTAGATGAGCCTCAGGATCCCTTCCAACTCTGCAGTTCTATGATTCTATATGCAGCAAGAGCCATTAACATTCACCTAAAGAGGATGTCATAAAGGCAACCCAAGAAATGCAAATACATTTAAAGGTGAAGTCCTTCCAGGTCCCAGTAAAGCATTGCATGGCAGAAAACAAGGGTTGCTATAATGAGGATCCTATGCTATCCTATGGGGAAAGGAGAGATCATTTTGATTTTCCCTTTCTCAAGAAGAGAACTCGGTTCCCCCAACACAATTACATGGCATTGGCATTACAGTGGACTCTCAGGATATGAACTTAATTCATTCCGGGGGTCCGTTTGCACCCTGGAAATAACGTAAATTGAGGTGCGCTTCTGCACATGCGCATGGCATGATTGAGTGCTTCTGCGCATGCGTGCAGCGTGATTGAGTGCTTCTGCGTATGTGCAAGGTGTACTGAGTGCTTCTGCGCATGTGTGCATGGTAAAACCCAGAAGTATACACTTCCGGGTTTGCCATGGTCATAACCCGAAGATTCCGTATCCAGAGGGATACGTAAGTAGAGGTATGACTGTATAGGCATCAGCTGCAAGGAACACTAAACAGAAAGGACTTCTGCCGTGTGGCAAGTCATGCCTGAGAGTTTCCAGAGTGTGTTCAGTTCAATTTTAGTTTAAATTGGGTTTTGCTCTATTGTGACAAAAGTTTTGTATAATTACATTGTATTTAAATTTTGTAATAATTGCATTGGTTTTTACTTTACAGTTTATATGTTGGGAACTGAGGGGCACATTTCAAAGTTGTTAAGGCCAATGGCTAGTGCAATAATTTTGCTGATGATGGCTGATAGAAATTGGCCATCTTTGGCGATGGAGGGGGGGATTTTTGGGAGAAGGGGTAAAAAAAAAAGTTCTCCAGACATAAAATAATTGTTTTAAGCTGGGATGGTAAACATGTGATCCTTCAAATGGGACTCCACCTCCCATCAACCCCAGCTATCATCCAATATGTTCAAGTGGTAAAGGTAAAGGATCCCTGGATGGCTAAGTCCAGTTAAAGGCGACTATGGGGTTGCGGCGCTCATCTTGCTTTCAGGCCAAGGGAGCCAGTGTTTGTTCACAGACAGCTTTCCGGGTCATGTGGCCAGCATGACTAAACCACTTTTGGCACAACGGGACACCATGACGAGTGCTGGAGCACATGGAAATGCCATTTACCTTCCTGACACAGTGGTACCTATTTATCTACTTGCGCTGGTGTGCTTTCGAACTCCTATGTTCGAAACTGGGACAGAGCAACAGGAGTTCACCCTGTTGCGCAAATTTGAACCTCTGACCTTCCGATCGGCAAGCCCAAGAGACTCAGTGGTTTAGACCGCAGCGCCACCCGCATCCCTTTTAAGTGGACTTGAGCCTGAGTAAGCATAGATAAGATTGTTGCTTTGTAGCACAAGCCTAACCTAGTGCAATATCCTGCACTAAATTCCATTGAGCTCAATGGGTCTTATTCTCTAACATATATTTATGATTGCACTCCACAAATCTCTATGTTCTTTTCTCTTTCTAGTGAGCTCAAAAGTTGGCTTTAGTGAGAACATCATATTGGTTTGTTTTTTAAAAACAACAACAAAACAAAACCAAAAACAGCAGCAGCACAGTCTTGATAACTAGGTAGATCCAGTATTCCAAGTCATGGCTCATATTTCACCACAGTTTACTTAGAATTCAATCTTAATTGAAAGGATCATTTGTCATCATGGGGCGTTATTGACCATTCCGTCAAAAAAATGTGTGTGCTACAGAACTTCAATTGTGCAATTGCTCACCAGCCCAGTCTTGGTGGTCATATCCTCAGCCAAGAAGGTGAGCTTGACACATTAATCAGGTCCTCCGAGAGTGACGATAACAATAATAATTCTTTTCTAACACACCAATATAACTCTCAATTGTTTCATATTAAGGCTTGAGAAAAGCGAGGAGTTAGGAGAGACTCCACATTTTAATAGAAGCAATAATTCTGCTTGAAGGGCTGTCGGAGCACTTTGGATGGAAAATGAAGCCAATAGATCCAATTTTACGGAACAAACAGCCGAGGGAAGAGGAGGTCAGTCTGCCCAATCCTAATTCTCTTAAATGTCTCTTAAAGGCTGGCAGTAATGTGTTTGCAGTAACCAGATTTAAGCAGCTGTATATTCAGCAATTGCCACATTACTGAAAATGACTGTGATATTTTTATTGCCAAGATCAGACTCCCAAAGTAGAGAAGAGAAGCAGATTCAGTGGCTGTGCATTCATTTGCTTTGATTGGGACCTCCCACTCTGCTCTGCCCCCCCCCATGGGGGGGAATGGGTAACTGTGAAAAGGCATCCAAAAAGATGGATCTCTGTTTTGGTGATTCCGTTTCTGGCTGTGAAGCTAAGGAGATCTAATAGGAAGAAGCATCCATTGAGTTTAATGGAACCTCCGTCCAAAGAAATGTGATAAGAAAATTGGATGGATGTGGAAATGGGAGAAAGGAAGGGAAGACAGATTAACAGAATGGTAAACTGTGTCTAGGGATGGACAAATTTCTCTGGCCCACACAATGGCTGCATGTTTTTAACCATAATTCCACACTGTCATGTTCCTTCCATGTCAATGGAAACCCTCAACATGCATTTTCAAACATATATTTATTTAAATTCTTATTTTATTTCTAATACTGTATGCATGTTTTGATACATCAAGAACTGTAGAGCCTTTGTTGAGACATGGTTGAACTGTTGAGGACTAGTGTGGTGTGGAGTGCTGGACTAGAACATAGGAGACCAGGATCCATATCACTACTTGGCCTTGAAGCTCACCAGGTGACCTTGGGTCAGACACAGTCCTTCAGCTGAACCTACCTCACAGGGTTGTTGGGAGGATAAAATTGGGAGGAAGCTCCTTAGAGGAAAGTTGGGATATATTTGAAATAGAGAAATAAATAAAAACATCTGGAGAAATTCAAAATCTGGTGGGGGTGGGGCATGTTCTGGATATGCTCCTTAGTTTCTGAAGTCAGGGTCAGGTCATTTCATCATACGTGGAATTCATCATACGTGAAAGTCTTCATCCCTATATACATCCATGCCAAACCCCATAAATCACTGGTCCTCTCTCCTGAGTCGCTCTCACAACCCCCAGCCTCCAGTGTTCTACCAGTCCGAGACATCCATCCACAAAACCAGAAAAGCACCACTGGCAGGAATGGGAGTGGAATACATGAAGAAACTCCAAGAGCTTGAAAGAAGGTTGGTTTGTTTGTTTTGGTTTGTTTTGGGGATTTTTTTTTAGCCACAACACATCTTAGTCCACTTTTGGAGGTACATTTTGAACTGCTGTTCGCATTGAGTGCTCCACTATAATAACTCCTGTTAAGTCTAGTATCCAGCCCAATCCTTAATTTTGCTCCAGGGGGAGCTTTCCATGGTCCTGAACCTGAACTGGCTGGCTTGCCCTTTGTCAAACTTTGCCCAGATGTCCTGATGAGCTTGCGCCTGGAACAGGAGACCTTCTCAACATTCATTAGTTTACATAGATGTTGTTCTGCAGAAGCCCCACTGAACTGGACAGGAGATGTGCAAGAGCACAGGAAACAAATGAGCAGGCCATCATGCACAATGAGTGTGTTACCAAAGAGCTTCCCAGATTCCTGGTCACATGCTTTTGCATGCAACAAGACATTCAGGAGTCAAGTCCTTGGAGTGACATGAGCTGGGTCATCACCGTGCTCTGTCCCTCCTGTGTGGCCTGTGGGACTTCTGGACAACCCATAATTCCTTCTGTCTGCTTTGCAAACATTCAGACATTAAGTGAGTGGTATTTTGTGTTTCCTTATACTGAGCCTAACTACTGCTCCATCCATTTCAGTACAATTTATTCTAATAGGCAGCAGCTCTTGAGGGTCTCAAGCAAAGGAATTTCCCAACCCTGCTGTCTGACAACTTTCAACTGGAGACGTCTGGGATCGAACCTGAGGCCTTATATGTAAGAAGCACTGGCTCCACCACTGATTGCTCCAAGCTGTGTCAAATCCCCTGGGTAAGCATGATTTGGTATTCACAACTGCCGAGGAAATTGAATTAAGGTCCCTGTTGACTCAGACCAAATGGTTATATATGTATATGTCACTGCAAAGCACGTAAAATGCCATTTCTGTCCACCTGCAAAAGATTCTAATCTCTATTAACTATTTAACACGAGTCAATTTGAACCATAGATGGACGACATCAGGATGGATTTGGGAAGTGTCCAGTTGGCAGTGTCATTAGCAATAATGGGGAATCATAGGCTCACGCTGTACAGCTTTGTTCATTCCCATCTCTTGTAGCGACATGGTATACAGGCTAATCTGAGCCTGGCCTCAGGCGATGACGCCAAGCAAGACAAATTGACCGACCTGGTACTGCAATAGCAGGTTCCTCCAGGGAATTCCTTTCCTGTGCTCACTCTGAAGTCCTGCCACTGCCTGACGACATGTTTTCATCCCTCTGTGCTGCCTCGCCTGATACGTTTTAACGTGCCCACAATTTCAACCTTGCTTTCTCACTCTATAAAGCAGCGCCGTCCTTATTGACTTCACATGCATTTTGCGAAGATTATCAGTGAGTGAATGTGTATGAAGGTAATAGCCTTGCCAAGGAGCATATGAGAGGGTCGAGGGTGCAAAAGGAGCACTGCCAACCTGCAGAACAGGTGGGCCTAAGAAGCACAGGCAGTGGGAGTTTGCAGGAGATGGCGGGATCTAGAACTTGCCGATGGTGAAGAACTGGGTTTGTATTCAAGCATATCCTTCACATACATAGCACACACCACACAATCACACATGGGGAGAATGGGTAGCTCATTGATACAGCACCTGCTTCACCGGCTGACGGTCCCAGGGTCAATCCTTGGGTTCTCCAGGTAGGTCGGGGAATTGTCTCTTCTTGAAATCCTGAAGAGCCATTGAAGAGACCAGAGGCATAAGTTTAGTTTAATTGTGTTGATTGAATTGGCCAAATTGCTTCCTACAGCTGATGGAAGTCCCAAAGCTCTGCACAGAACAGAAAAATAAAAATAAAAAATACAATAAAATCAATTAATGATTAAAACAATACAATACAGAACAAATATACTGTGGAGTTCATTAAAAGGGGGAATATGAATGAAAGGGGTAGGAGTAGGGTCTGGATAACTGTGGACTATACCACCCACCCATTTTCCGTCCCACTTACAGGTACTTGGTGACCAAGTGATTGAGTCATTTCCCTGGCTCTTAACATATCTTCAAAGTAAGCTAGTGACAGTGTCAAAGAGGAGAAGGTAAAAGGCATAAAAAATATACACACATACAACACAAGAACAAATATCCATCAGCCACTCAAATCCACCAATGTGGTCTGGGGGAATTAAATCTGTATTTACCTGGTATGGAAAAGATGGCAATGTCAGTACCAGGATAGAACCCCTGCAAATATCATTCTGTAGTTAGGGAGCTACCACAGAAGAGGCCTAATCTATAATAATAATAATAATAATAATAATAATAATAATAATAATAATAATAATATATTTATACCCCGCTACTCTGGGTGGCTTCCAACAAAGATTAAAAATACATTAAAATGTCACACATTAAAAACTTCCCTGAACAGGACTGCCTTCAGATGTCTTCTGATGTCAGGTAGTTGTTTATCTCTTTGACATCTGATGAGAGGGCGTTCCACAGGGTGGGTGCCACTACCAAGAAGGCCCTCTGCCTGGTTCCCTGTAGCTTTGCTTCTCACAGTGAGGGAACCACCAGAAGGCCCTCGGTGCTGGACCTCAGCATCCAGGCTGAACGATGGGGGTGGAGATGCTCCTTCAGGTATACTGGGCCAAGGCCATTTAGGGCTTTAAAGGCCAACACCAACACTTTGAATTGTGCTCGGAAACATACTGGGAGCCAATGTAGGTCTTTCAGGACCAGTGCTATATGGTCTCAGTTGCCACTCCCAGTCACCAGTCTAGCTGCCACATTCTGGATTAGTTGTAGTTTCCGGGTCACCTTCAAAGGTAGCCCCACATAGAGCACATTGCAGTAGTCCAAGCGGGAGATAACCAGAGCATGCACCACTCTGGTGAGACAGTCTGCGGGCAGGTAGGGTCTCAGCATGTGTACCAGATGGAGCTGGTAGACAGCTGCCCTGGATACAGAATTGTATCTTGTTGCCATCAGCCAGATATCTCTGTAGTTGCTGAAATCTGAAGGGCATTGGCTACCCAGGTGTTACCTGGAGCAACAGATGCCAAGAAAGTCAGAGTTATACCTCAAAAGAAAATTATATGAAAATGATGCATCATTGGCATTTAACCCCTAGTAAATTAGCTAAAATGTGTAAATCAAGATCAAATGCATGGTGGAAATGTAAAAAGAAAGAAGGCACCTTTTATCACATGTGGTGGATGTGTAAAGTGGGAAAAGCATTCTGGGAGATGATATACAATGAGTTGAAAAAAAAATGTCATAGATAACTTTTTCTAAGAAACCTGAAGCTTTTCTTTTAGGGATTTTAGGTGCAGGGATCTCAAACAACCAGAAGAGATTATTCATGTATGTATTCACTACAGCTGTGCAGACTCTGTTAACTCACAGATGGAAAGAAAATACAGCCCCTACCAAGGAAGAATGGCAGATAAAACTGATGGACTACACTGAAATGGCAAAACTTACTGGAAGAATTAGGAACCAGGAAGAATCAAATTTTAATGAGGAATGGGTAAAGTTTAGAATGTATTTGAAAAATTATCGTAAACAATTAAAGTCATTAGTAGGACTGACATAAAACTTGTAGATAAAAGTCAAATTATAAAGTGTTAAAAGTTTTGTTAAAACTGGAGTAAAAGGGGAGATGCAGCGGGGGGGGGGGAGTTGGTATAAGGATCCACAAAAGGGGGTGAGGGAAGTCAAAGGGGATATATTGATTATATTTTAACTGTGTGTGTGTGGGGGGGGGTTTGGTCGTCCTTTGTAAGCCTGAAAATTCAAAAATAAACTTATTTTAAAAACTTATTTTTTACACAATGAAAAGAAAAGAAATGAAAAGAAATCAGAGTTATAGGCTGAATAATAATAATAAATAATAATGCAGCTTTCCCTGAATGGATGTGCTGACTGCAGGATCCTTATATGGATTATGAACAATGACTGAATCACCAGCACATATTCCTTACACAAATGGGGCACCAAGTGTATACATTCTCATTCTGAACAGAGTGCATTTTCATGCAAGAGTAAACAGAAGCCCAAATTTCTCCCAGCCAGTTTAGTGAGCATTTAATAAGAATAAGTTGCAGGAGGCACATGCCAAAACCAATTAAAATTTATTAGACTGGTAATAGAGAAAAGTAAAGTAAGCAATGTGATCTTCGTATTGCTTACAGGTGCTCAGCGGGGAGTCAGTTCAATATCTGTCAGCCCAGTCCTTCACCGTTCCTTGGTGCCACTCATGTGAAGGGAAGCTGAAGACCAGACGCTTGATGAGAGAGAAGGGAAACCCCAAATCGATTGCAACAAAAGGCATGTGAAAACACAGGGAGGAAAATAACACTTACATTTATGTCCCAGGGTGGGAAATCCTATGGTTTTTTCTAGATCAGCTTACAGCGTTTCTCCTAAAATCAGAAATCCTTGATATACGGGGCACAGGAAAGTGTCTATGACCATTTGTCCATCAACCTCACTATTGTGGTTCGAGGACCCGACCCCCACTTGGTGGAATAAAGACACGTTGACACAGAATATAAGGTTAATGGGCAAGAAAAGGCCACAACTTTATTGATTACAGCAAGTGAGAAGGTATTGGCTTAGGCATTGGACCACGGAAGATTTGACTCCACCCACTCGAAGAGGGGTGAGTCTGAAGAGGGGGTTAACCACCAGTAGGGGGAGCCTGTTGATGCTAATACAACTATAAGCTCCCCCCTGATGTCACCGAGGGTCGTGCCATGGCCCCCCACCACACAGGCATTGGACAGGATCCATGACCACCGGATTCCTTTAATGGAACACCCAAAATTGAAGGGGTAGGTGATGGCCAAACCTTGCCCTTCCAAACACCAACAACACATTCCAATGCCTAACCGCCCACTACCAAGAAAGTTGTGACGATTGCTACGAGGTAGGTGAAAAAACCCAAAGGCCTAATGCCAGTTGGAAAAATTCCTATCAGGCCCCCTGGGCAACCTGGGTGACCAACCATAGGTCCATAGCAAGGTCAAGAGAAAAGCTAAGCCCTAAGCCCTAAGGGAGTGGTGGGTGGGTGACTCGCGATGAGAAGGTGAGCAAATGGGCTGAATGGCTGGCACGGCTGCGTCTTGAGCAGCAAACCACGCCCCCACCAAGCCGCCCGATTGGGTGCTCAGCCAGGAGGCATGGCGCGCCAGCCATGAGGATGGGGCAGGGGGCATAACGCCCCCTGTGTGATTCGGGAGTCGTCTCCCGCCCACAACACCTCCCCTCCGGAAGGAGGAGAGGCCTTGCCACTGGCAGTGGCTTCTCACAGGGTTCAGACAAAAGTCTTTTCCAGCTCCACCTGGACGATTGAACTCTGAAACTTTCTGCAAAATAAAATAAAATAAAAAGCAGGTTCCCTTCATGCAGTGCATAGTTAGACTATGGAATTTGTTCCCACAGGAACATCCCCCAACATTGATGACTTTGAAAGATGTTAAATAGTCTTTTTCTCCATTTAATTTTAATTTGGATTCCACCGAACCCGCTCAGCCTGGTTTTGAAAAGAAATCTCTTCCCTTTAGACCAGAGTTTCCCAAACTTGGGTCTCCAGCTGTTGTCAGACTACAACTCCCATCATCCCTGACCACAGGTCCTGCTAGCTAGCGATGATGGGAGTTGTAGTCCAACAATAGCCGGACACTCAAGGTTGGGAAGCCCAATGGCTTTTCACAAAGGTCCGTGTGGGACATGTGTGTCATTACATAATAAAAGAGACAGGCAATGAGTTTTCCTGTACCTGCCTGAGTAGCACCAACGAAGGGTCATGACTCAAGGCTAAAGCATCCTCTGTTGTTTATTTCAGTCCTGGAGGTGCTATTGAATATGATTAGAAATGACCGGTTGGCACAGGGAATTGTGGTCGGAGAGAAACAATATAAACTGAAAGCATTTGCAGATGACTTGGTATTAACATTACAGGAGCCAGCCTCTAGTACTAAAAGAGCGTTAGAATTAATTTCTGACTTTGGTCGGGTGGCGGGATTCAAGTTGAATAAACAAAAAACTAAAGTTTTAGCAAAAAACTTGACAACTACTGAAATAGAGGAGTTCAGAAAAGAAACAGAACTAAATGTGGTTAAAAAAGTAAAGTACTTAGGGGTGTACCTGACCTCCAAAAATTTGAATTTGTTTAAGGACAATTATGAGAAATGTTGGTCAGAGATCAAAAGAGACTTGGAAACATGGTCAAGACTGAAACTTTCCTTGTTGGGTAGAATAGCTGCTATAAAGATGAATGTATTGCCGAAAATGCTATTTTTGTTTCAGGCCCTCCAGATCGTGGATAAGGTGGAATGTTTTGGAAAATGGCAGAGGGATATGTCTAAATTTGTCTGGCAGGGCAAAAAGCCCCGAATAAAGTTTAAAATACTAACAGATGCGAAAGAAAGAGGGGGGTTTGCCCTGCCGGACTTGAAGTTATATTATGAATCTGCAGCCCTCTGCTGGTTGAAGGATTGGATTTTGTTGGAGAACACCGATGTCCTCGACCTGGAGGGATTTGATAATGCTTTTGGGTGGCATGCATATTTGTGGTACGACAAGGTTAAAGTTCATAAATCGTTTAAAAACCATATTGTCAGAAGGGCAATTTTTATGGTCTGGTCAAAATATAAAGGCTTATTGGAGAGTAAAACTCCGAGGTGGCTCTCACCGATGGAGGCCAAAGCACGTAAAAGACTCAATATGGAGGCCCACTGGCCTAAATATTGGGAAATAATTGAAAAAATTGGAGATAAATGGAGGTTGCAGAGTATGGAAAAGTTAAAAAACAAGGTGCGAGATTGGTTGCATTATGCTCAAATCCAGGAAGTTTTTAAAGCGGACAAAAAAGTGGGTTTCCAGGAGGAAAAATCGAAACTAGAGACAGAGTTGCTTGAGCCAAAATCTAAGTTAATTTCGAGAATGTACAACTTGCTGCTTAAATGGAATACACAGGATGAGATTGTTAAATCCTCCATGATAAAGTGGGCGCAGGACTTGGGGCACAACATTATGTTTGAAGACTGGGAAAGGTTATGGAACACCGGAATGAAATTCACGGCATGTAGTGCCTTGAAGGAAAATATTATGAAAATGACATACCGGTGGTACATGACCCCAGTCAAGCTTGCAAAGATATATCACCTGTCCGATAATAAATGTTGGAAATGTAAAGAGGAGGAAGGGACATTTCTACACCTCTGGTGGACCTGCCCGAAGGTGAAGGCCTTCTGGGAGATGATACATAATGAACTAAAAAAGGTGCTTAGACTTACCTTACCCAAGAAACCGGAGGCCTTCCTCCTGGGCATGGTAGACCAGAGGGTGGCTAAGAAAGATAGAACTTTTTTTATGTACGCTACTACAGCAGCAAGGATCTTGATGGCAAAGCACTGGAAGACACAAAATCTACCCACACTGGAAGAATGGCAGATGCAGCTGATGGATTATATGGAACTGGCTGAAATGACTGGCAGAATTCGAGACTCGGGAGAAGAAGAAACGGAGGAAGTTTGGGAAAAATTTAAGGACTATTTGAAAAAGCATTATAAATTGTATGAATGTTAAAAAATGCTTCTCTCTAGGAAAGTATAGCTTCAGTATCGGTAAATCTTTGAATTGGTAAATAAGGCACAACAAGACAGAAGTGGTGTAATGAAATAATTTTATTGTGTTGAAACTAAAAATTAATGGGTTCGGATTGAAATGTCTAGAGACCAGATATCACGATAAAATGGAAGATATATTATTATGTTTAAAATAAGTCAACAAATTGCTGAGGTTTTGGTTTTACAGAGAATGCAGAGTCCGGAAGAGGGGGGGAGTCTACTAGATTTATGGAAACATGTATTTGGAATTTGAATTTTGTATATTATAAACTTAATAAAAATTATATTAAAAAAAATAAAATAAAGCAAAGTCACAAGGGTATTTTCCCATTCCATCATATATTATTCAAATCAGGTAATCTCAGCCCTACTGAAAGAGGCCAAACTTGGACTTCTTGGGAAATACAAAAAGCAAAGGCACTTGTTTTGTTCTGGGTAGGATATGCTTGCAAGAGATGATTAATGGCTGAATTATAGGCATTGCTTGCATTAGATATGGGTTTGGGGGAGCAATCTGGCACATTCAACCTCCTGCTCCTAGCTGGCATTTCCTCTGGTGGGCACTCTAGGGGCCTTCCCCAGTCAGCTGCAATGACACACTCATTACTCAGAGTAAAGCCGAATCAGTCTTGTGCATATACAAGGTTCCTGCTGAACCAAGCTGTTCAGTAACAACTGGATAATGGGTTTTTTTTTCTTCTTTAATTGATCACAGAAGAGTGGAGGAAGACTTGTAAGATGTTGAGGAGGGATGGATTGCAGCAGAAGTAAAGTATAGGCTGTAGTATGGGCTCATGTGGGGCTTTTATTTTAGCAGGAACTCACTGGAACTGAGTTCTGGCACCTCTCAGGTGGGAGCCATTGCCATTATTAAGAGAACAAGGGAGTAGTTCATGGTGAGTTCTGGCACCTCTTTTCCTATAATAATAGCATTGAGCTCATGTAATAGTAATGGCCTAGACAACATCTTAAAAAGCAGAGACATCACCTTGCCAACAAAGGTCTGTATAGTAAAAGCTATGGTTTTCCCAGTAGTGATGTATGGAAGTAAGAGCTGGACCATAAAGACGGCTGATCGCCAAAGAATTGATGCTTTTGAATTATGGTGCTGGAGGAGACTCTTGAGAGTCCCTTGGACTGCAAGAAGATCAAACGTTTCCATTCTGAAGGAAATCAGCCCTGAGTGCTCACTGGAAGGACAGATCCTGAAGCTGAGGCTTCAATACTTTGGCCACCTCATGAGAAGAGAAGACTCCCGGGAAAAAGACCCTGATGTTGGGAAAGATGGAGGGCACAAGGAGAAGGGGACGATGGAGGACGAGATGGTTGGACAGTGTTCTCAAAGCTACAAACATGAGTCTGACCAAACTGCGGGAGGCAGTGGAAGACAGGAGTGCCTGGTGTGCTCTGGTCCATGGGGTCACGAAGAGTCGGACACGACTAAACGACTAAACAACAACAACAATAGCAATGGCATGTGTGTGCATAAGAAGTACTTTAAATTCTATTACAAATACTAAGCACATTGACGGCTAGTTGCTTAGATCTCTAGCACTGGCAGAGAATACGCTCTCCAGCCAACTCTGAGTTTTTGTTTTTTTGGGGAAAAACCAACCCAGAAACTTTTCAATCTCCCATTCATTCAAGTGAGAATTGAGAATACGGTTAGGCACCAGAATATGGATGTTCTGAAGCTAAGTGGAACTTTCAGCGGAACAATGCACAGCGTCATTATCTGAGTGCACCATCTGTTGAAATGAAAGAAAAATAATACTGTGTATATATTCTCCCCCTCCCCAGCTCCAAAACGCTACTTTCTTTCCCACCCACAAACCTCCGGCTGTCCTATATCAGCTGTGTTTGCAGTTTATAAGATTTACAGCCCCATCTGGGTTTCATTCTCCCTGCCCCCTCCCAACACGTTTTGGAAATGCTTTCAGTGTTTGGAAATAGTGGATGACTCAGACATGACCAATTAGCAGTCTCTGGATAATTTGCAGGGTATCCAGTGTTGATACTGACACTCGGAAGCCGATCCGAGCTCCCATCTTTTTTGCGGCTATTGCCGCTCTCTCTGTGGGTTGACTGACAAACACAGAGGCAAGATGATGGATGAACATTAACTGCACAACACAGCAAACACTAAACGCTGACAACTCTTGAAGAGAGTCGCCAATTCCCTGCCTAACTCCTACACTTCTGCCTGACAAAGTCCCTATTTGCATACAGAGGGGAAAAAACAAGTTCAGAATTCCTGCAGACTTCAGAGCCTCTGGAATCGTATTGTTTCCTTTGGAAACGGGAAGCGTGCCACACAGCACAAGGTAGTAGAAAGCAAAGAGAGGTTACTGGAGCAAAAGCTTCTTGTAATACTGACCCAGATATTGGCCACTGAGACAGTAGCTTCAGAATTGTAATGACTCAGAACTGTACTGCAATCTTTCTGAGGATTGCAAGTCAATAATAATAATAATAATAATAATAATAATAATAATAATAATTTATTATTTATACCCCGCCCATCTGGCTGGGCCGCCCCAGCCACTCTGGGCGGCTTCCATAAAAACCAAAAATACAGTAAAATATCACACGTTAAAAACTTCCCTGAACAGGGCTGCCTTAAGATGTCTTCTGAATGTCAGGTAGTTGTTTATCGCTTTGACATCTGCTGGAAGGGCGTTCCATGGGGTGGGCGCCACTACCGAGAAGGCCCTTTGCCTGGTTCCCTGTAGCTTTGCTTCTCGCAATGAGGGAACCGCCAGAAGGCCCTCAGCGCTGGACCTCAGCATCCGGGCAGAATGATGGGGGTGGAGACGCTCCTTCAGGTGTACAGGACCGAGGCCGTTTAGGGCTTTAAAGGTCAGCACCAACACTTTGAATTGTGCTCGGAAACATACTGGGAGCCAATGTAGGTCTTTCAAGACCGGTGTTATATGGTCTCGGCGGCCGCTCCCAGTCACCAGTCTAGCTGCCGCATTCTGGATTAGTTGTAGTTTCCGAGTCACCTTCAAAGGTAGCCCCACGTAGAGTGCATTGCAGTAGTCCAAGCGGGAGATAACCAGAGCAGAAGATTCCAGCACAGTGGACACTCGGGTTGCGAATGTGATCTGTGCGGAAGGCACGTTCGCAACCTGCAGCGTTTGCAACCCTCGACCCACAGATCTGCACCCGCGTGGGTCACAATTCAGCGCTTTTGTGCATGCGCAAGTGCCAAAACCCGGAAGTAACCCATTCCGGTACTTCTGGGTTTGGCGCGGTGTGCAACCCGAAATCGCAGAACCAGAAGCATCTGTAACCCGAGGTATGACTGTACAGTGCTACCTCGGGTTACATACACTTCAAGTTACAGATGCTTCAGGTTACAGACTCCGCTAACCCAGAAATAATGCCTTGGGTTATGAACTTTGCTTCAGGATGAGAACAGAAATCTTGCAGTGGCGGCACAGCGGCAGCGGGAGGCCCCATTAGCTAAAGTCGTGCTTCAAGTTAAGAACAGTTTCAGGTTAAGAACGGACCTCCAGAATGAATTAAGTACTTAACCCTAGGTACCACTGTATTTTACAAATTTAAAAGAGGATTAGAGAAATTCACAGAGTGACTACCAGCCATGATGGCTATGCACTGCTTTCTGTCAGGTAGCAGAGGAACCAACCCCCACAGCAGGTTGCCAGGAAAGGTTATGACAAGAAAAAGTCCTTTTTATTCAATATTCACAGAGAGAGGCTTGGAAATGCAACCTCTTGGAATAATCACATTGCCCCAAGTGAGTCTCCATCCCCTCCCTCTCTCCCTTCATGCATCATCACTACGGGTGATGACACCAAACTGGGAGTGGTGGCTAACACCCCAGAGGACAGGATCACACTTCAAAACGACCTTGACAGATTAGAGAACTGGGCCAAAACAAACAAGATGAATTTTAACAGGGAGAAATGTAAAGTATTTCACTTGGGCAAAAAAAAAATGAGAGGCACAAATACTAGGTGGGTGACACCTGGCTTGAGAGCAGTACATGTGAAAAGGATCTAGGAGTCTTGATTGACCACAAACTTGACATGAGCCAACAGTGTGACGCGGCAGCTAAAATAGCCAATGCAATTCCGGGCTGCATCAATAGAAGTACAGCATCTAGATCAAGGGAAGTAATAGTGCCACTGTATTCTGCTCTGGTCAGACCTCACCTGGAGTACTGTGTCCAGTTCTGGGCACCACAGTTCAAGAAGGACACTGACAAACTGGAACGTGTCCAGAGGAGGGCAACCGAAATGGTCAAAGGCCTGGAAACGATGCCTTATGAGGAACGGCTAAGGGAGCTGGGCATGTTTAGCCTGAAGAAGAGGAGGTTAAGGGGTGATATGATAGCCATGTTCAAATATATAAAAGGATGTCACATAGAGGAGGGAGAAAGGTTGTTTTCTGCTGCTTCAGAGAAGCGGACACGGAGCAATGGATCCAAACTACAAGAAAGAAGATTCCACCTAAACATTAGGAAGAACTTCCTGACAGTAAGAGCTGTTTGACAGTGGAATTTGCTGCCAAGGAGTGTGGTGGAGTCTCCTTCTTTGGAGGTCTTTAAGCAGAGGCTTGACAACCATATGTCAGGAGTGCTCTGATGGTGTTTCCTGCTTGGTGGGGGGTTGGACTCGATGGCCCTTGTGGTCTCTTCCAACTCTATGATTCTATGATTCTATTCTATGATTCTAAGTGCCCTCTGCCTCTGAGTTCTTTGCTCTCCTACTTTTAAGGCTCGCCAAGTTCTGGGAGATGGTGGGTCTGGAATGCTTTCTAGTGATAACATGTCAGCCAGCTGCCCATTATTTCCCAAATTTCCCCTTCATCTGCCTCTGAGCTGTGATCTCCCTCAAACCCCTGTTGTAATTCTGAACTGTCTTCTTCTTCTCTGGAAGGGTAAGGCTGGGGAGGGAGTCTACACCATTCCTCCTCTGCCCAGTCCCTGACACCTTCCCAGTTGGAGGCAATATACTTCTGAATACCAGTTGCTGGAAACTGCAGGAGATGAAAGTGCTGTTGCATCCATGTCCTGCTAGTAGGATTCCCATGAGCATCTGATTGACCGTTGTGGGTGCTGGACTCAGGCCACTGACCTGATCCTGCAGGGCTATTATGTTTTCCTAAGTGCTGTGGGTTAAACCACAGAGCCTAGGACTTGCTGATCAGAAGGTTGGCGGTTCGAATCCCCACGACGGGGTGAGCTCCCGTTGCTCGGTCCCTGCTCCTGCCAACCTAGCAGTTCGAAAGCACTTCAAAGTGCAAGTAGATAAATAGGTACCGCTCCAGCGGGAAGGTAAACGGCATTTCTGTGCGCTGCTCTGGTTTGCCAGAAGCGGCTTAGTCATGCTGGCCACATAACCCGGAAGCTGTATACTGGCTCCCTCGGCCAATAAAGCGAGATGAGCGCCGCAGCCCCAGAGTTGGCCACGACTGGACCTAATGGTCAGGGGTCCCTTTACCTTTAAGCATCAGCACTGAAGGCCTGCTTATTCTGTGCTCTGAAAAATCTGAACTCACCTGACGAAAATAACAAGGCGTCCCTATATATGAACATTTGATAAATACAAATTTAAGGGCCTTGAACATGAGAAATGTGTCCTATATAAAATTCATCAGCTCCAAAATTCATCAGCCCAATTTCCACAGTAGAGTGTCATAAAGCTAAATTATGAAATAATGAGTTATACTTCTTCTCCTGGCAGCACGACTTGTGGTTCAATGCTATGAGTGGAAAAAATGGGCATTGTGTATTAAAATGCTATTTATTTATTTATTACTCATGTATTTTTAAGCTTCATATCCTGATTTGTGTGTGTGTGTGTGTGTGTGTGTGTGGACACCATCTCCAAAATGCCTCACAACATTTATAAAATACAATTCCTTTTTCTTAAAAAACAAAACAAAAACAACCCTACAATTTAAAGTTTGAAACCATAAATGAATATGTTTGTTTGTGCAGAGGGCCTTCTTGGTAGTGGCACCTGCCCTGTGGAACACCCTCCCATCAGATGTCAAGGAAATAAACAACTACCTGACTTTTAGAAGACATCTGAATGCAGCCCTGTTTAGGGAAGTTTTTAATGTTTGATGTTTTATCGTGTTTTCAGTATTCTGTTGGGAGCCGCCCAGAGTGGCTGGGGAAACCCAGCCAGATGGGAGGGGTATAAATAAATTATTAGTATTAATTGTCCATTGTGAGCTATAAAACAGTGTTTTTCCCCCAGAGCATTTTCAGAGCAGTGTTTTATATATATATATAGGTGTGTAGACGCAGCCTGGGTTGAGAATGATAATAATAATTATTTATAATAAATTATTATTTATACCTCGCCCATCTGGCTGGGCTTCCCCAGCCATTCTGGGCAGCTTCCAAAAAATATATTAAAATACTGTAATACATCAAACATTAAAAGCTTCCCTAAACAGGGCTGCCTTCAGATGTCTTCTAAAAGTCTGGTAGTTGTTGTTCTCTTTGACATCTGGTGGGAGGGCGTTCCACAGGGCGGGCGCCACTACCGAGAAGGCCCTCTGCCTGGTTCCCTGTAACTTGGCTTCTCACAGTGAGGGAACCACCAGAAGGCCCTCGAAGCTGGACCTCAGTGTCCGGGTAGAACGATGGGGGTGGAGACGCTCCTTCAGATATACTGGACCGAGGCTGTTTATGACTCCCTTCCCTCCTCCAGCAGACACCAGACGGATCCTTTTCACCAAATGGGTTCAGTCTGGCTGGTCAAGAAGCAGTCATGCAATGACCTCTCTTCCTGCCCGCTAACAGTGGCTGATCTTTAATGCGCTCTGCATAGCATCCATTTGTTTATACAAAAGAGCTTCCCCTTGGATTGTGCCAATGGCTATGACAAGAGCTGCCGTTTAACTCTTTTTGGTGGATAGAGGATGGTTTTTCCGTGTTCTCACTGAGGGCAAAGCATTCAGCACTGCTTGTGCTAAAAGCTTTCCTGAGGATCCAACTAGCGTTCAGCTTCAAAATCAGATTTTAGCCTCTTGAAGAGCTAATCTCCACTGCTGGAGGCCTGCCTTCAAATTGCAGGAAACTGCTGCCGCTGCTGTCTTAATGCTGTCATCCGTTTGGACCTGGGAACTAATTGGAAATCAGAAAGAAGCTTTTCTCCGTGTCAGAAAGAGAGAATGTCACTTAGCAACCAAGCCCCCCAAGATCTTGGTTTGAGATGCCTGCACTTGTGTCTCGTTCTCACTCTGGGGGTGAACATGTGCCTGAGCTGTGCTTAGGGAGGGAGGAGAAATTCGTTCAGCTCACAGCTTAATGCGGATCTAGCTCATTCACACTATCTAAGCCAATATGTGAATTGAAATGCAGTTCTCAGTGCCCAGCCATGCTGCCATCCAGATGCCATCCAGACTAAAATCCAATTTTGCATATTGTCGCATGGCATGCCACCGCAATTTCCAGGTGGTTGGTGCAACACTCCAGGGGTTCCAGATGTTCATGCTGGCTTGGAATGAGGGACAGCAGAGACTGTGTTGTCCTTGTCATGTGACAAAGGTATTTGAGAGCAGAAGCAGTAAAGGGAAGCAGTAAAGCAGTCTAGAAAGGTTGAGAAATGCTGTAAAGTTGCACAATCACTCTGTATGCTGAATCACTGTGACTCATCCTGAGGATGACTCATTCTTTGTATAAATGTATCTGTTTGCAGACAGAGCCAGTCAGACAGTTTGGAGCCAGTTTTCATCTTTGCCAAGCTAAGCAGTTGGCTCCTTACCTCTCTCTCCCTGACCTAGCCACTGTGATCCACACGGTGGTCACCTCCAGACAGGATTATTGTAACTCGCTCTATGTGGGGCTGCCCTTGAGACTGACCCAGAAACTCCAGCGGGTGCAGAATGCTGCGGCAAGACTCCTTACAAGGTCCTTGCTGCGGGATCATATTCACCCGGTGCTATACCAGCTGCACTGGCTCCTGGTGGAGTAGCCTAGGACACTCATACCTACAGGACTGCCTCTCCTGGTATGTCCCACGGAGGACCTTATGGTCTTCAAATAAAAACATCTTGGAGATCCCAAGCCACAGGGAGGTTAGGCTGACCTCAACCAGAGCCAGGGCTTTTTCGGCCATGGCCCCGATCTGGTGGAACGCTCTGTCACAAGAGCGGGACTTGACATCTTTCTGCAGGGCCTGCAAGACAGAGCTGTTCCACCAGGCCTTTGGCCAAGGCACAGTCTGACCCCTTCCTTCTGTAATCCTCATAGAACTCTAGCCCAATGGTTACCATTAATTTGATTGATTTTAGAATGTATTTCAATTAATTGATTGTGATTTTATGTAATCTGTGTTACTTTTTCTGTTGTTAGCCGCTCTGAGCCTGGCTTCGGCTGGGGAGGGCAGGATATAAATAAATGTATTATTATTATTACTATTGTTATGAGTTAGGGTGGAGTCAGTGTGTGTGTGTATGGAGCCTAACTCAGAAGTGAAGCCTGTACTCTGTGTATGCTCTGAAGCTAGTTTAAATCATCTGTTCACTATGCTGTTTATTTGCAAACAAGTTTTAACTCAGTAAAGCCTTTATTCTTTTACTGAAGAAGACTGCATTATAAATTTATTGCTGCGCGTCAATCCTAATGTAAAGAAAAAGAAGGCACCTTTTTCCATATGTGGTGGCTATGTAAGGTAAAACAGTGGTACCTCTGGTTATATACCTAATTCATTCTGGAGGTCCGTTCTTAACCTGAAACTGTTCTTAGCCTGAAGCACCACTTTAGCTAATGGGGCCTCCCACTGCTGCTGCACCGCCTAAGCACAATTTCTGTTCTCATCCTGAAGCAAAGTTCTTAACCTGAGGTACTATTTCTGGGTTAGCGGAGTCTGTAACCTGAAGCATATGTAACCCGAGGTACCACTGTAAAAACATTCTGGGAAATTATATATAATGAATTGGAAAAAATATGTTTAAAATAACTTTTTTTTAAAAAAAAAACCACACCAGAAGCTTTTTTATTAGGAATTGTAGATACTGAATTTCCAAAGGAGCAGAAAAGACTTTTCAGGTATGCATCAACAGCCGCATGGATGTTACTAGCCCAGAGATTGAAAGAAGGCAAAGTCCCTACAAGAGACGAATGGCAAATTAAGCTGGTGGACTATGCTGAAATGGCAAAACTGACCGGAAAGCTCAGGAATCAAGAAGACCAAAACTTCCATAAAGAATTGGATAAATTAGACCACTGTAAGTAGATGAAGGGACACAGGTGGCGCTGTGGGTTAAAGCCTCAGCGCCTAGGACTTGCTGATCGAAAGGTCGGCGGTTCGAATCCCTGCTGCGGGGTGCGCTCCCGCTGCTCGGTCCCAGCGCCTGCCAACCTAGCAGTTCGAAAGCACCTCCGGGTGCAAGTAGATAAATAGGGACCGCTTACCAGCGGGAAGGTAAACGGCGTTTCCGTGTGCGGCTCTGGCTCGCCAGACAGCGATGTCACGCTGGCCACGTGACCCGGAAGTGTCTCCGGACAGCGCTGGCCCCTGGCCTCTTAAGTGAGATGGGCGCACAACCCCAGAGTCTGTCAAGACTGGCCCGTATGGGCAGGGGTACCTTTACCTTTACCTTAAGTAGATGAAAACATTAGCAGGATTGCAATAACACTTGTAATGCAGAAAATACTATGGATAAAATGGAGAGAGATAAAATTTCTATGCTGGAATAATATGCAGTTGAAAAGGTTCATAATACCTGCCGTCACTGCATATAAAAATAACTTACAATCCTGTCTATTAATATCATCTATTAATATCATGACAGCAGCAAGAATATTATTGGCACAAAAATGGAAGCAAGAAGAATTACCAACGAAAGAAGAATGGCGGATGAAATTGATGGACTATGCAGAACTGTCCAAATTAACAGGAAGGATTCGAAACCTGCAGGACCAGAGATTCTTAGAACACTGGAGTAAATATACAAACTATTTGAAAAATAATTGTCATGAACAGATTATGCTAGTAGGATTGCAATAAGTTTTGTAAGGATGTCTATTTGAAATTTTGCAAGAAAGACTATTAGGGGAACTATTAGTTAATGATAATTAAGAGTAATAGAGAAATTAAGAAACACAGAATAAGTGATAAAGAATGGAAAATCATCAGAGCTGTTGACGGAAGTCTAAAATATTGTATAAGATAAGAAGTTTTGTTATATGATTGTTGGAAATGTTATGTTAAAAAAACCTAATAAAAATGTATATACAAAAAAGAAGAAGAAAAGGTTCATAATAGGACCCATGGAGGGGATTGCAGGAAGTCTGGAGATTCAGAGAAATCTCTAAATATGGATATGTATTTTGTATTGTTAAAACTCCACACTTGTAAAATCAAAGAAAATTAAAAAAAAGAGAGACTGTGTTGTCCTTAGGATATACGGGTTATTTACACATATACAAAGCCCTGGAAACGATGCCTTATGAGGAACGGCTAAGGGAGCTGGGCATGTTTAGCCTGGAGAAGAGGAGGTTAAGGGGTGATATGATAGCCATGTTCAAATATATAAAAGGATGTCACATAGAGGAGGGAGAAAGGTTGTTTTCTGCTGCTCCAGAGAAGTGGACACGGAGCAATGGATCCAAACTACAAGAAAGAAGATTCCACCTAAACATTAGGAAGAACTTCCTGACAGTAAGAGCTGTTTGACAGTGGAATTTGCTGCCAAGGAATGTGGTGGAGTCTCCTTCTTTGGAGGTCTTTAAGCAGAGGCTTGACAACCATATGTCAGGAGTGCTCTGATGGTGTTTCCTGCTTGGCAGGGGGTTGGACTCAATGGCCCTTGTGGTCTCTTCCAACTCTATGATTCTATGATTCTATGATTCTACACCATAAGCCTACAATGAAGAGTCAGAAGGAGAGTTGGAAGGGACTTCAAGGGTCATCTAGTCCAACTACCTGCAATGGAGGAATCACAGGATGTGATCCTTCTTGATCACAGGATCCATCTCTTTAAGGCACATTGGCCTTAACTTCAAATTTCCCTGAGATAGCCTTAGCGATGATCTTCAACTGTCTAGCTTTCTTTTTCAATCATAGATCTCACATACACATACACAACCTTAATTGGATTTGTACAATTACAACAACAACAACAACACTGTTGTGAAATGTTGTTCTACGGATCTATTGTATACCGAAATGTGTTATATTGGCTATTTCGGTAAAACTTGACATCCCTTCCTTGGCTAGGTTGTGGCATTTATTTCAAGATTTATAAGGAAAGGTTTATACACACGGGGAAATTTGTTAGGTTTTAAATGTGCCTTAAGGAAGGATTGAAATCTACTGGGAGAAGGGAATCCAAAACTATTTTTTTCTATTTCCACCGATGACTTTCTTATATATATACCTAGTGAATCCCAAGAGGGTTTCCCCCCCTCCCAGGGTAGTATATTTTCAGCATTAGTATTATGCTCTGTAGTCATGAGGAATAGCAAAAAATACCCTATTATCTTCAGTAGATAATGTATTGAAACTCAGCCTAGAAATGCAGCAGTGGCACAGATAAGCAAACTGAAAGCAAAACATATTTTTTCTTTAAGAAAACAACAACGACACAATTTGTTCAATACAAGACACACATTATATAGCTTCCAGGGTCAGTTTCAATCACTTGCAATTAGCACCCTAGTGCCTGATTATATCATCTGCCACAGTGATAGATAGAATAGATAGATAATCCTTTCTTACTTAAATAGGCCATTACTGCAGCATAAGATTAAAATCTACCACTGAAAGTCCCCAGGTAGTTATCTCAGAAAGTTATGTGTAGGAGGCAGCAGCAGCAAGTGAAGGCAACTTTGCATTCCCAGAATGCCCCAGGGAACTACGGCTTCATTTCTCAGGAATCAGAGGGAGTGAAAGTAAGATGGGACTGAGATACACAACTGCAAATAAAATGATTTAAATGTGTAGTAAAGTGCAATATGCAAATGTGTCACTAGATGACGACAGTGAGCTATGCCAAATTCAATGTATTTTTCGAAACATTTTTTAAAGAAAAGCATTTTCACAGCGTTTTTTATGTGTGTGGATTTCAGCATGTTCTGTGAAGAGGCAAAGAAATGCCAGGCAAGGGACTCAGGTAGAGCTGCTGCCTAAAGCTAGACTAAAGGCAGCTTCATGATTGTCAAAAGTGATCACAGTGGATGACAATAAACACAAGTAGTATACACACCTTATGGTTATTGATGGCAGAGTTCCCGTGTCAGGGATAGCCAAGATACCTACAGATGTTGGGAAACTACAGAGGAGGTAGGAAACTTCTAGGTGTAAGGCTAAATTTGGACCACGAGGCTGTTTTCCCTAAACCATGTCCATCTCTCCCACCTGTGGTGTTGTATGGGATAGGTGCAGACATGGTTGCAAAGGAACAATTGGGAAGACTTAAGTTCCTGACTGTTCCTTTGGTGGAGTAAGATACTCCCATTGCCCACCCCATCCCAACAAGGACTATTTGTGCCTCCGGCCACGCATGTTTAAAACACTACCATGACACAGTCATGGCTTTCCCCAAGGAATCCTGGGAAATGTAATTTGTTCTTGGTGCTGAGAGTTGTCAAAAGACCCCTGTTCCCCTCACAGAGATACCATTCCCAGAGTGCCTTGGGAAGAGGGATTGGTGGATTAACCACTCTGGAAATTGTAGCTCTCTGAGGTGAATTGGGATCTCCTGGACGCGGGTGGCGCTGTGGGTTAAACCACAGAGCCTAGGACTTGCCGATCAGAAGGTCAGCGGTTCGAATCCCCACAATGGAGTGAGCTCCCGTTGCTCAGTCCCAGCTCCTGCCAACCTAGCAGTCCGAAAGCACATCAAAGTGCAAGTAGATAAATAGGTACTACTCTGGTGGGAAGGTAAACAGTGTATCCATGTGCTGCTCTGGTTCACCAGAAGCAGCTTAGTCATGCTGGCCACATGACCCGGAAGCTGTACGCCGGCTCCCTTGGCCAATAAAGTGAGATGAGCCCCACAACCCCAGAGTCGGTCACGACTGGACTTAATGGTCAGGGGTCCTTTACCTTTAACAACTCCCAGCGCTCTTCACAAACTATTCAATTATTCAATAAAACTATTATTCAATATTCACAGAGAGAGGCTCAGAAATGCAGCCTCATGGAATAATGGTGTTGCTCCCAGTGAAGCTCCACCCCCTCTTTCTTTCTCACTTCCTCATGAGTCATTGCTATGGGTGCAAAGTACCCTCTGCCTTTGAGCCCTTTGCTCTCCTACTTTCAAGGCCCGCCTTGTTCTGGAATGCTTTCTAAAGACACTGAGTCTGTCAGCTGTCGCTCCCCTGGTGCTTCCTCTTCCTCTCCCATTATTTCCCAGCTCTCCCCCTCATCCTCCTCTGAGCTGTGGCTTCCCTCAAACCCCTGTTGTAATTCTGAAGTGTCTCCTTCTTCTCTGGAAGAGTCAGGCTGGGGAGGCAGTCTCCACCATGCCTCCTCTGCCCAGTCCCTGACAACCTTTGGTGTTCTGCACCTGTGCTCTGACCTGTACCTCTGCTAGTCTTGAATAAAGTTTTCTTCCTACTCACAAATAAGAGTCTCGGTTAGGGAGAGTTATCGTGCTGTTTTAAATGCACAGTGCAGATGGCACCTTAATCTGTGTAGAGATTAATGTTTGCAGGGAAAAGAATGGATAGCAAAACGTATTTAAGCAAACTGACCTAATTCACACCTCGCTAACACATGGAATGGAAGATAATTACCTTTGAATTTGCACTTCTCCAAATATTGTGATACAGCTAACTTATAAATACCAAAATGTGTAAATATTTCTGCATATTTGTGATACACTGTGTTTGGAAAAACATGCCGTATTAACTTAAATCTATATTGGTGGGGAAAGTATTTAAATTGTATTTTCACCATGGGGAGGGAACCTCAGGCCCGTGAACTCTCCCCAGACCACAACCTTGTTCCAGAAAGTGTCTCTTGATGGCCTGGATGGAGAATGCAGGTGGGTGGGTAGAAACTAGTCCACAGTACAAAATTAAAAATTGCACTCCTGGTTCCAATCGCTTTTGCCTCTGGCCCCACCAGAGGAGACCGCTTGGACCCATGGCTAGAAGGAATGGGACAGTCTGAGCCACGCTTTCTAAGCAGGGGTCAAGCAGACGTGTGGACGACCCCAACAACTTTAACAGAATGAAAAGAAGAAAAGGCTAAGGCGTAACCCCCCCACAAATCCAGAGTCCCTAAGACAATTGGATAGTTTCTTCAATAATAATAATAATAATAATAATAAATTTTATTTATACCCCGCCCTCCCCTGCCAAGACCGGGCTCAGGGCAGCTAACACCAGGTATAAAAATAATTGATTAAAATACAACTTAAAAGCAAGGTGAAAATACAACATTAAAATGCAGCCTCATTTCAGTAGAAACTCAAATCAAAAACTTTTTGGGGATGAAAATGTCAAATCTTCACCAAAGCCAACTATTCAGACTGGTCCTACATGGGCCAGAAAAAAGCCAGGGAAGTCCCCAAATAGGAGTTCCATCACAGAAGGAGAAAGGAAAAAGGAAAAAGGAAAGAGGGGGAGGGGATCAAGTTGATTCCAAGCCAAAGGCCAGGTGGAACAACTCTGTCTTACAGGCCCTGCAGAAAGAAACCAGATCCTTTTGTCTCCTTTTGTCTTCTTTCGCCCTAGGTATGTCTTCTTTCAGCCTAGGTAAAGGTAAAGGGACCCCTGACAATTAAGTCCAGTCGCAAACAACTCTGGGGTTGCAGCACTCATCTTGCTTTACAGGCTGAGGGAGCTGGTGTTTGTCCACTCCACAGACAGTTCTCCTGGCTCATGTGGCCAGCATGACTAGGCTGCTTCTGGCGCAATGGAACACCGAAACCAGAGCAGCACACAGAAACACCGTTTACCTTCCTGCTGCAGTGGTACCTATTTATCTACTTGCATTGTGTGTTTTCGAACTGCTAGATTGGCAGGAGCTGGGACAGAGCAAAGGGAGCTCATTCCATTGCGGGGATTCGAACCACCGACCTTTCGATCGGCAAGCCCAAGCGGCACAGTGGTTTAACCCACAGCGCCAAATGTATTGCTCTGCTTTCCTTTGGCCCACAATGAAGCTGTGAAGAAGGTCTTGCCCTCTGGGCAGCCAAGGACCTCCATACATACTGCTCAGGCTTGCACCTCAGGGAGGTCACTTTGGTGCAACTAACACAGTGGTTTAAATTCACCCCTGGAGGCACACTCCATTGTCTCTCAAGACTGACAGATGCCAACAAAATACACACACACACTTCACAAACATAAACATTTTAATGACATTTCTCCTTAAAATCTGCATTTGTGCACACGTTTTTGGGTTGTGGGGCTGTATTTTAAAATTCAGAAAATGCTCCCTTAATTCTAGCTGGATGAAGAAGCTCCCTGAAATGATAAGGAATTACTCGACCATATTTCAGCTGCTTCGTTTACTCACACAAAAACAAGCACTCAAACTTTCCATTCTTTTTGCCCAGGACAGCTTTACCATATTGTGGCATTGGCAGGTAAGGCATAATTTACTTTTATTTTTGCCATGTGTAAGCTGTGACTACAATTGGAACAGAAAGTTGTTAATTAAGAGGGTTGTTTCGAAAGCTACCGCTCAAGCAACCTTAAATCAATTAGCAAATGTTTGCAAAGCACTTTGAAGATGGGAAGTACTGTGCTATATAGCTGTTAAGTATTGTTGTTTTTAGTTTAGGGTCTCTTTAATTAACTTTTGCAAAAAGCTGACATAATCATAGATGCCAGGAAGGATGGGAGCATCTTATTAGCACATTTTCTGTGCTTGATAACTCTCTGCAACAATAGCAATTGTTGGAGTGTCAGTCCTAGAAGAAACACATTTTGCCTAAATAATTTAATACTGTGCTTAGCAGGGTGGTATGGTTGTTTGGGGCTGCAGTAGGGGGCAGAATCTCATCTTCCATTTCTGATTATGAAAAGCAAGTCCTGGTCCTTTTCCACTCCCCCACCCTACTCCAGCACCAAGGAAGAGGGAAATAATACATTTTATTCTTCACCGAATGATTGGCAAAAATAAAATAATTGCATTTCCAAAATTCCCTTCCTCCCAGTTCAGTGATGGTGGGAAATTCTGCCTCAAGAAAGGGCAGAGGAAATTTCCTCTTGAATCTCTCTTGAATCTTGCTGAGTGCTGCAGCACTGAGATCTCAAGATAAAGCCTTCTGTCTGCACTGATTTCTTCCACAGACTGGAGGATTAAGCTACAGGGGCTAGAAGACTATATCCTCCAGCATGCTGGGCCAGATCTTGCCCACAGACCATAGTAAAGGTAAAGGGGAACAGATGGCACTGTGGTCTAAACCACTGAGCCTCTTGAGCTTGCTGATTGGAAGGTCGGCGGTTCAAATCCCCAGAGTGATTCTTCTAGAGTGAGTTTTCATTGCTTTGTCTCAGCTCCTGCCAACCTAGCAGTTCGAAAGCACACCAGTGCAAGTAGATAAATAGGTACCACTGCAGTGGGAAGATAAATGGCATTTCTGTGTGCTCTGGTTTCCGTCACAGTGTTCTGTTGCACCAGAAGCGGTTTAGTCATGCTGGACACATTACCCGGAAAGCTGTCTGTGGACAAACACCACATTTAGTTGCTTGCACCTGTTTTAGTTCTGCACACTGTCCCTAATCCATCAAGGGAATCCTTCCAAGGATCTACTTTGCTGGAGTATAGCAAAATGATGTGTTCTACCTTCAAGCATGGTTGTTACCCCCAGCTCCCCCCCCCATCAAAATGACTTTCATCATAGTTTCAGTTTTCATCTGAAGACTGGACAATAAGAATAAGCTGTTTCTTTTAGAGCAGGAATTGAGTTGTCATTTTCATGTTCATGCCTGGTGCTCAATGAACGGAAGAGTTTCTCTGAAGCATCTCCAAGGCTTAGTGTTCCTAATAAGGTTGTTCCTGACTTTTGATTTAAAAACAAAGCAAAGAAAACCCCAAACATGTTTCTTTCTGAATATATTTTCCCCCACCTCCAGGTTTACACCATTTTTTTTTTTAAAAAATCCATAATTGGAAATAATTAAGGAAGAAAACCTCTCTCGACAATTTCTCCCCCTCCTTTTTTTTCAGCCTCCGTAATTTGTTCATTGGTGGTAGCTTACTGTGTATAATCAGCAGCTCTGTTTCTCCATATAATCAACTCATTTCCTCCTCTGAAACAAGCCACCCAGCCACACGACAAACAGCACAATGAACGAAAACTGGGCCAGGAAGTGCAGCACTCTTGCAAGGCACTGTGAGATAACGCACTTTGCCATGCTGAAGTCATCTTTAGGAGAGTCTGAAGAATGGGCTGCCTTCAGAGAAATGTGTCCAATTCTGTGTATGTGCATGTGTGTGTACTAGGGATGAATGCACCTGTCAGTTTCACTTTCTCATTTTTCCCATTCTTAAATTCAGCTGCCCACATCTCTGCATCAGTCTGCAATTATTCCCACCCCCCCTTTTTAAGTCCTTGTGAAAATTGTCAGAATTTTAAAACAAAATTTACCCAATACACCATTTCCCTGAACATAATGCATTTTACGTTACCTTCACTAATATGTGCATTTTCACATATTCACCGGATAAATACACATTTTTGTGCCCATTGGAGCACCGCATCACAAAATTCAGAGAACAGCAAATTTCAACGAATAGCTGTGTTTCAGGAAAGTGCAAAATATGTGACTACATAATCGCATGAGCACTGTTCCAGAGTATCTTTCATTCTCATGTATATATCTATTCAAAAAAAGATTGGTTAATGAAGAAATTACATATCTTTCTACTTACGAGTAGAATGGTGGTACCTTGGTTTTCCACTGCAATCCATTCCAGAAGACCGTTCGACTTCTGAAACGTTCAAAAATGGAAGCATTTACTTCTGGAAAACTCCACATGGAAGCTGCGTGGCACGTTCGACTTCTGCAAAGCATTCAAAAAACGAAGCTGTTACTTCCGGGTTTTCGTCATTCGAAAACCAAAACGTTTTACTTCCAAGATGTTCGAAAACCAAGGTACCACTATATGTCTTAAGGGAAGAGGCTTCCCCCCCTTGTTTTTGGTGCATATAGAATACTTTTCCTTTCCGTATTTATTTTCCCTCCTCTGTTCTCCCGTATACTTTTTGTGTGTGTGTGCACCCCCCTAGCCTGAACTGCAGAATTTGTTTGTCCTTTACCTAGCCATGCAACATCAGCAGAAGTTGCACCCAGGATGTGGGAAGGGTTGATGAAGAAGCCAGAGCAAAATGACTTCATACCTTTGGGGATTTTATCCCTCCCACCCCTCAAGGTTAAGAGCATGCATAGGGTTTCCACTGCTGCAGCTGTACAGCCCCAACCAGGGTGGCTCAGCAAGTAAAGTTCCTTGGGTTCTGCCATGATTGCACTTAAAGGTAAAGGTAAAGGGACCCCGACCATTAGGTCCAGTCGTGGCCGACTCTGGGGCTGCAGCGCTCATCTCGCTTTATTGGCCGAGGGAGCCGGCGTACAGCTTCCAGGTTATGTGGCCAGCATGACCAAGCCGCTTCCGGCAAACCAGAACAGCACACGGAAATGCCGTTTACCTTCCCGCGGGAGCCTATTTATCTACTTGCACTTTGATGTGCTTTCGAACTCCTAAGTTGGCAGCAGCAGGGACTGAGCAACGGGAGCTCACCCCGTCACAGGGATTCGAACCGCTGACCTTCTGATCAGCAAGTCCTAGGCTCTGTGGTTTAACCCACAGCACCAAGTAAATGCACCTGGATAGGATCATCAGAACTTTACAGCCTGTTCCTTTCTGTTGTTGTTATTTTTTTTTTCTAGGGGAGAGTAAGTCTTCCTGGGTTCACCTGCTGACACATATCTCCCCATCCCTGCTCCCAGCAACCAAGAAACATCGCTACAGTTAAAGGATATACCGTATTTTTCGCTCTATAGGACACACTTTTCCCCCTTCAAAAATGAAGGGGAAATGTGTATGCGTCCTATGGAGCGAAGACACAATAGCCCCGCGGCCCTCTCCCGGCTGGAGAGGTGACGCGCGGCTATGGCAGGAGCCTCTCTGCTGTGCCTTTCCTCTGCTCCCTGACCTGCTCTTTGGGGCTGGTGGTGGGCTTCCCCCCACCAGCCCCAAAGAGCAGGTCGAAAGAAACCTGAAGCCTGGAGAGCGAGAGGGGTCAGTGCGCACTGACCCCTCTAGCTCTCCAGGCTTCCAAGGTAGCTGCCTGAACACACCTTAAACGGCACCTTGTTTTAGAGCATGAAAACAAGAGGGGGGAAATTCTCCCACTCTCTGTGCAGCGCTTCCTGCCGCTTCGCTGAAGGGGCGCTGGGCAGAGAGCAGAAGAATTTTTTTCCTTGTTCTCCCCCCTCTAAAACAAGGTGCGTCCTATTGTCCGGTGCGTCCTATGGTGCGAAAAATACGGTATTCTGGTACAAGAAAAGCACTCTTGGAGGGCTAATCGAGGGGTGTATCCTGTGGTGTATTCATATGAGGGGTGCTAATAATAATAATAACAATAATAATAAGAAATTTTTATTTGTATCCCACCCTCCCCAGCCAAAGCCAGGCTCAGAGCGGCTAACGAGTAAAAACAGCAGTGTATATAAAATCACACAATTAATTAAACTGCATTCTAAAATCAATTCAGAATCAAATTAATGGCAACCATTGGGTTAGAGTTCTATCAGGATTACAGAAGGAGAGAGGGGGTCAGACTGTGCTTTGGCCAAAGGCCTGGTGGAACAGCTCTGTCTTGCAGGCCCTGCGGAAAGATGTCAAGTCCTGCAGGGCCCTAGTCTCTTGTGACAGAGCATTCCACCAGAACGGGTCCACGGCCGAAAAAGCCCTGGCTCTGGTCAAGGCCAGCCTAACCTCCCTGTGGCCCAGGATCCTCCAAGATGTTTTTATTTGAAGACCGTAAGGTCCTCCATGGGACATACCAGGAGAGGCGGTCACATAGGTACGAGGATCCTAAGCCGTATAGTGCGTTAAAGGTCAAAACCAGCACCTTAAACCTGATCCTGTACTCCACCTGGAGCCAGTGCAGCTGGTATAGCACTGGGTGAATGTGATCCCGCGGAGAGGACCCCGTAAGGAGTCTCGCCACGGCATTCTGCACCTGCTGCACCTGCTTATCGTGTTAGTGCTTCTGCCCCTAGAAAATGTAGTGACAGAGGCATTTTGCAGAGCTAAATAGTTTATTTTTTTCCATTGATGTATATATTAAAGACACGAATCTCCCCTTGACCTTTCACTCCATCAATAGATTCCAGCCATTTGCATTATTTGTTGAGCTGTTTACTAACCTTGTTTTCTCATGGCTTACTATTGCAAAAATGCCCATGTCCCACAGACGGATGAAAGCTTCATTTGGCTGCTGTTTATAATAACCTCCCCAAGTGCATCATTTTATTTTCCGCTTCATATGAAATGCTGATGCTCTTGCTTTGCCTTCTGCAGAAACATAGTTTTGATTTTTTTCTGCCCCCTCCCCATTCTCCTCCTCCCCATCTTGCTGGAAATAGAACTGTTGGGAAATCAGCTTTTTAAAATGGTTGTCTAATAGTCTCTGCCTTTTGAATTTATTTTGTTTCTGGTGATCAAGTTTACGTTTTAGTGTTGCCTGAAGTGTTTCATTCATAAAGAGTGATTGAGAAAATAATTATAACAGGCTGCCTCTTTGACAGTGTTGGAAAACACGGTGACTGTGCTTAGAATGATCAGAATTACAGCGACGGTGTAGAAATTGTTGTTTGATACTTGAGGCGGAAAGGAGGGGAGTGCACATGGATTGAGGAGGCAGTCAGGAACTGAATCTATCTCCCCAGGAGCTGGTAATGTGAGGGGTGCTGGGACCCTGTGGGTGGGTGCCTGGGGCTCAGAGGGAGCAACTGTGCAAATACCAGCAAAGGTGGTATTTGATATTGCAGCTTAATTGTGTATTGTGCATTTTATGTGGGTGAGGTGCTGTCCTATCCTCCTGGCCTGGATGTTGTCGGCAGCTCTCCTCCTGATCAGTGTGTGTATATTTGCACATGTGTGGAACAAATGCTATCAGGAAGGGATTTCCTTTTATTTTTATTTTTTTATAATAATTTTTATTGATTTTAACATATAAATTATAATACATACCACAAAACTTCACCATTTATACATTCTTATTTTTTTGGACTTCCATCAGCACCTCTGATGATCCACCGTTTTTATCACTTCTTACGCATTTCTTAAATTCATATTGCCTTTAATTATCCTAACTAACCATCCTCCCCTTTATCCATTTTTGCAATAGTTCCAATAATTCACCTCACAAAACTTCTTGCAAACCTACAAACGTAATCTGACCATCACAATTACTTTTCAAATAGTCTGTATATTTACACCAGCCTTCTGTGAATTTCTGGCCCCGCAGATTTCGAATCCTTCCTGTTAGTTTGTCTAGTTCTGCATAGTCCATTAATTTCATCCTCCATTCTTCTTTCATCGGTAATTCTTCTTGCTTCCATTTTTGTGCCAATAATATTCATCAGGAAGGGATTTCCGTTGGACAACACATCCAGAACTGCTGGTTGAGGTGCCTGTTCTAGCTTGTGCTTAAACTTGCTTCCCTCTCCTCCCTCCCCATCATTTTTCCTCGTGTGCTGTGCCATTTTTAGATTGCAAGCCTGAGACCAGGGACTTATCTTAGGACTGATTTTTGTAAGCTGCCCTGAAGGCCTTTTTGGCTAAACCGGCACTGCAAAATTTGACAACAGAACCAGGGCTTTCCTGATCCTTGCTCATCCTAGATGTAAGATAGGCATAATTCAGGGGAGAAGAACCTTTTCAGCCTGTGGTCCACATTCCCTTCTGGGCAAACTGCTCAGGGCCACATGTTAGCAGTGACGGGGTCCAGAGGCAAAAGTTAGCAACACTATTAATGCAAACACCCCTCTCTCCTCCACCCAAGCAAGCAAAATACATTATCACAGTCAAAGGCCACATCCACTCAGGCAAAAACACTTGGGTGTGAAGCAGTTTCTGTTGAAGTCAGAGTAGTGTAACCACAGCTAAGGTGCTCAAATCATATATATGACTGACACACTTCTTTGGAAATTAAACCAATGTCCAGACTTCAGTCTTCAAAAACTTTACTTGCAGAAACTTATAGATGAATTAAAACATATTTACAGTCACATGCTCATCCAAGTATGGGTTTACAGTCTCTTCTTCTAACTTCCATGCGACGGTCACCTCCAGGCTTGACTACTGTAATTTGCTCTACGCGGGGCTGCCCTTGAAGCTGTCCCAGAAACTCCAGCGGGTGCAGAATGCTGCAATGAGGCTCCTCACGGGGTCTCTGCCATGGGAGCATATTCACCCAGTGCTTTTCCAGCTGCACTGGCTCAGTTTGAGTCCCTCCCTCTCTTTCTTTTTCCTTATCCTCCTGTGAAGAGGCTGCATCCTAATGTTTTAATGTTGTATTTTAATCTTTTTTAAAAAATTGTATCAACTTGTTTTTATTATTGGTTGTTAGCCGCCCTGAGCCTGGTCTTGGCTGGGGAGGGTGGGGTATAAATATTATTATTATTATTATTATTATTATTATTATTATTATTATTATTATTATTATTATTCCAAACAATGGTATTTTCCTCTCTTCCCAGAGCTCGGCACTCAGCTTTCTATATCTCAGTTAGGCCATGCCTTGCAGCTGCTATGAGAGACTTCCATTTTCACCTTCTCCTGCAACTTTGCTCTCTTTATTTCAAGCAGAGACAAAGCACTCCAACACTCTATTTCAACTTATCAGTCTTTACAGTGGATTATAAAACACAGACATCTTGCTTCACATAAAACAGAATCTCTCCTTCACTAAATACCTCCCATGTGACCAATGTTAGCCAATCACACGAGAACTAATAGAGAACTCTCTAGAATTCAGTTACCAACCCGTTAAATTAAAACACATAGTAATACATACAAGCATTTACAATTTCAGTGAATTAAATTACTTTACTTAACAGTGCCAATGTGGGGTGGTGCCTGGGGAGGCTTCCAAGGGCCAGGTAGTGAGGTCTTGAGAGCCACATTCAACTACCAAGGCTGAGGTTCCCCATCCCTGATATATAAATAAATTAGAAGAGGATTCCTCATTAGCATAAATTCCTTGTTTGCATGTGGCAATGAATAGCCTTTGTTTCCTCTGCCTGAATGCAGTATGAGTGATAGGAGGCGTGTATCCTTTTTTTGTAACAGCTTTTCAATTCATGTAGTTTGGAGAATGTTAAGCAGTCGAGTCTGATGCTGCTCAGACGGAATCTGCTTCCATGATTTCCTTAGGACCTTTGCCAATGTGTTGATTAATATGTCAAACAAAATATTCTGAATGAAATGGTGCCTCTCGGAGTGTGAAATACATCAGTGCAAATGGCAAAGAGCAGCAGAAGTTGCAGCCGGAATGCCCATATTACTTATTTGTTGCAACGGATAGCTCCATGGAAGAGCTGCGATTCTGAGCCAGTGTTCAGCAATCTATGGAGCAGGAAACTCCTGAACTGATCAGGCTATGAGACAGGTCAGGCACTGCTTGTATAGCAGGTCCCTCCCTATCTTTTATTCTGCACATTTGATGCCTCACTGTCGGAGGCAGGAGCAGATTCCACTGGGAAAGGGTTGTGTCCAGGGTGACATCAGGTGACTTTATTCATTACATTGATATGTGGTTTTTCAGCTAAAGTGACATGGAGTGGTTCTTTCTTCTTTCTGTAGCAAAAAGAAGAGAGAAAGAGTCTTGTGGCATCTTAACGTTGTAGTTTTTAAATGGATTGTGCAACTTGCGCTATCTAGCACTACAAATCAACTTCCGAGCTAGGGAGGAGGTAGGGTTGCGGGCTTCACGCCCCTCCCCACACTCGTGGGGGGTTGGCTCCAGCCCCACCTGATAGCAGGGAATCCTCGGCCGTGTCATACCCCATGCCAGCCAATCGGCGGGCGTGGGGGGCATGGCCTCGCCTATTTAGGTCTGGCGCGGCAGAGGACCAACCTCTTTCCTGCGCCACAGCTGACCCAGTTTTCCCTACCCACCCACCCTTTAGGCTAGGTTCTCTGACGTTGCTATGAACCTTGGTTGGTCGCCGTCAAGGGGCCTGGTAGGAATTTTTCCAACTGGCAGATTGGCTCCAGCCATTTGGTTTTTGCCTACTTCATAGCAAACCGTCACAACTCCATGGTATGGGTGGTAGGCATTGGTGGGGGTACAGTCTATTGTTATGTAGATGAAGGGGGGAGAGGGAATGCCATTCACCTTCTCCCAAATAAAGGGTAGTCCAGTAAAGGATTCCAGGGGGTGTGGCCTTGTCCTAAGCCTATGGAGGTGTGGGCCCACGGCACGCACCCACGCGGTGACTCCGGGGGAGGTCCTAGTTGACATGCCTCAGCAGGACTCCTCCCACTGGTGGTTAACCCTCACCGGCCAGGCCGGTTAGTAGTAGGACCAATGCCTAAGCCAATACCGCTCAATTCCTGCAATCAATAAAGTTGTGGCCTAATTTGAGCCATTAACTCAAATTCTTGTGTCCTGTGTCTTTATTCTATGGGGGAGGCGGGAACTCGCCATGCAACAAAAGCAGAACCCCAAAAAAAGAATCCTCCCAGAGCATTTATGGTCAGAAAAGTTGCAGGATTATAGCAGGAAGCTATGGGATATGGACTGGCTGGAAAAGAAGTGCTATGTCTGCCCTCAAAGCTCTGCAGGCTCAAGCAGTATTGAACGCAGAATCGCGTACGACCGGCTGAACACCACCAGGAGCACAAATCATCTTGAATGCACAATAAAAATGCATCTGGAGGGGCTCATAATGTAACCTGCCCTGGGACTGCATGGTGAAGGGCTGGCTATAAATGCGTGTAGAACAAATAAATCCATCAACACAGAAGTCTGAGGTTTCTATTCCATGTTCCTGCACCTCGGCCACACACACATACCTCCATTAAGGCAACCCAGAGACTTGATCACAGTTCAGTGACATATTCCAGCCCAGGCAGAAGCACTTGGGAAGGGCACAGAGCAGGCAGCTAAGGGGTGTGGCTTGTGGGTAGACCAAGGGCCAGATAGTGAAGCATTGAGGGCCACACTGCTGAAGAGTCCAGAGATCATCTTGGCTGTGAGTCCTGGAAGACCTTGCAGGCTTTTTTCCACCTGGCAGGGGAGGGCAGGACCCTAGTTACAAAAGCTGAGGCTGCTAAACAGACTCTAGAGCTGAGGTATGGTTTAGTGGGGTTTTCGGGGGGGGGGCAATGTTGCTGTCATTGTGTCAGGGAACTGCCATCAGAACGAGAGGAGGAGGTGAGATTCCACGACGATGCTGGAGAGGGGCCAAGTAGGGAGAGAGGCAGGTCTCCTTTTGGGGAAGAAAATCAGCACAACACCAGGGATGGAGGGGGGGCCAATGGGGGAAGCAGAGAGCAGGCTCAGAGACTCTTCACTGGACACCAGCGGGGAGAGCACAGGTCCTCCGCTACCCACGCCCTCCCTGCGCAGAAGACTTCCGCGCAGGGAGAGTAGGAGGAGACTGGGCGTCAAACAACTTTTATGTTGGAAAAGGTTTAAGAAACGCCCACTGTCGGATTCTGCCAGCAACTGAACAGCCACGAAGTGAGGGGCTGTCCAGCCAGGAAAGGTTTAACCAGGCCACCTAGCCAGGAGTGGCGGCAACTTACGCACGAGCAACCCCATATAACCATTACACATTGATATTAATTTTCCGTATTTTTATTTTAGATCTTCTTGTGATCTATGTGGAAATAGTTTGATTTGGTTGTGTACCTTTTGTTATTGTTGTTGTTTTGAATACTTCTGTTATGTTACAGTTATGTAACGTATTTTCTGCTCTAAAAGACACACATTTTCCCCTCCAAAAATTAAGGGGAAATGTGTGTGTGCCTTATGGAGCGAATGCAGGCTCCTTGGCTTCAGCGATAGCAATGCGAAGCCTCCGAAGCGCAGTGGGAGCGCTCCCGCCGCGCTCTGGAGGCTTCGGGTTGCCTTCACTGAAGCCTGGAGGTGCGCACCAACCCCTCTCGCTCTCCAGGCTTCAAAGATAGCCGTCTGAAGCCTCTGGAGGCTTTGGGTTCCTTTCGCTGAAGGGTAGGTGCTCCTTCAGCTAATGTGCAGCGCCCCTTCAGCTAAGCGGGAGGAGAAATGGAAGGGGCTCCGTTTCTCCTGCCGCTTCGCTGAAGGGGCGCTGTGCAGAGAGGGGGAGATTTTTTTTCTTGTTCTCCCCCTCTAAAACAAGGAGCGTCCTATGGTCGGGTGCGTCCTATAGAGTGAAAAATACGGTATTTTTTCATGCTGTAAGCCACCTTGAGCATGGTTTGAACTATGGAAAGGTGGCATACAAATAAAATGATGCATGGAAAAGCCAACTCAGGTCACCAAAACCAGCCTGTATCCAGCTGTCTTACTCAGTCTTTCTTGTATCTTGAGGAACAATCTGATCTTCTCCCAAGTAAACGTGCCCAGCACTGCGGCAGAGCTGTGCAGCATTAGCTGGCATGCCCCATTCTCATTATTTAAATCCGAAAGGCAGCTTGGATTTGATCATGATTGCAGCTCTCACATTTGAGCGTCCCATTGCTCAAGCTTAGCTTGTGCAAACGTAATTGAAAAACTAACCTTGCATCCAAAAACATACACACTTGCCAGCAGCCGATCTCGAATTCTATACGTGATTTGAAATAACAACCAACATTTGGATTGTGCACTGTAAAGAATGAATGTGTGCAGTCAAGAAGGAATTAATTTCAAATATTGCTGAGGAATACAAAGGGGAGTGGGGTGGGCTCAGTGCATTTTGCCAAAGCAAGAACACACAGCACTTGACCATCTCTTAGTTATTTTAAGACAAGTAAGGGAGAAATCACCACCCCACTCCTTGCCCTTCGTAAGGGGTTGTGTAGGAAAGTGAATCCCCTTTACTTCCCCCTAGAACTATTTATCTGCAATTTGGCAGACTTGATCCATTCTGGAGGGGCTCCTTTGTCTGCTAATTTCATCCACTTTGGCCAAAGAGGAAAAATCTTATAGCCATGTTTACACACACACACACCCCATTATAGTGAATGGGAAAAACAGTTTCATTTCAGAATAAAAATACACAAACAAAGTGAAGAGAGCACAGAGCAACTCGGAAACAGACCAGGTTTTTAAAAACACACTTATACAGACCAACAATTAAACTGGGGTCCTAGGCATACCCTTAGCATATTCCCTTTTCATCTAAAAATATAAGAAATGTCCTGCTGGATCAGGTCCAATGGCCAACCAAATGTCAGCTCAAAGCCAAAATGCAGGATCTGACTCTCCCCACTTGTGATTCCCAGCACCTGGTGCTCAGGGCCAGAGGTAGAACATACCCCTTCCTCTCAGAATTAGACCAAGGAATTTTTTTTTATGCAGAACAACACCAGTGCATGGGAGATGAAAGCCTAGAATGGTTAGATGTTGTTAGCTTCTCCCTGTTTTTGCAGGGAGACAGTTTTGCACAGAAATGTAACGTTCCCTGTTCACCGCGTTGCATCCAGCTGCCAGGCCACTAGCATCTGGTGTGTGAAAGAGTTGCTAAGAAAATGTACTAATGCCAGTTATGTTGCTTTCCAGCAGCCTTTCCAGCACTCAGATCACTGCTAAGGACCTGCGCGTGCCATTCCCTTCCAAAATATTACTGTGCACAGATATATAACAATTTCTGCAAAGAAACAGTAACCCAAGTCTTGGGTGCCAGGCAATTATCTTTCCAGCTTAGTACAACTTGCTACTGTCCACAAACATGTCACAGGCTAGGCTATTCCCTCCCTAATAGAAAAGCCGTTAAAAATGTCCTTTGGACAGCTGAAAGAGAAAAAACAGCTGGGAAATACAGACAACTGGTCTCTTGGTTTCTGAAATTGAATTTAAACCAATGCCTTCAGATGCATACAGCTATAGTAATGTGGCTATGTAAAGCTCAACAATAATGTGCATTTTAGTGCATGTTATCTGAGCTACTGGCTGTTCCCATGCTCCAAAAATGTTGGCACATAAACAGTCAAAGGGCTGTGATGTGAAGCCTGGTCGTTTCAATCATCCATCTATACTGAAGATCTGTTCATGAAATAAGCTCCAAACATGCATTGCATTAGAGAAACAAGCTGCTAAAACTACACACAGAAATGTGGGGGGAAATCATGGTAAAATGCTGGTGGATCTTTATGACTTCTTTAAATCCACAAATTCCTGCAAAATGTGGAGAACTGAATTGAAGACTGGGGAAATGAGAAATTCAGAGAATTGAAATGGGCAGATCCTTCTATCCTTAGATGTTACAAAGATGTGAATTTCAGAGCAAAAGGCCTGTCCCAATAATAATAATAATAATAATAATAATAATAATAATAATAATAATAATAATAATAATAATAGCAGACAGGAAACACTGCCAAGAGACCTCTGAAAAGCCAAATAGTCAATAAACCAAGTTCTCTGAGAGTGAGTGGATCATCTGTATATTACAACTACTTTATTAATGACTTGATTTTAATGGTGCTAAGTCATGAATCACAGAGGGAGCCTCTTTAGTGAGCATATATAACGATTCTTGAGGAATCCAAAAACTACAATTCTGGGTATATTAGAAACAGAAACAGAAAATGTAGACAATTAATGGCCAGTTTACTAACAGGAGGGACATGTCATCCAAAACTGGAAAGAAAAAATAATTCTCTCTTTAAAAGAATGGCTGCAGAAGATAAGGGAAATTGCCGTAATGACTAAGTTAGCATACCAGAGATGAACATTAAGCAGCCAGCATGAAGATATATTTACAGAAATATGGGCTTTCTTTATTAACTTCTGGAGTAATAAAATTAGTGGCAATATAACCCCACTTAATTCCTGCCTACCCATATAGCTTTGGGTTCCATCTATTCATCATCTTCAAAACTTATTTTTCTCTTCCGTTGATAAAGGCATGTTCTGCAATGTATTTATCTTTTATAGAATCTCAGTTTATAATGAAAATAGTAGTGTTAGCCCTTTATTTCTTTTTTATATATATAGAGGAGGGGTAAAAATAATGTCTGTGGTGAAGCAATGCAATATCTGAATCTGCACATGTGGAAAAACCAGAAACTATTTCTGAGCCTAAGAAGGAAGAAAATGAAATTTTTCTTCATTCTGATAGGTTCAGAGTTAGGATGGGTAAATCTGCATATTTCAGTTTCTCTCATTTTCTAATTTTTCCATCCTTAAGTTCAGTTCTCTAAATTTTCATATTGGTTTGCATCTTTTTTAAAAAAAATCCTTAAGACAATTCAACAGTCTTTAAATTTGTATTTCCCTAATCTGTATACACATTTTAAAATGCAATTTTTACTAATGTGCAAATTTTTACAAAACACTTTCCTCTAATGTAAGGCATTTTGTATTTTATTTTCACTAATATTATCATTTGTAGGCACGCTTTACCCTTGTACCCTAGGGATGCGGGTGGCGCTGTGGGTTAAACCACAGAGCCTAGGAGTTGCCAATCAGAAGGTTGGTGGTTTGAATCCCTGAGACAGGGTGAGCTCCCATTGCTCGGTCCCAGCTCCTGCCCACCTGGCAGTTCGAAAGCACGTCAAAGTACAAGTAGATAAATAGGTACTGCTCCGGCGGGAAGGTAAATGGCATTTCCATGCACTGATTTGATTCACCAGAAGCGGATTAGTCAAACTGGCCACATGACCCGGAAGCTGTATGCCAGCTCCCTTGGCCACTAAAGCGAGATGAGCGCCGCAACCCCAGAGTCAGTCACGACTGGACCTAATGGTCAGGGGTCCCTTTACCTTTACCTTTTTACCCTTGTATATTATTTTTTGTAAATATATTACCTGGCTGGAGAACTATATTGCAAAATAAAGCAAAGGGTCCATTTTGAAGGTTGGCTATATTTCAGTTCACCTGCTGTTTTTGAAAATCTGGATAAGGTAAATTTGCCTTGCAGTGTGAATTGAATCGAATTTAAGAGAACTGAATTTAAGATTGGGAAAAATGCAAACCCAAGAAAAAGCTAAATTGGCCAGTTCTGTGCACATAGCACATAGAAGTGACTTTGAACCCTGACCCCCAAGATCGTTTTGGTTGGAGATGTTTGAGATTGAACCTCTCCAAAAGTTCATGCCATCTATTACTGAACTTCGTGCGCTATTCCACCTCCTGTTTGGGAAATGAAAAGAGAAATTAATCTCAACCGTTGAGATATTTGTCACTCATCACCATCAGTAACATCAATGTAACTGTTTACAAGGCTTTCCGTCTCAACACCTGCTGCCTTCTGGAATGTTTGCTTCATGTCGTCCCTGAGCAACCTTCATGCAAATCAACACACGGAGAGTTTGCTTCCCCTTCGTGGTGTGCAGTGATAATTCACTTATGCAAAGCAAGTTGGGAGGAACCAAAGCATTTTTACGGAAGCAGATATTCAAAGGTGGCAGCAGCATTGTGCTGCTAGAAGGTAGAATCTCCGTTTCAAACTTGCCTGGCTCCTTTGCTTGAGCTTGATTATTGGTACCAGGCGAAGATGTTTCGCTGCCTGCAGCACTCTGCAGTACTGAGCCAAGTCATTCCATCGCAGTAGGTAGAAAATCCTATTGGCTTATCTCCCCTTCCCTAACGGGGGGGGGGGGGGAATACAGTATTTTGCAGCCCTTTCCAAGCCACCCAGAATTGGCTGTTTGAAAAATTGAAAAAAATGGGGGGGGGAATGTTGAAATATACATTTATTAAGAAACCAGAGGCCTTTCTTCTTTGAATAACAGATTTGGAATTGCCCAAGAAAGATGTTAGATTGTTTTTGTATGCCACAACTGCAGCTAGAATTTTGTTAGCTAAGACCTGGAAAACACAAGATGTTCCAACAGTGGAGGAATGGCAGATGAAGATGATGGACTTTTCGGAGCTAGCCGACCTGACTGGAAGGGTCCGCGGCCAGAAGGAGGAAGAATACCAGGAGGAATGGATGAAATTCAAAGAGTATTTAGTCAAATATGTTAAGATAACTTATTTGGAAAAACTTGCATATGCCAGATAGGCTTAGGATGTAATGTTAGAGAATAACATGCTTAAATTCAAAATGAAAAGAAAGAAAGATGTTAAGTGATTAAGTTAATTTTATGAGAAAATTAGTTTTGGAAAACTGTTACAATGATATACATTGAAATTCAGCTAGGGGGATTGGATTAAGTATAATTAAGATTTATGTTTGTCCGTTTGTTTTAAAATTTTGGAAAATCAATAACAATTTTTGGAGGGGGGAAAAACAGAATTGTCTGTTTGAAAAGGTGCCCTCACTCAACCTTAATAGTAGAGCCCCCCCCCTGTCTATTACCTTGGCTGGGCCCAGATCCTTCTAAAATTGGAAGGCATTTCCTCCCCACACCACTTTATGTCATGGAAATTCTGCTCCATATTGATCCAGAGTAAATTCCAATGTATAGTTAGCAGAGTAAAAACTTGAACACGTTGCAGGATTCCCCCCCAAAATAGACCAGAGGCAATTGTATTTCATCCAGCAGAGCTTTACTGCTACTGAAGGCAAATGAGCATCATGGCCACAAATCACATTCAGGATTGGCACTGTCCATAAGAAATCCAGTTGCAGCAGACTTAACTTAAACTTACAATAACTTATAACCAGACTAAACCTTAACACTAAACATACTATGTACAGAACACCACACCAGAAGGAAGAGAGATAGAAAGAGAAAGTGAAACCCAGGCTCCTTCTGGCCTTATTATTATTGTCAACATGACTTTGACAGAAGAGATAACAGAACCAGTTTAAGGCAGCTGTACTCAGCTTCTCTGAAGGTATAACCCAAACATCATGAATCTTCTGCTTGCTTCATGCACACAGAGAAACTCCCAGAACCCTCTTGAATGAATTAGAAAAGGAAAAATCTCTACAAATCAGATCAATACTTTCTGCACCAAGAAATGCAAACTGACACTTGATGCCCCTTCCATAAACATCCCTTGAGAGCCCCACGGCAGCTCTAGCATAAGAACGGAAAGTCTGTTGCCCCAGGTGGGTGCCATTCAGCTTTCTGGGAAGCACATGCCAGTGGAACAAAAGTAAGGGGAACAAAAAATGTAAATTTTACCTGTACACAGTGAGCTATTTTCTACACATGAAGTGTTTTATCCTCCATTCAGGCACGCACAGGGCATTGCCACAGTTCTGAGACACATTCCATCCTGTAGAAAAACATGCAAGGAGGGTGCAAAACTAACAAGAATGTGGGAAGAGTGCCAAGACCCTTGGAGAGTCACATTTGGACTCAGACCCCAGCCCTGCATTGAGGGCAAGCCAAGCTGTGCTGTGCTCCTCCACAGCGTCCTTCCAATTTAATCAGCCTTGTTGAGAAAACCTTCCAAGTACATCTGAAGGCAGCCCTGTTTAGGGAAGCTTTTAATATTTAATAAACTGTTGTATTTTAATATTCTGTTGGGAGCTGCCCAGAGTAGCTGGAGAAACCCAGCCAGATTGGCGGGGTATAAATAAAATTATTATTATTATTATTATCATCGTCATCATCATCACGTCCCACATAAATTGATGGGCTCTGACTTGTGGATAGCCTGACTTTGACACACTGAAGTGTCTTAGGCTAGCCTTACTTGCACTAGGCCCATCCACTTAAGGCAGTATCATACCACTTTAAACAGTCATGGATTCCCCCAGTGAATCCTGGGAAGTGTAGTTTGTTAAGGGTGCTGAGAGATGTCAGGAGACCCCTGTTACCCTCTTGGAGCTTCAGTTCTCAGAGTAGCTTATCAATCAAACTTCCTTCCCAGAGAACTCTTGGAAATAGAGCTCAGTGAGCGGTACAATACTGCTTCAAATATATACTGCCTTACTTTTGATTATGGAAGTTTGTTTAACATGTCCTCATGCTGACTAGAGTTGCTAAGCAACACTGAGAGTAACATATGTGCTGGCTGGAGTCTCCTTTGCTAGTTTACAGGGGCTGCTTTTCGCTCCCGAAATTTTGCCAGCTAGATGAAAGGTTCCTACAGGATATTGATGTGTCGTCAAGGTGTGCATTGCAAATGGCACTCAGATCAGAGGCTCAACTGAATGAGCCCCGGGACTACAATGCATGCTAAATCATACTTTGGGACTTTAATGCTACTCCTAATCTGAGGCTGTGGAACTGTTTGGTTCTACATCCATTTCCTCTCTGTCACAACTGCAGGGGTGTTTACTTCAGTGCCAGCCAGACTGAAAACCTATTTAAAGACATCAAAGAAGGAAGAGTAGCATCTTGGGTAAAAAAAATGTCCTCTGCGTTATGAATGACATGTCACCTAAATAGGCTACAAAACATCTTCTCTCTCTCTCTCTCTCTCTCTCTCTCTCTCTCTCTCTCTCACACACACACACACACACACACACATACTTCACTCTTGTTAGTGTTGGTGCACAACTCAGTGACCAGCAACAATGAAAAACTAAGGGTTGGGTAGTAGGCCATATCTGAGTTTCTTTCCAACGCCCTGAACATCTCAGGGCTAGGTTACCTGAAGGTCTACCCTAGGAGCCAACTCCTAGGGGCTGAGGTCCCTTCCCCCCCCAATAAATGGGCAGTGCCATTCAAATGGTGTGTGTTTGACATGTCTTGTGATCGATTATGTGGTGCGGGGCTTAACTGGGTCCCACCAAGATTTTATTCAAGTTGGCACCCGTGCTGCCTGCCCCAGTATAGACACCTATAGTTACTTAGATCATCTCATGGTACTGCACCCTACAGAATATCATAGGGTGGTGACTGTGGCGATCACACAGGGTCCCCGGACGTTTCACTGTCTATTGATCCCTGTGCCACCACTTTATTTCTCACTGCCACCACCCAGGCCCTACCTGGTACAATACTGAGTCCAGTCAGGGTTAAATTGGAACGTAAACTTCTGTTTATTTATTGCAGTTTAACAAGCGTGTGGTTTCATAAATGGTATCGGTCAATTACAATCATGGGGTGCCTATCCAGACCTATAATTTCCACTACCTGCTCTCACTCACTAAATCACCTCTCGGATATATACTTGTCTTTCTAGCTCCTAACTGTTCCTGACTCAGCTTATTTCTCTACACTAACTCAATCTCCCCACAGACTCTATCCCAATTCACTCCTACTCCAACCAACCAACCACCCAACTCCCAACAAACTCCTTCCTTTGCCACTCCCATAGCTGGTTTTATAGTCCCTCTGACTCCACCCCCCTGGGTTCTGATTGGGTAACTTTTTTCACCTCCAGAACTCTCATATGTTAACGTCACAGTGACCTCCAAAAAGGACATTTTCTGCAACTGCCTCTGTACTGTGGAATGCCGTTTTCTCTGCCATACATGAAACAGCAATGATCAGTTGCACCAAACACCTTGTAAAGAAATATATTTTTGCAAGGCTTTCCCTGACCAATAAGATTGAACCCAGTTTTTGTACCTTTGCATCCCCTGAAATCCTGTTTTCATATGATCTTTTACCATTATTTCACTGATTTTATTTTTTTAAAGTTTCAATTTATTTTTGTTTAGTGGTATCGTTTCCTGTTTTTATGTTGTACAGCCCTTAAGAGATTTTTAAAAGACCAAATGCTGTGAAATACAAATAAATAAAGTAGGGCTGTAGGGTTTTTGTCAGATTAAACTCATTAAAATGAATGGATATGACTAAGGTGCATTAATTTCAGAGGGTCTACTCTGAGTACAACATAATTGGATGTGATCCATGGTCTTACATCCCTGATCATTTCAAATCAGGAAGCAGTGAGGCCTGGAGGCATTCAGCAAGGTCAGGTCCAAAAGTGACAAACGAGTCTGAAGGACCAAAAACTTCCAAGATGGACAAGAAGCAGAGAGACCAGAGGCAGATAATGTGGTCCAATACCGGCAGAAGGATGGCTTCCTAGAGATGGCATCTATATAGCTATACAAAGTGGGGCAGCCAACTCTAGGGCACTTCTTATATAGGGCCAGCTATTGGCTCCTCAGATCACCTGATAGATTTGGACTGGCCAACTTTAGTCTTTCCTTCTGCCACTTTTAGGGTGCTGCTGTGGACCACCGAAGGCCCAACCAGACAGGACAACTGGTACAGGGAAGATGGGGACCAAGTGCAGATAGACCTACAGGAGCAGTAACTGAAGCTTCCAGGAAGAGGTTCTCGCCCATTATTGCCTTCCCCAGCATTTCCCCCTTTGCTGCTGTTAGTCTCTCCTGGAGTAGAGAAGAGAAGCTGGTTGTAAGCTATCTATCCTGGTGAGAAGACCTTCTTCTTAAGCCAGACTTCCAAGCCTCTTTGGAGTGCAATATGAGCTGAACCAGCAGATGGAACTTTATAGTTTGTTAACTCTCTTTACGATTTGTACTTATGTATTTAAGTCGAGATTCTTTCCTTTTCGTAATGTCGAATTTTCTTTATTTTGTATTGGCTAAACCATTGATCTTTTCGGTCTTGGTTTTATACCGGGCACAATCTTGACAGGCTTTGGGCTTCTAATAGCCATACAAATGGTTTCTTTTTCTTTGTTTTGTTAAGCAGAGAGCCTGTTGGTTGGCATCAGTAGCAGCTGGTGGGATGGCATGACTGGAGGATCATGGCTCTTAGGGCTTCCCCCCACAGCCATTCGCTGGCACTTAACGGAGGAAGAGGAAAGGGGTGACAAAGTGGGAAGCTTGACTTGGTGTGGCAGGTGGCAAAGCGTGTTCTCCCTGAAATGAGAGCACATGTTGCGGTGGGGTCCACCGAGCCATCCCTCTGTTGCCAGGCAGGGTTGAATATGCTGACCTGGGGCAATGATTGGATGGCTGGGTTGCTGGAGCAAATTGCATGTTGCAATGTGGTGGGTGGGATCGAAGGTTTTAAATAATGGGGCACTCAGCTTATTGCTTTCTCTTTCACTGAGTGCATCGGATCACCCGCCCGCCCTGAGTTCAGGGTGTTTTGGTTGACCTTGCTATGCCTGTCATGGGGTCGTGTGCTGTAGGGGCAGGGGCCTGGTAGGAATTTTGTCCATATGGCTGATTGGCTGAGCCATTTGGTTTTTGCCTACTGCGTAGCAAATCGTCACAACTTGTAAGATTGCGGTTAGGCATTGGTTATAAATTGGTTGGAGGAGGGGTAAGGATGGGCTGGGCCTGCCCTCCAATGCTGGTGTGGAAGGGATCTCCGTTAAAGGAATCCAGGGGCTTGCCATGATTTCGTCCAAATCCCTGAAATGGGGCTAGGGCTGGCAAGCCCTGGGGAGCATGTGGGTGAGCGGTGAGGGCCTGTGACTCCATTGCTCCCCCATATTGTTTTGCCTTCACTGGCTTCCGAGGGAGTTCAGAAGTCAGTTCTGTCCCAGGCGGGGGAACAGATAGTCTTAACCAATGCCTATGCAACCACTCACAGGTATGTATTTTAATAAAGTTGTGGCCAAAATTATGCCAAAAACCTTAAACAAAAATTATGTGTGAGTTGTGAGTTATTTTGAGGGGTGGCTTGGGGACCTCGACTTGCAAGAGAGCCAGTCCAACACACCCACCACAATATGCTGCACCTGGCCAAGCTCCCCATGTCACCACCCACCTCTCTCCCTCTCAGCAAGCACCAGTGACCCACCGTGTTGGGAAACTGGGAGAGCAACAGTGCCCCACCCTGTGCTACCCCACCGACTGCTACTGGTTACAAGAAGGGGAGTGGGTGGCACTGTGGTTTAACCACTAAGCCTCTTGGGCTCGCTGATCAGAAGGTCACAAAGTACAGAATTAAAAACCCACTTAAAGGTAAAGGTAAAGGGTAAAGGGACCCCTGACCATTAGGTCCAGTCGTGACAGACTCTGGTGTTGCGGCACTTATCTCACTTTATTGGCCAAGGGAGCCGGCGTACAGCTTCCGGGTCATGTGGCTGGCATGACTAAGCCACTTCTGGCGAACCAAAGCAGTGCACGGAAACGCCGTTTACCTTACCGCTGGAGTGGTACCTATTTATTTATTTGCACTTTGATGTGCTTTCGAACTACTAGGTTGGCAGGAGATGGGGCCAAACAACGGGAGCTCACCCCGTCGCGGGGTTTCGAACCACTGACCTTCTGATCGGCAAGTCCTAGGCTCTGTGGTTTAACCCACAGCGCCACCCACATCCCTAAAAACCCACATACATGAGTGGAAGTGGCATGAACAAATGGGATTGGGGACAATTCTTTTGCAAGCATGTGTACATTAGCCAAATTGCATAGAAAACTATATTAGGAAAAAAATTGCTTTAAAATGCAGATGACTTTTGAGGAGGACTTTAAAAAGAAATCACGATGTGGAAGTGTTGAGAACTGAACTTAAGAAACCGAGAGAAACAGAAAGTGTCAGATTTGCCAATTCATGCAGGTAACATCCCTTGGCTTTTGAAGTATTTTAATTTACTTGTTTCAGCATTGAGAGTGATTTGTGAGTCAATTGCAATCCAGGTGGATGGATCATTTGGAGGGGGGGACCCTAAAATTTCCTCAGTTCCTACAGATGTTTGACCCCAGCAAGACTGTATAAATTTATTTTAGCTGAAATTCAGTGGCAACTCGACAGATGTGTAAAAACCCCTGGGAAATGTCACTGGCTTTACAGCTTGGCTTACCTGAGTAAAAATCCTCTAAATTCTCAAATTTTGCTTTAGATGATGAGTGCTGTACAAGGGCACTAAGGTCTCGCTTGTCTCCAATTCATTTGCAAGGGGGTTTACACTGTTGACATTTACGCTGGGTCATGTACCAACGACACATACAGGATTTATAGAGGTAATAATTAGGTTAACTAATTTGCAGCTGCACTGCTGAAGATTCATTATAACTGTTTTGTTCAATTTGTCAAGTTCTAAAAATAATAAGGAGTGAAAGCTTATCTCATGGGAAGTTTCAAGGTTAAATTTACAGGCACAGACCTTACAGTGCATGCAAATGATGCTTAAGGATTCGGCGGGGGGGGGGGGGAATACACTTCCATTTCACTGCCCATATGTACATGGAAAAAGAAAACAAAGAAATGCTCCATCCATGAAACCACATCTAGCCATCAGGTGGAAGACCTCTTGCAAGGACTTCTGCCCAGGCCTGATCTTTATTATGTGGTTGCAGACATGAACCTAGACTTCTTCTGACCCTAGAGATGCTGCTTTGCTGTGAGCTTTGCTGTGCACATATTCCCAGTGGAGAAAGCATCCAACCGATGAGAGGTCTTGAGTTTGGGTCTGCAAGCAATGCCAATGTAGGCACCAATGCAGCCTGATCCAACCTCTGCTTGCTATATTTGCATCCTTGGAACTATCTCAGGGTGATACAGATGGTGGTTGACTCATTTTATCTTCAAACCAACCTGATGAGGACATCTGACTCAGAGACAAAGCTCTTCTGAAAAGGCCAGAGTTGTTTCTCTGAAGGGTTCTGGTTTTTGCATCTCCCTGTGACAATTCAGCACACTAGGACAACATTCTCCAAACTTTGGGTACCCAGGTATCGTCAACATCGATTCCCATCAGCCCCAGTATGCATGTAAAACTCTTCCCAATATTCACTTTCTCCTCAATGTGTATAATTTTTTAAATCAACTTTGTAATGCTTGTTAGAATTCCTGCTCCGTGACTGCAGTCATAGGATTGTTGTCTATCACATGACGGTGTATGTTTTGACTCGACAGAGTGGGAAGTGACAGAGACAGGATGTTTGTGTTACTGTGTTCCGTGAAGTGGGACTATTGTCCTTTGTTTTTTTCTCTCTGCTGTCTGATGATAGGGAGAGAGGGAACCACGTTGCAGTGCTCCGTGTATGTTTATATGTAAATAAAGTAGATTAGCCAAAATGCTGAGTTGCTGAGGTCTGTGAAGACTCTGTGGATCCCTAAGTGTGCCGATATCTGTTGGCATCAGTCGCTGTGATGTTCACGGGGAAGAAAGCTTTTGAAGCTCCCGAACGATTGACCAGGAGGGAGGGAACATGCCAGTCGGGCATGTGTCTCTGCCAGGGTCCTACTCGAGAGTAGGGTGAGCTCCTGACAACGCCCCCCAACTGTCTTAAAAAACAACACCTACAACTTTCCAAATACCGTAGCCTCAAAGATAGGTGCTTCAATTCCTTGAACATGTTGGCTGTCTTTTTGTTTAATATGCTGCTTCTGCTGCTTACGGCACAGTACATAAAGCACAATTACTGCTTCCTCCCAACTTTTTTTTTATGTAAATAAATTAGAACCGCACTTGTTAGCTGCACTAAAATAAAGGATCTGTCAGTGTTTCAAATTACAAACCTCTTTTCTGGGACTTATATCCAGTTGTTAAAAGTCTCTTCAGAATACAAGGCACAAATTAAGTTGGCAAACATGATCTTTTCACATTTATTTACATGTCGTATTTTTGTTGTTTTTAAATGATCTTGGGAAGCACAATTAATTAATGCTTGCAAATTAATCTCCCCATGAGATCGTTCTTTGACAGATGTGGCGGAGCTACAAACGTGTTCATTATTTTTGTACTGTTAAGACAAATTTACACTAGATGGACACAGCTTGTGACCATGACCACTGACTTTTGAAAAAGTCAGTGGAGGTTGTGGCAACTGTGATGTAGTGGTTAGAGTTTTGAACTAGAACTAGCGAGTCCTGGGTTCAAATCACTCAGCCATGCTCTGTAGAAAGTAGCAAAATGGAGGCCATTGGTTGATTTAATTTGGGCTAAGATGTTGTTGTGCATGTTTCGTGGCTTGCTTTTGTCACAGTAATTCATGGGTTTTGTAGTGTTGAAGACATATGAACACTTCATCTCTTCAAAATATTTTGCCCAGCTTTTGTCCAGGTTGCACAGCAGATAACACTTGCGCTCCAAGCTTACGAATTTTCTCTGTCTCCTGTATTCTCCCAGTTTGGATCTAACTAATCTGCTTTCACGAGACAGGAGAACTCTGAAGAGGAGAAAGAGGGATTTACCTCATTACCACTTACACCAAGCTGTGGGGGCTGGTGGGCCACCACCCTTGATTTGCTGAGCCAGCGCTGGTTCGTGGTTAGCCATGCCTGTTTCAAACCATGAATGTGCATACCTCCACTACAATCACAACTTCAGATCAGCCCAGACCCAACTCAAACTGATCTGGGCTAACCTGACCTGGTCCGGTGGCCCAAATCAATTCAGGGGCCACTCCTAAATAGAGTCAGGAAGGAAGAAAAAGTTGCTACAACTCCTTCCTCCTATCTCAACTACATCACAGCAGGATTGAACTTCCCACTCTCCAGCTGTGGGGAACGTTTTTTGGCCAACAACCCCATGCTGTTCTTTGCATTGCCTGCCTGTCCTGTATTGGCTGTTCTGCCCACAGCCTTGCCTTTCGTAGCCTCATATTATTCTGGGTGGGCTGACCCAGGGCTATCCCAGCCTGATTCTGCTGAAGCCCATATCCCCTCAAATCAGCCTGCTTCAGTTTGGAATTTGGCCCAGTCGGGTGCACAGCCCTAGTTCAAACCTGTTTCCAACGTGGAGTTTTCAAACTGTAGAAAGTGGATGGAAATTGTATTCCTGGAGGTTGCTTTAAATTTTGCTTTGCATTAGTCACATTGGGCTTTGAACAATCTCACCAGCCGAAGTGAAGGCAAAATTAGTCTCGCTTTAGCTAAGATTGTTTCATTATCTCGGAGATCCGGTATAATTTGATGTAGCTGCATGAACCCCTCATTAACAGAACAAGAAACACTTGAAATAGCTTAATCGTGCCACTGTCTTCTCATTTCTGACTTTTGCTCCTGCCTGATAAAACACAGATAATTTTAACTCTCTCTTGCATTTTTTTGTGTACCTCAATTTTACAAAAAGTGGGGCAGAAACACTGTGAAGCACTGAAGGTTTTCTGCTGCAGTCTCAATTTCCACAGACTGCAGACCATATCACACACACACTGCTGTCCTCTGTATGCAGAAACAACCCCAAAAGTCCTCAGAATTTCACTGCAATGACCTGTGAATCTCAGGCTAGGACCCTCATATCACAATTCTATGCTTCTTTATTCCAAAGCAGGTCCCATTAAATTCACTAGAATTTATTTTCAGGTAGCTGAGCCCTATATGGCTAAGCCATTTTTAAAACATTTCTTAAATGTCTTCTTTTTTTAATGAAGGCATATTACAGTAGATTAAAAATTAAAAACTTTAAAGAAGACAATAATGCAAAACAGTAAAAACCACCCCATACCATCAGATTCATGAAAGTAGAGGAATGTCTTCAGTTGGTGCTGAAAGGATGTCAAAATTGGTACCACTCACTGAGGAGAGCATTCCATGGAAGATGCAGCTGTTTACATAACTTTTTAGCTACCTCTGTTTTCTTAGGGCTTTTATATATTTGTTCACTATTGATTGATTTGCCTTTTGCTTTTTTAAGCTATACTGCCCTGATATTGTCAGTGATGAAGGGCAGCCAATAATTATTTCAAATAAATAATCAGTAAAATAAAAAAGGGGTTATGATATCACTATCCAGGACCTTGGAGAGCTCATAGCAGAGAGCATGAGACATAGAATGGCCAGGATAATTTCTCCCAGGCCATGCTAGGCTTCAATTTACGGTACCTGCCCTATGGACAGTGACACAGGGGTGGTATCATATTGTCTGATTATATCCTTATCCAACTTGTGTTAACAAGTTCCACAATTTCAGCAGAGTAACATTCCCCTTATTTTAAACTTTGCAATGGATGCGTTTGCTCAGGCTCGCTAAAACCACTATAATAACTGTTCTGGTATTTCCCCCTTATTCCCTCATAAAATATAAGAGACAACACAGTCTTTTACAAAAGTATAAAAAGAGTTTACTCATATTCTGTTCACAATCAGATCCCAGAAGACAGACTTAGCTTAATGAAGTAACATACACTTGGAATCTATCTCATAAGAAGACAGTCCCTTTGTCCTCTCTTGGCTGGAATCTTTGGCTTAGTAGATGTTGTGTCTTCGATGCATGTGGTGAAAGAGAGAGAGATGGCCGCCCTACCCTGTGCTTTTGTCATTACCTGCACAGGTGAGGCCACACCCACCTCCAGTCACATGCAGAGGAAGTCTGTCCCAGCCCAGAGGGAAACAGGAAGTTTACCTGCTGGCTGGACAAAATATTCCTCCCCATGTGCAAACATGTTCACTCTAGGAATGTTGTACTTGACTGCTATTGTGTTTCACATCCTACAATTGTACCTAAAGAAGCCCAAAGAGGCTAGCTCTGAGACCAGCTAATTCAGAAGTCTAACTAGTCTGTGAAGTAATGCTTCAGAAACTGGAAAGCACCAGGAAGTGAAGCAGAAACGGTTAGAAATCATGTGCTATAGACTGCGGCACTTATTGCAAAAAAAAAAAAAAAAAGTCAAAGACACAGGCCTTCCATTCTCAGTTCAGGCTTTCAGTCTCGCCCTGAGCCACTTTATTGGAAGGGAGGGAAAAAAACAGCAAAAAGAACAGAAGCACATGTTCTGGAGAGGATGAAAACAGCAAAAGCCCCTTCTCCCTGAATTAATCTGTAGCCAAAAACCACTTTACACATTTAAAGCACTTTAAGATGTTATAAAGTCAAATAAACCACCAGATGAGGAAGAGAGAAGGAGAGAGGGAGAAAGAAGATCATTTATCTTCCTGCAAATGTTTGGCTTTTTAGGTAAGTATAATCTGTTCTGTGTCATTGATCAATGCGAAAACACTATGTCCCACTTGCCCTAATTTAAAACAGGACAGAATAATAACTTATGGTTAAACCTGCTGGTTGCAGCACAACTCTTATTGAAGGTGACCTTTACAGATATCCAAGCAAACTGGGTTATACGGAGCCTGCATTTCACCACTCCCTCAACCTCTGCAAAAGCCAAGCTGGAAATGCAAGCTCCTTCTGAAAAGCTCTCACCTCCATTTCTCAATGTTCTTTAATTTCTTTTGGGGAGGGGGGACAAATGCTTGGAAATGCTACAACTGATCTGATCTTACATTGTGACTACACAGGTGCTCCTTCCTGGTTCTTTCCCCTGTGCACTACTGCACATCTGTCAGTGCTTACCTTGGCATGCAGATAAGCCACAAAGCGTTCCCAAAGGCCAACCTATGCTTTATTCAGCAACGGAACCAGCCCTTTCATTAGGCAAACTGAAGCAACTGCCACAGGCTGGGAGGAGTGACAAATTGGGGCCACAGATCAGAATGCAGTTAATCTGACTCCATTTCTCTGAATTTTGTGGTGTAGTTTTTGTTGAAAAAGGCATACAAAAATAGGGGCAGAATGCATATTTTGGGGAAAAGGTGTGCAAAATGCATAATTTGAGGATAAAAGACATTAAAAATGTGTACAAAAAGCATTTTAGGGGTAGCATGCCTACAATTTAAATGTTAAACTTTTGCATGTGTTTGAAAACAAATCCACAGAAAAGAGGTTGGAATGAACATATAATTAAACATATGCTCTAATGACCCATTCGTTCCTAGATTCAGGTAGGTAGCCGTGTTGGTCTGATGCAGTCGTAATAGATAGATAGATACGGTAGATATATAGATAGATAGATGATAGATAGATAGATATAGTCCAGTAGCACCTTAGAGACCAACTAAGTTTGTTCTGGGTATAAACTTGAAGAAGTGTGCATGTACATGAAAGCTTATACCCAGAACAAACTTAGCTGGTCTCTAAGGTACTATTGGACAATTGTTTATTATATTTCTATTCATTCCTAGTTAGGTCTGACATTCAGCTTGTTCTTTCACTGGGAATGATCGGTGGTAGAACACTATGCATATTGGGCTATATTTGTTGCATAAAGCGGTCAGGGGAGATTGTTGCCATCTTTCCATTAATGTAGCTTGAGAATAGCTGATGCCTTGCTGAAGCAATATAGGTTTCTGCAGTCTTTTAAAAACCCTAAATTGATTTTTCCCATTTCCACAACATCTAATATTTCTAGTGCCACAAATGAACTGGATACATCTGTTTGCAAATTACATTGCAAATTACTTAATACAAAAGTACAAAAGTGTTTATAGAATTCCTGTTACGATCGCTATCATAGTAGGGTTGAATTCATCTACATGTGTAGCTGGGATCATTGGAACCAGCAAGCATATGCATCGGCTAATTGGATAATCCATTTTGCATGACTTTATTGTTGACACGTGCAGACTTAGGAGATTCTAGCGAATCAAAGAGGCACTTCCATATGATTAAATCTTCCGGTCGCCAATGACTTAATCCACATTTCCCTTCCAATGGACAAACAAATGGCCATTTATCAAATAATCAAACTGTGTTTGCTATTAGAGATATTCCTTGGATTCAAACATCTTGTAAATCAAGGGTGATGAACCTTCCTGCAGTCCAAAGGCCAGAGCCTCTTGTGCTCTATTAATTTTGAGGGATCTGCTCTGGGTAAAACTTAGTTGAATACCAATAAAACTTTCCTTAATGAGGTGGCTCCACAACTGATCTTGAAAAATAATTTTATTTAGACATGTAATCTTGTAACATATGTGTGTGTGTGTTTAAAAAGTTGATTTCATCACTATTTTGATTATATTATTGTTAAGAAATATTTTATACAATTTTTGGTAAACCGGGATTTTGGTTTCTTTTATTATTAAGTGAGAGTCCCATGGACCGCAAGAAGATCAAACCTATCCATTGGAAGGACAGATCCTGAAGCTGAGGCTCCAAGACTTTGGCCACCTCATGAGAAGAGAAGACTCCCTAGAAAAGACCCTGATGTTAGGAAAGATGGAGGGCACAAGGAGAAGGGGACGACAGAGGACGATATGGTTGGACAGTGTTCTCGAAGCTAGGAACATGAGTTTGACCAAACTGCGGGAGGCAGTGGAAGACAGGACTGCCTGGCGTGCTCTGCTCCATGGGGTCACGAAGAGTCGGACACGACTAAATGACTAAACAACAACAATATTATTGTTGTATATGGTAGATCTTGCTAAAATAATTAACTAAATGGCTACTTCTGCTGGGATATGTACACCCTCCTGTTTTCTGTGCACTCGCTGCGTTTCCAGCACTGGGATTTAAAATCTGTGCTTACACAACATTATCTAAAATGCATATGTGTCCTGTAATTTGTTATGTGACTACTGTTTGATTCATTGTTTCTCATAACAGTTTCACACCAATTGGAGGAGCCCTTAAGCCATCCTTACTTTGTCTCTAGCCGAAGTATGAACACCTTTGCATTTGTGTCATGGGCTGGCCGAATGCAGAGCAATGGAGGGAGGCACCCGCTGGGAAATCCCCAGGGGAAGAAGGCTCAGGGATCGGCAGTGGGATGTTGTTGAGTGTTCAGAGGGAAAAGACAGGGAGGAAGAGGTATCGGTAGCTGAAGTGGTAACAGGGTTTAGTGAGCAGGGAGAGTCTGTGGCAGAGAGGAGTCCAGAAGCAGAAGCAAGAGAGGAGTGAGACCAAGAGGCAAAGATGAGTCAGGCTGGTGAAGAAGCCAGGCTTACACCCCTTTCTGTTGCAACAAGCTCCCTCCAGCCTGGTCTCCCAGGACCAGGAGAGGTATGTAGAGGGAGGAGCAAAGGCAGGTGTGCCATTGTGGTCTCAGATTTCTCAGAGGAGCATTAGGCAGCGGTGGGAAGGCAGGGACCATCAGTCTCCACAACTGCCTCCTAGGGGTGTGACCTACCAAGAAGAGTTGCTGTGTTCATTAGGCCTGGCACTCATGAGCAGACCTCTTCTAAAGGTAAAGGGACCCCTGACCATTAGGTCCAGCTGTGGCCAACTCTGGGGTTGCGGCGCTCATCTTGCTTTATTGGCCGAGGGAGCCAGCGTACAGCTTCTGGGTCATGTGGCCAGCATGACTAAGCCGCTTCTGGTGAACCAGAGCACTGCACAGAAATGTTGTTTACCTTCCCGCCGGAGCGGTACCTCTTTATCTACTTGCACTTTGACGTGCTTTCAAACTGCTAGGTTGGCAGGAGCAGGGACCGAGGAACGGGAGCTCACCCCGTCGTGGGGATTCGAACCTCTTCTAATAAAGAGCTACCTTCACTTACTCTGTGTGATTTATTGCTGGCCCGCTCTTGACAATAGGGCAGACAGAGACATTCCCATGCCATCAACGACACCTGGTGTGTACATAAGCAGAAACACATCTGACACCAATGAAGCAGTGCTGATTTGGACAGCTGGGGAGAAAGAGCTGTGGGACACACCGGAAAGGAAGGATAACTTCCCTGTGTTCTAAGGCAGTCATGTGAGCACACCCTAAGTTTAGATTCTCTGCTGGTGTGCTCCTGAATTGCTCTCCCCTGTGTACCTACTCACTGAGTGCTTTGGTTCCTATTATCATTACACCCTAAACCTGTGTACACTCTACAAGTTTAACTACTACGGTTGCCAGAGCTCCAGGTCTGACGTGAAATCTCCAAGTTTGCCTGGTCCCCTCCAAGGGGCAGATGGAGGGCTTGAAACCCCTGGTGGGTAAGAGTGTCAATAATAATTAAGAAGACTAAAACAATAATATAATATATAATATTAACTTGTTAGATATGGATTTGTTTGTTTTTTGTTTTGTTTTTGTTGTCTTTTTTAGTTTTTGAATGTTGACTTTTGTGTGTTGTGTATTGTTATCTTTTGATATCTTTCGTGTTGTTGTTGCTGTGTGGAAAATACTAATAAAATTCATAATTCATAAAATTCATAAAAGATCTTTTGCCACTGCTAAGAGAAAAAATAATAATAATTAAGAAGACTGTGAATGCAGCTTGCAAGCTTCAGCCCAACAGAAGCTGGCTGCAACTTATAGCATAAACACTTGGGGGTTGTGTGTGTCTGTCCACCTCCAGTGGCGTAGCATGGGTTGTCAGCACCCGGGGCAAGGCAAGTAATTTGTGCCCCCTAACCCATAGATTCGCACCCCCTAACCCGTGGATTTGCGCCCCCTAACCCGTGGATTTGCGCCCCCTAACCCTAACCCCCAGATGTTGCGTCCGGTGCGGTCGGCCCCCCTGCACCCCCCACGCTACACCACTGTCCACCTCTGACCATTCTCACAATTAACCTCCATCTCTAGGGTCCAACCCTGTGAAATCACCATGGGCCACTCCTAGATCTCAGGTTTGGACCCTGAAATCTCAAGATCTGACTTGGCAACCCTATAAGTGGCATCTAAGGGAAGTGCTTTTCTGCTCCTTGCTGTCCATCAGATTTTTCTGTCTGCCACATTTGCTGACTCCAGCCCTGAATCGTCTAGGTCTGAGAGTAGTTTCTTGTAATATATTATTTTATTTCACTGTTAATTCCACTTGTCTCATTTTTCCCTTAACTGCTTAACTTCTGTGCTAGGAGAGCACTGGTGCTAAGAAAAAGAGGTTAGGAAGGTTTTTACATCTGCATGAAGGCCAACCGTCTGCTTTGTAATTTTGCATACATTTCTCTTTGCCTTCTGCATATTAATTGTCCTGCGGCATTGCTCTCCTGAGTGGTCCCTGCAAACCATCACATTTTTATTTGCCAGTGATGACTTTAAAGCTGACTCAAAGGTTAATTGTAGTTCAGACAGTAGGCTTGTTATTTCAAAAAGGGGTTTTTTAAAAAATAAAATTCCACTAATTCCACTAGCCTAGCCTTTCCCTTAACTGCTTAACATCTGTGTCAGGGTAACACCATAATTACAGCTTTGCAAAAGTTTCCTAATTTCTGTCACGAATTCCTATCTTCTCTCTCCAGACTTCCTTAATCATGCATTACATTGAAATCATTTTTACTGGGTACTTGGTGAAAAGTTACGAGTCTTTCTTCTGCAGATTTACTGATGCTCAGTTCCGAGGACCCTCCAAACCCTGGTTTGAAGGTATGTGGATGAGCAAGCCATTGTTTCCCATGTTAAAAGAGCCCTGCTGGGTCAGACCAAAGGCCAGTCGTGGTTGGCAGACAGCAGGAGTGGAGTGAAGTTGTTCACCTGCTTTCCAAATGCTAAGCATCGCTGCCACTTACCAAGAAGAGGTGGCAGAGAAGTCAGTGTGGTGTAGGCATGGTGGAAGCGAGGACCGGTCCTACCATTAGGCAGAGTGAGGCAGCTGCCTCTGGTGGCAGGTGCTGGGGAGTGACAGCAATGTATTGGAGCACAGGGTTGTGTGTATCTCATGCAGCCTGCTCTGCATGCCCCAGGTGTGATGCCATCCTCATCCTCATCTTATCTGTACGCCACCTTTCCATAGTTAAAGCCATACTCAAGGTGGCTTACAACATGAAACAAATTACATACCGTATTTTTCGCTCTGTAAGATGCACCAGACCACAAGACGCACCAAGTTTTTTGAGGAAGAAACAAGAAAAAAATTATTCTGAATCTCAGAAGCCAGAACAGCAAGAGGGATCGCTGCGCAGTGAAAGCAGCAATCCCTCTTGCTGTTCTGGCTTCTGTGATAGCTGTGCAGCCTGCATTCGCTCCATAAGATGCACACACATTCCCCCTTACTTTTAAGGAGGGAAAAAGTGAGTCCTATAGAGCAAAAAATACGGTAATTAGAAACGTCCAAAAAGTAGACATAATCAGTGCTTTTTTCTAAAAAGAAATGAATGTTTAGGGGTACTCTTGTTTTGACTCAACGATGCCAAAAAAGGTTTGATGATGATTTTGACTCAAGAAAATCACCATTTTATAGTTCAGATCAGGAAGAATAAATACAGTAAATGGACAAAAGTACAAAGATTCAAAAAATGTTTTGGGGTATGCGTACTCCTGCGTCCCCGCAGAAAAAAGCACTGGTCATAATAAATAAAACACACCGGAAAGTACACAACCAAATTGAGCAACTACCTTATAAATCATGAGATCATGACAAACAAAGATACAATCAATAACAGCAACAAAAATCCCTTAACCATACCCCGGCCCAAAAGTCTGTTCATCAGCCTCAGATTTTGTAGCTGGAGTCTGTCAGGTCCCTGCCCTCCCGGGTGAAGTGGGAAAAGGTCTGCAAGGCAAGGAGCAGGTTGCCCAGGACTCAAGGCTAAGATGGTCTCTGTTCTGCTACAAGTAGGTTTCAGCTGCCAGTCTGTTTGGCTTCTGTATATGGAAGGAGGGGAGACCTTCTTGTCCTTTGCTTCATGCAGTGAAATGTCTTGGGTCGGTCCTGGTGGGATCATCAGACTGGCTTCATTGTTGTTCTTGCATGGTGCTGAGCTCTCTGCTGCCTCATACTTCCTTCCCTCAGTAACACTTGGGAAGCCAGGGCAGCCGCCAATACCAAAGGCTCATCTGATTCAACATTCTAGTGCCCAGTTAAATGCCTTTGCAAAGCCCACAAGAATATGGCGTATTTATGGCTTATTTACTCTCTTGTGACTTCCAACTCCACAACATATAAGTGCCCTCAGAGCTAAGGTTGCACAGGTGGCATACAAGCGTAATAATCAACCATCTAAAGAAATATTTCTTTCATAAATCAGGGTCTTCTTAGTGTCTGCACCCAGATTGTGAAACACCTCACCTAATGAAGTCCAACTGGCCTCTGACTCACAGTTTTTCATCAGTTCTAGTGATTGTTTGTTTCTGGCAGAGTTTCCCTGTATCTGATGGGTTATTTTTGTAATAAATTTTTTTAAGCTGAGCCTGTTTCCTTGGTGGATGGGATTTTCATAAATGAAATTGTAATTTTAAATGTCATAAGTGGTGCACCAAAGTTGGGCAGGGTATAAATGTTTTAATAAAATAAATATAAATAAATGGGAGAAAAGTTTGCCTTGGGCTATAGTGAGTTGCCCAAGAGTATTGCCAAGCCTGATCAATATGTTCATATAACGAAATAACAGATGAAGTAATTTATGAAAGCTGCACTAAATGTTTTATATTATAATGACATTATAGAGGGACTGAAATGTTTTCTCAGAACCGTCCTTTGACCCAACCCCCTTAAAAAACTTACCTTTCTCACACTATTACTTCTGATCAGCTATTTCAACATTATTATTATTATTATTATTATTATTATTATTATTATTATTCCACCCTTCATCACAAGATCTTGTTGGAACCGGGGGATGAAAAGCCAGCTGGCTCGGCCCCGGATGAAGCGTCTCTCCTCTCAGCCTTGCTTCTGATCAGCTATTTCAACACTATTATTACTATTATTACTATTACTATTCCACCCTTCATCACAAGATCTTGTCAGAACCGCGGGATGAAGAGCCAGCTGGCTCGGTCCCAGATGAAGCATCTCTCCTCTCAGCCTTGCTTCTGATCGGCTTCTGATCAGCTATTTCAACACTATTACTATTACTATTACTATTACTATTACTATTCCACCCTTCATCACAAGATCTTGTCAGAACCATGGGATGAAAAGCCAGCTGGCTCGGCCCCGGATGAAGCATCTCCCCTCTCAGCCTTGCCGCTGTGGAGATCCATCAGTCATCCTCCCCGATGTGTGTGGACACGATACTAAACTATGCATTTATTATACATAAATCAGGACAAAGAAAACATGGCTTCTCTCCTTGCCGTCTTCTCAGAGAGAGACGAAAAAAACAAAAGCAATACAGAGCGGAAGTTCTGCTCACGCCAGCAATCTGTGCTGGAATGTAAACAGACATGTGACATGTAACAATCCACATATCTGCAGCAAAGGGTGGAATGGAATTTCCAACAGATCTCAGGTTGGTTCACAGGATAAAATACAAGAGAAATACCCAAATAAATGGTTAAAACTACAGTGGTACCTCAGGTTAAGTACTTAATTCGTTCTGGAGGTCTGAAACTGTTCTTAACCTGAAGCACCACTTTAGCTAATGGGGCCTCCTGCTGCCGCCGTGCTGCCAGAGCACGATTTCTGTTCTCAACCTGAAGCAAAATTCTTAACCTGAAGCACTATTTGTGGGTTAGCAGAGTCTGTAACCTGAAGCATATGTAACCCGAGGTACCACTGTAAAACAATAATCACCTCTTCCAGCAAACACATTTAAAAGGCTATAGAATATTAATCAGTCAAAGGCCTGGGCGAAGTACAGAGTACATTTTTAAAGTGGAAGGTTACAAAGTTTCATGGGCCAAGTGATTCAGCCAATCAGGGACGATGTAGCTATGGTGATTGTCAGGGAACTGACATCGGAGCCAGAGGTGGAGGCAAGGCTCCCAAGCGATGCTGGAGAAGGGCCCAGCAGGAAGAGAGGGAGCTCATCGGCTGGGGAAGGAAATCAGCGTAACACCAGGGATAAAGGGGGGCAGATGGGGGAATCGGCGAGGGGGCTCCAGGACTCCTCGGCGGAGACCAGCGGGGAGAGCATGGGTCCTCCGCTACCCACACCCACCCTGCGCAGAAGACTTCCGCGCAGGGAAAATAGGCGTAGACTTGGCGTCAAAGAACTTCTTTGCTGGAAGAAGTTCAAGAAACGCCCACTGACGGATTCTGCTAGCGACTGAAACAGCCACGAAGTGAAGGGCTGTCCAGCCAGAAAAAGGTTTAACCAGGCAACCTAGCCAGGAGTGGCAGCAACTTACACACGAGCAACCCCATATAACCATTACAGTGATGATGTCATCATAATCAGAGTTAGCTACACAATTATGCAACTAAGTCAGTTGACGACAGGAAGCAGTGTCGTTAGACTTTATCATCTTCCTGGAGATTCAAATGCCTTCGCTCTTTATAAGCCTCCTTGTGAATGCAGCAGATTTAGCTCTGTGATGACATCATGAAAGCCTACTCAGAGTGAGGGCGGTGGTATCCTGCCCTTTTCAATTTCGATGTTCTCCATTCAGTCACCAAAATGGGTGTGCATTATTTGTGTGATGATGGAGGTTTTTACCAACCCTTATTTTTCACAGTGCTAGCATTCAACCCTAAATATAGCCAGCAGTATTAGAATAACAATACTGATATCTATGAAAGAGATTAAAAATACATTTAAAAAATCCTTGTCCCTGTGTTTTCAGGTGCTCCTCAATTTCATATCTTGGGGCTGTGAGAGAAAAAAGGTATCGATTCCAAGTGTTCCATAGCATATCCTGGGCATGAAAGAAATAAAAAGTTATTTCATTTTTATTTTATTTTCATGCTGTTCTGAAGCCCATTGCTGAAGATGAATTTTCTGGCTCTTAAAGCATGCAACACTTTAAAGCAATAGGCATTGGATCAATAAGAGACATTATTCTGTATCACATATATAGCTACAAATAATGTAATACAATACGGTTACAAACATCATGGTCATTATATGAAATCCAAGCCCCTAAATAATGTCATATTTTGCAGCTTTCTGCAGGTCTCTTGTTCTTTCCTTTTTTAAAGCTGAAATAAAAAGCTACTTGTCACCTCTTATTTTATGGAGGTGTCTCTGTTAACAGCAGGCAGAAAGTTCTTCCATTTTTGAAAGCTTCCAAACATCTGCTAGCTAAAAGAACAACTAAAATCTGTGCATCCTAAAAGTTGTAACTAAGACCTCATCTGCACGAGACATTTAAAGCAGTATCACACCACTTTAAACAGCCATGGCCTCCCACAAAGAACCCTGGGAAGTGTAGTTTGTTAAGACTTTTTCGGAGACCCCCTATTCCCCTCACAAAGTTCCCTGGGAAGAGGAAATGATTAGAGCACTCTGGAAATTGTAGCTCTATGAGGGGAATACAGGTCGCCTAGCAATGCTAAGCACCAGTAACAGACCACAGTACCCAGAGGTCTTTGAAAGCTCCATAAGACATTGCGTGGACAGGCGGAGTCCCCAGATCCCGCGCGGTCCTCCCGTCATGTGGAATAATGACTCAAGACAACGTGCTATGGGATTAAATTGTCCACAACTTTATTAAATTTCAGATGTGGGTAGACCTTGGCTCAGGCATTGGGCGTTCTCCCTCCCCAGTCCCCAGCCGGGGACCTAGGGAGCATCAGGGTTATTCAGTGGGGAGGGGGATGGGCCAGCTCTGGAGAACATATGTTCAAGCAGAGATAGCCGCCCCGTAACGCCGCCGCAGGGGAGAGCAATGATGACCTTTCGGCATACGGTCAAAGCCTCCCTTCAGAAAACCCCTTTAACGGGGAACCCTGGTATCGCCCCTGCAAAGAGAAAGATGGACAAAAGGATTCCGCACAAGGCCTGATACCGCCAAAGTTGTGACGTTTTGCTACGGGAAAGGCGAAACCTGCCAATGCAGGGAAATTCCTTTCCGGCCCTTTAACAGCGACCTTAATGTAGCAGTGCCTGCATACCTGTGAAGAAAAGTTAACCTGCAAAACCTGTGAGGAAAAGTTAACCTGCAAAATAAGACATTAACAGAGGGTGGGTAGGGTAGGAAAAGCTCTGGAACCAAGTGAGGATTCCCAGGTAAGATCCTCCCTCCTTTGTGTGGGCAGGTAATCCCTCCCCTACCTGGCCTGGTCTCCTTGGCAACTCTTCCCCCAGGTGGGATTGGACAACTGACTGAGGTAGGCGGAGACCTCCAGGTATCCCACCTGAGGGAAGGCAAAGGCAAGCCTATGCTGTTGGAGCCGCTCCAGATCTAGGGGCTGCACATGTCCACGTAAAGGGCGCCCCCGGTTTTAAGCGGGGAGCGGTCACTCCTGTGAGATTTCTTGCCTAGTTTGGGGCTAAGCTACACATCATATATGGTGTTCCCTAACAGGCAATATCAACATTTCTTCTTCCTCCTCTAAAAGGAATATCTCCACCTCCATCGTTCAGTCTGGACACTGAGGTCCAGCTTTGAGGGCCTTCTGGTGGTTCCCTCCCTGAGAGAAGCCAAGTTACAGGGAACCAGGCAGAGGGCCTTCTCGGTAGTGGTGCCCACCCTGTGGAACACCCTCCCCTCAGATGTCAAGGAAATAAGCAACTATCTGACTTTTAGAAGACATCTGAAGGCAGCCCTGTTTAGGGAAGTTTTTAATGTTTGATGTTTTATTCTGTTTTTAATGCTCTGTTGAAAGCCGCCCAGAGTGGCTGAGGAAAACCCAGCCAGATGGGCGAGGTATTAATAATAATAATAATAATAATAATAATAATAATAATAATAATAATGTTGTTGTTGTTGTTGTTGTTGTTGTTATGTTAGAACAGTAAATCATACAGATTCAGCAGGCAACTACTCCTGAAGCTGTGGGCTCACTTGTGACTTTAATCTGCAAGATAATTTATTTTTCATAGCATACTAGCAGGTATCCCCAGTTTGGGTGACTAAGGGATGCTGGCAGAAGTTAGTGAGAGCCAGTGTGGTGTAGTGGTTAAGTCACGTAATCTGGGGAACCGGGTTTGCGTCTCCGCTCCTCCACATGCAGCTGCTGGGTGACCTTGGGCTAGTCACACTTCTGTGAAGTCTCTCAGCCCCACTCACCTCACAGAGTGTTTGTTGTGGGGGAGGAAGGGAAAGGAGAATGTTGGCCGCTTTGAGACTCCTTAATGGGAGTGAAAGGCGGGATATCAAATCCAAACTACGACTATTCTTCTTCTTCTTCTTCTTCTTCTTCTTCTTCTTCTTCTTCTTCTTCTTCTTCTTCTTCTTCTTCTTCTTCTTCTTGTATCCTTCCTCCTAGTTACTAAACATCCATCCATGAACCAGCCATGAGATAAAATGTTTGTGCTTTAATATGCATGATGTTTGGCCAAAACAATCTTCTCCCCCACAAAAATATAAAGGGCAGAGATATGGATGGCGGAAAACACCCACTCACACAGTCTAATTAACTTCAAGAGTGAAGGTCAGAAGGAGATTTCCAACCCCTATTAATTACTTTGCAAAGATTGAACATGATGGAGATATTGAAAGGGAAATTGGGCAAGTAGGTTGTTTTTGTTCCCCAAGAATAAAACAGAAAACAAAGCAATGGAGAGGCAACAAGGTCATCATCGTCATCACCCAATAATTTTCATCTCTCTGGGCACAGAGTTACAGACCTCAGAGTTACTGTTCTTCAGAAGGTCAGATCATGTGGACTCACAGAATGCGGGATAGCTGAATAGGAATTTATACCGAAGTTTGTCAGTATTTAACCTGGGGCTTAATAGAGATTATGGGTTTTTTGCACATTATAAAATCCTGTTTTATTACCATCCTAATAATGTCTTTGCTTGCTTCCAGCTTAGCATCTGAAGAAGGATTGGGTACCAGTACCCAACCTTCATTCCATTCTGAAGAGAGAAGAAATGTGAAAAGCTGTGTGAGAGTGAGCTGATAAAGCTGTCTCCACCTTCAGCATCCTATGGGGCAGATGTGGGGGGCATGTCTGCAGTCCTCCCCCTGATCCTATTGCCTTTTGAATGTGGCAGCCATTTCTGTTATGCCAGAGGGTTTCAATAGCTGAATCCTTCCTTTTTCTTTTTTTAGCTTTGGGGTTAATTTTTCAGAATATTTGACCTTGCTGGCAGTCTCCCTCTCAAGAAAATGTGTGTAAAATATACAGAACCATTCCTATTTGCCTGTAATTGCCAGTATAATAATATTAGTGTTTCCCCGGATATCTAAAAAGCAAGTCATCTTTACTTTTTAGAGGAAAAAGCCCTCTAGGCTCCTATAACATCTTTAGCTATGGCGCGCACGCGCGTGTCTTTATTTTATACTTTGCAACCTTTCAGCTTGACATCTCTTTGTCAGGGAGAGTCCACAGTATGGTAGCGAGCTTAATAACTTTCAAATACCCCCTCACAACTCATCATACTGCTGGAGCTGTGGGAACAATTCTCTCGAAGGCTTAATGCCAAGTCTTTCAGTTCTGTTATCCGCCTATGAAATTCTGGGTAGTTCAGCACTAGGCTCCACTAAAAGCCTCATCCTAAGTACTTAAGAATCTTTTTTTTAAAAAAAATAATATCAAAGGATGTAGAGGTAGAAGAAAAACTGGAGCAAATGCATTTTAAAAGCAGCCCTCTCTGATTGGATAAGCATGCAGAGAGATCTGAAAGCTTACCTAGTCTTGACAGACACAAATTACATGAAAACACAGGACTTGAGCATCTCTCCTCAGCAGACACACACGTAAGTCCAACAGAAGCAGAAATATTCTTCTGCACATACAGTGGTACCTCGGGTTAAGTACTTAATTTGTTCCGGAGGTCCGTTCTTAACCTGAAACTGTTCTTAACCTGAAGCACCATTTTAGCTAATGGGGCCTTCTGCTGCTGCCGCGCTGCCAGAGCACAATTTCTCATCCTGAAGCACAGTTCTTAACCTGAGGTAATATTTCTGGGTTAGCGGAGGCTGTAACTTGAAGCGTATGTAACCTGAAGTGTATGTAACCCGAGGTACCACTGTATTTAGTTTCGAACAGGAGCTTTGCACAGGATGGGCAATTTGAGAATGGGAAGGCTACCCAAACTGCACATACAATCCAGCCAAAGATACTTAAATCACAACCAAACCATAAATCAAAGCTCATTGAATGCGCATGTTTTCCTCGATATAATCCTGGGAACTATAGTTTCTTAAAGATGCTGGGAATTGTAGCTCGGTGGGGAGTAAACAACAATTCCCAGAATTCTTGGGGTGGGAACCAAGTGTTTTAAATGTATGGTCATAGCTGTCAACTTACAGATTTGAAAATAAGGGACCTGCAGCCAAAATAAGGGGTTTTAGTCAGCCAGTTAAAAGGGACCATATAATTTTGGAGAGCAGCACCGGTTTTTAGCCCTTCGTTTCCAGAGGTTGCTGCTCAAGACACCAGCCGATAAAACACTGCAATTAAATAACTACAGCAGTTAAATAAAAGCAGCAACCACTTTTCGCACAAAACGAAGTCCAAGCTACGAAGATGCTGCTGCACTTCTGTATCTTTTCTCTCGTGCTCCATCTGCAGCTCTCAATTCCATCAGGTGGGGCGGGAGGAAGGGGGGGAAATAGCGCCTGAAGTAAACCATCTATGCTAGTCTACCACTACAAATCTATGGGAGAAGCGCTTGCGGTCCTTCCCTTGTAGCCCTTGGAACACCTGCCCACACCTCCGCTTCCTCCTCTTCATCCTCTCTATGAATTGCTTTCTCTATGATCGCCCTCACTCTCCTCTCAAGGCTCCTCATCAATTCATAGACCATGCCAGGCTGCCCATCTCATTCGGGTCCTTCGGCGGCACAGCCGCAGTATGGCCTAGCGGGATAGGGAGCGGCGGTGACGGGCAGAGGGGAGGCCCCAGGCAGAGACACTCAGTTGTTTGGCGGCCACAAGGAGGATGGCGGCAGAAGGGCCCGAGGCTCCCGCCAGTCCAGGTGGGGAGGGGTTCCTGGGGGCCGAGGCTGGTGAGAGGAGGCCGGAGGGGGGCGGGCCCGGCAGCCAAGCAACACAGTTGGAGCCTCCCTCCTCCCTGGCCGGCAGGGAGGGAGGGAAAGGAGCTGCTTCCTTTGAAACCTGGGAAATTTAAGGGACATCCATCAGTAAGGGACAGCAGTGGGTCATGGTGCTGGGATAAGGGACTCTCCCTCCAAATAAGGGACGCTTAACAGCTATGTGTATGGCATGGATGTAAAATTATTTGTTTTTAAATATTTGTACCCAAACCTTCCATGAAATGATCCTCAAAGCTGCATGCAGCAGGAAGGTACATTCAAACCACCATGTTAACCTAGTGAATCCCAATAAACATTTATGAGTGCAGAATAACAAGAAACATTTCTGTGCTTTCTCCTAGACCAAAGTTGCTCAGGAGAGGAAGCAGCCATTCAGGGAATGGAGGGAGGGCACTGTCATCTGCAGCAAGAAGTTTCTTGTACCCTGCCCTGGTCACCGCATTGATGAAGGGTGGGTTGCAAATATTTTCAATAAAGAAATATCTACTCAGAAATAAGTCTTGATGAGTTCAAGGGGACTCACTCCCAGGAAACTATGTATAAGATCACAGCCTAAAGCGAGGAAGTAAAAGCAAGAGCACTGGATATATTAAAGACGGCTGAATCTATCACTTTAATATGCTCTCTCTTTTTCCATCTTAATTTCAGTTCTCTACATTTATGCAGCAGTTTGTTTTTAAAAAGGGATACCTCATGAAAATTCATCAGCATTTTCCTGCCAATCTCTCTTAATATAAACATTTTTGTACACAGTTTTGTCTAATTATATACACATATATCTGTGCCACTGATGGAAGCTGGAGTCCAGACCGATGGGCGTTATAGTCCAACAACATCTAGAAAGGAACAGGTTCAAATCTCACTCAAACAATCCAATAATATTAAGCAAACCATCCCACACTTTCAGCCACCCATTGCAGCCCTAGTCTTGCCCTGTCTTGACTCCAAGCTTGGTTCCAAATATAGCTGTGGCCCAACTGAAACTTGCCAATTGACTATGACTTTTCACTCCCCTTCAAACTCATTAAATCATCTGCAATGGTGACCTTTGACCTCCTGACTCCGAGAGCTCATTGTGGGTGAGATTTCAAATAGCTGGGGAAATGTTCAAAGTTCTTAAATGCGAATCATCAGTTCTTAGCAGCTTTGGCACAAACAATTATGTTCTATCTATCCTCACACAACCCCTGCTGCTGCCCTCACATCTAGATCTGAGATAGTCTCCAAGGTCCTGAGAACTCTCAAGTATACTGGCAGAATCCGAGACCAGGGAGAAGAGTCGGTAGATGAAGATTGGAAGAAATTTAAAGACTATTTACAGAAACACTGTAAAATTAAGGAATGTTAGAGGGATGCTGGAATGAAGTTATGTGGTTTTAGCAATAATGTTATAAAGGGGTATGTAAAAATGGTGAAAATGTAAAGTTATATTTAGATAAAACATCAAGATAAAAGCAAAAAGGGTAAGGACTTGCTGAAACAACTACTGAACTAGAATACAAAAAAGGGAGGCGTGAGGAGGTCAGGGAAACAAGCAAATGAAAGACAAGACATGGAAAGACTGATTTGTTTTTAATTGTTTTTTATTTTTCTGTATTTTGTATTTTGTATTTTTTTCCCCTTTTCTTCTCTTTTCTTCTTTCTATTTTTGTAACTTCTTTGAAACTTTAATAAATATTATTCCAAAAAAAACAAAAAGAGAACTCTCAAGTATAACTTTCTGCTGAAAATGCTGGCCACTGGAATAACATGGGGCAAATGCTGCGCCAATATTTTTGGCAGTGTTCCCTTGTGCTATAATGATATAATTTGTAATTTACTGACACTCCCTTAGGACTTGGAAATTTGAGGACTTGCCCTAAATCACACAATCTGGGAAGTTCCATAGGCCTGAAGCTTCAGTTATAGCAGAGGATCTCAGAGGCTCCTCTGAATAATGCTCATCTTATAAAACTGCTCCCCATTTTTGTTATTGGGCCCAGAAACATGACAAACACCAATCATTCGCATGGATGAGCGATGAAAAGAAATTGCACATGGAAAACAAGTCAGGTATGAGAATGTGGATGAAATATTTGACCTGGAGATAAAAAGGAGTATCATAAACTCTCATGCGTGTGCGTGATTTAAAAAAGAAGTTCTAGAATACAACGTGAAGCATTAGCAACAGTGCCAACAACCTGTATCCAGTGGGTCTTTTCTGAGTAGAACCAACTTAGGATACAACCCAATAAATTTTATTGTATGGCCCCAAGTTCTGGTACTACGAGTAGGGATGAAGGAGGAATAGAGTGTGTCCAACATCCTCTGTCAAAGAACTCAAGGGCTCATGCGCCAGTGGATGGGTGAGATTTAATGCTACAGAGGAATCCAACACAACAGGTATGTTAGAAGAAACTCATTGTGTTACAGACAACACAATCTATTGTCAGGGTTTGGACTCAAGAGGGTGAGATGGAGGAGGAATGGTGGAGATCACACACCCCTTCTCCTGATGCTGCAGGAAGGAGCAGGAGGAGGAGGAGGAGAAGAGTAGTTTGGATTTGATATCCTTCTTTATCACTACCCTAAGGAGTCTCAAAGCGGCTAACAACTTCCTTTCCCTTCCTCCTCCACAACAAACACTCTGTGAGGTGAGTGGGGCTGAGAAACTTCAAAGAAGTGTGGCTGGCCCAAGGTCACCCAGCAGCTGCATGTGGAGGAGTTGGGAAGCGAACCTGGTTCACCAGATTACGAGTCCACCGCTCTAAACCACTACACCATGCTAGGACACCCCTATTTTCATCAGATAAATGTTGGAGGGTATGGTAGGACGTCCCTATTTTCACCAGAGAAATGGGAGGGTATGGAGTTATGTGACCCCTGAGCCAAGAAAATTAAGTGAACCTGGTTCACCAGATTACATGTCCACCACTCTTAACCACTACACCACACTGGTGTAGTGGGATAGAGCGCTGATTTACAGCAGGGGTTTGAGGAGTTTGAGGAAAGTCACAGCTCAGAGATAGACAAACAGAAGAGTGGGGAATTGTTAGAAGAAGGTTGGGGGGACTATGGCAGGGCAGCCAGCTGACACGTTGTCACTGGAGAGTCTTTCTGATCCCCCTTCTTCCAGAACTCGGTGTTTGTTAGGAGTGCAGGAAGAAAGGAATCAGAGACATTTGACCACAAGTGGCCACCATAAAGGGAGATGCTGTTGCTAGGAAGGAGGGAGGAGGAGCCCAGTTTGGAGTAACGCCATTGTTAGGGCTTCCTGTGTTCTTTAATCTCTCGCTATTATGATTGAATAAACTCATGAGAAAGGACTCTACTTTGTTTTCTCTGCTCTTGCTGCAACCGGGGGGAGGAATAGCTTTCCCGGAGCCTTGACATCCATTGTGCAACCAAGTTACCACCAAGCTACCTATGCATCCTTTTGCACAACAACATTCCACTAGGACAAAAGGGAGCCGATGTGTTGCAGTGGTGAGAGTGCTAGGCTAGGATCTGGGGGTAAAGGTAAAGGGACCCCTGACCATTAGGTTCAGTCATGACCGACTCTGGGGTTGTGGTGCTCATCTCGCTTTATTGGCCGAGGGAGCCGGCGTACAGCTTCCGGGTCATGTGGCCAGCATAACTAAGCCGCTTCTGGAGAACCAGAGCAGCGCATGGAAACGCCGTTTACCTTCCTGCCGGAGTGGTACCTATTTATCTACTTGCACTTTGACATGCTTTCGAAGAGTTGGCAGGAGCAGGGACCGAGCAACGGGAGCTCACCCCATCGCGGGGATTCGAACCGCCGACCTTCTCATCGGCAAGTCCTAGGCTCTGTGGTTTAACCCACAGCACCACCCACGTCCCCAGGATCTGAGGACCAGGGTTCAAATCCCCACTTGGCCATGTAGCTTACTAGGTGACTTTGGGCCAGGTCTCAGATTGTCTCTCAGCCCAGACTACCTCACAGGTTTGTTGTAGGGAAGAAATGAGGAGGAGGGCAGCAAACGCCATCTTGAGCTCATTGGAGAAAAAGTGGGATATAAATGAAATAAATAAATGCAATTTCACCAGCAGAATAAATCCACCACTAAGTGAATTTAACTCACCACTACATTGGATACATCATCATCATTGTATGGGAGAGAAAACATGATTTGACCATTTCATTTTTTAAAAAAAGTTGAGAGCAAGAAGTGAGATTTCCCTACACACCACCTGTTAATATTTCATCAAAGTGCCAGAAAAATAAAACCTGTTTTCACAGGGAGATTTGGATAGTTTGAGTAAAGGGATGAGCACTATGTAGGACACTCAGAACAGGTCCGTTGTGGCAGCTGTGCCGGTACAGTAGCTGTTTTGGAGTGAGAATTTCCTTTTTAATATTCTGTGCGTAGCCAAGACTGGTAGGCGTACTACCATAATCCTGTAAAGCAGAAAGGTCTTTTGATATTTCTGTCACTGCAGAATGCAATTGGTTCAAGGGAGAACATATTTCATGCCCCCGGGGTGATCTGCGCTACCTGTACAAGGCTTGGTGAAGAATACCCTGCATTCAAGGGTTTGAGGTTGACCCATCTTTAATCAGCAGGTGCTTACGCAGGCTTTAAAAATAGACCGGCTGAAGAGAATATGGATAAGACAGAGTGCCTGTCAACTTCAGAGAATAATCCAGGAGCAGTAGCAGCAGCCAGACAGAGTCAATCTGTTCGTGATTGGTTACATAGATCTAGCCGCAAGCTTAAAGCCATTCAATTTACAGAAAAAAAATGTGGAGTTTGGGGAAAACAGAGGCATTGGTACGGTCTGCCATACAGAATTTAATCTGAAACTACCTTTTTGTGCATTAAGTGTAGAGCTGAAGGGAAAAAAAATCGATTCAGTTCACATTTAAATGTGAATTTACCAAATGTACATTTTTTGAAACAATATGCGAACCGAAACACAGCCAGCCTTCGAAATTCGCACTTCTTTGAATTTTGCAAGGCAGTTTTGCAGCCAAGAGCTGTGCGCAGAAAAATGCATATACTAGGGGAAAGTGTGCATAAAAATGCACACATTACGGGAAATAGCATACAAAATTGAATCATATTGGGGGGAACTGCTTGCAAAAATACGTGCATACAAAAATATGTGCATTAGGGGAAATTTGCACAGAAATGCTGACGAATGTTCATGAAGATTTCTTTTTTTAAAAAAAGTGAAAATGTGTAGAACTGAATTTAAGACTGTAAAAAAGAGAAACTCTGAGAAGTGAAATTGACAGATGTGTCCACTCTTATTTTGGGGTATGAGAGAAATGTGTTTGCTTTGCTTTAGCTGTGCGGGGAACTATAGATCTCTATAGTTCCTGGGATTCTTAGGGTGAGGTAATGTACTTTAAAATGCATGGTGTATTTGCAGCCAAGTTTCAGCACAACAAGTTCTTCAGCTGAGGACTTTGAGATCCATCTCCCTTCATTCTCATCATTATTACCATTATAGCAAAGACAAGTGGAATATGTTTTGACACATTAACTTTCACAGCAAATGTTGGAAGACTGCCTTTGTGCCTTTGGTTCCCTCACCTGCTAGTATAAGCAGAAACTGGATCTTGGTTCCATGGTGCAGAATTTTGCAATTACCATAAGAAAAAGAACAAGGCAGACACGCAAAGCCTCATCAATTTAAATTACTAAAGATGCTGTTGCAGTCCAAGCAAAAATGCCGAAAGCCACAAGCCCTTCTCTCCTTTCTAAAATTCAATACATTCATTAAGTACCAATCCTGATTACAAATTCCATCTATTGCTTTACTCAATCACACCCTTTCAGAGAATCGGAAAATAATCATAAAGCATGTATCAAGATGATGTTAAATCACTTTCTTTTACTTTTTTTTTTTGGTCTCTGTTGGATGAAGTGTTTGTGTTCAATTTAGAAATGCTAGAGGTGACTGAATGATGAAACATGAGAATGCATTTATTTAATAAGATATTTCAAGACCAGCTTTCAGGACACAGTCCGTTCACAAGGCGGCATACAGAAAACTCATTAAAGGACTTAATAGCATATTACTTAAAATCGTTAAATCAAAGCCCACACTACAAACTCTTTAAAAAAGCAAATGGTGTATTGAGATAAAAACGTATTATGAGTTCATGTAAAAGGAAGCAATGGTAGTGGACGTAAGAAGGTAAGAAACATCCTTATTTGTTAGTGTGGAGAAAGTCTATCCCTAATAATAATATTAATAATAACAATAATTTACTTATACCCCACCCATCTGGCCAAGCCTCCCCAGCTACTCTAGGCAGCTTTCAAGAGGATATTAAAAACACGATAAATACATCAAACATTAAAAACCTCCCCAAACTGGGCTGCCTTCAGATGTCTTCTAAAAGTCAGATAGTTGTTGATCTCCTTGACATCTGATGGGAGGGTGTTCCACAGGGTGGACGCCACCACTGAGAAGACCCTCTGCCTGGTTCCCTGTAATCTCACAATGAGGGAACTGCCAGAAGGCCCTTGGAGCTGGACCTCAGTGTCTGGGCTGAATGCTGGGGGTGGAGATTCTCCTTCAGGTATACTGGGCTGAGGACGTTTAGGGCTTTAAAGGTCAGCACCAACACTTTGAATTGTACTGGGACCCAATATAGGTCTTTCAGGACTGGTGTTATATGGTCTCAGTGGCCGCTCCCAGTCACCAGTCTAGCTGCTGCATTCTGGATTAGTTGTAGTTTCCGGGTCACTCAGAGTCTCAGAGAAAGCCAATTTTTTAGCAGAAGGTAAAATCTCAACTCCACCTGAAATGGAAACAAATGCTTCCTCCAGTTCTGACTGCCCAGTCTCCATTCCTACCCTACGCCCCAGGCCAGGCATGCAGATGAACTCATAAGCTCCTCCTCCTCTTGAGCCCAGCCTGGTTATTTTTCTTCCTCTGCACTTCCTTCCAGCACCTAAGCCTGCAGGAGGAGAGGGAAAACTCCCTGGAGAGTCTGCGCAATCATTTGCAGAAACTGAGGCTAATTGGAAGAGGGGAAGAGGGCAGACCACCCGCCGAGAGTCTGTGCAATAATTTGCAGCTGGCTCCTGACAAGCTGAAGGTTGCAAGATGCACGCAGTGCACAGACTTTCGAATAATCATGATTAAATGCTTTAAAGGTTCCTTTTGCCTGCCTGGAGATTCAAGCCAACGAAATACCTGTGGGAAGCTCGCAAGCAGGACCTGAGTGCAACAGCACTCTTCTCTCCTGGTTTCTAGCAACTGGTACTTAGAAGCAATTTGCCTCTGATCATGGAAACAGAGCACTGTCATCATGGTTAGTAGCTAACAACAACACAGTGTCTGGAAGCTGTTGGGGGATGGATGGCAGCTAATAGATTGAGGTTGAATCCTGACAAGACAGTAGTACTGTTTTGGGGAGACAGGAGGCGGGCGGGTGTGAAGGACTCTCTGGTCCTGAATGGGGTAACTGTGCCCCTGAAGGATCAGGTGCGCAGCCTGGGAGTCATTTTGGACTCACAGCTGTCCATGGAGGCGCAGGTTAATTCTGTGTCCAGGGCAACTGTCTACCAGCTCCATCTGGTACGCAGGCTGAGACCCTTCCTGCCCGCAGTCTGCCTTGCCAGAGTGGTGCATGCTCTGGTTATCTCTCGTTTGGACTACTGCCATGCACTCTACGTGGGGCTACCTTTGAAGGTGACCTGGATACTACAACTAATCCAGAATGCAGCAGCTAGACTGGTGACTGGGAGCGGCCGCCAAGACCATATAACACCAGTCTTGAAAAACCTACACTGGCTCCCAGTATGTTTCTGAGCACAGAAGAAGTGTGCATGCACACGAAAGCTCATACCAAGAACTAACTTAGTTGGTCTTTAAGGTGCTACTGGAAGGAATTTTTTTGTAATAATAATAATAATAATAATAATAATAATAATAATAATAATAATACAGCAACTTCTTTATATGCTACTGATCTGACTGGGTTCCCCTAGCCACTCAGGGTCACTCATGACAAAAAATAGTAAAAAAAACAATACAACAACACTGAAAACTTCCCTAAACAGGGCAGCCTTCAGATGTCTTTTAAAAATCTCATAACCGTTTATCGGCTTGACATCTGCTGGGAGGGCATTCCATAGGGAAGGCACGAAAAGGCCCTCTGCCTGGTTTCCTGTAACCTTATCTCTCTCAATGAGGGAACCACCAGAAGGCTCTCCGGGCTGAACAATAGGGGTGGAGACGCTCCTTCAGGTATACAGAGTCGAAGTCATTTAGGGCTTTAAAGGTCAGACTTCTCATTCTTGAATTGGCCTTACAGTGGTACCTCAGGTTACAGATGCTTCAGGTTACAGACTCTGCTAACCCAGAAATAGTACCTTGGGTTAAGAACTTTGCTTCAGGATGAGAACAGAAATCGTGCAGCGGCGGCGGGAGGCCCCATTAGCTAAAGTGGTACCTCAGGTTAAGAACAGTTTCAGGTTAAGAACGGACCTCCAGAACAAATTAAGTTCTTAACCCGAGGTACCACTGTATTCACTTTTAAAGCCATCCAAGTTGATGGCCATTACTGCCATCAGTTGCGTAGTTTAACTGTGCTGTGTGAATAAGTATCTTCCTTTATCTGCGCTGCTTGGCCAACTCACACAGGGATGTGCAATTTTCCCCAACGTTGGAGGCAGGGGCGTATGAAGGGGGGGCAGGGAGCCTGGGTGCCACCTGGGGGGGTGACAAGATGACCCGCTGCCTCCCCCCCCCCCCAGCTGTAGAGTGGCCAAGGGTGTATGTTGGGTGTCCATATGGGTATGGGTGCCGCATGGGCGTGCCCCACCCTGAGTGCCAGAGAGGCTTCCTCTGCCCCTGATTGGAGGAACAGACCTAGGTTTCTTTCAAATGAGAAGCGGAAGTGTTAAATGTTTTTCTTGGCAATTTATCTCTGGATCTGATTCGTTGTGACTTAAAGTTGTTACTATTGGCAGGTTGCTGAGTGGCCTGAATGAAATGAGGCTGGTGGTCCCCGTCACTTTCCCTGTAGACAATTTCCCCCATCACGGCTGACATATCTTACAAGCCCACTCAGCAAAAAAAGCAAAAAGCAAAGAGTTTAGCAGACCATAGAAAATTAACACTCTAGGTGAGGGCGCATTGGCATAAATGCAGAGCATTGCTTTGTGTGGTGCTTGCATTGCGGTGCCCATACAAATAAAATTTTCGCCTAGCGTCATTTACGAATACCAGCACGTTCTTAAAAAAACACACACACACAGAGTAAGCCTTGAAGTCCTGATAATTTGCAAAGACCAAACCACACAGACCTAAGCTGACTTAAGCTTTCTCAAAGTGCACAGGAATATATATTTTTTTCCAGCAAGAAAACACCGAAGAAACACTCATCAAACAATCAATTGTAAAGAATTCTCAGTACCGGGGCTTTTTATCCCCCCAGCCAGAACTTGCTACATAAACAATGGTCCCCACTGCCTGAACACAGTCAAGGTGTCTGGTGCCTACCTTGACTGGAAGAATAGGAGGCAAGTGGTGATGGAGGCAGAACGGATTATACCAATAACAGGCAGAGTTAACTACAGTGGTACCTCTCCGGAGCCCCGTTCGCATCTAGAGGTAAACATATCTAGCGACGGCACATCTGTGCACGAGCATGCCACTTTTCGTCACTTCTGCGCATGCGCATGACGTCATTTTGAGAGTCTGCGCATGCGCACGCGGCGAAACCCAGAAGTAACATGCTCTGTTACTTCTGGGTTGCCGCGGAGCGCAACTCGAACACGCTCAACTCGAAGCGCATTTAACCCGAGGTATTACTGTACTTGTAGTTTTGCCCTGTTCTTCCGCTGAATTCTACAAAGGTAGCACAAAGCCCACATTCATGCTATACATTTAAAGCACTGTTATGTACACCCCTTTAGGCAGTCATGGCTTCCCCCAAAGAACTCTGGGCGCTGTTGTTTGTTACGGGTGCTATGAGTTGTTAGGAGGCCCCTCTTCCCCTCAAAGAGATACAATTCCCAGAGCTCCCTGTGAAGAGGAGATTGACTGCTAGCGCGCACTCAGAATTGTAGTTCTGTGAGGGGAAGAGGGACCTCCTAACGACTCTCAGCACCCTCTGTCCGTGTGGGGTAGGTGTGTAGGTATGTTGATATGTACAGTATAGGTAGGTATTATATAGAGTAATGTAGGTATGTTTTATGTTATGAAAATAAGGTAGTGCGTTGTGTACATGTATTGTGTAAATGTATAAGTATGTGTTTTATATGTTAATAAAATTTTATTTTTTTTAAAAAACACGACTCTCAGCACCCAAAGCAAACTGCAGCTCCCAGAATTCTTTGGTGGAAACCATGGCAATTTAAAGTGATATCACAGTGCTTTAAATGTATGCTGTGAGTGTGGCCTGAGACTAAGGAGGAGGAACCTACAGCCAGTGGGACCCTCTGGGTGGAGCCATGGCTGAGAGAAGACTAAGGTTGGTGGGGTTAGGCCCCATTCACCTTAATGGACCAGTCTCTACTGCCTGAATGTCAGAAGCAGCAGGCATGACGATGATATAATATTGCTGCATAGCTCTCTCGGTTCCTCTCACATTTTATATCAAATTCCAGCAGGAGAAAGTAATTAGTCTTTTCTAAAAGATCCACCTCCCACTCCCAGGGCCCTTGTTTAATGGAACATGAGTGATTTACTGCAGTAATTTTCACTTCTTTGAATTTCCAAACGTCCTAGTATTCAGAATAAAGTCTATTATAATATGCATAAATTATGCACTGTAATGTCTGCATTCCGTGCTGCTGAATTTTATATTTTATCCCATGTATTATCGAGGACAAGTTGAAACCTGCAAAAAAAAGAAGAAGAAGAAGAAGAAGAAGAAAAGAGTATGGACAGATTAATATTGTGAGTGCCAATACTTGAGAGAATCTTTTCTACACCCTCTTGTCTCCAGAGGAAGTCTGCTATGGAACTCTGGAACAGAGAGGATTCTGGGACATATCAAGTTCAAGCAGTTTGTGGCTAAGACTTTTGGGCTATGCTGTTGCCCAGTGTAGTGGAGATGACCATGTAAACATGGCTAGTTCTGTTTAGAGTGTTGGGCTCTGGTAAAGATACTGGGCTCAAGACCCCGGTACCTTGAGGACCCCCTCTCCTCACATGAACTGAGCCCCTGTAATACTGAGGCAGTTGGATCAGTGCCTGAGTAAAGGCAACTTCTTAACTTCTGATTAAGATTCTTGCAAAGCTAGAAACAAAATGTGTATGGCTATTGTAGCAGAGAAGGTAAGGGAATGGTGAGCTTAAGCTTAATCATCCTTTTCTTGCTAAGGAAAATGTGAAATCATTGTCTGAGTACAGCCATCCTGTAAAATCAAGTCCTTTGCTACAATTTGCTACAATAATACGTTGCAGAAGGCGGCTATAAGAAGACATAAAGGAGGACGCTGAGAAATAGTTTCTGTTCACAGGAGGATGCAATTAACTTTATGACTTCAGTCTCTTGAAAAAGAACAGAAAAGAGCGAAAGCAACAGACCCCCAGGAGTTATGCATAGTTAGAAGATGATCCTTTTAAAAACAAGATATATTTTTCTATCTCCTTGCCTCCACCACATCCAACTGTTTCACTATCGTTCCCATAATAAAACAATTGCATATATCCTGAGGACACAGCAAACTATGTTTTTTTGCTAATAGGAAACACATTTTGGACACATACACCAGCAATGTACAACAGTGTTCCTTTGACCTGCAGAAATGCTACAAGCACCTGGGAAGGAAATAAAATTTTGTTTTGGAGCATTATAGCTAAAGATTTCGGGGGAATGGCACAACACCCTTATTGGGGTACGCCATAGGTCTTCCAATGGGCATTGTAGCCCTTCTCTAACTATAGATGGTGCAAGAGAGTCAGAAGAAGTAGAGAGCAGAATTGTATATGTTATGTGTGAACAGGCTCAGAGGGAGGGATCAAAGCAGGTGGTGCCCATCATCATTGCTGCAAAGTAGTTACTTGCTGAGCAAAAAAGGTGCTGCACATTCTTTTGATTGAGCACCTCAATTACACCGCAGAGATCAGCTCCACCTCTTTCTCAGAAGTAACAGGTCTATTTATGGCAAAAGGAGCGCTGCATTAGTATATCTGAATACCCAGGCAGCGAAGATCTGTGACTTCTGTAATCAACGGCTGAGTGTTCACTACTTTCCTGGTTGCGAACCGAGTTTGTGCGCAAGCCGTCATTGGCCGACCCACAAGTATGAACTCAGCCTGTGCCAAAGGGGCCAGATCCTAGGGGTCATGGGGGCTTCGGGTCTGGGCCCCTACAAAGTTTATGGGCATTCCCACTCAAATGGTGTATGGACACTGCATCATGTGATCAGTTATGTGGGGTGGGGCTTACTTGGGCCCCCACAATATTTTATTCAAGTTGGCACCCCTGGCCTGTGCCAATAGGTCTTTCCACCATTTTGCCAGGACATTGGCTTCATCGAGTTGAATTAAACATCTGTTTATGGAGATGACTTCAGACAGAGAAGCTTTGGCCCAATGAGCTTCTCTTCCTATACATGCTTAGGAATGGATGAATCTATCGATTTTGGTTTTTCTCCATTTCCCATTTTTTCCAATCTTAAACTCAGTTCTTCAAATTTCCACATAGGTTTGTGGATTGCATTCTCTTAAACAAGCAAACAAAAATCCTCATGAAAATCAAGCACCCATTTAGCAAATTTTTCTCCTACCTTTTGTATGCAATTTTGCCTAATGTAAAGCAATTTCTCCTCTAATAATGCCATGGGGAGATGCTATGTCAGGGGCACTGTGGTGACATATACTACCTCTACCAAAGATGTGCTTTTTGAGAACCTGGAATCAGTTTTCCTGCCAAACCGCCTGTCTATGACTAATGTTCTAAGGGAATATTTGGGAAATGAAGACAGGCATCACAGCTGGAAAAATAAGCCAGATGAATTTAGCATGCTCATTGCTTCTCCCTTAGCAATTCTCACATCTTTGCTATGGCACACGGAGACTCTTAACAATAACCATCACTGCAGGCTTCCGTGTGGAAGAGATTCATTCTAGCAGCTATGTACACATCTGTGTGAAGCATCTGCACTGAAGAGGCTGTGCACAACTTGAGGCCTTACGTAAAGTGTGCTACAAATCTACTCTACGGGATTAAAGAAAAGCGATCTGCAGACTAATAGAGCAGAACGTAACAATCCTTATGGCAAAGGAGGGAGGGAGGGAGGGAGGGAGGGAGGGAGGGAGGGAGAGAGAGAGAGAGAGAGAGAGAGAGAGAGAGAGAATAATCTTAAGAACCTCCATTCTTTTCCAGTCTACTGCAAGTGAGCAATCAAGTACAAATTTTGGAGCATGCTTTGGTGTGTTTGTTGGACTACAGGAGGTTTAGGTATATAATGTATATAGACAAACACATCATGGAGCCACACATGCATAGTATTTTTCAAAATGCAAAAGGATCTTAACACATGGAGTGTACAATCTAAAATTTGACACAGAGAGAAGGGAGGGAAATGGAGGCTAAGGATGGTGAAGAAATAAGATTCAGTTCACGTTTAAAGGTGAACCTATCTAATTCTCACTTTCCAAAACAACCAGAGAGCTGAAACACAGCCAGCTTACGAAGTTTCCCACTCTTCTGAATCTTGCAGGGCAGTCCTGTAGCCAAGTAATGTGCACAAAAATTGCTTTACTAGGGGAAGGTGTGCATAAACACACATTCCTGAAAATAACTCACAAAAATGAATTATGAGGAATTGCTTTGCACAGATAGGGTGCGTTAGGAGAATTTTGTGCTAAAATTCTGACAGATTTCCATGAGGATTTTTGTTTGTTTGTTTTTAATGCGAACTGATGTGGGGATGTAGAGGACAGAATTGGTGACTGGAAAAATGAGAAACTGAAAGAAACCGAAATGGATAGATTCGCCTATCTCAAATGGAGGCAGGAGTAAATGGGAAGAATAAGGAAATTGGCAAATGTTGTTCCCATATTCAAAAAGGGGATGAAAAAGAAGACCCAGGTAACTACCGACCAGTCAGCTTGCTGTCGAGACCAGGACAAGTGTTACAACAGATAATTAAACAGTCAGTCTGTGAGCACTTAGAAAAGGATGCTGTGATTACTGAGACCCAACATGGGTTTCTCAAAAACAAGTCATGCCAGACAATTCTCAATTCTTTTTTTAAATAGAGGTACATGGTCGGTGGAATGCTGTGGGTGTCCTACATCTTCAGTAAGGCTTTTGACAAAGTCCCCCATGATTAAATGGTTAAATGGGGGCTGGATGGGGTTACTGTTAGATGGATTTGTACCTGGTTGACTAACTGAGCCCAACGGTGTTCACTAATGGTTCGTCATCATCCTGAGGAAAAAGTGACAAGCTGGGTGCCACAGTGATTTGTCTCGGGCCCATTGTTGTTCAGCATCTTTATAAATGACTTGGACAAATGAATTGAGGGGATGCTCATCCCACCTGCAGATTCTAAGCATCCATTTCAGCTGTACATAAGCCTCTTAGGTCAGTCACCAGTGCAAGGATGGTTGCAGAGGTGAGATGAATGTCCCCACTAGCTTCTACCACTACCATGGGTTATATCCACTGCAGCACTAAGTTAAAGTCTCTTAGTGGCCATGCTGTTTTTTCTAGTAAAAGAGGTGCCGGAACTCACCATGAACACCACCCTTGTTTTCTTATAATGGCAATGGTGCCCACCTGAGAGGTGCCAGGACTGAATTCTGGTGAGTTCCTTTAAAAATATATATTATTCTTTATTGATTAAAAATTTACATATCTATACAAACATTATGTGCTATCTCTTTACATATGAAGAAAAAGAAAATTAGGTAGTAAATAGAAAATTAATAAAGTAATAAAAGGAAAAGAAAATAATAATAAAGAAATAACAAAGCTACAAAATTTTAAAAATCAAAAGAAGAAAAGACATGACAACATTATTTACACAATAAAAGTGTTCATCGACACAATACTTCCCATCCTGTAATATAAACATTCTTTTCAAACACAGATTTGTTCTGCTAATATGGAATTATTTGTACAATAAAGTTTTACATAGTTCTTGAATATTATCCATTCTCTAGTTGTTTTTTGTTCCGATGATCCTCTAACAGATCCCGTCAGTTCTGGTGAGTTCCAGCTGGAAAAAAAGTCCTGTTTAGTGGAATACTAAGAATTCTCACTGGCAGAGGAAGGGGTATGTGGTGGGTGCAGTCCACCCAAGGTGTAATCCCTGAGGGGGGTGACATCACCATGCTCCCCCTAGGATGCTCGCCGCAGGTGGCACCCCCCCTGATATGCTAGCCCTGCCCCCAAGTGCAAAGCATGTGTGCTGCTCTGGGTGGCGGAGCAGCTAGCTCCGCCTCTGCTTGTTCTGCTGGTGAAATATTTTACTCCAACAGAACATTGCTACACAAAAGGTTGCTGGTAACTCTGTCATGCAATGGGTTGTGCAATCTGATGAGTTTCCACTAGTACGACTTGTGTTGGATTCCTATTTTGCACAACATAAAACTCACCCATCCCGCTAACACAGGAGCCCATGTATGAGCAGACAGAGGATGCTGGATGGAGCCCCATTTTTTTTTTTTTTTTTGTGGCAGTGTGAAAAGCCTCCGTACAGAAATATGTGGGGTGGGCCTCCTGTTGCACCCAAATACTGCTTGTAGGCTTCCCATAGGTATTGGGCAACTGTGAGAATGGGATGCTGGAGTAGAAGTGTCTTTGGTTTCTGTGGGGCAGGGAGGAAAGAGACTGATTGCCCTGAACAAAATGTGAAGGTTCACAGCAGAGTAGTTTAATTAAAGAAAAGTAAGGGAAACATCAATGGAATATAGAACCTTCACACACAAATAATCTTTCAGGGGGCAAGAGAAAGAAAGAAAAACCCCAACTAATAGAACAGAAAACGGGGTCATAAAGTGCATGGAAAGATGCACTTTGAAATCTTCCCGCAAAGGTTCAGAGTATTTTCATCTAAATTGTCTTCAGGCTGGCTGGCTCACTCCCTGTAAACAGCCTCTAATGCCACAAGGCAGAAGGCTGGAGCCATCAGTGGCCTGACACTTTAGTTTTCTTACATCGATCCTGAAAATATATACTGGGTCATTTGCACCATCTGCCGCACTCAGGTGTCATTCTCGGGAATTGCGATGGAAACCTGGGAATGGCAGTTATGAAAGGCTGTTGGAGGGTCTCCAGTAGCTGCAGAAAAAGAGAAGCCAAAAGCAGAGTTAATCAGAGAACCCGAAAGAGCAGCAGCAGCAGCTACCAAATGGTGCTGCGGAAACAACAGAGGAATGGCCAGTGAAGAGCAATGATTTGCTGCCTTTGGGAAATAAGAACAAAGTACTTCCCCACTATCTTACCTAGAAAGAGGGATTGGAGAATCTGACCATTTTGGTTTATCCCATTTTCTCATTCGTCCAATCTGAAATTCACTTCTCCACATTTTGAAATCAGTTTTTGCAATTAAAATATTGTTATTTTAAAAATGTTATTGTGAAAATTCATCCATATTTGGGTGCAATGCACTATTTGGGAGGCTTTTTATTGCTGTGTTTTAATATGAATTGCCATTGATTGTCCATTATTAGTAGAACACCAAATCTAAGAATCTCTTGAACACATTTCTCTTTTGGGACTGTAATCGAAATTATTAACTAATTTGGCCTATGAAGAGTTGTTCTTGCTATCTGATCTCTTATTGATATATATCCCAAATAAATATGTTGGATTTCTTGCATTTGTTTCTAATCAGCCCCTGACAGTACAAAATGTTTCCTGTAAAACACTGACCACTCCAATATCTCTCTGAGATTCAGCGTCCCACTCATAACTCCCTTGGTGTAGCCAGAGCACCAGGCAGCCTAGCTGTTTCATGCTTTGAGGCTGTCAGCATTGTGAGATGTGTGACAGACAACTACTTTGATTAGCATAAGACAAAGGCACTCCAGGGTAACCACTGCAAAGGAGAAACTGCAATGGAATGCATTGTGTTCAAGTGGATTGTGAGGTGGTCCCCACAGGACTCTGTTGCCCTTTCCAATGCCTTTGCAACATGAGGTTTTATCAGGTGATAGACAGCTCACCTCTGCACTTTGCCAATCATGTGAATTTCCCCAGACACATCCCACACACGAGAATGAAACATTGATAGTACACCGTCCACGTGGATGTCTTATCACTGAAGTACTACAAAGATCTCGATTATTCGTCTTTGCCTTACTCTCTTCTGCCTATTGCACTGCCTCTGTCAAAGGATGCTCCAGGGATTTGTTCTGTCCATATTTTCTTTTATATGAACCAGCCTGATTCATATTTCTCAGACTAATATGGTGTAGCGTGTTCTCACTAAAGGAGAGCACGTGTTGCGGATGGGGACGGTCAAAGCACCCTGTTGTGAATGGGCCAAGTGGAGATTAAGGAGCCTGATGTTGAAGGCTGGTGTTGCTGGGCAAAAATGGATGTTGCCAATTTAGGGGTGGGACTAGTGACTATTTAAGCAGGGTCCACAGCAGGCTACTTTCTCTTTTGCTGTGGACATCGGATCTCCCGCCCACCCTCCCTTGTTGGGGCTTGCGCTTTGACCTTGCTTTGCCTCTCATGGGGTCGTTCGCCTTGGTGCGGGGGCCTAGTAGGAATTTACCGACTGGCTGATTAGTGAGTGCCTTTCGGGTTTTGCCTACTACTTAAGCAAATCGTCACAACTTGTAAGGTTGGCGGTTAGGCATTGGTTTAAATTGGTTGGTGGAGGGGTATGGATTGGCTGTGTCTGCCCCTCCAATGCTGGCGTGCACGGGAATTCCGTTAAAGGAATTCAGGGGCTTACCATCATTTCGTCCAAACCCCTGGAATCGGGTTTGGGCCGTGTAAGACCCCTAGGAGCATGCAGGGAGAAGCTGAGGGTCTGTGTCGCAGCTCCAGTTATCCCTGGTCTTGTTCCTCCACACTGGCTTTCGCTGGAATCCGGAAGCCAGTGCTGTCCCCAAGGCGGGGGGGGGGGGGACAGCTAGTCAAAACCAATGCCTAAGCAACCACTCACCAATTGTATGATAATAAAGTTGTGGCCAAATTTATGCCAAAAAAACCTTAAACAAAAAATTATGTGTATGGTGTGAGTTATTGGGGTAAGGGTGTTTTGGGGGACCTCAGCACGCAACTCTGAAAATTTTGACACATCACTAGGGAAACTGACAAACTAATGCCAGTGTACTGGAAGAAGCAAAGTTCACCAGTGTCGAAGCAATGATTCTTCAACATCAACTTCGTTGGACTGGTCATGTTGTGTGGATGCCTGATGATCGTCTTCCATAGCAACTACTCTATTCCAAACTTAAAAATGGAAAGTGTAATGCTGGTGGCCTCCACAGTCACTTGCAGACTCACTGTTAAGACCATGTTCATGGAGATAATCTTACTCAGCTAAGAGTGATCGCCAAAGAAGGAAGAAGAAATTTCCCAGTCTAATACAGAAATCAGAAAGCAGTGATATTTTAATTTCAACACATCTTCAGATTTTGCAAAAAAAAAATTTAGTTCAAAACACAAACCATATATATATATATAGGCATATGCACCAACCACAAGATTGGATTCAGTCCCCGATTCTTTGTGAAACAGTCTGCCTTGGTTGGGGGCAATTCAGGTGTTTTCTGATTTGGCATGTGGTCTGAGTCCACTTAGGACAAAGGTGTCTACATCTCTCCCCATCTGCTGCTGGGAAATATAAATTAGTGCCCCCGGTTTGGTAGAAATTGATTAAATTTAAAGGCAGAGCAGCCCCTCCAGAATGTATTAAGGGTTCAACCACACTTTTGCTTGACCCTGATTTTGATCATATTGTGTACCAATTATTTCCCCTGGGTCTGGGAGCTTTTCTCATTGTTCCGCTGCTGTGCCTCATAAAAATCTGCACCCACTGAATCAGATCTTGTCAGATGTGCAGAAAATATTGGTGGACTTGCTTTACTGAGCTTCAATTCAGTAGGAAAGATCAGAATTTCACAAGGCACAGCCACTGAACATGAAAAGCTCTTGGGCCCAAGGGAATAAATTGGTACACAATACTATCAAAATAAGGGTCAAATAGATCCAGCCGCTGTTCCTGTGCTTGCACCTGTCTTCTGCTGCCTGTAGATTTGATGTTTTCCTTCCAAAACTTTCAGCATTTGCAGACATTCTGCTAGACCTCCAGGGCACCGGGCAAAATGGCATACAAAATTGTGTATATCGGGAGAAATTTGCACCAAAATGCTGGCACATTTGCATTACAATCTGGCGCAAAAGTGTTGCAAACTGAACAATTTAAAACCAAGAAAAAGTGACATTGAAAGATTCATCCATCCCTAGTAGGGAGAAATATTCCTGCAGGTAATAGTCCCCAACATTTCAGGGATTTATATGTCAGAACCAGATCCCCAAGAGCAGATCGGAAGCCAGTGCAATTATTTAAGAGCTATTGTCAGTGGCGTAGCATGGGTTGTCAGCACCCGGGGCAAGGCAAGTAATTTGCGCCCCCTAACCCGTGGATTTGCGCCCCCTAACCCATGGATTTGCGCCCCCTAACCCTAACCCCCAGATGTTGCGCCCAGTGCGGCCGGCCCCCCCTGCACCCCCCACGCTATGCCACTGGCTGTTGTTACACGGCCGCATGATTTTAAACCCAGGAAGCACCTAGCACCTAGATATTACTCCTGTTTAGCCTGTGGAAAATCAAAGGGAGGCTTCCCATCAATCTTTGCTGAATTCTTTGTATTTGGTTGTGTTTACATCACTCCACACATAACAAGAAGGTGCAATTAAACTGCCTAGGCTTTGGATAGCTTGAAAGTTCACGCCTAGGCTGATATGATCAGTTGTTTCTTTTTCTATTCAGAAGATTTTGAATGTCTTTTCTTTCCCAGACAGCTGTGCCTGCTTTGACTCCTGCAGAGTTTGGGCAATCCAGTGCTAAGAGAGTTTTCCAGGAAACATATTGCAGTGACAACTGAAAGCATCAGAAATGAGAGAAGGGTTCCTTTGTGCAGAGAGTTACCAAGGGGGCCACCATGATAACTGACTCAGCATGCAATGAAGAGTATCGTAGGAAGTGACCTCTGCACCTTCGCTCTTCTAAATGATGGAGCATAGTTCTCAGAAAGCTTGTTAGCAAAAGCCGTTTATAACCCTGAGCAAGTCCGGAATGAACGTTTACCCTTGTCACTTCCCCTGTCAAGATCTATAGCTATCAGCTCTCTGCCATTCCTTACGCGGTGGGGCAGGGGGAGAGAGCGGGAGAAGCAATTTCAAATAAAGGTTCAGTCAAAGCCCCTGAAACTGTGACTGCTGTGGCAGCATGGCAAGCCAGGTCGCCATTGGGTCAGCAGGCATCAGGCACCTGCTGAGCTACTCATAGAAGGTCAGCTCAAAGAACCCTGACCCTGATCCTCTTCCTTGCCGTTACTTCACCGACTATATATTTCAAACACCATGATACTGCTTCAACAGTCTCTGCTTCCTCTAAAGGATTCTGTCACGGAGCTACAGAAATCAGTATTCCCTGGGAAGAAGGACTGACTGTGACAGCACTCTGTTAATTGAAGTTAACTGGAGTGGCCGCCGGGACCGCATAACATTGGCTCCCAGTACGTTTGTGAGCACAATTCAAAGTGTTGGTGCTGACCTTTAAAGCCCTAAACAGCCTTGGTCCTGTATACCTGAAGGAGCGTCTCCTCCCCCATCGTTCAGCTTGAGGTCCTTCTGGCAGTTCCCTCACTGCAAGAAGTGAGGTTACAGGGAACCAGGCAGAGGGCCTTCTTAGTAGTGGCACACCTTCCCAACAGATGTCAAGGAGATGGGTAACTATATGACCTTTAGAAGACATCTGAAGGCAGCCCTGTATAGGAAGCTTTTTAATATGTCATGCTTTATTTTGCTTTTATATATGTTGGAAGCTACCCAGAGTGGCCTGGGCAACCCAGTCAGGTGGATGGGGTACAATAATACTGTCAGTTCGCATTTCTTAGTGCAGAAAGTAATTCATCTGATGTGTAAGGATCTTTCCTATTCTAATTAATTCAAGAGGGTTCGGGAAGCTTCTCTGTGTGCAAGAAACAAGCAGAAGGTTCGTGATGTTTGGGTTATACCTTCGGAGAAGCTGAGTACAGCTGGCTTAAACTGGTTCTGTTATCTCTTCTGTCAAAGTCATGTTGACGATAATAATAAGGCCAGAAGGAGCCTGGGTTTCACTTTTTATTTCTATCTCTCTTCCTTCTGATGTGGTATTTTGTATATAGTATGCTTAGTGTTAAGGTTTAGAGTTATTATAAGTTATTGTAAGTTTAAGTTAAATCTGCTGCAACTGGATTTCTTGTGGACAGTGCCAATCCTGAATGTATTGGATTTGCGACCATGATGCTCATTTGCCTTCAGTATCCGTAAAGCTCTGCTGGAAGAAATACAATTGCCTCTGGCCTATTTTTTGGGAATCCTGCAACATGTTAAAGTTTTTACTCCTATATGCCAGAATCTACTCCGGATCAATATTGAGTAGAATTCCATGACAAATACAACTATTATTATTATTATTATTATTATTATTATTATTATTATTATTATTATTATTATTATTATTATTATCGGACATGGGGTCTCTCAGCTCCCTTAGCAAACTACATTTACCAGGATTCTTTGGGGACAGCCATGACTATTAAAGTGGTATTACAAGGTTGCAATGAATGCTAATTCTGCTCAAGGTAGGCTCATTGGAATTAATGGACATAAATAACCAAGATCCATTTGTTTCAGTGATCCTGCTCTGAGTAAAACCTAGATGGAGATATCCCATTGTGTGGACGTGGCTTTCCTGTGGACTTGCCCTTCTCTAAGGTGTGATTCCTGGCCTTGCAGCGGGTTGGACTACATGACTCTTGGGATCCCTTACAACTCTTGGGGTCCCTTGCAAGCAAGCATTGACAAGAGCAAGGAGGACAGCAGCAACTTTCACCTCCACTGATTTTTCAGGGTCAGCCCCAAACATTGTTCACTCTGATAAAGCTTAGAATTCCTCCCTCCATTCCATGAGTTTGGCATTACCAGGAACACCCTCTCTGCAAATATAACCCTGCCCAGTGGCGAAGCTTCATGGTCTGGTAGCGGGGGGGGGGGGGGCCAGAGAGCATCATCATCATCATAATTTATTATTTTTACCCCGCCCATCTGGCTGGGTTTCCCCAGCCACTCTGGGCAGCTTCCAACAGAACACTAAAATACAATTGTCTATTAAACATTAAAAGCTACCCTAAACAGGGCTGCCTTCAGATGTCTTCTAAAAGTCTGGTAGTTGTTTTTACTCTTTGACATCTGGTGGGAGGGCGTTCTACAGGGCGGGCGCTACCACCAAGAAGGCCCTCCTCCTGGTTCCCTGTAACCTCATTTCTCTCAGTGAGGGAACTGCCAGAAGGCCCTCAGAGCTGGATCTCAGTGTCCGGACAGAACAATGGGGGTGGAGACGCTGCTTCAGGGGTAGTGGGCCGAGGACATTTTGGGCTTTAAAGGTCAGCACCAACACTTTGAATTGTGCTCAGAAATGTACTGGGAGCCAGTGTAGGTCTTTCAAGACTGGTGTTATGTGGTCTTGGTGGCCGCTCCCAGTCACCAGTCTGGCTGCTGCATTCTGGATCAGTTGTAGTTTCCAGGTCACCTTCAAAGGTAGCCCCACAGAGAGTGCATTGCAGTTGTCCAAGCAGGAGATAACCAGAGCATGCACCACTCTGGCAAGAGCAGGCAACGGCATGGCTGGCGTGAGTCCCGGGGGCATGGTGCGCCACCTGAAGGGGCGTGGCACCAAGCGCAGGGGGGCAGCAGCGATGGCACCCCACCGGGATCATGGTGCCAGGGGCGGTGCGCTCCCCCTGCCCCCCTCTTGCTCCACCAGTGACCCTGCCCCCCGCACAATGAGAATGTTAGAGGAGGCGGCATGTTACATTCCCTTTCTAACAAACTCCCAAAGCGTGGCAGGTGGACACCAGGTCAGCATATGAAGTGTGTGGCCTATCAGAGCTTTCCCACTATGCCATCCTGCACTGATGGGTGTGCCACATACTTTACTTTACTTTATTTACACTTCAATGCTGAGAGATTACAAACAGGCATCTTGCCTCTGCGAGAGCAGAGTAGCAACTCTTTCTCCTCGGAAACAAAGAACACCGAGAGAACAGTGAAAAACAGGAAACCAGTGTACGTCACATCCAGTCTCCCATTCCCTTGGGAAACCCAACAGTACTCTGACTGTGGAATGCAAAACATTGTCCCGTGACAAGCACTTCGCTGCACAGTGAAGGAAGCAGAAACCAACAATGGGCACACAAGGAAGTTCCTTTGAACACTCCCATGGTGTGCAAGGAGTCCATCCTGAACTAAACACAAAAGACTAAATCCATCTCTGTTCACCCGAGATATAAGTCTATGAACCTGCATCATCACACATTACCCACACCTTAGTCGTCGTTTTCTGTAACAAAGTCACGGAAACATTCCCTCCACATGTCTTAAGAAACATACAAAAGAAGAAAGTCTTTGCGGTGTTTGAAACAGGAGGGAGGAAGAGACATACTGGGGATGGACAATTAGAATACAAGCACAGAGAGAGGATAAAGTGTACTATCATTAAGTGGGCTGATCAGACATTGAATGCATTTTGCTTCTTACCTTTTCAAGGTTGTCTTGATAAATATATATATATTCTCTCCCCACGAAGATATTCATTTTTTGCTCACATGACTTGTTAACTACTTGCTGTGCATAATTCCAGTTGCTTAAAAGCTTTCCTTTCCCCTTCTCCAATTTGTGGATGCTCATCTGTGCGGTTTTGTAATTTTTGTGTATTGTTTTTCTCTGATTATTTTCATTACTTTGCTCCCTGCTCTGGGATTCAAAACTTTCAATGAAGAGCAGGCTACAAATACTAATACAGTGGACACTCGGGTTGCGAACGTGATCCGTGTGGGATGCACGTTTGCAACCCGCAGAGTTTGCAACCTGCAGCGGCATGTCTGCGCACATGCAGGTTGCAATTTGGCACTTCTGGGCATGTGCAAAGCGCAATTTAGTGTTTCTGCACAAGCGCGACTGCCAAAAGCCGGAAGTAACTCGTTCCAGTACTTCTGGGTTTCTGCGGTCCATAATAATAATAATAATTACAGCTGGCCCGAAACATTTTGGGACCTGAGTTCAACCACAAAATCTCTTTTTTCCCCCAAAATGATTTTTATTAATTTACAACAAAAACAAAAACACATATTAATTTCACATCCAATTTTCACAAATTATTCCTTTTCTGGACTTCCTTCAGCTTTTCCGTAAATCGTCCATAGTCATTATTTAAATTACGCATTCCTTAGGTTTATATTGACATTATTTATATCTTTCTTTTCTATTCCCTTTAGACAATACTTCTCAGTTTTTCACAGTGCTTTTTTAAATCCCTCTAGTATTATCTGTCCCTCACTTATACTTTCCAGATATTCCACAAATTTCCCCCATTCCTCGATGAACTTTTGGTCTCTTAAATATCTAATCTTCCCTGTCAATTTGTCCAACTCCGCATAGTCTAACAGCTTCATTCTCCATTCTTCCACTGTCGGTACTTCTTGTTGTTTTCATTTTTGGGCCAGTAGCACTCTTGCTGCTGTCACTGCATATTGAAGAAATTTACAGTCCTTTCTTTTTATCTCGTTTCCTAATATTCCTAACAGAAAGACCTCTGGTTTCTTTATAAATGTATATTTTAAAATCTTCTTCAGTTCATTATATATCCTTTCCTAGAAGACTTTCACTTTCTTACATTCCCACCACATATGGTAAAAAGAACCTTCTTTATCTTTACATTTCCAACACTTATTACATGTCTTATACATTTTCGCTAATTTTACTGGTGTTATATACCATCTGTAAAACATTTTCATAACGTTTTCTTATAACGTCATACATGCTGTAAATTTTAAGTTTTCCCAATCCTCAAATTGGAGTTGAACCACAAAATCTCATTCCCACTCCTGCCATGGAAGAGGGGGTGAGTGAATATCTACACCAGGAACAAGGCGGGAATAAAGTTCTATATTGGGAGCAAGGATGGGATATCAAATCAACCTTACCTGATGGTTGGAGTGGAAATCAAAGGCTGTTGTGGGTCAGAAAGGGGCCTGCTTTGATTCATACCGTGTGACAGCTGTGCTCTGTTTCCTAGGCCAGAACCAGCCAGGCTTCTGGAAACCAGTTTCTGGAAACCACAGGAGAGGAAAGTGCCCTTGTGCTCAGTTCCTGCTCAAATCTTGCTTGCCATCTGGTTGGCTATGGTGAGAACCAGATGCTGGTCTAGATGGGCCTTTGACCTGATCCATCCGGCTCTTCTTGTCTTCTTATGTTCTCATGAGAGCCAGTGTGGTGTAGTGGTTAAGAGCGGTAGACTCGTAATCTGGGGAGCAGGGTTCGCGTCTCCGCTCCTCCACATGCAGCTGCTGGGTGACCTTGGGCCAGTCACACTTCTCTGAAGTCTCTCAGCCTCACTCACCTCACAGAGTGTTTGTTGTGGGGGAGGAAGGGAAAGGAGAATGTTAGCCGCTTTGAGACTCCTTCGGGTAGTGATAAAGCGGGATATCAAATCCAAATTCTTCTTCTTCTTCATGAAGTTGTTGAATGGGTGACTGAATGAAGTCAATTAACTTTTGCTAGTTGCATAGCAGTTCCTGCCACAGAGTCCACTTTTCTTTGATCTCTCTCATCATTCTGCTTCAATCCTTTCTAGGAAATATAGAAATATTGCTATATCCCTAAAGTCATTTAGATTGGTGGCCATCACTACTTTCTCTGTGTGTGAGAAAGTAAATACCTTCTTTTATCTGTTCTGAAACTTTCATTGTTCAGTTTATGGGATGTCAATGAGTTTAAGATTTTACATGCTGTCTTTTTGCCCCTTTCCCCTCAAGTTATGACTCTCTGCCCCCCCAACCTCCCCCATAAATTTTCTACTCAATGTTATTCTCGTTAGTGCCAAATTAGGGCAAGGACCTTGATGCTGTGAATATAAGGTATAGACCAGTATTGCTAATGAACTCAAGTCTTGCAATGGTGAGGGTTTGGAAGAAGGTTACTGAATAGAGATGAGGCAGGTATTCCACCGGGGCAAGCTATTAGACTCTGGGCAATCGGTAAGTAGCCAGCATAATGGATTGACAAGCTTCTGCAATTAGCACTGACAAGGTGTTTTTTTCCCAGGACTGAATACCCATGCGTGCTCAGAGCTGCGGTGTGAAAAGGAAGGCCAGCTTCCTAAGGCTGAACTTTCCTGTCTGTCATCAAATCTTTCCCCAAGGAAGCTCAAATGGTAAAAAATCATATTACCTACCCTCCAACATTTCTCAGATGAAAATAAAAAAAGGTAAAGGACCCCGGACAGTAAAGTCCAGCCGCAAACGACTATGGGGTTGCGGCATTCATCTCGCTTTCCTGGCCAAGGGAGCCAGTGTTTGTCGGCAGACAGTTTTTCTGGGTCATGTGGCAAACTAGAGCAACACATGGAAACGCCATTTACCTTCCCGCCAGAGCGGTACCTATTTATCTACTTGAATTTTGACGTGCTGTTGAACTGCTAGGCTGGCAGGAGCTGGGACCAAGCAATAGGAGCTCACCCCGTTACAGGGATTCGAACTGGCGACCTTCCGATCAGCAAGCCCAGAGGCTCAGTGGTTTAGACCACAGCGCCACCCGTGTCCCCAGATGAAAATAGGGACATCCTATAAATTAATAATAATGATAATAATAACTCACCCATCTGATTGGGTTGCCTCAGCCACTTTGGGCAGCTTCCAAGATATATAAAAACATAATAAAACATTAAACATTAAAAAACTTCGCCATACAGGGATGCCTTCAGATGTCTTCTAAAGGTTGTATAGTTACTTAATTTTCTTGGCTCAGGGGTCACATAACTCCATACCCTCCCATTCCTCAGATGAAAATAGGGACATCCTACCATACCCTCCAACATTTATATGATGAAAATAGGGATGTCCTAGCATGGTGTAGTGGTTAAGAGCGGTGGACTCGTAATCTGGTGAACCGGGTTCACGTCTCCGCTCCTCCACATGCAGCTGCTGGGTGACCTTGGGCTAGTCACACTTCTCTGAAGTCTCTCAGCCTCACTCACCTCACAGAGTGTTTGTTGTGGGGGAGGAAGGGAAAGGAGAATGTTAGCCGCTTTGAGACTCCTTAAGGGGAGTGAAAGACCAAATTCAAGTCCAAATTCCTCCTCCTCCTCCTCTTCTTCTTCTGAAAAGTGAGACATTCTGGGATCAAATCAGAAAGCGGGACGGCTTCTGTAAATTCAGGACTGTCCCTGGAAAACTAGGGACACTTGGAGGGTCTGATATTATATTATACTTATATATTACCTGCATTTTTGCTCTCAAGTGCATAAGTGCAACTGACACAGTAAAAACAAAATAACAAAGCCTGCATTCAGACAGGACTTTATTTCGTGTTCTCGATGTTTTTTCACCTGACATTTTATGTGGTCTTTCACATGATGTAAAAGACAGTTCTGGAAATCGAGCAGGAGATACTGAAGTTTAATGCTCATTTCCATATTAATTGCTTCCGGGGGGGGGGGGGGAATCCATTCACAAGCCCGTCATCCCAGAAAAATTCAGGATTTTTGCACTGTAATTTAGCTGTGGTTTTCATGGTGCACATCACTGTTGCTCACAGAATGAAATTTGCGGTTGCATTCTGATGTAGTTCTTTCCAGCTATCTTCACGGATGAATCATGGGGACACAGAAGCACCTATGTGCATAAAAGGTGGCAATATGTCCAATTACATTCACTGCTGTGTCACATCACGCCATTGCTGTGAAGAAAATTTAGCGTGACATGGCAGTATATTGATCAGAAAGCCACAGTACAATGGGCAATGCAGTGTGAAAGGTGTGTTAGAAATTGGGTCAGAAATCATAACTAGGCAAATGAATGCAATAAAACCCACCCAAAGACAATAACTGAAATATTCACCCAACAAAACAATAACTTAAATGCTAACTACTTCGCCTCTTTTGTTCTGCAACTTTCAGACTGATTGCCCATAAAACATCAGGAAAGATTCCGTTTTTATCCACCCCAAAACTTCTTGAAAACCATTGCAGCCACCCTTCTGAAATGTAATAGGATCCATGTCCTCAGTAAGGGAGTCTTTGTCTGAAAAGTCCATCAACAGCATATCTCTCTCTCTCTCTCTCTCTCTCTCTCTCTCTCTCTCTCTCTCTCTCTCTCTCTCTCTCATTAAAGGTACTCAATCACAACGCCCCTTTGCCCATTTGCCTGTATTCCGGAGAGAGTAGTGGGCCTGCAAATTTCATCCACTTCTGATAAAAGAGGGGAGTTAGTCTTTCTTTGCTATCCCAGTAGTTAATAGGAGTAGAATGACAGACTCAGACAGAACCCCAGCAGAATTAGGAAGCCTATGAAGCAGTTCAGACCCAGATGGGCTGTATTCTGAAGCACCACATTGGGGTCTAAACCAAATCTTCTGGTCAGTGAGTACCCCTAAGTTCCTGATCAGTGGCCTCATGCCAAAGGAGAGAGATCTGAATTTTCTTCACATAGGCTGTATGAGATCTCAATTTTAATCCTGCACTGTCTTTGTAACAACAATTTACCACTCATTTTCCAGGCTCATTTGGTTTAAACACCATACATAGCTGTTTAAGCAATATTTGCTTAGAATAAAGGCCTCTGTTTCCAGACTTTAATTGTTAAGCTGCCAAGTTTAATTAGCTTTCAAGACTTGCCTTCCAGATTTTAGAGACTATACTTGTGGCGAGATTATGAAATGTTTGTTTTCTTAAAAAAAAACCCCAAAAAACTTCAAGGGATTCTTAATGAGCTCAGCATGCTTCTTTTATGTTAGAAATTCCATAGCTAACTGCCTCCTTTCCCATCCTAACAGTGCCTTGAGCATAGTCAACATATGTTAGGAAGTTTATATTTTCCATCTCTAATCATACAGCAATTTGCAATGCAGGTGTGTAGAGCGTGATGCTAAATTACAACTGAGTTGCTTTTCCATCCATGAAGAAGATTCATAGAACTGTAGAGTTGGAAGGGACCCCGAGGGTCATCTAGTCTACCCCCCAGCAATGCAAGAATCCTGATCACATTTGTCCCTGGTTGGGTTCGAACCACCCATTGCTCCACACTGTGGATTCCTTGTGAAAGCCATTGTCAAAAGCCACAATCTGACTGAAACCAGTGACCTCGTTTGGAGAAGGGAAAGATTTAAGCTGTGTACACATCATGTGGGACGCGGGTGGCACTGTGGTCTAAACCACAGAGCCTAGGGCTTGCCGATCAGAAGGTCAGCAGTTTGAATCCCCATGATGGAGTGAGCTCCCGTTGCTTGGTCCCAACTACTGCCCACCTAGCAGTTTGAAAGAACATCAAAGTGCAAGTAGATAAATAGGTACCGCTAAATAGTGCAAGTAGATAAAGAGGTACCGTAAACAGCGTTTCTGTGTGCTGCTCTGGTTCGCGAGAAGCGGCTTAGTCATCCTGGCCACATGACCCGGAAGCTGTATGCCGGCTCCCTCAACCAGTAAAGCGAAATGAACGCCGCAACCCCAGAGTCGTCTGCGACTGGATCTAATGGTCAGGGGTCCCTTTACCTTTAAACATCATGTATTTATAGCACATTCCCTTCCCACCCCCAGAATCCCAAGAAGTGTAGTTTACCCCTCACAGAACTACAATTCCCAACACACAAACTTCAATTCCCTTGACACTTAGGGGGGGGGGGTGTTTTGAATGCATGTATGCAATGTTAATCTGTAGACCACAACAAGTAAGGAAGGAAACTTTAAAAAACCAGGCCAGATCTGCACGTTAAGATATCTTCCACAATAGGTCACTGGTAAGGATACTTGAGGGATTTGTTGTTTGTGAATTGATGTTTTTCCACACTGATTTAATCCACATCACTCAACTGAGTGTGCAGATCAAAGGCTGGGCTACTATCCTCACCCAAATTATCTCAGAGTAAGTGTGGCAAACTCCCTCACTAAGATGAAAGTGAGGTGAGGTGACCAGGTCTGGGTGATTCAAACTCAGGGACTCCTTGTCAGCAACAACTATGAAATTAGAGATCCTGAGGTGGCAGTGTTTCTTGTTGTCGTGCGGACCCTGTGACAGCTTATTTCTTCAATTTTGTGCCTCAGAAGCTACCTGCATCTCAGGTAACAGTGCTGGATCAATTTGTCCCTCCAGATTGGGCACAAGATTAGAATTTTACAATCACATATCCAACATACAGGAACGTGGGTGGCACTGTGGGTTAAACCACAGAGCCTAGGACTTGCTGATCAGAAGGTTGGCGGCTTGAATCCCCACAACGGGGTGAGCTCCTGTTGCTCGGTCCCCAGAGTCGGCCATGACTGGACCAAATGGTCAGGGGTCCCTTTACCTTTATCCAAGATTCCAAGGAATCTCCTGGACTCCCCTCCTTCCCTTTGTGGCTTCTGTTGTTAATCAGTGCAGAATTTACATATAAGCTAAACAAGCTATAGCTTAGGGCCCCACTCTCTTGCCCCCCCCCCCAGAAAAAGGAAAACAAACAAACACCAGGATGTACATTTCCAAAATATAAGATAAAAAAACTAATAAAAGAAAACCTACATACAGCAACAATGTTTTGTGTTGTGTACGCTGCTATGATGTAAGTAATGGGCCCTGCCTGCTAGCCTACTCCCTAAAATATCACATATAAAGGGCCCTATTACCTTCAGTAGCTTAGGGCTTCATTAAACCTAAATCCAGCCCTGAGTTTAATGTTGAATTTTGGACACAATGGAGACGTAAAAGATTTGGATTATCACAAAAGATGAAGGAGGAAATGATTAAACTACAAGAGTTATTTCAATCCTACTAACAATTTTAACTGTTTACAATGGTTTTTAAGATAAATTATAAATTTTCCCCATTCCTTATTAAAATTTCGGTCTTCCCAATTTCTGATTCTTCCAGTCATTTCAACTTGATCTGCCATTCTTCTCCGGTAGGAACTTTATCTTCTTTCCATCTGTACAGACATGATCGCATACATAGCCTTTTCTGTTCCCTTCAGCACCTAGAATTCCTAAAAGAAAGGCTTCGGGGTTTTTAGAAAAAGTTATTTTAAATACCCCCCCCCCAACTCATTATATATCATTTCCCAGTCTTTTACTGCTTCAAGGCTGGAACTAGTCCAGCGTCCAGACCGTCTGACAATGACTTCCGTGACAATGACGATGACAATGACGACCACAGCAGCAGCAGCAGCAGCAACAACAACAACATAATATTTGTTGCTTGTTTGTTTGTCACCCATCTGACTGGGTTACCCAATCCACTCTATGCGGCTTCCAACAAATTAAAATACAATACGACATCAAACCTTCAAACGTTCCCTGAATAGGGCTGCCTTCAGATGTCTTCTAAATGTCTGATAGGTCCACTCACATTTTCTGGTGGGCGGTATTGCAGCCAGGAAGCTAGGACCTAACAGTGATCTGGCTGGGGGGGCAGAGAGTTGACACCCCCCTTTTATGTCACTTGGCCGCATCACCAGCGCTCAGCAAGGCCACGCCTTGGTGGACCCACTGACCAATCAGCACCAGGAGGGGGTGTGGTTGAGGGAGATTTAACTGCAGTGTTGTTTATTTCCTTGACATCTAATGGGATGGTGTTTGACCAGGCAGGCATGACTACTGAGAAGGCCCTTTGCCTGGTTCCCTGTAGCCTCAATTCTCTCAGTGAGGGAACCGCCAGAAGGCCCTTGGAGCTGGATCTCAGTGTCCGGGCTGAATGATGGGGGTGAAGACACTCCTTCAGTTATACAGGGCCAAAGCTGTTTTGGGTTTTAAAGGTCCGCACCAACACATTGAATTGTGCTCAGAAGCATATTGGAAGCCAATGTAGATCCTTTAAGACCAGTGCTATATGGTCCTGGCGGCCACTCCCAGTCACTAGTCTGGCAGCTGTGTTCTTGATTAGCTGTAGTTTGTTCTTGATTAGCTGTAGTTTCTGAGTCCCCTTCAAATGTAGCACCACATGGAAAATAATGTGTTAAATTGCCAGGAGTGGCCAGTGAGGTAGAGTGGCCCGTGGGGCAGTATTTCTCACCTGTCATCTTCTCAGCACACATTGCTGCCAATAACTGAGGACAGGGGGAAGGTGGTGGTGAGGTCAGCATGGTTTCTCCACCACCTCTTCACCATGCTGTAAGTTTGCTATAGTCAGGGAAGCCCATGGCTATATCTGTTGGCTAGCTCCACGGAGTCTTTTAAAGGCAAAGGCATGGCGTTAAACTTTTCAGAGAAGATGGCTTAGCCAACAAGCATGCAAATGAAGATGGAAAAAAGAAGCAGCAGCCCTTCTAGAATCTGTCTCTGAAATTTAATTTGCACTCCATTTCTGAGAAGGAAATGTCTGTAAAGCCTAATCTGAAATGCTAGTTTTGCTCTGACAAAGAGTTCTGTAAAGTTACAAGGTGGAAGAGATTTCGTGTTTTGAATGGCATATGCTGTTAATTTTCTCCTTCTTTGCATGCCAATATGAAGCAAAGGAAAAAAGAGGCTGCCTTATCAAGTGGACTTCTTTCCTCTCTTTTTCTGAGCGCGACTGGGCTACGGCAAGGCTTGAGGGAACCAATTCAGATATGATATAATAATCCTTTGCCTACAAATGCCAGCTTTCACTCAAAATTTTCTACTTCTTCACTGGTGAATGCAATTTTTTTTTTAAAAAAAACCAAAAACCAAAACAAAAAACCCCACATACTTCACAGACTCTCCTTACCTATAAAAATCAGGATTTTTAGTCTGCTGTGAGATAACATTGAAAATGGCAGAACCAAAGACCTGAAGTTATAGGCCGTACCACTTCAGGCTGCAGGTGTGGGGGGAGGGGGTCATATATTTGAATGCTGCCCCGCATATATTTGATTTTTTTAGAAAAATGATCTAGCACATCAAGAAACAAGGCTTTAGCCAGTACATCTCTTGAAGTGCTATATTTTTAACTTGGCAGAAGGTGTGTGAGTGTGTGTGTGTGTGTGTGTGTGTGTTTGTTTTCACAAGAGGAGGGATTCAAAAGGGCACCTCTGTGCACACACAGTCTGAAGAGATACAGTCAATAATTGTTCCCCTACTCCATGCACATGCAAGCCAGGACTTCTGGAAGAGTCTTAAGTGGAGGACTGAACAATTGCAACCACCACCACTGCAAGCATGTGGGTCAAAGATTAAGGGCTTCTAAGATACAAATTCCAGGCTGCTATGAAGCCTAGTCAATTGAGATTTTTTTTCAGGGTTGTTTGCACATGTTCTGAACCAGTTAAAATTATGTTTCTTAATTCTCCCTATTCACACTTAACGCTTGCCCCACACTTTGTGGGCACAGGTAGGCCTGGGCTATGTATTGATACATCATCCAGGACCGCTGTGGGGGCCAGAGCATGATGGCACCTTCACCCGGCAGTATATCCTGAGTGAAACCACTACCACTCTTGACTTCTGATATAGAAAAAAATAGGGGTGGTTGGCTTTTGCTGCCCAGCTCCCCAAGGGACTGAGTCCCCTAAGTCCAGGATTGGTCAGAGATGAATGGATGAAGGCAGGATGCATTGAAAGCAAGGCAGATCTTTATTTTTCTGTTGCAACAGAGTTCCCTCCCCTCCTTGTGAGGAGGCAAGAGAGACCACGAACCAGGAAGAAACATCTCTTTTAAGAGCTTGCATTTTGGTGTGGAGTAGAAGCACATCCCCTCCACAAACAGTCAGAAATTCATCACACCTAAGGTGGGGTTACTGTGGCTCAGGCAGGCCAAGGGGTGATATTCCTGAGGATTTAGCAAGTTTTACATAGTTCCAGACACAGTTCACACAAAACGTTAGCGTTTGATAAGACCATCAGGACGCCTGTCAGACATCCCTCATTGCAGAGCATCTGGGCAAACAGTGACAATTAATATACAAAGGAGCTTCATAGATATAGAGAGGAATCCCTTCAGAAACCTCCCCTGATTGCTCTATGCTTACCTGTTCCCAGGCAAGGGAGATTAAGGAGGCAGAGGAAATATTGAGAGTCTTTAAGGGAGCCAAGATGGCTTTTGGATTGCTGCCCTGTACTCTTTTAGACATGTGGTCAGGGCCCTCTTAACTATATCTGGGGCCGTGGTGCAAAGATCCCTCTGGCGCCTCAGCCCCTGGTTTCCCAGAGTTGCTGTCCTTTTTACAGCACTGCTGGCAGCTTTGCGGGACTGGAGGAGGCAGGCAGTGCAGTGGCTGGAGGGCAGCTCCTCCAGTGGGGAAGAGGCAGAGGCTCCGGGCGTGGCACTGATTCAGCGAGGTGGAGGAGGGTGGTGAGCTGATGCTGGGAGGCGCTGCGCCAAGCCTCTGCCTCTTCCCTGTCGCCCTCCAGAACTTGGCACCCTGCGCCGCTTGCCTCTATGGGCAAGACGCCCCTGCATGTGCTTTATATACTTACGTATGTGTGTTTAGGTAAAGGGACCCCTTACCATTAGGTCTACCCATGGCCGACTCTGGGATTGCGGCGCTCATCTCGCTTTATTGGCCGAGGGAGCCGACGTCCAGCTTCTGTGTCATGTAGCCAGCATGACTAAACCACTTCTGGCGAACCAGAGCAGCACACGGAAACGCCGTTTACCTTCCTGCTGGAGCAGTACCTGTTTATCTACTTGTACTTTGACGTGCTTTCGAACTGCTAGGTTGGCAGGAGCAGGGACCGAGCAACAGGAGCTCACCCCGTCGTGGGATTCGAACCGCCGACCTTCTGATCGGCAAGTCCTAGGCTCTGTGGTTTAAACCACAGCGCCACCCGCATTTACCTTGTGCAATTATCAACATTTATTCCACATTTGAGACCTTAGAATTCCTAAAACACCTCTCTGCCAACAGCAGCCAGGGCACAGGTGGAACAGCAATCTGGCGCCATTAGGCTCTGGTCCTCAAACTGTGGAGCAAGGAACAAGCTTCGTTGACCAGGCACCAGATGAGGTGTGTGAGCCTGAGAGATGAGGCTTGCTCACCATGTAGGGCTGGGCAATGTATCTTAGCTGCTTCTTCCTCCCTTAAGGTCAGAAGAAGCACCCAATATACATTGTGATATATCAGCATATTGAAGCATTTAGCTGTTGATATATCACAATGTTGAAAAACAGGTATCGCCTAGCCCAAGGTCTGTGTTTTAAAGCTCTGTGTCTGAGGGCTTTGTCTGAGGAAAACCTGCTCTTTAATGCTGAATCTAAACAAACGGTAATTCAGGTTTTCCGTGGATTGTCTTTTGCTCAAATTTAGCGGTAAAGAACGGGTGTTCACAGGGAAAGTGCTGGAGAGGATGAAGTGCTCAGATGCAATGCTTTAAAGCGCAGAGTTGTCGTTAGAAATGTGGGACAAAAGGAGGACTGGATGAGCCCTTAGGTCAGCTTGGGCAGGGGTTGGTCATTGCTCAATAATAGTGCGGAGCTCTGTCCAAATTCTCATCAAATGCATATTTCTTGCATTTGTTCCGCCAGTCATATGCAAAGCCAGCCAAACATGAAATGGCAGTGAGAGAAAGAGAGAACCCACAATAATTAGCCATGTGCTTCGTCAAAGGCTTTACATATATGCTGAAGGCTTTCATGCCTTGAGTAGGTCAGGCTGCTTATTTTGGAAGTCCCAAGTCGCTTGGTGCTTAAGATGCCTTTATATTTCAAAACTGTCATGATGTCAGGTTTGCAGTGCTGGTGCCTGAAGTGACCTCAGCAAAGAGCACTGTAAGTCTGGCATTTCTTTCCTTGAGATGATGCCTTCTCATTCATACACATTCTCTTGGTCTGTCTCTTTCTCCCTTCTTCTCCCTTCTCCTTTCCAGACAACAACCGGTCACAGTTGCAGTAAACTTTATTTCATTTTCCTCCCTTACGTGCATTAACTAGATTCTTGTTTATTCAGCAGTGGAATAGCCACTCCAGGTGGAATGCAGCTCCAAAGCCACTTTTTAACCTGGTCCAAATTTTAATCAAACATTTGCTCATAATCTGAGCTTCTTTCGGGGGTAGGGGATGTTTCTAAGTCATAACACAAAGAGAACATGCCACACTTTGATCTCAACATTGTAAATGTACACTTGGTTGTTTCTTTGTGTGCCTCCTCCATGTTTGGTTCAGAGGGTAGCGACACAAGAACAGGGCCTTCTTTGTAGTGGCTCCCCATTTGTGGAATGCTCTCCCCAGGGAGGTATGCCTGGTGCCTTTGTCATATATTTTTAGGCACCAGGCGAAAATGTTCCTCTTCTACCAGGCCTTGGGCTGATGAATATTCTACCGCCTTTTAAATGTGTCTAAGGGAAGAGGGGGGTATTGTTTTGCTGCTTTGTTTTTAATTATTATTTGTTGTTGTTGATTAGTTGTTTAGTTGTGTCCGACTCTTTGTGACCCCATGGACCAGAGCACGCCAGGCACTTCTGTCTTCCACTGCCTCCCGCAGTTTGGTCAAGCTCATGTTTGTAGCTTCGAGAACACTATCCAACCATCTTGTCCTCTGTCGTCCCCTCCTCCTTGTGCTCGCCATCTTTCCCAACATCAGCGTCTTTTCCAGGGAGTCTTCTCTTCTCATGAGGTGGCCAAAGTACTGGAGCCTCAGCTTCAGGATCTGTCCTTCCAGTGAGCACTCAGGGCTGATTTCCTTAAGAATGGAGAGGTTTGATCTTCTTGCAGTCCATGGGACTCTCAAGAGTCTCCTCCAGCACCATAATTCAAAATTATTTAATTATTTACTTGTGTTTTATTCAGTGGGTAGTATATAAATCTAATAAATAATAACATTACATTAAATTAAATTAAAACAGCACACCAGTTACCCAGCCCTACCCCTGCATAACTGCTTCAGCTTGTTCAGGCTCCCTACTTGACTTCTGGGCCTGATGATCCACTTCAGCATATGGGGCACTGCCCCCCCCCGAGAAAAACACCTTGATCTGCCCTCAACCAGCACCCACATCCATTCCTTCTTACTTATACAGTGGTACCTCTGGTTGCGAACAGGATCCGTTCCGGAGGCTCGTTCGCAACATAAGCAGAACGCAACTCACATCTGCGTGTGCACGGGTCGCAATTCGCCGCTTCTGCGCATGCGTGTGACGTCATTTTGCAAGTCTGCGCGTGCGCGAGTGGCGAAACCTGGAGGTAACCCTTTCTGGTACTTCCGGGTTGCCACAGGACGCAACCTGAAAATGCTCAAACGTAACATGAGGTATGACTGTATCCCATTCAGCGGCTAACCCTGGTTGTCAGCTTCCAGCTCAGTGTCACCACCATGTGCTTTACATTTATTTATTGCATTTACACAACACCTTTTTCTCCAAGGAGCTCCAGGTGGCATACCTGGTTGTCCTCCTCCTCAGTTAATCCCCCACAACAGCTCTGTGAGGTGGGTGAGGCTGAGAGGCAGTGACAGGCCCAAGGTCACCAAGTGATTCATGGTCAAGTGGGGATTATATAATGAAGCAAGAGAAAGATTTTTAGCACCTATAATGACAAGGTCCCCTGCCCAGAACCCCTCTGACATGATTTTACATCTCCTCACAGAGACACATATAAGTATGCGACCTGGCGTGCAGCACTCTTTGCAACTGCCGCTAGAAAAATTAGAGTAAATTATATAGCCAAGGTAGCCACCAACTGTAAAGAAGATGAATTTATTTGACCCTATCTACATCAACTTATATTCTATCTTTATCACCAAACTCTGAATGTAATTGCACATTGTACTAATTAACATTATTTTTTAATATATTAGTGGCCGTGTGATAATTTTAGCTTATAATTTTTATTGTTTAATGTCTTAACTTGTATATTAAGGTACTTTTATAGCTCTGTTTAGAGTAGGTAATGTCTTGATAATATAAATGTTTTAAGTTTTTTGTATCAATCCAGTATATTTTCTTTTAATTGTAAAATGATTCTGTCTACATTGCGGCAGCCTTTGGCTATGTGCAATAAAACTGACTGACTGACAAGTGGGGATTTGAACCCTAGTCTCCCAGGTCCTAGTCCAGCACTCTAACCACTCCAGTACATTGGCTCATTAGTATAGAACTCAGCAGGAAGGAGGAGGAGGGCAAACTAGAATTAGTTCTGCTATTGGCTCTGGCTCTTGCTACTGTTGGCCTCTCTATCTCCCCAACACCTCCACCACCACCACCAATGTTTCATGTCCTCCTGGATTGGTTGCTTTTAGGGATGGTAAGTGTTAGGTTGTGGGTGAACATATCAGACGACACAGCAATTCTCCAAACAGCTCTTGTTTATTCACAGGTCAGAACAGAACTGAACTGAAGGGTTCAGCCAGCCTGCTTATATAGAGCTCCAGTACAACGTAACTGTAACAACTTTCTGTAACTATCCAATCACTGAACGTCACTTTCAATCCCTTATTTGCATATGTGGACCTGAACTATCTACAGTATCCCCCTGCTGGCCCAGGGTGAGAACTTCAGTACATAACAGTAAGAAGGCATCGTTTATCCTTCCACCCTGTCTTGGTCAAGCGCTGCCCTGTTTCCATTCCACTGCTGTTCATCTTCCGCCAAAAACTACACTATTCATTTCTCTGTCGGCTGTGAATCCACCCCATTCATTTCAATGCAAATGGTCTGGAGGGACAGAAATATTTATGGTTAACCACTGTGGGAAATTTGTTCTTAGCCAGTGCAAATGGCACTGCCAACATAAGAGTTGTCCCTAGCACATCCCCACAGTGAACACGCAGTTTTTGAATCAGCAAGTGGGAGCCACCACTGCTTACAGTATCCCCAAGGTGATTCCTTATTTATAAGCCTAGCCCAGGGGTCAGCAACGGGTGGCCCATGGGCTGGATGTGGCCCACAAAGACCATTTTACCAGCCCACGAACAGCCCCCAAATTGAGCCGCTCATTTGGCGAGTCCCCCCCCCCATGCTACGCTAAATCAGCACACTGTGGCGCAGGGACTCACCGAGCAGCGCCAGAAATCACGTCTGCGCATGCACAGATACTGGAAATCGTGTCTGCGCATGTCCAGACGCTGAAAACGCTTCTGCGCAGGAACAATTTTCAGCATCTGGGCATGTGCGGAAGCAATTGCCGGCACCGCGGACATGTGCAGACGCGATTTCCGGCATCGCGCTACGCCATTCCAGCCCACGGACAATCTCTGTGGGAGTGATCTGGCCCCTGCTCTAGCCCATTCTAAATTTATATCCATTATTGTATAAGGGATTGTTATTATGACTGGAATGTAATGGAAATTAATAAGATTTTGCAAGGCAGAAACAAAACAAATAATCAAGTCATCAATTATAGCACATGGGGGGGGGGAGCTTCTTATCTAAATTATATAATTTGGTATTTGAATTATTGGTATTAATAATTGTATTATAAATTGGTTGTTGTTATAATAAGGTTATTATTGGATTGTATTTGAAAACTAATTAAAAATTATCATCACACACACACACAAAATTATATCTGTTATTTATCACAACCATTTCCCAGCTGATGTTTCTCTTTATGGTTGGGATACATAAAACATTGCAAAGTGATATTGAGAAGCTTTGTTTGATGTAATATATCTAATTTTCAGATATGCAACAATATGTGAACTTTTGACAAGCGGAACATAAACCTTCGGAACTTCCTGCCTATTGACACCAGGGAGTCCACTTTACCACATTTTCCCCGCCACCTGCTTAAAATATTTTAGGCAAGCTTGTCCAAACATGTTGACGTTGATGTGTTTTAATCTCTTTCACTTTTTTTGTTTTTAATTTGTAATCTTAATATTTGTTGTAAACTGCTTAGAGATTTGACTACTATCAAGTGGTATATACATTTTGTCAAATACAATATAATAGATTTTAACAAAAAAATGCTTGGCTATTTCCAGACAGAAACACCGATGTGTATCTTTTAACGACTAAGGGAAATCTTAGACATTCCTGAAATGGAAGAGAAGTTGTCTGAAATTACACACAGGCAAAACGAATTAATTAAGCAGTTAGATAAAAGTACTTATATCTCACATTTCCATTTCAGTGCAAATCTCAAAGCCCAGCTTACAAAAAATACACATCCCATAATAAAATATAAGATGACATCCAATAAAACAATTGAACACGATAATAACATAGTAAACACCCGCTACAAGATTTCAGTGGGAATGTGCAATCCATCACACAATGACTGCAACACATTTGATAGAGGAATACCAATAGAACGTTTATTTGTTATTTCTTAAATCCATTCTATATATGCCTTTTTTTGGCAATTTTCAAAATAATAAAACTATACATAATTACCCACGTGGCTTTATGAATAATTCACTACATCTTACATAGCAAACCATTTCTATCCTGTTTGTTTAGGAGTATAGAAAGAAGTTTTAATATATTTCCTTTCAGGCTATTCCACTTCTTCTGGCAGAAATGGGCAATCCAACAGGGTGGGGGGTGTTCCAAAACTCTTGATTCAGTTTGACAGCCTTTCTTGACGCTTGATAGGTAGTGTGGCAGAAGTTCTGTGATTGGGTTTTGGGGGTTTTTCCCCCCACAAGTTTGCTGTGTGCATGAAAATCCTTGTGAGCGGGAACTGGTGCCTGATATATTTTCACACTTTTGGAGTAAAACTGAACCAAAATAGGGGACACCTTTTTGCAAACTCTTTTGCCACCTGTGAAAAGGCTCAGTTTTGGTGATCTTTTGCAGGGTGCTATCACTGTGAAAGGTGTGTGTGTGTGTGTGTGTGTAAGTGTTTATGTGGGGATGTGGTGGGGGCACAAATCTTCAGGATGTCTCCCCCCTTGCCCATGACTTTACCTTCTCTGCAACCAGCGGCACATTGTGCTATGGGAATAGAAAACCAAAGATGTCCAGAAAGTCAGTCAATCAATCTGACCGCTTTCAACACAAGAACAGAAGAATGGCTGCTTTCTGGCTTCTAACTGCTCCAACTGACTGGGCTTTCAGCTTAGCCAGGGATCCTTTCAAGCAACTCACCTGGCCTCCTAGGAAACAAAACATTCCCCAGGATTCCACAGCTGGTTGTGAGGTCAAGGACGGGAGCCAATAGGCTCTGGGCTCCAGGAACACTCTCTCTGCCAAGCCCATGGCACCTGGGCAACTTCAGGCAGCTGCTAAGCGTCTGGCCCCCCCTGCATTTACCCCCAAGCAGAAGGCTCAGTCAGCTGGATCTGGGCTCCCCTTCAAGTTCCCCCAAATCCTCCCAACTTTCCACCCCTCTGGAGTATCGAAGGAAATAAGGCAAACCATGACTGTGGTCCAGTTTCTGGCACCTCCTTTAAATCCACCTGTTTGCCCATGAGTTGGTTGTCTAGTGGTGCATCATTTGGTCATGGTGTATCATATGTTCCAGTGGGTTGAATGTTCTTTTAAAGATTTTTAAATCTCCCAGCTGGAAGACGACCTCGTCTATTATGATGGCCAGTCCTCTAAGCAGTGGAGAGACACAGTCAGCCAGAATATCACCTCTTCTCTGCTGCCACGTGAGGTCCTCCACCAGGAAGCCATCCATGGTGGGGAGGTTTTTTCTGTGGCTCTTACCTCAGGTCTCCCTCAGAAAGATTGGGCAAGGGAGTCCAGTGGGATCTACACTTTCTTAAAGCAGGGGGAGGGAGAGAGTGTCTGGGAGATCTGCTAGGTAGTGGGTCCTTCTCCCTCCCGAGGAGAAGTCTATAACATTTGAGTTCTTGAAAATGGCCAGGAGAGAATTTCTCTCCAAACAAGACCCAGAATGGCAGTGATGCACTTTGGGCTCTCAAATTTCAGTGGTGCCCAGGGTGACCCCCCCCCACCCCGCTCACCTGCTGCTGCTTCTCACGCTCTATTCTGCAGAGCCCAATACTTTTTTGAAAGAACAACCTGCTTTAGCTGTGTGTTTTCCAGAACCTGCTGGGATTCGGCTGCTATCTGACGTTCCTCCCCTTCTGCCCAGAGCTGCTTATGATGGAGGCTTCCCACCTGAGATCGCTGCACGTTCTTACTGTATTATTTTACCAGCGAATGTATAAAGAGAAACTCCTTTTGCAGGAGGAGCTGGCCCTCACCTCCCCCAACCAAAGAGAACTTCTTAAGATCCACAATAAGGCTGGCGCTGGCCTCCACTTGTTCATGGGTGGGTCAGGAGCAGAGGGAGACGTCCCTTGCCTCGCCCCCAATGCCCCCTGTGGTGTTCATACAGAGCCCCTGGTCGTCTCACGGACTATTGACCTGTACACCACTAATCCACTGCCACCAACCAGGTCCTCCCCAGTAAATCACTTAGTCTCAGTCAGGTTCTTAAGTTAACAAAGAAGAGTGTAGTTTATTGCAGACACAAATAAACTTTAACTGCATTCCAAACGTTGTTACTCTTTACCTTCTTAGTCTTATTTTATCCTGTCTCTATCTCTTCTACCTCCCCTCACACAAGAACCAACTGCACTGCTGTCTCTCTATTTCCAACTGTCTTCCAACTGCTTTCTCAACTGCCTTTCCCAACCAACCAGCCCACTATAACCAACCAACTACCCACAACCCAAACCTTGGGCTAAGCCCTTTTATAAACAGGTAGGCTCCGCCTCCAGCTTTCCTATTGGTCTACATATTAACCCTTTCTCTCCCCCTGTACAGACATTTTCAAATGAACGGGCAAACGCCACATCCCCAACCAAAGAGAACTCCTTAAGATCCACAGAAAGGCTGCTTCCCCTCCAGACTGACCCCCATTCTGCGGCTGGCACTGGCCTCCGCTTCTTCCTGGGTGGGTCAGGAGCAGAGAGAGATGTCCCTTGCCTCGCCCCCAGTACCCCCACTCAAGGAAGGGTTGACAGTCGGAGCACAGCCTCCCAAGAGCTCTGCAGCAGGATCAGGTCCAAGAGGCCCAATCAGATATGCAGCCTGTTCTCAGGGGTCCCACAAGCAGCAGGGCAGGAGCGCAAGAGAAACGCCCCCCAGGAACAGGGATTGTTCAGAGGCATCCACAGCCTTGAGAATGGACGACTGAGGTGGCGGCCAGTTGCTGCCTCTCAGCCTAACCTACCTCACAGGGCTGTTGTGAGGGTTAAATGAGGAGGGAATCCATGGACACCCTCCTAAGCTCCTTGGCATAGGATGTAGATGAAATAAAGGAGACACACTGAGAAAGTGGCTCTAAAAAAAGAGCAGGCCGTCTCCCCCTCCTGTTCCTGCTGGGGTTATACTTTATTCCTCCCACTCCCACTGCCTTTCTCACCCTCCCCTCCTGTGTATCTCTCCCCCCCCCCCGCACAGGTTCTCTGTCAGGACCAATGAAGGAACCCCAAGACCAAGGGCCCCTCATTCAATAGCCTTGAACTATTCCATATCACCAGGGACACGGGTGGCACTGTGGTCTAAACCACTGAGCCTAGGGCTTGCCAATCGGAAGGTCGGTGGTTCAAATCCCTACGACTGGGTGAGCTCCCATTGTTCAGTCCCAGCTCCTGCCAACCTAGCAGTTTGAAAGCATGTCAAAGTGCAAGTACCACTCCGGCGGGAAGGTAAATGGCGTTTCCATGAACTGCTCTGGTTTAGCAAAAAACAGATAAGTCATGCCACATGACCTGGAAAAACTGTCTGCGGCCAAACGTCGGCTCCCTCAGCAAGATGAGCGCCGCAACCCCAGAGTCATTTGTGACTGGACTTAACTGTCAGGGGTCCTTTACCTTTATCTTTTTATTCCATATCACCAGAGCTGATGCTTTCTGCTCTGCAAAGCTTACAACTTAAGTCTTCAACTGGGCTATAGAAATAAAGATAGAATAAAGCAAAGTGGTTAAAACCACCTGCTTTCCTTGGTAATGATCCCAGAGCAGGGCAGAGAGGCTGGTGGTAACTGGGAGAGGGCTGCCTGTGGGTCTCCAGCTGAGTTGGCCCCTTGATTTCCTGCTGCTCACCAAGTGTGTTTCCTCTCCTCTGTCCCCTACCTTCTTTCCTTCTTTTTCTCCTTCCCCCCAGTTTGGCTTGGGTGGAAATGATGAGGGCCAGCAGTCCATCACCAAATTCTGCCTGCAACAGTCCAGGGTCCTGGAGTTCCTTTGAACGAAGCAGCAGAGGGATGCACATTATCCAGGCATTCTGCGTGTCAAGAGGAGGCTGAATTCATGGAAGGGGCCTTCTCAGCGCTGTCTCAGCACTGTCCCTGGGGAGCTTCCCCCCCATTCTGGGGCGCAAGAGGCCTGTCCTCTTCTCCCTGCTGTTCACTCCCTGGGCAAATGCAAGAGTGCAGGAGAACCAGCCAGATGGTGTAGGTTAGATGGTAACATCTGGTTGCATGCCAAGGATCCCTTTGTCTTCTGCCTCTGGGCTGCTGCTGCTCAGCTGTCTTTCAGACCTGTTTGCTTTTAGATGCAGCCTTGTTCCTAGTTTGTGCTGGGAGTTGCTTTGGGATTCAAAGTAATAAAATGAAACCAACTTTGGAGGCAGCCTCTCTGCCCCCCCCCTCTCTCTGCACCTTCCTCGCTCAGATTCAACTTGGGAGCACCAGTATCTCTGCCTGGTGCCCGATGAGTGCAAGGAGATCCTTGAGGGCATCCAGGAGGAGTTGAGGCAGGCAGAGAATCACAGGCGGCTGGATGCCTCCTCAAAGCCCCTGGACGCCAGATCTCTGTGGCAGAGCATCCACCCACTGGCCAGGCAGTTCCAGGTAGGGCCTCTCCTTCGCCCTCTCTCCAATCCCTGGCTTGTCCTGCTCTTCCCCTCTGTGAAATGCTGCCTTTTTCTGCCCCTGCTGTGCAGAACCTTGATCTCACGGAGCACCAACTCATCCAGGAGGCGCCTTTGCAGCTGTACAATCAACAAGAAGATGACACTGGGTATGTGGAAGAAACAACCTCTCCTGCCATAACACACCCATGTGGCAGGTTCTCCAACTAGGTGTCAAGGAAATAAACAACAATCTGATTTTTAGAAGACATCTGAAGGCAGCCCTGTTTAGGGAAGTTTTTAATGATTGATGTTTTATCATGTATTTAATATTCTGTTGGGAGTCGCCCAGAGTGGCTGGGGAAACCCAGCCAGATGGGTGGGGTATAAATATTATTATTATTATTATTATTATTATTATTATTATTATTACCCCCAACAAAAGCACACCTTTCACCACAAAAATATCCAAGAGTAACAATTTGGTGCAGCCCAATGCTTAAAAAATACCCTGTTTCATCGGGTTCTAATTTAAACAGTACCAGGTGGCAGATAAATCATTATGTTAAAATGCATCATTGTCCTCCAAATAATTTAAGGGAATGAGCAAACCAAGGTATGTTTCCCTTCCTGGCTTTCCCCAACACGCAGAAAAAAAACGCTGAATTTGTTATAATTAGCTTTGTTCTCCACAGATACTTTCATTTAGCAATACCACTATTAAACAAGCAAAAATACAAATTGCATGCGACATTTATGTGATCATAATCATTCCTCCTTTGCCTGCCAGAAACTTTTTTTCTCCTCAGAGATGAACCTATATTTTTTACAGATGGCACAGGAAGAAGGAAAGAGAGGGGGAGAGAAAGAAGAGTGAGGTCTGCGGAACGCGCCATTATTCCTGCGAGGGCCCGAGTTCATTAGTTGAAGCTGACGAGTCTCGTCGAGGTGCAACTGATCGGCAAATGGGAAATGAGCCGGGGTGTAAATTCCCAGCAAACAAAATCATTAACATTTGCCGCCTGCATCCGGAAAACCCGGTAAATCAAAAGCGGTGTGACGTATCGAGGCAAAATATCATTGCTAATTGGGATTAATTTGCTCCAGAGGGATTGCTGACCTTTGCAGGAGGAAAAGAAAGATGCTTGTTAACTTTTGTTTCTTAATTGCTCTGGGAATGAAGATGGGGTGGGAAGGGATGGAACATTTGGAAGGAGGCGACACGTTGGTGGCAAACCAACCTTTCTCGAGCAATGGGTGGCTCCAACATGCTTCCTTCTGAATTAAAATGGGAGGAACATTACCTTCTTGCCAAAAAAGGGGGGGACATTTCAGGCACTGGGCTTCAACATCTGTCTGTCTCAGGAGACAATGGAAGACTTTACCCTTTGGAGGGAAAAGTCAAATCATTGGAGAGTTACAGTGCATGCTGTGGCTTTAGAAACCAAATACATGCATAGGTACCAACTTTATGGGCCCCAGTCCCTTCACCTGCCATAAAATATTTAGCGGGGCCATTTGCCCCCCAATATATTTTTTGCAAGTTGGCACCTCCATCCCTCCCTCCCTTGGCCTGCCACCTCCCCACCAGAAGGGCACCACATTTTTTTCACGACCTGCCTCCCAGCGGCATTTCTGAGTACATTTGAGCAAGGCCATCTTTAGCATAAGGGACACGGGTGGCGCTGTGGGTTAAACCACTGAGCCTAGGGCTTGCTGATCAGAAGGTCGGCGATTCGAATCCCCGTGTCGGGGTGAGCTCCCGTTGCTCCGTCCCTGCTCCTGCCAACCTAGCAATTCAAAAGCACCTCAAAGTGCAAGTAGATAAACAGGCGGGAAGGTAAACGGTGGTCCTTGTGCTGCTCTGGTTCGCCAGAAGCGGCTTAGTCATGCTGGCCACGTGACCCGGGAGCTGTACGCCGGCTCTCTCGGCCAATAAAACAAGATGAGCGCCGCAACCCCAGAGTCAGTCACAACTGGACCTAATGCTCAGGGTTCCCTTTCCCTTTATCTTACTTTATTTACATGGAAACACACACGGAGCACTGCAACATGGCTCCCTCTCTCTATAGCATCAGACAGCAAAGAGAAAAGGAACAAAAGACAGTAATCCCACACAGTGGCATAGCGTGGGTTGTCAGCACCCGGGGCAAGGCAAGTAATTTGCGCCCCCTAACCAGTGGATTTTAGTAGGGGCAGAGAGCTGTGAGTGCAAGTGCCCCCCCCAGATGTTGTGCCCGGTGCGGCCGGCCCCCCCTGCACCCCCCACGCTATGCCTCTGGTCCCACATCATGGAATACAGTAACACAAACATCCTGTCTCCGTCACTTCCCACTCTGTGGAGTCAAAACATACACCGTCATGTGATAGACAACAATCCCACGACTGCAATTATGGAGGAGGAATTCTAACATTCCTTCCCCAAGGAACTCAAGGTGGGTTACATGATTGTGCCCTGCCTCATTTAATCCCACAACAACCTCGTGAGGTAGGTTAGGCTGGGAGGCTGTAGCTGGCCCAAAGTCTCTAAGTGAGTTTCATGGCTAAGTGGAGATTAGAACCCTGGTCTCCCATGTCCTGGACTGACAATCTAACTATCACCAGAGGGCTGGGAGAGTTTTGTGTCCTGCTGTCTCTGCTCAGACCCCTCGGTCTGACCGTGCGATCTTTCATTAGCTGGGATCTATTTACAAACGGGGAATCATACTATTGGCAGAAGCAGAGGGACCTCCTATCGATTCGAGTTTACCTTGGCTGGCCTCGGGGTTATATTGGGCTGTGTGACAAAAGCGCCTGGTGTCAGGCAGGCATCTTGGCAACCCAGCAATTGACCTTGAACTATCAGTCTGTGCTTCGGTGTTCCTGAAACTGTAATGGAAGCTTATCTCTCGGTGCTAAAAATAAGTGAATAAGTGACTTTTTCTTAATTATTTATAAGCCATTGTGCTGCTTCCTTTTTTTTTCCCAGCAAGAAGCTAGTGCCAGTATAACTATTCAAATTATATAGTATCATCACTGTTTCAGGACCAAGAACTGCCAAGAAGCTACTATTTGCATGTCGAGTTGGGGGAGGGATGAGAAACTAGTATAATGTGAGGCAGGGAAGGGAATGCATGGGGAGCAGCCGATTCAACACATCGTTACTACAATATATGCCTCCCCCCCCCCCCCTTCAGCTCACTGAGTGGGGCAGTCGCAGCCTCTCAGGCTAACCAACCACACAGAGTGGCTGGGGAAACCAAGCCAGATGGGCAGGGTATGAATAAAAACTTCTTCTTTCATTAAAGATTTTCTTGGGCTACAAAAGTACATACATCATCTCTGTTATCAGATCATAAAGTCCTTTTTCCTTTTTAAAAAAATAATTTTTATTAAGTTTTCCATTTTAACAATCCAATCAGATCACATTAAATATTCCAAATTATACAAATGCATATCATATAGTCCAAATATTTTGCCAAATTATACTTTTTTGTTGGGGCTTCCCATGCTTCAAGTTCAGTGGGGTCCAATCATCTTATGTTTCTACTATTTTGAGTTCCCAATAGTTCCTTCTTTAAATCTTCCTGTTGTTATCCCTCCTTCTTTCTTTCACCTCAGATCGTATAAATCTTTCGCCTTTTACATAAAGTCCTTTTCCCAATCATTTACAGTCGATATGAGACTTTGATGCTGTATACAGTATAAGGTTGGAGAAATGGGTGGTGCTGTGGTCTAAACCACTGAGCCTCTTGGGCTTGCCGATCGGAAGGTCAGCGGTTCGAATCCCAAAGCCACGCCAGGGATGAAGGCATCCTCTGTTATTTGTTCCTGTGTCAGTTTCAGCCTGTTGGTTATCTTCTCTAGTAAGGCTGTTTCCAATACAGTTTGGTACACTATGGTACACATAGTCCATGTTCACCCCTAACAGGTCCTTCCACTGTTTAGCTATGATGCTCCTAACTGTTGAGAGCAAGTGGGTTAGAAGCTCTTTGTGAGTGTGCATTATTGTCTTGGAAAATATTCAGTAGGGCTAGTAGGGCTTCTAATACCTGTTTTGTTATTTTGCATATTTCTTGTAGGGCTGATATTTCTAGACATTGATAATAATATCAATAATATCAATATCAATAATAATAAATAAATAAATAAATAAATAAATAAATTATATCCTGCCCATCTGGCTGGGTTTCCCCAGCCACTCTGGGCGGCTCCCAACAGAATATTAAAAACACAAGAAAACATCAAACATTAAAAACTTTCCTAAGCAGGGCTGCCTTCAGATGTCTTCTAAAAGTCAGATAGTTGTTTATCTCCTTCACATCTGATGGGAGGGTGTTCCACAGGGTGGTGCTACCACCGAGAAGGCCCTCTGGCTGGTTCTTTGTAACCTCACTTCTTGCAGGGAGGGAACCACCAGAAGGCCCTTGGAGCTGGACCTCAGTGTCCGGGCTGACCGATGGGGGCAGAGACGCTCCTTCAGATATACTGGGACGAGGCCTTTGAGGGCTTTCAAGGTCAGCACCAACACTTTGAATTGTGCTCGGAAATGTACTGGGAGCCGATGTAGATCTTTCAGGACCCGCAGTCATCCCACAAACTTTTGCCAAAGTCACAAAGCCAGTGAAAGCCAAATGAATTGCACGCATCGCCCAGCAGCCTCCGAGTGCTCAAAGAGAAAACAGTGTTAACAATACTATGATTAACTTTTAATGATGATGCCACTGCTTAGACAGGGTTCGTGCCGCTGGAGTGCGTGCGCTGTCAGGAATTCACTCTGATGCCTTACCATCTTCTGCAGTCACAAAGATACTTTTTCACAACAAAGGAATTGCCAAGATGACTGTGAAGAGGTGATAATGGAGCCAATTATTATGCCACAAAACAACAACAGATGTTGCGTGCTTTTCGTGATATGTCACCCATCTTTCATGAAATTTCCAGTGGACATATTGCAAAAGGGGGAGGATAAATAGTTACCTGATGTCTTGATGGAAGTAGCCAAACACTTCATAAAACTTTTCTTAGAACGCGTAAGAGATAACAGTAATCACTACTGAGTGATGTGTATTTGGAAGACATCTTATCAAGCTTAGCCTCCCCATCTCTCCAAGAAATTGTTTTGTTTTGTTTTTATCTGTGAGGTTCAGCCCTTGAATAAGAGAATTAATAACAAAAAAAGTATTACTGAGCATGTCCAGAATCTTGTTCTTCCCCAAACTTGAGCAATCACTGAGCTGGCAAAAGGGCTATCGCTCAGTGATAGTGCTAACCTACTTGGTGTGCAGTAAGTCCCAGGGCACAGAGCATCTTCCTTGCATGAAGAAAGTCATGCATTCAATTCTCAGTATCTCCAGAGACTTCCATTGGAAACCCTGGAGAGCCATTGTCTGTCAGCATAGACAGTTCTGGGCTAGATGGGCCAGTGGGGGTAGGGCTTCAACATTGTGGTTTTCAACATCATGATATATCATCAGTAATACCAATATATTACAATGCCTGAAATAAGGTTGCAACTATGTAGAGGCGAACAGGTTAATGTCCTGGCAACTGCTACTACTTAGTGCAGCCTTTCTCAACCTGTGGGTCCCCAGATGTTGTTGAACTACAACTCCCATCACCCCTAGCTAGCAAGGCCAGAGCTCAGGGATGATGGGAGTTGTAGTCCAACAACATCTGGGGACCCACAGGTTGAGAACCGCTGACTTAGGGGGTCTAAAACTGATACCTTATACTTACCTTTAACATATTGTGGCAACTGTTATTTTATAGTACAGAGCAACAGAGGCAACAAGAGTCATAAGAAAAGTGATGACCAGCTTCATGGTTTCCCCCCATACCTTTTTTTTTTTTACATAGCACACACACACACATTGTGATTTGTGATATGTTGCCATGTCAAATATTATGAAACTGTTATCACAATGAAGACTTCAAATTGATTTTGGTCGATGTAGCAATACACAGCCCAGCTCTGGTTGCGGGGCAGGGCGGTAGTTAGCCTGTATGATGCCTGAGTCCCTTCTCATTTCTGGATCCAGCAAAGGTTAATATCCAACAGAGGATCCCATTGTTGAATTAGCCAGGCAAGGGCCATAATGGCCCCTAAATATAGGAAAGGAAGCTGCTTTGTGCCTGAAGGCAAATGGGTGGGGTCCCCTCTCTCATCTGGCTATTAGTGAGAAGAACAACAGCCAGAAGTGTATTTGCGAGGTGGGCTGGAAGCAGACAGCCTGAGGGTGACAGCCATGATTGATTTCTGCTGGAATCCAAGGCTGTGACTATGGGAGAAGCAAGACCTTCTAATGCTCACGGAACCTTTCCATCGCAGGCTCAGGTCATCTATATGTGTAAATAAACCATATATCCTAAAGGCACCAGTCTCTGCTGCCCATAATTCCAAGGAAACTGAACCTGGAGTAAGCACCTCAAACCCCTGGAATCTTGCACCACTCAGAGATTGGGGTGGTGTTCAAAACTATGTTCCTACATTCCCAATCCTTGGACTGCCCTGCTAGGGTTAGGAAAGATCCTGGTCTGAAACCCTGGAAAGCCGGTCATTGAAGGCCAAATGTTGTTGGACCAATTTCCATCACCCGCAGTCATTGGCCATGCTGCCTGGGGTCATAGGGGCTGGAGTCCAAGAACAGTGGGAGGCTGGAGAGCAGCATGTTGGCTGCTGTAACCAATATTGAACCAGATGGATCTATGGTCTAACTCTGTATAAGGCAGCTTCCTATGCTCTAGAACACAACTAGGCCATATACTTTAAGGACTAATAATTCAAGGAAGGATTTTTTGATAAAACTGCTAGGTGACTTTGAGCCCTCCCATTGTCTTGGTTTGCATAGTTAAGCTCAGCTACCATAAATGCCCCCCCCCATGTTTACTTTCAGTATGGGTCAGCCAGAGTCCTTTCAGATCAATAAAACAGATCCACAGATCACTACCATGATACGTTTATATGCCTCTCAGCCCTTCCTCCCTACTAATAGCCCCATTGTGCCCCAATCAGGGGTCGGCCCATGGTTAATTTCCAGAGGCATTTCTGCACATGACAAACTTGTATCAGCTGTATGCCTCGCTTTAAACGTTATGGCTTCCCCCAAAGGATCCTGGAAATTGTGGTTTGTTGAGAGCGCTGGGAATTCTGTTAGTGAAACCTAGCAACACAGAATGGCTCTTCTAAGGAACCACAGGAGAGACTAAATCATTGTTCAGCTACGCTTGGCACTATAGTGTCAAAACACCCCTAAAATGAAAGCAGATATTGGGGCTATAACTACTTGCTGAAGGGGGAAAGCAATTCATTCACACATTGCAGAATATGAAGACTATCTGTCCATCTCGTTAAGTTTTGTATACTCTGACTGCCAGGAGCTCACAATGGCTTCAGGCAAAGGATCTCTATGGATCCGCTGTCCAAGGTATTTGCTATTACCTTTCAACTGATCCTCTGAAGTCCAGGGACCAAACATTGAACCTTCTGCATTCAAAGCATGGACTCTAGGCGACAGGTTGTCCCATGCAAAGTCATGGCCTCTGTTTTATAACATCTTCACATTTTCATTCCCCCATCTGGCTGCCTCCTTAACAATTTCATAACTCAGCATAGCGTATCTATCAACCGAGACATGTTTTTTTAATTTGTTCTTCTGTAATTCCTGCATGCAGTCAACGCGATTGTGAAATAATTCCAGGCTTGGCACTCGAAATTTACACCTCTTTGAAAATATTTAAGGAACATAAAGACCACTGCCTCCTCCAAACAGACATTTGAAAACCCAAACGTTCAAGGAGGGAGATTAACGAAAGTCCCCCTTTTTTATTGCAAATAAAAGGAACTTTTCTGCCTCTTCAAAAAAAAAAGACACCTACGTGTGTTTTTTTAAATCTAGCTTATTAATGCTGGCTTTTGATAATAGCTTACAATTCACTGGAGCACCTTGGTTTTCCTTTTTCTTTTTAGGGGGAAAATGCAGCCGTCATTTGCTGTTTAAATCTGCTTCTTCAAGAAGCACAAGAAAGGGACAGTGTGGGAGTTAACGAGCATGGAAATTGTACCAATCAAATCATTCGTTTAAAATATATTCACAAAACACTTTGATTATTTTTTTTAAAAAAGGACTTGGGGTTCCAAACAAAAATAAATCATTGAAACACACAAATACCTGACAGTTAATAAATGTTTCCTTGTTGCTACACTTGGTATGTGTGTTTTTCCCCTTTTAGAAGCAGTGCTGTACCCAAACTGGAGAAGCATTCCTTATAAACATTGTGAAATGTAAATCTGGCATCCATTAGAATTTTATATCGGCTTTTCCCCTCATTCTCTTCTATTCAGGATTTCTACAAAAGCAGCGTCTGATGCATTATGTTGTCTCACATTCAGTGGAAGCTGGTCCACTGGGGCACTGTCCAACAACCATAGCTTGCCTCCAGTCCTCCCTCTTGTCCCAGCTGCTTGTTCTCCTATATACAGCCAGTCTGGGGGTGGCAATGTCTGCCAACTTCCTTCTTCTTAGTCTCAGTGTTGCCCTTGTAGAGATTCAAGAGGGGAGGGTATAGGAGGATGGGCCCCAAAGCTATAACCAGTTTTGTCTCTGCCAGTCATTGGCTCTGGCGCCACCTACTGTTGGCCTCCCTTCTTTCTGCCCCACGAGTCTCGTTGGGCACCAGCTACCAGTGAGTGTTGTTGTTTAGTCATTTAGTCGTGACTGACTCTTCATGACCCCATGGGCCAGAGCACGCCAGGCACTCCTGTCTTCCACTGCCTCCCGCAATTTGGTCAAACTCATGCTGGTAGCTTCGAGAACAGTATCCAACCATCTCGTCCTCTGTCTGTCCCCTTCTCCTTGTGCCCTCCATCTTTCCCAACATCAGGGTCTTTTCCAGGGAGTCTTCTCTTCTCATGAGGTGGCCAAAGTACTGGAGCCTCAGCTTCACGATCTGTCCTTCCAGTGAGCACTCGGGGCTGATTTCCTTCAGAATGGAGAGGTTTGATCTTCTTGCATTCCATGGGACTCTCAAGAGTCTCCTCCAGCACCAGAATTCAAAAGCATCCATTCTTCAGTGATCAGCCTTCTTTATGGTCCAGCTCTCTCTTCCATACATCACTACTGGGAAAACCATAGCTTTAACTATACAGACCTTTGTCAGCATGGTGATGTCTCCGCTTTTTAAGATGCTGTCTAGGTTTGTCATGCTTTTCTCCCAAGAAGCAGGCGTCTTTTAATTTCATGACTGCTGTCACCATCTGCAGTGATCATGGAGCCAAAGAAAGTAGAATCTCTCACTGTCTCCTACCAATGAGTAAATTGCATAAAATAGTGTGATTCTGTGAACTAGGAACCGAAGAAGAAGAAGAAGAAGAAGAAGAAGAAGAAGAAGAAGAAGAAGAAGAAGAAGAAGAAGAAGAACAACAACAACAACAACAACAACAACAACAATTGAGGCTTAAAAGGGCCAACATAGAGTAGAAATATTTATTAGCGGGGAATTGTAGCTGCACTCAAATACAGTAGTTCTACAATTGCTTTTCCTACTCCAAGCACCTCCCTACTCAATGTCATGTCTCCACTCATTCTGGAGAAAACCCAGAATGTGATGTCATCATGTCACATGATTTATTTTATTAGTCATTCCCAAGAGAGGGAGAGTCTGGTTCTGCCCATTGACTGAGAAGCTTCAGGTTGGTTTTAACATCTCCCACAAAGCCATCCTTGTTTTATTTTCTAGAGTGCCTCTGCCTTTTAAAGACAGGCCATGCATCTAAGTCCTGGATAAGACTAATGCCCCACCTGTGCTATACCTTTAAAGCAGGATCATGCCTCTCTTAACAGGTGTAGCTCCCCCCAAGAATTCTGGGAACTGTGGTTTGTTAAGGCTGTTGAGATTAGGAAACTGCTATTCCTCTCACAGAGCTACAGTTCTAACAGTTCTCTGGGGCTGATGGTTAAACCAGTGTGAGAAGGGTAGCTTTGCGCATGGGGAACAGGGGTCTCCTAACAACTCACAGCACTCTTAACAAACTGCAGGTCCTAGAATTCTTCGTGGAAAGGAATGGCAGTTCAAAGCACTATGATACTGCTTCAAATATATAGTGCAGATGCAGCCCAGGTTACTTACCTTTAGAAGCTCTGAATTTTCTGTTGGGCAGACTTGCAACCAGTGAGAGAATATAGGCTGGAACCTAAGCATTGGGTTAACGCATTTCAAGAACAGGCCAGACTAGACAGCTAGCCTGGAGACCATTCCAAGGGCAAAGAGAGAGTTCTGGGGCCCCTCATTTGGCTCTGGGGTCTGATGTCCCCCACGATTGATACAGGGGAAGATCTCCAAGCTTCTCAGCTTAAAGATTCTGAACCACATTTAAAAAAAAAAAAAATAGGAGTTTTTTTATTACAAAAAAGTTTGTATGGTTTCCATTTTTTTACAAATACTGACTTTTTATCCGATTTTGTTTCCAGTTTTGCTATTTCTTCCTCATGTACCCTGCTGCTTCTTCCTCTTTACAAAGGCCTCATTTCACTATCTGCCTCTTTGGTTTTTGGTTTGTTTGATTGTTTTGCCAGAACTTTAAAAATCATATGTCTTTCTGATTTCTCATCTGCATTAATTTGCTATTCGTTTTATAATCCATGGAACCGGGGGCACATGAGCCCATCAACACGTTCATTTGGATTCTTGTGGGGGCAGGCATGAATATGGGCTCCCCTCATTGTTATCGTTATTATTAAGATGCAACAGGTCATCTTCATAGATGCACTTACTGCTTTCAGACCTGAAAGTCCATCATTTCACTTCTTCCCACGCTCTCTGCGTATTCATTTCTCCTCGAGCCTCTACACACCAAACAGTAATATGTGTCAATGAGTTCTTTGATTTCCCCAGAGACTCACAGCTTCTCTCTCTCTCTCTTTCTCTCAAATACACACACCCAGAAAATTACTTTTCACCTACTAATTCAGGAGCAATTTTAATGTGCGTGTATGGAGGGGGGAGTGGAATTATAATGTCTGTTGGTTACGTTTTTTAAAAAAAGCAAGAAAGGCTAGATGGGTAAGAAAAGGAAATCTGAGAGTCTTCCATATTAGATAAACTGATTATACAGAAAAAGCAAGCTGCCCATAAGCAACTGAGCCAAGCACAAATGGGTACTGTGATGGACAATGTCACCCATAGTATGCTATGCACGCCCTCAGCATATCATTCTGCACATGGCTGTATAACATATTACAGAGAGATTGCATGTGCAGGCAGATGAAGATGATGGAGTTTATGGAGCTGGCTGATCTCACCGGGAGAATCCGCGACCAGAAAGAAGAGGAACGCCAAGAAGATTGGAAGAAATGCAAAGACTATTTGAATAAATATTGTAATATTAAAAATATGTAATCACTTGAAAGAATCAATTAGGCCTAGGATTAAATAGGGATTAAATATATAAATAAGAAAATGTCCAAAAAGAAAAGTAAGGAAATATGATTATGACTGTGATGTGGTTTATGAAATACGTAATGATATTGGAAACTGCTATATATAATTACTAAGAAATTCAGATGGAAGAGATTTGAGGTAGCCAAATAATATGTTTATGAAGATGGATTTTAATTAATTAATAGATAGTCAAGTGATGATCTGTTGTATTGTATGTTTCATATTCTTTGTTCTTTTTCTTTTTTTCTGTTTAATTCTTTTTCCTTTATTATTGTCAACTTTTTCTTTTCTTGTTATGTTTATGTATGAAAAATAATAAATATTATTGTAAAAAGAGAGATTGCATGCGCATCCGCCACAGCTACCCTCGTAGGTTCATTTGTTCCAAAGGTGAGCCGTAAATGAGAAATGTGGCAACCTGGAACCAGAGTCTAATGGTGAGGAACGTCAAGTCATGTGGGGAAATCGGGTCCACTTCCTGGTGGGGCCGGGTTGCAGTCCAGCCCCCTAGCCACTCCCCTTAATGTCAGGGCGGGACAGTGCCCCGTCTCACACTGGGGGAAACCCTGCGCATGTCAGGATGCCAGGTGGCCAATCAGCTCACCTGAGGGTGTGGTCGGGGACAGTTTAAGCCTCGGCGTGACTCTGAGGCTTCCTCTTTCAGCCTCGCGCCACAGATCTCCCGCCCTCCTACCTTTTCTTTCTCTTCCGGTTGCGTCATTGGCCTTGCTATGGGCTTTGGGTGATTGCCATTGAGGGTCCTGGTAGGACTTTTTCCACTTGGCAAATTGGCACCAGCCACTTGGTTTACGCCTACCTCGTAGCAATCGTCACAACTTTTTAAGGTTTGGCAGTTAGGCATTGGAATAGCGATGTGTGGGGGAGGGGAGGTGCGGCCATCACCTGCCCCGCCACGCATAAGAGTATTCCGTTAAAGGAATCCGGGGGTGTGGATCTTGTTCAAAACCTGGGGAGTGTGAAGAGAATCAGAACTTACAGGGTTAAACAGTTCTGAGTGACGTCTCACATTCTGAGGCGTGGCTATATTCACAGAGGGGAGTGTTTCTTTTTTCCCCGCTTTTGCGGCGAGGCAGCAAGATGTGCGCTCTTTCGCTGGGCTGATTTAAGATGTTTTTCTACATGATTAAAGACTGTTGGAGATAAGCAAGAATGCTTGTGTGCAGTCTGATTTATTACACACACATTGCAACAGTTTCTAGCCGCTGCGACGACTCTGCTACAGGGAACTGACGGAGAGCTATCCACGGGAGTCCAGTGGGGCGCAGCGGAAGCCTGCCGGACCCCATCCAAAAGCCAGAGGGAGGGGCTTGGGCCATGCCACAACCCCATCAGGAACCCAGGTGATGCTCAAGTCGATCCGCATTGGCGGGGCTCCCCCTACTGGAGGTTTACCCTTACCCTTACCTTACTCCCTGCAAGGTGGGCAGGAGTCAGATATAGTCTGTTGATGCCAATGCCTAAGCCAATACCGCTCACTTTCTGTAACCAATAAAGTTGTGGCCTGAATTTTGCGCATTAACATTTAACCTAAAATTCTGTGTCCTTGTGCCTTTATTCTCCTGGGGGTTGCTTGGGGGCCTTGGCACGCAACCTCAAGTCAGGTTGTGTGTGTCAAACATGGCCAAGGCTCTCTCTCTGACCCTCTGGAATCCCCGCAAAAAAAGTAAAGGACCCCTGACCGTTAAGTCCAGTTGCGAACGACTCTGAGGTTGCAGCGCTCATCTCGCTTTTCTGGCCAAGGGAGCTGACATTTGTCTGCAGACAGTTTTTCTGGGTCATGTGGCCAGCATGACTAAGCCGCTTCTGGTGAAACCAGAGCAGCGCATGGAAACGCCGTTTACCTTCCTGCCGGAGCGGTACCTATTTATCTACTTGCACTTTGACGTGTTTTCAAACTGCTAGGTTGGCAGGAGCAGGGGCCAAGCAACGGGAGCTCACCCCGTCGCGGGGATTTAAACCGCCGATCTTCTAATCAGTGGTTTACACCACAGCACCACCCGCATCCCAGGAATCCCTGTAGGTGGACTTATCTTTGTGGGAGATGGCAAGCCTTCAGCTATCCTACAGATCATAGAATTGTCAAGCTGGAAGAGACCACAAGGGTCATCAAACCCAATCCCTGGAAATGCAGGAATCTTTTGCCCAACATGAGACTCAAACTCACAAGCCTGAGCTTAAGAGTCTTAGGTTCTACCAACTGAGCTATTTGTTGTTGTTTAGTCGTTTAGTCATGTCCAACTCTTTGTGACCTCACGGACCAACCAACTGAGCTATGACAGTTAATATTTCACAAGCGACTGGGTCACAGCTCTGGAAAAGCCTTCTTACACAAAAACATTCAGTAGTCATCTTAACATCACGACACTGGGTACCTGTCTAATTTCAGCTGGTAACTGATTCCAGAGGTTTGGATCTGCAACACTAAAAGCCCAGTTTCTACTAGAAATTTAGCACACCTCTGGGGCATGCAGTACTCTCAGCAATCCCCATTCTGAGGAGTGTAGTTGCTGGCCAAGGATATATGGGACAAGAAAGTTTTTTATGTAGCCTGTAGGAGCTTTGATAGGAGATAGCTCTAGTCACAAACACCGTTTCAATATTTTTAAATAGCCAATCAGTTCAAGTGCTTGAATAGTGGGGTTGTTTTTTTCTCCTATAAACATGGTTATTCCTTAGTCTCGACAGGCTTTCCATCATAGTTTCATCTCTTTCAGTTCCTATTATTCGGATAACAGATGAAGTAAAAGTTCAAATTACAGTCATGGCCCCCAAATGGGGCATAATGTGATATATCATGGCAAACATTACACGACAATTTTCTCTGCATTTTGAGAGATAGCTGATATTTTCACCTAGTGTAGATCATTTAAGGTACAAATTGCTTTTACAAATAGACTTTTAACATTGCACAATATAAGTAAAATTATGCCTGTAATATTCATTTATGAGCCATAGATAGAGGATTTCATCAACTCATTAAATATACATGCTCACATTTGGTAAAGGGCGGAATCGAAGATAGAAACAGTGCAATTTTTTTGTCACAGTATCTTAGTTGTCGGGTAGAAAAACCAAAACTCTCCCTTAGATTTATGTTAGTCCATGGAATGCTTGAAAGTAAATGGTACCTAATATCTTGAATTCTGGATTGACTTACCTTTCTCTGTGTTGAGTATAAACTCAAGTACAGCCCAATGTCAACCTGTCAAGCATTGGTCATTGTAATGGTTATATGGGGTTGCTCGTGCGTAAGTTGCCGCTACTCCTGGCTAGGTAGCCTGGTTAAACCTTTTCTGGCTGGACAGCCCTTCACTTCGTGGCTGTTCAGTCGCTAGCAGAATTCGTCAGTGAGCGTTTCTTGAACTTCTTCCAGCAAAGAAGTTCTTTGACGCCAAGTCTATGCCTACTTTCCCTGCACAGAAGTCTTCTGCGCAGGGTGGGTGTGGGTAGCGGAGGACCCGTGCTCTCCCCGCTGGTCTCCGGCGAGGAGTCCTGGAGCCCCCTCGCCGATTCCCTCATCTGCCCCCCTTTATCCCTAGTGTTACGCTGATTTCCTTCCCAAGCCAATGAGCTCCCTCTCTCCCTGCTGGGCCCTTCTCCAGCATCGCTTGGGAGCCTTGCCTCCACCTCTGGCTCCGATGTCAGTTCCCTGACAGTCATGTTGGACCAAGCTCTGTTAATAGGTATCACCAATGTACTAATTAGCTACACACCTGCCCGGTGGAGATTATCAAAAGGGCAGGAAGGATGGTGCCACTGAGCCATAATTCTCAAGAGTCGTGTAACAATTGCTCCTTCTTGCCAGGGAACTCTAGGAACAGCAGCTCCGTGAGGGGATTTGGGGCCTCCTAACAACCCTCAGGCGGGACGCGGGTGGTGCTGTGGTCTAAACCACTGAGCCTCTTGGGCTTGCCGATTGGAAAGTCGGCAGTTCGAATCCCCACGATGGGGTGAGCTCCCGTTGCTCGGTCCCTGCTCCTGCCAACCTAGCAGTTCAAAAACACATCTAAGTGCAAGTAGGTAAATAGGTACCACTCTGGCGGGAAGGTAAGCGGCATTTCCATGTGCTGCTCTGGTTTTGCCAGAAGCGGCTTAGTCATGCTGGCCACATGACCCAGAAAAACTGTCTGCGGACAAACATAGGCTCCCTCGGCCAGTAAAGCGAGATGAGCACCGTAATCCCAGAGTCGTTCACAACTGGATTTAACTGTCAGGGGTCCTTTACCTTAAAAATAAATAAATCAGTAATTGTAACAAATTACAACACCCAGAATTCTTTGGGGGAAGCCATGACCGTTCAAAGTCCTAACATAGTATTTTAAGAATATAGCATGAATGTGGCTATTCCCCTCACAGAGCAACAATTCTCAGAGTTCTCTGAGAAGAGCAGACCCTCCAAGGGTCCATATTTTTAGGTACAGTCCCGGATTTACAGACAACACCTTGGTTTTTGATCCTGGAATGTCACACTTTTCCTTTGGACGTCCCAATTTTCATTGGATTGGAGGGTATGGAGTTATGGGACCCTATAAAAGATAAGTAACTTTACAACCTTTCGAAGACATCTGAAAGCAGCCCCTTTAAAGGGAAGTTTTTGATTGTTTAATGTTTTATTTTGCTTTTAGATATGCTGGAAGCTGTCCAGAATGGCTGGGGCAACCCAGTCAGTTGGGCAAGGTATAACAACAACAACAACAACAACAACAACAACAACAACAACAACAGAGGACATCTCTATTTTCATCGGAGAAACATTGGAGGGTATGGAGAGGGATTGGATGGGAAACCACTCCGAGCATTGTAGTTCTGTGAGGGGTCTCCTAACAACTTTCAGTACCCTCAACAAACTACAGTTCCCAGGATTCTTTGGGAGAATCCACAGTTGTTTAAAGTGCTTTAAATGTATACTGCAGGTAGGGCCTTAACTAGCATGCAATGATTTGCTAGTACAGTGGTACCTTGGGTTAAGAACTTAATTCATTCTGGAGGTCCGTTCTTAACCTGAAACTGTTCTTAACCTGAGGTACCACTTTAGCTAATGGAGCCTCCTGCTGCTGCTGTGCTGCTGGAGCATGATTTCTGTTCTCATCCTGAAGAAAAGTTCTTAGCCCAAGGTACTGTTTCTGGGTTAGCGGAGTCTGTAACCTGAAGCGTATGTAACCTGAAGTGTCTGTAACCCGAGGTACCACTGTACAGTGAAACCTTGGTTTTCGAACGTAATCCATTCTGGAACACCATTCGACTTCCGAAACATTCGAAAACAGAGGATCAATGGGCGGCTGGCAAAATCCATTGAAAAAAATGGAGAAACACGCCTCAGAAGCTGTTTGACTTCTGAGGCGCGTTCAGATTCTGAATCGTTCAGCTTCTGAGACGCTTGAAAACCAAGGTTCCACTGTACTGCATTGGTTGAATTAAAAGGCTCCAGGAAGCCAAAGAGATGGAGCAGAGAATTAAGGAGGAACTGGGCAGAATGCAGCACTGAGACCCACCTGGAAGTGGCCCAAGACCCACAGGTGGGTCCAAACCCACTGTTTGAAAAACATTGCACTAGAGCACATGGATTCCTTTACAGCTTACATACTTCCCTGCCCTTGCTGTACCAGCACATAAGATATGTGCCATGCTCTGATGCTGCCTTCCCCAACCTAGTGCCAGGGCCAGATTAAGACCTTAAGAGGCCCTTAGCACTTAAAAGATTTGTTGCCCCCATATATATATATCTAATTCAAAATATAAACGATGATAAACTGTAAAATAAAATTTTACTTTTCGAAATGAAACGAAACTGACAGTAAGATGGAAAAATAATGTTTCTTTTTGTATAGTTCCACTTTACTTATATTGGGGGGGGGGGGGGAAATTCTCCTACTTTTTCTAATTACAAAGTCTTTGATCTGATCCTCAAAACCAATATCATGTAACACATCTGCTTCTATACTTAGTAGAGTTCAGGCATCCAGCTTGCCTTGTTGCATAGTTATTCTGTTGGGATTTTTAATACACTTCAAATGAGAAAATGAATGCTCAGCTGAGCAATTTGTGATCATTAATGTTAGAAATATACGAAAGTAAATATCCACATTTGGAAAGGCACACTCAATACTGTTTTCTACAATTATTTTACAACGTTCAGCATTTCTGAATCTTGCTTTATAACTTTTTGTGGAACCTGGTTCAGCTGTACCATATGATCCATGGTAAATCTGGGAAAATTCTATGGTGCCCCCCTTCCCTTGATGCCCTAAGAATGTGCTTATTTTGCTTAATGGTTAATCTAGTCCCACCTGTTGGGTTACAACTCCCAACATCCTTGGCTACTGGCCATACTGGTTTATTAGAGGTAGAGACAATCACCTTCTAAAAGGCACTGGGTTGAGGAAAGATGCTTTGGTTTATCTGGACTCAAGAATGGTGGCTTGGTATGATTATTTGCTTTTGCGAGCAAAGCCACATTGTTATTTTTCCCTAGAAGCAAAACATTGCCTTAAAAGAACAAAACGAGCAAAGCTACAACAGCAATCCCTCAAATTTGGCTTAATCAAACCCCAGGGTGCTTTCAGATCATGTTACCCCAGCCTGGCTTGAAATGATCAGGCCCCCAGTCGAGTGAAGCCCCTGTGCGTGCAAAAGCATAGATTCTCCCTTGTTATGGTGATAAGCTGCATTTGCTCGCGGAGTTCTAAAACTGCTGGCGCTAAATTTATTAAGACTTCACAAAACCATTCATCATCTGCCTCTGCCTTCCGTTTACATCTTGTTTTCCAAAACGCCTTCAGGTTTCGGAAAGATTATACAGTTAGAATGGCAAGGGTAAATAGCAGAATTATGGGCACTCAAACCTTCCACAGATGACTGTAAGAAAACATCGCAGATTACCTGTAATCCTACCATTTTACTAAGCACTGCTTTATTCAAAGCCATTGCGGCAAATTGCTAATAGGCCTTTTCGTAGGATAAGAAGAAAGGGGGGGGGAGCCCACAACTTGGTTGTCATCACCCTTTGGTTGGGATATAATGCATTAATTCATCAAGAACAACATTGCCATTTCTCTTTAGAAAACTGGTGACTTCTATGGGACACAACAGAGCCGTCCTGGCTGCCAGGAACCCCTCCGTGTGACAGCTGCCCCAGCCTTGGAGGCACTTCACAAGGCTGCTTGGTCCTGGAGCTGTCAGACTCAGGCAAGAAGGTTTGTGCAGTGGAACAAGCAGGGTGTGGGGAGGCCGCACTGCATTTCTTACTCAGCCTGCCCCACAACTTGGCAGCAAGGCCTGGGCTAGCATGGCAGGCTCCATTCACACACTACGCCCCAGGCGTGCCCTGCCTCTCCCAATCACGTGTGCCTGCCCTAAGCACCAGCAACCCACGCTACGCTACTGCCCCTCTCTCATTATTTCCCTTTCCCACTCCCCCACTTTAATGATTTCTCTCTCATCCCTTGCCCCTTTGCAGCCTTTAGCAATGTTGGAGCTCCAAGCAATGACATGAGCAAGGCTAGAGGTTCCACCATTGTGTCCATGGCGACAAGGTGGAGTCTCCATCTTCAAGTGTGGTGTAGTGGTTAAGAGTGGTAGTCTCGTAATCTGGGGAACCGGGTTCGCATCTCTGCTCCTCCACATGCTGCTGCTTCGGGTAGTGATAAAGCAGGATATCAAATCCAAACTCTTCTTCTTCTTCTTTAAGTGTCAGTCTCTCTCTGCCTTAAGGGGAAGAGATGTGTTAAACACTAAGTCCTTGGGACACCCTCCCAAGGACTGGAAGATCACAGGCTTAACATTTCCCCCACTGCTTTGATTTATTTCCATCCTTGTTTCCCCATGAAAACATTCAGCACAATGCACCAAAAACCATTTCCTATTAAAACATGCCAGTAGCTCTCAGACCCTCCAAGTATCCCTATCTTCCAGGGACATCCCTGATTTAGAGAAACCGTCATGGTTTCTGATTTGATCCCAGGATGTCCCTTAGGATGTCACTGTTTTCATTGGAGAAACATTGGAAGGTATGGAGTTATCCGACCCCTGAGCCGTTTGAAGGCAATCCTGTATAGGGAAGTTTTTTAAATGTTTAATGTTTTATTATGTTTTTATATACATTGGAAGAATGGCTGGAGCAACCCAGTAAGATGGATGGAGTATGAATAATAAAGTTATTGTTATTATGATGATGGAATAAAGGTAAAGGTAAAAGACCCCTGACAGTTAAGTCCAGTCGCAGACAACTCTGGGGTTGCGGCGCTCATCTCGCTTTACAGGCCGAGGGAGCCAGCGTTTGTCCACAGACAGTTTTTCCGGGTCATGTGGTCAGCATGACTAAGCCGCTTCTGGCGAAACGAGAGCACGGAAATGCTGTTTATCTTCCCGCCAGAGTGGTACCTATTGATCTACTTGCACTTTGACGTGCTTTCGAACTGGTAGGTTGGCAGGAGCTGGGACAGAGCAATGGGAGCTCACCCCGTCAAGGGGATTCGAACCACCAACCTTCCGATTGGCAAGCCCTAGGCTCATTGATTTAGACCACAGCGCCACCCGCATCCCATTGATGATGGAATAGGATGTCCCTATTTTCAACAGAGAAATATTGGAGGGTATGGACACCCCCCCCCCACACACACACAGAGAGAGAGAGAGAGAGAGAGAGAGAGAGAGAGAGAGAGAGAGAGAGAGAGAGGCTGGGACCCTCTGGAGTAAGATGGGTGGGGTACAAATTAATTATTATTACTACTATCATTATGGAATGGGATGTCCCTATTTTTATGGGAGAAATGTTGGAGGGTATGAGCTCTTTGGAACTTTTCTGATCTGAAAGGATTCCAAGTATCTATGTGTATGTATATGTTTGTGTGTGTGAATATATCTGAACATAACAACTCAAAGATACGTATACTTTAAGATTTGCTCTGAACATTCTTTTAAAAAAATCTTATTTCCTGTGATTTCTTTTGATGTTTTAATTTCTTCATTAGCACAGTGTCTCCAACTTGCCTGAACCAAAGGTGTTGTCTCTTTCCGTTTCCTCTTCTAATGAAACTCATGCTGTTACTAAAATTGTGCTATTAAAGATTTAAGTTCTCCAAAGGCCACATCAGTAATTGCAAGACTTGTAAAATCATCACTAACAGGTTTGCAGCGAGAGTGACTATAGCATCCAGCTGTTAAAAACAGAGATATTGCTAGACATGTTCAACCTGCTATTTATGTTTTGAAGAAAGTGAACTGTCCTAGCCACCTACTCTAAAATGCTTGTTGTTTTGCACTAAAATACAAATTTTGTAGCTTAACTCGAAGAACCTTGAAAACAAGCACATTGCTGAAACTTCTGATTAAACTGACTTTTCTTACTGTTGGAGGTTTTGTGGTTCCAATGTCAGCTGTGCAAATGTGTTATTGTTCCATTATTGGATAGGGTTAAGGTTAGGCAGGGTCAGGGTGTTGGGTAAAGGTAAAAGGACCCCTGACCATTAGGTCCAGTCATGGCCGACTTTGGGGTTGCGGAGCTTATCTCGCTTTATTGGCTGAGGGAGCCGACGTACAGCTTCCGGGTCATATGGCCAGCATGATTAAGCCACTTCTGGCGAACCAGAGCAGCACACGGAAACACCGTTTACCTTCCCGCCAGAGCGGTACCTATTTATCTACTTGCACTTTGACGTGCTTTTGAACTGCTAGGTTGGCAGGAGCAGGGACCGAGCAACGGGAGCTCACCCCGTCGAGTGGATTCGAACCACCAACCTTCTGATTGGCAAGCCCTAGGCTCTGTGGTTTGACCCACAGCACCACCCGCGCCCCTAGAACTGTGCTAAATTTTTTATTTTTATTTTTTGAAAGTACAAAATTAGTACTCTCAAGGGCAGAAATCTTTCATGGGGTAAAATCTAGAATGGAAAATGAACTTTTTCTATTCTATTTACTGTCACTGTTTCCTTGATCTGTTGCTTCAGGCCCCCTTTTTTCTTCCTTAGAAATATTGTGTATTCCTAAGAATAGCCACCTGGACATTCCCAGTCATCAGGGTTCATAATCATAACAGTATGTTAATGCCACGGAGAGCAAATGCAGTCACTTTGGAGTGAAACCGTGCTTCTCAAACAGGGGAAGACATTTTGAGGCAATGATCAAAACAAGAACCACCGAAAGGAATGAAAATCGCAACAAGTGCTCACTAGAACCTAGAAAGTTGCCTTATACTGAATCAAAACATTAGTTCATCTAGCTCCATATTGTCTACCCTGGTGAAGACCAGAGAGCAATTTCATCTCAGTCCCTATACATACCCCCCTCCAATATACTGAGCCCCCAAACTGGGATGCGCATCTTCCCAGAACCCAAAAGACATGGGTTTTTTTCAGAATTGTGGTGCAAAATTGCGCAAGATCACAGTGCCCCAAATGGCCACCGTGTTCTCATGCAAACAAACAAACAAACCCCAGGATGTCCAGATTTTACTGAGACACTTGCCTCTATAAAAAATTCATATTTATTTCTTATTTACAGTTTCTACTACAGTGGTACCTCGGGTTAAGAACTTAATTCATTCCGGAGGTCCGTTCTTAACCTGAAACTGTTCTTAACCTGAAGCACCACTTTAGCTAATGGGGCCTCCCACTGCTGCCGCGCTGCCGGAGCACGATTTCCGTTCTCATCCTGAAGCAAAGTTCTTAACCCGAGGTACTATTTCTGGGTTAGCAGAGTCTGTAACCTGAAGCGTCTGTAACCTGAAGCGTCTGTAACCCGAGGTACCACTGCATATATTTTGGAAATTTGTTTCTCTCTTTGTTCTGTGTGCCTTTGTGACACATCTTAAGATATCACAGCCAACTTTTCTGTGATGGTTCATGAGAACAAGGTGTTGGCGTACAAGGTGTTTGGCTGTGATGGGATGCCATTTTGAATCAAGATGGCAGACAGAAGCCTTCAAAACTGCACTGTTTTTAACCGCTGAGTTGGAAACAGCGCTGATTTTAATTCCTTTATTTATTTTGGTTTCTTAGTGTTCCCAAGAGTAGCTGGGCACTTCCCACTTAGCAATCTATATTCCATTACACTTCTGGTAATAAATCCTCTGGCACCAATTGACTGAGATCATAGAACAGCACAAAGCATTCATGGACATACCAGCTCCTCAGGATTGAAACTTTAGCATCTGTGACAGGAAGACTTCACAATGCTTAAGATCAAAAGGAGGTTGTCTGTAACTGTGGGAGATGGGAAGTAAGAGGCATGGTCAAGAAGGGAGGGGTGGGCCGGGCGGGCGGATGGGTGGGTCATCCTAGGTGCCTTTACTGAGGGGGTGACTTTTGGCGCCCGCCCATCCGCAACTCCCAAGCCTACCCTGAGCCATCAGGGTAAGGGGAGAGCTATGCTGCTTTGCCAGCGGTGTTCCCCCCTTCCCTCTTCATTTTGACAGCTTGGGGTAGGCTTGGGAGTCACGGGCCTGCGGTGGACCAAATGTCTGCCATAGGCAGCTTGCTCCACCACCAGCTGCAGAGCACACACACTGCTCCAGGCAGCTGAGTGGCTATCCTGCGCCTAGGAGGGCACCCTCCACACCACACCACCCCTCAGGAACATGCCCATCCTGGGCAATGCGGGCATATGCTTTGCCACTGAACGTGCTAAAGTAACTCGCCTGGATATGGGATAGGAAGTGGTCTGGTAAACATAAAATGGATGACGGAGATGTGGAGCTGGGACAGCCAGCCAAGGAGAAAGCGGGACTTGGATGAGAACTAGGAACAGAAGAGATTCCACAACGAAGGGAGAGAGGGAGGTTTAGAGCAGTAGCATTCAATGTTTTGAGATCTAGGACCCACCTTTAACCCAAACATGCATCAAGGGACCCATTTCTTAATTATTATTTATTACCATGTATTTTTGCAAGATGGTTGCAGTGACCTACCTTAGATCAGATCATGACCTGGGTAAGTGGGTCCTGACACACCAGTTGGAGACCAATGATTTAGAGGGCTGGGCATTCCTGCTAAGATACCAAGGGGCATAGCTTTGCATACCTTACAGACTTGCAGAGAAGTAGAATTCTGCCACTGCTCTCACTAGAATGTCATGACCTGGTGGCCTGAGGGTGAGAACAGTGCCAAGAAGTGTGTGGGAGAGTCTTAGGGGGAGCTGCATGTCACATATTGATTTAAACTAGCCAGCCAATCCTTTTCCTGATGGCTCCCAGTCTTAAGGACTGCTTAGACCGTGACAGCACAAACCATCATCATCAATATTTATTGTGGCTATAGAATTTATCTGAAGTGGGCCATAACCCACAATAATAGCAAAAGATAAATTATGTGACAGTACAAAGCCACCAGGTTACACAAAACAGCAAAGCATGGAAGACAGAATGTCTAAATGTATAGAATATGCCCAATGGGGAAGAAAGGAAAAATTGCAATGGCTCCAAGGCGCAATATTTATTGCCCTAGTCCTAAGCAATAGCAACAAGCACTGATAGAAACAGATACACAGGCAGATCAAAATTTGTGATCCAAAACAATTCTTTAGCTCTTCTACTGGGCAGCAGCATGGGACAGCCATGTGCACACTGTGTGTGTGTGTGTGAGAGAGAGAGAGAGAGAGAAAGAGAGAGAGAGAGAGAGAGAGAGAGAGAGAGAGAGAGAGAGAGAGAGAGAGAGAGAGACTTTTTCAAATTATGATTTATTGCACTGCATGTATATACTGCCTTTCTGCCAGGGCACTCAGACAGTTTACAATTTTAAAATACAAAAGCAAATAAAGGCTATAAAACATAGAGTGATAGAGTCCTACTGATGCGGGTGGCACAAGCTCCCTGGGCGAGTTTCTCCTGCTTCTGACTTCCCTCAGGCCACATGGGTCTCCCTTCAGCAGCCTGAGGGAAGGTGGGGAAGGAGCCTTTGGCCTCAGGCTGTTGGTTGTTCTAATCAGAAGGCAATGGTCTGTGCTTCTTGACTTGGGCTCCCTTGCTTCTGCCCTCTCTCAGGGCAGCCTGGTCTTAAAATATCCCTTCTTGTTAGGCAGAATGGGGTTGAGCCTGATATCTGAGAAAGTATTTGGTTCCTCATCAGTACTGTATTTTTCGCTCTATAAGACGCACCAGACCACAAGGCGCACCTAGTTTTTGGAGGAGGAAAAGAAGAAGAAAAAAAATTCTGAATCTCAGAAGCCAGAACTGCAAGAGGGATCGCTGTGCAGTGAAAGCAGCAATCCCTCTTGCTGTTCTGGCTTCTGGGATAGCTGCGCAGCCTGCATTCGCCCTATAAGACGCACACACATTTCCCCTTACTTTTTAGGAGGGGAAAAGTGAGTCTTATAGAGCAAAAAATATGGTATCTTGTTCTTATTCTTGTTCTACTTCATGGTTGGGGAGCCCACGACACACACACCCAACCCATCAGCCCCAGTCGGAAAGGGCCAATGTTCAGAGGATCCCAGGAACAGTAGATTTTTTTAAAGGGTGCTGAGAGTCAGGGCTGGCCCACCCATTGTCAGGATGCTGCCTGGTTGCCCAGGAAAGTATGAAGACAAGGAAAGGTTTCTTACTTCCCAAAGTCAATAGCCCATAGTTTTATGGTTCATCTCAGGTGCCAAATTGACTTTGGCCACAGAGACATAGCATGGGTGGGGCTGGGGTGCAGTTTTTGGAGGGGGCACATTCCTCATGATGCCCTGCCAGCTGTTGTGTCCTTCTCATGCTGCCCTCCAGCTGGAGGGTGGGTGAGAAGGATGCAACAGGGCAGGGCGCCCTGCCAGCCCCACACTTTGTGAACCTCACTGTGAGCCCCTTCAAAGCAGTCTGATCAGACTGACTTGAAGGGTACATTCATGTCACAGCCACTGCCTGCCAGCTCCATGCCAATTTGCAAGGCTGTAAGGTGGAGTCGGCCACATTGGCTGACCAGGCAGGCAGCACAGTGCAGCCCCACTTGGCTCCAATGGCACGTGCACCAGCAAGAAAAGCTCTGCCACTGTTGGGCCAGCCTTGCTGAAAGTTGTTGTTGTTTAGTTGTGCCCGACTCTTCGTGACCCCATGGACCAGAGCACGCCAGGCACTCCTGTCTTCCACTGCCTCCCACAGTTTGGTCAAACTCATGTTGGTAGCTTCGAGAACACTGTCCAAACATCTTGTCCTCTGTCATCCCCTTCTCCTTGTGCCCTCCATCTTTCCCAACATCAGGATCTTTTCCAGGGAATCTTCTCTTCTCATGAGGTGACCAAAGTATTGGAGCCTCAGCTTCAGAATCTGTCCTTCCATTGAGCACTCAGGTCTGATTTCCTTCAGAATGGATAGGTTTGATCTTCTGGAAGTCCATGGGACTCTCCAGAGTCTCCTCCAGCACCATAATTCATGGAGTTGTTATAAGAAACCTCTATTTCCCCCGCAAAACCACCGTTCCAAGAGTTCCCTGGAAAGAGGCATTGGTTCTGAAAAATGTAGCTCTGCTCAGAAGGGAGTAAAGGTCTCCTAAGGACTCTTGGCACCCTTAACAAACTACAGGACTTTGACAGTTTAGAGTGGTATGGTATAAATGCATTGTGCAAATGGGGCCTGGCAGTTTATATGTTATTGCTACTTGTCCTGAATCATAGCACAACTTATTTCTCCCAGGCTTCACAATGAGCTCCTATTTGCCAGGCTAGGGCAAACAAGTGGTCAAAATATGTGGTAGTTGCGTCCCTGTAGACACAACAGAAGAGATCTTCTCTAAATGTTTATCAGGAAGACAGTTAGTGATTCTTGCAACCCAGAGTTAACATTTGTAGCCGCATGAATGACAAAGAAGGAAATTGCAGCTCTAGCTGTAATGATTTGTTCTTCAATCCCCCAATCTCAAGTTTTCTAATGAAGTCACAATTAATAGAAGTTTAATTCCTAAACGCAAAACACAGTTCATAACTGTTTACATTCACTTTATGGTCTGTTGATTGGCTAAGGCTGAATTAATTGAAGTCATTATGAATAGACAATTTGCAAACTGTGAAAAAGAAAATCAGAGTTAAAGAAGAACCTCCATGGTGCAATTTAGCAGGTTGCATGATTGAAGCCATAAAACTACATTATAAATATAATTCCTGTGAAAATTGTGCTCTGCTGTCTGCTGATCTTTGGGGTGGGGGAGGAGACAGGTGTGAGTATTTGGATCCTACAGGATTCTTTCTGCCACTTAGATTTCCCAGGGTCAAATGTTTGCTTATTAAATTAAGTTTAACTAAAGATGTGTCTCCTACTCCCGCCCCCCCCCGCCAAAATCACTGAGAACAGGTGAGGCAAATCCCCCCCCCCATGTGGCCCAGGCAACCATTCAGCAAGGGGATGTAGCGGCAAGGCAAGGCCAGGCTCTGGGACCCAGATACCCCCGGTGGCAGGCAGGGCAGGATGGGGATCCCTGGATGGGGGCACCTGGAGTGTACCCCCTAAAAATCATGCATACAGGGCTGCAGCTCCCCTGCCCCCACACTGCATCCCTAGTATAAACCCTGCAGACCAGCACTGATGCTGATACAATATATCTTTTTATCTGTGGACAACAGTTCCAGCAACGACGCTGGAAGAATGGCAGACGAAGGTGATTGACTACATGGGACTTGTGGAAATGACCGGCAGAATCCGTGACCAAGAAAAAGAGACGGTGGAAGAAGATTGGAAGAAATTCAAAGTATATCTTAAGAACTGTTGTAAAATTAATGAGTGCTAAAATGTCAAGGGAAAGGAAAATATAGAATTACAGCTGTAATTGATTAAGTATGAGAAGAAGCTAAAAAAGAAAATAAGTAATCAGTTAATTGGTGTGAGGGGTTGTTGAAGAAATTTTAAAACAGGGATGCAGAAAAGGGGAGGTAAGGGGAAGTCTGGGAAGTAAGGTTAATGAAAAAGAGGTCCTGAAATTATACATGTTTATATGTTTTGTTTGTTTATGTGTGTGTGATGTTTTGTTTTTAATCAATAAAAAATTAATAAAAAATCAATAAAAATCAATTAAATCAATAAAAAATTAATTTTAAAAAAAAACAGTTCCAGCAACGGAGGTTAATATTTAAGGTTTTGTGTTAAGATTGTGATGGTTTTCGGATATACACTTTGACAAAGTTCTGTGGAGTATTCAGAGATGATTCTCTGATTATATGTAGTTATTATATCATCTATCTATCTATCATCTAATCTATCTATCATCTAATCTATCTATCTATCTATCCAGTGGCGTAGCGTAGGGGGGGGGGCCGGCCGCACCGGGCACAACATCTGGGGGTTAGGGGGCGCAAAGCCACAGGTTAGGGGGCGCAAATCCACAGGTTAGGGGGCACAAATTACTTGCCTTGCCCCGGGTGCTGACAACCCACTCTACGCCACTGTATCAATCTATCTAAAGGTAAAGGAACCCCTGACCATTAGGTCCCATCATGGCTGACTTTGGGGTTGTGGTGCTCATCTCACTTTATATTGGCTGAGGGAGCCAGTGTACAGCTTCTGAGTCATGTGACCAGCATGACTAAGCTGCTTCTGGCGAACCAGAGCAACGCACGGAAACGCCGTTTACCTTCCCACCAGAGCGGTACCTCTTTATCTACTTGCACTTTGCCATACTTTTGAACTGCTAGGTTGGCAGGAATCTATCTATCTATCTATCTATCTATCTATCTATCTATCATCTATCTATCATTGATCGATCGATCGATCTGTCATCTATCACCTATCTTCTATATCTATCTATCTATCTATCTATCTATCTATCTATCTATCTATCATCTATCTATCTATCTATCATCTATCTATCTATCTATCTAATCCATCCATCCATCCATCCATCCATCTATCCATCCATCCATCCATCCATCCCTCTATCTATCATGGCCATTTATCCCAGTGGGTCTACTCTGTGTAAATACTGGCTGAATCCAACCTGGTGCTTCCAGCAACCTCAGGCTGGGACAAATATCCAGCGAATATTCAACTTCAGCATTCACAGATGGTAATCTGAGAATGTTGGGAAGGCATTTAGTTTCAGTTCCAGTGTGATGGCTGTTCTGAGAGATTTAAGCCCCCCGGGAACTATTTATCATCATCTTCATCATCTTCATCTTTTTTGCCATTTACCTTTCATTGTTTCTCCACCACTTCCAAACTGAAAAATGATTGCAGATTTGAGCGATTTGTTCTCCCCATTTTTAACATCCCTCAAACAGCCGCTATTATACATGGACTCTCACCTTCATTGCATCCATCTATGAATGATGCTGATCGCTCCAAAATGTCTGTTTAATTTCTGTTCTTGTGCTTCCTGAGCAACATTCAGACAAATGGTCTACCAGGCACTATTTATTACACTCCCAAGTAATATATCTTCACAGATCAAACTAATTCAGGTGCAATTTATTAGACCAACAAGTAATCTCTCTTCACCGATCAAACTAATTCAAGTCATGCGGATTCAAGATAAGTATTCCAGTCCTCTGGTAGTCCCAAAGGAACATTTATTTTTCCATATTTCTCATTAACAACAATATTTGGTGACAACATCTGAGAACTGATGCATAATAAGGTAAAGTTAAGGTGCAAAGCAAGACTCTGCCCTGGAAGGCAGTTGGCTTGGTAACTTGGGGCCCTTGAGATATTTTTGGACTCCCAAATCCCATCAGGCCCAACAAACATGGCCAGTGAACAAGAACGATGGGAGCTGTGGTCCGTGTTAACCATTCACCATGAATTTTGTCAGCCACAGAAAGCACAGAAAATTTTGAGAGGCCAGTTTTGCTGAGCCCTAGTACAGTGGTACCTCGGTTTACGAACTTAATCCGTTCCAGAAGTCCATTCTTAAACTGAAACCGTACTTAAACAGAGGCACACTTTCCCTAATGAGGCCTCCCACTGCCGGTCGGATTCTGTCCTTAGACCCAGGTAAAGTTTGTAAACCAGGACACTACTTCTGGTTTCGTGGCGTTCGTAAACCAAATACAGTGGTACCTCAGGTGACATACGCTTCAGGTTACATACGCTTCAGGTTACATACGCTTCAGGTTACAGACTCCGCTAACCCATAAATAGTACCTCAGGTTAAGAACTTTGCTTCAGGATGAGAAGAGAAATCGTGCTCCGGCGGCACGGCAGCAGTGGGAGGCCCCATTAGCTAAAGTGGTGCTTCAGGTTAAGAACAGTTTCAGGTTAAGAATGGACCTCCAGAACGAATTAAGTACTTAACCCGAGGTACCACTGTAGTTTGTAAACAGGGCTGTTCTTAAACTGAGGTACCACTGTATTTCTCATTTTAAAGTTACGTATGGAGCTGGGGAGAGAGAGACTCTGATCAAGAAAGCTAAGAGTTGCTTTTGCAGAAAGTATGGAGGGAAAGAATGTTCAGAACTAATAGACCTAAGCTGTGTGACCCAGCCTTAGGCCCAATCAGCACTATTCAGTTAAAGCAGTATCACACTGTTTTAAACAGCCACATCTTTCTTTCCCCCAAATAATCTTGGGAAGGGTAGTTCCTTGAGGGTGCTGAGAGTTGTTAATAAAGGTAAAGGTACCCCTGCCCGTACGGGCCAGTCTTGACAGACTCTAGGGTTGTGCGCTCATCTCACTCTAGAGGCCAGGAGCCAGCGCTGTCCGCAGACACTTCTGGGTCACGTGGCCAGTGTGACGAAGCTACTCTGGTGAACCGGCACCAGAGCAGCACACAGAAACACCGTTTACCTTCCCGCTATAAAGCGGTACCTATTTATCTACTTGCACTTAAGGGTGCTTTCGAACTGCTAGGTGGGCAGGAGCTGGGACCGAATGATGGGAGCTCACCCTGCCGCGGGGATTCGAACCACCGACCATGCGATCGGCAAGTCCTAGGTTTTACCCACAGCGCCACCTGCGTCCCTTGAGAGTTGTTAGGATACCCCTATTCCCCTCACAGAGCTACCATTCATTGAGTTCCTTGGGTCTTCTGGCGGTTCCCTCACTGCGAGAAGCAAAGTCACAGGGAACCAGGCAGAGGGCCTTCTCGGTTGCAGCACCTGCCCTGTGGAACGCCCTCCCATCAGATATCAATGAGATAACCAATTATATGAACCTCTGTAAGACATCTGAAGGCAACCCTGTATCAGCGAGCTTTTAATGTTTGATGTATCATGTGCTCTTTTATATTCTGTTGGAAGCTGCCCAGAGTGGCTGGGGTAACCTAGTCAGACAGGCAGGTTGCTGCTATTATACATCCCAGAAGGAAAACAAACATTTAAAACAATGTACAACAATAAATTTAAAATTTATAAATGTGATAAGCGTATAGACACTTAAAACTAAGATAAGCTACTGCAGAGAGATGATCCAGAGTCACCAATGGAACCAAGTTTGTGGATTTTCTTAACGAACTAGTTGGGGATGGTCGGTGCCTACACAGAATCTGGCGACCATCCAGGTCGTCTTATGATCTTTGCCTAACAGGAAAAGGTCAATTTTTTGCTTTTCCAGGAGGTCAGCGAGCCTCACCAGCAGGGGATCAATGGTCTCACTACGTTGCTCTTCATAAAAATGACGTCTAAAGAACAAGTGCTCTGGGCTTCCTATATCCCCCAATGGACAGGCGCAAAGTCTCTGAGCATATGGGACCTTTTTTTAAGGATCCTTCCAGGACCTGTGAGGGCAGAGCCGAGCTTCTTGAGAGTGTAAAAGCCCTTCTTGCATTTTGGATACGAGAAAGAAGAGATATGCTGCCAGTGCAGCTATATTATTATTATTATTATTATTATTATTATTATTATTATTACAGGCTGGGTATCACCCTGAACAGAAGCTCTCCACAGTGCAACATTTCCTGGCTAGTCCCTCACATAAGCTGGTTTTTAAATCTGTTTTTCCATAAAAGCAAGAGCAGTCCTCACGTCTCTGAAGCTGCACGCAAAGGTGTTCGACCGCTGGGAGGGACGACAACAAAGAAGAAACAACTAACAATTCCCTGATTTACAGGTTACCTGACAAATGCAGCCATTTTAAAAGGTCAGAGCTTCTGCTTCGCTTGATTGAAGACTGCCAGACTCTGCCTGCCTACTGCTCAATAGGGAGGTGATAGCACGACTCTTCAAATGGCTTCCTAGCATAGAGGCCTTCTGTTGTCAGGTTTCCAGAGAGGGTCATTGCTGGCCAGTGGTATTCCAAAGGATGTTTCATTCCTACAGGGGTCTCTTGCCTTCTTATCTCCTTCCAGCATCCCACAGTGCCATTTTGAATAACATTGCACATCTTTTACATTTCTTTTGAGAGGTTTTTGTTTTGTTTTTAAGTCATTTAGGAGACACAACGGCATTTGCTTACATGCAACAAAAGTAGTAATGCTTCTTGATTTAGAAACCCCACCCCCCTTGCTCACTACCCACATAGTTATACTTAGAACATTTCTCCAATTTAAAGAATTATGCCTGTATTACTTAAGGTAAAGGTAAAAGTAAAGGAGCCCCTGACCATTAGGTCCAGTCGTGACCGACTCTGGGGTTGCGGCGCTCATCTCACGTTATTGGCCAAGGGAGCCGGCGTACAGCTTCCGGGTCATGTGGCCAGCATGACTAAGCCGCTTCTGGTGAACCAGAGCAGCGCACGAAAACGCCGTTTACCTTCCTGCCGGAGCAGTACCTATTTATCTACTTGCACTTTGATGTGCTTTCAAACTGCTAGGTTGGCAGGAGCAGGGACTGAACAATGGGAGCTCACCCCGTCGCGGGGATTCGAACTGCCAACCTCCTGATCGGCAAGTCCTAGGCTCTGTGGTTTGAGTCTTTCTTCTGCTATGATATGCCAGAAGACTGGCGTGCTCTTTTCAGGAGAGAAGGGTCGCCTATGACCAGTCTCTCTGGACCGATGGAGATTTACAGCCGGGGAGGACCACCGGAGAGACGCTCCGAAGACCTGGGAAGTTGGCAGCCATTCCAGGGGGCGTTTTTCCAACACAGCAACCTTTTCAGCCGTGGGCTGGTCCACTGTCCCTCAGAGCGTGTGGGGGGCCAGACTATATTTCTTTTGGGGGGAGGGGAATGAAAGAATTCCTATGTCCCACAAATAACCCAGAGATGCATTTTAAATAAAAGCACATATTCTACTCATGTAAAAACACCAGGCAGGCCCCACAAATAACCCAGAGATGCATTTTAAATAAAAGGACACATTCTACTCATTTAAAAACACCAGGCAGGCCCCACAAATAACCCAGAGATGCATTTTAAATAAAAGGACACATTCTACTCATGTAAAAACACGCTGATTCCCGGACCGTCCGTGGGTCAGACTGAGAAGGCGATTGGGCAGTATCCAGCCCCTGGGCCTTAGGTTGCCTACCACTGTTTTAGATTACAGTGGAACCTCAGGTTAAGTACTTAATTTGTTCCTGAGGTCCGTTCTTAACCTGAAACTGTTCTTAACCTGAAGCACCACTTTAGCTAATGGGGCCTCCTGCTGCCGCCACGCCGCCGGAACACGATTTCTGTTCTCAATCCTGAAGCAAAGTTCTTAACCTGAGGTACTATTTCTGGGTTAGCAGAGTCTGTAACCTGAAGTGTATGTAACCCGAGGTACCACTGTATGTCGGAGTCTTGCTTTCAGAAACCTGTTCTTCCTTGTAGCTTCCTCAGTGCATAACCCCTTCTTCTAGTCAAGGCTATCCTCTTGCTCCTTTACCTGCCTTGCTACTGGGGGTGGCAATATGGAACATATCTCTATTATCACAGGAGGTCAGAGATGCTGGGAGGAATATTTAATCCTCTCTCCACTGTTTTCCTCCCAGAGCTACAGTTTTTCAGGGTGGTTTAACAACCAATCCCTCTTTCCATAGAATTCTGAGAAAGACTCTCCTCCCTGGAAGAGATAGATAGATAGATAGATAGATAGATAGATAGATAGATAGATAGATAGATTCTTTATTGTCATTACACAAGTGCAACATTGCACAAGTGCAACGAAATTGGATGCCATCCCTTAAAAAACAACAAAAGCAAAACAACAACAACAACCAAACAAACCACATTCCAGCCACACCCACACCCACACCCATCAAACTCCCAGGTCACACTATCGAGTTACAGCATTCAAAAAGGCCACAGCTCTTGGATAGAAACTATTTTTCAGTCTATTTGTCCTTGACTTGATGTTTCTATATCTCCTGCCAGAAGGCAGTAGTGCAAACAGACTGTATCCCGGGTGAGATGAATCCTGCAGGATGTTGTTTGCTTTCCTAAGACAACGGGAACCGTACAGTTCTTCCAAAGATGGGAGAGGATGACCAATAATCCTTTGGGCTGTGGTTATGACCTTCTGGAGCACCTTCCTCTCCCTAGCTGTACAACTGGAGAACCAAGCACAAATACAGTATGTGAGAATGCTCTCTATGGAGCCTCGATAGAAGGACACCAGCAGTCTCTCACTCAGATTGTTCTTCTTTAAAAGTCTGAGGAAATAAATTCTCTGCTGGGCCTTCTTCACCAGAGCAGTGGTATTTGCGCTCCAAGTCATGCCCTGATCGATAGTCACTCCCAAAAACCTGAATTCCGCCACCCTCTCCACCCGTTCCCCATTGATATACAAGGGCTGAATGTCCGCCTTTTTTTCCCTGTAATCCACCACCAATTCCTTGGTCTTAGCCGTATTAAGAGCCAGATTGTTCTCTCCACACCAAACACAGAGCCGCTCCACCTCGTCCCGATAGGCGGACTCATCCCCTCCTGAAATGAGCCCCACCACCGTAGTGTCATCAGCAAACTTGATGATTTTGTTGCTGGAATAGATGGCTGTACAGTCATACGTATAGAGAGTATAGAGCAGGGGACTCAACACACAACCCTGTGGTGAGCCAGTGTTAAGGCTAAGGGCTGTGGACATATGTGACCCTACTCTAACCCTCTGAGAACGTTCTGACAAAAAATCCAAAACCCAGAGACAGGTGGAGTTGGAGAGTCCAATCGCCTCTAGCTTGGACACCAGTCTATGGGGGAGGATAGTGTTAAAAGCAGAGCTAAAATCCACAAACAGCAGCCTCACATAACTCCCCGGCTGCTCCAGATGGGACAGAGCAGCATGGAGAGTGGTGGTGATAGCGTCTTCTGTGGATCTATTTGCCCTGTATGCAAACTGATAGTTGTCAAAAGTTGATGGAAGACAGGAAATAATGTGACGGCGCACCAGTTTCTCAAAACACTTCATGATGATTGGAGTCAGTGCAACTGGTCTGTAGTCATTCAAACTACTGATTGTGGGTTTTTTAGGCAGAGGAACAATAGTTGACGACTTCAGGCAGGGTGGGACAATAGACTGGTGTAAGGACTTGTTGAAGATCTTAGTAAAGACCCTCGCCAGCTGATCCGCACAGCCCTTCAACACCTTTCCAGTGATGCCATCAGGTCCAGCAGCCTTCCTCGGATTCACCATCCTCAATACCTGTCTCACCTCGTGCTCCTCTACAGTGAATGAGGGGCCCCTATGGGCTGGTGGCTGTAATACCGGCGTCTCAGGTGGCTCCTTCTCGAAGCGAGCAAAGAAGAGGTTAAGCTCCTCCGCCAGCAAAGGGTCACCGTCGACAGCACCAAGGTTAGGTTTGTAGTTGGTAATATGCTGAATCCCCTGCCACATCTGTCTTGTGTTGTTGCTCCTTAAATTATCCTCAATCCTCAAGAGAGGGGAGTGGTTGTGAGTGGGAGCCCGAGCACCGCCCCTAGCAGGGGGCATTAGTGCCCTGCCTCCACCTCACCTGGCTGGCGCCCACGCCCCCCAGCAGGCACCCAACCAGGTGCCTCCGAGGGGGCGTGTTCAGCAGCCTTTTGCTGCGGCGCCAGCCTCTCCCTGGCCTCATTCTTCATCGTCGTCTCGGCGCGAGTCACCCGCCCTCCACTCCCTTTGAGTTCAGGGCTTAGGTCATTGGCCTTGCTATGGACCTTAGGTTGGTCGCCCTGGTTGTCCAGGGGCCTGGTAGGAGTTTTTCCATTTGGCATTAGGCCTTTTGGTTTTTTCGCCTACCTCGTAGCAATCGTCACAAGTTTTGTGGTATTGGTGGGTAGGTTAGGCATTGGAATAATGTGTTGTGGTGTGTCGAAGAGCTAGGTGTGGCCATCGCCTATGCCTTCAATTTTTGGGTATTCCGTTAAAGGAATCTGGCGGTCGTGTACTCTGCCCGATGCCTGCTTGGTGGGAGGCCATGGCACGACCCTCGGTGACATCAGGGGAGAGCCTATAGTTGGATTAGCATCAACAGGCTCCACCTACTGGTGAATAAACCCCCTTGTTTTAGACATTCAATGCCTAGGCCAATACCTTTTCACTGCTGTAATCAATAAAGTTGTGGCCTTTTCTTGCCCATTAACCTTATATCACGTGTCCTTGTGTACTCATTTCATATTGCGGGGGGTCGGGTCCTCGAACCACAACTGTAGCCCTGTAAGGGGAACAGGGATTTCCTAACAACTCTCAGAACCTCTAACAAACTGCATTTCCCAGGATTTCTTGGGGGAAACCATGATTGTTTAAAATGGGTTAAAGATGTTTAGTGCAGACTGGGCCTGAGAGTGCTTCCCTTTCTGAAAGATAATCCAAACTGCAGTCATGATAGCTCACCGCATGGGGTAGCCACACACAGAACAGACACTTCTTAGGTCTAGCAACATCAGCTCCTGAAACAGAGTGTCACTCAGTGGCCTCTAATTAAAGTGATAGCAGGCCTGAAACCTGATAACTGCCTTTTTTGTGTATTTAATTGACCAGAAGTCTCCATTAAACTCTGCCGATAGACCCTTGACCCTTTGTTATTAAGACATTCCAAATTTTCAGCACGTCAGTGCCTGCATTTATAAGAAACAGCTGTTATCATCCTTTTGTCCTGTGTGATGGGCAATTTAGCTATCTGTAATACACGGTGTGGTAAAACAGCTTTCTTGGCAATAATGCACTTGACCCTCTTAACTCAGCATTTCCCTCTAGTTCATAATTCGAGCCTTAACGTTAAAAGAACCCTCCGCTCAATTTTTAACAACACCCGTAACATATTAGATGATGGATGCTTCCAACCCTCCTAATTGCAGTTTCTTCAAATTAGCATTTCAATTAGTACACTTTTGTTATTAATGTCTTCCTGAAACTTAAACGAACTTCTAATGCAGTGTGTAGACTAATGTGACAGAGGAGAGAAGCATTTTGCAAGAGGGGGTGGTCCCCGCCTGCTTGAAGGAGCAGTGGCAGAGGAGGGGGCGGGGGTGGTTCGCCCCAGATGCCTTCTCTGAGGGGGGTGACAAGAAGGCACCCCACGGAGGGCTTGCCCCACCACAGCCACGTGAGGATCCCTCCACTGTCGCTGTAGCCGCAAGCAGAGAATCCCTCCGCCGTCCATACAGCGCATGCACAGCGCTGCCGTACGTAGCAGCGCTGCGCATGCACCGCCGGGCGGTTTGCCCCAACCCTGTGGGCGGTTCGCCCCGCTCCTCAACACCCCACACCGGGTGCCGGAGAGCTTTCCTTTGCCCCTGTGAAGGAGTCGGTGGTAAAACCACTCTTCAAGAAGCCCTTCCTGGATTCAGACAATCTAAATAACTACCATTCAGTTGTTAATCTCCCCTTCTTGGTTAAGGTTCTTGAGCAGGTGGCCATGAACCAGATCCAGGTGCTCTTGGAAGAAACTGATTTTCTAGATCTATTTCAATCGGGGTTCAGAAACTGCTTTGGTTGCCCTTTATGATGACCACTGTCAGGAGAGAGACAGGGGAAATATATTCCTGTTAATTCTCCTAGATTCCTCTGTGACTTTTGAAATGTTTGACCATGGTATCCTTCCGGAGTGGCTGTCCAGGTTAGGGATGGGTGGCACAGCAGGGTGCTAGGAGTTGTTAGGAGACCTGCACACCCCTCACAATCCACAACTCCCAGATTGGTTTAACAGTCAGTCCCTCTTCCCAGGGAACTCTGGGAATTGTAGCTCTGTGAAGGGACATGGGATTCCCATGATTCTTTGGGGGAAGGCATGACCCGAGCTCAGTTGTCTACTCTGATTGGCAACAGCTCTACAGGGTTTCAGACTGAGAATATTTCGCACCCTACCTGGAGTTGAACTTGGGATCTTCTGCGTGTACGGCTGATGTTCTACCACTAACCTACACACACACACATACACACACACACACACACACAGAGAGAGAGAGAGAGAGAGAGAGAGAGAGAATGTTATACGCTTAATGTACATAAAATGCTGTGTTCGAATGCATTGCATTTAAAATGCTGTAATGGGATGTTTACCATATGCAAAATGGTTCCACTCTGGCGAAAGCATCAGAGAAGGCTGGTATTTTTCCATTAGAGTGAGATAAGCTACCTGAGGACTCATCTCCAGAAACATGAGGGGCGGAGCTCTCAAATCAGGAAGATGAAACTTGAGAAGCCTGTGCATGTGCTTGTTGGAGATGGACAGAAGCAGCAGTGGCAATTTTATTTTTTAATTTTTTTGCAATGATGAACAATATTAGGAGCTCTCTCTGGGACCAGAGAGAGGAATGTTTACTGAACTGCATAAAGGACTGAACTTCATTGCTTGTTTGCAATGCATTACTTTATTTTGTAACATTCATCTTATTGTAGCTAGTATTGAAGACTGTTCTGCAGTAAAGCTTTGAAGTACAGTCGTACTTCGAAGCTCCTGCAGCCAATCAGAAGTCCCAGAAGCCACATCAGACATTTGGGTTCCAAAGAACATTCGCAAACCGAAACACTCAATTCTGGGTTTGCGGCGTTCAGGAGCCAAAACATTCGAGTCGCAAGGCATTCGTCAACCAAGGTATGACTGTACATTCTTGTGGTGGAGAGAATTCATTGCTACACGAGATCCAGATCAGGGATTTCACTGAACAACACAAACACACATACAAAGTGCACCAGTTTGAAAAGAGAAGGGAGATCCAGTCACATATCTCCATAATCTCATCAGGATGAGCCTTCAGATGCGCAGCAATAATAAAATGGATTTGTAAATATTTCACTTTAAAATTCTGCCCTGAAGGTGACAGACACAGAAAGTTCATGGTGATGGTGGGGATTGGTGGTCTGGTATTCTAGAAAACCATTTTATCTGGAAAATGATTTGAATTTTTATTTTGTTGCCCCTCCCCCTTTGGCAGAAATGGGGTCACTTTCACATTACAAACGTATGGGTCAGGTCATAAATCTGTAATGCCTCCTTATAAATCATTCACCAACTATGCGCCGTGATTCATGCCTCTCCTTGCAGAGCACATTATGAGAGAATATGAAATAAATGCATTTTAAAGGCACCTAATAGCAGGAGCACTTTCTCCCTGCCACAAAGGAGAAGCGCCACAATAAACCTCGGCTTCCCGTCTGCTAATTAAAGTGGTCTGCCTCCTTCCTCCTCTCTCAACATCCCTTCCACTGGCTAGACTGATAATTGGCCGCTGTGAAGTTAATAATGAAGGTGAACGCCAGCGTGGGCAAGAGATGAAGAGCAAGGTATACGTAACTTGCAGCTCTATGCTGGTCATATAGGTATGCATTTCTGTGCCTTTGTTTACTTTAAAGATTTCCACCGCGCCTTTCAATCAAATCACCACCACAGCAGCAGACAACAGGCTAATACACAGCAGTTAAGACAAGTGATGGCAGAAGCTGAACAATATCAAGAATGAGCAGCACAATTATATACAGTGGTACCTTGGGTTACAGATGCTTCAGGTTATAGACTCCACTATCCCAGAAATTGTACCTCGGGTTAAGAACTTTGCTTCAGGATGAGTGTGCTGGTCCCGTGGGTTTCCGTGAGGCATGGTCTGAGTCCAGTCCAAGGTCAAGGGCACTGTATTGAAGCTGTCCATCAAAGCTGTAGCTGGGTCCAAGGCAGGGAGTCAGGTGAGTTCAGGAAATCTAGCAGGGCAGGGTGCAGGAAGGAACTGGCTACCAGCAACATTGCTCCCGCAACTTGGGAGTGGGGCTGGCTGGCTTTTATCTGCCCCGAGGCATAGGGCGGCCCCAGTCCACAGGTGACTTGCCTCTCCTGGCCTGGAAAGGCTGGAGGGTTACCGGACCCAGAGGCAACCTCAGCCTCCCCTGACAGGGCTGAGAGTGGAGCACCTGCAGGCAATGGGTCCTCCATCCCCTCAGGAGCCAGAGCAGACTCAGCTGGTGCCTGTACCTGAGGAGCCAGCACAGGTGAGGACCCTTCAGGCTCATGTCCCAGCCCTGGCTCAGCTGGTTCTGGAGGTGGGGACTCCTGTGCAGGCTGGGATTCCTCAGGTTCAGCCTCCGAGTCTGAATCCCAGGCCATCACAATGAGAACAGAAATTGTGCTCCGGCGGTGCGGCAGCAGCAGGAGGCCCCATTAGCTAAAGTGGTGCTTTAGGTTAAGAACAGTTTCAGGTTAAAAACAGACCTCCAGAACGAATTAAGTTCTTAACCCGAGGTACCACTGTATCCTATTCAAATATTGCTCAAAAGTGCCACATAATGTTCTTTTCCCCACTGTAAGGAACTGATATTTTTGTTTAGCAGCTGCTACACTCAGGAGCTCCCACTGCTATTCAATGGGTGCCTTCCCTATATTCTTCTGTCCCAGGGGCACCAAGTAGGGGAGGCCGGGGGACACCCCCCCTGAATATTTTAAATGAAGTGGCTGGGCCCTTTCAAAGTTCTGTGGCAGCCATATGCACACACTGTGGGATGTGCTTGAGTCATGTGCACAAGCTGTGTGGCGCCCACATGACACATCCACATGCCTCACGACATGTGCACATGACATCATTCGTGCATGCCACACATTCGGGTGTGCTGATGTCACACACATGTGCCGCAGGGCATGCTGACAAACAGGGCACGCATGCACAGTGTGCTGTTGTTCCACAGCTCTGCTCAATCGGTGGGGCAAGGTGGCGCACATGTCTGCCATCATCAATGTTTGCTGCTGCTCCCTCCAGGAAAAGTCAAGGAGCTTCTTCCTCAGAGCAAATCTGTTAATAAATTATTATTATTATTATTATTATTATTATTATTATTATTATTATTATTATTAATGTCCCGCCCATCTGGCTGGGTTTCCCCAGCCACTCTGGGCAGCTTCCAACAAAACACTAAAATACAATAACCTATTAAACATTAAAAGCTTCCCTAAACAGGGCTGTTTGCGCTATGACTGTTATTTGTGGGAGTGGCTAAAAATGATGCCTCAAATTAGGTTGAGGGTGGCGAGTTTAAAGTTACAGCAACTTCAAACTCCCCTCCCCTAATTTTAGTCATAATTTTAAGATGCAAACAAAAATAATAGCACAGACTGACTCATGGCTTAGCTCAGGCTTCCTCAACCTCGGCCCTCCAGATGTTTTGAGACTACAATTCCCATCATCATTGACTGCTGGTTCTGCTAGCTAGGGATCATGGGAGTTGTAGGCCAAAAAAATCTGGAGGGCCGAGCTTGAGGAAGCCTGGCTTAGCTCTAGTATGGGATGGTGGGCCTCACTTGGCATCCAGGTAGCAGCTGAAGGGGTCAGGTCGGTGGAAGAAAGCAGCAGGCCTAGGGGGAACCAATTTACTATCCATCCATGCCTGAGGCAATTTGCTAAGTTTGTCTAATGTTGGGGCCAGCCCTGGTTTCTGGATACCATTGACTCTGAGGGTGTGGAGCTCAACGTTCAGCTGCTGTTGTCCCACACCCACCCTGGAAGACTTTTTGTTCAGTGGCATGCTCATGTTTCTTTAAGTGGTTGCATTGCTTAAACAGTGGGCTTGTTAAATCTGGCTGTGTTGTTGCTATTTTACTGCAGACTTTTATTGTGAGTGAGCTTTTACGGCTGTTTTGTAAGCCTCTTTGGGTGCACTGGGCACAAACATAATTAGCAGAAAAATCCTCCACATGCCTACTCCGCGAGGAAGTCCCACTGAGTTCAACAGGACTTACTTCCAGAGAAGCATGTGTCGGATTGCAGCCTAAATAAATAATAGGCTAGTCTCATACGTCCAACAGAAATAAATCAAATCTGGGTCGCAGCAGATCCTAGAGGACAGCAGTCAACATCAGCAATAATGTGGTATAACAAAAATAAAAACCAATAATTGTCTCCCTATTTGGAAATCTTCCTGGTTTTTCTTTAGGACCGTGCCAAAAGATGGAATGCATCAGTGTTTCCCAAACTTTGGTCTCCAGTTGTTTTTGAACAACCATTTCCCTACCAGCCTGTCCAAAGTCTGTTTTGGGGGCCTAATCCGGCCCGCCAGTCAATTTAATCTGGTCCCCGTTATAGTATATGTCCTGGGGTAAAATCCTTAGCAACTTCAATCCTTAAAAAAGCACAACAACTTTGGGGTAAAATAAAAAAAGCTCAACAACTTTGGTTGATCACACATGTTCACTTCATCAAATCTGGCCCTCTTTGCAAAATGTTTGGGCACCCCTACATCCTGATTACTGGTCCTGCTAGCTAAGGATGGTGGGGGTTGTAGTCCCAAAACAGATGGAGACCCAAGTTTGGGAAACACTGGAATATAGTGGTGCCTCGCTAGACGAAAAGAATTCATTCCGCGATTCTCTTCGTCTAGAGGTTTTTTCGTCTTGCGAAGCAAGCCCATTGACAGCTTAGCGGATTAGCGCTATTAGCGGTCTAGCGGCTTTTAGAGATCAGCTGTTAAGCGGCTTATCAGTGGATCAGCTGTTAAGCGGCTTAGCGGCTTAGGAAAAGGGGGGGAAGCGGGGGGAAACTGCGGGAACTCGCAAGATTTTTTCGTCTTGCAAAGCAACCCCATAGGGAAATTCGTTTTGCGAAGCGCCTCCAAAACGGAAAACCCTTTCGTCTAGCGGGTTTTCCGTCTTGCGAGGCGTTCGTCTTGCGGGGCACCACTGTACATCTTTCTGAACGTTTTTCCAGTGTCATAAAGCGACCGCCACCTCTTGAAATTCCCCCCACCCAACTTTAATGGAGTGGCAGACAAAATATGTTTGAATACATAGAATTGGCGAAATTGACTTATTCGGAACCAAAAACAAGCAAAGTTCGAAAAGGATTGGAGTAAATTTGTTGAATATATACGGAGTAACTGTTAGAATTAAAAAACTGTAGCAGGATTAATGTAAATCTTGTGATGTGGATGGAGTGTAAATAAGAAACTGTAAGAAAAGATTTGAGATATGAAAACCATTGAAGGGATGGAAGGAAGTCTGGGCTCAATAAGGGTAAATAAGAAGACATACAATTTTTTGAAGGTAAGAGTATTTGTTTTATTTGTTGTTGTTACAAAAAAGCAATAAAAAGTATTTTGGGGGGGAGAAATTTCCCCCACCCTGGCATTTGCTTTTCTTCTTGTTGTTGTTGTTTAGTCGTTTCCGACTCTTTGTGACCCCATGGACTAGAGCACGCCAGGTACTTCTGTCTTCCACTGCCTCCCGCAGTTTAGTCAAACTCATGCTGTTAGCTTCGAGAACACTATCCAACCATCTCGTCCTCTGTCGTCCCCTTCTCCTTGTGCCCTCCATCTTTCCCAACATCAGGGTCGTTTCCAGGGAGTCTTCTCTTCTCATGAGGTGGCCAAAGTATTGGAGCCTCAGCTTCACCATCTGTCCTTCCAGTGAGCACTCAGGGCTGATTTCCTTAGGAATGGATAGGTTTGATCTTCTTGCAGTCCATGGGACTCTCAAGAGTCTCCTCCAGCACCATAATTCAAAAGCATCCATTCTTCGGCGATCAGCCTTCTTTATGGTCCAGCTCTCACTTCCATACATCACTACTGGGAAAACCATAGCTTTAACTATACGGACCTTTGTTGGCAAGGTGATGTAGGGGACAAAAATATTTGCCTGATCTGAGTGAGGGAAATACATCCTCAGTTGGCTTCCTCTGCCCTCAGAGCTGTTGACATGCTGCCAAAAATGACTGGTTGCAAAAAACAAAAACAAAACCCAAACAACTCCACCATGTTATCCCTGGGATAACCTCTGTGACCAGTTGAGGAACCATTGTCCTTGCTCTCAGCTTCATTTGCCACAGAGTCAACTCCAGCTGGCTATACAGTGAACTGATGCCATCCAACTCACCAGAGCTGGAAAGAAGACATGCTAATTAAAAGAAAACAATGATGCCCAAAAAGAAAGGATGGCCGTGAACAGGGTCACCAGAAACAAGAACTCAGAATGGGAGGATATTCAGCACAGATGCATTTTTCTTCTCTTTTGAGCTTTCTTTAGCAAGAAGAAACAAGCATTTATAGGCAGAATCCTGCCTTTTATTAGCATATTTTCATTATTCCCAAATGGAGCCTGTGTCACCTAATCAAACTGCTGACCTTAATTTCACACTAATTTATATTTGCATCCTGGCTTCTTTTTAGCATGTTGATTGTTGCACTGTTAAGGCAAAGAGCCTTTGACCCCCGTCAGTCTTCAGAATCACTGGATCTGCCTGAGCATAATATAACTAGCATGTTACTTGCTGTGTGATTTAATTAGATGGAAATGTCTAAAAATAAATGCCACTTTAGAGGTGGTGAATCTTCAAAATGAGAACTTCCATTAAGGCCTGTGGAGCTGTAATGTTCTGTAGCTGGCCTGTACAGCTTCTGGGCCAGCAATCTAAATGCAAGTGACAGCTATATGTGATGGTCTACTCCTGGCTCCATAAACCTCCACTCTTGACTATTCATTTATTTCCATCTATGGATAATTATTATTATTATTATTTATTTATTTATACCCCACCCATCTGGCTGGGTTTCCCCAGCCACTCAAGGCAGCTTCCAACAAAAGATTAAAAACACCATAGAACATCAAACATTAAAAACTTCCCCAAACAGGGCTGCCTTCATATGTCTTCTAAAAGTCAGATAATTGTTTATTTCCTTGACATCTGGTGGGAGGGCATTCCACAGGGCAGGCGCCATTACTGAGAAGGCCCTCTGCCTGGTTCCCTGTAACCTCACTTCTCGCAATGAGGGAACCGCCAGAAGGCCCTCGGCGCTGGATCTCAGTGTCCAGGCTGGGTGATGGGGGTGGAGATGCTCCTTCAGGTATACAGGAACAAGGCCATTTAGGGCTTTAAAGGTCAGCACCAACACTTTGAATTGTGCTCAGAAATGTACTGGAGCCAATGTAGGTCTTCCAAGGCCGGTGTTATGTGGTCTCGGCGGCCGCTCCCAGTCACCAATCTAGCCACCGCATTCTGGACTGTTTACTATCTGCAGATCCCGAAGTGAACATCTTCAAGAACTATAGAAACACCTTCCCCAACCATCACCTACATCACTGAGGGACAGCATTTAGTTTGTTGAGTCATAACATCTACAGACGTGCTCCAAATAAAAGACAGTCCACTGGAACAGGAGGTGCCCTTTTAAATGAAGGCTGGTCTGTAACGAAAGGGTATGGTCAGGGAGCTTAGGAGGAAGAGCTATGGGGCACCACCACCTGCTAGCAAATGCCACTTGAGGCAGTCACCTTACTTTGCCTAATGGTAGGACTGGCCCTAGGATTAGCTAGTCACCTGTTTGGGAATGAGCAGAAAATTGGGGGGTGTAGAGTTGCTGCTAATCCACCTTTTCTCACCTACTCCATACGGCTCATCCATTAGGAATGAGGAACCGTTTTATTTTAGATTAGGCATGTCCAACAGGTAGCTCGTGATCTACCAGTCGATCACTGGATGTCTGCAGTAGATCACTGGTAGATCATTGGCTCCCCCCAAAGAAGCTGAACAACTGTCACTACCCTAAAAAAAGCTCAACATTTTACCTCCTCCCTGAAAAAACTCAACAACTTTGACCCGAATCCCTTCTGGTAAGCACTCAAGAACACCACCATGAATAGGTGCCAGTTTCTCCAGAGGCTTGGCGGGGTCTCCTTATGTGTTCCACTGGAACAGACCTTAGGCAGATGGAGATTTAACCTTCTGAATGCTGGACAGTGCGGGCAGGTGATGTCCCATCACCTTTCATTTAAGGTGAGCATGCCAGGAAGGGCACAGATCTTCCAATTTAGTGCCTGGAGCTGGAGCTGTGTCACCCAGGTGAAGGTGTGTGAGACATCTTTCTCGCACTGCCACTAAGCAGGGGTGTGCGTTGCATTAATTCCTTGCAGATCCTCAAAGTTTTTGGTAGATTTAAACTTCATTTGCATTGTATTCCAGGTGGTGGGGGTGAAAGAGAGATCTATGCCCACCACTCTGATCTCCTTGGAGGAACAGAAGAATGAAAATGTAATGAACAAATAAATAACAGAGGGCGAAAGATCACAATCTAGAGGACAAGCCCATAGAAACCTAAGCAATCTCCCATTTTTTAAATGGAGGAATAAAGTGTGTTTTTGCTAGAGATTGTTTGCAATTCATAATTATGCTACCGCTCTGGGAACTATATTGGGTACTAAAATTAAATGGCTTTTGGACATTCAGTGTCCTTTTGGTCCTCTCTGTGTTTTTTAACAGAATGTCAGATCGTCTTGGGTTTTTTGTTCTTCACATTCCCATGTTTTAATATTCCAGATGATCACAAAGTGGGGAGAAAAGGGGTCATCAGCCCTCCTGTCCCCAGCTTAAGCACATTGGAACCTGAGATTTTTATTTTATCCTTTGCATCAAATAAAAAAAACACAAAGACCATGACACTAGGACCAAAAGTGTCTCGACCCAGCGTGGCCCAGTGCAATTAATAACCAAGATCAAATGGGCTATAAAATACTTAGCCAAAAAAGAAAAAAAGAAAAAAAAAGATGATTAGCATGCAACAGAAAGACTGCTGCAAGAATAATTGCTTTTTGTTTAATGTGGCCATGCACACGCAAAAAAAGACTGTGGTTCAATATCTCTTGTGTTGTATGTTTTCTGTTTTTAAAATTAATGTGACATAAGGCATTCTTTATGCTAATGTTATAGCTCCTTGGTCGGGTTTAACGCCATTATCTTCTTTAATGAATAATTCATTCCCCATTGAAAACTTAACTATATCATTTTTACAGTGTGTAAATGAAACTTTGAAGTGCAATTTAACTTTAAAGAACTTCAGATTGTAGAGAATTCTCATAAAGCACCCCAAAAGTGCCTTGTTGGCACTCTTGCCTCCCACTAAAATTTAATCACCTTATAGGAACTGTGTTAGAGATTCTTTTTTTTAAAAAACCACACACCTGTTTCTCATTGGGGGTGGGGAATAAAGTGCTGGCGAAACTTTATCCTCACAGCTGCCCTTTCCTTAATTTTTTTTTTTTAAAAATCGATTGTTTTCCATTTCTTTGTTGAATCAAGGACTTATAAAACAGGGTTAGGGAACCAGAGGCCCAGGGAGAAAAAGGGACATTATTGTCCCTCTGGCCCTCAGAACTCTCCACAAGCCACAAGCCCTTGACTAGACTGAATCTGTACTACCCAGGACAGGATGGGGTTGTGCAGAGTTTTTAAGGCAGCAGAGAGCATTGTTGGCTGCCCACTCTCCACCTTAGAGCAGATTTATGCCACAAGGTGCCATAGAAAGGCGCTGGACATAGTAAAAGATCCATCACATCCTGGTCACTGTCTCTTCGAGCTCCTGCCGTCGGGACGGAGATACAGGACCATGAAGACAAGAACAAGCCGTCTTAAGAACAGCTTCTTCTCCAGAGCGATCTCGACCTTGAATGGGAAGCCTGGACTTTGAAAGTCATCTAATCTTCCTTGCTGTATTATATTGTATTGTTTTAATTACTGTTTTTATAGTTGTTTTGATTTTGTGTGGAGTGCCCTACCTGGGTGGATGGAGCAGCCAAGTAATTTCGTTGTCCCCGAGAGGGGGCAATGACAATAAAGATATTATTATTATTATTATTATTATTATTATTATTATTATTATTAGACATGGTCTTTGGTCTTATCCAAAGATCAAAGGTAAAGACCATAGCTCATGCCCAGCATGGAAAAGAACCAAGGATCAATCGTTACGGTGGGGGTGGTAATTATTTGGGGAGTACTGTACTGTTACCATCCACCCCCAAGCCCTGCGAAGCCATGGACAGGATTCCAGGGGTCTTGGCCCTCAACCAAGGTTGGTGTTCCTTTGGAGAACTGAAGACTCGGTGGAGGCTGTTGTAGCTTTAAGAAATATGATTTATTCACATATTTAAACCTGAATTTAGATGGAGGGAGTCCAGATCTTACAGCATGGTCACCTTAAGAGGGTCTTGCTCTGCACAGCAGCGCAGATCTGGAGTCCAGGCAGGCAGCCAAGACCATTCTGCCCTTTTCTCAGCTATCTGCCCGATTCCCTGTAACCTCGCAGTGATGGAACTGCCAGAAGGCCCTCGGAGCTAGACGTCAGTGTCCATGCAGAATGATGGAGGGTGGAGATGCTCCTTCAGGAATATTGGGCTGAGGTTGTTTAGGGCTTTCAAGGTCAGCACCAACAATGTGAATTGTGCTCGGAAACGTACTGGGAGCCGATGTAGGTCTTTCAGGACCGGGGTTATATGGTCTCGGTGGCCACCCCCAGTCACCAGTCTAGCTGCCACATTCTGGATTAATTCTAGTTTCTGGGTCATCTGCAAAGGTTGCCCCATGTAGAGCACATTGCAGTAGTCCAAGCGGGAGATAACTAGAGCTTGCACCACTCTGGCGAGACAGTCTGTGGGCAGGTAGGGTCTCAGCCTGCATACCAGATGGAGCTGGTAGACAGTTACCCTGGACACAGAATTGATCTGTGCAATGTCAGGATTCAACCTCAATCTGTTAGCCACCATCCATCCTCCAGACACTCACACAGGACATTCACCGCCTTCACTGATTTGAGTCAAGCAGTCTGGATGACCAACCTCACAGAGATGCTATAGCAGCAGATTTCTTGCATTGTCATAAGGTGTAACTTCTGTTTAGCCAATGAAACAATGATGCACACAAGAATTCTGTCGGCCCAATAATTGGCAATTCAGCAACTTCCCCTGATTAATGGATGTGTTTCTTTCAAATCTGGTAGGAATCAATGGCTCAAAATGTCCCAGCTGCATGACAGCATCTTCCTATACAAAAGGAATGGTTGTTCTTGGGTTTTTTATATTTTAAAAAAAACTTTTTCTATCACAACATAAAAGCTTCAGGAATCAAATCCTGATAATAGGAGCCGTCCCCATGTTTGTTTCTAATGAGCCAGCCTTATGCGGTAATCAGGGCTAATCATTTCCCTCAGTACAAAAAAAATGCTATTCAGTTGCCTCCTTTGTCTGTATTTCTCTTTGTTTTTACAAACGAAAATCTTTTCAAATCAAACACACTACCCTCCAAAAAAGAAAGGGGAGAATAGAAAAGAAGAAGTAAAAACCCATTTTTACTTTAATGCGGTCGGTGATCATCATCCACTATTGTTACAGGAGATTAGTTTTGTCATTATGGAGACATAATCCCCACATTTCTCTTGTTGATCAGGTAGTATGCACAATGAGTAGAACTCATGCGATGCATCGCGAAGCCTTGACAATTGTGAAATCCAATTAAACACAGAAATGCATTGTTTGGAAAGAGGTGGGTGGAAAACGCAACACAATTTCTATAGGTGGCCCTTTCAAAATATTTACCCTATTGTTACACATAGGTTGTCCTCCATCTAATCATCGAACAGTTCTCTTCATTTATCTGTTTTGATCTGATATATCCAGTGCATACCCAAGGCTGATTAATTCCCCTGACATATTGCCATTGGGTTGCATTGACAGGTGTGAGTTACCAGCAGTGAGTAGACATTGGGCCAATGCCATGACAGGGTCTGTCACTGATGGGATCTCCTTAAGAAGAAAAAATGTCCAGATGGTTGGTCCCTCTAATTCCTTACTAACCACAGCGACATTCAGATGCTCTCAAGGTTTTCAGAAAGAAGTCTTTCCCGTGCTTACCTAGGAATGTCAGAGAAGGAACTTGGGTTCTTTTGCATGCAAAACATGTTCTCTACCACTAAGATGCTGTCCTTCCTTTTGGATCAGACCAGAGATTAATCTAGGCCACATTCATGTCACACCTAGAAAGCACTATGATGCTGCTATGAACAGTCATGGCTTCTCCCAAAGAATTCTGGGAATTGCACGCCGTTGAGGGTACCAAGAGATGTTAAAGGTAAAGGTAAAGGGACCCCAGACCATTAGGTCCAGTCGTGACCAACTCTGGGGTTGCAGCGCTCATCTCGCTTTATTGGCCAAGGGAGCCGGCGTACAGCTTCCGGGTCATGTGACCAGCATGACTAAGCCACTTCTGGTGAACCAGAGCAGCACACAGAAACACCATTTACCTTCCCGCCGAAGCTGTACCTATTTATCTACTTGCACTTTGACATGCTTTCGAACTGCTAGGTTGGCAGGAGCAGGGACAGAACAACGGGAGCTCACCCCATCGCAGGGATTCGAACCACTGACCTTCTGATCGGCAAGTCCTAGGCTCTGTGGTTTAACCCACAGCACCACCTGCGTCCCTTACCAAGAGATGTTAGGAGACCTCCTATTCCTCTCACAGAACTAAAGTTCCTGGGAAGAGGGGCTGATTTTTAAGCCACTCAGGGAACTGTGCCTCTGCAAGCGAAATTTGGGTCACCTAACAACTCTCAACACTCTTAACAAACTGCAGTTCCCAGAATTCTTTGGGAGAATCCATCACTGTTCAAACTGGTATGATAGTGCTTTGCATTTATAGTGTAGTTGTGTCCTGTTGTTGTAAAGACATATTTGAAATGATGTGTGCGCTTGTGCATGTGAAAGAACGAAATGGACACCAGGGGGCTTCCTATGGGATGGCTGATGGTTTTTTTATATTGGGCTAATTTTCTTTTATTGTACAGTGGTACCTTGGGTTGCGTATCCCTCTGGATACGTAATCTTCAGGTTGCGAACGTGGCAAACCTGGAAGTGTATACTTCCGGGTTTCACCATGTGCGCCTGCACAGAAGCGATCTGCGTGCAGCACGCATGTGCAGTAGTGATCTGTGCGCCATATGCATGCACTGAAGGGCGCCTCCGGTTACAGACTTTTTGGGATACATCCAGGCCTCCGGAATGGATCCCGTCCGTAACCAGAGATAACACTGTATTGGATAATTTGGATTCTCTCTTCTCTTCGATGTGTTGCATAGCATGGCTATACTCTGTGCTGCATCATCGTTACTAAATGGGGGGGGAGGGGTTTCTTTGTTGTTTAAGAAGAAAAGCCATAAAAACAAATTAAAAACCAACTGCAGTTCCCATAATTCTTTGGGGGAAACTCATAACTACTTAAAGTGGTATGATACTGCCTTCAATGCACAGCTCGAATGTGGTCCTAGTGTACCATCCTGATTTTCTCAGTGGCTAAACAGATACCTCCAAGGAGCCCACAAACAGGATTTTTTCCCCAAGCAGGGCTAGGCATCTGTATAATGCCCTCATGAAGGTGAGGGAGATTTCTGGCTGCTTTCAAGGGGGGGATGAGCAGGTCCCCTGACTTTTGGCAGTGGGTGATGTTGCGGCTGGGCATCTAGGTCCTCGCAGCGATCCAGCTTGGGGTGGGAAGTTGATGCTTCCTCTCATGCTGACCTTTGGCTGGAGAGAGAGAGAGAGAGAGAGAGAGAGAGAGAGAGAGAGAGAGAGAGAGAATTTATTAACTTTTCATTTTGCAACATTTAAACATTTCTTCATTTTTCACATTATTTTTGCTCTGACGAGCTAGTCAACTTCCCCCCTTCCCATCTCACAGTTACTTTAATTTTTTGTTTTATCATCGCACTCGTACTTCTTCCTGATTACGTTTCATCCTTTCCAATTACAAACTTTTAAAGAATATGTAAAAAGGTAGAATTTTCATCATTACAAGTCTTATTGAATCAGTCCTACCAGTCCTACCAACGCCTACCAGCGTTGTTAATTGCTTACAATCCTCCTTCAAATATTGTATAAATTAACCCCAGTCATTTTGGAAAGCTTGATCACGCTGGTTACAGATTTTCCCAGTCAGCTTTGCCAGCTCTGCATATTCCATCACCTTCCTCTGGCTGCATACTTGTGTCCATGTGATTATCAATCACTAGGGAACTGTGGGGCAATGGAGCCTTGGCACGCAAGTTATAGTTTCCAAAATGTTCCTGGGGAAGAGTGCCGTCTAAACAAATTCATTTCTAGACAAATTCTAATTTGTTGATTAGACAAATTAATGGAGGTTAAGACTACCAACGGACCTTCCAAGTGTTTCTATTTTCCAGGGACAGTCCTGCATTTACAGAAGCTGCCCCAATTTTTGATTTGATCCTGGAATGTCCCAGATTTCCTTAGGACACCCCTATTTTCTCCAGAGAAATGTCGGCCGGTATGGTAGGATGTCCCTATTTTCACTGGAGAAATGTTGGTGGATATGGAGTTATGCGACCCATGAGCCAAGGAGATAAGTAACTATACAGCCGTCAGAAGACATATGAAGGTAGCCCTGTATAGGGAAGCTTCTAATGTTTAATGTTTAAATATGTATGTTGGAAGCCACCTAGAGTGGCTGAGGCAAGCTAGTCAGGTAGATGGGGTATAATAATGTTGTTGTGGTGCTCGTATCTATTTTCATCAGAGAAATGTTGGAGGGTATGGAACAGGATGTTGGACCAGATGGGTTCTTGGCCTGATCCATCATGATTTTTTTTTAAAAAAATCTTAGGTTCTTAGGGTTAGGAAGCTGCAGAGACTCTCACAGGTGCAATAACCAGGTGCGACAAAAAAAATAAGTTGAAGAAAATGGGAAGTCTAGTAAAGTTAACTCAGGAGAAAATACCAGAAAGTTAACCCACCCCACAGCCTTCTGGGACATTTACTTTTCATTCCCTTTGAACTGCTGAGTAAAGTTGGTCCGAAAAATCTCGGGCCCAGCTCAATTATATACAGCATGTTGATTGGACCCGAACAGCAGGCGAAGGTAGCAGCTATCAGTTTTGTCCTAAATGAGTCCTGCGGCCGTCAGGAGGAGTTCCAAGGGAGTTTGTGCCAGCCAAAAGGCAAAAGCAGAACTAAATCATCATAGAAAATCACAGCAAACCTAGTTAAGCCGGGGCTGGTGAAGGAGGAGGTTGCTTTAATCAGATTGGAACACCGATTATCTTCTGTTGCTAAATATGTTCACGGCCCAGAATCCGAACTAGCAAATGATGCAACTCCTAAGCTGCGAAGTCTATAAGGGCCTTTCAGTCACAGTCCTCCATATGGTCTGAGGCATTTAATATTGTCTTTGAGGCAGCGAGAGTTGACGACGTTTGAAAAATGCACACATATGCTCCTGGTGGGGACCAATATGGCTGCAGACGATTTGTGTGTGGGGCGGATGACACGGCAAGCTGCTCTTGCAAACGGCAGTTGTTCCACAATGTGGAAGAAACCGAAGAAGTGTTTCCTGAGGAAAATGCTAAATATTATTCCTAATAAGGCAGGGTCTGCAGCCAGACGAAAAGGCACATATAATGATCATTAACCTTATTCTTTATAAGAAAGGAAAGCGAAGCAATGTCCAACACCACCTGATTCATAATTGCTTTACCGAACTAGCTGACACTGGTGTGGGAGATGGGATTAGTGCAAGGAGAGGTTGAGGTAGCGGCAATTAATGCAAGGAGTTTTATTGCCGGAGCTTTAGATTGCCTAATCAGTTTTCTAACAGATTTATCTAAGGACTTTGCATTTTGCAGTAAGCAGGGGCAAGTATTCTGCATAACACAGTACAATGCAGTAAGAAATCTGCATTTATACTGAATTTGTACCACTTTAACCATCGTGTAGTTTGTTAACTGTCATAGGTTTTCCCCCAAAAGGGATCCTGGCAACTGTAGTTTCTTAATGCTGCTGGGAGACTCCCATCTAACTTCCATAATTGCAATTCCCAGAATTCCCTGGAAAGAGGAATTGAGGGTTAAACTAGTTTAAGTCTGTGGCATGGATGTGCCCAAATTCTCAATATAGCATTCTGCACATTGCTATGGTTTTCTGGATGATCATTTCTTTATTAGACCCAGACCCAGACCCAGACCCATATATTGTGTTGCTTGAGGAACAAGACAAGATGGCCTCCCCACTCATCCCATGTAAACATGGACCAGCAGCTCAGTTTGACAGGCAATGGGATATTGTCCTCCACTGCAACTGTTGGCCGCAGGGTAGCTTCAACAGGGCGTATTTTAGGGAGAGGTAGGGGAGAAATTTTATTCAGTTTGCATTTAAAGGCGAACCTACCTAATTTGCACGTTCCAAAACAATACATGAACCAAAGCACAGCCTTCCTTCAAAAACAGCACTCCTCCAAATTTTTCATTGCAATTCTCCAGTCAAGTAATGTGTGCAAAAATGCCTATTCTGGGGTAAAGTATGCACAAAACTTTAGTGAAAGTAGCAACAGCAACACATTAATTACATTTCTCTGCATTATGTTTGCAAAAAACGTGTTATATTTCTTTGCAAAACTGTGTACATTAGGCAAAATGGCATACTTTTTTCATGTTTCCTGTCTTAAATTCCGTTCTTCACATTTCCATATTAGTTTCTGGTTTAATTTGATTTTTTTAAAGAAAGTCCTCAGCAAAATCCATACATGTTTTAGTGTCAATTTCTCCTAATATACATTTTCCCCATGCGATTTTGCCTAATATACACAGTTTCACAAAGCAATTTCCCCTAATATAATGTGTTTTCACTAATATAGGCATACTTTAGTATATGCATTCTTGTAAACATGATTTGGCTGCAAAATTCAGGGAAGTGAGTGCAAATTCTGAAAGATGTCTGCGTTCGGTTTTCACATTGCTTCAGAAAGTACAGGATCAGAAACCTAACCTTTCAATATGAACCAAATCAAATTTCTCCCCAGTCTCTACTCCCTAGCAATCGGCACTAAAAGGCAAACTGGCTTTGAAACTTGGCGGAAGCAGATTACCATTAAGGCTTGATCATTAATATCTCTACAGCAGTCTCTATGCATGACACTTTCCATGTACAAACCATACATATTAAGCAGACAGGATAAAGTCTGTGGGCTTTTATTAATATTTAAAAATGGGGTTGTCATCTGACTTTTTTTAAAAAAAAGTTAAGTTGCTTATCTACCCTTTCATGATTGATTAAATGTAAATAAATTTGCATATTTTGTAGCCTCAGTTCAGGGCCCTTTTGAAATATTGCAGCCTAAGATAACTTACAATTTAATAAACAAAAGCCACTATACCGAAGACAGGTCATCTTTAATATTTTCTTTCTCATTCCGCAATACAGGAATGAAATCAACACCACCAAGAAAAAGAAACGAGTGTGCTCTTAATTCTCCGCTCCACCTATTATTTGGCGAGGGCCAGATTCAGGCAACAACCCCCTCTCCTTCAATTACTTTCCAATTAACCAGCTAAACATTTGCAGCCCCATAAAATAAAGCAGAGGTGGAAAATGCATTTGCTTTCAAATATCACTCTCATTTACCGAGTAATCCAATATGTCTACATAAAAGCAATTCTGAGTTCGGTGAGGCTATGTCCCAGGTAAGTGTCGATAGGATTGCAGCTTTATTCTCTAGCTGCACACTCAGAACTAAGCCCTACTGAGTGCAATGGGACTTGATCCCAGGTAAATGTACAGTGGTACCTCGGGTTACATATGCCTCAGGTTATAGACGCTTCAGGTTACAGACTCCGCTAACCCAGAAATAGTACCTCGGGTTAAGAACTTTGCTTCAGGATGAGAACAGAAATCATGCTCCGGCGGCGCAGCAGCAGCAGCAGGAGGCCCCATTAGCTAAAGTAGTGCTTCAGGTTAAGAACAGTTTCAGGTTAAGAACAGACCTCTGGAACGAATTAAGTACTTAACCCGAGGTACCACTGTTTACATTTGGAATGTGCTCGCTCCCTAACTTTATGGATGATGCCCATTAGACGACTTCTGTGGGGCAGGGTGACCAAGCTTTGAAAATGATCAAATGTTGTAAGCCAAAAACTTAAATTGTGGACAATATTCACCCTTTATATTAGACACTTACAATTTGAAAGGATGTTTAAAAGCGTCATATATATATTCCAAAATTCTTACTCTCCCCGCCCCACGGAATTTGATTTTCTATTTAAAAAAAAGAAGTCATGCATGTGAATTATCTGGGAGCGCTTGCTTATTTCTGATAGTTTAACACCCACAACCCAGACTGAGCTGGGCAGACATCGTTCAATCTAATTTCTCTCAGATTTCTTCCTGGTCTTTTGATTTGATTCCCCCCCCCCCCCCCGGTGCTATAGTTCTAGAAAAAGAAGGGCTGCAATTCACCATGAACTCTATCTTGATCCTCCTCCACAAAAATAGCTGTTTACTTGGCCGTTTTCCTATGCCGTGAAGGCTGAAATTTCAATTGCGTGGATCAGGGTCAAGATATCAACTGATCTGCATGAAATTTCAGATATAGCTATATAATCCCTAGTGTACCAAGATTAGACCTTTGGAGCAGGCATTTTTTTAAAAGAGTTTTTTATGAATCGCCTTAATGAACACCTCCCTTGTCATCTCATAATGGCAATGGCGCCCACCTGAGAGGAGCCTGAACTGAGTTCCAGCGAGTTCCAGCTGAAAAAAGCCCAGTCCCAACTGTTTCAAGACAGTTGGGGGGTTGGACTTTTTCTGACAGTGTCACATTCAAATCTGGTCAACCTTCCGTGGGTCACATGACGATGGTGGGCGGGGTCAAAGGCAAAAGTCAGCAGAGCAATAAATGTAAATTTTACCTTTCTTCCGAAGAATTGATGCTTTTGAATTATGGTGCTGGAGGAAACTCTTGAGAGTCCCATGGACTGCAAGAAGATCAAACCTCTCCATTCTGAAGGAAATCAGCCCTGAGTGCTCACTGGAAGGACAGATCCTGAAGCGGAGGCTCCAATACTTTGGCTACCTCATGAGAAGACAAGACTCCCTGGAAAAGACCCTGATGTTGGGAAAGATGGAGGGTACAAGGAGAAGGGGGCGACAGAGGACGAGATGGTTGGATAGTGTTTTCGAGGTTACCAGCATGAGTTTGACCAAACTGCAGGAGGCAGTGGAAGACAGGAGTGCCTGGCGCGCTCTGGTCCATGGGGTCACGAAGAGTTGGACACGACTAAATGACTAAACAACAACAAACCTTTCTTCAACAAACTAGTTTCTATGTAATGCTCTCAAACACCTTTTCCTATCCCCTTCCAGGCAAGCCAGTGGCACTACTGGGGTCAGGTCAGGGAAAACCACGAAAAGAGGGTGCAATGTAGGCCCAGTGAGCAACATGGCCCAGGGAGAGTGCCAAGGCTAGACAAGAGAGGGACAGAGGGCCACATCTTGCTCCCAGAGCAGAAGTTCCCCACTCCTGTTCTAATATGATTCATGTGAGCACGGCTGTCCCAAGACATTTTGCCACTTGAGGCAAAGCAGAAAATGGCACACACACCTGCCACCTCCATTGCCTAACATTTAATTCTGCTTTTTTCTCTGTGTGTTTTTTGTGTTTGTTATTGGTATTAGTATTTTGTACCTTTGTTGTTAGACATTATGAAGAATTTTATTGTACAGTGGTACCTCAGGTTACATACGTTTCAGGTTACATACACTTCAGGTTACATATGCTTCAGGTTACAGATTCCCCTAACCCAGAAATAGTGCTTCAGGTTAAGCATTTTGCTTCAGGATTAGAACAGAAATCATGCTCCGGTGACGCAGCAGCAGCAGGAGGTCCCATTAGCTAAAGTGGTGCTTCAGGTCAAGAACAGTCTCAGGTTAAGTACGGACCTCCGGAACGAATTAAGTACTTAACCCAAGGTACCACTGTATACTAATTGATATGCTTTCATTTATTCCTTATGACTACAGTGGATCCTCTGGATACGAATTTAATTCATTCTGGGGGTCCGTGCGCACTCCAAAAAATCTGTATCCAGAGGCGCCGCTTCTGCGCATGTGTGTGGCATGATAGAGTGCTTCTGCGCATGCGTGAGCAGTGAAACACGGAAAAATACTTCCGGGTTTGCCGCTTTCACAACCCAAAGTTTACGTTACTCGAAAGTAACATAGCCCGTGTGCTTAACGTTTGGTATATATTTTTGTAATTCTGTTGTAAGCTGCTTTGAGCTTGGTTGAACTATGAAAAGCTTGGCATGTAAGTGGATGGATGAGGGTGATTGACAACTTCAAGATCCCTCCTGCTCTTCATTCTTACATTTTCTTTATCTTTAAATCAGACTTGGGCCAGGCAACCCTTCAAACGAAGGACTATCCTCTGTGAATTAGGATGCCCATCCATCTTACCTGATGAGTTGACTCAGAACAGACCAGCTTCATAATTTCAACTGCTCTGATGTCTCTCCCGGCTCTGAACGTCTAGTGTAGCATTTTCTTCTGCTAAAAAGAAAAAAGGATGCAACATGGAGGAGAAGCAGAGGCTGCTTCTCAGCCTTATTTAATCTCACTTGTTCCACAAATGTTTGAGCATTTGTAATATTGTTCAATCCCAAGGTGCGGAACGTGAACTCCTGAGGTTGAGCAGAAACAGGCACTTGTCTCGGCACGAATTCGAAGCGGCGATGAAGCATAAATCCATCCCTCCCTTTCCCTCTGCAATATAGTAGCCATGAATCACAATGTCACGCTGAGTCGATCATAATCTAACACTTCATGCCTCAACCAACAACTTGATTTGTCAAGAGAACGGGTCTGTGAACCGCCAATAGCGTTGATTCCCATCAGGGAAGAAAAGGATAATTAAGCCCTCAGTGAGCTAATTTCATATATCTTTAAAAAGAAAAAAGAAAAAGAAAGAAACAACTTTTTGAATAACATTTGCTTTCATCTTCCAAGTAAACACAAATGAAGAAATATTGCATATGCATAAGATCATGAAAGGACCTGCTTTCCATAATACATATGATTTTTCATCGCGACACCACCTGACGCCAACGTAAACCAGGAACATTCTGGGCTTTTTGCTGCAAAATCTTCTGCAGTATTACATCTCAATTAGGCACACGGGAGCGGAAGATGTGCTGCAGTCCATGTGCTATTAAACTAGAGAAGAGAAACTTTCCTTTCAGTGGTAGAGTGCGTGCTTTGCATTGAAAGGGCCTCCCATCCAATCCTCAACAGGTAGGGCTGGAAAAAGACCCCTGCCTGAAACTCTGAACAGCCGCTACCAATCAGGGTGGACAATACTGAGCATGGTGGACCAATGGACTTACCACATTTAAGGCAGCTTCCTATACTCCTGCTTCTTCTTCTTTTTATAATAATTTTTATTGGGTTTTTTTCAAATATTTTCCATTGTAATATCCATTTTGTATACAGTGGTACCTCAGGTTAAGAACTTAATTCATTCTGGAGGTCTGTTCTTAACCTGAAACTGTTCTTAACCTGAGGTACCACTTTTGCTAATGGCGCCTCCTGCTGCTGCCGTGCCGCCGCCGCACAATTTCTTTTCTCATCCTGAAGCAAAGTTCTTAACCCGAGGTACTATTTCTGGGTTAGCGGAGTCTGTAACCTGAAACGTCTGTAACCCAAGGTACCACTGTACAATAATTCACCGTGCTAGAGAAGAAACTAAAAAATTTAAATTCTTAGTTTCTTCTCCCATTAGATTCACAAAATGTTTAGGGGTATGCATACCACTGTGTCCTCCCAGAAAAAAGCAATGGCTTTAAGAGACGATTAGACAAATTCATAGAGGAGAAGGCTATTAATTGCTCCTAGTCACGATCTTATGCTCTGCCTTCACTGTCAAATACAGTATGCTCCTGAATTCTGGTACATTAGTTGTGAATCAAAACTGGAGAATGTGCTGTTGCGCTGAGATCCTGCTTATAAGCCTCCCATGGGCATCTGCTTGGCTACTTTGGGAACAGGTCACTGGAAGAGATGGGACTTTGGCCTGACCCATCTTCCTATTTTCCGAAATGTATTTGCTTAGCTCCTGGTGGCTTCCAATGCATCCTTCTAAGGAGGGGCTGGGCACTGAGGTAGGAGAAGGCCCACAATTGACAGGTTCACTTAGCAGCAGACGATGGCAAACACATGAGATGACTGGGACAGGAAGACTCATTCCAGATCACCACCATGTGCTATACTGATTTCAACTGCTCTGTTCGTAAACTTAGCCAGTAAACAACTCTAGCATATCTCTTAAGGGCATTCCCCATACAAATAAATGTCATGCTGTTCTAATAAATGTCAAACTATTGACATCCCAAATGGAAGATGATAGAGAGCAAGTGGCCTCATTTTCCATACAAACCTTCCCACCTCTAAATCGCTGTCATTCCTGGAGATGCTGGTATTTCCCTTTGTCTTCTAAATACTCCATCTTTTCTTACCTTCTTGACAAGTCCCCATACATCTGCCTTTTCAACACTTCCCTCTTTATCCACAGCATCCAATATCCACTGCTTTCTTTCATATATATATATATGTCACTCAACACAGCTGGAGACTCGCAATGAGCATCCCGGCAGCATACAGGAAGGGTCATAGCTCAGTGGTAGAACATCTGCTTTGCATGCAGAAGGTCTCAGGTTCAATGGCTGGCATCTCTAAGTAAGGCTGAGAATGTCCCCTGTCTGAAATTCTGGCAAGCCGCTGCCCGTCAACGTAGACAATACAGAACTAAATGGATCAGTGGTCTGACTCAGTAGAAAATCTTCCTATATTCCCATTCCAGTGTCCCATCACCGTGCGGCATCACTCCCATTGGGACATTGTAGTTAAGGGTAGGAACAGCGGTGGCTGGTGGACCTTGGGCTTGGCGGGGCTACTTGGCAGCCAACAAGATTGTGTGGGCAGGGCAAGTTGCTCTTGTTTTCTCCCCTCCTTCTCTCTGGAAGAGAAACAGGGGACACTTAATGTCAGGCTTCGGCGAATCGGCTTCCTCCCCTCGTGGCAATAGATAAGAAGATCAAATGAAAGGAACCTCTTACCAGGTAGAATCTTTAATAACCACAGTGAGAGAACAAAGAACACGTCTCCTAGAAATGGTGGTGCTCTAGACACAGAAGGACCACAGATTCTTTTGGGAATCTCAGGTGAGATACCCATGCATTAGAAGTTGCTCCCAGTACCAGTCACCACATGGAAGCAGAGAAAGGTTCAGATAGTTTACTCTTGCAGAAGATAAGGCTCAGTAAAACAGTTCTGGATGTAGATACATATAGCTTGTAGGCTTTTGCAGATACAGATATATACAGATACATACAAGTACAAAGTATCTCAATGCAAGATGTAACATTGGATAGGTAAAAGGTAAAGGTACCCCTGCCTGTATGGGCCAGTCATGTCCGACTCTAGGGTTGTGCGCCCATCTCACTTAAGAGGCCGGGGGCCAGCACTGTCCGGAGACACTTCTGGGTCACGTGGCCAGCGTGACAAAGCTGCTCTGGCGAGCCAGAGCTGCACACGGAAACGCCGTTTAGCTTCCCGCTGGTAAGCGGTCCCTATTTATCTACTTGCACTTAGGGGTGCTTTCAAACTGCTAGGTGGGCAGGAACTGGGACCGAAAGATGGGAGCTCACCCCGCCACGGGGATTCGAACCGCCGACCATGCGATCAGCAAGCCCAAGGCGCTGAGGTTTTACCCACAGCGCCACCCGCGTCCCGTAACATTGGATAGGTAGCACCAAATGGCTAACTGACTAATAGATTGATAGACTAACTGCAGACCCACAGACACTACTGAGCTGACATGCATTAATCACTAAAATAGGCAGGGCCATGGGCATACCCAGGATTTTTGTTAGGGGGGCAGAACCTAAGATTTGTATTGATTCATACTGATTTAGGTGGGACAACAGCCCCCTGCCCACCCTGGCTATGCCAAGGGGTGGTGCACTGGGCCATTACCATATCAAGTGTCTTGGCTGACCTTGCACTCACAATTATCTCATCCATGGGGTAAATTATGCTCATGAAGGAAATTAACCCTTTCTTAAGTCCAGTTACTCCAACACATTCCCCATCTCTAATATTTATTTTGTGATTGTTGAGATGCTATCTAATGCAGCCCTATGGAAAGCAGTTTGAAGTGTTATGTCAACTTACTTCAACTTCTATTTAATTCCAAGCATTTGCATGCAGCATGTTTTCAAAATATTTTGAATCTTCACCAATGTCCACTTCCCACTGTACACTCCAAAGTGGCTTTTAATAGAAACGTATATCTGTATGTCTATTAGCATTCAGAAACTTTCAACTTGTAGGCTAATGCTGTTCAAAATTGCACTGCACTCCAGTCCTGCTTATCAAGGAAAATGTCTTTTGGTGGAAATTTATTTTGACATCTGTTTAAATTTTCTCCTATTTTGCCTGCAGTTAGATGTGTTTTAAAATTCCACCTGTCAAAGAAATGTTTCGGTATTTAAACTGCCAATAAGAAAAATGCAAGAATTCTAATATGACTGGAGAACTATTACCAAAGTGTGTCGATTATGGTTTTGCAGGCTAGGAGGGGGGGAAAACTGTGTCAAATCCACCTGAAATGTCACCTGTGTAAAGGTATTCTTACACACAAAAATTCATTCAAGTATGTGGGGTTGTTTTTGCAAAGTTTCAGAGGGACTGCAGTTTGCATATCAGGGATGCGGTGCACATTTTTATTTTTATTCTTATTTATTTATTCCTATTATTATTACTTTGTAAAAAAACAACAACAACCCAGCAGGAAATTGGATTATACCCACTAGCAGTACATGGCTACAATTTTAACATCTGCAAAGATCCGCATGGGAGGCATTGCTTGCGTATTTTATGTGTGCCTTATCACCAGAAGCGAGACAAAATTCTTCACCTTTCCAGCAATGCCACTTCCCTAACTTTGTGCTTGCTGTTTCTTCAGCACTTCTAGCAAAAAAAAAAAAAAAAGTTTGCAGATTCATTGATGTTACCATCAGTTACCCTCGTTTGCCAATGCCCTCACTTGCTTTCAGTGGCCAATGTGCATAATCAAATCTGGTTGCTTTCACAGCATTGTAGCAAAACCCCATTCAGTGTTTTATTCTTGACGGAGTGGAGTTGCCCGTGAATAAGAAAGCAGCAGTAGCTAGAGGGGAAACACAGCACCAAGGAAACTGAGCAAGATTAGAATATTCATCTAATCTAAGTGGTTTTTTGGGGGGAGTGGTGAGTTTCTATTTGTCCCAGCAAAATTACTAACAACAACAACAAAAATCAAAGCTGGGGATTATCTGGTGCTGCTGTAGTTATCACTGGGAGACCATGCTTATGCATTTCATCACAAAAAAAGTTTATCTTCTGGGTTACACACAAAATTCTATTTCTTGGTTTTTCATCTTCAATCAATATCTTCCATGGCACACTCATCATGTCAATAAACCAATTGCTCATAAAGGAACACGCCTAATTCCTCCTCCCCGCCTTATATTTTCAGTATTAATCTTTTCTGTGCAAACAAAGGCAATAGAAATCCAATTTTGTTAATGTCTTGGCAGATCTGGATATTGACATAAAATCCTGGAGCAAACATCATTTTGACTCAGGTGATGATTTATTATTGCATGCTATTTTTACAACAATCATTTACAAATGATAGGCTAAACAATTGTATTCTCAACGCACTGCCAGTTGGAATAAATTCCCAACCAAAAAACAATAGCGGCTGCCTTTCTTTTATGCACCAAAAATCAAGAAACGTGTGACAGTACACATTCTAGTGAAGCTAAGGAACGTTTCTGAAAGATGTCATGTTTGTGAAAGGAATTTCTTCAGAGGGAGGTTAATCAATAGCTTTCCCTATCTATACAGTAACTGGGTACCCAAGGCATTCCTCACCCAGAGAGTTTTGCATCACTCTGATTTAGTTTTGGAGAGAGTCAGATGCTTCCAAGAGACTAACCCAAATATTTTTCTTCTAGGACATGCTGCTAGTATGCCAAGCTATGGAAGAGGGCTCCTTCCTTCCCTTTCCCTAAGGCTGTAGCAAGATTCATTCCTTGCCTCCACCACATCCCATGTCCTCCAAGACATGTTTGTGGTTCTGTTTTGAGGACTAGTCAAAGCCCTCTGCAGATTGCCCCCTCTCTCTCTCTCTCTCTCTCTCTCTCTCTCTCTCTCTCTCTCTCTCTCTCCTTTTCTCAATCTTGGGTCCCCAGAAGTGGTAGGACTAAAAGGTAAAGGTAAAGCGACCCCTGACCATGAGGTCCAGTCATGGCCGACTCTGGGGTTGCAGTGCTCATCTCGCTTTATTGGCCAAGGGAGCCAGTGTACAGCTTCCAGGTCATGTGGCCAGCATGACTGAGCCGCTTCTGGCGAACCAGAGCAGCGCACAGAAACACCGTTTACCTTCCCGCCAGAGTGGTACCTATTTATCTACTTGCACTTTGACGTGCTGTCGAACTGCTAGGTGGGCAGGAGCAGGGACCGAGCAACAGGAGCTCACCCCGTCATGGGGATTCGAACCGGCGACCTTCTGATCGGCACGTCCTAGGCTCTGCGGTTTAACACACAGTGCTACCCATGTGACGCGTCTATTTTCATCAGAGAAATGTTGGAAGTTACCCAAAGTGGCTGGGGCAAGCCACTCAAATGGGTGGGGTGAGAATAATAAAATTGTTGTTGTTGTTGTTTAAGATGCTCCTATTTTCATCAGAGAAATGTGAGTGGGAATGTAAATTACCTCACAGGGTTATTGTGAAGGTAAGATGGAGGGGCGTGGGAACGAAGGTGATATGCCACCCTAAAGCTCCTTGGAAGAAAGTAGGATAGACATGTAATAAAGAAATACTTTGCTGTATTGTTTCAAAATCTGTACCATCTGCATGCATCCTGGCCTAGGGCAGAGCCTGATGGGCTCTATAAAGGACTGCTGCTGCTGCTGCTGCTGGGCAGAGAGGGCTCCATTTTGTTTTGTTTTTTGTTTAAATTGCTGGGGTTTTTTTTTACCTATGTCATTTTAGACTGTGATATTAATGCTGTATTCTTAGTTCTAGATTTTGATTTATGTGGAAATGGTTTCCCATTTGGTTGTGTGTGTTTTTTGATGTGGTTTATTTATTGTTTATGATTTTTGTAATTGTGTAAACCTTGTTATGATATAAGCCGCCTTGAGCATTGTTTTTCTGACTGTGGAAAGGCGGCATACAAATAAAAAATGGCGGTGGTGATGATCCTGGCAGTTGTTCTTTTTCTGAGAAAAATTGCCCACATTTTAACACAAAAACCTATCACCAATTAACATGTGAAGAAATGCTTGTAGGATAAACAGAAGTGCATCCCATCTATATAAATGCTAGCTAACTGCCCTTTAATCAACCCTGGAGTTTAGCTGAAGGAAGCTTTCTCAGCAGAAAACAGGCATATTATATCCCACACATCCAAGAAGTTAGTCAGCATTTTGTCACTTAGACCTAGAACATCATGGGCTTCTGTAAGACAAAGACGTAACACATAACACCCAAAATGGCACACAATATCGACTCCCTTGACATACATTTGTGGTATTACACATTTCCACCCATATCTCCAAACAACTCCCATTTTTAGCTCATGTAAAACCCTCAATTGAAATTGAAATACTTTATTGTCACTTGTACAACTTGTATACAGTGAGATGACGCGAGCACCGCCCACTCAGCTCTCTTGGTCTTAATTCCCCTCGTTTACTGACGCACACCTTCCAAACCCAAAAGTCAGTTGCCCTGTTGTTATCTTTTCATTCAGAAGCCTAACAGCCCACGGATAGAAGCTGTTCTTTACCCTGTTGGTGTGACTAATCATGCTTCTATATCTTCTGCCCGAGCGCAGGAGATCAAGAAAGTGCTGGTCAGGGTGTGAATCATCCCTGAGAATTTTCCTCACTCTCCTGAGGCAACATTCTTCCTCAATGTCATCCAGAGGATTCACGGCACAGCCCATAATATCTTGTGCTGTATTCACCAGCCTCTGTAGGCACTTCCTGTCAGTTGATGTCAAAGCAGCGTACCACACCGTGATGCAGTATGAAAGGACACTTTCTATTGTGGACCAGTAGAAGGAGATCATCAAATGTTGGTTGACATCGTTCTTTTGCAATACTCTGTGAGGAGATGGAGTCTCTGTTGGGCTTTTTTAACCACCTGGGTTGTATTGATTTTCCACGTAAGGTCTTCACTGAGATAAACTCCTAGGAATTTAAAGGAAGAGACTCTCTCCACACAGCCCTCCCCGATGTACAGCAGGGCTAGTTCTCCTCTCTTTCTCTGAAAGTCCAACACCATCTCCTTTGTCTTGCTGATATTAAGGTGCAAGTTGTTCCCTAGGCACCATGTAGATATTTTTAGGACCTCCCCTCTATACGCTGATTTGTATGCAGCAACAATGGCAACAAAGCTGAAGAAACTAAATCTGACAAACAACCGCCCTCCAGTCTGTAGTATCCTGAGCTAATTCATATCTGGAAAGCGTTGTCCTGGGTTCCTCCAATCATTCTCAGGATTTGCTCAAGATTCTTACGGAGCAGGCGAAGAAATTCAAACAGTTCTGATGTAGTGGGTGGAGGGTTGCCATCCATTGAGTGGCTTCCCCATGGCTGAGAATCTCAGACCAGCCAGAGATAGATGGGGCAGAAGCCTAGAGCTGCCAGCCAGAATCAAGGGGAAAGGTCCTAGCCAATATAAGGTGTGGGGGACACTAGTCTTGTATCTGAAGAAAGCAGACCCTCCAAGTGTCCCTATTTTCCAGGGATAGTCCCGGATTTACAGAAGCTACACTGGTTTCTGGTTTGATCCCAAAATGTCTGCTTTTCCTTAGGATGTCCCTATTCTCATCGGAGAAATGTTGGAGGGTATGGAGTCATGTTAGAAGCTGCCCAGGGCAACCCAGTCAGATGGGTGGGGTATAAAGAAAAGAAAATACAAAATAAAAAAATTGACTAGGACATCCCTGTTTTCATTGGAGAAATGTTGGAGGATATGAGAAAGATGCCGCTGTTTATTTGAATGATAATTTCACTAAGCATTTTTAAATACCATTCTAGGAGGATAGGTGGTTGTGTTTTGTAAGAATCTGAAGTTACTAGTGAGGCTAGATGAATTAGCTAGGGATAAAACTCATAACGAAGGAAAGATGGAGTCACCAGACCTTTTCAAAGCTTCCTGATGCCAATCTTACAAGTTTCCCCATTATTTAGAGTGCCTAAAAAAAGGCTCCTGTGGAGTTTAGATTAGTTCATCATTTGTCATAGCCTATGCGGGATTCAGTTAATGATGCTATTCCGGAGCATCTCTCTACAGTTCACTATGCTTCTTTCAACAGTGCCGCATGTATAGCACTGTGCTAAGGGGGCTTTGATGGGGAAGGATGACACCAAATCAGCTTTGTGCCTCCTTCCAGTTCATCCAGATTATTTCGACTTATTGGGTTGTTTCTTTCAAGGGAATTACTGTGTGGAAATCACTTCACCCATGGAATGCTCTGCATCTTGTATGGCTTCTGTTCTTTTTCTGCAGTGGGCTCCGGGGAAGCAGATGGATTGGGTGTACTCAGTTCATTATTTACATGATTTTGTTTGTTTGTAAAGAGAATGTACTACAGGCCAGTGCATGTGAGAGACTAATGAACAAATTCATTAGGAGGCCGCTATTCCCCTCACAGAGCTACAATTCTCTGAGTGGCTTAACAATCAATCCCTCTACACAGGGAACCCTCAGTCCTCGCAGCTGCTTCATTGGGGCAAGACCTACTGGGAACAGTTACTGAGATCAGTAGACCTGTGCCGTTTTGGTTTCTTTGAATAAAGAGCTAACTTCACTTCACTGACGCAATGGGTTTTTTTGTCGCTGACCTACACCTGCCTGCCGCTCCTGACAGGGATGATCTGTGGGCATGTGGAGAAGCAATCAGCTGACTGTTCTGCCATCTTGATGCAATGATTCAGTGCTCACCATGAGCCCAGTAACCCATGTGGAAATTCTCTCTTAAAAGGGGGGGGGGGGGAGAAAAGTGATGTAAAGTCAATCTTTGGTCTTGTTTATATTGAAAATAAATTCATCAGGGCTTCTCTGTTTACCCCAGATTCGTTCTGCCTTCCCCTAACAAGATGAGCTCAGCATCTAGCCGAGCAAAACAAAAGATGCGCCATTGTCTGACTTGATTGCACTTCCTCCTGTTTTACCTGAAAGAGTTTTAATTGGGGAATACGACTTTAGAGGAATCCTTTAGTGAGCCGACAAGCTCCACCTGAGATAATTAATTAAAGTATTCTTCTGAAGAATCCAGCTCTGATTGCGCTGGATTGCTATATTTAAAACAGACACACAGCCCTGAAGACCAGCATTTCGGTTGTTACCAATTAGAGGGTTGACCTTGAAATGTTCCCTCGTACGAGGTACGCTCACGCGGTATTAGTTTAAATCAATGGAATTAGCTGTAAGGCAATTCTGTAATTCTCTCACTTTGCTGATGAAACCGTCCCAGGTGGATGGAAGAAATTTACATTCCCATTTCCACTGGTGTGCTGGTTCCTTTTTGACATCATTCACATCACGGGGCTGTAAATGCATCTCATATATCTTCTAGCAAGCCCAGCGACAGAGGTTTGCACCGTTGGGTAGAACTAGGCTTTTCCACGGGCCCATCGCTTCCCCATGAGGCTGGCAGGCACTGAAGCATAAGAATATGAAACAAGCCTGCTGGATCAAGATCAATGGTCCATCTTTCTGTTCTCCCAGTGACCAACCAGATCTTTATAGGAAGCCACTGTAAGCAGAAAATAATAGGAAAAGAGACAGTCTCTCAGATATTGAGGATTTTTGGTAGGTTTGCAGAAAGGCTGTAAGAAGCACTGGCAGGGACAGTGGCATCCATGTGTGCCACGCTGACAACTCCTGCTATATATCATTACTAAATGAGATTTTTTGCCAGTTTAGGCTGGCCGGTGGTTAAACTGAACACATTTTTTTGTCCTGCAGACCTCTCTAGCATACCAAAATGTGCTTGATCACTGCTCTTTGCCTTTTAACACCCAATGAGCAAATCCATTAAACGCTGGAGGTGGGGACAACTCTGCAGGGAGGTAGATGAGATGGCTTCCAAAGTCTCGGATTATTAGCTACGATCCTATGCAATGCTCCCTGTTATAGCGGGTTCTTCGTACACACAAGGGAATGGTCCTTCCCTCCTTCAAAGAAAAAAAAGCAAACCACCACCTTTGTGAGCATAGATAGCCCGCAGTATAGAAAACTCCAAGCAGTTATCGTTGACATAAATCTAGCATGGTGATTTAAAGGCCGAGTTCAAAATCTTCAAGTTCCTCTCTCCACTTTTCGATGGCACTGCCATCTATTAAAGTGAGGCAATATGATTTAAAGTTGATGCTGCCACGTTAGCGATCCATCACCTGATTTAGAGCAGGTCCTTTGGGTTATAGTGCTGTTGATGTCGCACTTTAGTTTCTAATATTGTCTAATCCAATGGAAAGTATCCACCTACCCCTAATTTTTATGCGGAGGCTGCAACTCAGGTAGCCACCCAGTGTCTGATCCTTGCAAGAAACGCAGAGGCCTGCAGCGGTGTTTTAAATTGAACGCTTGCTCCCAGTTTGCAGGAAGAGAAATTACTGCAGAGGGGCATGAGGAATTTCGATAGTGCGTTACTCCAGTGCAAATCTAGACTAGCACTACTAAAATGAGTAGATTTATAAGAACAGAGGCCAGACTTTGTCCTAGGGCAAAGCACATTTAGTATTTCTGGTTGAATTATTCAAAAGTGAGTGCAGAAGAAGTCAGCTAGCCATATTGTACCTTTTCCCAAAGGGTTATGGTGGGAACTATATGATAAGTATTTATGAAAGCTAGGAGGTTTAGAAACCTGAATAGTCTTGCTATTTAAATAATAATTTCAGTTTTTTGTGTTAATTTGTTATTACTCAACTGTCTTGTTAAACAATCAAATTGCCATGAAATACAAAGCCAGAAAATTTGAACCGTTGTGTCACTGGTTTGTCATTTAAAAAAAAATTCTGCATGAAAATCTGTACACATTTTTGGTGCCAATTTCTTCTCATGTGTGGAGTTGTAGGCAGTTGGGTCATAAATGTGTATACTAGTGGGGAGTGTCAGGTGCTTTGTAGAAACCAAAGTATATTGTGATTATATGGATAGTGCAATTTCTTAGTCTGGACCTATCATGCCAAGAAGTGAACAAAGTCATACCAAATTCATGTTTTGATCAGCCATCCTGAATCAAAATGGCACCTGACATTCAAATGTCAATGAAGACTGTCTTATGCAAAGACTGGCAATGATATCACAAGAGGTGGCTGAATCTGTGCCAAAAAAGGTCATACCACAGTGGTGTTCCAATCTGCCATCTTGATTCAAAATGGTGCCCAGCATCTGAACGGTGACAAAGTCTGCTATTCCCAGTGCTATTTTTCTAGAAAAAGAAATGTCCTTCTGCTGAGTTTAACAATGCCATCTCAAGAGGATGCTGAAAATGTCAGACCAAAGAGACATTTGGGTCTGCTATTTGGTAAGCTGGCATTTTCTGTTTCATTGTGTTGTATTGATACTTATTACTTATAATCTTATGCAAACTGCTTTGTGAAGTCTGCCTGGAAAAGTGGTATAAAATACCTTATATCTGGAGTGGGAAGATGCAGCCTTGTAGATAATGTTGGACAATAACTCCCAGTGTAGGCTGGAGTTCAACAACATTTGAAGGACCGAAGTTCCTTGCTTTCAATCAATTAAACTCAAAGTAAAGCTACCTTATGTGTTCCAGTCTTGACACCTATTTCATCTTCACATATGCACCATCAAGCCCAAAACAATATATGTATTTATTATCTTTATAAAAAATATGGTGGAAAACAACAGATTAACTGCTTGCTTATGCAAACGGCATAGAAAAAATTCTAAAGTGATAAGTGGAGCAACAGGATGAACTCAATAATGCAAAAATGAGAAACTGAGAGCAAATGCATCTGAGAGATTCATCCTTCACTCTCAAATTTGTTCCCAAATGGGCAAAGGGAAATGGAAGGCCTATAGCATTCGGCACTTCTCATGGGAACAGAAAGGGAGGCAAGATTTCAGAGTGACTCACAGAACAAATCTCTTGAGGTTATTAACAGCAAGCTGCAGGTTGATTAAGGAAGGAAATAATGAATTATGTCCAGGCCAACAGTGCAGGAGAGAGTGTGAAAGCAAAAAAGCACCTGAATGCAGCCAAAATGACATACACAAGACCTCTCCTGTCACTAAAACCTGCTTTGCTTCAGCAAAGCTATGGGCTTTATTTATTTATTTATTTATTTATTTATTTATTTATTTATTTTTGTACAACCCCTCCCATCTTTTTAAAAAATAACTTTTTAAAAAATATCTGTTTTAAAAATAACACTTACAGAGAAGTAAGTGCTTCAGACAATGCAGATATTTATCTTATCTGTTTATAAAAAAATATTTCTATACAGCTACATCATAAAACACCAGGACTGTTCACAATAATGCAACACCATAGAAAGCAATAGAAGTAATCACTCAAGCACAATTCAAAGTGTTGGTGCTGACCTTTAAAGCCCTAAATATCCTTGGCATAGTATACCTGAAGGAGTGTCTCTACCTCCATCGTTCTGCCCGGACACTGAGGTCCAGCGCCGAGGGCCTTCTGGCGGTTCCCTCACTGCGAGAACTGAGGTTACAGGAAACCAGGCAGAGGGCCTTCTCAGTAGTGGCACCTGCCCTATGGAACACCCTACCATCAGATGTTAAGGAAATAAACAACTACCTGATGTTTAAAAGACATCTGAAGGTAGCTCTGATTAGAGAAATTTTTTAATGACTGATGTTTTAATGTATTTTTAATCTTTTGTTGGAAGCCACCCAGAGTGGCTGGGGAAACCCAGCCAGATGGGTGGGGTATAAATAAATTATTATTTTTATTATTATTATTGGAATTCCTTCCACATTTAACAGCTGCAAAGGCCAGCTGGCATAAAAGGGTCTTTGAGAAACTCAAAAGTGAGGTGCCCGCCACATCTGTGATGGAAGACAGTTCCACAGGAACCTTCCTGCTGGAGTGTTACCTATTTATCTACTTGCACTTTGATGTGCTTTCGAACTGCTAGGTTGGCAGGAGCAGGGACTGAGCAACGGGAGCTCACCCCGTCACGGGGATTTGAACCGCCAATCTTCTGATCGGCAAGTCCTAGGCTCCGTGGTTTAACCCACAGCACCACCCACGTCCCAGTACACGGGTAGGCGAGTCTAAAAGGCCCGAGACACAAATTTTCATGGCCCTCTAGCAGCTATGGTGGTTCATTCACCAGAAGTAATGTATTTAATGTTAACTCTGGAAGTGTATACTTGTTTCTGACCAAACTAAGCCTTGTGATGTGTGCTCTCCCTCTCCCTCTCCCTCTCCCTCTCCCCCCCTCTCTCTCGTTAAATAAATAATTTGCCTGCAATGCCTTTAACCCTTGTCTTGCCTATGTATCACTCAGATGTACACATGGAAGATTCTGACAGAAACCGAAACCTGAATTTGTGATTTCCATCTGGCAGTGAGGCCTAGGACACCTGTGAACATCTGAAGAAAGCTGTTGCATCTCCTCTGAACCTTCTCTTCTCCAGATTTATCGTACAAGGTGCCAATGGTCTCCATATTCCCTCTCTCCTGTGGAATCATCTGTCGTATCTGACTTCCTGTTTCCTACTTCCAGGGGGTGAATTCCAGTGGCGTAGCGTGGGGGGTGCAGGGGGGGCCGGCTGCACCGGGCGCAACATCTGGGGGTTAGGGTTAGGGGGCGCAAATCCACTGGTTAGGGGGCGCAAATCCACGGGTTAGGGGGTGCAAATTACTTGCCTTGCCCCGGGTGCTGACAACCCACGCTACGCCACTGGTGAATTCTCCTATAAAGTTAACTTAATGGTGCTTTGATTGAATAGGAGATAGCTGGAAATAGCTCCAGATATCACTTTCTTCGTACTTCTTGGCCTTTGTCTTCCCCTGTTCTCTTGTATAAAAGTGGTACTATCACCTCTTTTAAATGTTTGGCTTCTGCAGCTCTTAGCTTCTTTGGCAACGCCTCGGATTCTTTCCCTTTCTTGAGATGCGTTTTGGGAGCTGTAGCAGGAGTCTTTGTGTGAACCATTCCTGCCAAAACCATCTCCAAGTTTAGCCTCCCTGTGTGCCTCTGAGTCTTGCTGTCTCTTTCTTCTTTCCCCATTGTTAACGGCCGCCCGGTTGATGGAGAGAGGACAATGCAACTCGTCTTCCGTGTCTTTCATCCTAAACATCCAGGTTGGCTCTGTGCAATGATTACTTGATTTTATTTATTTCTTTATTTTTTAATATAAAAAAACACCCTCTTTCTGTAGGCTCTGCTGCAGTAGATCATTTTCAGTAGCCATTTTTAGAACACTCCTGTCTCCTGTTGCTGATGCTTCAGTTGTGCCAGAACCAAAAAAGAATGAAAAAAAAAACCACCCTTATTACTGTACTTGCATCAAATGAGTTGAAGATTTCAGTACCTCAACACCGGTAACAGGGAATTCCAGGTGCATTGCTTAATTCTTTTTTCATATCATTTTTATTTCCAAAAACATTAAAAAGCATTGATCATCATATACAATTTTTAATCATACAAAGTTTCTTCTTGACTTCACACCCCTCCCTAACAGATTTTTTTTACTCCTTTTTATTAGCTGTTTTATAACACACATATTTTTATTGCTAAATCCTACTACTATTAAATCTTTCAGTAATCCACTGCTTATATTTCAAATCCTGCCAGTGACTTCATCTATGGGTGATAATTTGATAGGTAATCCAACAGTGGACTCCATTCTTCCTTAAACACTTTATCATTATGTTCTCTTAATCTGGCAGTTAATTTCGCCATTTTGGCATAGTCTATCAGTTTTATAAGCTTTTCCTCCTTAGCTGGTAATCCTTTTTCCTTCCACTTATGTGCATATAAAGTTCTAACTGCTGTTGTCACATACATAAGTAAACTAGACTGAGGTATGTAGTCGTGTTGGTCTGATGCAGTCGAAATAAATAAGTAAGTAAATAAATAAATAAATTGCCCACCACACCTTAAAGGTAAAGGGACCCCTGACTGTTAGGTCCAGTCGTGGCGGACTCTGGGGTTGCGGTGCTCATCTCGCTTTATTGGCCAAGGGAGCCAGTGTACAGCTTCTGGGTCATGTGGCCAGCATGACTAAGCCGCTTCTGGCAAAATCAGAGCTGTGCACGGAAACGCATTTACCTTCCCACTGGAGTGGTACCTATTTATCTACTTGCACTTTGACGTGCTTTCGAACTGCTAGGTTGGCAGGAACAGGGACTAAGCAACGGGAGCTCACCCCATTGTGGGGATTCGAACCGCCGACCTTCTGATCAGCAAGCTCTAGGCTCTGTGGTTTAGACCACAGCTCCACCCACATCCCTCCACTAGCACCTTAAAGACCAACTAAGTTTGTTCTGTGTACATTGGTACCTCTGGTTACATACTTAATTCATTCCGCAGGTCCGTTCTTAAACTGAAACTGTTCTTAACCTGAAGCACCACTTTAGCTAATGGGGCCTCCTGCTGCTGCCGGAGCATGATTTCTGTTCTCATCCTGAAGCAAAGTTCTTAACCAGAGGTACTATTTCTGGGTTAGTGGAGTCTGTAACCTGAAGCGTATGTAACCCGAGGTACCACTGCATAAGCTTTCGCATGCATGCACACTTCTTCAGATACACTGAAACAGAAGTCACCAGACCCATTTATATAGTCGGAGGGTGGGGTGGGGGTTTTCTCAGGAGGGTAGTAGGAGATGGGTGATTGACTCAATGGATATGATAAACCTGTTGACGACTGTTAACTACTCCAATTAGTCCTACAGGAAAAAGCAAGGGATAGAAAAACCCTACCCCATGTTTGCGCACATGTGGATTGCAATTCAGCACTTCTGCGCATGCGCAAAATGCGATCTAGCACGTCTGCACATGCGCGGCTGCTGAAACCCGGATGTAACTCGTTCCGGTACTTCCGGGTTTCGGCAGGTCTGTAACCCGAAAAAATGCAACCTGAAGCATTTGTAACCCGAGGTATGACTGTGATGGGAGAGGAGGAAGAGGCAGAGCTGACACATTATCACTAGAAAGCATTCCAGACCCACCATCTCCCAGAACCTGGTGAGCCTTGAAAGCAGTAGACCAAAGGGCTTAGAAGCAAAGGGCCCTTGGCACCACCCGTAGAAGGGATGACGAATAAGGAAGTGGGAGAAGGGGAGGGGAGATTTACTCAGAGCAATGCCATTATTCCAAGGCCACATTCCCAAGCCTCTCTCTGTGAATATTGAATAAAAGCAGATGGTAAGGACTCCAGTATATCTGAAGGAGCATCTCCACCTCCATCATTCTATCTGGACACTGAGGTCCAGCTCCCAGGGCCTTCTGGCAGCTCCCTCACTGTGAGAAGCCAAGTTACAGGGAACCAGGCAGAGGGCCTTCTTGGTAGTGGCGCCCGCCCTGTGGAACGCCCTCCCACTAGATGTCAAAGAGAACAACTACTACCAAACTTTTAGAAGACATCTGAAGGCAGCCCTCTTGAGGGAAGCTTTTAATGTTTGATGTATTACTGTATTTTAATATATGGTTGTAGAGAGTGGCTGGAGAGGCCCAGCCAGATGGGCGGGGTATAAAAAATTATTATTATTATTATTATTATTATTATTATTATTATTATTATTACTACTATTACTATTATTACTATTATTTCCCTTGGCTTGTCCATTCCTGGCAACCTGCTGTGGGGGTTGGTTCCTCTGCTGCCTGACAGAAGCATGATCACAGTTCAAAGACACATTCCAGGCAGGCATAAGGAATTGAGGGGAATGTGGAGTAGAGCCAGCAAAGAGTGTAGCCTAGATTTTGAGAGAGAAGCCACATTCAGCCCTCGAGGCTGAGATTCAACACGCCTGGTTTAGATGTAAAAAAAACAACAACCCCCAAACCCACCAGTAACATTGTAGGCTTCTTTCATGATGACTGTGTGTGATCATAAATGTTCTTACTAACCCAGGAACATAGGACCATTGGTCCACATAGCTCAGTATTGTCCACATTGACTTGAAGCAGCTATCCGGGATTTCAGCCTACCTGGAGAGTCAAGCAAAGCAGATGCTATGCCACTGAGCTATAGCCTTATGCCATAAAGGCCTTATCCTATTCTAGACAGCAAGCCCCGATGGGCTTACTTACGTGTAAACATGTATACCACGATTGGGCAGTAAGGCTGCTATAAAAAACAGGCTTGGTAGGGAGTAAGTCATATCGACCTCAGCTTATTTAGGGTTTCATAGCAAAAGTCATGATTGTCTCCAGGAAAACAAATGTTATCGGGGGGAACAGAAAAAAATATTGCAAGAAGCAAAGGACAAGAGGAATGAAAACAGTTGTTTGCCAGGATCAAAGCGAATGTATTCATCTATATTTAATAAGAGTGATTTCGAAGTAAGGCCGTTTGATTTGGCTCATCTGTACAGGGGAATGTACCTGTTGCCTTAAAAGAGAGAATGACAAACAAAGTCAAATGAGGACATGAAAGTAAATATCATAAACTCTTTCTATAGCGATTGACACTTCTGAGTATTACTACACTGTGAACTGGCTTGATAAATGTTCTGTTTCCTTAAGAAACCAGCGGGAACTGCATACTTGCCAACGTTCTTACCTATGGATCCAGGACATCAAAATACCTGGGGCAGAAGGGACAGGGGGGAGTAATGGCTCCGATGGCAGCATCTCTTCTTTCCTATGCTAGTTTATAGCACATAGGAAAGCCACATAGGAGGGCCTGACCTGGGGACAGAAGCAACAGAGAGAAAGAGGCATCACCTCACCTCCACTGTGCTCTGGTGGGTCAGAACTGGTCCAGCACGGGCCCAGAACCATCAGGCCACAGCTTGTCAGGGACTGGACTCAAGAGGGCGAGACAGATGAGGAGTGGTGGAGATCACACACACCCTTCTCCTGACACGGCAGGAGAAGAACAAGGCAGCATTGAATTATAGCAGGGGTTAGAGGGGGATGAGGAAGGACACAGCTCAGAGAGGGACGAATAAAATAGTTGGGAAGTGTTAGAAGAAGAGGGGGATTGTGACAGAGCAGCCAACTGACACGATGTCACTGGAGAGTATTTCTGATTGGGGTGGAGAAAGAGGGGCAGTGGGGGCGGTTCGCCCTGGGTGTCATCACTGAGGGGGGGGTGACATTTGGCACACCGCTCACCCGCGACTCCCAAGCCTACCCCGAGCCATCGGAGGAAGGGACAGAGCTGCGCCGCCTTGCCGGCGGCCTTCTCCCCTTCCTCCTTCATTTTGACAACTTGGGGGAGGCTTGGGAGTCGCCGGTGGGCAGTGAGCCATTGCCCCCTACTCCTGCAAAGTGGCATGCCCCCCCCCCACACACCCAGGAAGCAGCCCGCCATGAGCAGCTCATCCTGCTCCTGGGTGCACAGCACATTCACCACTCCTGGTGCCGGAGCAGCTAGCTCCGCCTCTGTTTCTGATCCCCCTTCTCCCAGAATTTGGCGTTCATTAAGGGTGCAGGAACAACGGAATCAGAGACATTTGGCCACAAGCAGCCATCGTAAGGGGAGATGTTGTTGCTAGGAAAGAGGGAGGAGGAGCCCAGTTTGGAGCAACTCAATAAACAAATGAGACGTAACCGGCTGTGTTCTTAGATAAGTAAGATATACTATTCATAGTATCAAATTGTTAATTTCAACCAAAGTAACTCATAAAGTTAAACAAACGAACAAAGTAGAAGACCCAGTGGATCAGATCATTCTATAGTCAGTTCATGTATAAGGTCCATCCGTGTAATGGTGTCCATGAGTATTCATGTATTCTTTACATGACCATAGGTTTGTTTGTTGTTGCTTTGTCGGTTTGGAGCAATGCCACGTTAAGGCTTGTTGCGTTCTTATGTCTCACACTATTAGGTAAAGGTAAAGGGACCCCTGCCCATTAGGTCCAGTCTTGGCAGACTCTGGGGTTGCAGTGCTCATCTCGCTTTATTGGCCGAGGGAGCCGGCGTACAGCTTATGGGTCATGTGGCCAGCATGACTAAGCTGCTTCTGGTGAACCAGAGCAGCGCACAGAAATGCCGTTTACCTTCCCGCCGGAGCAGTACCTATTTATCTACTTGCACTTTGACGTGCTTTCGAACTGCTAGGTGAACAGGAGCAGGGACCGAGCAACGGGAGCTCACGCCGTCATGGGGATTCGAACCGCCGACCTTCTGATCGGCAAGTCCTAGGTTCTGTGGTTTAACCCACAGCGCCACCTGCATCCACTCTCACTATTAGGACTCATTAAAAAGGACTCTCCTTATTTTCTCTCCTCTTGCTGCAACCGGAGGAGGAATGGCTTTCCCGAAGCCTTGGCAGAGCCCTGACACAGCTCCACTCCCAGATCAGGCCCAGGAGAGGAGGCGCGATGGCAGCATTGCCGTGCCTCTCCTCCACTGTGCTGGCCCTGAGACGCCAGGCCACAGCTCCACTTCTGAGGCAGGCCTGACCTGGGGACACAGAAGCAGCTGAGTGGTGGCAGCGCCATCACCACACCTCTCCTCTGCTGGGTTCCAGCATTCAAGGGAGGTGAGGACAGCCCCTGAGGGGAGATCATCCTCACAGCACCAGCCATGCCAGTGGCTTCTGCAGTGGGAGGGCTGGAGGTGCTGGTTCCAGCATATCACTGGGGCTGGGCTTCGGCAGTCGCAGCCTCCTCTCTTCCAACCGCTCTCCAGCAGATGCTATGAGCCACAAAAGGCCTGCAGCAGAGGCCATGGAAAGGTTCTGTTGGCTCATCCTCATCTCCGAGCTTAGTGACAGTTCTGGAGGGAGAAAGTAAGACTTTCCCGGATCCAAATGGAAGCCAGGAATGCTTCTCTGAATCTGGGATGCCCTGGTAAAATCAGGGTGGTTGGAGGGTCTGGGACTGTAAGAAAGGCCAGAGCTCTCTAACAGGGACTGCACTACCACCACACTCCTATACCAAGACACTTTGAGGGGAAGCCATGATAGTTGCATTTTTTATTATTATTATTATTATTATTATTATTATTATTATTATTATTATTATTATTATTACATTTATACCCTGCCCTCCCCGGCCAAAACCGGGCTCAGAGTGGCTAACATCAAATATATTACTCATTACCATAAAATCAAGCAATCAATTAAAATACATCTTAAAATCAAGTCAGAATCAAAGTGAAATCCAATCAGATGACAACCCGTGAAGTAGGAATGAGGACCTTAAATGCTCACCAGGCCTAACTCTTTATACTGATCTTATATATTATAATACACACACACACACACACACACACACACAGATATTACATTTACTGATATATATATATATATATATATATATATATATATATATATATATACCTAGTAGTCTGGCACACAGTGTTTCTTGGGAATTCTAAGGCACCCCAAATTTGGTGCAGTTTTGAAACCAGTGGTTAAAATCCATTGTTATGTACTGAAGTTATCACCCTGGGCCAGCAGGGGGATACTGTAGATAGTTTTCACTCAGGTCCACCTCAGTTATTTTAGGCGGGAAACCCTGGGTTGTTGTTGCTACAATGTTGACAGCCGGCTGCCTATAAAAGCAGGCCGGCTGAGCTGTTTGCTGTTCAGTTCTGTCCAGCATACAAATAAAGAGCTGCTCTGGAGAAATCGCTGTGTCGTCTGCTATGTTTGCCCACAACCTAAAATCCATGATGTTTTGAAAGGTCCAGTCTGCCATTTTGATTCAAAATGGTGTCCACTTGCATCCAAACATGGATGTAAACCAGCTGGTTTGACTCAGCAACCAACATGTGACATTTGGTTACGGTATCTTAAGAGGTGCCCGAATGCATAGCAAACAGACAAGCAACTTTGCGAAATAGATGTGTTCTGCTTTCTAACGACTGTGCTGCATTAAACATGGGGTTGCCTTTGAAGACTGCTCAGAAACTGCTGTAACGTTGACATAACTGATAGGATGCTAAGTAGAGCCTATTAACTAGCAAAACACCAGGCTAGGGCTTCAACAGCTGCCTCCAAAGTGTTGGTGCATATATTGAAATGAGATGCGAGTACCTGAAGGATTGTATAGTTCGGATTTAGCCTGCCTGTGTGCTGGGGGTTGGGAAATCTGTCAGTTACGCATGCTTTCTTTTTTTCCAATCATAAGCTCACTTCTCCCCATTTGCACATCAGTTTGCAAATTTTATTTATTAAAAAGATCATCATGAAAATTCACCATTTTTTTAGTGTGAATTTCCCCAAATACAGTATATGCATTTGTATGCAATTCCACTTAAGATGCACATTCTCACACAGCAATTCCCCCTAATATGCGCATATTTGTATATGTCCACGAAGACATGCATTTAAAGGCATGCTTTACCCCAGTATATGCATTTATGTTACACATTGCTTGACCGGGGAACTGCATTGGAAAATGTGGAGAATTCTGAATTTTGAAAAATGGCTGTGTTCTTGGTTCTTGTAATTGTTTCAGAAGGGGCAGTTGAGGCAGGTTTGCCTTTAGACGTGAAACTGAACTGAATTCCTTCCCCGTCCCTGCTATGCACTTATTATTTGCAAAGTGACTTGAATAACTAGGTATTGTAGTAAAGAGATACAGTTCTGCCAAATGGCCGTACAATCTAAATTAGACACTAAAGTACCAGAAATTGAACTAAAACACCAAAAGGGCCTAAGAACTGGAAGATAAGGGTGTGAAGGCTAAAAACAATTACACTTCGGCTAGCTGAAATAAATGAGTCTTAAGGGGTTTGCTTTAAGGAACAATGAACCGAATCAACAAAATTGGTATCATCTGATAAAGAAGAGCTTTGTAGCGTAGTAATTTTTTTTGGGGGGGGAGAGAGAGATGAGCTAAAGAGAAACCAAAACATGGAGATAAACAAGCAACAAGGTGGCACAGGGGAAAGAGAAAATCCAGGCTGTATTCACACCATGCATTTAAATCACATGACTTCCCCCAATGTATGCTGGGAACTGTAGTTTGTTAAGGATGCTGATGCCCTCCAGATGTCTTCTACCACCCTAGCCAGCATGGTCTCAATAGTCAAGGGTAAGGGGAGTTGTAATCCAAAACATCTGGAACATGCCAGACTGGGGGAGGCTGCTCTAGAGCTTTAATGAGCAGCAAGCTGATTCCATCCATCTTTTCCCCACAGCCATTGTGTGGAAGCAAATTTGTGAGCAACTGAATTAATAGTCATGAAGGTAAGTCTCTCTTGAGCCTGGAATGCATATGCATTTTTATCATACCCCATATTTGTATTCATCATTTCCCTTTTAATATTAATGCCTTCCAACTGTTTATTGAGTATCACTTGCTAGGTTGCTGAGTTGGGTTCCCCCCCTTCCCCCCCCCAAGACTAAATAAAATCTATTAATAAAATTCATTGATTAACATGTTAAATATTAAAGTCATCTTTCATCGGCATAAAAGGAAAGCAGCAATGCCAAAGCTTTATTATGCTAAAGGAAATGTTTTCATGGGGATGTGCACCCTAAGGAACAATGTCTATTTAATTACTAAAGAATAATCTCCATCTGGTAGGCTTCATCTTCCCCAGTTTCTACTCAAACAAGTCTCCAGATAATCTTTGAAATAGTCTCCTTAACCACGTCGGGGTTTCCAAGGTTATTAGTTGTAATTGTGTTGCATGATCAAGGGAGTTTTGTTTAGTGAGTTGTAGGAAGCAATGCCATTATTAGCTGATAATTGTGAACAATCTCTGACAATGTATAGCAGCAACTATGGCTCCAGCCAGTGACATTTCATTCTTCTTCTTGCAGGTTTGATCTGCCACATTAAGAGGCGAGAAGGGGAGGGAAGATCAAATGAATCAACCAGCTATACATTTCATACGTTTCCCAGAACAATCAGAGGCAATGACATATATTTAGACATAATTAGCACCTTTCTTTTCTCTAGATAGGAAGACAAAGCTTATATTAAGTGACAAATTCAGGTCCCCTTGTATTAATTAGTGCAACAATGAAGCAGATATTGATTAAAGCTACTGAGCCAAGTTTGTGGGAAACTATTTAGTGAGATTTGGTGGATTGGGGGCAAGAAAGAGGCCAAAAGGAGAGATGTGTAGACCCCTAGTTTCAACTCAGATTCATAGATTTACCTTTCAACAAGGCCTCAGGAGGAACGACGAAAGCCACTACAGGCAATCATGTCTGGGAACAGTTGCAATAGCATCCCAGTGGCGGGAGAAAACAAGCTTGTTCCATCCTCCTTGTGACAGAGACATCCTTAAGATTAGAAAAATGAGAAACTAAAAATGATGGATCTCTTCATCCATACAAACAACATCCAGGTTTGGAGAACTGACCTTCCAGATTTTGCCAGACTACAACCTCCATCTTCCCTGGTCATTGCCCTTTCTTGCTGGAGCTGATGAGAGTTGTAGTTCAGCGATATCCGGAGGGTCAAATGTTCCCCACAATTGCACTAAATTCTTAGAAAGTGCAGAGCCAGAGAAACTGTTACTGCCTGATATTTTCCAAATGCTTAAATTAGCTCTTTATTTCCTTCTCTGATGACATTTGCAGACCTGGAATATTATGAGGGTGAATTAGATCAGGGCACTAAAACTATTATTATTGTTGTTCTTTATTTGATTTATATCCCGCTCTTCCTCCCAAATTACTCTTTAAATAATGCCATGTATTATCACAGGCAATTATTGTTCTTCCCAGGCGGTAATTTGGACTTTGGTGTTGTTACAGTATAACATTGCTGGAAGAGTGTAATCATTCCTCATTAGCCTCACTCTTTAAATGTCATGCATGGATTTAGAAGTAGTGAGAGAAGGCAAAACAAAGATTGTTTTGGTCCAAACACACAATCAAATCAGTTCAGGAGCAGTCAGCTGATGGCAGTAGCAAGGAGAGTTTTCGGAGCGGAGGAAACCAAATAAATGTACACTTGAAAAATCACAGTAGTGGGGAGCCACTATGACAGCGCTCAGTCTTGCTTGACACTGTGCTGCAACTTTCACCCCTTCTTAAAAATGAGTGGGGGAGAGTCAAACTATGTGGTTAAAAAATCCCCCCAGTGAACATTCGGGCAATTAACTTGACCAAGACTATATTGCTGGAACCTAACACCATATTAGGCAGCAACCTAAGAAGCAGAGACTTCACCTTGCCAACCAAGGTCTGTATAGTTAAAGCTATGGTTTTCCCAGTAGTGATGTATGGAAGTGAGAGCTGGACCATAAAGAAGGCTGATTGCCGAAGAATTTATGCTTTTGAATTATGGTGCTGGAGGAGACTCTGGAGAGTCCCATGGACTGCAGGAAGATCAAACGCATCCATTCTTAAGGAAATCAGCCCTGAGTGCTCACTGGAAGGGCAGATCCTGAAGCTGAGGCTCCAATACTTTGGCCACCTCGTGAGAAGAGAAGACTCCCTGGAAAAGACCCTGATGTTGGGTAAGATGGAGGGCACAAGGAGAAGGGGACAACAGAGGATGAGATGGTTGGACAGTGTTCTTGAAGCTACCAGCATGAGTTTGACCAAACTGCGGGAGGCAGTGCCTGGCGTGCTCTGGTCCATGGGGTCACGAAGAGTCGGACACGACTAAACGACTAAACAACAACAACACCATATTGGATACAGACTAGTTGATTCACAGCATGTAATTTCATTCTGGATCAGTAATAGTCAAGTTTCTCCATCCTTTACTCTGTTCACAACTTATATTCAATGAGCGTACAGTCTGTGTACACTGAGCCATACAAATCAACAAGTGATTTTTCACACCAAAACTTGTACATGTGACAGCTCACACTGAATGCCGGACTTCAGCTACCCTGACCTTTGGCCATGCTGACTAGGTCTGACACGAGTTGGAGGCCAACAGCATCTGGAAAGCTTCAGCAGAAGTGGATTGGGGGCAGTGTGACTGGCTCTGCTGCACTGGGAGCCAACACCAGAGGGCGCTGCAGGGTTTCGGAATGATATCCTTATGAATTCAGCAGAACAGAAGGTGTTGGATTTTGGCCTCACATAGGATACCGCTGAAATTCTAAAGTCTACTACTTGTCTCACAGTCCTCCTCCCTAAACTAATGACATTCCTTCCTTCCCAGCAGACTAGCTGTAAAGTCCGTAAATGGCCCGACACTTAAAAAGTGTTTCTTTAGCTTCCATTGTTAAGAAAGCAGAGCTTGAGGTAAGGTCAATTCATTTGATTGTGAACTTGACCCAAGCTAAAGAAAGGTTAAAAGGTAAAGGACCCCTGGATGGTTAATTCCAGTCAAAGGCGACTATGGGGTTGCGGTGGTCATCTCGCTTCAGGCTGAGGGATGCAGCATTTGTCCACAGACAGCTTTCCCGCTCATGTGGCCAGCAGGACTAAACTGCTTCTGGTGCAATGGAACATCGTGACAGAAACCAGAGAGCACGGAAATGCAATTTACCTTCCTGCCACAGCGGTACCTATTTATTTACTTGTACTGGTGTGCTTTCAAAGTGATAGGTTGGCAGGAGCTGGGACCGAGCAACAGGAGCTCACTCCATTGTGGGGATTCAAACCACCAACCTTCTGATCGGCAAGCCTAAGAGGCTCAGTGGTTTAGACCACATCACCACCTGCGTCCCAACCATACTCTGACAGGCCTGGGTTGTCTCAAGCCCCAAATGAGTTTGTCCTCCATTCTACCTATGGAGATTGCTTCTAACAATTAAAGGTAGAGCTGGGAAAGTAAGTGTGTGGGTGTGTAAATCCTCTTCATCTAGAGTTGCCTTCTACAACCCTAGCACCCATCAGATATTTTGAACCATAAACTCCAGTCAGCACCTTCAGTGATATAAGGGATGTTTGGGCCAATTATTGAAAAACATCTGTAAGCTACATGGGTGTTAAAAGCTGGGCTAGAGAGGTTCTTGTATCATATGATTCCCTGCATTTTTTTGTTTGGGAACTCTATAGGGCAATCAATCTCCATCTTGATTAAAAAAAAAATGTGATCAACAAAGGGTCTTTCAGAACCACATAAGATTAAGAGATCCTGACTAGTTTAACACAAACTGAGATGGCAAAGGAAACAGCTAAGACATATTTATGCTATTTTTAGAAATGTTCTTTCTTTTTCTACTTTGAAATGGCATGTAAATTCTGATTTTCCTCTATTAGACTCGGCATCATTTTCAGAGCCGTATATAACAAGGCATTTTTCAAGTCTCAACATCGTTTTTAGTTTCTTTGTTTAAAAAGGTTTTTTTTTAAGTCTTAACTCAAGGATATACAGGTGGTGGGTAATTTTGACTTCTATGAGAATGGATTGCTTACAAAAGACAAACAGCTTTTATAAATATCTATGATGTGCTGGAGGGGGGGGGGTATAATCTGTTTTTGGAGAGTTTTACCTAAAGCCCCACCTGCACTATGCGTTTAAAGCAATATAATAGCACTTCAAACAATCACGGCTTCTGACAAAGAATGCAGGGAACTTCAGTTTGTTAAGGGAGCTGAGAGCTAGTAGGACATTTTGCAAGGCATTCCTATTTATTTTACTGCTTTGTTGAAAAAACAATGAATCAAAAGAATGAATTAATCAATGTGAATGGGGTGGGGACTCAAATTGAGCCAGCCGTACTGTGAGAATGACATTTGCATGTAGATGCTGTAAACAGACTTTGCACTGGATCCAAACTGATTTAGTCAAGATTTAATTTAAGCCTCATTGGTTTCAGTGGGAACTAAGTGCAACTAATGGCCGGAACAAGAAGAAGAAGAAGAGTTTGGATTTGATATCTCTCCTCCAATGCAGATGCATACTGGGAAGGATCTCAACATTAAAGGTTAGGAAGAAGGAGGAGGAGGAGGAATTTGGATTTGATATCCTGCTTTATCACTACCCGAAGGAGTCTCAAAGTAGCTAACATTCTCCTTTTCCTCTCCCACAACAAACACTCTGAGAGGTGAGTGAGGCTGAGAGACTTCAGAGAAGTGTGACTAGCCCAAGGTCACCCAGCAGCTGCATGTGGAGGAAGCGAACCCGGTTCACCAGATTATGAGTCCACCGCTCTTAACCATTACACCACGTTGGTTTCATGCAATCCAAACCCCCAGGCATTGAATTGGTTGAGATGTCCCTCTGCCCTTCCAGTCTCCCATTATCTGCCACCTGAGGAGTCCTCTGTGACAGAGCACAACTTCCACCCACCAAACGTGGGCGGGTGGAAATGCAACCAGCAAAATGCCCTGAAATGGGGCTTCCTGGTGGTGAGGATGAGGTGATATGCACCAGATTCCATGACAGCACTGGGTCAAATCCTGGCCCTATCACTGCACCAGACTTGTGCAGCCATCTGCCTGTTATCCATCATTCACCCCAGCAGGGGTGGAGATGAAGCTGTTGCCCCACTGGTCCATGAAGCCCTGCTGGGGAGATTAGGATTGCTTCCTTAGAAAAGGGAAGCAATCCTAGGAAGAGAGACCCACTGAGGGTGCTACCACTGAAGAGGCCCTTCTCAGAGCACTGGAGCAGCAAAACAACAGCAACAAATACACACACAGTGAAAATACCAAAAAGAGAGGCAGCCCAAGCCAGATGCTGAAGTGAGGAAAGTATGATTAGGATCTCCCATGGTTTTACTTTTGCTAATTAGGGAGTGGTGTTTAACTCTTTCCTCGAATCCCTAGTGTAAATCACCTGCTGAAGGCTGCTATTTGTGCCACAGGGAAACAGCTTCTGTACCTTTTGAACAGAGAAAACTGTGCCCTTGATCTTCAAAGCAGCCCCTAACGGGGCTGCTAATTAGCAAAACCAAAACTGCGGGAGCTCCCCAATCACAGCTCTGTTGGGTCACATATGACTTGGATCTCAGATTGGTACTTGAAAAATCACAACGTATTGTTACTTGAAGAGTGTCTGGTGTGTGTGTGTGTATTCCCAGTAAGAGGGTATTGAAATAAACTGCATATATAGTGGTACCTCGGGTTATAGATGCTTCAGGTTACAGATGCTTCAGGTTACAGACACCACTACCCCCGAAATAGTAATTCAGGTTACGAACAGGATGAGAACAGAAATTGTGCGGTGGTGGTGCAGCAGCGGGAGGCCCCATTAGCTAAAGTGGTACCTCAGATTAAGAACAGTTTCAGGTTAAGAACGGACCTCCAGAATGAATTAAGTTCTTAACCCGAGGTACCACTGTACAACATTAGAGGGACTTTCTGATCCAACATCCTACCCCCAAATGCAGAAGACCCTGGACCATTTTTTCTGAGCCAGACCAAGAGTTTCCAAGAAAAGATGCCCAGTCCCCCAACCAAAAAAACTCCTCCTTGCCAACCCCAAACCTCCAAACACTGGGTGCCCAGTTCACTACGTCCAGTGCTGCAACCTCACGATGTCACATAGCAATGTCATGACGGTGTAGCATGGGGCGGGTCATGCACTCTGGCACAGCGGCAGCGGCTAGACTGGGGCCTGTGCCTTGGCCATGAGTCACCACCACGGCGCTGCAGCACCAGAAGAAGGACAGTGATCCCCTCTCTCCCAAACCTCCCTCCTTGCCCTCCATCCCAGTGCAGCGCTTCTCCAGCTGCTCCACCCCGCAGCAGCAATCTGCCTCTGCTATTATTATTATTTACTTATACCCCCACCCATCAGGCCAGGCATCCCCAGTCACTCTGGGCAGCTTCCAACAGAATATATATATAAACCTTAAAAACTTCCCTAAACAGGGCTGCCTTCAGATGTCTTCTAAAAGTCAGATTGTTGTTTATTTCCTTGACATCTGATGGGAGGGCTTTCCACAGGGCGGGTGCCACTACCGAGAAGGCTCTCTGCCTGGCTTCCTGTAACCTCACTTCTCGCAGTGAGGGAACCACCAGAAGGCCCTTGGAGCTGGACCTCAGTGTCCAGGCTGAACGATGGGGGTGGAGACACTTCTGTAACCATGATCCCCTCTCTCCCAATCTTCCCTCCATCCCCTCCCTTTCTCCCCCTTTTCCTTCCTTCTTCCCCAGGTGAGACTGACACATAAACCTCACACATACACTAAGTAAAAGAATGTAAGTTTACCATCCTGCCTCCCCTCTAAAAGGAAAGTGATGAGTTGCTGTCAGCTGGAGAGAGACACTGGTTCTCTCTCTCTCTCTCTCTCTCTCTCTCCCCACATTCTGTCCCTGGCCAAGGCAGAACTGTCCCTCTCTTCTCTGTGATAAAGAATGATAGAGGAAAGAGAGATAGGGACGCAGATCTGCCTCCCAGCCAGCTGCCGGAACATAGGACCAGAGAGAGGGGCTTAAACTTTTCTCCTTGACTTTGTGGAGGCTCAGCCACCACAAATGTATTATTGACAGGCTGCAGCCCCCACACACCCCTGGAGATGGCGACATTGTTCCCTACAGTCCCTGAGCTGAGAAGCTGGGCAGCATATACAGGGGCACCATTGCCAACTTCGGGCTCCAAAGGTGTCCAATGTGGCTGATTACTTCATCTGTACGGTGACCGGGGAGAGAAAAAGGTGGACGTCACAGGTTCTCCAAAACATTCAATAATAATAATAATAATAATAATAATAATAATAATAATAATAATTTATTATTTGTACCCCTCCCATCTGGCTGGGTTTCCCCAGCCACTCTGGGCGGCTTTCACAAATACCAAAAATACACTGATATGTCATACATTAAAAGCTTTCCTCAACAGGGCTGCCTTAAGATGTCTTCTGAATGTCAGGTAGTTTTTTAACTCTTTGACATCTGATGGGAGGGCGTTCCACAGAACCCTCTGCCTGGTTCCCTGTAGCTTTGCTTCTCGCAATGAGGGAACCGCCAGAAGGTCCTCAGAGCTGGACCTCAGCATCCGGGCAGAACGATGGGGGTGGAGACGCTCCTTCAGGTATACTGGGCAGAGGCCGTTTAGGGCTCTATAAGCATTTAACATAAGCATACATCAGCGAGGCAATTGCTCAGCCTCTGCAATGGTGACAGAGCCTCTCAGTCCCCTTTGAAACTTCTGCTCAACAGAGAAACAGCTTATGCCCAGAGCATATGGAATCTGGAGCAAAACAGATCTGATTCAAGCAGATGTAATTTTAAAAATAAGTCCCCACCAATGGTAAACAACATGGATGGAAGGAAACGAATTGCATTGTAGTGGGGGTTGGAGGGGGCTTGAAAAAGCCCAGATGGAAGAAGCAGAATGATACATAACTTAATTTAAACAACACTAAATGAAAACAATTGAACTCTCTAGGGAAATTCTAGATCTGATTTTTTACAGGGCCTGCACAAAGAAAGGGCTGCATTGTTGTTTTTCCCCCCATTTGTGTTCCGAAAGGTCAGTTCTCCTATCCTAGGAATGATGCGGCTGCAGAGACACTTTGTCTGGGCCCGCCTGAGGACGCAAAGCTGACACACGACAAGGCTGTGTCCTCAGTGGAGGAGACTCTGGTCTGTCAAAAGATGGAAGGGACTGAATTCATTTTTGCCACTCAGGGGAGAAACCTGAGACGCAACTTGGGAGCGATTTTCTGAGAAGCAAAAATAGCATACAGTGAGACTCCCAGCTAATTGTATCTGACTGTTTGTGGCCGGTTTTAAAACCAGGAAGGGGGGATTGAGACTAGGAGAAGTAGGAAATCTTCAAGGTGCAAGACTGACCTTAATGGTACGACTTTATCCTGCAATTTTCTGAGGGAAATGCCAATGGATTGGGCGACCCAATGGTATAATTTCAGGGGTGGGGGACGTTTTCTGCATTTCCTCCTGAGCAATTTTCCGGGGGCCTCATTCCATAGAGCGCATAGCCAGAAACAAAGAGGGGTGGAGCAATGAATGTAAATCTGAAGTTTGTACAATCGGCTAGTCTTTTTGTTTTGTTTTTTAACACACACTCACACAACCCTCTGTATCCTCCACCCAGGCAAGCAATTTCTCAGATGCTCATGAATCAGGATCATGAGAATTATAACAAAGTTGTAATCACATACCCTCCAACATTTCTCTGATTAAAGTAGGGGCATCGAAGAATAAGAATAGGAATAGGAATGACGCCTGCTTCTTGGGAGAAAAACAATGAGAAACCTAGACAGCATCTTAAAAAGTAGAGACATCAGCTTGCCAACAAACATCCATATAGTTAAAGCTATGGTTTTCCCAGTAGTGATGTATGGAAGTGAGAGCTGGACCATAAAGAAGGCTGATCGCCAAAGAATTGATGCTTTTGAATTATGATGCTGGAGGAGACTCTTGAGAGTCCCATGGACTGCAAGAAGATCAAACATATCCATTCTGAAGGAAATCAGCCCTGAGTGCTCACTGGAAGGACAGATCCTGAAGCTGAGGCTCCAATACTTTGGCCACCTCATGAGAAGAGAAGACTCCCTGGAAAAGACTCTGATGTTGGGAAAGATGGAGGGCACAAGGAGAAGGGGGTGACAGAGGACAAGATGGCTGGACAGTGTTCTCAAAGCTACCAGCATGAGTCCGACCAAACTGCAGTAGGCAGTGGAAGATAGGAGTGCCTGGCGTGCTCTGGTCCATGGGGTCACAAAGAGTCGGACACGACTAAATGACTAAACAACAACAAGGAATAGGAATAGGAATAAGAAATAATTTATTTGTACCCTGCCCATCTGACTGGGTTGCCCCAGCCACTCTGGGCAGCTCCCAACATATATAAATACATAATAAAACATTAAATATATTTTTTAAAAATCTTCCCAAACGGGGCTGCCTTCAGATGTCTTCTAAAGGTTGTAAAGTTACTTATCTCCTTGGCACAGGAGTCACATAACTCCCTGCCCTCCAACATTTATGAAAACAGGGATGTCCTAGGGAAAAGTGGGACATTCCAGGATCAAATCAGAAACCAAGATGGCTTCTGTAAAATAGGGACACTTGCAGGGTCTGCAATCAGTTCTTAGCGAGGGCAGAAGAACTTTCCAAGAAGCTATTTTCTGTACCTAATGGGATGAGTGAGAGCACCCTCTCTCTACCCAAAATACTCTGCACAGGTTCCAAGGAACTGTAGGCAAGCACAGAACTGTAGGCAAGCACAGAACACAGTGATGTACTGTGACACACACATTCCCATCACTCCTAATATTTACTTTCCCTTATGCCCAGGACTAGACAAAGATGCAGGAATCTAACCATCCCTATACCTTCAAAAAGTATAAAATCTGTAGGGGTGGGGAGAAGAGACATCAAATCTTTGTCCAAGGTTGGCTTGGCATCTAACAAATAAAGATGAAAATATCAAACTGGCTTAGGAATTTGAAATATATTTTTCCTGCACTGAAATCACTGTTTATTTAATAGCATTCCATATTTAATAGCATTCCAACACATGCACTTACAAGAAGCATTCTCAAGGTTCAGGGACTTATTCCAGCCAGGCCAAAACACTCAAAGCAGGGCTGGGAAGAGGTGTGGCCTGGGAAGAGTCCCAAGGGCCAAACAAAAAGGCCTGAAGGGCCACTCTTGAGGCCAAGGCCTGAGTTTCCCCATCTTTGTTATATGGATTACTCAGACGCTTTTTATAAAAAAGAGGATCTACTTAGAATGAAGCTACATTAGAGGGGTTCAGAGGACCACCCTTCCCCATGAAAGAATGAGTTATGAGGGAACCAGCCAGTGAAGGTGTTTATGGACAGATGTACAGCTCCTTCACCCAGGATCAATCAATGCACACAGACACACACAATGTTCAGGTGCATTCTGCACATTAAGTTCACACGCTGGCCAGATGTGCAGATGGTGCACTTTGTGGCCACTCTGCAAGTTAGGAGTGAGCCTGCCGGGTTTCCCAACCCTTAGACCATTAGCTGATTCATTTAGCTCAGGACTATCTAATCTGACTAGCAATGACTCTCAGGATTTCAGGCAGGGAACAATCCCAGCCCTGCCTGGATTGAACCTGGGACTTTCTGTAGGCAAAGCACATGGAATTAGGAGACTTCTCCAAATATGCAAGGTAGGAGGCTGCAGCTTGAGGAGATGGAGTGAAACAAACATATAGAGCCCTGTACCATGGGACACGGGTGGCGCTGTGGGTTAAACTACAGAGCCTAGGGCTTGCTGATCAGAAGGTCGGCGGTTCGAATCCCCGCGACAGGTTGAGTTCCCATTGCTCGGTCCCAGCTCCTGCCAACCTAGCAGTTCAAAAGCATGTCAAAGTGTAAGTAGATAAATAGGTACCGCTCTGGCGGGAAACTAAATGGCATTTCCGTGCACTGCTCTGGTTTGCCAGAAGCAGCTTAGTCATGCTGACCACATGAACTGGAAGCTGTACGCCAGCTCCCTCGGCCAATAAAACGAGAAGAGCACCTCAACCCCAGAGTCGTCCACGACTGGACCTAATGGTCAGGGGTCCCTTTACCTTTACCTCCCTCCATACACTCTGAGAATAAGTGAAGTCAACATCTGGGGTGAGGTGGGAGGAAAGTCTATATTCCCTTCAGCTCTCCTGAAGCAGAATCTCTTCTTTTATTTCATTATAGAGAAGTAGAACAAAAGCACATTCTTGCTACCCCAAAGAAGTGCTATTTAAACCCGTTGACCTGCTCCAGAGTAAAGGCACATGGAGACTTGAGACCCATGGATGCACTGCTCTGATTTAATACTTTGTCAACTGACGCTTTTGATGTGATAATCCTTTAACTTCATGAACTAAATTAAAAAATTGATTCCTGCTGAATGGCAAATACATTTTTCCCTGATCATTTGTGCTAAACTTCTGAGCATTGAAGTAAAGCAGATGGAGGCGCCAAAGAAGATTTCACACACACTCCAAGAAGTGTGTGGGCACTTTAAATTAGTTTCAAAGTGGTGAGGTGGGAGGGATATATGAAATCCTATCAGCAAATAATGAGATTTGCAGGCCTACTGTACTTGTAAAGGAAAAATACTTCTTTTTCTATTTATATCTCCCTAGTGATCTCTGAATCTTTCTTCCTTCACTTCTGGGGAATGGCTACCCTGTTTACTGTCCTTATTTTTGAATGCACAGCCTTGGCTTACAAACATGACAAACAGATATGTTTATTCTGGTGTTATGTCTTGCTGTTTTTAAAAAGCTCTACAACTGAAGCAAACTTCCTTCCTTTGCAAATGTTGATGCCGGAATATCGGTCAAGTGGAAGACATTCAATATTTGGTGTCAGCATTCAACATTCACTGGTGCTTGATATTTGACAGTATTTGGCATTTGACAGGCAATTTGCAATTTCATTGTTTGCATTTGCTAGTTTAAATAGTCTTGAAATAGCAGGCTGCGTTATACAGTGGAGAATTCCCACCTAGCTCTTTCTACAATAGACCCTTTGAATCTCACTGTACCACAAACACAGAACACTATTGAGGGTAGGAATGGGGGATCTGGGACCTTCCCTATGTTGCTGGACTACAACTCGCATCATTCTAGGCCCTTGACCAAGCTGGCTATGGTTCATGGGAACCCAACAACAACTAGAAGGCGACAGGTGAGGATCCCTGGTGAGGACCAGAGAACTCTCTGGAGCAGCATATGATACAGCCCAGGAGCTACAGCCAGGAGGGACTCCCTCAAAGGAGCAGAAATACCTTCCACTCTCACAAAGAGCTCTACGGAAGAGCAGCTGCCTGTGCTAGGAGACCTGCTTTTGTTGTTGTTTAGTCATTTAGTTGTGTCTGACTCTTTGTGACCCCATGGACCAGAGCACGCCAGGCCCTCCTGTCTTCCATTGCCTCCTGCAGTTTAGTCAAACTCATGCTGGTAGCTTCGACAACACTGTCCAACCATCTCGTCCTCTGTTGTCCACTTCTCCTTCTGCCCTCCATCTTTCCCAACATCAGGGTCTTTTCCAGGGAGTCTTCTCTTCTCATGATGTGGCCAAAGTCTTGGAGCCTCAGCTTCAGGATCTGTCCTTCCAGTGAGCACCCAGGGCTGATTTCCTTCAGAATGGAGAGGTTTGATCTTCTTGCAGTCCATGGGACTCTCAAGAGTCTCCTCCAGCACCATAATTCAAAAGCATCAATTCTTCGGCGATCAGCCTTCTTTATGGTCCAGCTCTCACTCCATACATCACTACTGGGAAAACCAGAGGTACTACCCCTCCCCTAACATCTCATGCACCCCTGTATCTGTACTGGATCTGAAATTATATCTGAAATTGGTTTATATAGGTTTTCATTGCTGATGTTTCACAGGCAGTGATTCATAAGTGGAAATAAACAGGAAGTGATTTGCCATAAAAAAATGATTGATATAGATGTATGTGGGCACCCATACCAGTAAAAATATTACCATGGATTTCTTCTGCAAAGGCATTCGAACGATATGCATTGTTTTCTGCCGAGAAGCACGTCTGCCTCTACCTAGCCACAAACGGGCTTTGCTGAAATGAGCAAGCCCATCAGTCAGCCTCCATCAGGCTTTCCGGTGCTGCGCCTTTCATTAATAAGTACTGACATTTCACATTTTAGCTGTAACATACCTAACACAGCTATTTGTTGCACATACGGAATGGCAAATGTAGCGTTCTCTGCCTCCTGCTCTGCCACGCACGCATTCCCGACAACGAAACATTTTATTACGCTTTCCAAACATGATTGTGCTGAATCCCCCAAGCATGGTAATGGCAAGGCAGGCTTTATTAGTATGTGGCATTAAAGTCACAGGAGGCATCAGCAGCTGTCATGATCAGGAAAGTGTGATCAGCATTTGACCTTTTGCCTGGCCTGCTAAATTTGATTAAGTAAGTAGCATACGGATTAGTAAAATGTCTGTTTGCGCAGCACATGCAAATGCTCACTGACACATCTTCCCTTTCAGGACACATCTTGGCTCTCTAATTATTATTTACTTGCATTCCAATATTTTTTCTCCCTCCCTCCCCCCATTTTTTTGGGAAAATTTATTGCAAGCCACCGTAGTGGGAACAGAGATTGAGCAGGAGCAGCAACTCACGGATAGAGAACATGCTTTCTCTGCTCCAGAAGGTCTCAGGTTCCATTCATTCTGTCTCCGAGAAATTAGCTGGGAAAGGCTACGCCAGCTCCTCTCCCAAGGAGACTCAGTTGGTTGGGTTCAGGGGAGAAATTTGTTCGGGGCATGTAGCTCATTTGAGCCAGTCGGGTGGAGAACATGACCACTGAAGCCTGCTGTACCCAAATGCTTCAGTCTGCTCCTCGCAGTGCCCTCCTTCCCTCCCTCCCTATGCCAATGGAGCTTTGCCAGTGGCCTGTTAGGGGGTTGAGTATGAATTTATTTGTTGAGCCCATTATTTGATACAGGACTCTCATTTTTTGCCTGCTTCATACTGTTGGGAGTTTTGTGTTGGAGTGGCGTCATTTGGATTGGTTTAATTGGCTGTTGGTCTGGGCAGGAAAGTCAGTTTAAGAGTTATGGGGTAATCCAAGGATGTAGTATTGGGTTAAGGGCACTCCTTGTTGCCCTAACTGACTTTGCTTCGGGTTATTGGGGATGCCACACACACTGGGGAAAATGACAAGCTGGTACGGCCACAGTGCACTTGTCAAAGCCATACCCGAGGTGCTCAGAAAAAAGAGGGAGGATTTCTTCCAATCCCTATTTCTGAGATTGCAAGCAATTTCTTTAAACAGGTTTCCCTTCCCGGACTTTATTTTGCTTTGGTTAATTTGATTTTTATGTTTTTTTGGCAGAGCCCTAGAGTTGTTACATTTTAATGAATATAACCTTTCTCCCATACATTTGTGTCCTGGGTCTTCTTAAAAGTGTGGTGGCAAAGCCAGGTTTTCATCAATGGGGAAAATTTGGTTTGGACAATTCTATTAGTATGCAAATCAGAGGAAAAAAGTCAGGACACTAAGTAGTCTGGGATTCAGCAATGAAGAACGGTTTGCTGGGCATAATGGTTTATTTGGGGGGGGGGGGTCAGGCTTCATAAATACTGTACCACATCAATAGCAGGTGAATCAATTGATCCAGAAATTAGCTGTCATGTACGGCAACCTAGCTTTTATTGCTTTTCCAATATTGCTTGTCTACACAGTCTTCATTACTATTAAATAATACTTGTAGAGGAGAAGTCCTGTTCTAACACTTTATCAGGTTAGAAAATGGGTTTTATTGGATAGACTTTTAACACAAATTCTACAATCTCTCTCGCCTCTCTATCTATTTTTTTAATTAAAAGTTGGGAAAAGTTTATTGGATTTTGTGGTAAAATGCTTTGGATGAACAGCTGCAGAGTGGGCTTGCTTGAGTCCTGGGCTATAATGGCAAACTCATAATGTGATTTGTGGAAGGGGTAACCCTATAATAAAAGTCCTGCAGTCCATCAACACCATCATTCCTTATTTAGTTGGAAAGGAAAGACTCCAGTGCAATGTTTATTTGCGGGAGCTAAAATTGCCTCTGAATTTCACTGAAAGTGAAATTTCAAGGTGAATGCCTAGGAGGAACGTCAAGAAACAGCAAAAGAGTTTTGACAATAGTTTTGGGTAGGGCTTCTTCAGTGCTGACATTCATCTTGTGGAAAGCCCTTGTGGGTGAGATCTGACACGGCAACACTGTACGTATCTTAAAAGCAAAAAGTAGCTGTGTTTGTCCATAAGGAAAAATTCTGCAATCCACCATTGGGCAATACGTTTATTAGGACCAGCCAAAATGTCACAAAATCGTGGCAAGCTTTTGAGTGCATGCAGGGATTTTAAGGGGTTAGGGGGTTAGGGTTAGTAGCCATGAAGTCATTTTGTAGACTCAGGCCCCATCTGCACTTTACATTTAAATCAGAATATCATTTTAGGCAGCCATGAGTTCCTAAGGAAGACCAAAGGGTGCTGAGAATTGTTAGGAGACCTCTGCATCATCACAGAGCTAAACTTTCTAGAGTTTTGGGGAAGAAGGATTGACTTTAAAACCACTCTGAGAATTGCAACTCTGTAAAGGGAATAACCCTTTTAAGATCACCAGAAGAAATATCAACAACCTCAGATATGCAGATGACACAACCTTGATGGCAGAAAGTGAGGAGGAATTAAAGAACCATTTAATGAGGGTGAAAGAGGAGAGCGCAAAATATGGTCTGAAGCTCAACATCAAAAAAACGAAGATCATGGCCACTGGGCCCATCACCTCCTGGCAAATAGAAGGGGAAGAAATGGAGGCAGTGAGAGATTTTACTTTCTTGGGCTCCATGATCACTGCAGATGGTGACAGCAGCCACGAAATTAAAAGACACCTGCTTCTTGGGAGAAAGGCAATGGCAAACCTAGACAGCATCTTAAAAAGCAGAGACATCACCTTGCCAACAAACGTCCATATAGTTAAAGCTATGGTTTTCCCAGTAGTGATGTATGGAAGTGAAAGCTGGACCATAAAGAAGGCTGATCGCCGAAGAATTGATGGTTTTGAATTGTGGTGCTGGAGGAGACTCTTGAGAGTCCCATAGACTGCAAGAAGATCAAACACATCCATTCTTAAGGAAGTTAGTCCTGAGTGCTCACTGGAAGGACAGATCCTGAAGCTGAGGCTCCAATACTTTGGCCACCTCATGAGAAGAGAAGACTCCCTGGAAAAGACTCTGATGTTGGGAAAGATGGAGGGCACAAGGAGAAGGGGACAACAGAGGACGAGATGGTTGGATAGTGTTCTCGAAGCTACCAACATGAGTCTAACCAAACTGCAGGAGGCAGTGGAAGACAGGAGTGCCTGGCGTGCTATGGTCCATGGGGTCCCGAAGAGTCGGACACGACTAAACGACTAAACAACAACAAACGGAATAACAACTATTGGCACCCCTAACAAACTACACCTCCCATAATTCTTTGGGGGAAAGCCATGACTCTCAGCTCTGTGAGGGGAATGGGGTTGTGTGTTTCCTAACTACTCTCAGCATCCTAAAAAAACAGGAGTGCCCAAGGTTCTTTGGGGGAAGCCACTGCTGTTTATAAAGTGATATTACACTACTTTAAATATATAATGCAGATGGGGTGAAAGACCCATCTTCAGGCCAGGGGGTTCACCCTTTCAGATTCTGAATTTCTCTATAAGCAGGCGGAGCCTGGATGAAGTAATCTGGAGACAGAGGCTTAAAAGGTCTCTGTCTGTTCTCAACCTTCTTTGGACCAAGTTCCCCACTTGGAGCAATCCATCGGCTGGCAGCCTTTGACCAGCCTTGCAGCTTTGTCTATGGGATCCAGCATCTGGCTAGAACAGTGTTTCCCAACCTTGGGCCTCCAGCTGTTTTGGGACTACAACTCCCATCATCCCTAGCTAGCAAGACCAGTGGTCAGGGATGATGGGAATTGTAGCTCAAAAACAGCTGGAGGCCCAAGGTTGGGAAACACTGGGCTAGAACATCACATATGAACCTTGTATCATCTTACAGTGCTGCCATATTTCCACTAGTCCTGTGCCTAGAACATATGGTTTGAGAGGTTTTGCAATTGATCCTCACTTTCTAGGCACGGGTACAAGCAGTTTCCCCTTGTCCCGTTCTTCAGTACTAAATCGAGAAAACATCGTAAGGCCTTAGAAGGAGCCTTCTTGCTGTATTCTAGAGGATACACATACACACACACACACACACAGAGAGAGAGAGAGAGAGAGAGAGAGAGAGTGACATTCAAATCATGTTGAATATTGTAGCTCCATCAATTCTGAATCCTTAGCCCAAAATGTTAGCATCCACTCCAAAGCCATTGTGCATAAATGTGTAGCCTCTGTTAATATCTTATGCATTCTCTGGATATCTGTATTATTTAAAATATGTGTATTTCTTTGAATCAAATCCTCTGTTTTGTGCTATTTTGGTCCTCTCACACCAAACCACCGGCATTTAGTGAGTGTTTTTGTGCAGCCGTAAGGCTTCAAAATCTGTGATGTGTCACGAGTGCACGGAAATGTACATGTGCGTAAAAAGGGCCCTTAAGTGCAAAAGTGACGCTGCCGGAGCAATAGAAGTAAAGAAGCAACACCAGAGAACTGCCTGAAATTTGGACGAGCAGATGGATTTTTCCACAGAGTTCTTTGGCCCAGGCTGTGAAAGAAAACAGAGCTGAAAATGGCTTCACACATCCCTGCTCCAAAGTGCTGAGTGGGCCTTTTGCAGAAAATCACCTCAAGCAAAGTGTAAATGCTCCAAGACTATTGCATATATATTTTACTGCAGCTAATTTAAAAAAAAAAAAGTTTCCAAGGAGCATTAAAGTGAGTTAACCCATACTCTCTTCTAGTAGTTTGTAATATTTCTTCAATGACTTGGGAAGAATCTGGATCTATGAAGTATAGCAGGCATAGGCAAACTCGGCCCTCCAGATGTTTTGGGACTACAACTCCCATCATTCTTAGCTAACAGGACCAGTGGTCAGGAATGAAGGGAGTTGTAGTCCCCAAACATCTGGAGGGCCGAGTTTGCCTATGCCTGAAATATAGTATTCCCTCCAACATTTCTCCGATGAAAATAGAGATGTTGTTGTTGTTGTTGTTGTTGTTGTTGTTGTTGATATAATTACACCCCAGCTGCTCTGGGCACCTACTAACATCTATAAAAACATAACAAAACATTAAACATTTAAAAAAAAACCTTCCCCATACACAGCTGCCTTCAGATGTCTTCTAAAGGTTAAATAGTTACTTATCACCTTGGCTCACAAGTTGCATAACTCTACACCCTCCAACATTTCTCCAGTGAAAACAGGGACATCCTAAGGAAAAGCAGGACATTCCAGGATCAAACCAGAAACCAAGATGGCATCTGTAAATCTGGGGCTATCCCTGGAAAATAGGGACACTTGGAGGGTCTCATATAAGCCCCATCTGCTTTCCCAGAGTGCTTTACCAATCAATCCTTCTTCTAAGGGAATTCTGGGAATTGTAGTCTGGTGATGGCAATTGGAGTCTCTTAACAACTCTCAGCATCCTTGGCATACTATACTTCCTAGGGTTCTTTGGGGGAAGCTATGCCTGTTTAAAGTGGTATAGTACTGCTTTGAATGTACAGTTCCGATGGGGCCATGCATAATGCATGCATAATGCCTTCGCTTTTTTAGAGGTCAAGTTTTTACTTACATAGGAACATAAGAAACTTCCCTACATTGAGTCAGACAATTGATCCATCTATCTCAGTACACTGACTGGCAACAGCTCTTTGAGGATTTGAGGCGCACATTGGTGGGATTCTGGACCTTTCCCACTTCAGAACAAGGTTGCCTCTGAAAGAGGTCTTCTCAGAGTAGACCCAGTGAAATAAATGAACTTGTGTTTATTGATTTGAATGAATCTGCTCTGAGCAGAACTAGCATTTCTGTTCTATCTTGAGCTGCTTTGAGCATATTTGCAATGGGAATGCAAGATGCATTTAATATTAATCAATTAATACAACTTCCCTCTTCCATATGGATTTTTAAAAAATGCAGGGAAGTATGTGAATGGTGGTGCCATATGGAGCTTTGATCAAACCTATTCAATAACTAATAATAATAATAATAATAATAATAATAATAATAATAATAAATTTTATTTATACCCCGCCCTCCCCAGCCAAGACTGGGCTCAGGGCGGCTAACAACCAATAATAAAAACAAGTTGATTAAAATACAATTTTAAAAAACAAGATTAAAATACAACATTAAAACATTAGGATTATTAATGTAAAACATTAAAGTATTGCAAAAGAAGTAAGATTCATTATTCACCTCCATGAAAACACCAAGTGCCTGGATTTGAACATGATACTTCATGGAGGATAGAATGTAGAGAAACATTTCTCTACACATGCTTATTAGGAGAAGTGTGAACTAAAATGCTGATTAATTTTCACAAGAACTTAATAAGAAACTGATGTGGAAATATGGAGAGCTTGGCCAACTTAAAACTAGAAAAATGAAAAACTAAAAGTGGCAACCACTCATTCCAGTTGTAGACTAAGTTCACTGTCCCTGAAGCCCTGGAGGGCTACAAATATCTAAAATAAATACGAACCAAGAGACAATAAATAAAATAAAAAATAGAATAAAATAAAATGTCATTATCATCATCATCATCATCAACAACAACAACAACCTTTTTCCCTGACAGGGACTCCATGTGACTTACAGCTATAATCGAAACAGCTTTTGTAAAAGAAATATATGCATTAATAGAATGTGTGTGTCTGTGTGCTATTAAAACATACAGATCATTACACTAAATAGTATGTCAGTTTTTGCAAAAACATATCAATGCTTCTCTTCAGAATTGACAGTGGAGAGCCTAAAGATGGTAAAAATATGGATTTTTACAGTAAAAGCAGCAAATCATTATGGAGACAGTTTGCCTATCTCTGTGCTATCAGTTCCTTGTGTTCCAAAGCAACTCATGAAATGCTTTAGTTAATTACTCTCTAATTATAACATTGTTGAATGTCTACACTGTGGCAGCCATATAATTAGAAAGCATAAAATAGTAAAGCAGGTATGAGCTGGAGCATATTGACCAGCTGTGATAAATCTTCTGCTAATGTTGGCATTTGTCATTCCTAATCAATCTATGTTCAGGACTCGAAAGCTAGGGGCTGTAAGTAAATCACTCCACCTAGACCATTTGCACTAGGGTGTTGAAAAATGGCAAAGCATGTTGCCCATTTGGATATATGGATGGCTTATGTTAATGTTTATTAATATAACTGCGAGAAGTGAGGTTACAGGGAACCAGGCAGAGGGCCTTCTCAGCAGTGGCGCCCGCCCTGTGGAATGCTCTCTCATCAGGTGTCAAGGAAATAAACAACTATCTGACTTTTAGAAGACATCTGAAGGCAGACGGGTATTGGGAAATTTTTAATGTCTGATGTTTTATTATGTTTTTAATATTCTGGTGAGAGCCACCCAGGGTGGCTGGGCAAACCCAGCCAGATGTGCGGGTATAAATAATAAAATTTTTGTTGTTGTTAAAAATTAGGCTTGGTGGATTATTATTATTTTTTTATGAGTTTTTGATGAGTCTTATTGCTAATGGGAACTGACCCCCCCCCATTTTGGTATATTTGCAATGAAAAATAAAAAAAACTAATGCTGTATGAAAAGCTCCTCACACAAATTATTTGCTGTATGGTGCAGCTGGGGAAAAATTGAGTTAGCAGCCACCCTTATACCTATTTGCACATGTGAATTTGGCTCAGGACTTCAATACAAAAAAGTGAAGAAACCCCTATGAACAAAATACATATTGTCAGATGTTAACTGGGGGAGAGGGGAAACAGTTGCTCAAAATTGTATATTTTAAAATTCTCTAACAGTTGCTTGCAATTGTATATTTTGATTTTTTTATTATTTAGTTCAATGATCTTGTCTTATCATTTGTGTTTGTCTATGTTTGCACTTTAGACACCAATTACAGTGGTTGGTGCTTTAAAATTTAGTTTGGTCATTGTTTATGCTTGCATTTTTGTACACAAGTTACAACGGCTGGTTGCTGGTGCAAATAAATATCTATCTCAAACTAAGGTGATCTGGGTTGTATTAGTGCTTGTTGTTGTTAAGAGAGGGGTGGAGATGTCCATACTCAAACCTTGATTCGCCTTAGTCAAACCACTGGAACTTTGATAACTGTAGCAATGGGAAGGATATAGAGACCTCCTAACAACTTTCAGCACCCTCGACAAAGGACAGCTCCCAGAATACTTGGCAGGGAGCGGAGACCCTACAGTGCCAAACTACAGCCATATAACTTGGATGTGATTTTTGCCAGGAAGATGGGGCTAAAACCAGCTACTTCCCTACTTCCAGCTACTTCCCTACTTCCACTGGCTTTTTGGCCAATCCTGGATCAACACCCTGGGCTCATCCATGCTTACCTTTCCCCCCATGCTTTCAAGGCTCAGATCCGCATTTTACTCTGTGCCCAAGTGCTTCCCACCCACCCCTGCTTTACCCAGGAAAACCCACTCTTTAACGCTGAATCAGAACAAATGGCAATTTGGGTTTTCCTGATATTGCCATTTGCTCTGATTCTGTGGTAAAGAGCCCGTTTTCACAAGGAAAGCACTGGGGCAAAACAACAACCACAACACCTGGACATGGGGCTTTGAAGCCTAGACACACAGCACAAAAGGGAGTCTGGATGAGTCCTCAAAGTTGTCTCGCTTGCTCACCCTTCATCTCACATCCAGCTCCACTGTGCTCTATCCAGGGTCCTGAAGCCTAGCCTTGTCTTCCACCCCAGGTTCCCAATTTGGACAGCATGCTTTTTTAAATTCTTTGACCAAACTCTGCCTCAACCCGGATCTCCACAGCCTAGAAGCAGCCAGCAGCAACTCTGTAAGCCTCAGTTTGAAAAAGGAAACGCATTCTGCTCCCTCTCTGTACCTTTTTTCTCACCGCCGCAACAAATATACAGATATCGAAGACTTCCAACAACAAAAGGGGGCTTTGTGTTTTGCTTGTTATTGTCATTCATGTGCATTCCCACCCAGAGTGAGCGTTCTGTGCATGTGTGTGCGTGTGTTAAGGATCCCGACAGCTGCTGAACAAATATGTTAATTCATCAGAACCCGGTGTAAATCTCGGCGCTCACATCCTCGCCGCAAATAGTTCCCCGCTTTGTTCTCAAAACGGAATGCTAAAGCAGGAAATGTCTGATCAAAGAGTTTTCAAGTTTCATTTTTAGGAAGGTGAGTCATTCACCGCCGATGCTGCAATGGGCTCTTTATTCAGCAACAAAGCCACCTGCAGCAGTGAGAGACGTGCTCTGAAGAGGACTTAATGGCAGTCAAGCTCGGAATAGCTAAGCGCGTTAGAGCAATCTTTCGATTCACTCCATGTTCTTGAAGATCTTCCCCAGCTGATAGGCCTCTTCTTAAAGATGAGGAAAGAAAAGCCACTGCCAAGTGCCTTTCCAATAAAAGGAGGCTGATGGTCTGAAGGACTGCACTGCCTCTCTAGAGCAGACCAAAACCGTCGCAGAGGTTGATGAGAGAGGCCCAGGCCATCTGTATGTGCAGTGATGATAAGAAGGCTGAAGACACAGTGAGATTTCTGCTTGCACAGTTGTTAGCCAGGATGGGGCATAGCTCTGGGGGGGGAAGTATCTGTCCTTCATACAGAAAGTCCCAGATTCAATCCTCTGCCATCTCCAAGCAGGGCTGGGAAGGATGCTCTGTCTGAAAACCCTGCAAAGCTGCTACACATCAGTATAGACTACACTGAGTTAGGTGGACCAGTTTAGCCTGATTCAGCTTTCTATGTTCAAGCCCATGTTTATCAGGAAATTCTCAATAACAGATTAAGTGGTGGGGTTTTTTGGTGGGGTATCGCTTGGGCAAATTGTCTTTAGGGGGAGGCAAGGGGTCTTCTCTCAGTATGACCACCTCTTCCTCATCACTGTCAATGCTGCTATTGCCCTCTCCCTCTAGGGCAGCGGTTCTCAACCTGTGGGTCCCCTGATGTTGTTGGACTACAACTCCCATCATCCCTGAGCTCTGGCCTTGCTAGCTAGGGTGATGGGAGTTGTAGTTCAACAACATCTGGGGACCCACAGGTTGAGAAAGGCTGCTCTAGGGCTACCCAAGTAGAGAGAGACCACAAGGCAACGGGATGATACCACTTCATGGCCTCTCTGTTCTTGCTGTCTACTTTCTTAGGGAGGGCAGGTAAATGGATGTCAGGAGCTGGAGAATGCAGGTGTTTGAAGGGGTGTTTGCAGGAGAAGGGACCTTGGTGGGTGCAAAACAGTGTTGGCTCGTGACACTGGCCCTGAAGTCTCTTCAAGTCAACTTGGATGACTGTAAAGGAAGAAGAGGAGTTTGGATTTGATATCCCACTTTTATCACTACTGTAAGGAGTCTCAAAGCGGCTAACATTCTCCTTTCCCTTCCTCCCCCACAACAAACACTCTGTGAAGTGAGTGGGGCTGAGAAAATTCAGAGAAGTGTGACTAGCCCAAGATCACCCAGCAGCTGCATGTGGAGGAGCAGGGAAGCGAACCCGGATCACCAGATTACGAGTCTGCCGCTCTTAACCACTACACCACACGGCTCTCTGAAAGAGGAGACACAATCATAAAAACTATGGTATTTGGTTGTCCACTGTGAGAACACAATACTTGACTAGATGGGCCTTTCGCCTGGTCCAGCAGGAGTAACGTTCTTAAGATTAATTGATTAATGATCACATAGTAAGCAGATAAAATGAAATGAAAGGCAGAAAACACCCACACCAAGCAGGATCGCTTTCCCTTCACATCAGCTGATCTGATGTGTAGAAATCTTTCCTATTCTAATTAATTCAAGAGGTTTATGGAAGCTTCTCTGTGTGAAAGAAACAAGCAGAAGTTTCATGATGTTTGGGTTATTCCTTTGGAGAAGCTGAGTACAGCTGGCTTAAACTGGTTCTGTTATCTCTTTCTATCAAGGTCATGCTAACTATAATATGAGGCCAGAAGGAGCCTGAGTTTCACTTTCTCTTTCTGTCTCTTTTCCTTCTGGTGTGGGGTTCTGTATATAGTGTTAAGGTTTAGATTTATTATGAGTCATTGTAAGTTTAAGTTAAGTCTGCTGCAACTGGATTTCTTATGGACAGTGCCAATTCTGAATGTATTGGATTTGTGACCATCATGTTCATTTGCCTTCAGTAGCAGTAAAGCTCTGCTGGATGAAATACAATTGCATCTGGTCTATTTTGGGGGGAATCCTGCAACGCATTCAAGTTTTTGCTCTGTTCTACTCTGGATCAATATTGAGTAGAATTCAATGACAGATCGAGCTTAGCACTGGGGCCCTGCTGCTTTGCAGAGAGCTTCAAGGGCTACTGACAAGCAGCTAATAGCAATGAACGTAACTTTCTTGAACCAGTTGTCTAGCATATAGTGTGAAGCAATTTCGCAGCCCCATCTTACACTTTTTGAGTGTACGACCTGCATTACCTTTATTAAAAATAGACAAAATACATAGTTTAGGGTCCAGGGCCACATTTTCACCTATACGTGTACTGAGTTTTGTGAATGATCCTTCACAGCAATGATAGGTAACAAAACAATGGACTTGGTAATGGTGAGTTCATGAGCTCCTGTAACAGGACAGGAAGCAATTGTCTCTATTCAGGCCCAAATGAATGATAAAATATGGATGCTGTAAATAAAAAATATTGATTTTTTATTTTTTTGTTGGTGGAGAAGGGAACTGTGGCCATCAGGAGGAGGTGGCTGAGACAGGCCAACATTTCCATCAAGGCATCCTTTTATGCCACAAAATGGCAATTCCGGGGAGATTATTTTTAAAGCAGCAGAAGACCTCATCTCAAACCGCTTTAGACACAGTGATGTAAAGGGGAGGTTCAGAAAAAGGGAAGAGATAGGTGCTCTTACAACAGGCATGGTTGGTGTGGGGAAACATAATAGATGACTGGTCCGTCTCCTTTCATTTTTTGACCTTTAATTGAAAGATTGGAGATAAGTAGTTCCTGGGAGAAAGCAAAAGGCTGATTCACTTTACTCTGTAACTCCAAAATGAAAAAGCTTCCTAGAAGCCTTACTATATCTCCCAAATCACCCTCTTGTCATTCTGAGAAGTTCATAGCCAAGTAAAATGCTAGAAATGGATTGATAGCATCGTGATGGGCAGGGGGATCTTAAGCAGGAGGTGATGGCCTCAAGTTAATATATTTATGCTTCCCCGTAAACCTTTTTCTTTTTGGGAGAGCCGTAACTTAGATGTAACTAAGTTAGCTGCTCTGCATGTAGAAGGTTCCAGGTTAGGTCCCTGGCACCATCAGGTAGGGATGGTAAGGAGTCCTGCATGAAATGTTGCAGTAGGGCAGTCAGTCAATGCAAAAATGCCAACCCAGATGGACTGCAGGCACGCCAACTCCTAGGGGCAGAGGTGTCTTTAGAAAGGTAAAGGGGACCCCTGACCATTAGGTCCAGTCGCGGACAACTCTGGGGTTGCGGCGCTCATCTCGCTTTATTGGCTGGAGTACAGGTCATATGGCCAGCATGACTAAGCCACTTCTGGCGAAACCAGAGCAGAGCACGAAAATGGCATTTACCTTCCCGCCAGAGTGTTACCTATTTATCTACTTGCACTTGACATGCTTTTGAACTGCTAGGTTGGCAGGAGCAGGGACCGAGCAACAGGAGCTCACTCCGTCGTGGGGATTCGAATTGCCGACCTTCTGATCGGCAGGCCCTAGGCTCTGTGGTTTTTTTAAAATATTTTTTTATTGGTTTTTTCAACACAGATTAGGCTCTGTGGTTTAACCCACAGTGCCACCCGCGTCCGAAGAGGTGTCTTTAAGCCCCCTCAATATCGGCTGGCAGAAGGGGTGGGGGAGGCCAAGTGCAGAGCCGAGTGTGGCGTGGTTCAGTGGCTGGCTCCTCCTGAGCACAAGAGAGGAAGCTGTACTACTCTGGCTTCCATTCTTGACCTCCTCCTGAGGATGCAATGTTGCATGCATGTCACGTGTCATACGCATGACATCACATGTGTGTGTTGCATGCTGGGGCCCCTCAATCTTAGATGCAAGATGGTGCCTCTAATAGTCTGATAGTCCGGATCAGTTTAAAGAAGCTTCCTATGTTCTAAGCCTTTAGGACAGGGACATAACTCAGTGGTAGAGTATCTCTTTTAGCATGAAGAAGGTCCCTGGTTCAGTCTTTGAAATTTGCAGGTAGAGCAGGGAATTCCCCCTTTATGAAATCCTGGAGAGCTGCGGAGAAGCTACTGAGATCCATGTGTTTGTTTCCTCTTAGGGAAGAACCATAGCTCAGCGCTAGCACATCTGCCTTGAATGCCAAAGGTCCAAGGCGACATTCCTCAGCATCTCCAGACAGAGAAGGGAATGTCCCCTGTCTGAAAACCTGGAGAGCAGCTGAAAGTCAGTGAAGACAATAGTGATCTAGATGGACCAAGGATTGGACTAAATCAGCTTCCTTTGTTCAAGATTCACGATTCCACTTTTAGAAACTCCGCTCATTTGCATGGAGTTGTTCTCATTTCAGAGCTGGAGACTCATCTCCAATTTCTTCTCTCACAGGGGAAATATCAAAAGTAACATTTTTTTCCCCTTCGCAGGGTGCCAAAGCGTGGCAGCTGGTGCAATGCTAGCTCTGTTAAGCCCCCAACCATAACGGAGAAGCAGATTGCCACAGCACAGTCCTCCCTGCGCAAGTAGAGCATGGAGTGTCAAATGAGCCACAAGATTTAGTAATTAATTGTACCTTCACACACAGGAGGGAAGGGTGACTCATCAACAGCAGCCAGCCATTCTCCCCACCCAAAACAATCACAGGGATGGATCAAGTTCTCCGTGAAGGAAGGGCCAGAAATAGCTGGAGTTTTGCTCAGAAAATAAAATGGATGGGATCAGATGTTGCAATATTATGAAAAGCATGAATGAGAGAAATCGTTCTCCACAGGATACTAGAACACACTGGGTCATTCAGTTACAATGTGGGGGAGAAGCTCTCTTGAAACATGGGGTTAGGTTGGCATCTATCTGTCTCAGGAAACAATGAAGGACTGCGCCTCTGGGGGTGAGGTCAAGCTGTTGGTCAACAGACTGATGCAGGAGAGACATGTTTCATTTCAGCTGGGGCAGATGAAGGCGTTCAGTTGTGCTGCTGCAGATGCACCATGGCGATTCTTCTCTCTGCTCCTCCCAGCAGTCATTTCACCTCTGGTCACTGCTATGAATACATGACTTGACTACCTGCCTCCAGGCCATCTGCAAGGGATTCCCACAGGATTGATGTTGGCATGGGGCAAGGAACTCTTCTCAGACTGAGGGTCACATTCCTTCAAAAGCAACCAGAGGAGGAAGCCAGAGGCAAACAGTGGGCAGGGCAATGAAAGCAAGCTTTTGTATAGCAAGACACATCCTGTGTGAGTGCCTGGAGGCAGCTGAAGGATGGATGGTGGCTAATGGATTGAGGTTGAATCCTGACAAGACAAAAGTACTGTTTTGGGGGCACAGGGGACAGGCTGGTGTGGAGGACTCCCTGGTCCTGAATGGGGTAACTGTGCCCCTGAAGGACCAGGTGTGCAGCCTGGGAGTCATTTTGGACTCACAGCTGTCCATGGAGGCACAGGTCAATTCTGTGTCCAGGGCGGCTGTCTACCAGCTCCACCTGGTACGCAGGCTGAGACCCTACCTGCCCGTGGACTGTCTTGCCAGAGTGGTGCATGCTCTAGTTATATCCCGCTTGGACTATAGCAATGCGCTCTACGTGGGGCTACCTTTGAAGGTGTCCCGGAAACTACAACTCATCCAGAATGCGGCAGCTAGACTGGTGACTGGGGGCAGCTGCCGAGACCACATAACACCGGTCTTGAAAGACCTACATTGGCTCCCAGTACGTTTCCGAGCACAATTCAAAGTGTTGGTGTTGACCTTTAAAGCCCTAAATGGCCTCGGCCCTGTATACCTGAAGGAGCGTCTCCACCCCCATCGTTCTGCCCGGACGCTGAGGTCCAGCTCCGAGGACCTTCTGGCAGTTCCCTCACTGCGAGAAGCAAAGCTACAGGGAACCAGGCAGAGGGCCTTCTCGGTAGTGGCGCCCGCCCTGTGGAATGCCCTCCCATCAGATGTCAAAGAGATAAACAACTACCTGACATTCAGAAGACATCTGAAGGCAGCCCTGTTCAGGGAAGTTTTTAATGTTTGACATATTAGTGTATTTTTTGTCTTTGTGGAAGCCACCCAGAGTGGCTGGGGAAATCCAGCCAGATGGGCAGGGATACAAATAAATTATTATTATTATTATTATTATTATTATTATTATTATTATTATTATTATTATCTCCAACCAGGTATACAAGAGTTTACAGTGCAAGGTTAACAGTGGTAGAGCACCTGCATTGCATGCAGAAGGTTTCAGGTTCAGCATCTCCAGGTAGGGCTGGAAAAGACTTCACTATGAAACCCTGGAGGTCACTGCCAGTCAGTTTAGATAATACTGAGCTAGGTGGGTCGTTGGTATAAAGCAGTTTCCTATTATCCAAACACCCCAGCAAAACACACACATCCTGGTAGTAGGGATCTTTGCCACCTGCAGAGAAAAATCTGGATTTGACACCTAGTTAGCGCTCAGGTTTTGTGTGGCTCGCTTGCTATACCTGGTACAGGGTCCTGATTGATGCCGTAATAGCAGAGATGAGCAAAATCTAGCCTCATCTCTGCAGCTGATGGTTTGTTTCTTTGCCCATCTTTGCCTTAATGGTGTTATTAACATTTAAATGATCACAGCTCAGATCTAAGCAATCACATTATCGAGACAAACAGCGAGCCGGGCAGCAGATGCTTTTTTCCCCTCGCTACCTTCCTCTGCTGCTGCGATTGTTTAGCCGGAGACAGCTTTCTCTGCACTGCTGGGCTATCGGGGCACGAGACTGCTGATTTACATTCTGAAGGTTATCTCTCCAACGGGGCAAGTTTAGAATGTCTCTTCCTCAGCTCTTGAAGGAAACGGAAGAGAGTTGAAAATAGGTGCTGACATGTAACAAGGCGATGGCTTCTCAGGGATACTTGGCTCCTCTCTTGAACTTATGTGGTGTGAGATGGGCCTTTGCCCTCCAATAGGTGGGTCAAGACCCAATGACAAACTCTGTCATGACCATGGGCGAGTTGTGGCATCTTTCAAAATTTAAATGCTATCTAGCATTATTCTTTATTTTAAAAGAGAGAGAAAATTACCTGATGTGAAGGAGGGCATAATAACATAAGAATAAAATTATTATTATGTTCATTCATATTTCGTACTTGTATTTGTATCTTTTGGTTTAGTTTTTTAATGTTTTATTGTGTGTTTTTTATATTTTGATGGGAGCCACCGAGAACAGCTGGGGCAACCCAGTCAGATGGGTGGCATATAAATAATAAACTGTATTATTATTATATAAATATTATATAAATATATATTATTACATAATTACCTCCAAATTATTTTTTGGAGGTAGACCACAACCATCATGGGTAGTAACCACTGATAGTATCCTGTGGACAAGGCTTGTTGTGACTTGAACAGTTATGTTTCTGTTTATTTTATTGCAATTATATTCCACCTTTTTCCTCAAGGAGCTTGAGGTGGCATACATGGTTCTCTCCCTCCTCATTTAATCTCCACAACAACAACCCTGTGAGGTAGATTAGGCTGATGGGTGAGGATTAGAATCCTGTTCTCTCCCTGGTCTTAGTCTGACACTCTAACCCAGGGGTCAGCAACCTTTTTCAGCCATGGGTCGGTCCACCGTCTCTCAGACCATGTGGTGGGCCAGACTATATTTTAGAAAAAAAAATGAATGAATTCCTATGCCCCATAAATAACCCAGAGATGCATTTTAAATAAAAACACGCATGCTACTCATGTAAAAACACCAGGCAGGCCCCACAAATAACCCAGGTAAAGGTAAAGGTACCCTTGACCATTAGGTCCAGTCGTGGCCGACTCTGGGGTTGCGGCGCTCATCTCGCTTTATTGGCCGAGGGAGCCAGCGTACAGCTTCCGGGTCATGTGGCCAGCATGACTAAGCCACTTCTGGCGAACCAGAGCAGCACACGGAAACATCGTTTACCTTCCCGCTGGAGCGGTACCTATTTATCTACTTGAACTTTGAGGTGCTTTCAAACTGCTAGGTGGGCAGGAGCAGGGACTGAGCAACGGGAGCTCACCCCGCTGCAGGGATTCAAACCGCCGACCTTCTGATCGACAAGCCCTAGGCTCTGTGGTTTAACCCACAGCGCCACCTGCGTCCCAAATAACCCAGAGATGCATGTTAAATAAAAGGACACATTCTACTCATGTAAAAACACGCTGATTCTTGGACCGTCCGTGGGCCGGATTGAGAAGGCAACTGGGCCGGCTCCGGCTCCCAGGCCTTAGTTTGCCTACCCCTGCTCTAACCAATTGTTGGCATCCGTCTATGTCTCAAGAGACAATGGAGTGTGCCTCCGGGGATGAAGTCAAACTGCTGCATATCCAAGGCACAGGCCTGGGCAGTGTGTATTGAGGTCCTGGGCTGCCCAGACAACAAGATCCCTCTCTTGGCCTCATTGATATGCTCCCAAGGAAAGCAGAGCAATACAGTTGGCAGTAGCATGGCTGCAGGAATTGCCTGATGGGCGCATGCAAGGCACCATCCAACTATCTTAGGAACTTCACTCCAGATTTGTATACCGTTTTGTTGTTGTTTAGTTGTTTAGTCGTGTCCGACTCTTTGTGACCCCATGGACCAGAGCACACCAGGCACTCCTGTCTTCCACTGCCTCCCGCAGTTTGGTCAAACTCATGTTTGTAGCTTCGAGAACACTGTCCAACCATCTCGTCCCCTGTCTTCCCCTTCTCCTTGTGCCCTCCATCTTACCCAACATCAGGGTCTTTCCCAGGGAGTCTTCTCTTCTCATGAGGTGGCCAAAGTATTGGAGCCTCAGCTTCACGATCTGTCCTTCCAGTGAGCACTCAGGGCTGATTTCCTTCAGAATGGAGAGGTTTGATCTTCTTGCAGTCCATGGGACTCTCAAGAGTCTCCTCCAGCACCGTAATTCAAAAGCATCAATTCTTTGGCAATCAGCCTTCTTTATGGTCCAGCTTTCACTTCCATGCATCACTACTGGGAAAACCATGGCTTTAACTATACGTACCTTTGTTGGCAAGGTGATGTCTGTGCTTTTTAAGATGCTGTCTAGGTTTACTCCTTAGTCTTTTATACCCCAGAGGCATCCTGCAAGGCAGCGGAGGTTTAGGATCAGAGTCTATCTGAAAAAATGAAAAAATAAACCAAGAATTGAATTTGTATCAAAATGGGAGACCTTCAGAACATATCTTAAACAAAATTATGCCATGTTAAAAACAGTAGAAGCTTTTGAGTGATCCCAGCAGTTTTTATGAATTGCTTATATAAACATTTATAAATTGTGAAAATATTAATATAAAAATAGTATTTCGATATGGCAGTAAATTGATGTAAAAAGAATTAAGGAATAAATGGGAGGTCGGGTATAAAAGATAATGAGATTTTTATTTTTATTGTAACATGAAATTGCAATCACAAATTTATTTCATAATTTTTATCTTATTAACAGATTGTGTAAATTTTATTTTCTTTCCTTTTTCCTCCCCTCTTAAGTTATACAGCGGTACCTCGGGTTAAGTACTTAATTCGTTCCAGAGGTCTGTACTTAACCTGAAACTGTTATTAACCTGAAGCACCACTTTAGCTAATGGGACCTCCCACTGCCGCCGCACCGCTGGAGCACGATTTCTGTTCTCAACCTGAAGCAAAGTTCTTAACCTGAAGCACTATTTCTGGGTTAGCGGAGTCTGTAACCTGAAGCGTATGTAACCCGAGGTACCACTGTACCCCTTTTCAGTGGTTTTTTTTTTTTTTTTTTGTATGTAATAAGCATGGAAATAAGCATGGGTGGAAAATAAAATTTTGAAAAAAGAGGGGGAAAAGGATCAGTTTTCCTTCTAGAGTGGGGGGGTTGAGCCCCACTCTAACCACTGCCCTACACTACCCTAAATTTACATTCATGGTTCTGCCCCTTTTGTCAGTAGCACTGCTCACCACTTGTATGTTCAATGTTGTTTAGAAGGGAATGAGGCCCTCAGGTTGAACCCTAGACTGGCTCCATCCTTGCTGTCCTTCAACCAGCAAATGAACCCTTTCTTGGTCCACTAGGCTTTGGGGAATTGACTGCTCTTAATCAAAGGGCTGGTATTGTGCTTTGTGTGTGTCTCTGTGTGTAACTGTCAGTAACTTTTTAAAAAAAGATTGTATGTATGTATATAGTTTTACGCAGTGCTTTTTTTCTAAAAAAAAATTGTTTAGGAGGTACTCTCATTTTGACTCAAGAAAGCCACCATTTTATAGTTTAAATCGGGAGAAATAAATACAGTAAATGGACAAAAGTACAAAGAACATGCATTACCTCGTATTACACAGCTGACAGCTCACAGTTAGTAATTTTCCTCCTCATATTGAAATACTGCCCCTCAATGAGGCCAAACTTTCATCAGGAAAATACCACACATCCGAATTCCACACTGCTTCACACATTAAACGCTCGCATCCGTCAGAGACTTCGGGAACACCGTGACAGGAAATGAGGTCATCAGGAGCAGCAACGGAACTGACGATTCACCGTGCTAGAGAAGAAACTAAAATTTTAGTTTATTCTCCCGTTAGAGTCACAAAATGTTTTGGTGTATGCGTATCCCTGCGTCCCCCAGAAAAAACACTGGTTTTATTTTATTTATTGAATTTATATACCGCCCTATACCCAGAGATTTCAGAGCGGTTCACAGAATAAAATCAAAATATAAAACCACAAAATGCATAATCAAAATAACAACAACCCCCCCCCAAAAAAAAACGCACAAAAACATTTTAAAAGGGCTTAGGATGTCAATCAAATCAACTAAAGGCCTGGTTAAAAAGGAACGTTTTTGCCTGGTGCCTAAAGGTGTGTAATGAAGACACCAGGCGAACTTCCCTGGGGAGAGCATTTCACAGACTGGGAACCACTGCAGAGAAGGCCCCGTTCTCATGTTGCTGTTGGAATACTGCCAGGGAGACAAAGGCCACCACTGCCTCCACGTCGAACTCCGGACGTCCATCGATCTCCCGTTGATACAGTATCAGCGATTAGTGACACGAGCTCCAGAAATAGATTGCCACATTCCTGGGCTGATGCACACTCTATCAGCAGAATTCACACACAGCAAAAGTTGCACTCAGGAGGGTATCATTTAGAATGTTTATTCAGCGTTGGTCAGAACAAAGAACAAACATGACTGCCTGCTAGCGTGTTCTGGCACAGAGAGAGAAAACGAAAGCAATAGCAAACATAAACATCCTGTGAACAGGAAATACGCAGACTCTGTGACTCACAAGCCTGCTCCCTTTTAAGGTGGAACGGAAATATCCTAACAGTTGCTGCCCTCCGAACCTCTCAAGGAGGCACACGAAGGAGGGCCTCAGAAGGTGATCTCAGGGTCTGGGTAGGTTCATATGGAAAGAAGCGGTCCTTGAGGTACTGCAGTCCTGAGATGTTTAAGGCTTTTTAGAATTCTGTCAAAGTTCACTGAATCATTTTTCTATGTTTTAAGCAGTTCTTGTTTTCATCCGCCAGAGTCCCATTAGCGAAAGGGTATAAATAAATATATAACAATAATAACAATAACACAGCATCCTTTTATAAACATAGAGACACATGCAGGAATGTAACCCACCTGCAAATTGTCCTGGCAAAAATAGAGCACATGTCTTTTGTTTTCCTTTCTCGCGACGCTACACAGACACACACAAAGAGAGAGAATTTGGCCGGCATCTGTTTCTAAGGAAGTGAGCTGGTTGTCTTGCATTGCAATGAGCTCAGCAGGAAGAAAAAAAAAATGAGAATTAATATTTTGGAAACTAAGTTGTCACCCCCCCCAATTTCCCCCTCCCAACAATTTCCTCAATATGTGTAGTGCTTAACTGGTGAGTCGTTCAGTGGATTATACAAAATGCAGAGATAAAGAGAATGAGGATTTAGATTTGGATATTGCAAAAGAGGATTAAAATTCAATTTGGGACCAGGTTGGGATAATTTCCGTCAATATAAGCAACAATGTGCTTAAGGATTCAGTCTATAACTTGCTTATCGCTTGATAAGTGGCAGCGGATTTCGTTCCTCTAGATCAGAAATAAGCAATAAATGGCAGCAGAGGGCTTTGCACAGCCCAGCGCTGGAGCAGAATTAATGTTTGGTACAAAATAATTCATGACTCGTTACAAGAGTCGCAAGCAAATTTGAATATCCACAGCTGACAGCTCACAGTTAGTGTGCATTTGGTACTGGGCGGCACAACTTAGGACTTAACAGGATGAATTTAGTCCACCAGCCATGTTTCACGGCCTTTGTCAGGAAGCTGGCTGCCACCATCTTTTTCAGGAAAGACAGAGAAACCAGGAGATTTATCCTGCTAGGATATGGTCTAACAAAGTATTTAAATAGGTCAAGTTAAACCAGTTTGCGATCCTAAATGCTGTCTTGAAATCTTACCTCACTGTCCCAGTCCAGAAGCTCTGTATGAGTATGGAGGCTTCCCTGCAAGTGACACATTCCTGTTCTGCTTCGACTTCTTCACCAGATTGTCTTCTGGAAATCACGGGACATGCTGACATGTCATGTGGCCGACCCGCATGTTAAGCTGAGGGTGAACATATCAGATGACACAGCGATTCTTCAAACAGCTCTTGTTTATTCAGAGGCCAGAACAGAACTGAGCTGAAGGGCTCAGCCAGCCTGCTTATATAGAGCTCCAGTACAGTGGTGCCTCGCAAGACGAAATTAATTCGTTCCGCAAGTTTTTTCGTCTTGCGAGTTTTTCGTCTTGCGAAGCACGGTTTCCCATAGGAATGCATTAAAAATCAATTAATGCGTTCCTATGGAGACCGCTTGCCAGGCTGGCGGTGCGGAGAAGGGCTTTTCTCCCCACCGCAAGCCTTCAGCACAGGTCCGAGAACAGAGGGGAAGGCGCGCAGCGCTTCTCCTCTGTTCCCGGGACTTGCGGTGGGAGGAGGGTTTTTCCTCCCCACCGCCAACATTCAGAACAGCATTCTGAATGTTGGCGGTGGGGAGGAAAGCCCTCCTCCCACCGCAAGCCTTCAGGACAGGTCCGGGAACAGAGGGGAAGGCGCGCAGCGCTTCTCCTCTGTTCCCGGGACTTGCGGTGGGAGGAGGGTTTTTCCTCCCCACCGCCAACATTCAGAACAGCATTCTGAATGTTGGCGGTAGGGAGGAAAGCCCTCCTCCCACCGCAAGCCTTCGGAGGAGGCTGGCGATGGGGCGGAGAGCTCTCCGCCCCATCGCCAGGCTTCGGAGGAGGTCCGAGGACAGTGGGGAAGACGCGCTGCACTTCCCCGCTGTCCCTGGAGATTTCCCTATGGGCTTTCGTCTTGCGAAGGAAGCCCATAGGGAAATTCGTTTTGCGAAGCGCCTCCAAAACGGAAAACCCTTTCGTCTAGCGGGTTTTTCGTCTTGCGAGGCGTTCGTCTTGCGGGGCACCACTGTACAACGTTACTGAAGCAACTTTCTAAAACTATCCAATCACTGAACATCACTTTCGATCCTTCATTTGCATAACTATCTACAGTATCCCCCTGCTGGCCCAGGGTGAGAACTTCAGCACATAACACTGCAACCATGTGAACATAGCCACTGCAGAACTTAAAAATAAAAATAAATTATTTTTCAATTTTTCAAATTAACAATAGTAATAATCACACACACACACACACACACACACACACACACACACACACACACACGTTTTCTGTTTTACAAATCTGAATACACATTTAAACATCCTGAAAATATCAATGACTTCCCTTCTTCTCTTTCTGTGGTTCAGTTTACATACCACATATCCCTGCATATTTTACATAAACTAAACCATTCAGTATTCCATTGTTACATCCATCAAAACTTATCTACACTGGTGAATTTATCTTAATGCTGCCAACATTTTCAAATGTATACAATTTCCCCCATATATTCAATAAAGATTTTCCAATCTTCTTTAAACATATGTTCTTCTTGCTCTCTTATTCTATATGTTAAGGCTGCAAGCTGTGCATATTCCATCAGCTTAAGTTGCCATTCTTCTTTAGTTGGGACCTCGCTCGCTTTCCATTTTTGGGCTAACAAAACATGGGCTGCAGTAGTGGCATACATAAATAACCTTTTTTGACACCTGGAAATTCACATACATAGTTTTTAGACTATGTCTGAAGTCTGCTTTTGGGGGGATTTTGATTCACAATTTGGGGGGGGCACCTGCCCCCCATACTTGGCGTCCCTGCTTACCTTTCACCTGCTCTTTCCAGGAACAGTCCACACTTTAAAACTCTGTGTCCAAGTATTTTATTTTATTTTGCTTTGGAGCTTTCCCCATGAAAACCTGTTCTTCACCACTGAATCAGAGCAAGCTGTTTGTTGCACTTCAGCTTTAAAGAGCAGTTTTTCACACGGAAATCTCAAGAGCAAAACATAAAACACAAAAAAAGCACTCAGACACAAAGCTTTAAAGTGTAGACCTGTGCCTCGAAAATGCAGGACAAAAGCTAACTGTGGATAAGCTCTTGGTTGGAGAACCAGCCCACAAAATCTGGAGAAGTTAAGTTTTCAAAGTGTTTTGATTCACATTTTGCTTTAGAAAGTGAAAATTAGGTAGCCTGATGACTTATCATTGAGAAACACACAACAAATTAGGAATAGATAAATAATAAAGTTTCCAGAGCCCTTCAGATCATTGCTGTCAACTTGCAGCCTTGAAAAGAAGGGATCAGCAGCCAAAATAAGGGATTTCCCAAGCATAGGTATGTTTGACTTCTGAGCCCCTCCGAGCCAAAGGCAGAAAGCCCAGCCAGCAGCCAAATGAAGCCTCAAGCGGTGGTTCCCACAGCGCAGCAACCCGGCAAATGGGATGCAGCAAGGAAAACCGCCGTCACCTCTCCGCTGGGAAGCGCTGAGCAAAGGCGAGTCCCCAGGCAACGCGGCCGATTTGATCTGCACAAGGCATGCAAGCTCCACCCCCCCAGTCGTTCTTAGACTCCTTATTGGGTGAGCAACACAGCCAAGCAACACAGTTGAAGCCTCCCTCCTCCCTGGCCGGCAGGGAGGGAGGGAGAGGAGCTGCTTCCTTTGAAACCCGGGAAATTTAAGGGACATCATCAATAAGGAACAGCAGCGGGACACGGCGCTGGGATAAGGGAGTTTCCCGCCAAATAAGGGACAGTTGACAGCTATGCTTCAGATGAGATAGATTTACAACTCCTCTATACTCAGGTTTGTATAGATTAATCGGTAGGAGAGCTAATGCAATGAGAATCTTCCTTGGGCAGAGATGGTGGCTTCCCCCCTCAAATGACTGTTCCCCAAACCTGTAAGTTGTCAGCAGGGGAAACTTGCCCGAATGTGAGCAGAATTCCCACTTGCTATTTTAGCTATAGCTGGAAGCTACTTTCTGCCAGAGCTGTAGATAATGGCATGAAGAATCACCAAGGCATAGAGCATGAGGAGCAGATTATATAATTAAGTCCCTCTATAAACCTGCCAATGTAATAGAAGCTTCCCTGCTGCCTAGAAAATTTAGACAGGAGATGTTTACCTCCATCCCTCCTCACTGCCAGGGTGTGTTCAGGATACGGTTTTATTGTATCGTTATGTGAAACCTATTTAAGGATGCCATCTTTATTTCTCAAAGAGATCCTCTGCCTGGGGTTGGGAGGAGGCTGAGTCCCTTCTCTTTTGCAAGTCAGACTCCAGTACATTATTCAGTGCTTGTGTGTTTCAGCTACTAATCTTAAAAGCAGAAAGTGCCTAGATTTCTATCATTTGGAGAGAGAGAGAAGACTAGAAAATACATTAGTATCCAGGATGCATGAAAGAGCTTGTGTATTTCTGCCTTTCCACATGCTGACTTCACGTATTCGTGAAATTCACCCACAAAGGAGAATGTGGTATTTTTGCTACGCAATATCTTAACCATTGAGATTTTGACCATCTTGGTTGTGAGGTCTGGAAGATCTGCTCTCTGCAGGTCATTTCCCACCTGACTGACTCCAGCTACAAAAGCTGAGGCTGCTGAAGAGGCCAGAGACCATATCGGCTGTCTCTTAGTGCAGGTCATTGACCTGACAGCCTGACCACCAGTCAGGATTGTTGCGCAGTGGTAAATTAATGAAAGCAGAGTCTTCTTCATAAATAGAATAAAACTTTTGCAGTCACACCTCATATTACGTTTACATCATGTTACGTTTTTTCAGGTTGCGTCCCACAGCAACCCAGAAGTACCAGAAAGGTTTAGTTCCTGGTTTCGCCGCTCGAGCATGCGCAGAAGCGCAAAATGACATCACGCGCATGCGCAGATACGGCGCTTCAGGTTGCAGGCTTTTCATGTTGCGAACGGGCCTCCAGAATGGATCCCATTTGTAACCAGAGGTACCACTGTAGAGTGGTACCTCGGGTTAAGTAATTAATTCATTCCGGAGGTCCGTTCTTAACCTGAAACTGTTCTTAACCTGAAGCACCACTTTAGCTAATGGGGCCTCCTGCTGCCACCGTGCCACCGGAGCACGATTTCGGTTCTCATCCTGAAGCAAAGTTCTTAACCTGAGGTACTATTTCTGGTTTAGCGGAGTCTGTAACCTGAAGCGTATGTAACCTGAAGCGTATGTAACCCGAGGAACCACTGTATTTGAGAAAAATAAAGTTGTTCATAAACAGCATAGTTAAGGAGCATGCACAGAGTGCTCATAGCAGCTACCTGACTCTTCACAGAGGCACAGTCTTAGTTACTGATTTACTAGAGTCGTGGAGCCACTCTGGCTGCCTTTAATTTACATAGCAACAACAACAGCACTATTCCACAGACTACTCCATACACAATCCATACAGCTCTCTCACTGAGCCCCATAGAGAGGTTGGCTACTTTTATAGGGAGAATGAGTCATCACCCAAGATGAGTCACAGTGACTTAGCAGTTTGCTGTTAACAGTCCGTAATTAGCAGGCTTAGGCTTGAATGATTGTGTGGGCCTTGTAGGCCTTACTCCTTCTTCTGCTCTCAAGAACCTTTGTCTCATGACATGGATGCTGTCAGCGACTCCTGGCTGGTTGCCCAGGAAATTATAAAGACCAGGGAAAGTTTCTTAGGGTCCTTTTTTATTTCAAACTTTACAGAGAGATGCTATAGAACCCAGCCTCTCAGATAATGGTGTTGCCCTGAGTGAATCTCCACCCCACCCATCTGCCCCACTTCCTCATTCATCATCATCATCTCCTCTACGGATTCCACTAAGTGCCCTCTGTCTTCAAGCTCTTTGCTCTCCTACTTTTAAGGCTTGCCAGGTTCTGGAAAATGGAGGATCTGAAATGCATTCTAGTGACAACATGTCAGCCAGCTGCTGCTCTGGTTCTGCCTGCTCCTCCTCTCCCATTACAGTGGTACCCTGGTTCTCAAAATTAATCCATTCCAGAAGTGCATTCCAAAACCAAAGCATTCCAAAATCAAGGCACACTTTCCCATAGAAAGTAATGCCAAATGGATTGATCCATTCCAGACTTTTAAAAACAACCCCTAAAACATCAATTTAACATGAATTTTTCTGTCTAACGAGACTACTGATCCATAAAATGAAAGCAACAAACAGTGTACTGCAGTCACACAATCAATCAGTCAGTAGCTGAACTGGGTTCCACACAGTCACAAAAACAAAACAAAAAAGCCGCAAAAACAAAAATGCAAAATAAATAGCAAAAACAGACAGACCTCAGCATAACACTCAAAACAGAAGCATAACACTCAAAATGGAGCACGTTCGGTTTCCAAAAAAAGTTCGCAAACCAGAACACTTACTTCTGAGTTTGCAGTGTTTGGGTTCCAAGTTGTTTGAGAACCAAGGCATTTGAGAACCAAGATACCACTGTATTTCCCAACTTTTCCCTTCATCTGCCTCTGAGCTGTGACCTTCCGCAAACCCCTGTTGTAAATCTATACTGTCTTCCTCTTCCTCCTGCCTGGAAGGGTCAGGATGAAGAAGAAGAAGAAGAAGAAGAAGAAGAAGAAGAAGAAGAAGAAGAAGAAGAAGAAGAAGAAGAGGAGGAGAATTTGGATTTGGTATCCCGCTTTATCACTACCCGAAGGAGTCTCAAAGCAGCTAACATTCTCCTTTCCCTTCCTCCCCCACAACAAACACTCTGTGAAGTGAGTGGGGCTGAGAGACTTCAGAGAAGTGTGACTAGCCCAAGGTCACCCAGCAGCTGCATGTGGAGGAGCAGAGAAGCGAACCCGGTTCACCAGATTACAAGTCTACTGCTCTTAACCACTACACCACATTGGCTGTCTCCACCACTCTTCCTCCTCTGCCCAGCTCCTGACAACCCTTAGACTGGAGACTCCATGCACTTTGCCACACTGCCTCAACTCTGGAAGTACTGTGCATCAGAGCTGCCAGTCATCTGGCAACCACAGAGGCTGCAAGGGGCAGGATATAGCCTCCTGTTCTTCTGTGTAATTTTAGTCACTGAGATGGGAGCATGATCTCCTGGCTCTTGCTTTGTAAGTGCAATGGAAGCCTTTGTGTTCCGAAACATGTAAAATGTCAATTTCTGAGGCCTCATGCTGTGGGCCCTGTCATGCTCGTTTATATGAGGTTGGTCGCATTACATTAATCCACTGACTTTGAAGCTGCTTTGCATGTGAAATCCTGTTGAAGAATGTAAATTTTCTGATGAATCCCTGGCATGCTTGTCTTCTCAGGTTTTTTGTGTGCCCCACCCTCCCCAAGAGAAGACAAACCATAGATTCCCAGGTTTTTCTACTTATCAGGTGGGGCGTCTATCTTTCCTGGGACTTCTCCCTATTCTGATTTTGGGAACACACTTTTGCAGAAGCAGCTCACCAAGTGGGGGCAGCCCAATGTGTTGATTGTAAACTCTCCTCTTGTTCTCTGTAAAGTTCCACGTGTACTACTGACCAGAATCCAGAGAGGTGAAGTTTATGTATAATGACCAGAAAATGTGCGTAATTTTCTCTTCATGGGAGGATTATGTGCACATTTGCCATGAGATCTGATTAATGTGAAAAATGGCTGATTCTCCATTAACCACTCAGCATACCTTAAAATATATAACAAAGAAAATATATGTGAATATATATAATTTGGAGGGTTAACTTCCAGTGAGGAAAGGTTTTTGTTTAGGTAAAAGAATATGAGAAAGGGAGGCAACATGGTAGAGGGGATAGATTAAGCATGGTTTGGAGAAAGTGGATTATAATACAAGAACTCAGGGACAGCTAATGAGGCTAAATATCAAAGACTCTGGAAAGACTAAACAAGTATTTCTCCACATAGGTAAAGGTAAAGGGACCCTGACCATTAGGTCCAGTCGTGACCGACTCTGGGGTTGCGGCGCTCATCTCTCTTTATTGGCCGAGTGAGCCAGCGTACAGCTTCCAGGTCATGTGGCCAGCATGACTAAGCCGCTTCTGGCGAACCAGAGCAGCGCACGGAAACGCCGTTTACCTTCCCGCAGGAGCGGTACCTATTTATCTACTTGCACTTTGACGTGCTTTCGAACTGCTAGGTGGGCAGGAGCAGAGACCAAGCAATGGGAGCTCACCCCATCGTGGGGATTCGAACCGCCAACCTTCTGATCAGCAAGTCCTAGGCTCTGTGGTTTAACCCACAGTGCCACCTGCATCCCATAGTACATAGTTAAACTATTAACTTAGCTCCCGTAAGATGTAGCAATGGCCCCAAATGACTTTAAAAGAGGATTAGACAAATTTCTGGAGGATATGGCTAGCAATGGCTACTAGCCTCAATGATATGCTCTCCAACATTCCTCAGATGAAATGTTCAGATGATATTTTCACTCCTTCAGGTATGAAGGAAAGGGACCAGATTAGATGAAGACACACAAAGCTCTCTTAAAAAATAAAAAATTGGGACCCCTTGCGCACTGTTCTGCTCCTGCTTTCTTCCTGAGTAGGGTGGCCCTGCCCTCTGCCTGCCCCTCAGAGCCACATGCAGCAGCCTCCCCTCATCCTCTCCAGCAGCCACTATGAGCTGCCCAAGGGAGGAGGCTGGCAGTAGCAGCCATGGAGAGGCCATGGGTGTCAGGACAAGCTTGAGACAAGCACCTCTTCCTCCTCCCTGAGCTCAGTGGCGATGGCAGGGAAAATGGGGACACTCCAGGATCAAATCAGAAGCCAGGGTGGCTTTTGTAATTCCGGGACTATCCCTGGAAAATTGGGACACTTGGAGGGTACGCAATGACTATGTCCTTCCTTTACCTTCAGACGCAGTGTGCCTTGAATACTTGTTGTTGTTGTTTAGTCGTTTAGTCGTGTCCGACTCTTCATGACCCCATGGACCGGAGCATGCCAGGCACTCCTGTCTTCCACTGCCTCCCACAGTTTGGTCAAACTCATACTGGTAGCTTCGAGAACACTATCCAACCGTCTCATCCTCTGTCTTCCTCTTCTCCTTGTGCCCTCAAACTTTCCCAACATCAGGGTCTTTTCAAGGGAGTCTTCTCTTCTCATGAGGTGGCCAAAGTATTGGAGCCTCAACTTCACGATCTGTCCTTCCAGTGAGCACTCAGGGCTGATTTCCTTCAGAATGGAGAGGTTGGATAGGTTTGATGTTCTTGCAGCCCATGGGACTCTCAAGAGTCTCCTCCAGCACCATAATTCAAAAGCATCAATTCTTCGGCAGTCAGCCTTCTTTATGGTCCAGCTTTCACTTCCATACATCACTACTGGGAAAACCATAGCTTTAACTATTTGGACCTTTGTCAGCAAGGTGATGTCTCTGCCTCGAATACTAGTTGGTGGTAATCACAAGTTGGGAGAGTGTTGTTGAACTCAGATCCTGCCCTGGGGCTCCTGGCAGGCATCAGGAAATGGGAAACTGGAACAGATGGACCTTAAACCAGATCAAGCAAGCTTCTTCTTACACTCTTACATTCTGAGTCTTCCTCTAGTTTTTCATCGGCAAACATTAGGGAAAGTGGGCATGATCCCACTCTACCTACCTAGAAGTTTACCTCCATGCATATTTTGAATAAACGAGGGTATTCTCCTCCTTCACCTCGTATCAGCAGCTGGTTTGAAGGACAAGATGAGGCAATCAATGTATTTATAACAGCATCTCCTTAAAGCTTTCCTCTAATAAAATGCCTGTCAAATTTTATGATAAGACCTCACACTGCTGGGATTTCTTACTCAGCTATAAAAGTTGCCTTAAGCAACTTCCTCACATACATGGACTCTCTTCTAAGCCTGTTGAAATCAGCAGATTCAGGAAGAGACCTCAACGGCGTTGTTCTGGTGTTGTATTTGTTTTCCTAAATCCCCTGCCTGCAGTTATGTTCTTATATTTCACAGCTTTTTTACATGATGGAAAGTGTGTGTGTAGAAGGGTATATAAAAAAGTAAATGAATAAAGATTACAAGGTCATAGAAAATGTCAATGCTAGCACTTTCCCCTACGCCATGGTAGCCCTCCAGTTCCTAGTGGGAGTGATTTTGCTCTGTATCCTGCCCAACATGGAAAACCACAGAGGGAGCCTGGGTGGTCCAGTCAGTGGGGAAGCCAAACTGTAGCCTCTTTGGTCAGCACACCAATGCCCTGCCTATGAAAAAGGGTTCAAAGCATTGGAGAATAATATCCATTTACTTGGGGTTCAAGTGAAATGGCTGTTTGCTTCCCAGTGCATCCTCACTAAGAGGGGCATCCTCATACATGAATTGGTGCAAAATGGTCCATTTAAATCAGGCATAGGCAAACTCTGGCCCTCCAGATGTTTGGGACTACAATTCCCATCATCCCTAGCTAACAGGACCAGTGGTCAGAGATGATGGGGACTGTAGCTCCAAACATCTGGAGGGCCAGAGTTTGCCTATGCCTGATTTAAATGGACCAAACAGAACACAGCTATGGGGAACAAGTGGCACCAAGACCTGGAGCCATCTGGGTCCAACCAATCTTAATAAATTTGAGCTAATCCTGGGCTCCATCTGCTCAGCTAATGTGGGATTCCGCACCTGCCCACCCTGTTTAAATGTGGTCCTGCCCGAAGGTGAGCAGGCAGGCCAGGGTGAGGCCCTTGCTATGGATCATTCAGGCACTGTATTCTTCACCAAGGAGTCATCTTCCCTGCAGAGAAATTGGCCTGTCTGCAGTTTTTCGCCTACCTCATAGCAAATGTCACAACTTTGGTGGAAAAGGCATTGGGTTGGATCTTTAATCATTCAGGTACAGTGGTACCTCGGGTTACATACGCTTCAGGTTACAGACCCTTCAGGTTACAGACTCCGCTAACCCAGAAATAGTACCTCGGGTTAAAAACTTTGCTTCAGGATGAGAACAGAAATCGTGCTCTGGCAGCGCAGTGGCAGCAGGAGGCCCCATTAGCTAAAGTGGTGGGAGGAGTAACATTGTCCAGGAGCCCAAATGCTGGCCAATGGCTATTTACTTCTGTTAGATATATATAATATATATATATATAATTTGTTGCCTATTTCCACCTAAACCTGGTGTCCTATGTTTTATTTAATTCCTAGCTGGTCCTCACACAGAGCTGCATGCTTCCTGTGCCTGGGCATGCAAATTCTTAAGTAGCTATATCAGAGCTATTGTAAACCACTTGGAGAACTGCCACACTGATGATGGTGCAAATGTTTCTCTCTGGTGCTCCAGAGGAAGGGGGACAAGAAAGGACATTTTCGACTAAATAACTTTACAGATAGTTTGTGCTGTTTTCCAGTGGAACAGGGGATAGATGACCCACCTATTAGGGGTGTTATAGTGCAATATTTTCTGCATTACCATGGGAGTTAGATTAATTGGCCTTTGAGATCCCTTCCGACTCTATTCTTGCCTTTGGGGCATGACATGCTAAAACATTCCTAGCATCAGTTGCTGGAGATGCTATTCTGCAGAGTCCATCTTCCTCTATAGGTCCTTCAGAAATCAGTGTGCCATATCCAATGTTCTCTGCCCACCTGCTCAAGAGCTCCTCTGATAGGAATCCAATGCAGTGATGGTGCGAGCGAAAGCTTGCGTGAAACAGCTGGTTACTGAGCAATCCATTAAGCAACGGGGTTTTTTGCCAATGTACTTGTTTTTTCTATGTGCAAAATGTTTCTTCCAGCACGACAAGCTTATCACTAAGTGACTTTAACTTACTGCTATGTGGGATACAGCCCAGGGTGGGGTGTGGGTGCATCTGATTTCTGATATGCATGTGTGTAACTGCAGGGGAAATAAGGTTGCATACCATGCCTAGTTTGGCATATTGGACACTGCAAATTTGGCAGTGCTGAAGTGTGATGTCCCTCTCTGCCCTTGCATTTTTAACTTTTAATGTAAGTATTCATAGAGAGTTTTTTCCCTGCCTCTCCCCAATAGTCAGCAGAAACTACTGAAGGCCTGGTTGATTTCCCAAATGTACTTGGAAGTTACCAACTGCATGCAGAAACTGCTACAGCCTTCTTTTGCTTCTGTGCAGGGGAAAAGTCCCAGAGCAGAACAGACCTTCTGCAGAATGCACAATAACTTTGTCACAATTGTGGATATCAAAGTGTTTAACAGCTGCAACACCTTTATCCCGGAGTTATGCACTGAGCAATCAGTTTTCTGGAAGTGTATCCTTGCCACTCACAATGCAATTCTCACACGCATTCTTTTCTTTTTCTTTTTTAAGAACCGTTTAAAACATTTTTTTAAAAAAATTATTAACGTTCTTATGTCACATATGTATACATTATCATATTACATTACAGGGCATATTATAATATAATTTCCAACATGTATACAAAGTTTATATACCAAATTTATGTACCTAAAGACAGAAAAAAGAAAAAACAAAGACATAAAGCCATATCAAAATAATATTTGTACCAACACTACGGACTTCCTATCAATCTTGTTGTATATTCTTTTTAAATAAATGAATGTACAGTACTCTTATTATTGTATATTTCTTTACATTTTACCTAATACATTCCTATATCAATATGTACCCTTAATCTTGTTTCTCAACTCAATTTCTCTCCAACATCAATCGAACGCTAGATTCTCATGAGCATTCTTAATATTATTTATTATCTGTATGCCACTTAATACCAAAAGAGGCATCTAAGAAGTTGACAAAGAAAGGAAAAGGAAAAGTTACACAAAGATTAATGTATAAACCACCATAATTAAAATTCACAATAAAACAAATTGTAACATAAAAGAAACAGTCATGATTAAAATATGCAGTAAGACAATCCCATTAACACAATGTACCAATCAAAATATTTGGGGCGCCCTCTTTTGAAGCAATAGTTAGCTTGGATATAATGAACAATACATGGGACGCGGGTGGCACTGTGGGTTAAACCACAGAGCCTAGGGCTTGCCGATCAGAAGCTCGGCGGTTTGAATCCTAGCGACGGGGTGAGCTCCCGTAGCTCAGTCCCTGCTCCTGCCAACCTAGCACTTCGAAAGCACGTCAAAGTGCAAATAGATAAATAGGTGGAAAGGTAAACGGCATTTCCGTGCACTGCTCTGGTTCGCCATGCTTGAAGGAAGTGAGTCTATTCCCAAGCGCCTCCGTCTCCAACCCCGCTCGCTCTCGGAGCTCTTTTCAAGAGCTTACCATGGCACAGATTTTCCAGCATTTCACATGTCCAAGCTGCTGTGACAAGGGAACTGAAAGCAGTACAAAAAGAGGACTTCTCCAGAAGTTTCCAACAGTTCTACAAAATGTTGTCAATGGTGCATTGTATCAGAGGGGGCCTACTTGGAATGCCTGTAGGGTTGTATGTTCAAATATTTCCCGCTGTCCGATTTCTGTGACCATTCACTGAACTTTCTGGTCACAATTTGTATATGGGAACAAGTTGTCCCCATTGGACTGGGATACTTTCCTCTAAGCAATTCTACGATTCCATGATTCTGTGTCACTTTTTGATCTGGGGTAGCTAGGTACATCCTTCACTGCTGGCACTGAGAAAAGCAACTGACAAGCAGTTGGAGGAGATTGTTTTAAGGCTGCCCTCTGAGCTGAACCATAAAAATGCTTAGTACATAAGGCAAACAGAGAGCAAAGCTTTGGCTAATTGCACCCACCCACACCACATAAGTCTTCTATGTTCATTGCTGCTGGGAAGGAACCTGTGCCAGAAACACAGCAGGCAAATTAAAAAGAGATGGGAAAATATCTAGTGATCTGGATTGGCCAAATCACAAGGGCCTATTCCAAACAAATGCCAGATTTCCTGTGTGTGTCTTACATAGCCATCCACTGATCAGGGACCCAGGAACACCTAATCATTATTCCTTGCAACTCCTCTTTTTATTTTTCGTTGGCTAGGAACTGTTACGGTTCCCCACACAAGCTCCGGATCTGGGTGCAAACTGTTCCAGGAAGGCATGGGACCATCAGACTCAGTATGAAAGTCATCAGTCTCTGGCTGCTGAGTTGCTAGTATAACAGTCCTTTGATGTACCTCTTTGATGGAGATGAAGAGCTCAGCGGTGGCACATCTGCATTCCACGGAGAAGGTCCAAGGTTCAATCTCTGGCGACACCAAGTATGGCTGGGAGAGGTCCCTGCCTGAAATCCTGGAGAAATGCTGGCCATTACTGTAGATAGACCTTAAGCTACATGGACTATGTTCTTATCAGTGGCGAAGCTGCATGCTCTGCTACTGGGGGCGGACAGCAGGCATGGATGTTGCTGGCACCCCCAGGGGCATGGCGCGCCACCCGCAGGGGCGTGGTCACGTTCTGGGGCCGTGGCGCGCTGGTGTGCGGGGGTGTGTGCACGGCGCTGTTAGGATATAGTTCCGTTCCACCTTAAAAGGGTACAGGCATGTGTGTCACATGCCTGTTTACTTCCAGCACATATCTGCTGGGAACTTCTGCTTGTATATAGTTTTTGCATTGCTGCTGTTTTGCTGGAGAAGAAGGGAAGCAGACATGTTTTCCTTTGTTCCTGAACTATGCTGTGTAAAATGCTGTACATTATGCTTACACATTTCTCTGTCCACCTCTTCTGCTGTGAGAAGATTTATTCACTCTGCTGATAGAGTGTGCACGGGTCTCTAAACATATCTGAGGCCCGTGTCGCTGATTGATGCTGTTCCAAGGGAGACTGGCTGCTGGCCGGTGGCTGGAGCCAGCTGGGGGCCTGCCTGATGCCCCCATCTCCCCAGCAGTATCCCATCAGGTGCATGTCTGGGGGAGCTGTCATGATGGCGCCCTACCAGAAAGTGGTGCCAGGGGCAGTCTGCTCCCTCCACACCCCCGTTCCTCCGCCAGTGGTTCTTATACAGCTCCTCACTTTAAAAGGAGCAGCCTTACTTTGTAGCAGGGTTGAAGCAACCTGCTCCATATGTGGACCCACTGTGGAGGGAGGGATGGAGCCAGGAACTGGTGCCTGAATAGTGCAAAACTTTTTAAAAGCACCAACCCTAGCAGGAGAGTAGGTTGGGTGTGACAGCCTTCAGGCAGCAAACTAAGATAGACAAATCTGTCCATTTCAGTTTCTCTCAGTATCTCATCTATCCAACCTTAAGTCAGCATTTTAGTGAGAATTTTTGTCTGCAATGTTGCCTAATATATCCAATTTTCAAAACGATATAGTGTATTTGTGAATGTTATTTTCCTGTGGCACTCTATAGTACAAATGCCAAGGAGAAGACACATCATTCCCCAATCCTGTCTTCCCAACCTGAATCAGGATTGGAACCACCATAAAAAAACAGTGTCACCAGCTCCCAGTTTCATGAAGACAGAGCACTGTGGTTGATGATAACAACAGCTACCAGGAGATTAAACATGAACAGCAAGACCAAAGCAAATTCCGTCAAAAACCACTCATCAACCCTGAAAAGGTAACAATCACTTTCCTCCAAGAGTGTCTGTAGCTGGGATGCTTGTGACCAGGCAATAGATGTCAAACATCCAGGTCCAACGAAGGCTTTTTGTAAGCAGTGCCCATGTTCAGTGGTGGAACTTCGGTTTCCAATTTCAGTGGCTCCCTGTGCAATGCTGAAATATGGTGTGCCCCACCACCTTGCACCTTCCATTCCTCGTTATAGTTGCAGTGCCCCCTGTGGCATCACTGAGACGCTACGCCTCTGCCACCTCTGCCACATGTACCATCCTGACCATAGCTGTCAACCTTCCCTTTTTTGGCAAGAAATTCCCTTATTCCAGCACCGTTTCCCGCTGCTTCCTGCTGCTATCCTGGATTGTTAGATATCCTGTAGACCAGGCTTCCTCAACCTTGGGCCTCCAGATGTTTTGAGACTACAGTTCCCATCATTCCTGGCCACTGGTCCTGCTAGCTAGGGATCATGGGAGTTGTAGGCCAAAAACATTTGGAGGCCCAAGGTTGAGGACCACTGCTGTAGACTGTCCCCAGGACAGGTGAGTCTGCTGATCCCTTATTTTTGAGGCTGCTGATCCCTTATTTTCAAATCTGAAAGTTGACAGCTATGATCCTGACACCTGTCAGCCACACATCCTTGCACCAAGTGTCATTAACCACTCCCTGGACTCCCCTGCCCCCCCCCAGCAAGGATCAAGAGAGGATGTCATGGGCTGAACAAGTATGGTTTGGAATACCAGTTCCTGGTGAGGACAAGCAAGGAAGGGCCCAAATAGGACCAAATTAATGCCAAGGTTGCCACGTGACATGTTGTTCCTAGCTATGCTTTTGAAAGTGTGCACATTCTACCTACACTATTTGATCATTTCATCACCAGTCCGCTTTGCTACCACTACTTTCAGTAAAACTATATTCTAAAGAAAGCTGAAGCAGTAGGGGTTTTTATTTTTTTCTTCTTCAGTAATTGAATAGATACTCCTGAAATTAAAGCAATCTGCAGATTTTGGTTGCTTTAAAGGTTGGTTGCTTTAAAAAAAAAATGGGAAAGGGAGCAGGGAGATTGCTATTTTTTTAAAAAAAAAATTGCAGCAATTTGCCAGCATGTTGCAGGCCGATTCAGGGATGCTTCTCTCTTCGCGCCCCCCCCATCAATCTGCTTCTAATGATGCACCAAATGCCGTAATGGATGTAGCATCCCTGCTTTGACCTAAATTGGATTAGATGCCTTACTAATGCGATGTCGGCAAGTCAAATCAGCCCTTAATGCCACCAGGACGAACCTGTGGGGAATATCTGATCACTAATGCCCGCCTATGAGTTGGAAGAGGAACCCTATCTTTTGATTTAATAAAACCATTTTTATATTTCCCAAAGGTGGTTACATGTTAGAGCAAGATCAGCTAATTAGCAGAATTACTCTCTCTCTCTCTCGCTCTCTTTTAAATGGAAAGCTTCAGGACTCGCTGCTAAATTAGAACATACGAACCCCTGCAATCCTACAGAAACTGGCAGTTTCTCGCACACAGCCTTTCTGATAATTCTAAGCTTCGTTGCGGCCCACAGAAGGATTTGGTCTTCGCCGTTCAGGGACTGAACTTAATGATGTGATTGAATCTCATAAAACATTGCTGCTAAAGAACTTAGGAAACATAAAAGGCATATATCCTTAATAAGTCCTATTAGGCTTGACTCACCTGGCCCTTTTTCAGCCGCATCACATTCATATTTAAACAAAGGGGGGTGGCAACTGTTCTAATTTTAGACAGTCATGATTGGCAGGCTTGCACTCTGTTGGTGCAGAGCTTTAAAGCCCTAAACAGCCGTGGCCCAGTATATCTGAAGGAGTGTCGCCACCCACATCGTTCAGCCCAGACACTGAGGTCCAGCTCCAAGGGCCTTTCTGGTGGTTCCTTCACTGTGAGAAGTGAAGCTTGAGGGAACCAGGCAGAGGGCCTTCTCAGTAGTGGTACCCACCCTGTGGAACGCCTTCCCATCAGATGTCAAGGAGATACAACCGAAAATGAGCAAGGTCACAACCAAAGAAGAATGGCAACTTACATTGATGGAATATGCACAGCTTGCCGACCTAACATAGAATTAGAGAACAAGAAGAACATACGTTTAAAGATTGGAAAACTTTTCTTGAATATATAGAGGAAAATTGTGTATATTTGAAAACGTGGGCAGCATTAAGATAAATTCAACAGTGTATTGATGAATTTTTGATGGATGTAATAATGAAGTTTTGATGGATGTAATAATGGAATATGGAATGGTTTAGTTAAATATGTTAAATATGCAGAGATGCATGTTGTGCAAAATGAACTATCAAAAGAGAAGGGAAGTCATTGATATTTTAAGGTTGTTTAAGTGAATATTCTAAAATGTAAAACAAAAATTGTATACTTTTTTATAAAAAAGAGATGTAGAAAATTATGCACTGTGCCTAATCAAACCCAAGGGGGTTGCACAGGATTGCACCCACAGTACTGAATGCAAAGCTTCTGATAGTTACAAGTCATCCATGCAACCAGGTGGGACCACTAGCAGAGATTTCCCTGAAAATAGCAGTGGTCAGGCAGATATTTAAGGAATCAGATGGTCTTAAGGTATCCTGGACCCAAGTTGTTAAGGGCCTCATAAAGGTAAAGGGGAAAGGGACCCCTGACCATTAGGTCCAGTCATGACCGACTCTGGGGTTGCGACGCTCATCTCGCTTTATTGGCCGAGGGTGCTGGCGTACAACTTCTGGGTCATGTGGCCAGCATGACTAAACTGCTTCTGGAGAACCAGAGCAGCGCACGGAAATGCCATTTACCTTCCCACCGGAGCGGTACCTATTTATCTACTTGCACTTTGACGTGCTTTTGAACTGCTAGGTTGGCAGGAGCAGAGACCGAGCAACGGGAGCTCACCCCGTAACGGAGATTCAAACCACCGACCTTCTGATCGGCAAGTCCTAGGCTCTGTGGTTTAACCCACAGCGCCACCCGCGTCCCAAGGGCCTTGTAAACTAATATAATAACTTTGAACATGGCCCAATGCAGCCAGCGCAACCTGCTGAGCACCAGAGTAACATGCAAGAGGCAGTCTGTCCCTATCAACAGTTTAGCACCCGCTGAAACATCTGCACCAGGGTATCCCCATGTTGGTCATCACTGCCTAGTCACTTGGCCTTTCTTTCTAGAGAGCCAGTGTGGTGTAGTGGTTAAGAGCGGTAGTCTCTAATCTGGGGAACCGGGTTCGCGTCTCCGCTCCTCCACATGCAGCTGCTGGGTGACCTTGGGCCAGTCACACTTCTGTGAAGTCTCTCAGCCCCACTCACCTCACAGAGTGTTTGTTGTGGGGGAGGAAGGGAAAGGAGAATGTTAGCCGCTTTGAGACTCCTTAAAGGGAGTGAAAGGCGGGATATCAAATCCAAACTACTACTCCTCTTCTTCTTCTTCTTCTTCTTCTTCTTCTTCTTCTTCTTCTTCTTCTTCTTCTTCTTCTTTCTTTGTCAATGATTTATGTATTTATTTATTAAATATATAACCCCCACCCTTTATCCAAGGATCAAAGGGCAGTTTACAATACAAAAACATAAAAAAATATTCTTCTTTGGCTATCACTCAAAGCCAAGTAGTATTGTCTTCCATGAACATGGTCTTAACAGTGAGTCCATAAGTGACTGTGGAGGCCAATTCTGGATCCACATGTCCTTCCACAGTGGGAACACAGGTTTCCAGATGGGAGTTGATCATGGTGAGGGTTTGCCAAGCATGCCTTCCTCTTAGCTCATTTTTCTTTTGTCCTGAGTTTGAGCATCTTCAAAGTCCATGACACCTTTGGTAAAGACTGTTCTCCAACTGAAGCACTCACAGGCCAATTATCAGTGCTTATGCTTTAAACTTCTTTTGTTGTCCACCAAACCTCTTTTGTTGTTTCCATTCTTAAGTTGGGAATGACTTGGGTTAAGAACTTAATTCATTCTGGAGGTCCATTCTTAATCTGAAACTGTTCTTAAGCTGAAGCACCACTTTAGCTAATGGGGCCTCCCGCTGCTGCTGCTGCACCGCCACCGCGCGATTTCTGTTCTCCTCCTGAAGCAAAGTTCTTAACCCGAGGTACTATTTCTGGGTTAGCGGAGTCTGTAACCTGAAGTGTCTGTAACCTGAGGTACCACTGTAGTTCCTTTGGCAGACAATAATAAGGCATCTGAATGACATGTGACCAGTCCAACGAAGTTGAGTGGGAAGTTTTAATCTAGCTTTTTAAAAACAGAATTGCCTTTAAGATATTTTTTTTAATTCTGGTTTTAATGTATTATGTGTTTGTTTACAATATTGTAAGTTGCTTTGAGCTGTTGTGGCAAAAAAGCAACCAATAAATTTAATGAACAAATGATAAAGGAGGACATGGCTGTTGCTGTGTGTTCTTGTCATGGTTTGCATGCATGGAGAAGATAAGTGAGAAGGCAGCATTATATGCAATAACAGCAGCAAGAATATTATTGGCCCAAAAATGGAAGCAAGAAGAATTGCATGGACAGGCGGAGTCCCCAGATCCCACGCAGTCCCCCCGTCATGTGGAATAACGACTCAAGACAACGTGCTATGGGATTAAATTGGTCACAACTTTATTAAATTTCAAATGTGGGTAGACCTTGGCTCAGGCATTGGGCGTTCTCCCTCCCCAGTCCCAACCCGGGGACCTAGGGAGCATCAGGGTTATCCAGTGTGTGGGGGGGGGATGGGCCGGCTCTGGAGAACATATGTTCAAGCAGAGATAGCCGCCCCCGTAACGCCGCCGGCGCAGGGGAGAGCAATGACGACCTTTCGGCGTACGGTCAAAGCCTCCCTTCAGAAAACCCCTTTAACGGGGAACCCTGGTATCGCCGCCGCAAAGAGGAAGATGGACAAAAGGATTCCGCCCAAGGCCTGATACTGCCAAAGTTGTGACATTTTGCTACGGGAAAGGCGAAACCTGCCAATGCAGGGAAATTCCTTTCCGGCCCTTTAACAGCGACCTTAACGTAGCAGCGCCCGCATACCTGTGAAGAAAAGTTAACCTGCAAAATAAGACATTAACTGAGGGTGGGTAGGGTGGGAGAAGCTCTGGAGCCAAGTGATAATTCCCAGGTAAGATCCTCCCTCTATTGTGTGGGCAGGTAATCCCTCCCCTACCTGGCCTGGTCTCCTTGGCAACGCTTCCCCCAGGTGGGATTGGACAACTGACTGAAGTAGGCGGAGACCTCCAGGTATCCCACCTGAGGGAAGGCAAAGCCAAGCCTATGCTGTTGGAGCCGCTCCAGATCGAGGGGCTGCACGCGTCCACGCAAAGGGCGCCCCCCGTTTTAAGCGGGGAGCAGTCATTACTGACGATTGAAGAATGGAGAATGAAGTTAATGGACTACGCAGAACTAGATAAACTAACAGGAAGGATTCGAAACCGGCGGGACCAGAAATTCACGGAAGACTGGAGTAAATTTATGGACTACTTGAAAAGTATTTGTGAAGATCAGACAACGTTTGTAGGTTTGCAATATGTTTTGAGAGGAGTATTATTGGAAGTGTTGCAAAAATGGAGAAGGGGAAGGATGATTTGTTAAGAGATGTAAAGGCAATATAAAGTTAAGAAATGCATAAGAAGTGGTTAAAATGGTGGATCATCAGAGGTGCTGATGGAAGTCTAAACAGATTGTATAAGTGATAAGTTTTGTAGTACATTTTATAATTTATATGTTAAAATCAATAAATAAATATATATATATAAAGATAAGTGAGAAGGCAGCAACAGCAAAGGGGAGGAGGAGTCTCTGAAAGTCAGCTGCATGGGCCTTGGCAGGTGCCCAGTGAGGCCAAACCCTGATGTCCACCCTTCATGGAAGTGTAAGTGTAGCTACACAGCAGCAAATGTTGAAATAACTCCTGGATGATGTGCAGCCAGCAGTACATGCTCCGTGACACAGGGCACTGCTAGCTGGAATGGCAAATCCCATTATTCTTAAGAGATACCAGCTGTGATCTTAAAGGCATCTTTGCCAGCAGAGTCTAATAGCTCTAAATGAGGCTGCACACACACGCATTAAGGAGATTCATTATGCGTGGCCTGCATCCACTCGATGGTCAATGGAAATTTTGCAAATGATTTCAGCAGGAGCTACAGAAAGCTTTATTTATGGAGTTGCAGAGGTACCCAGCCAGCAATATAGAAACCAAGACGGAGGGGCAATGGGCTGCATTGATATTCCATCTTTCAGACCATGCTCCATCCTAAGTTCAGGTCTCTCGCCCGACGGGATAAATGTGAAATGATTCATTGTGTGAGCTTTAATCGCTTCGTTCAATAAATCTGCATAAATTTGCCTGCAAGCAAAACTACAGTTTGGACGGGGGGGGGGGAGAGGAATATTATGGGTTGTATCCAAATAAGTCATTCCGTTCTCAGAACTTCTGCTTGTCCCGCTGTGTCTCCCTCCAATATGTCCTGGGGTTTCCCCCAGCTCTTCAGAACAGATTTGGATGGGAATTGAGCAACCAGAGGTCCTTGTGTGAACAAAACAACTATGTTGGATATGACCTTCTGCTCCTGATTTTAAGTGATGGACACATGGAGTTTTGGCATCTGTCGCTGCTTTAGAAACAGCACTCCCTCCTGCATGTAAGAGAGAAGGAATGGATACCTCTTCCAAGATGGCACCTGCCAACCATAATTTTTGTAACTACTTGTATTAAATAATACTACAGGGTTGAACTTTGGTTCAATCAAAAGATGAAGACCCTTATTTTGTATACAACACCAATGTCTCACATCGTATGTATCTGATATACAGTGGTACCTCAGGTTCAGTACTTAATTCGTTCCAGAGGTCCGTTCTTAACCTGAAGCAGCACTTTAGCAAATGGGGCCTCCTGCTGCTGCTGCGCCGCCAGAACACGATTTTTGTTCTCATCCTGAAGCAAAGTTCTTAACCCGAGGTACTATTTCTGGATTAGTGGAGTCTGTAACCTGAAGCATATGTAACCTGAAGTGTATGTAGCCCGAGGTACCACTATATAGAAAAGACTTTACAGCCTGAGAAAAGAGACAATGCACTTTTGTAAACTAAGAAAATCTTTAATAAAAAGATTTTTAAAAAGAAAAAGAAGAAGATGAAGAACATCGGGCAGCAGCCCAAATGGGGACCACATTTTTACGGAGAAGTGATTGTAAACTATGCAAAACTGGTATTTTGGGGTTTGAAAGGCTGTGCTTGTGGAGAAACTAACACAACATTGCAGAGTACTCAGAACTAAATTTTATGATGACTAGTCACCCTTAATTTATTTATAAATGGAAATAATACTCATAATACCAATACTAATAATTTCACTTATTCCTTACCAGAAGAACCTAGATCACCTTCTGTTCAGTGAACATTTATCTCAATATCCTTGATTTCCTTATTTAAGGATCATGTAACCGATTCTCTCCAAGGTTGTTAACTTTGCAAGTTTGCTGTTGTAATCAACCCTACATGTTTTTGTTTATAGATATATTATTTCCCAAAGTGTGTAGTGAGTTCACTTACATGTGTTTTCCCTCCCTCTCAACATGATATTTGCAACATTTTGATGGTTTTATATCTGTTTGTTTGCTTTAATGTTTTGCCGCTGATATTTTTTTAAAGAAAAAGATGAGAGACATCAGAAGAGCCTAACTGGATCAGACCAAAGCCCTATCAAGTTCAACATCTTATTTTGCCACCTTCTGACATTTGTAATATACAGAAATAAAGCATTCAATGATTTCTTAAATCCAGCAATAATTTCAGTTTGAACCTACGTACAGTGGGCAGTAGAATAAGTAACTGTGCCCCTGAAGGACCAGGTGCGCAGCCTGGGAGTCATTTTGGACTCACAGCTGTCCATGGAGGCACAGGTCAATTCTGTGCCCAGGGCAGCTGTCTACCAGCTCCATCTGGTACGCAGGCTGAGACCCTACCTGCCCGCAGACTGTCTCACCAGAGTGGTGCATGCTCTGGTTATCTCCCGCTTGGACTACTGCAATGCGCTCTACATGGGGTTACCTTTGAAGGACCTGGAAACTACAACTAATCCAGAATGCTAGACTGGTGACTGGGGGTGGCCACCGAGACCATATAATACCGGTCCTGAAAGACCTACTTTGGTTCCCAGTATGTTTCTGAGCACAATTCAAAGTGTTGTTGTTGACCTTTAAAGCCCTAAATGGCCTCAGCCCAGTATACCTGAAGGAGCATCTCCACCCCCATCATTCTGCCTGGACACTGAGATCCAGCTCTGAGGACCTTCTGGCAGTTCCCTCACTGTGAGAAGCCAAGTTACAGGGAACCAGGCAGAGGGCCTTCTCGGTAGTGGCTCCCATCCTGTGGAACGCCCTCCCATCAGATGTCAAAGAGATAAACAACTACCTGACATTTAGAAGACATCTGAAGGCAGCCCTGTTTAGGGAAGTTTTTAATGTGTGACATTTAAATGTATTTTTAATCTTTGTTGGAAGCTGCCCAGAGTGGCTGGGGAAACCCAGCCGGATGGGCGGGGTACAAATAATAAATTACTATTACTAAGGCAGACAGTGTAAGACATCATTCTTCCACCTCCAGATATTTCGGATTACAAGTCCCATCATGCATGCTCATGGTCCACAATGACTGGACTCAGTGTAAGGCAGTTTTCTATGTAAAACCGGAGAATTTCCCCCATTCAATTGCCTTTTGTTCACTCTGTCAGGACTGACAGGGTTGTGTTTCTTTTTTCACATGCACAGCCATCTCAGCCTTTTAGATCCTGGAGTTTGACAAGCACTGGGTCTAAGTAGCCTTGTCAGCTACCACCTTACAGTTTCACTGACCAGATTTCTTACAAATGGTGCATCTCTCGCCTGCAGGGATGACAAATGGGCCTACCCTTGGGCTGGCCCAAAAATACTGAAGTATTAAACGATGATATAAAAGGCTGATTTCAGGTCTTTGTCAGAGATTTATGTATGTATGCCATGGCAATATTTCTGCCAGCCCCAAGGTACAGGGAACAGTAACAGGGAAGCGCCAAGCTGTAGAGAAAGGGTCGTATGAAATGCTGCAGCCATTAAACCAAGTAAAAGCCATTTAAAGAATGGGAAAAATAGTTGTCATAAAAAAGGAGACCCAGCTGAGCTTAGGTACATAGAAAGCTGTCTTATGGTCTGAGCCATGTAGCTCAGTATAGCCTAGCCTGGCCAGCAGTGGTTTGCTAGAGTCTCCAACAAGGGATGGTCCCAGATTTACAGACGTTGTCCCAGTTTCTGATTTGATCCCGGAATGTCCTGCTTTCCCTTCGGACATCCCTATTTTCCATGGAGAAATGTTGGAGGGTATGGAGTAGAACATCCCTATTTTCACTGGCGGAATCTTGGAGGGAATGGAGTCATGTGACCCCTGAGACAAGGACATAAGTAACTAGCCCTGTATAAAAAGGTAAAGGGACCCCTGTCCATTAGGTCCAGTCGTGGCCGACTCTGGGGTTGCGGTGCTCATCTCGCTTTATTGGCCGAGACAGCTGGCGTACAGCTTCCAGGTCATGTGGCCAGCATGACTAAGCCGCTTCTGGCGAAGCAGAGCAGCACACGGAAACACCATTTACCTTCCCGCTGGAGCGGTACCTATTTATCTACTTACACTTTGACATACTTTTGAACTGCTAGGTGGGCAGGAGCAGGGACCGAGCAACGGGAGCTCACCCCATCGCGGGGATTTAAACCACCAACCTTCTGATCGGCAAGTCCTAGGCTCTGTGGTTTAACCCACAGCACCACCCAAAGGGTTTTTTTTTTAAATGTTCAATGCATATTATGTTTTTATATATGTTGGAAGTGGCTCAGAGTGGCTGGGGCAACCCAGTCAGATGGGAGGGATAATAATAATAATAATAATAATAATAATAATAATAATAATAATAATAATATATTCCCCGCCAACTGGCTGGGTTGCCCCAGCCACTCTGGACAGCTCCCAACAGAATATTAAAAACACGATAAAACATCAAATAATTAAAAAAAAATCCCTAAACAGGACTGCCTTCAGATGTCTTCTAAAAGTCAGATAGTTGTTTATTTCCTTCACATCCACCAGGAGGGTGTTCCACAGGGCGAGCACCACCACCGAGAAGGCCCTCTGCCTGGTTCCCTGTAGCTTCACTTCTCGTAGAGAGGGAACTGCCAGAAGGCCCTTGGAACTGGACCTCAGTGTCTGGGCTGAATGATGGGTGTCGAGACGCTCCTTCAGGAGCAGAAAAAGAGGCAAATTCACAAAATGATAAAGGCCTGCCTCTCCATCAGCCCTTCCCCACTCTTCCATCTGCGACTGCCACACTTGTTCACAGACAGGAGCTCACACAACTCTCCTCAGTTCAGAATGGGAGGGAAGCAAGGGACCAGCAATAGAGGCTGGTTCATTAAGGCAGCTGGAGCACCATCTCACCAATGGTCCTTCTGCCCTCTGCCAGTCCCCACTTGTCAAGGATGCTTCCCCACAAAGGAATGCACATGACAGGTAGTTAACTGTTTGTTGTCAAAGATAACACTTGCAGTTCTGGATACCTGGACTAGACTAGACTAGACTAGAATATAGAATATAGAATAGACTAGACTAGACTAGACTAGACTAGACTAGACTAGAATTTATTATTTATACTCCACCCATCTGGCTGGGTTTCCCCAGCCACTCTGGGCAGCTTCCAACAAAGTATTACAATACAGTGGTCTGTTAAACATTAAAAGCTTCCCTAAAGAGGGCTGCCTTCAGATGTCTTCTGAAAGATGTCTTCTATCTATATCTAGTGTCTCAGCAGCTATTCCCATGTCCAAGCTCTATGGATAAGTTGCAGCAACAGGGGACCACTCCCCCTCCACCAGCTTATGTACCTTCCCCCAACGGGATGCACACTGGCAGCTGGTGACTGCGCCTGTGTGGCAGCTCCCCTTTACAATCCCCTCCTGGCAACACCCAGCCATTCACTTTCCTGACCTGCCTCTTTCTTCTGTTCTTCCTACCCATCTTTTGCTCCCCCCTCCAGCTCTGAAAGTTCCCCTGCCTCTGACTGTAGCCTCCTGGTCAGTACAGTACAGGTAGTGCTGTGATCTAAACAACTGAGCCTCTTGGGCTTGCCGGTCAGAAGTTTGGCGGTTCGAATCCCCATGACGAAGTGAGCTCCCATTGCTCTGTCCCAGCTCCTGCCAACCTAGCAGTTTGAAAGCACACCAGTACAAGTAGATAAATAGGTACTGCTGCGGTGGAAAGGTAAGCAGTGTTTTTTGTGCGCTCTGGTTTCCATCACGGTGTTTGGTTGTGCACCAGAAGCAATTTAGTCATGCTGTCCACATGGCCCAGAAAGCTGTCTGTGGACAAACACCAGCTCCCTCAGCCTGAAAGCAAGATGAGCTCCACAACCCCATAATCGCCTTTGACTGGACTTAACTGCCCAGGGATCGTTCAGCTTTACCTTTTTTTACAGTTCCCCACAAATCTTTGATCCCCTTTCCTGAGTCAGAGACTCCAGATGATCTTCTCCTAATGTATAGTCTCCAGTATCCTACCAGTTCCTGACACCACTTTCTTGCTGTGCTGGTCCCGAGGGTTAACCGTGTGGCGAGATCCAAGTCCAGTCTGAGGTCGAGGGTGCAGTATGGAGGCTGTCCATCAAAGCTGAAGCTGAGTCCAAGGCAGGGAGTCGGGTGAGGTCAGGAACTCTAGCAGAAGAGCAGGACAGGGTGCCGGCAGGAACAGGCTACCAACAATGTTGCTCCCGCAACCTGGGACTGGGGCTGGCTGGCTTTTATCTGCCCTGAGGCACAGAGCAGCCCCGGTCCACAGGTGACTTGCCTCTCCTGGCCTGAAGGCGAGCACTCCTCCTGCGGGAACTTAGTTCCCTCTGCCTCTCTGTCCTGAGCCTCTGCAGCTCAGGAGAGGCTGGAGGGTTACTGGACCCAGAGGCAACCTCAGCTTCCCCTGACGGGGATGAGAGTGGAGCACCTGCAGGCAATGGGTTCTCCATCACCTCAGGAGCAGGAGCAGATTCAGCTGGTGCCTGCACCTGAGGATCCAGCACAGGTGAGGACCCTTCAGGCTCAAGCCCCAGCCCCGGCTCAGCTGGTTCTGGAGGCGGGGACTCCTGTGCAGGCTGGGATTCCTCAGGTTCAGCCTCCGAGTCCGAATCCCAGGCCATCACACTTGCTTACATCTAGCCTAGGCTCAGGCCGACAGGTTCTTCCTCCTTAGGCTCAATGTTGCCTTTATAGAACACAATAGGGAGGAGGATGGAGACAAAATTAGAACTAGTTGGCTCTGCCTGCCATTGGCTCTGGCGCCACCTACTGTTGGGCTCCCTGCCTTCTGCCCTACCCAATCGGCACCAGCCATGGCTGGTGTCCAGTCCTGACATCCAATGAAATGTGAGCATGTTCGATGTGGGCCTATTCAGTATGACAGAGGCTGAGAAGGAAGAGCAAACAATCTCTTGCGCATTGTGGATTTTTGAATGGGGATGCTTATTCTTTCTCAGGCGCCATAGAAGTTCCTGGCAGGCCCACTGCCACCTGCCAGTGCCACGTTGGTAACGCCCGAGACTGATACCTAGTACTAGTACACAAAACCAACAAATCTCTTCTTTTCTGCCCACTGTGCTTTCTAAAACAAGATTCTCTCACTGCTTCAGGCAGCGTCAACCTCCACGCCACCCCACTAACTGAGCTTAAGGTATGCTGGAGTCTTCTCTGCAGGGGCAGGTTTGGGGCAACAAGATGGAGACTGCAGATCCTGATATCCTGCTGGGTTCAGCTGTTCCTTGGTTTTCTGAAATATTTATTACAGCTGGTTCTGAAGAATTCAGAAATAACATGTTTACAAATATGCCCTCCTGGAAACAGTTTTCAGCCGAACACAGGCTTTCTGTACGTTTTTATTCTATTCTAATTATCATTTTGTTGTTATTTTGTAACGTAGTAGTAAGTTCCAATGGCATGCTGATTTCTTTCTTTATTTGGAATAGGGGAAACCTGGTAGGAAAACCTCTATGAATGTATGCTTTAACAATAAAAATAGGAGCTTTTAAATTTCGATTTTCATTTTGCGTATTTGTTGCAAACTGAAAATTCCAGTCCAGGAAGTTGCCCTATACTGAGTCAGACCATTGGTCCATCTAAGCTCAGTATCGTCCATGCTGATTGGCAGTGGTTTCTCCTTGTTTTCTCCCAGTCCTTCCTGGAAATGCCAGTGATTGACCTGGGACCTTCTGCGTGCCTCTAAAGTTTAACCAGCATTGCTTCAATCTTATTTATTGCATTTGCAACAATGACAACAATCTCATTCTAATATCTGTTATTTACAGGAATAAAACATCCAATTGATTCATTTAAGGATTTGTTAAATCTAACAACGGTTTCAGTTTGAAAGTGGATGTTGTTGTTGTTGTTATTGTTGTTGTTATTTATACCCTGCCCTCCCTAGCCAAGACTGGGCTCAGGGCAGCCACCACCCAATATAAAAACAAATTGATTGAAATACAACTTAAAAACAAGATTAAAATACAACATTAAACATTAAAATACAGCCTCATTTCAATGGAAACTCAAATCAAAAACTTTTTGGGGGATGACATCAAGTCTTCACCAGGCTAACTACCCAGACTGGTCCTACATGGGCCAGAAAAAAGCCAGGGAAGTCCCCAAATAGGAGTTCCATCACAGAAGGAGAAAGGAAAAAAGAAGAGGGGGAGGGAATCAAATTGATTCCAAGCCGAAGGCCAGGCGGAACAAATCTGTCTTACAGGCCCTGCGGAAAGAAATCAGATCCTTCAGGGCCCTGGTCTCATGAACCAGAGCGTTCCACCAGGCCGGAGCCAGTGTTGAAAAGGCCCTGGATCTGGTTGAGGCTAATTTGACTTCCTTAGAGCCCGGGACCTCTAGGGTGTTGCTGTTTATAGACCTTAAGGTCCTCCGTGGGGCATACCGGGAGAGGCGGTCCCCTAGGTACGAGGGTCCTAGGCTTATGACAGCCTTCCTTGACCTGGTATCTTCCAGACATTTTGGACTACAAGTCCCATCATTCATGATAGTTGTCCATGCTGGCTGAAGCTGATAGGGGTTGGAGTCCAACTAGAAGTGGCTTGCTGGGTGGGGCAAAGCTGCAAGGCAGCTTCCTGCCAGCTAGTTCACTGTTACTAGTACACTGTTGACACAGTACACCACAGTGGACTCTCTGCCACCTCATTCCTTCTTCTCTCCAGCACATGGAGAGTTCCTGGTTGAGGAAGATTGATATAGTAGTTTTTTCTTCAAATCCACAGAGACATAAAAACATTCAGCAAAAGGAATACCTGGAACTCTTTCTTGTAACACTTTCTGCCAGTAGCAACAGCAAACCACAATGGAAGCTACGCAGTTCACTCACAAAATGAAAACCAGGATTGGGGGGGGGAGTCCAAAAAGGGATAGAATTACTGCAAAATAATGATAATATGGAATTATACAAGGAGGTTTGGCTTTCCTCCACAAGATCTGTACTCAATGACTTGAAGGAGCAACCATTTCATAAAAGTCAGCCTTGATTTGTTTGATATACAATTATTGAAATTTTAATAAGGATTGTGCAGAGACTCTGGAACATCACACACAGTCGGTGTGGAATAGTAAGTTTATTGCAGCAGACTCTGACAGCGACTCATAAAAATGAATGACATTCTATATCATAACATCTCGTCGCCTCTTCCGCATGCTAATAGCTCACTTTGTCTTTCTTTAGCATAATAAGGCAGACGACGTACCCAATATTCAACTCCAAAATGAAGATTTTGGGGGGAAATGATTTGGAGCAAGAACGTCACATTTAAGAGAGATGCAAACAACACATATAAAGTTTCAATTAAAGTCTTCTTAGGAAGCCTTTTATTATTCCAAAGCCTTGATACTCTTACAAGCTGAGTGTTTGCATTTTTTCAATATATTTTATAACCTCTTCTTTTGACAAGTTCTTCAGTGTTCCCTTTTATTCCTTCTCATGCTACTATTTGTTTTCTGAGCTCACTGGGAAAAGATGGCATTGTACAAATTTACACATTTGTTGCCCAAAAATGCAATTTTTTCTCAATATGGAATCATTCATGTTGATCCTCAATATGCTGCTTTCTGTCGCAGTGGTTCCCAAACTTTTTTGAGCTACCGCTGTCTTAGTTCCATAAATTCATCCTCAGTGCCTCCTACCCTATAAAAAGCATTATTCATAATAGTGGTTTGCCCACTAAGGAATATAAAAATACAATAGAATTAAAAGCAGTAACAATTAATTGCACACCTATTCAAAATCAAATTAAAAATATTTAGGTTATTTAATTCAACAAAATTGATTAGCTTGATCCAGCGATACTAGCTTTTCAAAGTCTGATAGTCATTCACACCTCCAGTGCCTCCCCCTCCCCCCCACTGACCATTTGCTTACTTCTTAGGTAATCCCTGTTAGGATTCTTGCTCCGTGCTTGCAGTCATGGGATTGTTGTTTTATCACATGATGGTGTATGTTTTTATTCCACATAGTGGGAAGTGACGGAGAGAGGATGTTTTGTATTACTGTGTTCCGTGATGTGGGACTATTGTGCTTTGTTCTCTCTCTTTGCTGTCTGATGAGAAAGAGGAAGGAGCTAAGTCAGAATGCTCTGAGTGTATTGTATGTAAATAAAGTAGATTAGCCAAAATGCTGTGCTACTGAGTTCTGTTACTCAAACTGCAAATACTCTGCAGGATCCCTAAGCGTGCTGATGCCTCTTGATATCAATCACTGTGATGTTTGGGCTGGAGAAAGCTTTGAAGCTCCCAAACAAACAACCATGAGGGAGACAACATGCCAGTTGGGCATGTGTCTCTGCCAGGGTCCTACACCCAAGTAGGACGATCCTAACACCCACCCACTTGAGAATCTTCCCCTTGGGTCCCTAATACAGCACTCCCCACCCCACCCACTGCTGGGACTGCCCAGAGCTGTTTTCAAATGGACACACTTTGGAGTAAGTCAGAATCCATCTGCAATGATCTTTTCTATTCAGAATGAAACCAGTTGTCATGAAACTCTTTGCAGGGACAATATATATATATATATATATATGCAGGTTTTGGTGTCCTCGGGTGTCTTCCCGTGTAAAAGTTGGGGTGTCTAGGCGACGTTTCGACGAGGTCTCACTCGTCATCTTCAGGCTGGTGCTTTCGGCTTCTTGTTACTGGAACAGAGCAGGATCTCAGTGTTTGAGTTCCTATAAATACTGTTGAGGGGGTGTGGTGTATAGCCTCCAATGTTCTGGGCAGAGAGGAAGTTCCCAGGCTAGTGTGCCTTTTCTTCTTTTGTTCCTTAATTACTTGAGGGATATCTTGAGTGATTTCTTGAGTGATATCCTGAGTACCACTTAGGTGGGTCATTAGGTGTGGATTAGTTGCTAAAGTCTTTGTGTCTTGACCTCTTGAACTTTGTGAAGAGTTTTTCTGAGAAGATGGCTGTACTACACTTAGTTGTGCTCTGGCTTGGCTTCGTGTATAGGGGCGAGCTGTGGTTTTGTGGCCTGTGTCAGCCAGATCTGTGTAGGGATTGCAGGGGGGTGCAGCATCCGGAGGTGCCACCATGGTTTGGCTACTGGATGGTGTCTGTAATTTATCTGTGGAGAGGGTCTGGGTTTGGGTCTGGTGTGGTTGATTGGTGATGGCGTTCTGTGTGCCTCTGGATCTGGTGTCAGTTTTTGTGGGGAGGGCTAATTTCCAGATGTCTGGCAAGCGGGATGTGTCGTCACGCTTGTTCATGTTGTGAGGGTGTTTCTCTATCTCGATGGCTTCCATGATTATTCTCTTGTGACGACACATCCCGCTTGCCAGACATCTGGAAATTAGCCCTCTCTGCCCAGAACATTGGAGGCTATACACCACACCCCCTCAACAGTATTTATAGGAACTCAAACACTGAGATCCTGCTCTGTTCCAGTAACAAGAAGCCGAAAGCACCAGCCTGAAGATGACGAGTGAGACCTCGTCGAAACGTCGCCTAGACACCCCAACTTTTACACGGGAAGACACCCGAGGACACCAAAACCTGCATTCCTGTACCCGTGAAAATCTACGAAAGCAAATATATATATATATATAGATATATATATACAGTTGGTCTAATTTGTGGGTAGACTGCATAGGAAAAATGTAATCGGTCTCTGTTGGTTCTAGAATGAAATGTCCATACAAAGCCCCTTTCTGGATCACTTTCACATGCTATAAAAAAGTCGGAGGAGTGTGGAAACTCAGGCCCAAAGGCAAATGTGGGTCGCCAGGCTGTTCCATTTAGCTTCCAGGGCTTTGCTTGGGCCATACTCCCCTCCCAGATTGGTGGGCGATAAAAGCAAGTCCATAGAAGGTGTACCCCAGTGTCAATCAGCTGACTGCTACTGTTATCATTGGCATCCATCTGTCTTGAGAGACAATGGAGTGTGCCTCTGGGGGTGAAGTCAAACTATGAGTTAGCAGCACCAAAGTGATCTCCTTGGGGTGCAAGCGTGTGTGGAGGCCCTGGGATGCCCAGAAGACAACACCCCACTCTTGGCTTCACTGAAATGGCCCAAAGGAATGCAGAGCAATAGGTTTGGCACCAGCGTGGCTGTGGGAATTGCCAGAAGGAGGTGTACAAGGAATCATCCAACCATCTTAGGGACTCCACTCCAAATTTGTGTAGCCCTTTTTTCTCCCAAAATGTCCTGCAAGGCAGAGAAGGTTTAGGAACAGTTTTCCTTCTCCTAGACAGGCTACCTTCCCAGCTTGACAGGCCCCATCTGCCCCACACTTCCCTCTACAGCAGGGGTGCCCAAACTTTTTTCAAAGAGGGCCAGATTTGATTAGGCCCCCAAAATGGACTTTGGACATGCCTGCTCTACAGCATGTCTGGGCTGCATCAATAGGATTATAGCATCTAGATCAAGGGAAGTAATAGTGCCACTGTATTCTGCTCTGGTCAGACCTCACCTGGAGTACTGTGTCCAGTTCTGGGCACCACAGTTCAAGAAGGACACTGACAAACGGGAACGTGTCCAAAGGAGGGCAACCCAAATGGTCAAAGGCCTGGAAACGATGCCTTATGAGGAACGGCTAAGGGAGCTGGGCATGTTTAGCCTGGAGAAGGGGAGGTTAAGGGGTGATATGATAGCCATGTTCAAATATATAAAAGGATGTCACATAGAGGAGGGAGAAAGGTTGTTTTCTGCTGCTCCAGAGAAGCGGACATGGAGCAATGGATCCAAACTACAAGAAAGAAGATTCCACCTAAACATTAGGAAGAACTTCCTGACAGTAAGAGCTCTTCGACAGTGGAATTTGCTGCCAAGGAGTGTGGTGGAGTCTCCTTCTTTGGAGGTCTTTAAGCAGAGGCTTGACAACCATATGTCAGGAGTGCTCTGATGGTGTTTCCTGCTTGGCAGGGGGTTGGACTCGATGGCCCTTGTGGTCTCTTCCAACTCTATGATTCTATGATTCTATGTGCAGAAACCACCTTCTTGACCGTTGGTCCCACTATTGGTCTTGTCTGTTCAATCAGCCAGAGCCTGTCTTTGCATGCAGAGTAAATCCCTAACACACTGAGGGTTTGAGACCCACTGGCTATCCTCACCTGGTTTAGCTGGCCAGTCGAAACCATTCCCTGTGTGTGGCCGCTGTCACATACTGACAGCTTCTAGGAGCCACAGGTGAGAGTTGAGCGCAGGGTGAGGACCAAAGGTGGACAAACTACCCCAGAAGGAGCACAACATGTCCCCCACCAGAGGCACTACCTCTTTCCTAACACCTCATACACCCTGACTGCCACTGATGGTGCACATTCAAAAGGGCTCAGGGCTTTTCCATATGCAACCAGGCATGGGATTCTGCAAACAGCTTGCTGCCCCTACAGTTGGACAAAGCAGGGGTTGCAGCATTCTCTGAAAGCTGATTGGCGCTGAAAGCATGCCATCCAACATTTGCATCATCATAATGTCAGGTGATTGAGAGGTGGACTGCTCCACCCACCTGCCATAGGGGAGCTCCAGATCGGGCCTACCAGCCTGAAAAATTTCCACATCCCTGTTCAACCTAAGAAGCCGTCCTCGTAGTTCAGAGATTAGCTGCCATCTTCTCTGGTTCAAGCCTGCAGGAGTTATTGGGCCCATCACACATTAGCCACTCACAGGAGCAATGCACCTGCCAACAGCTGAAAATTCAAAGAACTAAATTAGTGGATGTGGACATCTTAAAAACATTATCATCGGACTCGAGGTAGCTATCCACCATGATACAGATCGGTGTGTATGTATGTTATGTCTTCTCTTTCCTGTTAATTAAATGTAGCTGTCTCAGGTCTACTGCTTGCCTGGGCTTATCTGCTCTTTGGGGATGCTAATACTAGTTTTGTTAGTCTTGTTTATCTGCTTTCTCATACTGTTTATCTCCCACCATTTATTTGTGGAATTGTTGTTGCAAAGAGTTGACACACTCCAAATATGCCGCCTGCAGCCCTCACTCCCACCCACATCCAACGTTTGCATTTTACCGTCTTCCCTTGGGTAACATTATTCATTCTCCTTGTTTGGAACATCATTGGTATGCAGAAAATACTTCCATATACTTTCCCGGTCCCTACAGATGGCATAAAGTGGTTGATCTTTTTGCATAATTTTCCTGTGTGATATTCATTCTTGGATATCTTCAAATTCCTCTTAAAATGAGCAGGTAGAATATAATCAAGCTTCTATTGAAATCATGACTTTCCATTCAAAGGCTTTCTGATACTCTGCCTCTGAGGCTGATCATTCACTGTTGAAACAGTGGCGTTCGGCTTTTAAAACAAAATCTCTGTTAACTATTTTAGGTTCTGCTGCTGTTGTTTTTCTCTGCGTGAAATATCAGTGATGTGGTCAATACAGCCTTCTACTCAGAATGATCTTGGACTTTGCCATGCATTTGCTGTTTAGTCACTTGATGAAGGAAGTTAAAAGGGCCAACTATCCGAGTAGGAAACAGAAAGCCTAAACGCCTCATTCAAATGACTCTGATTACTTTGTCAATGCAATTACAATGATATTCTCATTCAGGTTTCTTTTAATCTATCTTATTTTCTAATTACAGTTTTGTTATCTTACCTTGCTATGTTTTGATTTGAAGTTCAGAATATCATTTTCCATATGCAGATAATGATATGCTTTGAACGAAGCAGTGTACATCAATAAACAAACAGATAAGTTTCAGTTACAATCCTAGTCCTGTGGTTTTAATCACTGGTTAGCTGTTACACCCTGACCCACTAGATAACTTTCAATGCCTGATTAGGTCACAGAATTAGCTCAAAGCAGACAGTACAGCACATTTGCCCACTGTGGTCTTAGTGCTGCTTAATCTCCTAGCAAGGGATGATGAAGAAATTCTCCAAATTGACATCTATGCATATATTTAGAGTGTTCTGGTCCACCCCAGAGCTACCCACCCCCAATCTTACACGTTCTGTCAGTTTTCATGGCAAATAACTTATAGGTTTTGGTTCTGTCAAATGACATCTCTCACCATTAGCTACTATGAAAACTTATTACCTGTACTTGGACAACTCTTTGCTTATGCAAAGAAGGCCCAGTCTCCCAACAAAATAAAATGTGATGACTTATTTATCTAACGAAAGAAACTGGCTTGAAAATGTTTGCAATCCTCCTCTTTTGCAAACTCAAATCTTACGGCTACAGCATCACAGGGCTGGAAGAGAGGTTTTAGATACATTTTTAAAAAAAGAAAAGAAAAATGAGGTTCATGTGTCTCAGCAGGTTAAACATCATTGTGGCAACATACCTGTAGTACATGGGTAGGCAAACTAAGACCTGGGGGCTGGATCCGGCCCAATCGCCTTCTTAATCCGCCCCATGGACGGTCCAGGAGTCAGCATGTTTTTACAGTGGAATGTGTTATTTAAAATGCATCTCTGGGTTATTTGTGGGGCATAGGAATTTGTTCCTTTTTCTTTCTTTCCCCAAATATAGTCCGTCTATCCCCCCCACAAGGTCTGAGGCACAGTGGTCCGGCCCCCTGCTGAAAAAGTTTGGTGACCCCTGGTGTAGTATGTTACTACTGCCAAGCTACATATTTGACTGTTAGCTATAATGGCAACAAGTCACTTGTACTTGACCAACTCTTTAGTTATCCAAAGGTCGATACTTCCAACAATTCTGTTCCTTCTCCATGTGGGGGAGGGGTACATTTGCCATATTCTCCTCCCCTGAAAGAACAGCAGAAATGGACTCTTGACCAGGGGTAATGTGGGCAACCACTTGGGGTGATTTGTCCCATACAGGAGAATTGGAGACCAGGCTATTTACCGGTAATCCCACTCCACCAGTATTGGAGCCAGAGTGGTGTTTGGGCCTGTCAGGTGCATCAGGGTGAATGTTGGCCAACAGGGCTATGGTGCGCATATGAATTATGAGCACATACACCTTGTTTCTAAATTGTTTGCCATTTAATGGTGGTCCGATAGCAGTAACTGCTAATCCTATGTAAGCAGCTGGCATCAGTGTGGGAAAAGACAAAGACACACACACACACACACCATTCTTATGTTTCCTATAACGTGCTTGCCAGAAGTGGCCCACTAGGTGGCAGAAGCTGATACTCCAGCTTCCTGGAAGGTGGGGCTCTGTGCCTCTCCCCATTCTTTACCCATAAAAAACAAAGTATCAAATTGGTCAGTGCAGTGCAAGCACACCAACAGAGCAGTCAGCCTGGCTCCACCAATGTGTTTGCACCGCACAGACCTTCCTGCCACCTTGTCCCTCTCACCCAGTGATAACTAAACTTCTGAATGCACAAACACTGGGTGGGGCAGAGCCACGGCAATAAACTTCCTGGCAGGTGGATATGAATGAATGAATGAATGAATGAATGAATCTTTATTGTCATTGCCCCCTCTCGGGGACAACGAAATTACTTGGCTGCTCCATCCACCCAGGTAGGGCACTCCACACAAAATCAAAACAACTATAAAAACACTAATTAAAACAATACAATATAATACAGCAAGGAAGATTAGATGACTTTCAAAGTCCAGGCTTCCCATTCAGGGCCGAGATCGCTCTGGAGAAGAAGCTGTTCTTAAGACGGCTCGTTCTTGTCTTCATCGTCCTGTATCTCCGTCCCGACGGCAGGAGCTCGAAGAGACAGTGACCAGGATGCGATGGATATATATGTAACCATGTGGGATGATGTATTCTTAATTGTCTGCTTAGGTTAGGGGGAATAGAAGTTTTCAGCTGGCCTTTAAAAGTTGACACAGAGAGGATGCCTATTGGAACTTTACCCGCAGAGCATTCCGCAGGACTGGGCAAGGAGACTAAAGCTCAGTTTCTTGTTGCTGACAAACAAGCACCACCAACTCAAGGAATGACCAATGACCAATGAGATGTCAGGATTCAGGCGCTCTCTGAGGTACCCTGAACCTAACTTGTTCAGGGCTTTGAAAATTAATATAACAACCTGGCTCAGTAGTAGAAGCTCCAGATATAATCTCAAAAATCTCTTGTTGTCTATTGCTACATAGCTGCAACCACGTGTTAAGATGCTTTTAGTATTTGGCTAGCCAATGCCATTATATTTTAATCATTTTTTTTTAGTACTCTGGCAGGTAATTACATCCATGGCTGAAGGGTGGAATGATTTACATTAGTCCGAAGAACAGCATGAGAAACATTAGTAAGCATTGCTCAGGAGAACGTGTGCTCTTACAGTTCAGTTGCTTGCCTAATATTTTACATCTTTCATCAGTGCTCATATATCTAGCTACCCCTTCTCCATCAGGTCCAATGCCCTGCTGTGCCTCACTACAAAACCTTTGCCTCAGATCCTTATTTTCCCAATTTAAAATTGATGCAGCCTTCTTCCCCTTGTTGGTAAAGAGCTGTAGCTCTGAGGCAAAATCTAAAAGAAAAGAGAGGGAAAGTGCCCATGCAAGAATGATTAAAAATTTATTATTTGTACCTTGTCCATCTGACTGGGTTGCCTCAGTCACTCTGGGCAGCTTCTGGCAAATACAAAAACATATGAAAACATTCAATATTAAAAACTTCCCAATACAGGGCTGCCTTCAGAGGTCTTCTAAAGGTTGCATAGTTTCTCATCTCCTTGACATCTGACGGAAGGGTGTTCCACAGGGCGGGCACCACTACCGAGAAGGCCCTCTATCTGGTTCCCTGTAACATCACTTCTCGCAATGAGGGAACCACCAGAAGGCTCTCACTGTAACTCTGTATTTGAACAGGGAAGCCTCCCAAATTAAATCGAAACATAGCACCACCACCCAAAACTGGCCACAACAGCCTGCTCACTTTTAGAGCCATAAAATGACGAAAGCTGGCAGTGGTGGTGTGGATTTTTCGCTACAGTCAAATGAACCACCCTTGCCTTTCCGCCCAAATAATTTACCTATGTGGCATAATGGAGTATTGATATCTTAAGAACATAAGAGCATAAGAAAAGGCAGTTGGATCAGGCCAGATGCCCATCTGAGCAAAGTCCATAGTTTAAAACAGTTTCAAGAAGGAATGGACAAATCATCCTATTCCCAGTCCATACCTGTTTTGCACATGTTCATTCATAAGTCTAAAAATTAAAATGCAATTTAAAAAGCATGCATGAAATATAATATTTAAATATGAATTTAAATGTGTGTGTTTTTACACAAAGATATGCTTTTCTAAAGGTATATTCCCTCAAGGTACACTGTTCTCTATGTATTGCATCCTAAGGCACACGATTTTATATGCATGAACTGCATCACAAAATTCAGAGAAGTACAAAATCCAAAGGAAAACTACAGTCTGATCTGCACATTCATCTGGGAGCTGCAGACCAGGTCACTTCATATTAGATCAGCTTGCTACTTTAGGAGATGTAAAGCTTGGGGGCTATTGTATATAAAATGCTTTGAAAACTGCCTGAATGCTGTTCATCACTGAAAAAGGACACATAACTTTCTAGCAACATGATGCCCATGACATCACAGCAGACAAGAGACCTTCAGATTTAGTACTACATGCACACCATTAAAAAAATATAAATAAAATGCTGTTTTAATTTCAAAAATGGTAGATGAAATCACCCCACCTGCCTTTTGAAATGGGCTTTGGGCTCCAGTACAGAACTGCTGTCATGAAACCTCACCCACTCTCCTATTAGCATAAAATCTTTCATCTGATTGCCAGCCAACAGGAGGCTTTTTATGTCATAAAATGGTGGCTTTTTATTGTTGTGCTTGTTTGAAAAATGGACCCAATTATCTAACTTATAAGGGCTAGATTTATTGGGCTTACTTAAGTCTGCTGGTCTTATTGTTGGGGATATTGCTTTGCCAACACTGTTTTTCGACAAGCATCATAAACTCTGTTTCTTTTCTTTTCTTTTCCTTTTTACGGTTGCATTAAAATAATTTGTTCTAAATTCTTATTATTTTAACAGAGGATGTTGTATAAACTCAAGCACATTGTGTATCAAATATTGACTTTTCCTTTAGACAGTCAGATTCATTATCTAGGAGGAATTATGCTATAAAGGCCCGCTGGACAAGATATTTGTTTTTAGTGCTGTAAACTTCCTATTGGAAACCCGGGTTTATAGTCATTCTAGCCTCCAGGTCTTGTCTATATATCTGGATATAAAATGACTGACACTGCCAGTTACCTGTTGTATATTGTTTCTCCTGTACTGTAGTTTATATAAGGCTTATTATCTAATAGACATTACTTGTGAGTGTTAAACTATGGTAAGAATCACATTATGCAGGTAATCAGAACCCTCTTTTTCTGAGTCCAATCAGTTATGGTCAAATATCACTTTGGATCTACCTACGTACCAAAACAACAACAACACAACCCATAAAGAATGAAAATGCACAGTTAAATCTATGAGTTTGCCTTGATCACTGAAGTAGATGTAGGAACAGAGGAAGTTGTTTTATAATGAGTCCAACCACTGATCCATCTGGATCAGGGATGGAGAACCTTATGTCCTCCAGATGTTGATGAACTACAACCCCCATCATCTCTGGCCATTGATCATACTTGCTGAGATTGATGGCAGTTGCAGTTCAACAACTTGTGGAGGGCCAATGGTTCCCCACTGCTGATCCAGATCAATATTTTTTTATATTGACTGGCAGTGGCTCTCCAGGTTCCAGGCACTGGTCTCCCCCATCCCTACTTTGAGACACCACGGATCAAACCTGGGACTTTCTGCATGCAAAGCAGATACTGTACTACTGAGCTACAGGCCTTCTCAATATGTTTCAGCTGCAGAACAAGACACAAGCCCTTTAATATAGCCAAATGTAAGCTGAGTGGGTGGAGATTTTACTTTCTTGGGCTCCATGATCACTGCAGATGGTGACAGCAGCCACGAAATTAAAAGACGCCTGCTTCTTGGGAGAAAAGCAATGACAAACCTAGACAGCATCTTAAAAAGCAGAGACATCACCTTGCCAACAAAGGTCCATATAGTTAAAGCTATGGTTTTCCCAGTAGTGATGTATGGAAGTGAGAGCTGGACCATAAAGAAGGCTGATCGCCAAAGAATTGATGCTTTTGAATTCTGGTGCTGGAGGAGACTTTTGAGAGTCCCATGGACTACAAGAAGATCAAACCTATCCATTCTGAAGGAAATCAGCCCTGAGTGCTCACTGGAAGGACAGATCGTGAAGCTGAGGCTCCAATACTTTGGCCACCTCAAGAGAAGACTCCCTGGAAAAGACCCTGATGTTGGGAAAGATGGGGGGCACAAGGAGAAGGGCATGACAGAGGACAAGATGGTTGGATAGTGTTCTCGAAGTTACCAGCATGAGTTTGACCAAACTGTCAGTGGAAGACAGAAGTGCCTGGCGTGCTCTGGTCCATGGGGTCACAAAGAGTCAGATATGCCTAAACAACAAGCTGGGTGGGTGGGGGTTTGGAGCTTCCTGAAGTACTCTCCTAGTTAGGGTTACAAAACCTACTTCAAAGTGTGCTGAAATAACCTTCTTACCATAGTTGGAAGGTTGCTAGTCATGGTCCTGAATTCATGCCCAAAAGCATGACCTGTAGTGCTGTCCGAGGTCCTGAACCTGTCTTGCTCTCCTTCCTGGCTAATGGCTTTATCTCATTTTCTCTCACCTGAGCTGTTCCCTCCTGGGATGATGGAATCCCTGATTAATCAGAACAGAGATTTACTTATATAAACTCATCCAGTCTGTAATTAAAAATCAGCAAAGCATTTGCTTTTCATTTAGATCACTTACCAACAAAGTAACATCATGTTTGTAATCCATAACACTGAAGATTACTTGCACAAAGGCAAATAGCACCCAGGGCATTGTTAATGTTCCTGAGCTCCCCTTACTGGTTTAGTTTGGTCAGTTACCCAGGCACCCTTTATTTCAGTTCAGTAGCAAGTTTGTGAGGAAATGTTGCAAACAGCCATTTTGATCTATACTCTGTTGTCAAGCTTCATGTAGTCTGGAAAATAGGTGTCCATGTACATGTCTGTGAATATTATATATTAGACATTGGCCACATTTATTGTCCTTTTGGCACCCACAGAAGACTTCCCTCTTTCAAAAGCCTTCTGGGAGTAGAGTTTTATCCAGTCAGTTTCTGAACTTACCTGAAATTGTTTTTATCTGCACAGTTGCTTTTAGATATGTAAAGTTTTTTTAAAAAAACACACACAACACATTTTTATATATGCAATTGTTCTGCATACAGTCTTGACAGTACTGTGAAATCACTTCAAGTTGTAACATAGGAAGCCATTTATAAATGAAATATAACAACAAGAACATAAGCATCACATTAATAGATGAATATTAAACAGACAATGAGCCTGTTTGTTTTACCTGCCATGCTTAGTATAGAAGCATTGGGGAACATGTATTCATGCAGGCAATGAGATATTGCAGGGAGCTTGGAGGCTCAGAAAGGGAAAATTAGATTTTTAAAATTAATATTTCTTAAGAACTGGAAACCTGCTGGGTCAACAATTTCCAAAATGGATAAGTACAGATCTGCTGTGGCCAATCTCAAAAATTGTTGGAGATTGCATCTATATAGCCACAAATCCTTTGCCACCTGGCTTCCTTCTTTCTATCCAGTGACTAGACAAAAGCAAGATCTACCCACAACCTCCCCAAATGCCCATTATTTCACTATATTAGCACATTTGTGTCAGGCCTTGAGCTAGGCTTTGCAACAGACTGGGATAGGATCTGAGCTTGATGCTAATCAGATGATCTGGATAAACTGTGAATAAGCCGTGATCATGGATCAAGGGTCTTGTTTATGCCTATTGGCTTGTGAAGTCAGCTGACCATCATCAAGCTGTGGAGCAGTGAAGCTTAGAGCAGGCATAGGCAAACTCCGGCCCTCCAGATGTTTGGGACTACAATTCCCATCATCCCTAGCAACAGGACCAGTGGTCAGGAATGATGGGGATTGTAGTCCCAAATATCTGGAGGGCTGGAGTTTGCCTATGCCTGAGATACATGAAGTAGACTGGAGATTGTAGAAACCTCTGGTTTTTGCTTGGCTTGAATGTAAAGGTAAAGGTAAAGGGACCCCTGACCATTAGGTCCAGTCGTGGCTGACTCTGGGGTTGCTGTGCTCATCTTGCTTTATTGGCCGAGGGAGCCGACGTACAGCTTCCGGGTCATGTGGCCAGCATGACTAAGCCGCTTTTGGCGAACCAGAGCAGCACATGGAAGCGCCATTTACCTTCCTGCTGGAGCAGTACCTATTTATCTACTTGAACTTTGATGTGCTTTCAAACTGCTAGGTTGGCAGGAGCAGGGACCGAGCAACAGGAGCTCACCCCGTTGCAGGGATTCGAACCGCTGACCTTCTGATCGGCAAGTCCTAGGCCCAGTGGTTTAACCCACAGCGCCACCCACATCCCTTTGGCTGGAATGTACCCCCCTGTAAAAAGATAAGAGTCTACCCACTTTTGCCTCTGGCTCCACTCACAATTGTCATGCAGCATCCAGACGGATGCCTACAAGGGAATGTGGTGCTCAAACTGAAAAAAAGGTTCCCCAGCCTGGTTGGAGACAATACTGAACTAGAAGTTGGGGCTCTCCTGTAACATTTTGCTACTTCCACACTCCACATCCATAAGTCATCTGTTGTATCTTACTTCAACACTGCACAGTCTGACCCCCTCCTTCTGTAATCCTCATAGAACTCTAACCCAATGGTTGCCGTTAATTTGACTCTGAATTGATTTTAGAATGAATTGATTTTAGAATGTATTTCAATTAATTGATTGTGATTTTGTGTAAACTGTGCTATTTTTACTGTTGTTAGCCGCTCTGAGCCCGGCTTCGGATGGGGAGGGCGGGATATAAATAAAATATTATTATTATTATTATTATTATTATTATTATTATTATTATTAGGTAGGGGGTTAGGCCTGGGTGAAAATGGCAGACTATATGTCACACAGTGTTCTGCCCTTCATCGCCTCACTGGTACTCCCCATCACCTAGCAGCAACAACCTAGTGGTGCTGTACTGCCATAATCCCTGACCACAGGCCATGCTGACTGAAGTGGATGTGCCATATTTTTCGCTCTATAGGACGCACTTTTTCCCCTCCAAAAATTGAGGGGAAATGTGTGTGCATCCTATGGAGTGAATGTAGGCTCCTTGGCTTCAGCGATAGCAACACTAAGCCTCCGAAGCGCAGAGGGAGCGCTCCCTCCATGCTCCAAAGGCTTCACGTTGCTTTCACTGAAGCCTGGAGAGCGAGAGGCATCGGTGCACACTGACCCCTCTCGCTCTCCAGGCTTCAGGGTATAGCCACACACAGCCCCTCCAGCACGGAGAAGCTGCACGGGGCTATGGCTGTGCGTAGCCTGTACGCTGCTGTTTGGGGTTGGGGGGGGAATAAGATTTATTTATTTTTATTCCCCCCCCAAAAAAAAACTAGGTGCGCCCTATGGAGTGAAAAATATGGTAATAGGAATTCAAGAACATCTAGAGACATACGGGTCTAACTGTTCTGCTCTGTATGCAAAGCATGTGCTCTACCACTCATTCGCAGTCCCTTCTCTAAACCAGGAAATGGGACTGTAACAATTGCAGAAACATTCATGTGCTGCTGACCCACAAATTGCATTTTCCTATATGGGCCTGAGGAAAACAGTACAAGACAGAACATCAGGAGCTACCAAGTCAAAGCACTGGTCCATCTACCTCAGTATTGTTTACACGGGCTGGCAGCAGCTTCCCAGAGTTCTATATTAGGATCCTTCTTTGATTTCCCTCCAACGGTGGGCATTTTCTTTCTTCCCACATGTTCTGCTCCTAATCTTATTTGAGCGAGTGAAACCTAAACCTTGTCATGCCTTAAAAATAAAATAAAATCAATCGCCTGCAATGTTTCAATGGTGCATTTTTGTACCAATGCCCCGAGGGAAAAGTACAAAGAATGCAAAATGTGGCAAAATAAATATTTAAAAAGCTAAATAAGGCAAATGGATGGGGGAAGGGGTGAGAGAGAGGAGGGGGTGGGTTTCAAACCTAAAAATAGATGGCACTTTGTGTTGTGAAACAAAGGAATCACATTTCATAGCTAGCGGAGTAAATGGATATGATCTATTAGGTACACAGGAGAACAGATAGAGGCCATTTAGAAGTTGAACAAAGGATCTCGATTAAGTCTTTCCAGAAGACAGAACTAAGACATGTAAAGCTTTGTAAATTGGTATCAGTACTTTAGAGTCAAACCTATTATCACCGTAGGCCAATTAGGCTCTTTTTCCAGCGAGCAGTAATGCGATGGCAGGAATTTGATCCGGCAAAGCTATTTTCGGTACCTGATGCGTTTGGCGCTTAATGACAGTGCTGAAGGGTGGGAGCTGGAATCCTCACCAATAAGGAGGAACAAAAAGCAATCAAGGGGAGAGGAAATACAGATTAAACTTTCCCGCAATCTGCAGCAGTATTTTACTTTGGGCAAAATGGGGTCAAAGCAATATTTCCACCTGGTAGAGGAGGGAAGGGGGGAGGGAGTGTGTTAATAAAGAAACTTACCTGTGCTATCCATTTGCTTGCCAGGAATGCATTCAGTAAAGACGGTGGGACCAAATTAAATTTTTGAAATGCTCTGCAGAGGAATTCCAGACCATTTCGTCGGCTTTGCTTGTTTAAGGCAGGGTTGACGTTCAAATCGTCATGAGAACAGGAGCATCTTACAAACTGGATAGTTTTTGCTGATATTGTAAAGTGGTACCTTGGGTTAAGTACTTAATTCGTTCCAGAGGTCCGTTCTTAACCTGAAACTGTTCTTAACCTGAAGCACCACTTTAGCTAATGGGGCCTCCTGCTGCTGCCATGCCGCCGGAGCACGATTTCTGTTCTCATCCTGAAGCAAAGTTCTTAACCTGAAGCACTATTTCTGGGTTAACGGAGTCTGTGACCTGAAGCGTATGTAACCTGAAGCGTATGTAACCTGAGGTACCACTGTATTAGGAGGCTCATCTTGTGTAAAGAGCCAGTATCAAGGATTACAGAAGTACATAGGAAGAGCTCTGCAGAATCAGACCAGTGGTCCATCTAGTCTTCATCCTGTTCACACAGTGGCCAACCAGATGCCCAGATGAAGACCACAAAGAGGACCTGAATGCAAAAAAAAACCACTCTCCCTACTTGTGATTTCCAGTAAGTAGCCTTCATAGAATCATAGAATTGTAGAGTTGGAAGGGACCATGAAATAATAAAACAAACCAAAAATCCCACTCCCACAAATACATTTAAAAGGTCATAGAATGTTAATTAGGCAAAGGCTGATTATACGTAGGGCTGCCTCTGAAGATGATTCAGAAACTTCAGCTGGTGCAGAATTCAGCGGCCAGGTTGCTCACCAGAGCAAGAGAGTTTAAGCATATTAAACCGATCCAGGTCCGACTTCACTGGCTACCAATTAGTTTCCGGGCCCAATTCAAAGTGCTGGTTTTGACCTATAAAGCCTTAAATGGCTCAGGACTGCAATAGCTCAAGGACCACCTCTTCCATATGAACCTACTCGGACCCTGAGATCATCTTCTCAGGCCTTTCTTCATGTGTGTCCTCCTTGAGAGGTCTGGAGGGTGGCAACACGAGAACAGGGCCTTCTCTGCAGTGGCTCCCCATCTGTGGAATGCTCTCCCCAGGGAAATTCACCTGGTGCCTTCATTATACACCTATAGGCACCAGGCAAACACGTTCATTTTTAACCAGGCCTTTGGTTGATCTGATTTACATCCTATGTCCTTTTAAAATGTGTATTTTTTTAAATGTTGTTAGGTATTTTGTGGTTTTATATCTTGATTTTATTCAGTGAACCACCCTGAGACACGCCCGGGTATAGGGCAGTATATAAATTCTAATAATAATAATAATAATAATAATAATAATAATAATAATAGAGAAACATTTTTAGCTGGCACCTAAAGCTATGTAATGAAGGTGCCAGACAAACCTCCCTGGGGAGAGCATTCCAGAAGTGGGGAAACACCAGAGAAAAGGCCCACTCTCATGTTGCCATTCTCTAGACCTCTAATGGATGGAGCACATGAAGAAGGACCTCAGATGATGATTGCAGGTCCCAGGTCGGTTCATATGGGAAGAGGTAGTCCTTTAGGTATTGTGGTCCTTAGCTATTTAAGGCTTTATATGTCAGAACTAGCACTATTAACTGGGCCCATAAACTAATTGGCAGCCAGTGCAGTCAGGCTAGGATTGGTGTAATATGCTCAAACTATCTTGCCCCAATGAGCAACCTGGCTGCTAAATTCTTTCCTTTTTTCCAGTACATTTTTATTCAAATTATGCAAATATATATATATATATACATATATATATATATATATATATATATATATATATATATATATATATAAACAGTATAAATAAATATAAGATATAAAAATAAACATCAACATACCGGTAGCTATATCAGTATACATATAAATATAAGTATAATTCATTTACATAATTTATTATTTCCCTTCCCCAAAATATACAAAAAATTTATAGAAGAAAATCATAATGTTTTAGGCTCTACCGAGCCTTGGACTCCCCTCCACCCTTTTGGTAAGTATTGAATCAATTCCGGAATCACGTATTTGATTTTTAATCTTAGAACCAATCACTGTTAGAATTATTCCAACCCCGCCAGTTCCCTTTACAAATTTGTTCCAATATATTTCCAATATTTACTCCATTTTTTTCTGAAATTTCTGTTCATCTTGGTCTCGTATTCTACCTGTTAGTCTATCAAGCTCGGCGTAGTTTACCATTTTAACCTGCCAAACACTTATGCTGGGTATAGTTTTCCAGTTTTGTGCCACTATAGTTCTTGCGGCTGTGATGGCGTAAACCTGGCTGCTAAATTCTGTCTAGAGTGTGACCACACTGTCTAAGCCAAGGATACCTACTCTGGTGCCCTTCAAAGGCTACAACTCCCATCATCCTTGACCACTGGCGGTTCTGGCTGGGAGTTGTAGTCCAACAACATCTGGAGGGCACTACAGTGGCTGTGCCAGTCTAGGCCCTTCTTGGTGCATTTCTTGTTCAGAGGGGCTGCAGTCACCCAGCACTAAGCTCTTATCTGCCCTGATCCCAGCATAGTTCAGCTTTAGCCTGGCCCCATGAAAAATCTAGATTGTAGTGCACAGACCACGTGGTGCCCATTGATTAATGGCATTTGGAGTTAAATGCTCAACAGAAGTTGAACTGAATACAGAAACCTTGTCAAAGGAGCACACTTTATCCTGAATATAAACACATGGAGACTCTGGGTTTGGAAATTAAGAACGCTAACCTCATTACAGGAAATACACTGTTCATAGGAACGATCCCTAGTTCTGTCTGACTAAGGTGGAGATGCAACCATACTTGCTTTTGCATCTGAGGTGGAGAGAGCTTTCCAAATGGAGGAGGAGGAGAGGTCAGGTCAGAAACTCAAAGAATATCACTCTGAAGGAAGATCAATACATCAGCACAAGACAGCCTAAGGAGCTTGGAGGTTCCTCTTTATCTGCCTTTTACAGCGCAAGCTGAGTTGCACCCTGACACTTCTGACACTGGTGTTACCCACGTAACTTTTCATTGTACGTAGAATGGAAAGATCACATCTGGTATACGCTGCATATCTCAGATGTATTATTCTCATCTTACCATAATGAAAGGAATGTTGGAGAGAAATCTGCAGGTGTGGCCGCAGCTGTGAACGACAACTTTAACTAGTCTGACAAGGCTGGAAAATATTCAATGAACTGCAGAGCGAGAGAATTTGTCAGAAGAATGATTATATCAAGAGGTTCCAATTCATTGGCTCTCTTCTTCCCATATGTCTGAACATCTGGAATGTGAGGAGGTCCTAGATGCGTGCACACATACGGTGATGGATATAAGCGTTGCTCAGTCTCCTCACTATTACAAACTGATATTCTGTTTGCTTCTCTTTCCCCATATGAAGGGAAACACAAAAATCGAAGAAAGAGAGAGGCGGGGGAGAGAAAGGAGGGGGCAGAGAAAAGCACTGGGAGTGTAGGGTAATCTCTGATTTGTCATGAAAATAACTTTCAACACAGTTTCCAGAAGGATTGAAACCAGGGCTGAACGAACCAGAACTCAGTTCCAGCAGCTCTCAGGTGGATACCATTGCCATTACAGTGGTACCTCGGGTTAAGTACTTAATTCGTTCCGGAGGTCTGTACTTAACCTGAAACTGTTCTTAACCTGAAGCACCACTTTAGCCAATAGGGCCTCCTGCTGCTGCCGCGCCGCCAGAGCACGATTTCTGTTCTCATTCTGAAGCAAAGTTCTTAACCTGAAGCACTATTTCTGGGTTAGCGGAGTCTGTAACCTGAAGCGTATGTAACCTGAAGCGTATGTAACCCGAGGTACCACTGTATAAGAGAACAAGGGAAACGTTCATGGTGAGTTCCATCATCTTTTTTTTCTAGAAAAATAGCACTGATAGAAACATGCTGAACATACGTTATAATTTATCAGTTGTGCAACTTCTATCTTCTGGTAAAGAACCAGGATCCATATGAGGATTCTTATTTAGAATATTTCCACTGAAATTGTGGGTGACTTTCCAGATTTGTTGAGCATAAACGAGAAGGAGGTCAACATTTGCTGCTTCAATCCAATGCTCCTTGAGAATGTTTAGTACTTTGCAAGCTCAAATCTCCAATTCCATAAATAACAAATTAGTAGTAATGGCAATTTCTAAGCATCCTAATTATCTCTCTCACTTTCTCCTCCTTCTTAATTTCCTCAGCTCTATCCGAGCTGGCTAACTGTTGCGGTTAATTTTTGTGTTTCATGTATGATAATAAAATGCACAGTCATGAATTTATCTTGAAGAGTTTTTAAACACTTCTCTATACTTTGATGAATTCGGATGAACATAATTTGCAGCATTCTGAACAGTTGAATGTTAAATGACTGTCTGTGCTGTGGAGTCATTTGCATTTCAGTGAGAGATTGCCTTTACTCTTTAACCTGAGTTAAAGAAAGGAAGAACTGTTGTAAAAGTCAGTACCTTTTTCAAGCGTTCCTCTACTTGTTGCATGTGACATTGGAGTGGAAAGGAACTTAGAATGGTTTTCCTAGAGACACTTCAGCAATTTAATCTTTTGAAAATTCCTATAAAATAATACCCTGATCTTCACCTCTTGGGTGAACACGCAGGTTGGAAATTAGCTATCAAGCCAATTTTCATGCTTCTCTGTGTGCGGTGAGGTCTCAGAGGTGTAATCATATCAAAATGTGGATTTAATATGTATTTTATGAGGAAATACAGATCTAAATTGTACAAAAGGATTTTTTTAAAAATTCATTAATGAAGAAATGTACCTGCATAAAATTATGGAGGGTAGAAAAGGTGAAAGTAGCATGGGTTAGAGAATTGTACAGATTTGACTGTCCCACGGTTGTCCCTCAATTTTGGTTGAAATTAGTTATGCCAAGCTATTTCCACTAAATCAGGTGTGCAGGGGTCCTTTGGCTCACCAGATCCTGCTGAACTGCAACTCCTTTTATCTCTGGCCATTGACCCTGCTTGCTGGAGCTGAAGGGAGCAACCTTTGGAGGCCCCAAGGCTCCCATGCCTGTGTTAAAAACATGTGTGATCTTGTGGAAAACTAGCAAAAAGTATATATCAGGGTGGGACAGGCCTTTTAAAACATAATTCAGAATTATTAGGAAAGTGGAACTAGCCTCTTGGTAAATTTTTGGTTGGGCAAAGAGTTCGCTGAACTTTAGATGGGGCTTATTTAGCCATTGGGCCAAACTACAATGTGTCTTAGAAAGGGAGACTAGCTTTTACGGGTCTCAAATTCCCTTAAATGTGTGCTGCTTGAACCTCCATCCCCACCCACCCTGATAATCCACACTGTCAATGCAAATAATGTTGCAGATATTAATATTGCACAGTTTAAAGCTACTGGAAGCGTACGTTCTTACTCCTTTGGGAATAAATCATTGTCCAGACCCATAAAGATACTATTCAAATTTTACTAGCAGAACTCTTCAAAGGAAAACCGAAAAATAAAAAATAAGCATCAAATACACATCCAAAAATGTCAATGCAATATCTCATGCTGTCCAGCACAGGCTCAGTATCTTAGAAATAAAAGATTCAAAAAATCCAAACTGTGTGTCTCTTAAGCCTGCCTCTAGCCCCAGGCTATTGCAACTCTTGGAGAGCCATTTACATGCATTGTTCTCCCTGTGGTGTTCAGAGAGATGGTGTGGTGGCCTGGGAATCCGATCATCCCTAGCTAACAGGACCAGTGGTCAGGGATGATGGGAATTGTCATCCCAAAACATCTGGAGGGCCAAGTTTGGGGGTGCCTGAGTTAGGGACTTAGAAATAACTACCAGGCCCCTCAATGCGACCAACCGGAGTCCATAGCAAGGTCAAGAGATAAAATAACCTAAAGTGCATTTGGGTGGGAAAACCAGGGCAGCTGGAAGTGTGAAAAGGGGTGAGATTCCCGCCACATCCTGCTTAAATCAAGCAGGCCACCCCCCCCCCCAGAGCAATCGGATTGGTTGCCTGGGCAGTGAAGCAGGTGGGAATCCCCCCAATTGTGCAGGGCTGACCACACCCCTGTGCATGTGAGGGGGTCGTGAGTGCCTGCAACCCTACCTCCTCCTAAGGCGGAAGTGGTTTAACACTTCACCCAGGAGGCAAAGTTCTAATTTCCGAAAGTTGTGCAGATAATTTCCATTAGCGTGCTCTCTCACATATACACACATTCTCCAACTGATTACAAGAAACATTTTAAAGCAGGCACCGTATAAGATGATGGAAATACTGTATCCGAGGGTTGTTAGAAGGACCGTCACATCCCGAAATAACCCAACCCCCCCTTTGAATGACTCCAGCAGAATAACCAGTTAATTATGTGTTTCCACAAAAAGAGCTATGCAGATTTAAAGGTATATTCTCCCCCCCTCCCCAACAGCACCCTGGAGTTGGTCATAAATAGGAGCGGTAGATTGCATTATGCAAACCCATTGTGAAGAACAGACATTGCCACCGTTCAAAGTGGGTATTTAGGATGTATAATAGCAGTGTCACTTTTGTCATAGCATCCAAGAGATGGGTTAGATTAAATGCAATGGAAAAGCTATTAGTGCCAAAAAGGTTTTCCCCCACCTACCACCGCCATTCCTTTTCTTACTGGATCTTATAGCTGACGCTGAAGCTTTTAAGTAAAAAAATGTCCCTGCGCTGATGAGGAAAAGGAAGCTGCTTTTGTTTAAAGTCATCGGAGAACAATCAAATATGGTAAGTGGCTGCTGGGTGCTGTCGTTTTGCTGAGCAAAGGTGAAAATTTGCAACACCGGAGCTAAGACAAATGCGACTCGAAGCTGGAAGATGTAGCAAGCTGGATCCATTTTGACGGGTGTGATTCACTGCCTGTTTTCCAAACCAGGCCTGGAACATATCTAAGAGGAACGGAACACACTGATTTCAACAAAGAAGCCTCTTGCTATGGCGTTGCTCCTCTGTGTAATGGGATCTCCATCTGTTTAAGCCAGAGGTGAGGCACCTCTGGCCTGCAGGCCAAGCGCAGCCCTCCAGGCCTCTCCAGGCAGCCCTCAGCACTTTCCTCGGGCCATGACTGCGCTCTCCATGTCACATCCCCTCCCTCGAGGACATGCTCCTCGCTGACCCTGTTCTGCAACCTCCACAGCTGCTTTTGCCTGACAAGAATTTGTTCTTCGGCTGTGATCATGCTTTTTGCTTGCCTAGTCAGAGGAGGGAGGGCGTGTTTGCATTTGTGTGCATCTAAGGATGCAGGATATAGGGACGCGGGTGGCACTGTGGGTTAAACCACAGAGCCTAGGACTTGCCGATCGTAAGGTCAGCGGTTCAAATCCCTGCAACGGGGTGAGCTCCCGTTGCTCGGTCCCGGCTCCTGCCAACCTAGCAGTTCAAAAGCACATCAAAGTGCAAGTAGATAAATAGGTACCGCTCCAGCAGGAAGTTAAACAGCATTTCCGTGCACTGCTCTGGTTCTCCAGAAGTGGCTTAGTCATCCTGGCCACATGATCCGGAAGCTGTCTGTGGACAAACGCCAGCCCCCTCGGCCAGTAAAGTGAGATGAGCACCGCAACCCCAGTGTTGTCCGCGACTGGACTTACTGGTCAGGGGTCCCATTACCTTTACCTTTAAGGATACAGATACTTCTGGCTTTTGCATGGCTGGAATGCAACCTACCAGTGGAGGGGGGTGAATTAGGGCTAATGGGGTGCTGCCCCACCAACCTCATGCAAACTCTTAGCCCACCCCCGGCCAGGAGATGGCACTGGCTGTCAGCTTCCTCCCCATTAGGCACAGTTTTGCACTTGTTGGCTTCTTGTCATCCGCTCTAACTCCACCTACCATTGGGCTCCCTGCTATACACCCTACTGGTCCATCAGTGACTACCATTGTAGGCTACAGTGCAATGAGTCTCTTTTGGATCTTGAAGTGTAGCTTCATGTAGAGCATGGGTAGGCAAGCTAAGGCCTGGGGGCTGGATCTGGCCCAATCGTCTTCAAAATCCGGCCCGCGGACGATCCGAGAATCAGCATGTTTTTACGTGAGTAGAATGGGTCCTTTTATTTAAAATGCATCTCTGGGATATTTGTGGGACATAGGAATTCATTCATTTTTGGATCTCGCCCTTTTCCATTCTAGCATGTGGCCCCTGGATTGTTGCTTCTGGGCAAAAAGTTTCACACTCCTGATTTAAGGCTTATTGCACTGAGTAGAAGTCGTTCCACTGAGTTCAATGAGGCTGACTTTCATGTAAGTGTGCTTAGGATCATAGCCCAAACGGGTCAGTTTTAGATGATTAGCCACTCTGAGAACCGCTCAGAGTTGAAGACTAGGATATAAAGATACGAAAGGAGCAGACAGGTAGACTAAAATACATGCCTACTAAAATATCTTCATTTCTTTTGTGTGTTTCACACCTTTAGGAACATTCTGTATCCAAATGTTGCAAATATACCTAGATGTTCTGATTGTGGGTGGATTTGTTTTTCCCTTTCAAAGACAGAAAGAAAACACCTGTTTAGGAACCAATTCTGAACTCAAGGAACTATCGGTCCTAATTAATGAACAGCTACGGGATGCTCATTTAAGTCAAATCAGCGAGGCTTGAAGACCAAACTTGGAATGTAAATGATGCAATCAAGTTTTGATTCATTCTGCCATGCTACCTAGAGAAGGACAATTCAATTCAAATCAAAACTTCTTGTCAAGTTTGCATATATGAATGCTTCAGTGTACGCTGTAGCATAACTGTTGCCTTATTTTAGAAAGAAGTGTGGGGTGTGCCATTTAAAAGCAATGTTGCTTAACCATGCATGCATTGCTTAATTGCTTGTCTGGCAGTTTTCTTCAAAGTCATGCAATCCTTACATCCGTCTTCAACTTCCCCCTTATTCCAGACGATGGAGTTGGAATCGTCACTGCAGTAAACATCACTCACAGCAACACAAGCTTGTCTTCATTGTTTGCCATATTTGGCACCTCTTATTCTGCCTGGACGAAACTAATGCACTCTATGTCAGGGTGCAGCAATCCTTTTCAGCAGGGGGCTGGTCCAGTGTGTCCCTCAGACCTTGGAGGTGGGGCTGGACCCTGTTCTTGACTTCTGTCAACTGAACATCTGAGGACAACAGAGCAAGGAGACACATCTCAGAGGATGACTGCAAGTGTGTAGATTGGTTGATGTGGGCAAAAGCATCCCTTCCTGCAACCTGATTACCTGGCACCAACTGCTTACATCAATGTCTCATGATTTCTAGTTTTTCAACACCTTCTTCCATCTCTGTGGCTGCTCCCAGATTTTGGAACTCCCTTCCTAGAGATGCTAGACTGGCTCTTTGTCCTTTCACTGGGAACTGACTGCTTGTTGTTGTTTTTAGAATGCTTTTAATGAAGCTGTGCTGTTTTTATTGCTTTTATTATCTGTATTTTAATAGATTTGATTTTTTATATTGATTTATTTCTATTATAATTTTATTACATTTTAATAATTTTCCTTCTCCCCCCCCTTTTTGTATTTTATCTATTTTGTTCAAATGTAAGCTACTTTGAGTCCGAGTCTGGGGGAAAGGTGGGATATTCATCATCATCATCATCATCATGGATCCAGGGCAGCTGTTTACCAGCTCCATCTGGTATGCAGGCTAAGACCCTACCTGCCTTCAGACTGTCTCACCAGAGTGGTGCATGCTCTAGTTATCTCCTGCTTGGACTACTGCAATGCTCTCTTTGTGGGGCTACCTTTGAAGGTGACCTGGAAATGACAACTAATCCAGAATCCGGCAGCCAGACTGGTGACTGGGAGCGGCCGCCAAGACCATATAACACCAGTCCTGAAAGACCTACATTGGCTCCCAGTATGTTTCTGAGCACAATTCAAAGTGTTGGTGCTGACCTTTAAAGCCCTAAATGGCCTCAGCCCAGTATACCTGAAGGAGCGTCTCCACCCCCATCGTTCAGCCCGGACACTGAGGTCCAGCTCTGAAGGCCTTCTGTAGCAAAGCTACAGGGAACCAGGCAGATGGCCTTCTCAGTGGTGGCACCAGCCCTTTGGAACGCCCTCCCATCAGATGTCAAGGGAAAAATGAACTACCTGACATTTAGAAGACATCTGAAGGCAGCCTTGTTTAGGGAAGTTTTTAATGTGTGATATTTTAATGTATTTTTAATCTTTTAGGAAGCCGCCCAGAGTGTTTTATCCATGTTGTTTAAATGTAAACCACCTTGAGTTCCACTCTGGGGAAAAGATTTTTTTTCTTCTTCTTTGCAATATTTTTTATTCAGTTTTACACTACAGGTTTAAATTCAAACAATAAACATCCTCATCCTCATTTAGGATCCCCTGAATCCTTAGACTCCGCTCCACCTTTCCATGGTTTCCATTTGCAATCTTTTTTTGACTGCATCACCTATTGTCTCTATTTTTCATAGATAATCCATTTTTACGTTAGTTTTTAGTACATTGCATGTGTTACTCAAATCCTGCCAAAACAATTTAGTTGCTTCCAATGTTCTCTTAAATAAGTTATAAATTTTTCCCATTCCTTATTAAAGTTCCTCTCTTCCTGGTCTCTGATTTTCCCGGTCATTTTGCCATTTCGGCGTAATCCATCATTTTCATCAACCATTCTTCTCTGGTTGGGACTTTATCTCCTTTCCATTTCTAGACTTGATTTTTCAAAACAAAAATGAAGATGTTCTTTTTTTCCCCAGATTCCCCCCCCCAAAAAAATATGTCTGGTCAACAAAAGATACACACACAGCACATAAGTCAGTATCAGCTCCCTTATGATCCATCCTCTAGACTTTAAGCAAGATCAATTGAGCTGGATGATGAGGATAATTGACACTGCCCTTTAAAATGTGCAAAGTGGTTCACAATCATTATCTTTCTGGATCTTTACAACATTTCATTGATGGAGGTGCTATTAAAGTCTGTCCGCTTTCAGGGTTTTTTTTTTTTAACAGGTGGAGGGAGAGACATAATGAGCCATCTTTCTCCTTCTGAAAACTCAACAGTGATTTACATAATGGAAGGCTGAAAAAAAAGCTCTTCCGGAAGTAGTTTTCATACACCCACTCACACACACACACACACCATTTTAAATAATTCAGTGTGAAGGTTAAAATGCTGAAGAACCGTTACTACATATAATCATTCATGTAACCAAAGTGAAAACCCCATTGTCTACTTAGAGGAGGGTTAGAGGTGGCAAACACAGGGAATAGACAGAAAGCACTGTAGACCATCTATCTCTTGGCCTGATTGCTCTTTTGCGGATCAATTCTTAAACGCAAGCAGCACACACAAAAAGCATGTGCTTTAAGTGTTACATTTGCTATAAATCTTTGTCTGGCACGCATTAGGAAATCTGAAAAGGCAAGCTGAATCCCCGCTATTCAATACCTTTAACCATTTATGAACAGCAGATTAATATTTGACTAAGGCATGCTATAAAGAACTGCAAGAGAACTAACCTTGCCAACTTAGAGAAAGCAAAGGATCGCTAGTTTGGTGGTTTAGCCTCTAACAGCCCATCCAGACATCTGTTTTATCATGTATTCATGGTGATTGGCACTCATGACAGTATCAGGCCAGTTGTACAACACAATCACACTTTCAATATCCTTTGCTCTTGCAAAGGACTTTTTTTTTTCCTGGTGGAGGGGTTCATATTGCTGTTTCCAATTAGTGCACATCCTGTAACTTCCTGCAGAAATTCTGCAACTTTTTATACCACAATCTGGAGAAGACCTGTTAGTTGTCCCCTGTTGTCAGGCATTTAGTTGACAGTTCCCACATGCGTTGGAACACTCTTCCAGCAGAGGTGGTGCAGGCATTATCACTTTTCATTTTCAGATGTCTCTTGAAGACTTTCTTATGCCAACATGGCTTTGCAGCCATTTACATTTTTTCCCCTGATACAGCCACTCACTGTACTGGTTATTTGCATTGTTTAATAATGGGGTTTGGGATTTTATCATTGTAAACTTCCCTAAGTATAGAAATACTTAAATGAAGTATAGAAATACTTAAATGAATGTTTCTGGGTTTGGGTCTGTGTGTCTCACCCACACCATTTTTTGGTACCACTATGGTGCAAAAATGTCCCTTCTGATGGCAATAATGCAGAATCATTGCAGAGCAACTCATAAAACAGAAGGATGTGTGGATGATCCTTCTCGGTAGTGGCACCCGCCCTGTGGAACACCCTCCCATCAGATGTCAAGGAAATAAACAACTACCTGACTTTTGGAAAATACCTGAAGGCAGGAGGAGTGTTTAGGGAAGTTTTTTTATGATTGATGTATTTATTGTGTTTTTAATATTCTATTGGGAACCTCCCAGAGTGGCTGGGGAAACACAGCCAGATGGGCGGGGTATAAATACATAAATTATTATTATTATTAATCCGCCGCTATTGCATTATTAGGGACACAGGTCGCACTGTGGTCTAAACCACTGAGACTTTGGGCTTGCCGGTCAAAAGGTCGGCAGTTCGAATCCACACGATGGGGTGAGCTCCTGTTGCTCGGTCCCAGCTCCTGCCAACCTAGCAATTCAAAATCACCCCCAAAGTGCAAGTAGATTAATAGGTACCACTCCGGCGGGAAGGTAAATGGCGTTTCTGTGTGCTGCTCTGGTGTCTGTGTTTTGTTGCGCCAGAAGTGGCTTAGTCATGCTGCCCACATGGCCCAGGAAAACTGTCTGCGGAGCCCACAAACGCCGGCTCCCTTGGCCTGTAAAGTGAGATGAGCACCACAACCCCAGAGTCCTTCACGACTGGACTTAACTGTCAGGGGTCCCTTTACCTTTATTGCACTATTATTGAGGCAGGATGCAGTCACATGGCAGTTTATTCCATTTTCACAACATTTCCCTAACTGCTCATTTCCATATTACACTTAAGTTTTCTTGTGATATATTATGGTATGTATCACCGCCCTGTGAGCTGTGATTCCAACCCCCCCACCCCCGGAAGCTAACAGAGAAATCAGCTCCAAACTTGCACGATATTCCACTACAGTTACAGAAGTGGTTTGTATGTCATGTGAGAGCTCAAATATATTGTAATGCAGAACTTAACAGTTAGTGGAAGTCATGAAAATGGAACTGCCATGTGAATGCAGCCTCAATGACATGTTGCAGAATATTCCTGGGGGACACTCGTCTGGAGGAGCCCCAAGTGCCACAAAACATGAGATGGTATTGTAAGACAGTAACCACCATGTGACTGAAGATGTCTGTAAATGGAGCACGCTAAAGGAGGGGTGGAAAAGCCATGGAACTCCAGGTGCTGTTGTTGTTTTTATTATTATTATTATTATTATTATTATTATTATTATTATTATTATTATTATTAATTTTATTGGTTTACAAAAGTATGAACTGGACCATAAAGAAGGCTGATCACCCAAAAATTGATGCTTTTGAATTCTGGTGCTGGAGGAGACTCTTGAGAGTCCCATGGACTGCAAGAAGATCAAACCTATCCATTCTGAAGTGCTCACTGGAAGGACAGGTCCTGAAGCTGAGGCTCCAGTACTTTGGCCACCTCATGAGAAGAGAAGACTCCCTGGAAAAGACCCTGATGTTGGGAAAGATTGCGAGCACAAGGAGAAGGGGAGACGACAGAGGACAACATGGTTGGACAGTGTTCTCGAAGCTACCAACATGTGTTTGACCAAACTGGCGTGCTCTGGTCCATGGGGTCACGAAGAGTCAGACACGACTAAATGACTAAACAACAACAGCAACAACAAAGAGTATGAGCAATGTCTCTCCCTTTTTTTTTCAAGTAACATTTTTACAGATTAGTTTCATTTGTTGAGACATTAGTGTTATATTAGGAAGAAAAGGGGGAAAGAGGTGATGGGGGAAAGGTGAGTGGGGATGGGATCAGGCGGCAATATTTCTGTTTTACTTAATATATGTGTGGGGTTTTGTGTCAGCGTCGCTTGTGCAGGTTCTCTGCTATTCGTTTGTGTCCCTTTGATGGTGAGAGAGGTTGGGTTTGGCCTAGGCTGTGGTTGTTCATTTGTGATTGGCTGTGGTGAGCTTTGTTTACATGTGTGAGTGGGGTGTGTGGGTGGGTGTTTGGATCAGGTTAGTCATATTTATTCATATGCTGTTGGTGGGTGTCAGGGGCTCAGGAGCAGAGGCACAGGAAAGGGAGGAAATGGAGAGCGAAGGGGAGGAATCCGAAGGGAACGTAAGCGATGACAGTGGTCCGAGGTCTCTGAGTCTTTCCAGCGAATCGGAAGACTCACAGAAAGGGGCTCCCATAGTCAGAGCAAGGGGGTTGCCTAGGGGGACACCCCAGGAAGAAGGGGCCAGAGGGGACTCAGAGAGCAGCAGTTGGAAATCAGGACCAGCTTCCCCACCAGAGAGCAGTAGGGGGGAGGAGTCCCAGGTATCGGGATCAGGCTGCTCACCGCCAGCGGGAGGAGATGAGTCAGGATTGGCCACGCCTTCATCGGAGAGAGAGGAAACGGTTGAGAGGAAGGTTGGAAGCTGGGCGCGCGCGCCAAGTTCAAATGTACAGGCGAGCGGCACAGTGGGTAGCCCGGATAGGGAGCCAGGTCCTAAAGCCCGCCGAAAGGAGGGACAGGAGTCAGGGGGATCAGCGTCAGAAGAGTCCAGGAAGGAGGAGACACGTAGGGCTGCACGCTGCGGCTTGTAAATGGAAACTGAACCTCAATAAAGACTTTTGTACATTACTACCGGCTAGCGTTGGTCCTCTGTGAGCTGGGACCTGGAGGCAGCTCTGACAGTGGGTTTTTGTCGTTGTCTTGTTGGGCTGTGTATGTGATAAAGGGGAGCCACTCCAGGTGTTGCTGAACTCCAATTCCCGTCAGCCCCAAGAAGTATGATCAATGGCCAGAGAAGATGGGAACTGTAGTCAAACCATATCTGGAGGTATAAAGGTTTACCACCCTTGTGCTGATTTATTTGTCAAGATCTATATGCTGCTTAATTGACAAAAAAATGAATAAGTGCTTTACAGTGTGGAGCACTTACATGGGATGGTTGTAAACAACTCAAATGCATCCCATGATTCATAATGGATGCAATCTAACAGTTAAGTATTTAGGTCCATGGATAGATCTCACAAGTATTAGAACCAATAGGTTCCTAACGGAAATGCAAGACAGCTTTAAAAGAGCCCAGTGGCGGGACCAGAAGAATCATATCCTCTAAGCAGAGCCTCTAATAAACCATAGAGGGACCCTAATCTCCCTGGAGTCCAATGCTATAGTGCACTTACCCAAGTAGTTATTGCAGACCTGTCAGCCCTGGTGAAATATAGTCCCTTCCTGTTATCGTGCTGCCATTGCAAGTCATTTTGCAAGCGCCTAATTGTTTCTTGCTGATGCAAGAACTCCAGGAATACAGCCTTTTTAATTGGCTCCATTTCCCCCCATTTATTTGCATACAAGTGTTACACACACACACACACACACACCATTGGGGGAGAATAATTACAAGCTTTCTGACAGTAACATGAAGACTCCAAGTACCCCAAATCTCCTTCTTGATCCCACAAACCAAAACTAGGAGGCCCAGAACCACCAATGCATCTAGAGCCAGCTTGCTTGTGAGGCTGGATGAAATGTGTGTAGACCTCCTTTTCTCAGCTCATCTTCTAGACCAACCCACCAGACAGTGGTGGGGAACCTCAGACCATGGCCCTCCATGCCTTTCTGTCTGATCCTAAGAATCCTTCTGCAGGCCACACACCTGTCCCAGCTACACCCAGCGCTGACTTTGCTTCTCATATTCCTTGAGTGTTTTAGCCTGACTGTTACCTGTCCTTGAACTCTGATAATGGGTTTGCTGACATGGAGCAAAATGTGGATTCACACCGGCTTGTCTCCTGTTTAACGCAGGGAAATTGACATGGCATCCTTCCCTTCCAAGGCTTGTCCCAGACCTCTTTCCCCTTTAAATGTGGAATTTTAAAATCCTTAGAAAGCTTGAAGTTGCTAGGATAAAAATAATAACCTTTAAAGGTGGAAGGTTCCAGGACAACACTGGAGCAGAGTTCACATTTTGCTACAAGCCCAACATCTCTGAATTGCCTAAATCAGGGTCCAAAGCTTGGTTCTCCCAGCTGTTTTTGGACTACAACTCCCATCATCCCTAGCTAGCAGGTCCAGTGGTCAGGGATGATGGGAATTGTAGTCCCAAAACAGCTGGAGACCGAAGTCTGGGAAACCCTAGCCTAGATGGAAGGCAGAGAGGGTATGTGCGTGAAGAAACTAGCCTACTGTACAAATGTAACATTAAATAAATTGTGCTGCACACTTTTGACTCTGACTAAACATACAGAAAAACTTTCTGATAGTAAGAGCTGTTTGACAGTGGAACAGTCTCCCTTGGGAGGTTGTGGACTCTCCTTCCTCGGAGGTTTTTAAGCAGAGGTTGGATGGTCCTCTGTCATGGATGCTTTAGCCGAACTTCCTACGTTGCAGGGGGTTGGACTAGATGATCCTTGGGGTCCCTTCCACTTACAATTCTATGATTCTATGACTCTGGCACGTGACCTCCAGAAGGTTGCCCAGAAGGGAATGTAGCTTTTAGACTGAAAAAGCTTCCCTGCTCCTGCAGCAAGGTAATGAGTATGCCACAGGCTTATATAAAAACAAACTGTCTGTAGGCACAGCTCTGTCTAAACAGATGTAATGTCAAGGAGCAGTTGAAAGCTCAGCAAAAAAATGGAGGTACTTTTCCACAATGACACAAACTAAACTAAAAAGATTGCTTCAGCTCAGCTCTAGGTTTATTTATGATGTCCTGCACTCACTGTTTCACAACAGCATCGTGGAGTCAGCAGGATATCTCATGCAGATAACAGTGCCTAGGAACTTGTGTATTGTAGTTCCGATGTGGAGCTATGGTTCGAGTGCTGGACTAGGTCATGGGAAACTGGGGTTCGAATCCCCACTCAGTCATGAAACTAACTGGTTGATCCTGTGTGAATAAAATGAGGAAGGGGAAACCATGTACACCACCTTGCGTTCCCTGCAAGAAAAGTAGAATATAAAAAAAATAAAGAGTTTTATCCAACACAGTTGTACCCAAGTCACTTAGTGGTATTCTTGTCCTACTGGTGAATTTTTTGCACCAGCAGAAGATTGTTGTGCAAGTGAATATGTAAGTAAGTTGGTCATAACTTTGCAAGAGATTGTGCAATCTGTTGCACAATAAATTCCCACTAGTGCAACTGTTGCACTGAAGTCCTCTGTTGGGTAACATTAAAACTCACCTGTCCACTAGCACAAGAGCCCTTGTGCTAGTGGAAAGAGAACATGGGACACAGCCCAAAATAAATAAGATATGAAATTGGGAGAGGCAGATCATTAGAATGGATGTCAGCATGTAAGGTTAACAGAGGTCTGCTCTTAGATATATTCAATGTTTCTGTGCCTCTATTTAGGAACTCCATCCCAACAGAGATGTATGAACACGTTTGCTATAATGCTTTAGAAAAGCACCTCTGCTGGACTGTGATGAGCCAGGGCAGAAGGTGAAAGAAGAGCTTGTTACCAGTTTTTCCTTCTTTTTCCTCATTGGTTGCTCTTAAAAAAACAAAAAAACAAAAACCAACTACTGTATTCTCAGATTCAGAGCCAATATAGCTTGTCCCTTGTTCCTGAATGAGGAATTTGGGGGCTTACTGTATTTTTTGCTCTGTAAGACACACCAGACCACAAGACGCACCTAGTTTTTGGAGGAGGAAAACAAGAAAAAAAAATATTCTGAATTCCAGAAGCCAGAATAGCAAAAGGGATCGCTGCGCAGCGAAAGTAGCAATCCCTCTTGCTGTTCTGGCTTCTGGGATAGCTGTGCAGCCTGCATTCGCTCCATAAGATGCACACACATTTCCCCTTACCTTTTAGGAGGGAAAAAGTGAGTCTTATAGAGCAAAAATACGGTACTATCCTCAGAACACCAAGGACAGATTGGCAATGGTGGCAAGGCTTTCCATCAGTGTCCCAGGAAGACCTTGTACCTTCCTTCTGCAGAACTCTCTCTTTGTGACTGTGGACAGGAAGGTCCACATCCTCCAGTGGCCTCCAAACCACCCTTCCCAGAAGCTGAGGATTTCTTCCTGAACTGGTTTTCTGGGTTGCTCTTTTTGCGTCTGCTACCTAGCAGCTGTTAAGGTCTGTGGCTCAGTGCTAGAGCAACTGCTTTGCATGTAGACAGTCCAAGGCTGTTCCCAAGCAGTTCCTGGTAGGCCTGGGAGAGAACCCTGCCAGAAATCTGGAAGACCTTTGCTGGTCCAACAGAGTAGACAATACTGAGCTAGACAGAACAATGGTCAGAGTCAATATAAGACAGTTTCCTATGTTCCTAATGGTATTGCTTTCTGATTTTATTGCTTTTTATGTTTTTAGTATACTGATTTTTTTTTAAATGGGACTTTGCTAAGCTGCCATTTATGGCAATTATGGCAGAAAGGTACCATGTGTTGAATTCCTGTTGACTTACCACATGATGGCCGCTGCTGCATATTGAACAAGTCACTCTGCTTATTTCATAGTTGGCTTCCACTGGAGGCCATTTAATTGACTGCTGCTTGAGGACATACCTGGCAGCTGTATAGCTCTTTAGATAGGGGATAAAAAAATAACGCATCACACCCGACAGGTGCAAATATAAAGGACCTGAAGTTTAGGTTGCTTATATACCGTGTTTTTCCGCCTATAAGACACCCCCATGTATAAGATGCTCCCTGTTTTTGGGGACTCAGGTTTAAGAAAATGTGGGGAGATGTATCCATGTATAAGACACCCCCTAATTTTTGACATTATTTTTTAGGGGGGAAACCTAGTCTTATACACAGAAAAAAACGGTGTATTTGCTCAGATTCTCCTATATTTTAGATTTAAAAGAAATTTATTTCCACCTGAAATCTTGTGTGTGTGTGTGTGTGTGTGTGTGCGCGCGCACACACACACAGACACATTCCATGGCTTTATTTAAATCACAAGGATCAATGTATATCCATACTTTGCTTGGCTTTTCAATTACAGACATGGTGCTAAACCAGTCCACGGGCTGTTCTGCTTAATAAACATATCCCCAGCTTTTCCATATTATCACACTAATGTTTTTCACTTTTTATCTGCAAGGGAAAATTGAATTTCGTCTTGGTATCTGGTTTCCCAGCTAGTGGGTTGTCTACTTTTAACGGGTGCATGTTAGTCTGCTTTCAGCCATCTTGGCCTTCATAAAACATAGGTGGCATCTCCTGTCATGCCTTTGCAATTTTATGTCATCTCCAGAAAACGCCTTCATATGAACTAACTTCATATCCAGCCAGTTGCTTGAGAGAGAGAGAGACAGAGAGAGAGAGAGAGAGAGAGAGAGAGAGAGAGAGAGAGAGAGAGAGAGAGAGAGCAAAGGTGGTATATATCAGCATTTACAACCTGAAATTTATTACTGGTTACTGAATTTTAAAACAGGATTTTGCGGTTACTTGCTCTTTCAATGGCATTTAACATCTTGAGCAGGAAAACAGGCTTTGCCCGACTCTCATGTATACTTGCCTTATCTGTACTCTGCAAAATTATATTCAGGATGATATTGCATTACAAAGTATTATCCTTTTTTTCAAATGGATGGAAGGATGTCTGGCTTTCAGTGATGCTCAGCCACACACCTGATTTGCTGGACACTCAAAATGGACCAGATTTTATTTTATTTTTTTCTGATCAGGACTCTGCATCTTGCATTTGCAAAACAACTGGCAAGGAAGTCAGAGAGGTGGGGTCAAACAAGCAGAAAATCTAATGCAAAAAGCCCTACAAAGGTCAGAAGCTTTGGCTTTTCAAGTTCACTGCAAGAGCCTAGATGGTCGGTTGGTTAGAATGTGGTGCTGATATGTGTGATGCCAAGGTTGTAGGTTTGATCCCTAAGTGACAGCTGCGTATCCCTGCATTGTAAGAAATTGGACTAGATGATCCTCAGGGTCCCTTCCTACTCTATGAATCTATGATTCAAGATAATGTCCATAAGCAGAGTTTGAACAGATAAACAGGTGCTTTGGAAACAAAACAAACAGTGGATTGTTGGTCTGAAGCAGGCAGTGTCCCCCTGATCTGCCTTTAGACTCACTATGTATTCAAAAGGAGCCTCCGAATTTCATTGTAAGATAGAGAGTTGGGAGGGATATTCTTGAAAAAGGAATGCCAAAATGGGTGACAGGATAGTCAGAAAAAGAAAGAAGAGGAAAGGAGGAAGGAAAATTTGAAAAGGAATAATGGAGGGACCTGGATATCAGAAAGATATCTGGAATAGCTGCCCCAGCAATGAAGCCTGTTACTGCTATACATGCCATTGGCTTGTATATCGAGCCTGTTTACTATTATTAATATTATTAATAGCAGTGGTGGTAACAGTAGTATGTATTTAGTTTATATCCCACCATTCCTCCCAGAGGTATCCAGGGCAGCAAGCACTATAATACCAATAACATAACAACATTCTGAAAACAGTTTTTTTTATTTTAAATAAATTCTCTCAACCAGCAATTTCAGGGTTGCTAGGAACAGTTTCTTTCAGCCATCAAATGCCTGGGTAAGCAGGAATGCTTTTTAGATTCCTCCTGGAAGTCAATAATGAGAGGGAGGCAAGACACCTTTCCAGGGAGGGCATCTCACAAATGGAGAACCACCACTGTGAAGACCCCATAATGGGCCAATGCCACTTAGCTAGACCCCAGTGTTGGCACCACCACCACCACCACCAATGTTTCACCTGTCAATGGCAGGGTCCAATATAGTTGATCTTGAGGAAGGGGCTCTTTTAGGCACTTGCGGTCTCAAGCAGTTTAGGCCTTTATAAGCTAATACAAACATGTACTCATGAGGCATCAGCTCAAGTGCCAAAAGATTCTTCTGGGCCCCAGGCTTCTGCCTGGAGAACATTCAACTGCCTTTGTATCCTAAGGAAATGCAGGGAGGTGATGCAGAGAGGAAGCAAGGACCAGTTCCTTGTAATATGTGCATTCCTTGCAACATCTCTCACTCTTTTTACGATGTTCAGAAGTGAGTGCCACTGTAATGCAGCCAAAACAGCACTGTCCACACACAAAAAGCTATCACTAGGCTCAGGAAAACACCAGGGTTTGTAGAAGTACAAAATAAATTGATAACACCCCCCAGCGCGTGCTCACACACAGTCCCAAAACTGACTGAGCATACACAATCTGGATAGGAAGGTCAAATGGAAAACCAGGAGGGACGAAGGGGGAACGGAATACTGTATCCTGCACAGGAGTACTCCATGCTGCAACATTTTGTTTCAGATCCCCTTTGTTACTAAGTTCACGTGAGCTCCGGTTTTGAAAAGGGGTTCCAAGGCGGAGCTATAACCACAAGCCCCGTGTTGCATGTCTGCAGAGAGATAACTCTGCATCATGCTAAACATTAGCTAGGCAACAACAAATTCAGCTGGTTGTGATTATCCAAGCCTGCTACTTAAAATAATCTTTTTTCATTGGCAATTTATGAGGATTAGTCTCCTTTCTGAATCAAAGCATGATCCACAGTTGGCATTGTATAAGCACTGGATCGCAAGGTCCGGGGAATGAGAGCTACACAGAAAAAAAGAGGGGATGAGTTCTGCAGGACCAGAGACAGCTCCTAGTAGGAGCTGCTTCTTCTGTAAGACAGACATTTACCAGAATCCAAGGTTGTGTTCCAGCCCAGCGAAAGCCCTCTAAGAGGAGGTGGAACAGAGTTGGTGAGAGTTGCCCAGAGGAGAGTTTTGAGGACCAAGGTACATGGCATGTATAGTGTACAGAGGGCTTTTGGGGAACACACAACCATAAGACAACTTTAGCCTACCTCCACTGACAGAAGCAGTATGCTTCTGAACACCAGTTGCTGGGAAGAGACCAGAGAAGAGAGGGCTGCTGCACTCATGCCCTGCTTGCAGACTTTCCATATTGCCACTGTGAGAACAGGATGAAGGGCCAAATTGATGGACATTTGCCTGATCCAGATGGGCTCTTCTTACAACCTAAGAAGAGGCCTAGTGGCTCAAACCTAGGGCCAATCTCAGCCAGCATCGTGTTTCCAATGTTGTTGTTGTTGTTTAGTCATTTAGTCGTGTCCGACTCTTCGTGACCCCATCATGGACCAGAGCATGCCAGGCACTCCTGTCTTCTACTGCCTCCCGCAGTTTAGTCAAACTCATGCTGGTAGCTTCGAGAACACTATCCAACCATCTCGTCTGCTGTCGTCCCCTTCTCCTTGTGCCCTCCATCTTTCCCAACATCAGGGTCTTTTCCAGGGAGTCTTCTCTTCTCATGAGGTGGCCAAAGTATCAGCTTCACGATCTGCCCTTCCAGTGAGCACTCAGGGCATTTTCAAGGGGGGGTTGCAGCACGGCTGGAAAGAGTTAAAAAAACTCTCCCCATCACACAGTGGAACTCATCCGGATCACACATCTGCACCTGGCACCTTTTTAAAGAGAAAACAGGCCTATGCAATACCCAATTACACATTTAACGTGTAGTTTGGCAGTCAGTGCTAGGGGAGTGAAACAGAGTCTTTTTGCTAGAAATGAAAATTACAATTGAGACAGGCATTGAACCAGAGTTTTGGGCTGGCATCTGGAAGGCTAGGGGTTTGGGGATTTGGATCAGCTGTGAATTCCTTCGGTTTACTTTCAGTGAGATACCAGTTCTTAGTCTCCCCCATCCCCCACCCCAATCTGTGGATTCAGAATGATTACAGCCAACCACACATGGCTGTTGCAAGAATGAATAGAACATTATGTTATATATCTATATATCTCCCCAAATCCATTTTGGATTTAAGCCAGCATAATCCAACAGACTTAAATGGGATGTAGCTTGCTGTGCACACATACTGGGGAGTAAGCACCAGTGAGCACTGTGGGACTTACTGCCTAATAAGCCTGATAAGATTGGGTTGAGGGTGGTTTAAATCCAAGCACTCTGCTTGAACGGTTTTGGAGATCAGGCCCCTGGGCTGCTCAGCTGTTAAACAACCCAAAATACAATTGTCAGTGTTTACTTCTTTATCAGTGGAGGCATTTTGTCATGCGTTTGACTCCGCCGAAGCAAATGTGTGAAACAACAGCACTTGCAGTTTCTCGTGGCAGAAAATGTACCATCCAGTGGCCTTGGTCCTAAAACATTTTGATTTAACAACACACCCCACCAATGCTGTTGGCCCTTCCAATTAAGACTGGCATCCCATGCAAAGCTGCCCACACCTTGAGATCTCCCATCAGGTGCCCTTCTCTGGGTATCACTCAACCACATTAACTGATATATCATCAAGTAGCAACCAATACGTTTTCTAAGGCAACTACTGAGCAAAATCCATATACAGTGGAACCTTGGTTTTTGAACGTAATCCATTCCGGAAGACTGTTTGACTTCCGAAACGTTCGAAAACCAAAAATCAAAGGGCTGCCTGCAATTTCTTTTTTTTTTTTTTTTTTTAATAATTTTTATTATGTTTTTTCAGACGTATACAGAAAAAAGAAGAAAAAGAGAAGCAAAGAAAAAACAAGCAATAGACAAAAAGAAAATAAAAAATTCATAACCCTTCAACAACTTATTTCAACTTTCTATCGAACTTCCCCACATCTCCCGCACAATGCATTCTTAACAATAAATTTATCAGCAAATTATAACCTTGTTTCATATATTTCTTTTGTACTTTCAATTGCAGTTTAAGTTTAAATCCCTTATTGCTCGTTTACTCTAAAAACAGAACATATTATCATTTTTAACATTTAAACTTGGGTTCTTTCAATAATGTTATCCAATTTCATAAATGTTACACACTCATTGCTGGGGCTAGCATTTCAAATTATGTGTCATTTTATAGTTCATATAGCTTATAAAATTTTTGCAGATAATTCTTAAATTTTTTCCAGTCCTCCTCCATTGCTTCTTCTCCCAGATCTCGGATTCTGGCAGTCATTTCGGCCAACTCCATATAGTCAATCAGTTGCGTTTGCCACTCTTCCAGTGTGGGCAAATCTTGAGTCTTCCAATGTTTGGCGATCAAAATTCTTGCTGCCGTGGTGGCATACATAAAAAACGTTCTATCCTTCTTTAACACCCCTTGGCCCACAATACCCAAGAGGAAGGCCTCCGGTTTTTTAGAGAAGGTGTACTTAAACACCTTTTTTAACTCGTTATAGATCATTTCCCAGAAGGCCTTCACTCTTGGGCAGGTCCACCAAAGGTGGAAGAATGTTCCTTCAGCTTCCTTACACTTCCAACACTTGTTATCAGACAAATGGTATATCTTAGCAAGTTTAACTGGGGTCATGTACCACCTGTATATCATTTTCATGATGTTTTCTTTCAAGGCATTACATGCCGTAAATTTCATACCGGTGGTCCATAACCTTTCCCAAGGTGGTCCATAACCTTTCCCTGCAATTTCAATGGGGGAAAGGAGAAATGCGACTTGGAAAGCCCTTCAAGTTCCGAAAAATGTTCGAAAACCAGAACACTTACTTCCGGGTTTTTGGCGTTCGGAAGCTGAAACATTCCAGAATGGTGTTTGGGGACCGAGGTTTCACTGTAGCACTTTAGGTACCAAGTTGAGAATTTTTAATGACCTGGATCAGCAGTAATTGCTGAGTTTTTAGCTGTTTGCCTTTCTTCCAAGGAGCTCGAGGCAGCATACATAACTAACCACCCATATTTTATCATTGTTACAACATAATGGGGAAGGTTAGGCTGAGAGTTCATGACTGGCCCAATGACCTTTAGGACCAATGGGGGATTAGAATAGGGGCCAGCTCAGTAATAGCCTGATACAGAACAATACACACCAGAGTGTCACAACCAGTCGAGCCTTTCAGAAATTCCACAACTGTGGCTTTCCACCATTGCACTCTCTCTCTCTCTCTCTCTCTCTCTCTCTCTCTCTCACACACACACACACACACAATATTTAGAGATATGTGTGTTGCTCTCATTCCCACATCTCAGACTGGTATTCTTTTATTATGCATTTTAATTGTGGTTGTTTATATGTGAATGACTATGTAACTGGTTTTTATACTTGTAAACTACTTAGAAGGGTATTTTGGCAGCAAGTGACATCTAAATAAATAAGGGCTGTGGTTCAGTGGTAGGACATCTGCCTTGCATGCAGAAGGCCTGAAATTCAATCCTTGGCATCTCCAGGCAGGGCTTGGATAAACTCCTGCCTGGAACCCTGAAGAGCCTCTGCCAGTTAATGTGCTGAGGTAGAGAGACCAATGGTCTGATTCAGTATAAGCTGGTTTCTGGTGATTAAGACAGGGTGGGAAGCGGGAGACGTGAGGGAGTCCGCAATAGAATGAAAAGATGTTATGAAACCTATTTTGTTTGTTAAATATGTATCTGTAAAAAATCTTAATAAAAATTTTTATAAAAAAAAAAAATAAGACAGGGTGGGGGAGAATCATTTCAAGTGCTCTTGAAATACCATCTCTACTTTGCTGTGTTGGGATGTGGGTGGCGCTGTGGGTCCTGAGGCGCCTAGGACTTGCTGATCAGAAGGTCGGCGGTTCGAATCCCCACGATGGGGTGAGCTCCCGTTGCTCAGTCCCTGCTCCTGCCAACCTAGCAGTTCAAATGCATGCCAAAGTGGAACTAGACAAATAGGTACCGCTCCGGCGGGAAGGTAAACGGCGTTTCCGTGCGCTGCTCTGGTTCACCAGAAGCGGCTTAGTCATGCTGGCCACATGACCCGGAAGCTGTATGCTGGCTCCCTTGGCCAGTAAAGCGAGATGAGCGCTGCAACCCCAGAGTCGGTCACGACTGGACCTAATGGTCAGGGGTCCCTTTACCATTACCTTACTTTGCCTTGTTAGTTTTGAACATGTCTAAGAAACAGACTTTGGAACTTTGTGCTATGAATCTTACCCCTCTCCTTAGACTTTTGTGCTCTCCACAAACCTGGAAAATACAACACCCCTCCCCCCCTTGCTTCCTCTGTCCACAAATGCTGCTTTCAATCCAGATCTTATCATCTACCGCTTCTGAACCCACATGTGGATTTTCTGGCAGTGCGTACTACAAAGCAGCTGTAACGCAGCAGCCTTGAGTCCCAATTGCCTTTGTACTTTGCAATAGAGTAATACATTTTACACACCGAAACACAGATCCAGCTGGAATCTGTCATTCTTACCCCCCACCCTCACCCCACATTTGCCCATGAGAACAAGGAAGGGGGTGGGGAGAAAAGGGAAGCCTCCCAAGTTTGAACTGAACAGGAAGCTTAGCACAGCACAGAGCGAAACGAGCAAAACAATTCATTTTTAAAGAGGAAAATCTCTGCTTGATACCTTTCCCCCACAGCTAAGGCAAACCACTTCTTTATTGATTGCTGAAGAGCATTTGCAGTGTCAGCTGGGAATGGGAACTGGGGGAAAGGGGGTGGGGAGGGAGAGTTGCTTGGAGTCAAGAGGCTGTTGAATATCCAGAGATGGGGAGGAGGCAGTAAGTCAATGCACCCTCATTATGGATGGTGTCCCTAAGCCTCAGATGAATAAAAAACCGGAGTGAATTGGATTGCATTACAGGGAGGGCAAAAGAGACACAGGAGGACTGGAAAAGACAAAGGAAGGGGAGGAGGCTCAGGGGAACCGCAAGGATTTGAAGAAGCAAACAAAAAACCCTCAACACACCCTAGTATATGAGGAGAGGAGGGCAAGGAAAGCAAACAATAGGTGAGATTAAACTCGGGGGGGGGGGGCACAGGAAGGAGGAAGGAGTGGTTGAAGGGATGGTAGGGCATGTGGTGCTTCTCAGAAGAACATCTGGAGAACAAAGGCTTCTAGAAGATTAGAAAAGAAATTAAAGGTAAAGAGAGAACAAGGAGATAAAGGTTCCCCATGGATCCAAGGGGAAGATAGTGCAATTCAATAGGAAATAGATGCCACTCTGATATGAAGACAAGGTAAGCCACACTATGGCATGCCAAGGCAGGCCGAATTTGCAGGCTCCTGAAGAGGAACTTGTGGGCTTCTCTGGGGGAGGGCTGTGGCTCCGTGGCAGAGCTTCTGCCTTGGATCCAGAAGGTCCCAGGTTCAATCCCTGCCTCTCCAGTGGTCTGAAGACTTCTGATAGCCATCATCATTAGATATACGGACTGCATATATTAATCTAGACATTTAAATTAGGAATGATAGCATCTTCTTGTTGTTATTACCAGCTAGCAATGCCTTTATCTCTCCATCCATTTCTCTTTGTTATGTTTGCAAGTAAAAATTCTTAATGAAGTAACGGGCAGCACTGAGCTCCATTTAGCTCAGACGCATCCATTTCTGTCGAGAATCTGAATACTTGTTTGTGGCAAAACACAAGATGATTTAACAGCCTGGAAGGCCCATCTAGAACCCAGAAGTACGATCTTGAAAGAAGATGACAGCCCGTGGATTTTTCATCAGGCTCGATTTATACTTGTGATGTTCATGCAAAAATCCTTTTGTTTTGTATGAGTCAAGTTCTCTGAAGTCCACAGGTTTTAAGACGGCAATCTACTAGACACACCTTTTCTTTTTCATTTTTGGAGGGGGAGCCATTTAAACACCAAAGGGACTTACTTCTGTGTAGGCATAAGCAGCATTGCATTGTAAGCCCATGGATTTCCCAAGGCTTGATTGTCTCTTCTTCAGGGCTGGCCCAAGACATTTTGGCACCTGAGGCAAACCACAAAATGGCATCCCTGCTCCCCACAAGGATGAAGATCTGAAGAGTGAAGGGTGAAGAGTGAAGATTTACACTGGCAACAAGGATGGAATAAAGATCTACATTGGGACCTGCAGTAAAGCGCCTGTGGATCCTGCTGCCTGAAGCAGTTGTCTCACCTTGCCACATAGGTTGTCTGGTCCTGCTCTCCTTTTCTGCCTGTGGGGCACCCCCAACTTTGCCCATGGCTGGGTCCCATCAGCCCCAGCCAGCATAGCCAATAGTGGTAGACATAGGAACGAGTCATGGCTCACTGACAAAGCACCCACCTTGCAAGCATCAGCCTGAGGGGCACAAATTAAGTCAGTTCGCTTTGAAGGGACTTGGCTCGGGGTTAGAGCTTCTGTTTTTCACACAGAAGCTCCCAGGTGAGAGAGATTCCTGTCTGAAACCCTGGTAAGCCACTGCTAGTCTATGCAGACCTAGATGGACCCCTGGACAACTCATGGTGCTGATGATGCCAAGGTTGCAGGTTTGATCCCCATGTGGGACAGCTGCATATTCCCGCATTGCAGGGGGTTGGACTAGATCAGTGGTTCCCAGTGTGGGGCACACACCCCACGGGGGGGGGCAATTTGATTTTTAAGGGGGGCAATTTGGAAGCTTGTACTAGCCTTTTAGGCTTCCTCCACAGGAATAGGAGTTCACTTTTTTAATAATAAGAATGATATGGGGGGTGGGGTGGTAAATAAGGATTTTAGAGATGCTTAGGTGGAGCATAATAGGGACGCGGGTGGCGCTGTGGGTTAAACCACAGAGCCTAGGACTTGCTGATCAGAAGGTCGGCGGTTCGAATCCCCGCGACAGGGTGAGCTCCCGTTGCTCGGTCCCTGCTCCTGCCAACGTAGCAGTTCGAAAGTGCATCAAAGTGCAAGTAGATAAATAGGTACCGCTCTGGCAGGAAGGTAAACGGCGTTTCCATGCTCTGCTCTGGTTCACCAGAAGCAGCTTTGTCATGCTGGCCACATGACCCGGAAGCTGTACGCCAGCTCCTTTGGCCAATAAAGCAAGATGAGCACCGCAACCCCAGAGTCGGCCACGACTGGACCTAATGGTCAGGGATCCTTTACCTTTACTAGGTGGAGCATGGCCAAAAAAAGGTTGGGGACCACTGGATTGGTGATCCTCAGTGTTCTTTCCAACCTTACAATTCTAGGCTTACGTTTTATGACCAATGCTCAGGCTATTGCAGCATTCCGATGTCTGGAGGGCCACGCGTCCCCCACAGCTGCAATAAGAGGACCTTAAATCGCCCCTCACTGCGTATGTTCGTGTCTGGGTGTCTCTCTCGCGCGCGCACGTTTCGCAGCCGGATCCGAATCGAATCCCCCGGCGTCCAGAGCTTGACGCGCGCCTAACTCGCGCAACCTTAGGAGCGCGCGAGGGAGAGCGCATGAGAGGTTGGGGTCTCCTGCCCGCGCGCGCGCCCGCCCGCTCGCCTGCCTGCCTGCCTGCCTCCCTCCTCGCCGGGAGCCGCCAGGCAGCCGCGAATGGCTGTGGGAGGGCCGAGGAGGCGGGCTCGGCTGAAGTGAAACCGCGAGGGGAGTTTGGCGCGGGCGGAGAGCCTCTTCGCCGCCAGCGGATGCAGAGCTCGCCGGGCGGTCGGGGAAAACGACCCAACGACGCGGGGAGCGGAGCGAGAGCGAGGCCGGCTCCCCGTCGCGGCTGCCGCTGCTTCCCTTCCCTCGCTGCCGTCGGGGCTTCCAGGCGGACTTGGCCAGCCGGTGAGGCAGCGCTGTGGGTGTGGCCGGCGGCGGGTTGGAACCTGGGTCTATTCTTACGTGGGAATGCTCGCTAGAAGCGTGTGGACCGGGGCTGGCGGGGAGGGGGGGTGTCTTCTCTAAACGCGACGCAGCTCACGAAGAGGGCCAAAGTGTTTTTGACGCCGGACTCGGGCTGGGCGGCGTCTCCATATCCAGACGAGCTCGCCCGGGTCTACTCGGAAGTAAGTCCAATGGGACTGGCTCCCGCGTAAGCTTCGGTCCCATTTGCCGCAAAACTGAACAACCCACGCGCGATTTTAATAAGACGACCCCCCCCCCAAAAAAACCCCTCGGTTCTTTCCTCAGCGCGACCCCCCCGCCCCATTTCTTTTCTCCTTTGTGATTGTTTCACACTCTCTTTTCGCAGCCGTGTTCTTCTCGCCCTTCCAAGAAGCTGTTGAGAGACGTTTTGTCTCCTTTCCAGACTTTACCAGCCATGATTTGTGCATCTTGCGTGGAGAGGGAGGGATGGGGGGGGGGGCGTCGCTGTGGCTTCTCAACCTTCCCTTCCTCTCCGCTGCATCTGGAAACTATAGGACGCTGCATATAGAACACGTTGCGTAGTATATACCATAATAATATCTGCTAGTAATTGACTCATAGTGGGGAAACTTCCAGCTTATTTTTAAGTGGGGAGGGAACAAAAAGAAGTGTCTCTGCTTGTGGGGGGCGAGGTGGGGGTTTTTTTTTTGTTTTTTTTTGTTTTGTTTTTTTGCACATTTTATAGCATCTCTAATTACAAAAACCTCCACCCTCCTTAACGCTGTCTGTTTTGCTGGCTCCCATGTCTGTGCACTGTTTCCAGCCAGGCAGTTCCTTCTAATAAATCTTCTGTGCTTTCTTCCTCCTTTCTCGCAATTCTTTTAAGGATGTTTCCACTTTCCAATTACTCTCCCAGCTGGGTACTCGGCAGCTCTATGGTTGATAGGCTGAAGAATTCTTATTCTCTCTTCTTCCTGCATGCCACCCCCCCTTCCCCACCTCCTCTGGTGGTTTTCACTTCTCACATTCCCCATCCCTTCGAAGAACCCTGGAGATGGGCTGTTAAAGGTCTCTTCTCTCCCCTGACTGCCCCCATCCCCCAAAGCTTAAAGCGAGAGAAGCTCTTAGTTCAGACATAATCAATACTGCCTTCGCATCACATGTTCAACCATTCCAAATAGGGTGTGACTGAGAACACCCATTGGACAGTGTTCCCTTGCTGTTAACCCACAATTCTATTGCCTCTGTTACTTTGCCTTTGTATTCAGCTGAACATGGTATTGGGCCAAAATATTGCAGAAATGATTACGCAACCCAGCACGTCTGCACAAAGTGACAATGTCTGTGACTGCCACAGGACTTCCAATCCAACCAAACTGCCCTTCTGGGACATATATATTTTTTGAGTTTGACAGTTGTGGATGGAGTTGCTAAGCTTGCTGGTCTACTGAGGCGGAGAGTTCCTAAGCCGGCCTTCCTCCCTAGAGAGATGCAGTACATCAGAACATCTCTGTTGAAAGTCCCAGCTTGATTTCAAAGGGGAAATTTAGCTTGTGGGTGTGTGTGGCTGCAAGTGAGCTGTTAACTTTATACGGAGAATGGCGGTGGGAGGATAACACCGCTGGAGGTTGCCCTTAACATGGGAAATAAATACATTACAATTCACAGAGGGGTGATTTTGTTCATTTTTGTTGTAGCACCTTAAAGACCCAAGCGATTTATGTTGGCAGAAGCTTTTTTGTAGGGTTGGTGAAGTAGATTCTAGTCCATGAATGCTGATGCCATAATGAATGTTTTTAGTCTTTTGGGTGTTCGCCATAGCTTTTGAAGTATTTCACAGGAGTTAAAGCTTCTTTTATTTTATTTTTTCAAAGCTTGCATGTATGCACACTTTGATTCTTTGGTGGTGGCTGTTCTCTAGCACCTCCCCTACTATCGCCCTTTACTGGTTATCTAAATCCTCTGATTTCTTAACTGTCCAAGCTGAGTACCGCTTAAAACTGGTTAGAAATCGTATGCATTTGGGTGTTTTCCATTTTCACTGCCATTCTTACTTTAAAATCACAGCGTTTGGTTGACTTGCTATTGATCTTCTTTCGGTGTCTGTTTGGGCCCTGCATTCGTACTGCTTGAATGTAACAATAACATGGATTCTTTTTCAAGTGGATTTTGATTAGGAGAGAAACCGGGACATAAATGCATATAACTACCCAGCCTGAATGACCTTTTGACTTCTGAATTTCCAGCTTTAAATGCAAAATGGACTTTTATTTCTGTTTGTGCTCTGTCTCTCTTTTTTAAAATAGGAAAATTCAGTCAGCAAATCCTGTACTTCTTTCGAGGATGTGGTGTAGCTGCATCTGATCAAAATGTTTAGACTTGTCAACTCACAGTGCTTAGCACATGTGTTATAAACTACATTTTAAAGAAAGTATTCATTTTACTTAAATCCAGTATTGCAGATATCTCCATGTTTCTGTATATATTAGGTGGCTACAATCCTTTTCCCTTGGAGAAATTCCCATTGAACTCAATAGATATTTCCCCCCCCCCAGTCGATTCCACTGTAAAAACTGCAATTCAGTGCATACTGATAAGGGTATCATTACAACGGGATTCAGTGAGTTGTACTTCTGGGTAGATCAGTTTAGGATTGCATTGCACAGAAAGACATGTAGAGGCTTATAAAATGATGCGTCTTGTTGGGGAAAGTGGATATAGAGACATTCCGCCCCTCTCTCATGATACTAGAATGCCGAGTGGTTGTCCAAATTGATTGACAGTAGATCTGGGCAGATGAAAGTCATTTGTAATGGGTTTATAGATGATGTGATGGCAGCTAGCCTAGGCAGCTGTAAAAGGAGGTTGGCCCAACTTATGAAAGTGGCTAGGAAGTGAGCACCACTGAATGAATGCATTGGACAGGCCAGGGGCAGTAACCTCCATTGGGATAGTCTGTGAAAGCTTACACCCAGGTTGAATGCGTTTGACTAGTCTTGTGAAAATGAAGAAATTCTGTACATCAGTTAGACTGAACTGGAAGAAATTTGGCCCTAGGAGTCTTCATAAGAGAGATGTTTCCAGAGGAAGAACTGTGAGAGGACAGAGACTTTGCTGGCCATCAGGCAATGGCTTTCCCCACCTGTTTTGCCCCACCCTCCAGCCCTAGGAGCCTTTCCCAGACCATGACTTTGAGAACAGCAGAAACAGTTGTGAAAAGAGAAGCGGAGTTCAGGGCTATTTTTTAAAAAAATGATTTTATAAATTTTGTTTCCCCGTTTCTCAATTTGATCCTTTTAGTTTTCCATGCTTTGTGGTATTTTATGCATTGTGACTGGTTGTTATTTTTATTGATTAGAGTTTAGTAATTCTTTTTTGTAATTGTATACTGTTTATTGTTTGCTGATATTTTATTTTACTGTTGATATAAGTTGTTTATTTAAGAGTTAATTTTTTATTAAGATTTACTGTATTGGATCAGATTGTTATCAGGTGTGTGCTTTTTGCTGTCTATTTTGTTGTTTCTTCAGCTTGTAAACTACCTTGTGTATAGTAATATAGAAAGGCGGGATACAAATTAAAAGTGAAATTAAATGAAAATATAGTTTGCTGTTTTGCAGCAGCAGGCTAACAGAAGTTGAGTACACTGTGACTCTGACCTCATCTGCCCTTTCCATTTCAAGCAGTCTTATACCACTTTAAAAAGCTATGGCTCCCCCTCGACACCTGACAAAGAATTCTGGGAACTGTAGGTTGTTAACAGTGCCAAAAGTTATTCGGAGAACCCCATTCCCCTCATGGAGTTACAGTTCCCAAAGTGTTTTAACAACCAATCCTTCTTTTTAAGGAGCTCCAGGAATGGTAACTCTGTGAGGCTAATTGGGGTGTCCCACCAACTCTCAGGGACACAGGTGGCACTGTGGGTTAAACCACAGAGCCTAGCGCTTGCCGATCAGAAGGTTGGCGGTTCAAATCCCCACGATGGGGTGAGCTCCCGTTGTTCGGTCCCTGCTCCTGCCAACCTAGCAGTTCGAAAGCACGTCAAAGTGCAAGTAGATTTTTAAGGGATGGCATCCAATTTCGTTGCACTTGTGCAATGTTGCACTTGTGTAATGACAATAAAGAATCTATCTATCTATCTATCTATCAATAGGTACCGCTCCGGCGGGAAGGTAAATGGCATTTCCGTGTGCAGCTCTGGTTCGCCAGAAGCGGCTTAGTCATGCTGGCCACATGACCCGGGAGCTGTCTGTGGACAAATGCCAGCTCCCTCGGCCTATAGAGCGAGATGACCGTGCAATCCCAGAGTCGGTCACGATGGTCAGGGGTCCCTTAACCTTTACCTTTAACTCTCAGCTCCCAGGATGCTTTGGGGAAAGCCAGGAATGTTTGAAGTGGCATGGTACTGCTTTTAAGTGTATAGTGCAGAAGCTGCCTTAATTGCATAGGGTCACATATTTATCAACAGGTTCTTCAGAGGCTATCTGGAACCTCTGTGCCAGGGGTGGAGAACCTTTCTGAGTCCAGTAGCTGCACTCTCTGCTGGGCAAGCTTTTGGAGCCACATGCCAGTAGAGAGCAGGGCCAGAGGCAGAAGAAGTGATAAATATAAACATTGTGTTAGTACAGTAGAATTGTTTCTAAGCATCCTCACATGTCCTGCTCCATCTACCAGCCAGGCAAGCATGAGTTGTGATCAGAATTCAAGGATACTTTCTAACTTGGCAAACCGCCCCCCCAACCATTCAGCAAACACATGAATTAAGGCGGGTGAGGGGCATGGCTTCTGGAAGGAGGGTTTGGCTGGGGGCAGAATGTGTTCTGGAGAGAGTTTCTAAGGCCAGATAAAGAGGCATGAAGGACAGAGCATTTGGGAAGGAGCTGCATTGGTGCCCCCATGTCCCTTGCAACCTTTGCAAGGACATCTCCTTGCTCCTTAAAAAGAAGGATTGGTTGTTAAAATACTTTGGGAACTGTAACTGTGAGGGGAATGGGGTTCTCCGAACAACTCTTGGCACCGTTAACAACCTACAGTTCCCAGAATTCTTTGTCAGGTGTCGAGGGGGAGCCGTGGCTGTTTAAAGTGGTATAAGACTTCTTGAAATGGAAAGGGCAGATGAGGTCAGAGTCACAGTGTGCTCGACTTCTGTTAGTCTGCTGCAGCAAAACAGCAAACAATATTTTCAGTGCCTCTCCCCACATCCCTTCAACCAGCCACCCAAAGAATTGGAGGAGCAGCCAAGGGAGTGACTAGGCGGCAAGGTGGAGAAGCACAATTTCTCTCCCCCCCCCTCCCCATCTGCATTGTTGGCAGAAGTCAACCTGGCCAACTCTTATGCCTCTGATGAAGGGCTATGCTTGACAACTAGGCTCCTGGACATAGGCATTGTGCCCCTGTATGGTATGCCAGTTGTGTGGTCCGAGGGGCGAAAGGGAGGGATATGAAAGAGACTTTGCCTTAAGGGCTCTGTTTGTGGGGTCCCTGGAGGTATCTAGCTAGCCACTCTGGAATACAATATGCTGGCCTGATCCAGTAGGACTCTACTTTCATGTTCTATCAAGGCACTTGTTGGATATAAATATATATATTACCTGCTTTGCTTTAGAAGCGTTGCAGAATTGAATGTTCTCACACCATCCATAGCTGTGCACTTCAGGGTTCTGAAGCACTTTTGTTATCATTCTTGTAAGGTAAAGGTAAAGGTACCCCTGCCCGTACGGGCCAGTCTTGACAGACTCTGGGGTTGTGCGCCCATCTCACTTAAGAGGCCAGGGGCCAGCGCTGTCCGAAGACACTTCCGGGTCACGTGGCCAGCGTGACATCGCTGCTCTGGCGAGCCAGAGCCGCACACGGAAACGCCATTTACCTTCCTGCTGGTAAGCGGTCCCTATTTATCTACTTGCACCCGGAGGTGCTTTCGAACTGCTAGGTTGGCAGGCGCTGGGACCGAGCAGCGGGAGCGCACCCCGCCGCAGGGATTCGAACCGCCGACCTTTCGATCGGCAAGTCCTAGGCGCTGAGGCTTTAACCCACAGCGCCACCTGCGTCCCACTATCATTCTTGTAGCAGCCCTGCAATTTCAGCCAATGTTGTTGCCTTCAGATTGCAGGATGGGGGAAAGTATCTGAACCTGAGAGAATAGTGAGTGGCATGAGGGCCACCTAGTGATTTCGTGGCTGATGAGAGATTTGAACTCTGTTCCCAGATCTTTCCATGATATCCTATGCATGTTTCCTCAGAAATAAGCTGTTCTGTGCCCAATGAAGGTTGGTCCCTAGAACGTGTGTTTAGGATTTCTGTCTTAACTCTGACAGTGTTCTCATGTTGAGAGCAGGAAAAGTGCCTTTGCTGAAACAGTTACTGGATTTGTGCTTCTGTTTGAAGAAAAGAACCATTGTTGACTTTCATTATCTAGCAGCCACGGGGAGATTGACAGGTTACAAATTGCCAATCCATAAAGGATTTGGGCAGGAGATAGTTTTATTACTTATTAAATTACATATGCAAAAGTGTTCATTTTTTGGCCATTATGTTGTCTGCTCCCAATTGAACTCGCTGAGATAATTAGCAGATCCCAGGCAATCACATCTTCTGCTATTCATATGGCCAATTGTCACTTAAAAACAAACAAACCATTGCACAATTCAGGCAGGTAAGCCTGCGAAAATTCTCTTCTTCCTGCTTTCCCTGGGACATATTATGAAACACAGCCTGCTTTTGTGGATAGCAAGGAAGTTGTTGATTTCACCCTGGGCCAATGTGATATAGTAGTTAGTCTGTTAGATTGGGATCTGGGAGGCCGTGTGATTCAAACCCTGCTCAGCCATGAAGCTCACTGGGAAATCATGAGGCATTCATAGTCTCACAGCCTAATCTAATTTGTTGGGTTCTTGTGAGGATGGAAAGTGGAGAACAATGTATGCCTCCATAAGTAAAAAGGTAAAGGTACCCCTGCCCGTTCGGGCCAGTCTTGCCAGACTCTAGGGTTGTGCGCTCATCTCACTCTATAGGCCGGGAGCCAGTACCTCACTATATTTCTTTATTGTTACATTTTATTGTAATAATAATAAAAAACCACTTCTTGTTCCCCCACCCAACCATTTTATCCTTGCATCAACCTGCAAGGTGGGCAACGCTAAGAAAGTGCACCAGGGTTCAAAATGCTTCAGTGTAGATCTATATATGTCTATTTTGAAGTAAGCCATTGGGTTCATTGAGGCTTTGTTGTTGTTGTTGAGTCGTGTCCAACTTTTCATGACCCCACGGACCAGAGCACGCCAGGCACTCTTGTCTTCCACTGCCTCCCGCAGTTTGGTCAAACTTCGAGAACACTGTCCAACCATCTCGTCCTCTGTCGGCCCCTTCTCCTTGTGCCCTCCATCTTTCTCAACATCAGGGTCTTTTCCAGGGAGCCTTCTCTTCTCGTGAGGTGGCCATTGAGGCTTACTCCCAGGTAAATAGGATGGCAGCCGTGCTGCATTTCAATTCTCAGTAGAGCTTGTTGGCCCCAATCCAACACTTGAACTGCTACAGTCCGTGAGAATTTCCTAAGCTTCTTCTTTCTTGATGAATAGCCTGGTTCTCATACCTGGAACGAAAAATAAAGCAGGTTCTGTGTCTCATATCTTAATAGCAGAGGCTGGAATCCCTGGGCAACTTTACTTGGATGTAAGCCCCATTGAGGCTGTTGATTTATTATTCTTTATGTCCCACATTTGGTCCAAGAAGTTCAAGGATGCTTCTCTCCATTGCCATTTTATCCTCACAGAAACCCTGTGAGGGAGATTAGTCTGAAGGACTGTGACTGGCCCAGCGTAAGCTAGTCATCTTGTATACTTGTATGGCGTCAGAGCCATAACTGGAGAGACTGCTGTGCCCTTGGCAGACCTTGGCATGAGCTGTATCTCTGCCCCAACCCTCCCCCCCCCAAATCATTTTACCACAATAGCCACATTGGAAACTAATACATTTTACATGACCTACAGTAAGTACTTAAGGGTGCAGCGCAGGTGGCGCTGTGGGTTAAACCACAGAGCCTAGGACTTGCTGATCAGAAGGTCGGCGGTTCGAATCCCCGTGACGGGGTGATCTCCCGTTGCTCAGTCCCAGCTCCTGCCAACCTAGCAGTTCAAAAGCACGTCAAAGTGCAAGTAGATAAATAGGTACCGCTCCAGTTGGAAGGTAAACGGCGTTTCCGTTCTGGTTCGCCACAAGCGGCTTAGTCATGCTGGCCACATGACCCGGAAGCTGTACGCCGGCTCCCTCGGCCAATAAAGCGAGATGAGCGCTGCAACCCCAGAGTCAGCCACAACTGGACCTGATGGTCAGGGGTCCCTTAACCTTTACCTTACAGTAAGTACTCGGAAGCATCCAGAGTGTGGGTTGTTAGGAGACCCCTCACATAGCTACAATTGCCAGCGCCCTTGACAAACTAGTTACCAGGATTCTTGGGAGTGAAACCATGACTGTTATACTACTGTTTGTGGAGGTGATCCAAGCCTACAGTAGACTGAAGGAACTAAGGCAGCTGTTCTCAACCTGTGGGTCCCCAGATGTTGTTGGACTACAACTCCCATCATCCCTGGGTTCTGGCCTTGCTAGCTAGGGGTGATGGGAGTTGTAGTTCAACAACATCTGGGAACCCACAGGTTGAGAAAGGCTGAACTAAGGGCTGGTGCTAACTTTCCACAGAAATGTTGGGTTTTGAGAAGGGGTATGAGGGAAGTAAGAGATGTAATGTCCCACAGGTGTTTTGGGAAGCAGCTCCAAACACACTGGGCAAGAGACTTTTGGATGACTGAGAATGATTCATTGATTATTTAATTTCTTAATATACTGCTTAGTATATTAAAAAATATCTCTGAGTGGGGTACAAAAAACTGAAGCAGCATCAGACAACTTAAAAAAACTTCAAAAACACACAGTTGCATAAAAAAAATGTTTCATTGAGACAAAATTGCTAGTATATATAAATCAATAAAAATTCATTTTCCTTCTGACACACCCTCCCTTTCAGCCTATGGGCAAAACAATTTATTTATTTAAATTGAAATACTACCCTTCATCTGTAGATCTCAGGGTGGTTCACAATATAATATTACACTATTTAAAAACCCCCACAAAATACATAATAAAAATAAGTACAAAAAAAAATCAATAATCCTCCCCCCTCCCACAACACATTTAAAAGGGCATGGGATGTCAATCAGCCAAAGCTAGACCTTGTCTCCATTCTTATTTATATAAATACAGGGTTGTTAAGTTGAAATTAATGGGTCTGTGTTATTCCTGCGTATTAAGTTCAGTGGGTCTACTCTGAGTAGGACTAGTATTGGATGCAATCCATGGTACTGGTTAATATAAGCAAACCAAACACAAAATCTCTCCTCCTCTCCTCCCCAGACACTAGCAACCTTGAATCAGAGGTCAGAGTAATAAGAAAATGAATGTGAGCAAATCTTGCATTCATTTCCAGGCAGTTCGGGTCTGGAAGCTTTCTGTTGAGCATGCCGAGACTGTTGCACCGGGGCGTGGAGGAAGAGCTCTGGTGCTGATTAAATCTGCTTAAGAGCAGAGGGCATGTCACATACACAAAGAGAGGTCGGGATTAACTAAATGAGAATGCTGACTGTTTCTTTTGACCTTGCAAAATCCAGTGAGGTGCTGGTTTTCAAGGGCATCTGAGAAAAATTCAAGTGAGCCGGTTGCCAGGATTGCAAAGGTGGTAGAATTCTTTATGAAATAGATTGTTAAAGCAATTTATTTAATGCTGCATTTTAACTTGCAGGTATCTTAAAATAATAATAATCATCTGCTTTTATTTGTGTAAAACATAATCCTTCTGATCTGAAGGTCCCGCTGGGTAGCACTATACAGTGTGAACAATATATGCATGCCTGGCAATAGGTAGGTTGGGATTGATGGAGAGATTTGATTCAGTACACATAAAAAGCCAAATCTGTCAAATTTGAACTTCCCAAAACACTATGTGAAACAGAAGCACAACTGTCCTTCGAAATTTGCACTTTATCTGAATTTTGCAATGCAGTTCTCCAATCGTTGTTTACAGAAGTGCATAACTTAAGGGTAGTTGTCCATAAAAATGAATATATTGGTGAAAATGACACACAAAAGTTCATTATATTATGGAACATTATTTGCAAAAGTGTGTGCATCAGTCAGAGCTGTCTACAGAACGTGCCTATTAAGAGCAATTCGCACTGAAATGCTGGTGAATTTTCATGAGGACTTTTTAATGCAAATTGCTGCAAAACGTGGAGAACTGAATTTAAAATTGAAAAAAAATAGAACCAAAATTGACAGATACTTCCATCCCTAGGGTAGAAATGCTTCTACACAAGTGCAACAGCTTGCTGTTAGCAGCCTGTTCTTGTGGGCGAGCTAATAATCTTTAAATTCCCATGTAGTAAGTAAACGGGATATTTTGTTGTTATTGTCGATTATTTAGATTTCTTTCCCACCTGTCATCATGATGGAAAACTAATCCTAACCCTAACCCAGGCTAATAACAACAATTTAAAAATACAGTTGGTTAAAATCAATTACAGTCCAGTGAGTATGGTGGGCTCTAATATATAGTTTTTAAAGGACTGGGTAAAGAGCTGTGTCTTCATCGTAGGGCAGAAGCTGCAGAGTGAAGGTGTCTTCTGTGGGGAAGGGGCTGCCACAAAGAATGTCCTCTCTTGGGCTCCCATATCCTGAACTTCTTAGGGTGGTGACCAGAGGTCAATGAGGATAGGAACTGGAGTCCCAACACCATCAGGGGGACACCAGGTTAAAAAAGGCTGTCATAGACAATCTTTTCAGATGTTTCCTTAAAACGTTCTTAGAGCATGTACCTTGGGTCATAGCTCAGTAGTAGACTGCATGATTTATATGATTGTTGTTGTTTAGTCATTTAGTTGTGTCCGACTCTTTGTGACCCCATGGACCAGAGCATGCCAGGCACTCCTGTCTTCTGCTGCCTCCCCTAGTTTGGTCAAACTCATGCTGGTAGCTTCTTTACAGCATTGGACTTTCCTTTCGCTTCCAGGCATATCCACAACTGAACAACCCTTCGGCTTTGGCCCAGCCGCTTCATCAGCTCTGAATCTACTTGTACTTGTCCTCCGCTCTTCCTCAGTAGCATGTTGGGCGCCTTCTGACCTGAGGGGCTCATCTTCCAGTGTCATAACTTTTATATGCCTGTTGTCTTTGTCCATGGAGTTTTCTTGGCAGGGATAATGGCGTGGCTTGCCGGTTCCTGCTCTAGGTGGATCACGTTTGGTCAAAACTCTCCACTATGACCTGTCCATCTTGGTTGCCCTGCTCAGCATAGTTTATAGCTTCTCTGAGTTATTGAAGCCCCTTCGCCACGGCAAGGCAGGAATCCATGAAGGGGGATTTATATAATAGAATCCTAGAATTGTAGTGTTGGAAGGGACTGTGAGGGCCATCTAGTCCAACTCCCCTGCAATGTATGAATCTTTTGCCCAACCTGGGGCTTGAACCCACAACCTTGAGATCAAGAGTCTTATGCTTTAACAACAGAGATTAATCCCTGTCACTTATAGTTAAAGTATATTCAGCCTTTTGAAAAACAGCTCAGTTTATGCATTTGCAGCAAAAGTGCTTTCCTCCCATCTGCCATAAGCTCTTGATAGAATTTGTTACTTGCTTATTGCCATAGCCACAGATGTCATACAATGCAATGACAGAGCAAGGCAAGACAGCTAATGGTTTGGTTCCTCTTGCAACCATTTTGCTTGTTTTATAATTGTAACAGTTTTATTTGGTTGGGGTTTTTTAAATTTTATCTTACGATGTTGTAACTTTGAGGGACCTTGCGATGAAATGCAAAATCAATCAAAGAAACGAACAGCAAATAAACACAGGATTGCTATATTGTGGTTCGAGGACCCGACCCCCGCGAAGTAAAATGAGGACACAGGGACACGTGATATAAGGTTAATGGGCTAGAAAAGGCCACAACTTTATTGATTACAGCAATGAAAAGGTATTGGCTTAGGCATTGGATCGCGAAACAAGTGGGTTTATTCACCAGGGGTTCGACGACAAAGAGAAATGAGGCCGGGGAGAGGCTGGCACTGCAGCATAAAGGCTGCTGGACACGCCCCCCCATGGCACCTGGTTGGACGGCCACCGGGGGGGGGCGTGAGCGCCAGCCAGGTGAGCTGGAGGCAGGGGGCAACGTCCCCTGCTAGGAGCAGTGTTCGGGCTCCCGTCCACAACCACTCCCCTCTCTTTCAGGGAGGAGAGTCTTTGTCGGGTTTTACCTACCGGTGTCTATTTGCACCATGTTCACGCCCAGATTCCCAGTGACCATTAAAGATAGAATGCTTGTCTTTAGTCCATGTAGAACCAGTGATATGCACCTATTCAGGATTACATATTGGGTCTTTTTTCTGTCTGATCAGAAAGGCTTAGTGCAGGTTACAATATCAAACCAAATCCCCAGTCAAGTAGCAAAGCTTATACCATTGTTACAAATGAAATTTTGGTGGCCACCCAGGCTTAAGGTTACCAATGGCTGAGTGAGATTTGAAGTAGGGACTTCTTTACTTCCAGCTTATTTTCTGAACCAATGAGAACACAGAAACACGGGGAGCTTTCTTCTGCAGAGTCAAACTATTGGTCAGTTGTGCTCAGAGTTGTCAACATTGACTGGTGCTACCATTGAGCTATGATCCTTCCTCTATCAGTGCCACACCACCTAGCTTTGCTGATTAATCTTATTGCCCGGCTTTTCTGTTTCCTGGCTCTGTGCACCTTACTCCCTATGCCCCAGGGATGTGGGTCTTTTTAGTGTCCAAGAGGAGAGACAGAGGGGTCAGAGGTGGCAGTAGAAGACCCAAACACCCACCTCCTGGCATTAAGCTGTTACAGCTTGCATCTCTCTCTCAGCTTTTGGATGCTTAAAAGGACCTACAGTCTTGGGTGTGGAAGGGAGAATTTGTTATCTCATGGGAATCAAAGAAGCCTCTGTGTTGCATTATTATTTTTATCTAAACTGTGTTGGATGATTCTTCAGGATTGAGAGGTCAGCTGGACATCAGATAAATAAATAACACTATTAATTCCAACTTGGAAATACATTTTATAAAAGCATTGGGGCTGTTGTGCAATGCTTGTATCTCCCTTTTGCTCTTAATATCCTCCTCTCTGCCCCCTCCCCGTTTTCTCTTCGTATATCAGAGATCATAATATTTTATTCTCTCTCCTCTTCTCTCTCCTCTTTATTTACTCCCCCTTTTAATGCCGTCTTCTAGTGAGCCCTACATTATGATTCCTCCTTGGTGCATCAGGCCAATTCTTGGACATTCTGAATATATTATTCCTACTGATCGTTATTTCATTTTCAATCTAATCAATTCCAAATCCAATGTTCCATTTGCTCCCAGGTTCCCATAGCTAACTTGATCAATTCTTTCTTCTGTTGCTCAATCAATCATGCCTTGGGTCATCCTTCCAGTCCTTGAACAACATTAATTACATAGGAACCTTATCCAATATAGCCAACCATTCCTCACTGCGACTTTCCCACCGTGCACAATTAAGGACAAGTTAATGGTGTGATGGGACTGAACAAAGGGTGCTTTGGTGTTATGGCAACTTGAGTTGAATTGATGCTTTGGACAGCTTCATAGTTATTTTCAACATTTGGTGCTTATTTTATGATTGATTGGCCACATTCCCTTATGGACCCCTTGTGGGGTCTGCATGTCAGTGTGGGCCGAGGCAAAAGTGAGTGAAGAACTAATGCAAAACTTCCCTTTGCTTGGCTGGAATGAAGCCTGCTATGCAGTCGGAAGACATCTCCCTCTATCTGGTCTAGCAAGAGGCAGCATCACAGTTCTGTGACATATTCCAGACAGGCTAAAGCCTTGAGGAGGCTGTGGAGCAGGGCTTGTGAGGGATATGCTCAGGGGAGAATCGCGAGGGCCGGGCGGCCCTAAAATCAGAGGTTCCACACCCCTGTGTCAGCAGATAATATCCCATAATGCCATGTTACCTTGGGCATGCCTTGCGTGTATCTTTACTAGAAACGATAAACCAGAACAGACATTATTGCAATGGGCACAGTTGCTTTATAAACAACAATATGACTTTGCTTCATTTGAGGAAATGGGTGAAAACTAATTAATGCTGATACCATCTTGCTTGCTTTGGGGGATTAGCGAGAACAGCACAGTATACTATTATGATGAAAAATACTGTGGTACATAAAATGGTGTGAAATAAGTGTGAGTGGCTGGGAGCGCCAGTTACAGAACTGCAGGGGAGTAAAATGGTGTGTTTTTAGAAATTGCATAGGCCATGTAAACCACATTGTCTTAACCGTAAGCTTAAACAGTTCCCAATAGGGATACAGATAGATATTGTATATAGGTTGACCCTTGGGAGTTCAGTAGGGAAACTGCAGCACACCAGGAACGGAGGAGGTATCACATGCAAATAGTGGAGGTTTGGGCCTCATTAGAACTGTAGGTGAGCAAGGGGTCTGGCATGCAATAGTTACCTCTCTTGATGGAGGAGGAGCAAAAGGAAGCAGTTCCTTGATTTGTCCCTCTGATCTATGGCAACATGGGCAAAGCTGGGTCCAAGACCCAGTGATGGTTTTGAGTGGTAGAATCTCTGAAAGTTAGGAAAAATCTGTTTCTGCTTCCTGCCATGTAGATCCACCTGGCCTTCAGACTTCCTTTGCCGGAAAGGCCCAGAGTTACTTGGTTCCATCCTGGGTTCCTTAAGGTAGGAAGATTTCTTTCAGGAGACTCTGGCTTGTGCTTCCTTGCAAGGATCCTGCCTATCCAAAAAAAGTGTGTGTGTGTACACACACACACACACACACACGTCTGAGAAGCAAGGAGATGTGGAACTAAAATAAGGGGTTTAGCTAGGCAGAAGGGGGAAAAAAATTCTGTCCACAAGGTTGGAGCAAGCTTGGAAAAGAGTCAGACTGAGCTGTCTTCTGGAAAGAAGGATGGGCTGAGTGGAAAAGATTGAACTATTTCCATACCACCCTTCATCCAATGATCACAGGGTGGTTTACCATATTAAAAACACAAAAATACATAACATAGTAACAAACAAAAGCCAACCCTCCTCCTGGCTACTGAGAAATATCCATTTATAGCAGGCACGGCCAAACTTGGCCCTTCAGCTGTTTTGGGACTACAGTTCCCTGACCACTGGTCCTGTTAGCTAGGGATGATGGGAGTTGTAGTCCCAAAATAGCTGGAGGGCCAAGTTTGGCCATGCCTGATTTATAGGAAAGAGGCTTCCTGATGGATATTAGCTCTAACACAGAAGACAATCTCCTGAAGGACAGGGCTGGGTAACAGAGACATTTCATGGTAATTTAACCAAAGTACTGAGTTTTTACAGTCATACCAGTCCATCCTTCATGCTGCATAGTGGAAGAGTAGTCATGAGGGTTGTCTGGCCAATAAGAACTCACAGCCAGGTGACCGAAAGGTCTTTCACAGAGAATAGTGGAGGCATTTCCCCCAAAATGTAAACTGAGACTTAGTCCCATCACTGGGAGAAGTGCTTTCTGAAGGATGCCTTATTGCTACTGGCCAGGGTTAACGAATGCTAAGTAAAGCCATCTTCTTGCATTCAATGTGGCAGAGGTTCAAGGGAATGACTAATTCGTTTTGCACTGAGGTGATCCACTATGCATATATGTTGTCGCAGGGAAATTTATCTGTGCAGCAGCTACTATGGAGAGGATATCTGGTACAAACCAATAGTGCTTCCTCCAGAGGAATGATGCCTTCAAGGCTTGAGCTTTGCTTATTAGTGCCATGCTTATTGCTCAGAACAAAGCCAAAAACGTTCACATGGATCCAGGGGATGTGCAGAATTCCAGATGAACTGAGCTTCTCTGTAGCAATGGCTGGCTGGGGTCCTGTGCATGGCATGGCTCCCAAGCTTGGCAAGGAATAGAGGTGAGATGGCAGAAATGTCATCCTAATATCCCACCAGCCAGGCAGCACCGGTCCTAATGCTACTTAGGGTGAGATAAACATGAAATGGCAGTAAACTGCCAGTGGCTGATATTGCTATTAGCTGATTTAGTACAATTGCTAAGACTAAAATTATGTGTCAGAAAATCCCTGGTTTGAGTCTTCTCTCTGTGCATTCTCTTGGACTCCTGCCCATTTGCAGCACGATGCTAATAATAAGCAGTAATAATTGCTGATTTGGCATAATGGCTAAGAGATGGATCGATGCATTGGGAAATCCCTTCCTTGAATCTTGTCCTTCCGCTTGCACTCAGCCTCCCTCCCATTGGTAGTATAGGGGTAATAGTAATAAATAATAAGAGCTGATTTAGCTAAGTGAATAATGTGTGTATCGGGAAATCCCTGGCTTTCATCTTGTGTCAAAACGTCTTTTCTGTTGGGATTAGTACTGGCCTGTCTTGTTTATGTTGCTTCTAGTGCTGAGCAGAAGTGTTTAGGCTCAGTGACTTTCACTAAAAAAAAAGGCAAAGGATGGGGGCAGAATACCCCAAAGATTGGATTGATCTTAGGTGAAGTTCTAATGGATGTATCCAAAGTAGTGCTAAGATGAAGTCACTTAGCAGTATACCGACGCAAAACATTTTATGCTAGTGAAATGTTGTTGGTTAAGCAGGTTTCTGGCATCTTCATTGCACAAGAAATTGCACATTCAGTTGCACAGTGAGTTTCTGCTTGCTGGTGCTTTACATCCACCCATTGTACAATATTATAGCTCACCTGTCCATTAGTGCAAGAGCCCTTGTGCTAGTGAAGAAGGAACATTGGGTTACTTTTAAAGGTGGGTGACTAAGGTTCTCTCCCTCTCTCTCCCTCTTTCCCCCTCTCTTTTATCAGAAAAGCACCTTATCACTTCAAGCCATAACTTGGCTGCTCTCAGCAGCTCTGGCTTCCCTGGGATATTTTTGGTGGGGGAGGAGGGAGATGGTTGCTTTCATTGGCCAATGGGCACCAATCTTCCCCCACAATAATATCTCTGGGAACAATGCTGCTTCCTGAGTTAGTATCACTCTCACTGGTGCATTCTGCCCTGTAGCTCCTCTATCTGAAATACAGCATGCTTAATCCATCTAGAGGAACTCCTGTGCCTCTAAGTTCCATCTGCTTTGGCCAAAAGTTGAAAAGGTTATGGCCTTTCTTTTCTTCATTGTAGTGAATTCCTCACCCTTTATATTCCTCATTGTAGTGAATAAGGAGCATGGAGTATCATTCTATACAAAGTAGATATTGCAAGCTTGAAGTTGGGCCACCCCTGCAGTAAAACGATGCCATTTCGTGCTTCTGTGGATCTTGTCACATAATTCAAGCCGTGCTTTGCTAAAATGTCACGTCAGTGCCCTGAAAAATACAAGCAGAATTGAAAAAGATGAAAGCTGAGATGATTCTTGTGCCAGATAAAAAGGACACATGCTTAAATCATATAGGGTTGAGTTTACGTACTCTGTCCCATTATTGTTACATGAGTACAGTGGTACCTCGGGTTAAGAACTTAATTCGTTCTGGAGGTCCGTTCTTAAGCTGAAACTGTTCTTAACCTGAGGTACCACTTTAGCTAATGGGGCCTCCCGCTGCCACCGCGCCACCGCTGCGTGATTTCTGTTCTCATCCTGAAGCAAAGTTCTTAACCCGAGGTACTATTTCTGGGTTAGCGGAGTCTGTAACCTGAAGCATCTGTAACCTGAAGTGTCTGTAACCCGAGGTACCACTCTATAGGAGTAAAGGAACACAGAAAGGTGTCTTAATATAAGCCAGATTATTGGTTTATCTAGCTCAGTGTCATCTGATGGACAGTGGCTTTCCAGGGCTTGGGGCAGGAGACTCAGTACTACCTGGAGATGCCAGGATTGAACCGGAGGACTTCTGCTTGCAAGACAGATGCTCTACCATTGACCTATGGTCCCTGCATTCTGCTTTGCTCGCCTTCTTGTTTAACTTGGAGAACTTAACATAATTTCAACACTGATGTGCGTATGCACAATTTACCTGCGGTTTTCATCTTTCATTCCCTCCCCCTTTCTCCTCACAGGCTACTGATGCATCCACGTGCACCTAACAGACATTGAACGAAACAGCACAAAAAAGGCACCTTGATGTGATCGCTGAAAACTGCGTGCACAGAACAGTCTGAACCAAGTTCAGCACTTGAGAACAGAAGAATGGCGGATAGCTAAAGGGCTGGTGTCACTCTGGAAACGAGATCAGGTAATTTTTTTTTATATAAAACCCCCTGGAAGTTTTCAGGGAATTGGGGAGGGGGAGAATGTCATAAGGATCCTTAAAATCACTACCTTTCCCCCTTTAAAATGTACACGTAGGCAGTGAGTGGGAAAGGGTGAGCCTGCTGCTTGCATACATTTCTAAAATGAGAAGGTGGTGGTGTGGTTGGCATACACGCAGACGCCATTTATATCTAATTTAATACACGTGTCATTGGGATAAAATGTGAGGGTTAAAACACACACCAACAAACACCCACCTGCACTGAGATCCTTGGAAGAAGGGGCAGAACAAGCATGTACCATATTTTTCGCTCTATAAGACGCACCAGACCACAAGACGCACCTAGTTTTGGGAGGAGGAAAACAAGAAAAAAAATATTCTGAATCTCAGAAGCCGGAACAGCAAGAGGGATCGCTGCACAGTGAAAGCAGCAATCCCTCTTGCTGTTCTGGCTTCTGGGATAGCTGCGCAGCCTGCATTCGCTCCATAAGATGCACACACATTTCCCCTTACTTTTTAGGAGGGAAAAAGTGAGTCTTATAGTGCAAAAAATACGGTCATTAAATCAACCAGTCATTGTCCTTTTGGAAGGAGATGCCAGGAACTGAATCTGGGACTTTCTGTATGCAGTTTGTGTGTTATGCCATTGAGGTACGTTATTTCTTTTTCAGGTTGAGCAACTGGTGTGTTTGGGGGGGGCATGCGCGCGCATGCACACGCACACACACACCCCCCTTGACCAATGATGCCTCTGTCATGTTACTGTACTTTCATCTCTCTTTAAAAAAGTTATCAGTTGACTCCATCATTAGGGGTTTTTTTTCGTCATTTAAAAATTGGCAGTCATCCTGAGGCTGCTTCCCATATTGTGGCTGCTCCTGCCGGCTGCATGTTTAGTTTTTAAGTGGTGGAAAAGCTCCAGGGAAATTGATCTGTCTTCCAGCCCCAAACTCATAGAAAGATGAACATCTGGCAGTAACGGATGTGGGCAACCAGCCGGAAAGGATCCTGGTGTTCCATCCTGTTCCTGCCAGGTATAGGAATAAACATCCTAATCCTCAGCATTTTCAGCTGTTGAATTTCCCCCAAAACGCTTTTGCAATGTCCTGTTGGTGTTGCAAGGACGCCATCTTCCACATTTCTTTTGGATGGGACTGTTCCTAATTACTGGTTTCTTGGAAAGTCCAGTATTAAAATGGTGGGGGGTGGGATTTTGTGACTATAAACTTAGGGCACACATGAGCATCAAACTGATGGTGCAATAGGCAAGCCATTGTGAACACTGGAACAAATAGGTTTAGTATCTCAAGTAAACGTGGCCTGAAATTTTCATCTCACCAGTGGTTTTCTCTGGGAAAGGTTTTGGAAGGGGTCAGGTGAAAGGGAGGGTAAATAAATTGATGAGGGAGGGAGAAAGCTCCCAATTTTCTTCAAGTGAGGGCGAGGTTTTCTGAAATAAGCAGGTGTAGTAATTCCACCCTAAAAAAAATAAACAAAAAATTGTATCCAGTTGCAAGTCATTGTGGGTCTTCATGTCCCCATAACTCACCCTGGGAGCAGTGTTGCAAGAAGACATAAGGTCCCTGCAGATGTTCCTTTTATTGTGCAATCATGATTATTTGTGCCCATCACGGCAATCCCTCTTTTCAATACTGTTTGTACTTGCAAAAGTTTTCGGGTGGACATACTGCTTGGTTTCTAACTTACGCATGTCCTGTAGGTTCCTGCTGAAATCCTTTGGCTTCTCATACAACCAATTTGTTGTTGGGTTTTTGTCCTGCTTTTGTTGCATTCTAGTGCAACAGTTCCCATCCGGATGGTAATAATGTGCCAACACTGGGAAGCATTGCAGAACAACTAAAGCAGAGCGATGTGTGGACATTCCAGTATCAGTCCCTCACTATTGTGGCATGGTGCAGAATCCACCTGCGAAACTCCCCACCAATCTGGAGGGGCTCATAGTGTCCTACCTAGGAAGCGATATTGGGGTATGACTGCTTCCAGGCTGCTACTTGTTGTGAAGATAAGAAGAGCCTGCTGGATCAGGCCAGGGGCTCACCTACTGCAACATCTTGTTCTTACATTGACCAGCCAGAAGCCTGTGAGATGCCTTCAAACAGGACTTGAGTAAAACAGTACTCTCTTGCAATTTCCAGAATCATAGAATTCTAGAGTTGGAAGGGACCACAAGGGTCATTTAGTCCAACCTCTTGCAATGCAGGAATCTTTCGCCCAACATGGGGCTCAAACCCACGACCCCGAGATTAAGAGACTCAAACTTTGCTAGCTGAGCTACCAAGTATTCAGGTGCATGGCACCTCCAAATGTAGAGGTAGAATGTATCCGCCGGGTTAGTAGCCATTGATAGCCTTAGCAACTGCGAATTTGTCGAATCCTCTTTCAAAGCCATCCAAGTTGGTTGCCATGACTACCTCATCTGTCAGCAAATTCCGTAGTTTTAACTTTCTTTTCTTTCAGCGTCTTTCGACACTTGGCTTCCTTGTTATGCCCACAAGCTTTACTCTATCCACTTCCTCTACACCATGAAAAAATTTATACACTTCTATCGCGTCTCATATTACTCACCTTTTCTCTAAACTAAAAAGTCCCAAATGCTGTTAGATTTCCTCACAGGGGATCTGTTCCCTACCCTTGATCATTCTGCTTGCCCTTTACTGAACTTTTTCCAACTCTACAGAATCCCCTCTTTTTCTTTTTTGAGATAGCGAGAGATCTTTCTTCTAAAAAAAGAGGAAAGAAGAGCTGCTGCTGTTGTTTATCCCAGTAAACCTCCCTATATATTTTTTTAGCACCCTGCACAGCCCACATGCCCAAATAGCTGAAATCTCTACCCACTTCCACAATTTGCAAATTTTGGCTCAGCTCTAGTTTCAAGAGGGATTTTCCCCTCCCTGTTCCCAACCTCCAACTAACTTCCTGCTCTCTGCTGTGCTGGCTGAGGCTGATGGGAATTGTAGTCTTAAACATCCAGAGAGCGTCAGGTTGGGGAAGGCTGAATTAAGCACTTGGGAATGTTCTGTGTGATTTGAGCAAGACTCACCAAATACATGTGCATTTGGGGAAGAGGTTGAGGTGTGTGACATCAACAGCCAAGGACTTGGCAGTTTGTCTTCTAGCTGAAATGTGTGGTTTTTTTTCTAAATTATTTATTATTTAAATTTATTACCTGCTCTTTGACCCTAAGGTCCCAGGATGGATTGCAACAATTTAAAACACATTATTTATTTATTTTTAAATCCAATCTAAAAGTAAACATTGATAAAGAGCAAGACAAGTTTTTGCAATTACTTTTAAAATTCCAACCTTTCTGCATTTAAAATCTTCTTTTTTTCTAAAATTGAGATTTCCTCTCCTATGTCATGGGATGCATCCGGTAGGGAAATGGTTTGGTAACATATCCTATTATTTTATACTTGAAAGTGAGATGGAGTAAGAATCCAAAACATCTAAATCTCCCCAAACCTATTTATCCGAGAGAATAGCATTTTGTGTTTTTATGCATGTAATCAGTTTGCTATCACTCTTTCCCCCAGCTTTGATTCACTCATCTCATTATTTGCTGCCTCTGAAACTTTACTTAGTTCCATTTATCCCCAAATTGGGGTGGTGGTTGTTCTTTCTCTGTGCTTAAAACTTGCAGAGATTGCTTTCTAAGTAGACTCTTTAATTTTTGCGTGCAACAGAAGGAGGAACGCGGCTCGTTTGGCTTTCTGCTTGCTTCTTAAGTGAAATGGTGCGCCTCCCTTGCTCTTCTTGCATTGCGTTTAATGTGCTGCAGCATGTCGCTCAACAGATGTGCCTGCACCGGGAGCTCTGCTGAATGCGTTGTCACAGTTTTTACACTCTGGCAGACAGTTCGACACTGGAAAAAAACAGGGGCTGTCAAATGAATTTTCTTGATTGCTTTGCCGGATGTGCAAAGTAGTTTTTAAAATGTCATAATTACCTCTCTAAAGAAGAGGAGGAGAAAAGCCAATAATCTCCCTCCTCATTTTCATTTGAGTAGAAGAGAAAAACAATCTAAAGTCAGCTGGCATGTTTGCAGAAATGAAATCCTCTAATAAGTAAGGCTATCAACCAGATTTATAATTTATCTGATTTGTTGTTGTTTAGTCGTTTAGTCGTGTCCAAGACTTCATGACTCCATGGACCAGAGCATGCCAGACACTCCTGTCTTCCACTGCCTCCCACAGTTTGGTCAAACTCATGTTATTAGTAACTTTGAGAACACTGTCCAACCATTTCATCCTCTGTTGTCCCCTTCTTTTTGTGCCCTCAATCTTTCCCAACATCAGGGTCTTTTCCAGGGAGTCTTCTCTTCTCATGAGGTGGCCAAAGTATTGGAGCTTCAGGATCTGTCCTTCCAGTGAGCACTCAGGGCTGATTTCCTTCAGAATGGATAGGTTTGCTCTTGCAGTCCATGGGACTCTCAAGAGTCTCCTCCAGCACCATAATTCAAAAGCATCAATTCTTTGGCGATCATGGTCCAGCTCTCGCTTCCATACATCACTACTGGGAAAACCATAGCTTTAACTATACGGACCTTTGTTGGCAAGGTGATGCCTCTGCTTTTTTAAGATGCTGTCTAGGTTTGTCATCGCTTTTCTCCCAAGAAGCAGGATTATTTTAATTTCATGACTGCTGTGACCATCTGCATGTTTATTTAATCCAGGGTGTCACAAAGTGGTTAGTGATGATCCCCTGGGGTTGATAGGACCGTGAAGGAGGGGGATAAAGACCTAGAGGTCAAAAGGAGGTGGTCAGAAAGAGCCCTGTGGTGGAAAAGAGGTTTATGAAATGAGCCTCAGAATTCAAGAGCATGGGCATGTACAGAGTGCACCTCCTTTGCCTGTGCTGAACCAATGTATTTTTAATTTTCATTTATTTTCCATCTTTCCCTTAGAACCAGGGCACAATGTATTTAATAAGACAAAATCCACAATACACTTCTCAAGCCATGCTGCTTTATTGTTAAACAATTGTATAAGGTGCAGAGTTTCACTTTTTAAGGTAATTATATATGTTGATTAGATATTGATATTTCTCGAGGTAATTTCATTTACATTGCTAAGAATTTGGGTGTGGGGTCAACGACCACATTATACACTCATCAAGAGGACAATGAATGCAGAAGTTTAGGAAATCCTTGTTTATATGTACTAACATTAAAAAACAATCAATATTTTAAAGACAAAGTGTTAGCACCCTGTTAATCTGGGATTCCTTTTTTAGTTTATTAAAACTGTTTTTGATTGATGGACCTAGCTGATTAAAGACTGCAGCCCTAGCAACAAACAAAACTTAGAAAATGCTGAGCAGTAGTTTTAATCCTAGCAGTCTGCAGTTTACGAAGATGAATATGCACAAGAAAAGGTCATTTTCAACTTCAGGATAAGATGGCCAACAGACTTTTTGGCAGTTCTGAAAAGCACCTTCCTTTATTTTTAATTCATGCGGAAATGTTGACTTGCTTGTTCGGACTGGACTCGCTACGGATGTCCCTCAGTGGCATTGCCCTTTAGCCAAATCAGATTTGACTCTGGAGCATTATGAAATCCCATTTACTCAGATGCTTGAAAAGGGAGGATCAGCCGGGGCGCTAATCCAGAAAGGATCAGCACCTGGGACAGGGGTGGTGGTGGAACTGAAACAGCAGACACTTCATAGAGCAGTGAATGTTTGCTTTTAGAGACCCTGAAAACACCCCCTCATCAACGAGTGAGACACAAGGACACGGATATTAGGTTAATGTTATTGGGCAAAACTTGGCCACAACTTTATTGGTTACAGAATGTGATCGGTATTGGCTTAGGCATTGGAATTGACCCGGCTATATCGGACTCTTTTTCTTTTCTTTTTTTGCTGTTTGCTAAAGCCCTTTTTACTCTGGCAGGCTTCTTTATCAAGCAGACTGTTTTTACAACTTGTCTGTCTCGTTCACTTATTGTTTTACAGTAGTGTTTTGTGAAGCTGTAATTTTTAAATGTTGCAAGCCTCCATGAGTTGAGCTTTGGTGCTAGAGGGGTGGGGTATAAAGCAAATAAATAAATTTGCTATGTTACCCTTGCCCTGGTGCCAGGGTCATGTCTATAAAACTCTAACCAGTGCTTTCCCCTCTTCCATAACTGAGAGATCTTGCAATCATTCTGATGATTGACAGAAATTCCTCATCAGCAGTAGGAAAGTGCCACTGGCTTAGGTCCTTGAGTTATGGCTTTGCTTCAGTTCTTTATAAGGATGCAGGGGAGAGATTCAATTTAGCGTGCATTTAAAGGCAAACTTGGCTAATCATGGGGCGCGGGTGGCACTGTGGGTTAAACCACAGAGCCTAGGACTTGCCGATCAGAAGGTTGGCGGTTTGAATCCCCGCGACGGGGTGAGCTCCCGTTGTTTGGTCCCTAGCAGTTCGAAAGCATGTCAAGGTGCAAGTAGATAAATAGGTATCACTCCAGTGGGAAGGTAAACGGCGTTTCCGTGTGCTGCTTTGGTTCACCAGAAGCGGCTTAGTAATGCTGGCCACATGACCCAGAAGCTGTACGCCGGCTCCCTCGGCCAATAAAGCGAGATGAGCGCCGCAACCCCAAAGTGGGTCACAACTGGACCAAATGGCCAGGGGTCCCTTTACCTTTACCTTGGCTAATCTATCCTCTCCCAAACCATACACAAACGAAAGCACAACCATCCTTTGAAATGTGCACTCCTATGAATTTTGAAGGTCAGTTCTCTGGCCAAGTCATATGTACAAAGAAGCAGAGACTAGGGCAGTGGTTACCAAACTTTTTCAGGTCACTGACCCCTTGGTTCCATAAACTCATCCCCAGTGCCCCCAACCGTGTAAAGAGGATTACTCAGAATAGCAGTTTGCATGACCTACTAAGGAAGATAATTCAAAACAGTGACAATTAATTGCACATTTATTCAAAATCCAATTAAAACTATTTAGTGTAATTAATTCAGCAAGATGGATTAACTTGATCCAGTGATACTGGCTTTTCCAAGTCTGGCAATCATTTACCGCCCACTTTGCAAACCACTGTACTAAAGTGTGCAAATAAATGCATTATTTAGTGAAAATGACATATACACATATGCATTATATTAGAGAAAATTGCTTTGCAAAGTTGTATACATAGCCAAAACTACAAAGAGAAATCTGTGTGCACGTGTGTGGTAGGAGAAATTTGTACTAAGATGCTTTTGCATTTTCATGAGGACTTAAAAAATAATAATCAGAAACTGATGCAGAAATATGGAGAACAGAAGTTAAGATTTGAAAAATGAAAAACGGAGAGAAACCAAAATTGACAGATTGACCTATCCCTAGGGCTGTCGTGTATGACTGGACGGAGAAGGTCAAAACAGTTTGTTGTAGGAGCAGACCCCACCTATATAAATATCCCTAAATCTTCTTGTTATCAAGTTGTTATTGAAGACTTTCTGTTGCATTTTTAGGCATGAAGTTCTATCAAACTAGTCACACTTTTGTGTGTGTGTGTGTGAAAGATAAATGCAACTCTTTGTAAGAACATTGGATCAATTTGTTTAATGGGTCATGGCTGTGATTTTTTGTTCTGTAATCTGTATTATTTTTCTTTAAATGTGGGAGTGTTCGTCATGGATTTCCTGATGCCGTCTGTTATAAATTGTGCCTTTCATAAAAGTTACGTTTATTGCTACTGCTGCTTTCATTTTGTTTAGGGTGCTTTTTATTACTGTTGATTATTTGCTTTGGAACGTTCCCAACTTCCTACACAAATTGTGAATTGTTGTTGTTGTTGTTTTTAAAAGAAGTCAGCAGAAAACCCTTTTTGGGTCTCTACCAAAAAAGGCTGAAGAAGATCCCTCGCCTGCTTTGGGTGGGTGGTGGGGAACGCACACGAAATGGACAAGGAAGTTCACAAGGAGGTAATGAAAATATTCTCAAGCCTCGTGTCTCTTACCAGGAGGTGTCACTGCAGTTCAGTAGGAACTCGACAGACAAAATAGCTAATGCTGTCATCAGAGCTGTATTTTCTATCATTTGCTGTTCTGGCGGTTCAGCAAATGTCACCTCCGCTCCATCCTGAAAAACACACACAAGTAGTTTTTAAAAAGTATTTAATAGCAGGGAGGGCTCAAAAAATGAGATCCCGCTTACATAATCAGCTGAAATGGTGGTGATCATGAGATACATTTCTAATAAACATGCCTCATTGTGTAGGCTCTCTGTTGTGATTTGGTGAGGGCAGAACAAGATACTAACACAAGCATGTGACTGACACTGAGAAAAATAGCCTTATGTTCAATTATCTTCCCCCATTTGCTGTACAGTGGTACCTCGGTTTACGAACTTAATCCATTCCGGAAGTCCGTTCTTAAACCAAAACTGTTCTTAAACCAAGGTGCACTTTCCTTAATAAGGCCTCCCACCACCAGTGCCCTTCCACCATTCGGATTCCATTCTTAGACCCAGGTAAAGTTTGCAAAGCTGGACGCTACTTTCGGTTTTGCGGAGTTCGTAAACCGAATGGTTCGTAAACTGAATAGTTCGTAAACAAGGCTGTTCTTAAACCAAGGTACTACTGTAATTGTCTTCTCTCTGCCCACCTAAAGAGCAGGCAGTCGTGTGGAATGGGATGTACCAAAACCCATAGGGTGGTGACGCACGAAACATTTAAGTGTAGTTATGCCTGAACATTACACAGAAAGAACAGATAAAGAAGAAAGAGAGGAAAGCATCAAATACAAAGAGAGGCTGCATACAAACCATTTAAAGGACATGGCTTCCTCCCCAAGAATATTGGAAACTGTAGTTAACCCCATGAAGAGGTACAGTTCCTAGGACCCTCAGCAAACTATAGTTTCCAGAATTCCTTTGCTGGAAGCAATGTGCTTTAAATGTATGATGTGTATGCACCGAAAGAAAGAGTGGAAGAGAAACACCCAGGACAAGCCTCAAAATGGTACTGAAACCTTCCTTGTGCACATTGAAAACGACAATTTATTTTCTTTAAAAAAAATCATAATGCAAAATGTATGTAATATACAAAGTCACAAATTGCTTATTATATACAGCACGTGATGAGAATTTTATGAGATTTAAAAATTTGATTTATTATTTGTTCTTTGAGTACCCTGTGGAAGATTTCCCCCTGAAACACAGTGAGAGAGAGAGTTTATGTTATTGAGTGTTGTAAACATAAGAAATAAAATAATAGAATAATCAACAGGAGCTGCTGGCAGAAACATGTACTCAGCAAATAAACAAGTAGAGTACTATTAACTTAAATTAACTTACAATCCCTACTGCAATAGGTGTGGTCAAGCAGGGAGGGAGTTCCCTATAATTTTCTATTTTGAAGCATGCCTCAATTTTGTTTCTTTCGTCCTTGCATACCTAGAGAGAATGTTGCACCTTTTTTTTTTTTGCATCTATCTTGTGTCCAATGTAATCTCTAGCTCCACACTAAGAAATCTGTATTTGTGGTGGCAGTTTCAGCACAACCAAAGGTGATGAACTATTGCAAGCAGAGTGGTGTCAGTTGGATGCATGTGTCTGGAAAATGGGCCCAAACATCCTTGCTTAACAGGGGAACCAGTGTGACAACAAACTTCAGTTTCTGCTGGAAGTGCTACTGGAGGGACCATTCAGTTTTTAACTTTAGGGTTATTTAAGTTGTCAGTAAGTCAGCTAACCAAGGGGGTTGGTGGAGGTGGTGCTTAGCAAGTATGTAGAGCAGCATGATGTTTGCTGAGGTAATATGTGGCCTGATTGGCTGTGTAGTTCTGAGGGTGTTTTCCTGCTATGTATAAAGATTTAAGTTAGACAGACAAAAGCTCTTTGTTCCTTTCTCCTCGAATTATATGCTGTTTTTGTTCAGATTTCCTCAACAAAGTCGTTATTAGGAATCCTTTTATCTCTGGACTCTGCATTATTCAAGGGACTCTGCTAGCACATCCGACTTGCAAAAGCTTCAAAAGCACCATGCTGAAAAGTGGGTTGTGATGTGTTGCAGAGAGTCATTATTTGGACATGTGTTGCTAAAACTCTTTTGAAGTTCGTTCAGTATTCCAGTACATCCTAGGGGGAACTTCCATTGTAGTGGTGTGAGAGCATGCTGGCTCCGGTGGGAATAGAGAACAAAGGGCTGTATTGACTCCATTAGGCCAGGTGAGCGAGCGACCACTTACCAGACCTTGCAACGAAAGAGTCTCTGATGGCTTGCCTGGTGGTTGTGATGTTGTCGCATCCTCCCCCCCAAAATGAAGACATTATTAGGGAGTCCTTAAAGACCACAAGAGAGGTGGCCACGTGAAGTTCTCGGGGAAGGGGATTACAAAGTTGTGGGACCGCCTTGTCCCTTACCAACCTTAGTGGTGAACTTAAGAGCAGAGCCTGAGCTTTGGACCTGGGCCTATGTATATCGGTGTAGATGGTCCTTCAAATAAGCTGTTTCCACACTGTTCAGGCTTCAAAGATTATCACTTGTATTTGAACCTGTACATGGGTGGATCAACAATGGAACTGATGCAGGAGTGGTGTGATTTGATCAGACTGCCTAGCTCCCACAGAAAAAGCTCAACAATGGGTAACACAAGCCAGCAGGAGTGGCTTGCAGGGTGGGGCAATCACCAGGTTCCTGGCTGGTGGGTGCTTGTTGCTTACTGGGAGAGGTGAGGTGGTGGGGAAGTTTGCACAGTGCATGACCTACCCACCTGGCATGTAACAGTGACTCACCTTCTAAGAAAGCAGTGTAGCTATTCCACTGCATCTAGAAAGCTGCTTCTGCAAACCATGGTCTGGAAGCCCCTTCAAACTTTGGCTGAAAAAGCCAAGATTGCACATTTAACTGAAGTTTCCCCATGTGCATATGAACAAGGAAGCAATGGTCCATATACTGGCTTGTTTGGAAGCCATTAACCATAATTTAAGAACCAATGGATCCAGAACTGGCCTCCACAGTCACTTACGGACTCATTGTTAAAACCGTGTTTATTGAAGAGCATCTTACTTGGCTACGAGTGATCGCCAAAGAAGAAGAAGAAGTTGTCTGGGTCCTGAGATTTTGGGGGAGATGCTCTTCTCTCAGTCCTGCCATCCTCACAGGCATTCTTGGTAGGGACATGGGAGAGGGCTTTCTTGGTGGCTGTTCCTCCTTGTCTTTCTGCTGACGGGAGAAGATCTTCTTCTTCCATTCTTTTGGAAACTGACTGCTTTTGATGAGGCTAGTGCCATGCTGTTTGTGTTGTGAGTATCTGTATGTTTCTAACAGATCATTTAAAATTCTGTTTATGTTTAATTGTTTTTAAAAGCCCCGTATGTTTTTAGCTGCTCTTATGTTATTCGTAAGCTGCCTCGAGTCCCTGTCAGGAAAAAAAAGGTAGGGCATAAATATATTATAATAATTGCTTAGGATTCAGCTCTTGATCAGTTGCTCATAGGGAGGAACAGAGTGTTTGAGTGCTAATGCAGAGCTCTCATGCATCATCTGCCACAAGGCAGGATTTTTGACTTTGCATTCTGTGCAAACAGGGCCACTGTCTTGCCAGGATTTATAGTGAGTCTGGAGCAAGGGAGTGTCTCCGATTCAGTCCTTGGTGGTGTTTGCGACGCTGCTAATGCCCGCCTAACACCCTTTCTGTCACTGTTAGGATTCATAAAATATAAAAGCTGCTCTCTTTGCAGTGGCATCATCAACAACAAAATGTCTTTCAGAAGGCTGTCTATTTATATAGCTTTACAATATCTGATGGAAGTTTTTATGTTCTTTGTGAAATGAAAAATACCTAATAAAAGAAGTGTGAAATCTGGAATGATTTCACTTTCTATTTTGGCTCTTTGGTTTATAACATAGTATATTTCTCTTCTTTAATACTGCTTCTCTTCTTGACCTGCCGAAAGTCATTCAGTGGGGCATCTTTTTTTAATAGTGGTGTCTACTGGATTTTCTTCCATTGGTCTCTAAATATTCTGCAAATGTTTATCTTGGTACATCGTTATTCGTAAATGTTTCTAGTTCCTTTATTTTTAATCAACAGACCTTGCTGTTGCATGTAATGTTGGATGGCTTTTCTGCAATTTTAGCAAATCTTATTACAGTTAAGTCAATAGTCATATATAAATCAATTATACTAGGTAGGATCATAAGGAGTTATAACTATTATAGATCTAATGTTATGGATTTTAAGCTTCATATCCAGTTCTGAGTGTAACCAGTGGAAAGCACGAATTTGTTGTGGTATTTGCAAAGCTTTCTTATTAAGCTTTTGTGTTTGTTCAACACTTGTATAAATCACTCATATCAGACAGATATGTATAAAGAGCCCTGTTGGGTCAGGCCAGTGGTCCATGTAGTTCATCATCCTACATCTTTCCTCAGTAATGGACTGGATGAGAACCAACAAGCTGAAGTTCAATCCAGATAAGACTGAGACGCCCTTGACTAGATGGTTGGAAAGTTGACTCCTCTTGATGGGGCTACACTCCCCAGCCAAGCTACACACATAGCTAGGATGAAGTTCTGGATCCTTTGCTGTCACTTAAGGCTCAGGTGGCCTCAGTGGCACGGAATACCTTCCATCAGCTTTGGCTCGGGGCCCAGCTTCACCCCTATCTGGACCAGGAGGTCCAGATAGGGACTTCTGTCATCTATGCTCTGGTAAGCTCTAGGTTAGATTACAGCAACACGTTATACGTGGGGCTGCCTCTGAAGATGGTTCGGAAACTTCAGCTGGTGCAGAAATCAGCAGCCAGGTTTCCCACTGGCATGAGACAGTTTGAGCATATGAAGAACAATCATGATATAGCTACACACCAAAGTGCAAGAAGACCTTTCCTTTCCCTTTCTCTCTCTTTTTTGCTTAGACAAGGGTCAACTGAAACAGGAAGCTCTTTTATTTTTCTTCCCACCCAGGAAGATCCAGTGGGCAGCCAGGGTGTGTAGAATCGGTCCAGGGCCTGAAGGTGCTTTTATTGAGACAATGTCACCTGCAGTTCAGTGGTTCACCACATGGGGAGCTGCACATGGGTCCAGCAGTTCCTGAGATGAGGAAAGTATTGGAAAAATCCAGGGAAGATAGCCCTATCAGCAACTTTCAGCAATGGTGGTTGAATAGAACTTCCAAACTCGAAGGCAGTATACCTCTGAATACCAGACATAGGAGGCAAAACAGATGAGGCAAGGCTATCTTAAGCATATGCACCGCCGGGGTGCAAAGATCCGCCTGGCGGCGCCCCCCCCCCAGGTTTCCAAGTCCCAGGCACACAAGAGGGTGGAGCTGGCCGGCCGCCTCAGCGTCTTGCTGGCTCGGTCACCCCTGAGCCCGCTGCGGGGCTCCGACTGACGGGCGGGCTCTTCCCTGGACTCAATTCTCGGGCCCCGGACTCTCCGCCTGGCACCCCTAAGAGCCCAGCACCTGGGTGCCCCACACCCCTAGTGCCTTTGGGTAAGACGGCCCTGAGATGAGGGTTACTGCCCTTCTGTCCTGCATCTGAGTTTCCCAGTGGCAGCATGCTGAACTATGAGGGCCTTTGGTTTGACACAGCATGGCCTGCCTTGTAAGAAACCTGTGTTCAAATTCCTGCTCCAAGTGAAGGGGCTAATCACAGCCTCAGTCTAGCCTATCTCAGTGAGCTGTAGTAAATTCCAGGAAGGAAATACTTCATCAGATGTTCTTGGTTGTTCCTGAATGCCACTTGTACACTTGTAGGAAGGGTGGGCATCCTGACAGATGTGTCCTATGGCTAAGAACCATTTCCTCAGGGAAGGGGGGACTCCCCTCTCCCAAGCCCCAGCCCGCATGACCAACGGCCGGGGATGATGGGAGTTGTAGTCCAACAATATCTAGAGAGCCACAGGTTCCTCACCCCTGTATCACATCCTCTCTATCCCCTGATTTCTGGTCTGTGACCTTAATAAATCCATCCACCCGTTCATTCATTCTCCATCCCGCGAAACTTTTTGTTTGGCTAGGTTGGCTTGGGTTTTAGCTCTGGCTTAGCTGTAGTCCTACAATGGTGTCTCTAGATCAGCAGAGCTATGATAGTCTTTTTAGTAAAGCTAGAACAGATTGGAAGCTCTTAAGCTACATCGCTCGCCCCTACGGCTGAAGTTTAGGGGGGGAAATAATGACCCCTTCACTCAGCTGACCTTTGGTCATTTTTTTGTTTTAGGTTTCCCAGATGCCCTTAAAAAGAAAAAGAAGGATCTATGAACAGTGCTTGAAGCTTTGGATTAATCCTCAAAACACCAGAAGGGGAAATGTAAATAGATTCAAACTGACAGTCTCTGGGAGCATAGGAGTACATAAGCTTGATGTGCGTCTGTATCATTCCTGTGCTCTCTGTGCATCTTCTTGGCCCTTCACCCTTTGCTGGCTTACAAGCTGGGGGCATATGCCTGCATGTGAGTGTAGCACGGCAACCACTTTTCTCTTAAAACTTGATTCAGCTGACACTTCGTGACACACTTTGCACGCCATCAAAAGGTCTCACTGCGCTGCTTTGTTTGAAGGCAACACAGTCGCTTAGTGCAATGAAACAGTTTTCTACTTCTTTAGGTGAGTGCTGGTCCTCATCCATGGTCACCTGGATGCAACTTTTGGCAGCATACATGCCATACATTGTTAGCACATTGCTTCTCCCAAAGAATTATGGGAATGGTGGTTTCACACAGAGAGAGCTATAGATCCTAGCACCCTTGCCAAACTACAGTTTCCAGGATTCGTGGGGAAAACCGTGTGCTTTAAATTCATTTTGTAAATGCAGCTTTTGTTTTTCTATGGTAGGGAAGTCCTTGTCTTTATGGCCCTCCAGATGATGTTGATCTCAAACACCCATCAGTCAAGCCAACACAGTCAATAGCCAGGGATGATGGGAGTTGTAGTTCAGCAATGTTTGGAGGGCCACAGATTCCCCTTCCAAGTTTCCCTATTTTCTAGGGACAGTTCTGGATTTACAGAAGCCATCCCAGTTTCAGATTTGACCCAGGAATGTCCCATGTTTCCTTAGGATGTCCCTATTTTCATCAGAGAAATGTTGGTGGGTATGGAGTTACCTGACCACTGAGCCATCTGAAGGCAGTCCTTCATAGGGAAGTCTTATAATGCTTTGTGTTTTATTATGTTTTTATATGTTAGAAGCCACCCAGAGTGGCTGGGGCAACCCAGTCAGCTGGGTGGGGTATACCATATTTTCCCATGTATCAGATTATGTTTCTTGCTATAAAAAAAGGAAAAAAATTGAGGGTCGTCTTGTACACAGATGATTGTCTTATACACAGGTTTTTTGCTTGGGTGGGCTGGAGCCTACATTTGGCGGGGCAATTGGGGGTTGTGGTTTGCCCGCTCGGACAAAAAAAGCTTAACAATTTTGAGGGCAATTACACCCCCCCCCCCAGCTCAAGAACTTTCTGCTGCTGATGATGATCTCCCCCGAAGACGGCACTTTCCCAGTAGTTGTCACTGTTTGACAGCTACCACCGTGGCAGCAGCGAGATGCTCAGCTCCCCCATTCAAACCCTGGGCAGCAGCAGCAGGAGGAGGAGGGCGAGGAGCAAAATCCTTTACCAACCTAAGCGCTGCTGCTGCTGCTCTCATCAGCCATAAATATCCAAACAAACCCGTGTGTTGCAAGGAGAATGTCAACAATGTCTAGGCAACACAATGACCATATACATACATAATAGACAATCTTTATAGCATTGCTTCAAACCATAACAAGTTCAAAATGAAATCTTTAGTCTCAAAGTCTCTGAAAATCTTTAAACGAAGGGAGGTGCCAAACTTTGTATGATGAAAGAAAAGCTGTGAAGCTTTGTGTATTCAGAAAATATGATGTCCAACGCTGAACAGTGATTCCAGGATATTGAGTACCGTTTCATCAGCGTTGTGGGAGGATATAGAATTGCTTCATAAACCCATCTTATTTGGAATGAATGTATGTAAATGAGACTAAATCAGCCAGCCAGCCAGCCAGCATGGTTTTGGCAACCCTAGTTTAAAATATTGTTTTCTTAATTTTGGGTTCCAAAAAATGGGGGGGGGGTCTTATACATGGGAAAATACGGCAAATAGGAAAATTGTGTTGTTGATGACGTTGATGGAATAGGACAGGCATGTCCAACTCCCAAGAGACTGTGATCTACTCCCAGTATTAAAAAAAACTGGCAGCAATCTACCCATTGTCATTGGAGGGAGGAGGAGCGTACGTGGGGTGGGTGGATTGCCCAGAGTTGTTGGGCTATTTGGGAGGGAAGATTGCACAGAGTTTTTACAGCTTTTTTCCTGTAATTTTTTGTACAAGATAAAGATCCTGCGATCTACCAGGATCAGCCAGGGATCTACCAGTAGATCGCAATCTCCTGGTTGGACATCCCTGGAATGTTGTTGTTGTTTAGTCATTTAGTTGTGTCCGACTCTTCGTGACCCCATGGACCAGAGCATGCCAGGCACTCCTGTCTTCCCCTGCCTCCCGCAGTTTGGTCAAACTCATGTTCGTAGCCTCAGGAACACTGTCCAACCATCTCGTCCTCTGTCTTCCACTTCTCCTTGTGCCCTCAATCTTTCTCAACATCAGGGTCTTTTCCAGGGAGTCTTCTCTTCTCATGAGGTGGCCAAAGTATTGGAGTCTCAGCTTCAGGATCTGTCCTTCCAGTAAGCACTCAGGGCTGATTTCCTTAAGAATGGATAGGTTTCATCTTCTTGCAGTCCATGGGACTCTCTAGAGTCTCCTCCAGCACCATAATTCAAAAGCATCAGTTCTTCGGTGATCAGCCTTCTTTATGGTCCAGCTCTCACTTCCATACATCACTACAGGGAAAACCATGGCTGGGAAAACCATCCCTGGAATAGGACATCCCTATTTTCTTCAGAGAGATGTTGGAGGGTATGTGGATCAAGCCAACTGTGTAGGAGCCATAGAACCACACTGTGTGGATGCTGCTGTCTTCGAGGACCGAGGGCTAAGTCCTAATAGCACTTCCTCTCCTGAACTAAACAGATCTTTAAGGATAGCAGACATAATTGGACCTCCACGAACAGCCTGCATAAAGCCAGTTCGTGCAGACACTGACCTTTAGGGGAACACGTACGGGCTATTCATTTAAGCTCTCTGGTGTGGTGTGGAGATGTTAATTCTGTGACCTGGTGCCTCTGTGTGTGACACTTTTACAGTTTGCGCAATCATGTATAACATCAGGGGAAGTGGGGTGCTGCTGATCAAGAAGCACAACTCCAAAGTAATGCTTGACACCGGAGTCACCTGGGCCATTTAGATCTTGAATTGCAGCATATATCTTTGCACTACAGCCATTTTAAGCAGCTGCTTAAATCATTGTTGCAATGAGACAGGTCTGAGTGACTAGCGGGTGGAAATGGTGCCTGTTGGTACGCAGCGTGTCCTCAAGACAATGCCTTTTTACGGCAAGAAGATCCTCCATCTTCCCTTATCTGGTCCATCTGTTTTGTAGGAAGTGCATACAATTTGCCATTGCTTTATGATTTATATCCAAACAACGTTTAAGCGTCTGTGTCTGCTTTGGAACAATACTTAAGGTATTTTTTTTTTAAGAGCAGTACGTATTACATAGGAAATTTCATAGGAATAGTGAGGGTGAGAGACATGTATTAATATTAATATCTCCCCTACGCCTGGAGTTTACAAGCTGTAGCAAAAGATGTTTAGTATTGTCCTGTAGACTAATTTTTTCCAGGTGAAAGGATGATATTTGCAAGGCTTTGCGCTTGAGAGATTGGGGCCGGGGGGTGGGGTGGGGGTGGGGCAGAAAAGTGCTTCTCTTTCCGCCAGACTGATGGCCAAACCAGTCTGGAGAGTTTGCAAGAGTTCACTCTGACCTTGGTTTTTGAATGCACTTTGTGGATTACGGTGAGCCAAATTATGTGTGATATCCAAGACTAACTTTTTTGAGAAAAGGCAGCAATGCCGCCATCTGGCCCTGATCCAGGACATGCTCCTGATGTAAGATAAGGGCCCAGCACTGGTTTTCTGCTGAAAATTTATTATAATTATAAAATTTACTATATTATAATTATTATTATTATAATTATTATCATCCAAGGCAGTTGTGGGGCAGTGGTGGCCATAAACATCAAGGAGGGTGTCAGTTATGCTCCCCCCCCCCCGACACATAGACACACAGACACCACAGGCAAAACTTAGGACCATCTTTCACCTCTTGTGATATATCAGTTATAGGCCACCTTAAATTTGATTTTTTTGTCACAGAAAGGTGGGGTATAAATAACTAAAGGCGAACAGCGGGGGTTACCGCCACTCTCCTGATGTTACTGGACTCCAAGTTCCACCTGTTAGGTAGTGGGTGAACATATCAAACAACACAGTGATTCTTCAGACAGCTCTTGTTTATTCACAGGCCAGAACAGAACTGAACTGAAGGGTTCAGCCAGCCTTCTTCTATAGAGCTCAACTACAAAGCAACAGTAACAACTTTCTGTAACTATCCAATCACGGAATGTCACTTTCAATTCCTTATTTGCATATGCGGACCTGAATGAAAACTATCTACAGTATCCCCCTGCTGGCGCAGGGTGAGAACTTCAGTACATAACACTATCAGCTCCAGACATCATGGCCAGTGGTCATGGATGATAGGATTTGTAGTTTAACAACATCTGCAAGGAGCCGAGGGGTCTTCACCCCCCCGCCAATAAAATATTTGAGCCCCTCTCCTCCCATTGTTGGGCCATGCCATTCAAATGTTGTGTGCGCGCCACATCATGTGATTGATTATGTGGGGCGGGACTTGCCTGCCCCCCCCATGTTTTATTCAAGTTGGCACCACTGACCTTTGCTACATTTTTTTTATTAAAATGTTGTTTTATTCATACATTTTAGATCATAGAATAAAAACAAAAGGAGCCAGGAAAGTCTACCTAGGCTGACTTCAGGCTTGGAACTGGTTCTTACATAAGTCTTAATGGGAGACAAAAATACCACCCCTCCCCAAAGGCTCACTTGCAGGAGTCACCTTCACCCCTGCTCAGCTTTCCCAAGGGCACTGCCTTAAAACAGTCTCCTGCTGTTGTTGTTGTTTAGTCATTTAGTCGTGTCCGACTCTTCGTGACCCCATGGACCAGAGCACGCCAAGCACTCCTGTCTTCCACTCCCTCCCGCAGTTTGGTCAAACTCATGCTGGTAGCTTGGAGAACACTGTCCAACCTTCTCATCCTCTGTCGTCCCCGTCTCCTTGTGCCCTCCATCTTTCCCAACATCAGGGTCTTTCCCAGGGAGTCTTCTCTTCTCATGAGGTGGCCAAAGTATTGGACCCTCAGCTTCAGGATCTGTCCTTCCAGTGAGCACTCTGGGCTGATTTCCTTAGGAATGGATAGGTTTGATCTTCTTGCAGTCCTTTGGACTCTCAAGAGTCTCCTCCAGCACCATAATTCAAAACAGTCTCCTAGGCAGAGCAATTGAGATGCTTCTTCTTTGATCGACCTAGGAACCAATGGACCTTGTTTCACCACGAAGCTTCCTGGGTGGCCTTAGTTCATGTCTCTTTCACACTTGGCCTATCTTCATAGGCTTGACTAAAAATGATATCCCAGCCTGGTGCCTTAGACTGCAACAGGGGCGGACTATGGTAATATGACGCCCTGAGCGCGGCTGCCCTTAAGACCTGGTGTGTTCACCTTGGCAGACATAATGGCCTTGTTTGTATGTTGAGTTCACATATCCAAGGCTCCCGTAGAAGGGAGGGATAAATTTTCCCCAAATGCTGTCTCTGAGGAGCCATGGAATGCAGTTATTTACATGCCCAAAGAGTGCTTCTGTCATATACGTCAATTCAATCCCACCTGCCTGTGCTTAAATAATTTTGGTTATTCTGCTGTTATATTTAAATAAAGATAACCTTTCCACCATTACTCTTTCTCTCCCATCTTCTTCCATTGTGCATTGGCAACAGGCACGCTGCAGGCTTATTGTCGTCTGATATTAGGATTCCACATTAGTTATAAGGAATTACAGTATTCAAATCCCCAGGCAATAAATCACTTGTTCTCTCCTACCCTGCCCTGTAACCACTTATTTTATCCTTTTTTATAGTAGCACAACTCTGTTTAAGAGGATTATTGCTGAAGTTAATTCTTCTTAAACATCCTCTCTGTCACTGATACACCACCCTTTCTAAAGGAAATTTAGGTGCTGCGAAATTGTAGGGGTTTGTAAAAGTTAAATAATGGTGGTTTCAGAAGTAATAGCTGACTGTACATGCAATGTCTGAGGGGGTATTTGTATATCTTCAGTCGCTGTACATCTTTAAGTAGCGACACACACTATGAAGTCTATTTCAGGTGGATTAAGATCTGCCTCAGGTATATTATCGGTAATGTTGGGTTGAACAACTCTACCAGAAAAGAAGGATAATCTGTCCTCAGAGGCATTACATGGGGCGCCTTATTGCTCTTAAGAGATGTAATGGGGTCTATTTTTTCTTTTCAAAATACATATCACAAAACAACCACCTTTCTTCTATTTATTGTAGGCTTTGACAGAAGTGTGACAATTACAGTAAGTGCTAAAAATAGCCTCCCTGTGTTTTTGCTGCATAGAAAGCCTTTTTTTTTTTTTGGTTTCTTATTTAGTTGCATTTGGGGGATGGAGTGGAATGGAATGCACAAAGTCCAGAGCAGAGGCCTTCTTTCGAATCTTTAAATTGCAAACAAAGGGCAAGAAAAGCAGCATGTGCTAAAAGCATTTGCTGTTACCTTCTCTTCTATGTCTCACGCAAACTGCAAGACATGGTCTTTTGCCAAACTCTCTCTTATCCATACAAATGCTTTATAAAACAAAGGAATCTGTGGCTTTGACATGTGCATCTAATAAAGGTAAAGGTAAAGGGACCCCTGACCAGTCATGACCAACTCTGGGGTTGCAGCACTCATCTCGCTTTACTGGCTGAGGGAGCCGGCGTACAGCTTCCGGATCATGTGGCCAGCATGACTAAGCTGCTTCTGGTGAACCAGAGCAGTGCACAGAAGCACCATTTACCTTTCCGCTGGAGCGGTACCTACTTATCTACTTGCACTTTGACATGCTTCCAAACTGCTAGGTTGGCAGGAGCAGGGACATGGCAACGGGAGCTCACCTCGTCACGGGGATTCAAACTGCCGACCTTCTGATGAGCAATCCTAGGCTCTGTGGTTTAACCCACAGCGCCACCCACATCCCGTGCATCTAATACAGCTTTGTAAAAATGACGAGAGACACATTTGCTCTTGGGTTTATGGGACACGGGTTTGGGTACATAGGAACTTGGGAAATTCCTTTATACCAGGCCAAACCTGGGAATTGTCTTGTATCAGGTTAGATTGTTTGTCCTCCTGGTCCTGGGCCTAGAAACTAACTGGCAGCCACTGCAGTTGGACCAATATTGGAGTCTCAAACCGTCTTGCCCCGGTGAATAACCTGGCTGCTGAATTTGCACCAGCTGAAATTTCCAAACTGTCTTCAGAGGTAGCGCTATGTATAATGTCTTACAGTAAACTAGCCTAGAGGTTACCAGAGAATAGACAACAGAAGTTAGGCTATCCCTGTCCAAATAGCTGATGGAAGGCAGTCCATGCTACTAGGGCTACCTGAGCCTCAGGTGACAGCAAAGGATCCAGAAGTAACCCCAAACTATATGCCCGCTCCTTCAGAGGGAGTGTAACCACATAAAGCTCGGTGGATCAGGGGGGTGCTGTGGACATAGTGTATCTTGATTTCAGCAAGGCTTTTGACAAAGTCACCATGATATTCTTGTGAGGAAGCTGGTAAAATATGGGCTAGACAAGGTAACTGTTAGGTGGATATGTAGCTGGTTGACTGACTGAACCCAAATAATACACCTTAATGGTACACACACACACACACACACACACACACACACACACACATTTTATTTTTAACATATCATTTCCAACAATCATTTAACATAAATTCTTATCTTTTACAATATTTTAGACTTCCATCAACAACCTCTGGAGACCTTCCGTTCTTTAGCACTTATTCTGCATTTCTTAATTTCTCTATTTCTTTTAATTATCATTAACTAGTAATTCTCTTCATAATCTTCCTTGCAATATTTCACATAATCCTCCTTACAGAACTTCTTGCAGTCCTACTAGCGTAATCTGTTTATTACAATTGCTTTTTAGATAGTTTGAATATTTACTCCAGTCTTCCAGGAATCTCTGGTCCTGCAGGTTTTGAATCCTTCCTGTTAATTTGTCTAATTCTGCATAGTCCATTAATTTAATTTGCCACTCTTCTTTTGTCGGTAATTCTTCTTATTTCCATTTCTGTGCCAATAATATTCTTGCTGCCGTTATTGCATATAAAAACATTTTACAATCCTGTCTGTAAATGTCCTCCCCTACAATGCCCAGTTAAAAATGCTTCTGGTTTTTTAATAAATGTATATTTCAACATCTTTTTCATCTCATTGTATATCATTTCCCAGAAGTTTTTCACTTTCTTACATTCCCACCACATGTGATAAAAAGTTCCTTCTTTTTCTTTACATCTACATTAATGGTTCCTAGTCATCTCAGGAAAAAGTTACAAGTGGGGTGCTGCAGGGTTCCACCCTGCGCCGGTTGTTGTTCAATGTCTTTATAAATGTCTTGGATGAAGGAATTGAGGGGATGATAATCAAATTTGCAGATAACACCAAACTGGGAGGGGTGCAAGACAGAATAAGGGTCCAAAATGACCTTAACAGATTGGAGAACTGAGCCCAAACTAGCAAAATGAATTTCACTAGGGACAAATCTAAGGTTAGGCAGGAAGAACCAGCTGCACAAATGTAATATGTGTGTGGGGGCGACGGCACTTGGCTTACTAGTAGTACATCCAAAACCTTTGCTGATCCCTGGCAACAGGCAATGGCGGAGTCTTGGGTGGAAGAAGGATTTTCCTATCACCTACCACCATATCCTTTTAAAACTGGAGATGCCAGAGATCGAACTTAAAAATTAATTTGACTAGAACTGAATGAAAGGAGGATCTGGGATACTTCCGTACACCATTGGGACTGCAATACAGGGACACAGGAAGCTGCTTTTATATTGAATCAGACCACTCATCCATCTAACTCAGCACTGTCATCAGTGACCGCAGTGGCTCTCTGGGGCTTCGGATAGGAATTTTCCCCAGCCCTACCTGGAGATGTCAGGGACAGAGTCTGGGATGTTCTGTATGCAAAGCCGATGCTCTGCTGCTACACTGTGACCCTTCGCTGAATAACTTCTTTCCAATATCTGCAGTGGCAAGTCAACCTGCCAGATTGCCACAGCGTTCTCTACCTCTGCATAGCTCCAATGCCTTGGTATTGCTTAAATTATGTGTGTTCAGTAGTTATACCTGGAGATGTAACAATTTGGGCACCCTGCAGTTTGTTTGCGGCACAAAAGAAAAGAATGAATAGCCCCTCCATACTTTTTTTTTATTGATATAAACCATCATATCCGTGGCAAATTAGTATTAACTACGTAGGAGTTTTGCTGAGCAAAGTGGTTTTTCTTTAAATTGTAGTCATGCTTGTGTGCTCCTTTTTAAATTCAAAGTGTATATAATTGAGGTTCATAATACGAGTTCTTTCACTCCTTTGCCCTTGAAGATTAGAGGGGGTGAAACACTTCTGGTACTTTCTTAAGAGAACATTTCAGTGCTATTTGTGAAACAAACAAACTGAGGATATTTTGAGAAAAGCGTGAACACTCTCGTGATTCAGGTATTATTCTTATTTCAAGGTAACATTCATAGTTCTCTTCTTGCCCGTATTATCATCACAACCACCCTATGAGGTAGTTTAGACTGAGAGACAGTGACTGACCCAAATCACCCTGGTGAGCTTCATGGCTAAGTTTGTATTTGGACTCTGGTCTCCCAGTTCCGAATCCAACACACTAACTGCTACACCATGCTGGCAAGTATGACAAGTGTCAATCTTTCTGTACAGATTAAAATCTGATGAGTTCATGTGACCAGTTCAAATAACAAGTATATTTCACCTGGCATTTTTCTGATTAAAAATGTGACCAATTTCAGATACAGCCAGCTAACATAATTGGCAAAACAAAGCAATAGGTTGTTGTTTGCATGATTGCAAGTCAGAAGTGGTAGCATTTGGGGGGACAGAGGAGGCTAGAGACCTACCCGCCCAAGAATGACTGCCCCCGGGGTTGATCAGACAAAAAAAAGTCTGCTCCTGTTGTTGTTGTTTAGTCATTTAGTTGTGTCCAACTCTTCGTGACCCCATGTATCAGAGCACGCCAGGCATTCCTGCCTTCCACTGCCTCCTGAAGTTTGGTCAAACTCATGTTTGTACCTTCGAGAACACTGTCCAACCATCTCGTCCTCTGTCGTCCCCTTCTCCTTGTGCCCTCCATCTTTCCCAACATCAGGGTCTTTTCCAGGGAGCCTTCTCTTCTCATGAGGTGGCCAAAGTACTGGAGCCTCAGCTTCAGGATCTGTCCTTCCAGTGAGCACTCAGGGCTGATTTCCTTAAGAATGGAGACGTTTGATCTTTTTGCAGTCCAGGGGACTCTCAAGAGTCTCCTCCAGCACCATAATTCAAAAGCATCAATTCTTTGGCGATCAGCCTTCTTTATGGTACAGCTCTCACTTCCATGCATCACTACTGGGAAAACCATATTGTTTGTTGTTTAGTCGTGTCCGACTCTTCGTGACCCCATGGACTAGAGCACGCCAGGCACTTCTGTCTTCCACTGTCTCCCGCAGTTTGGTCAGACTCATGTTTGTAGCTTCGAGAACACTGTCCTACCATCTCGTTCCCTTCTCCTTGTGCCCTCCATCTATCCCAACATCAGGGTCTTTTCCAGGGAGTCTTCTCTTCTCATGAGGTGGCCAAAGTATTGGAGCCTCAGCTTCACAATCTTCACGAAAACCATAGCTTTAACTATACAGACCTTTGTCGGCAAGGTGATGTCTCTGCTTTTTAAAATGCTGTCTAGGCTTGTCATTGCTTTTCTCCCAAGAAGCAGGCATCTTTTATTCAAGGTTAAATGACAAAGAAGAGCAAGACTTCCTTTCTGTTTCCACACTTCGCCAGGGTGGCATTGCCCCATGGCAAGTATTTTATTCATTTATTTATTACTGCAATTATATCCCACCTTTCCTCCAAGTAGCCCAAAGTGGTTCACCCCGCCACTACCAGTTTTAATCCCCAGACTCTCCAGGTACGGTTGATAAAAATCTGGAGAGCCAGTTCCAATCAATATCAACCTTACTGAGCTGCATAGACCAGTAATCTGTATGAGGCAGTTTCTTATATCCCCAAGCAGGTAAGGCAGAGAATTTTGGCTTGGGTAGCAAGGCCAGGCAAGGTGTACTATAAAACCTGGATTAGCAGTTAGGATTTCAAGAAGGCTGGAGAAGAGAAGTCAGCCCTGTTGCTCACCTCCAGCATTTTTCTTTTTGCTGATGTTAGAAGAGGGAGGCAGCTATATGCCAGGTAGCCTGTGGTTGATTTTTCCCCTATTTGAATTTATAAATATATGTTCTATAACCTGACTTCTCTCCCCACCCCTGCTAAGCACAGACTTGCTTCTCAGTAAGCATGCACAGGGTTGTGCATTTAAATATGCAATGTTTGATGCTTAGCGGTTTGCCAGAGGCCCATAAGAATTGCTCCGTCATTTCTGAATCACGTCGCCTCTTGGGGAGTGAAGAAATGGTTAAGAGCTTGTAATGGACAGAGCATAATTAGGTGCGGCGCATCATGCTGGTTCTCTGCTTTGCCTCAGCTACTTCTTCTAATTCATTTACAGAACAAATGATGGCATCTCTCCTCCATGGAGTTTAGGAGGGACTCGCATGCTGCTAAGTGCATGAGGCGCTAAGAGGGCTTTTCTGTTGGGTCCAGCAGAATTGGGAAAAGAAGAAGAGGGACATAATCCCTGGAGATTAGGTTAGGTTGTGGCTAAAGCTGCCCTCCAAGGAGGATTGTCACAGCGGCATGTGGCGGCGGCCTTTTCTTTAAGTGTGAAGTGACTACACGGACAAGGTTCTCAAAGAGCATTATCTGGAAGTAGCTTTTCTAATGGCTCTACGCTGCCCTGGAAATCCTTCTCATACCTTCGTTTAGGGACATGTGCCAAATGTATGGCTTCAGAGCTAAAATCTTTTACAGGACCTGATGCAGTGTGCAAGTTTTAAAAGTGGGATTTGATTCCAATTTATAGGTATGTGTCTATACAGTGGTACCTCAGGTTAAGAACTTAATTCGTTCTGGAGGTCCGTTCTTAACCTGAAACTGTTCTTAACCTGAGGTACCACTTTAGCTAATGGGGCCTCCTGCTGCTGCTGCACCGCCAGAGCACATTTTCTGTTCTCATCCTGAAGCAAAGTTCTTAACCTGAGGTACTATTTCTGGGTTAGCGGAGCCTGTAACCTGAAGCGTATGTAACCCGAGGTACCACTGTGTTTATGTGTTGGTGTATGTGTGTACACACACACACAGTTACAGTGGTACCTCGGGTTACAGATGCTTCAGGTTACAGACTCCGCTAACCCAGAAATAGTACCTTGGGTTAAGAACTTTGCTTCAGGATGAGAACAGAAATCGTGCTCTGGTGACGCGGCAGCAGCGAGAGGCCCCATTAGCTAAAGTGGTGCTTCAGGTTAAGAACAGTTTCAGGTTAAGAACGGACCTCCAGAACGAATTAAGTACGTAACCAGAGGTACCACTGTAATACATAATGACAGTAATTTTCCAACTTCCCTTCCCCCCATAGACCGCTTGAGGTTCTTGCTGGACTGCTTAATGATTTTTCTACTTGTTGTAGCAATTGCAATGTACAATGCTTTCCACTGTGTTGCCATTTGAATGCTATAGAAATCAAATGGCAACACAGTGAAATAAAAGAAGCAATGAAAGTACCATTAAAAATCAATATGAATATTTAATGCAAGGAATTTGTCATCCTCCCATCTTCAACCACAAACCCACTGACATGCCACGGACAGCCTCAATGAAGCTCAAGGACCCCTGGTGGTCCATTGACCACTGCTTGGAAACTCTTGGCATATGGTATATTATGCTGCAGTAAAGGCAGTGTTTAACTATCTCAGTCCCTCCGAGCTCACAAGCCCACAGCTCCTTGTATAATACGATATCCAATGATACACTATCCAATAATGTAATGATTTAGGGTAGCGCCCACACTTGGCTGTACTATTGTCAGCACTTGTTGAAAGCCTTCATGCGTAAGGCAAGCCTGACCAGGCATGTAAATTTGACGTGTACTTTAATATGTAATTTTGTTTTATAATGTACTAGCAGCTTCATATTTGCCATTGCTCTGGAATTCTAAGCCACAACCACAGAACTGCACCCATGGAAATCAGAGACAAAAATCAGTGCAGTTTTGAAAGCTTCAGCCCGCCATTTTGATTCCATGCGGTGTCCAACTGTATCCTAACTTAGACAGAAACTTTGGATCTTAAGAGGGGTTCAAATGCATTGTGAACAAACAACTTTCCAAAATATATGGTACATATATTTAAAACTGCTATTTTTTTATATTTTGGAAATTTTTCAGTTAAGTTGTTTTTGACAAATTATTTTATCTGTAACTTTAATGTGAATTTTATGTAAACTTCTGGTAGATTTTTGATTATTGAATAGTTTGTAAACCCTGTTAGAACACTGCTTCATGTCCAGTTCCTGTTGGAGAGAATGTGGCAGAATCTGGGTCCTGAGTTGGTTGTTTCTTTGTTTTAATGTCTGTCGTTATTGAAAATGCTTCCTTAGATTTTGAAACAAATGACAACTGCAAGGACCTATCCCAGCTTCCTTGTGGGTCCATAATAAATCCTAAAAATGTAATGGTGGACAAATCTTTTGGTCAGATGTTGCAAAGGTCTGATAATCAGTAGGCTGTATTCCAGCTAAGTCCTACTCAGAGTAGGCCTAGTGAAATTAATGGAGTTCATTAACTTTATTAATTTCTGTGAATCTGTTGAGTAGGACTCTACTGTGAATCTACTGAGTATCTTTGACCATTAGAATAAAACAGATTTCACCTTCTTATTTCCCAAGGGAGGACATATTTTACTGATATGCCAGAAATGCAATATACTTCCACTGTTCATAGAAGCACCTTCCCCCACTAAATATAACAAGTTAGAAATATATCCTTCAAAGATAAAAATCACAGCCAATAGGTTCCAGCTGAAAGGCAGGCCTGAAATAGAAACAGTTTCTGTCCTTAAGAAATTTCTGCTGATGGAACATATTTGGGCGCACCGAGTATTTTGTGCGCACACACAAAGAGAGATTGTTTGGTAAATGCCACAACTCTCTCAGGTCTTGCAGAATTAAAGCAGATTTTATATTCAGATTCAACTTATTTGAATAGTGAAATGTGTTGGGTGTTAATTAACCTAGCTGAGAAGATTCAGCTGTGGTCTAATTATAGTATGAGAAACATCATTCATTTTGTTCTCACTTGTAGCATCCCGAATGTCAGCAATAGTGTGTGTGCGGGGACACACACACACACACACACACACACACACACACACCACATATAATTTGACTTCCATGTAGGGCAGCCACTTATTCATTGTCAAAAGAAAAAAAACACATCACCAAACAAGAGAACAAACGAGAAGATATATTTGTAGGGAGTGTGTGTGTGTGTGTGTGTAATGTAGGGAAGCAAATTTTAGAAATAGTCACTGTAATTTAAATAGAAATACCGCATACATTATCACACTGGGGCAGGCTGTGCCCTGAGTTCCCCCTCAGTCTGTTACCCCTTTATAGTGGAACCTCAGTTTTTGATCATAATCTGTTCTAGAAGTCTGTTTGACTTCCGAAAGGTTCGAAAACTCTGGATCAAAGGGCTGTCAGCAAGTTCAATGGGGGGGGGAATGAAAAACACACTTCGACTTCCAAGGCGTGTTCGAAAATGGAAGCATTCACTTCTGGGTTTTCAGTGTTCGGCTTCCGAAACATTTGGCAACTTAAGTCATCTCTAGTGGACTTCTCTTGACATTCATAAAATAAAATTTTATTATTAACAAGAGACTAGGGCCCTGCGGGACTTGACATCTTTCCACAGGATCTCCAAGACAGAGCTGTTCCACCAAGCCTTTGGCCAGGGCACAGCCTGACCCCCTCCTTTGGTAATCCTCACAGAACTCTAGCCCAATGGTTGCCATTAATTTGATTTTGAATTGACTTTAGAATGAATTGATTTTAGAATGCTGTATTACTTTTACTGTTGTTAGTCGCTCTGAGCCCAGCTTCGGCTGGGGAGGGCAGAATATAAATAAAATTTTATTATATTATAAATTTTATAAATATTATTATTATTATTATTATTATTATTATTATTATTATTATTATTACCTCCACCCATTTCCAGCAGGCTTGCCTGTTGTCAAAAGCAGAGGACAGTCAGCCACTTCCTATTGTAAGCACTCACCATACCCCATAAGTTGCCTTGCTCTAGGGGCATTTTGGGCAATTCAGATGACCGCCTCATTCAGCTGTCCATAGATAAAGGTTTTCTTCCCTTTCTCATCACATTAGAACTCAAGGACATCCACTGAGGTTGACCAGCCTCGTTTGCTATTACAGGGAATATGGTGTGAAAACTAAACCCGGCTCTGCAGTCTCCGAGCCCAACTCATTAACTTACTAGACCACTTATGGTCCGCCTAAGCCGTTCAGTTCTGTTCAATATGCAACTACTTCAATCACAGCTGCTTTCAGTTGGTTAACACTGAAGCCAGTATATTCTCCCGCCTACGAAACCTTTTTTTATGCAGGCGGTGAACTTATACGTTGAGAGGTTGCAATAATATTTCCGATGGTTATACTGCCTAATGCTACTTGAAAGAATTCAGCTTGAGTCAGGCAGTTAGCCATATTTGCTTGAAATATTGCTCGCAAACCACAAATCACGGTTGTTTCTTTGAAATGGAAGGAAATCCTAACCAGTAGCAAAAAGGCTATTATACCCATTCAGCAGCATAGCTGAAGCTCTGTCTCTTGTGACCCAATATGATTTATCATGCATGTTCAGGAATAACTCTTCTTGATATATATATATCTTGCTTTCTATTAGGGGACTGCTATTTTATTCTGGATCGTTGATGTGGTCTAGTTCAGCTATATATTTATTAGGAGTGGATTTGAACACCTTCACAAATAAACTAAAAGTCTGGTTTGCTTGTCTGGGCTTTGTGTGATTTCATGAAAGATGCAACCTCTTTTACCATGCCTGCCTGCCTGCTTGTTACCAACCCCAGGTCTTCTCCTGGTGAAGTAGGAATAATTATGGGAGGGGAGGAGGGGAAATGGAGCCATATAATATTATCAAAACATTTATCAAAGCGCTCTGCATATTAGTCAAGTGCAAATTAGTGCAAGTACTTTTTTCCTAATCACAGCTGCTATCAGGAGCCATAGTAGTAATGGCAGATAATTCGCAGCACTATTGTGTGGGAGAAAACAGTTATTTTAGTGAGCCTTGATTGAACGTTCACTTTAATTTCCTGCATTTTGCTCTGTGCAAACGGCTCTCAAAATGAAATGAAACACCTTTGTCATTATGGATAGGACTGCCTTAAGTGGGAAACCTGTGGGCCTCCGGATATTGTGGGCACCCGACTCTCATCACCTCCAGGGGGCTTGGCCAGTGGCCAGGGATGATAGGAGCTGGGTGCCAACAATATCTGGAGGGCTACAGGTTTCCCATCCCTGCTGTACAGTTGAGCCTCTGATTGGATAGGCGTAGAGTTGCATCATAAAAAGTACCTTATGCTAAGTTGTGGGTGAACAGATCAGACGACACAGCAATTCTTCAAACAGCTCTTGTTTATTCACAGACCCACAACAGAACTGAACTGAAGGGTTCCGCCAGCCTGCTTATATAGAGCTCCACTAGAACGCAACAGTAACCACTTTCTGTAACTATCCAATCACTGAACGTCACTTTCAATTCCTTATTTGCATATGTGGAGTGAAAACTATCTACAGTATCCCCCTGCTGGCCCAGGGTGAGAACTTCAGTACATAACACCTTATTTGGTGTGATCCTGCTACTGAGTCTACTCTGAAGTAAGCCCCACTGAGTTCAGTGAGTGTTACTCCGAGGGAAGTGTGCCTGTATCATTGATGGGAACCTTGTGGGCCTCTGGATATTGTTGGATCGAACTCCCATCAGCCCCAGCCAGCAAGGCACAATGGTTAGGAATGATGGGGGCAAACAACATCTGGAGGGCGGCAGGTTCCCCACCCCTGTTAAATAGGGTGGCAGCCATAGATGTCTAGTATCATTTCTGACCTCCTTCATTGTCCCTGCTTCTTTTGGATATATAATATCTTGCAAGTGTCCTGGAAAAAATGGGACATGGCCGCCATTTTGGGAGCCACGTCCTTGCATGATTTTGGGACATGTTCTCACCCCGAAAAATGTGCTCCCCCCCCCAAGGCTGCAATCTCACATGTGTCAAGGGAGTCACATGGGAGTGCAGGCCCAGAAGATGGGGTTCCGGTTTCCTCCTGCGTTGTGTGGGAAAGAAGGTTGTGGAGGAGTGGGAACCTTTTTGTATGAAGCTGATGTGAGTTGATAGACCCACACATGCTGCTGGAATTGCAGAGTTGGCACAGGCAAATGAACATTGGGAGTGGGGGAGAGATTGCATCTAAGTACAATTAAGAAGGAGTTGGTGATAACCTAAAGAAAGAGCCGCATGTTCCTATTTATATATTCCCTACCCGCCCTCCCAGTTGCTCCTCCAACTTTTTTTTTTAATGGTTTGCACATAGGCACATGCATAATAGATGCACTCGTAGTATGCTGAGAAAATTAGTCATTTAAGTACTCCATATAATTAAGTACCACATTTATCCAGCGGACCAGAAGGGTTCTTAATTATACACATTACTTTTAATAAAGCAGGAAAGGCCTAAATGTAAAGATTTTAAAGAGGTACGCATCTGTTGGAGGATAGACAAGTACTGCTGCAATCCCGGGACAGATTTCTTAAAAAAGTAATTAGCAGGGTCTCTGCCCTCTGACATCATCTCCTCTGTCGCCTTCTGTCTTGGCCATTAAATTTTTTACAACTCCATATTTTAGAACAGGGAGGGGAAAATGTTGCAAATGATGCTGTTTGACTCCAACTCCCATCATCCCCGACTATGCTGGCTGGGGTTGATGGGAGTTGGAGTCTGCCAAAACCTTGAAGGCCATAACTTCTACATCTCTGCTGGAGAGAGAAGAGCCCAAGCTTTCTTGGGTGGAGGAAGGAAGGGGTCTAATGTGAGTTGTCCTGCTTGTTTGAATGTACTGTATTTTTCATCCCATAGGGTGCACCGGCCCATAGGACGCACCTAGTTTTTTTGGGGGGGGAATAAAGGGGGGGAAATTCCTTTATTTCTCCCCCCAAAACCAGGTTGGGGAATCCAAACCAGGTCGGGGGACAACGGGATGGCGGTGCTCCGCCTCCCCACTGCCCCCCGAGCTTGTGGGGCTGGCGCTGGGGAGAAGCGCACCTGCGCGAAGCACACCTGTGCAAAGCACGGGGCGCCATCTGGAGAGCGCCCTGTGCTTTGGGCTGCAGGCTGCTGCCCGCAAGCCTGGAGAGCCCGCGGGAACTCCTGCCGGGCTCGCAAGGCTTGCGGATAGCTTCCTGAAGCCTGGAGAGCGAGAGGGGTCAGTGCACACCGACCCCTCTCGCTCTCCAGGCTTCAGCGAAAGCCTGCATTCGCCCCATAGGACGCACACACATTTCCCCTTCATTTTTGGAGGGGAAAAAGTGCGTCCTATAGGGCGAAAAATACGGTATTTTTTTTTGAAAATTTGATCTTGAACCAGGCTTGAGAGGGAAGATTGGTGAATCCTGTGACTCACTGATAAACAGAAAGTGATTTTGTGTGTGTGTGTTAATTGAAATGCTGGTTTCAGGGGATTGAAGGGAGGGTCAGGAGTTCAGCCTACACTCGAGCAGGACTCTGGCAGAGACACATGCCCGACTGGCATGTTCTCTCCCTCCTGGTTGATCATTCAGGAGCTTCCTAAGCTTTCTTCAGTCTGAACATCACAGCGACCGATGCCTACAGACACCGGCACATTTAGATTTCCACAGAGTATGCGCGTGACAGACCTCAGCAACTCAGCATTTTGGCTAATCTACTTTATTTACATATAAACACACACGGAGCACTGCAACATGGCTCCCCCTCTCTCTAGCATCAGACAGCAAAGAGAAAAAGGACAAAGGACAATATTCCCACTTCACAGAACACAGTAACACAAACATCCTGTCTTCACCACTTCCCACTCTGTGGTGTCAAAACATACAGCGTCATGTGATAGACAAAAATCCCATGACTGCAATCATAGAACAGGAATTCTAACAGGGAGATGTCTGGAGATCTTACTTAGCACCCCTCATGTTACGTTGTTAATGCTTTTTAAAAGCTATGGAGGCCTGATCCAGAACAGGCCCCATCTTCAACAGAAGTATAGTGTCCAGATCAGGGGAAGTAATAGTACCACTGTATTTTGCCTTGGTCAGACAACACCTGGGATACTGTATCCAGTTATGGGCACCACAATTTAAGAAGGATGTTGACAAGCTGGAATGTGTGGAGAAGAGGGCAGCCAAGATCATCAAAGGTTTGGAAACTAAGCCTAACAAGGAGTGCTTGAAAGAGCTGGGTATGTTTAGCCTGGGAAAGAGGAGACTGAGAGGAGATACAATAGCCATCTTCAAATATCTTAAGGGCTGTTCTGTGGGAGAGGGAGCATGCTTGTTTTCTCCTGCTCTGGAGGGTAGGACTCGAACTCATGGCTTCAAGTTACAAGAAAGGAGATTCCGACTCTATGATTCAGCCCATGCCAGTTTCCTGCTGAAAATCCCACCCTTGTCCCCAGTTTCTGCTTGCCCCCAGAAGACAGGACAGGGCCATTTTTAGCAGGAAACTGGGGGCTCCTTTTCCTGCTTTTTCATAATTCATCCATGTGCTTTTTGAAGAAGTACTTTCTTTTCTCCATCCTGAATTGCCAGCATTCAGCTTCTTTGAATGTCCATGTTATGAGAGAGGGAGAAAACCTTTTCTCTATACACTTTTTTCATGCATAATTTAATACACTTCTATCATTTCTCCTCGAGCTTGCCTTTTCTCTAAATTAAAAAGCCTCAAACGCTGCTACAGCCATTCCTTTTAGGGGTGTTGCTCCATCCCCTTGTTAATTTTTGGCTGCGCTTAGCTTTGTCCAACACTGCAGTATCATTTTCAAGGTGAGGCAACCAGAAAAATTCCAAATGCAGTATTCCAAAGCAGAAAGCCATAGATTTGCACAATGGCATTGTGATATTCACAGTTTTATTTTGGATTCCTTTCCTAATGATCATGAGCATGGAATTTGCCTTTTCCACAACTGCTGGACCAACATCTTCATCAAGCTTTCCACTAAAACCTCAAGGTCTCATTGCTAGTCGGTCATCACGAGTTCAGCCTCCATGAGTGAAAATGTGAAATTAAGATTATTATTTTTTGCCCTGACATGGTTCTCTCCATCCCACCAGGTTTTCCATTATGCCTACTCTACAGTGCTGTCCTCTAAGACCAAGCTCCCCAGTTTGTCCATCTTAACTCTCAGAGGCTTCTAACATAACCGTATAAACACTTAACATATTTTTCGCTCCATAAGACGCACCCAACCAAAAGATGCACCTAGTTTTTAGAGGAGGAAAATGAGGGGGGGAAATATTCTGAACGAAACAGTGGATGTATGATTTTTGTGGTCCATGCTGTGGCCACAGACATGTGATTTGACAGTGAGTTTGGGGTAGCCCAGTGCAAAAATCCTGAGGATCCATGTGGATCTGTGCTTTGTAGCCACGTTTTTGCGCCATTGCAGCCCCACGCAACAGTGGGTGTGTGAATTTTTGGTGCAGGCTGTAGCCATGGTGAATTTGGGGTGACCCAATGCAAAAATCCTGAGGATCCATGGGCTTTTACCTCCCCCCTCCCAGGCAGCCTTCTTTATCTCTAGCGTCCCTTATCTCTCTCTCCGATCGCTTGCCAATCAGCTGCTCAATGGCTTTGTTTCAACACCCCCTTCCCTCTTTCTAAAAAAAAAAAAAAGCACAACCTGCTTTTTGCTCCTGGGCAATTCAGCTCCAGCGACCACACATTCACTTTATAAGACGCACATACATTTCCCCCTACTTTTTTGGAAGAAAAAAGTGCATCTTATGGAGCGAAAAATACGGTATATACAGTGTCTCTCTTCAGCTGCTTTTGGCACACGAGCTTTGGCCTGCAGTTTTGGCACTGTGTAATGTCGGAAGACCTGGGCCAGGAATGAGAATAACATAACAGGTAGCTTGGCTCTGAGAGCTGTGAGGTAATAAATACTTGGATCTTCAGAAAACTCTATTCATCAATCTCCACTAAAGCATAAGTTTAAAAACAACAACACAACATTGAGATCACCTTCTCCTATACTGCATAAATGAGTCATGAGGACTCAGCAGTCTTCAAAAATTCCAAAACAAAAATGACATACTTGATCACACCAGACTCCCTCCCTCCCTTCCTTCTTTCCTCTGCTCCTGAACTGGTGGTGGCCCATTCACCCAAGGTGGCCATCTTCCAGTGGCTACAGGTTTCCCATCCCTGCTATTTAATCTATTGCAGTGTATGACTGTGGACTATTTCTTTAAGACTAGTCAACTGTGAGCTCATGTAGAATGTGTCTCCTTGGAGGTGCTCTTCCTTGCCATTGTGTTGTTGGTTCTGCTTTAATCTCCCATCATTCCCCATACAGTCATATCTCAGCATTTTTGGGTTGTGCTTCACGGCAACCCGGAAGTAACAGACCACATTACTTCCGGGTTTTGCCGCTCGCGCATGCGCAGATGCTCAGAATGACATCACACGCATGCACGGAAGCAGTGAATTACGAACCGCGCACATGCATACACGGGTTGTGTTCGCTTCAGGATGTGAACAGGGCTCTGGAACGGATCCCGTTCACATCCAGAGGTACCACTGTATTATCAGACTGGCATAGTTTATTTCTCTCTCTTGCTGAAGTAAGGTTTGCTTTCCAAACTTGTGGCATCGATTACTTCCTTTATCGCATTCCCCTCCCCCTCCCCTTTCTTTTAGACTTTTTTTTTTTTTTTTTTTTTTTTGCTCCAGGTGCTTTTAAATGAGAATCCCAGAAATCTCAGCTGATAACCCGTGGTTTTAATTTCATGATATTTCAAACCACATGTTCAGAACCGCCCCGCTTTCATATTGCAGTTATGATCGGCACTTTCTTGCATGAATAATAGAAGGGCCCTGAATGAATTCGCATAGGCTTTTGCCTCGGGGAGAAACACGAGCTTAGGTAGATGGCTCTGAGTATGATCCTTTGTCTGTTGACATTACTTCTTAAACTTTCCCTCCTCAGGCTGTGGCAATGCGTATTAAATAAATGATAACCATCATTTCTCATATGGAGACTGCGAGCCATTTTGAGTCACAAGGCATGCTTTGCAGGCAATGGAGAGGTTAAATAAATATGAATTATGTATTCTTGATGGTATATATATATATATATATATCTCCTTCCCCACCCACAGCTACTGAGTGAATGAAATGGATGGTAGCCAGAATTACCATTAACTCAGAAACACTGCACTGATTGACGAATGATTACTCTGTGTGTCATTAACTGAATTTAAAGTAAGGGGAATGGTGCTTTGAAAAAAGAAAAGAAAAGAAAGAAATGGCTGCAGCTTAAGCCTTAGAATGCGGGGGTGCTGCAGTTAGGGGAGAAATTAGGTTTTGTTTGCATTTAAAGATGAGCTGACCCAATTTACACTTAACCAAAACAGTACGCGAACCGAAACAAAGCCGTTTTTTGCACAGCTCTAACTTTTGCAATGCAGTTCTCCAGCGAAGTTCTGTGTGCAGGAATGCGTATGCTGGGGTAAACTCTGCACATAACTGCATATGTCAGTAAAAATAATATACAGTGATGTATTAAATGTATCTACTTGCACTTAAGGGTGCTTTCGAACTGCTAGGTGGGCAGGAGCTGGGACCGAAAGACGGGAGCTCACCCCGCTGTGGGGATTCGAACCGCCGACCATGCAATCGGCAAGCCCTAGGCACTGAGGTTTTACCCACAGCGCCACCCGCGTCCCGACGTGATTAGATTTAGTCATGTCAAAAAGTTGGGGTGATTCTGTGATGGATATGTGTTGCTTTTAATGCCTGATGTTTCACTGTGGTTTTATCATTTGTTGGAAGCTGACCAGAGTGGCCGGGGCAACCCAATCTGATGGGCGGCGTGTAAATAATAAATAATTATTGTTGTGGAAGGTTGGTTCCAAGCGAAGCAAACTGTTGTGGTAGAATCACCTCTTTTTGAGAGAATCGGGTGTGTGGAACCACTATGAGCAATGTATAGTCAAATACTTCTGAGCAAGTTTCATTTTTCTTTCTCTGCAAAACATCCAAGTCTAGCTCGAAGTTTAATAAGAGCATCTTCCTGATCGATGATGTCAGTAAAAATCACTTCACTTTCACTTGATGATATCCAGAGCAGCAAGTGTTTCAAGATGTTCGATTGCTCTGTTTAGTGTGACCTGAAAATTTCAGCTGAAACAATGACAGCAGGTGGTTGGCATTGTTCTGCGATTGATTCTTGGCTTGTGTCTCATTGTTTCAAGTTAATCAGAAAGATCATTTGAAAGGAGGAGAGCATATTGACCTTTCCGTGCTGTTGTCAAAAGGAGTTATCCATTCACCAGCAGAGGAGATTTCTTGTGTAAGCTGGAAGAGGGCCACTGTTGTGGTTCGCCTATACTGTAATATTTTTATGCATCACAGATTTGATTTCTTTTTGTTGTTGTGTTGTTTGCTTCAAACGTATCAGGAACATTCTCATGGAAAGGATTAGGCCCATTGTGTACCTTTAGCAACTTCAGAATCGCTGCAAAATACACCTGAAATACCTTAAGCTTTTATATTTTCAGAGAGAAAGCTTCAATTACTGCTTCATTCTAGCATGTCATACTTCAGCTGAAAACTGATTTACGCTATGCATGGTCTACTCTGAGTAAAGTTGAAATTTTAAGCACCCTGAGGCTGCAGTCCTATACACACTTAGCAAGGGGGAAATCCCATCGAACTCAACTGGTCATACTGCTGCATAGGCATATCTAGGATTACACTGTTACCTAGGAGTAAGTCCTACTAATCACAGTGGAGTTTATTTCTGAGTGAACATGCATCAGATTGTGCTACAAGGGTACAGTTCTTCCCTGGGAGTAAGTCCCACTCAATTTAACATCTGAGAAGACATGCATAGGGTTGCATTGCTTGACTGTAAATTTCATCCAGTCACTGGTCCTGGAAAGTGCTGCATTGTTCTCAGTTCAAGGGGTTAGTACTAGCATGTTGTTGTTGTTTAGTCGTGTACGACTCTTCGTGACCCCATGGACCAGAGCACACGAGGCACTCCTGTCTTCCACTGCCTCCCACAGTTTCGTCAAACGCATGCTGGTAGCTTCGAGAACACTGTCCAACCACCTCATCCTCTGTTGTCCCCTTCTCCTTGTGCCCCCCATCTTTCCCAACATCAGGGTCTTTTCCAGGGAGTCTTCTCTTCTCATGAGGTGGCCAAAGTATTGGAGCCTCAGCTTCAGGATCTGTCCTTCCAGTGAGCACTCAGGGCTGATTTCCTTAAGAATGGAGAGGTTTGATCTTCTAGCATACAAAGCTCTAAATAGCTTGGGAACCAGGAGAGGATCTGCCCCAATATCAGCCATCCGAAGCCCTGTGATTGGTAGGGTTGGGTCTGATGTTTGGCAGCTCTTCTGGAATCACTCCTCTGGTAAGCTGAATCTTCTGTCTCCCTCATTATTGACTTTCAGGAGGGATTCAAAAACATTCCTGTTCACCCAGGCATTTGATGGCTGAAAGATATTGTTTCCAGCAATTCAGAAATAATTAGCTGCAAGAAATAATTAGCTGGTTTAAAATGTTTTTAGATGTCCTTAATGCCTTAAATTGTTGTTGTTGTTGTTGTTGTTGTTGTTGTTGTTGTTGTTGTTGTTGTTGCTTTGCTGCTTTCAGGTTTGCTGCCCTGGACTCCTTTGTAAGGATGGATGTGACAGATATTTAATAAAATAAAGAAATCCTTCCCTTTGGACATTTGAAGGTGATAGATCTGGACTCTTCCATTTTGCCCAACATATATTCTCCTTCTACCCACCTACATTTGTGTTTTTTTGGTGGTTTTTCTGTTTTTTGTTTTGGCTTAAACATTCCAGTGGACCCGAAAGTGTGCTCATTAATTTGTGAGATTTTAGGTAAAGGTAAAGGGACGTCTGAACATTAGGTCCAGTCGTGGCCAACTCTGGGGTTGCAGCGCTCATCTCGCTTTATTGGCCGAGGAAGCCAATGTACAGCTGGTCATGTGGCCAGCATGATTAAGCCGCTTCTGTCGAACCAGAGCAGCGCATGGGAACACCGTTTACCTTCCCGCCAGAGCGGTACCTATTTATCTACTTGCACTTTGACGTGCTTTCGAACTGCTAGGTTGGCAGGAGCAGGGACTGAGCAATGGGAGCTCACCCCGTCGCGAACTGCCAACCTTCTGATCAGCAAGCCCTAGGCTCTGTGGTTTAACCCACAGCGCCACCTGCGTCCTAGCCTGTGAGATTTTAGTTGATTCTAAAACAGTTACTGCTTTTGAATTCTGTTTGCAATTGAGCTATCTTGGCTACATGCAGTTTTCAGCATCAAGCTGGTTGTCTTCTTCTGGATGAGAACTAGGCCATCTTCATACCATACATTTCAAGCACCGTGATACCACCTTGAACAGTCAAAGAATTATGGGAGCTGTAGTTTAAGAGTGCTGAGGGTGGTTAGGAGACCCCTATTCCATCCCCAAAGCTGTGAAGAAGAGTCGATTGTTAAACCACTCTGAGAAATGTAGCTCTGGGAAGGAACTAGGGATCTCCTAACAACTCTCAGCACCCTTAACAAATGACAGCTCCCAGAATTCTTTGCGGAAAGCCATGATTATTTAAATGTATGGTGTGGAAACAGTCAAAGAACATGGAGCAACCCCTTCTGTGCACTGTAGCACCCAGGGCCTACAGGGAGGTTCTCCGGAGGATGGGCTGGGGAATAAATCAACATACATTCCTTTCCGATGCCTCCTGTAGGCTGAAGTGGCACAGTCTAGGAAGATTAAGGTGCTTTCAGACTGCAGCTATTTTGGGGTGGGATTCAGCCACATACTGGCAACTTCATGTTGCACAGTCATCAATGGTTGGATGGCTTTGGTCAGCAAATCCGCTTCCCCTAAAGACTGGACTTTTGCAATAAGAAAAATGACAAGGAAATGCATTGGGAAGTGTAGGATAATGTCAGGGAGTGGCTGGACACTGAGGAGTGGTGGCTGAATACTGATGACGGGGGACCAGGGGAAGAGGGGTTGGAGACTGACGACCGACTTGGAATAAGGGATCAGTGATCTGGGGGAGCCTGCAACACCAGGGGATGAGAAGCAGAAGCTGCAGGGTTGGAGAGCGAAGAACACGTGCAGGAGGACAGAGAGAGAGGTCAGGCTAGTCAAGGGCTTCCACAGCTCCTCTTCCTGCTCCGCTGTCTCCCAGGACCAGAAGAGGATTGAAGTGGGAGAATAAGGCCTTTAAGAACCATATTGTCAGAAAAGCAGTGTTTAATGTCTGGACAAAATATAAAGACTTATTGGAAAACAAAACTCCAAGGTGGCTCTCACCTATGGAAGCTAAGGCCCGAAAAAGACCCAATATGGAGGCCAACTGGCCAAAATATTGGGAAATATTAGAAAAAGATGGAGATAATTGGAAATTGCAGAGTTTGGAGAAAATAAAGGATAAAGTGCGAGACTGGTTACATTACGCTCAGATTAAAGAAGTTTTTAAAAATGACAAGAAGTTAGGGTTCCAGGTGGAGAAATCGAAATTGGAAACAGAACTGTTAGAACCAAAGACTAAGGTACTCTCTAGAATGTATAACTTGCTGCTAAAATGGAATACTCAAGATGAAATGGTTAAATCAGCTATGATAAGGTGGGCGCAGGACATTGGGCATAACATCATGTTTGAGGACTGGGAAAGGTTGTGGACTACTGGGTTGAACTTTACTGCATGTAATGCTTTGAAGGGAAATGTAATGAAAATGATTTATAGATGGTACATGACCCCAGTCAAACTTGCAAAAATATACCACCTGTCTGATAATAAATGTTGGAAATGTAAAGAAAGTGAAGGAACATTCTTTCACCTCTGGTGGACATGCCCTAAAGTGAAGGCATTCTGGGAAATGATATATAATGAACTGAAAAAGGTATTTAAGTATACCTTCACTAAGAAACCAGAGGCCTTCCTTCTGGGTATTGTCGGCCAAGGGGTGGTAAAGAAGGACCGAACATTCTTTATGTACGCAACAACAGCAGCAAGGATACTTCTTGCGAAGCACTGGAAAACTCAAGATCTACCCACACTGGAAGAATGGCAGATGCAACTGATAGACTATATGGAACTGGCCGAGATGACTGGCAGAATCCGAGACCTGGGAGAGGAGAGGACGGAAGAAGACTGGAAGAAATTCAATATTTATTTACAAAAACATTGTAATTTGGCTGAATGTTAAGTAGGTTGTTAAATCAGAAATAATTGAGCACCACTAAACTAGATAGAATTAGGAAGACAAGTGAGACTGAGAAAGTATAAACCTTTTGGAGAACTATTAGATTATAAACTAAGTTTGTGGGACATAAAAATGTAAACAAGATGACAAATTGTTGATAAAAACTTTTAATGATGAAAATGGGAGTGGGAGACGTGAGGAAGTCCAAAGAAGTTGTGAAAATATGTTATGACATATATTGTATTGTGAGTTATTTATGTATTCATATTGAAAACCTTAATAAATATTTAAAAAAAAATGAAGTGGGAGGAGCAGAGGCAGGTCACACACAGGTGGAAACTTCACCTGCTTGCGTGCAGCTCAGGTGGGTGAGATACATAAACCAAGGTCAAGGTGGGGCCTCTCTGTTGCTGCAATTGCCTCAATGTGTGCACACTGAGGAGTACTGAGAGATGTAGGACTGGTGGACATGCCTTTTCCTAACTTGTAAGGAAAAAGCAGAGACATCACCTTGCCAACAAAGGTCCGTATAGTTCAAGCTATGGTTTTCCCAGTAGTAATGTATGGAAGTGAGAGCTGGACCATAAAGAAGGCTGATCGCCGAAGAATTGATGCTTTTGAATTATGGTTCTGGGGGAGACTCTTGAGAGTCCCATGGACTGCAAGAAGATCAAACCTATCCATTCTGAAGGAAATCAGCCCTGAGTGCTCACTGGAAGGACAGATCCTGAAGCTGAGGCTCCAGTACTTTGGCCATCTCTTGAGAAGAGAAGATTCCCTGGAAAAGAGTCCGAGATGTTGGACAGTGTTCTCGAAGCTACCAGCATGAGTTTGACCAAACTGCAGAGGCAGTGGAAGACAGGAGTGCCTGGCATGCTCTGGCCCATGGGGTCATGAAGAGTTGGACACGACTAAACGACTAAATAACAACAACAACAACTTGTAAGGGTACTTTTGATAATAATGAGTTAATTCCTTTCTCTGGATGTTCCTTGCCTGACAGTGCCATGACAGATAACAGGTGCTTTGATGCAACATCCTCTCCCCTCACCCACAAGCAAATTGGAATGAACGCTCACTAAAGAGCCCAAACCATCCAATCTCCCAGCAATCAAAGCAGGGAGAGTTTGCCTCCTGGGAGCAAAGTCTGCCTGGTCTCACATAGATGCAGTTCATTCTAGCTGCAGATGGGCATTTATATGCCTGCCTTAAAATAGTGATCGTTTCCTTCTTAGCTGTCAGGACCAATGTAAAGTATGGCTTTTGAAGAGCTGTGGTTGGAGAGCTATGGGATACTGTCCGTGGCTGCTTTAGTAAATCATTTCAATAAAAACACCCATGTCAATTAAATACCATCTGATACTATGTTTAGAGTCTGCAGCAACTAATTTTAAAGTCCTTCCAGTTCATTTGGTTTATCTGGCTGTGATCAGATTGACTTGATGCGGTCGGTTTATGTAAAACTGGAGGCTTATAACAGGGCCATGAAACACTGGGCATTTGAAGATTGTTAAAACTTGGACATTTCAATTACTATAATGATGGCTCGCTGTCTAATCTTGCAGACTGCTTTGCTTAGACTCTGTAGCTGGTGTTTGTCTTTGTTTTGTTTGTTTGTTCAGGGAGGGAGGGAATGAAATTAAACTGACTGGATGTCAAAGGATATCAGCCACTAGATCTCTGCAGATGAAGGTTATCCATTGTTTTGCATCCTGGCTGCCCCTTTTCTAATAAATGTGTGTAAAAAGACTTTATAACCAGAAGTGCTCCTGTGCTCAGCATTGAGATTAGTTTACCTGAATGGTCACCTTCTTCCCACATGAACAATTTAAGTAGGGGTGGGAGACAAATTCAGGTCACTTCCCATTTTCATGTCGACCTACATCAGGCTTCCTCAACCTTGGCCCTCCAGATGTTTTTGGCCTACAACTCCCATGATCCCTAGCTAGCAGGACCGGTGGTCAGGAATGATGGGAATTGTAGTCTCAAAACATCTGGAGGGCCGAGTTTGAGGAAGCCTGACGTGCATACTTTGTGCTTCCCACCCCCCCAAAAAAAAACACAAACCAAAATGCAGCTTAGTTTTGAAGCACACACTTCTCAGAAGTTTGTGATAGCTCACTGGTTGGTAGTTACCTCGGTCTCTTCCTCCACCCGCTCCCTTGAAGATGGGGACAACAGTCCGCAGGGACTTCACCTGTTCTGCAAGAATTCTCAAAGAATTATAGCCAGAGGCTCTGAGATTACACCCGCAAGCTCCTTTAGTACCCTCGAGTGCAACTCATTAGGCCCTGGAGATTTGAATTCATTTAAAGTAGCAAGGTGTTCCCTGACCACCTCCTATTCTATCTTGAGCTGCAGATCCCTCCTCACATTGTTTATTCTGTTATCACCAGGTTTCCTTTTTCACTGCTTTCCTTTTGGGTGAATACAGAGGCAAAGTAACTGCTGAGCAGTTCTGCCTTCTCTCTGTCACCCAATAGTATTTCTCGTATCTTCTCCACGCAGAGGACCTACCACTTGCTTGTTCTGTCTATGGCATTTTAAATGTGTTTGGGGAGGGTATTGGTTTGTTTTTCTTATGCATTTTGTGTTCTCATTTTGTATTTTTGTGTTGATAACGTGTTGTTTTTAAACAGCAGCTCAACTCTCTTGTCAGTTATTGGAGAAATGTAAATGCCCCCACATTAGACAAAGGGATTGTAAAAGCATGAGGTAATGTCCATTTGGTAAAATTAACAAGTGTTGTAAGAGTAAATGTAGGCAGGTAGATGGACGGTGCTTTTGTCAAGGAGTGGAGTCATTTTACGGCGACGTGTAATAAAATACAGGACAATGCTGAACCCCAGATTCTACTGGGAACACTGAAGCAACATGATGATAATTATGTTTTTATTGAGCTCTTGCTCTTTTGTTCTCCTTTCTCTATTTGTTAAATCAATTTAGAGATTTTATGTTTTTGTATGTGGATTTACGCCTGTAATTTTTCTATTGGTATGAATAATTTTTGGAAAAAGCTTCCGATCATGAAAACATTTTAGGGATTTTTCTGATGCCGTACAGACATCTAGCTCCAGTAATAAGTAACTAATTATATTTCTTTTTCTTTCTTTAGAAAAGGGGAAGCGAAGTGAAGTGTAAAGTTATTGTCCCATCAGAGCAGACGCAGACCACGTAAATGTCAATTACAGTGGCGGCATGTTGGTTTAACACCTATTGGCCATATAAAAGAATTGCCTTTCCAACATTTCATGGTTCTTCATAAAACACAGGCTTATTAAACTTTGCCTTACAGCTGCCAAGTTAAGGTACAGCAAATGAAATAAGTTGCACGCAAGGTTTCGTTCTTTCTTTCTTTCTTTAAGGAAAGTTTGGCAGCTCTCCTGTTTTCTATTTTAAGCCGGCGTGATTGAAAATAAAGATGGTAAATGCAGTTCCCTCACCACCACTCCTGATTTTTAATGGCAGGTGCCATGCTGTTTTGTTCTCTGGCCTCACTTGAATTTATGTTTATTTAAAAAATATATTGTTATTGGGAAAGGTAGGCTGAATGCATGGGCCCCTTTCTAATTCCTGGATCCAGCACAGGATTCAATTGATGGAATAGCCAAGCCAGCCTGCGTGATGGGCCATTAAGAAGAACAAACGAAAAGTGATGGTGCATTAAGAGAGGAAAAGGGAATAGTGCCAGCTCTCAGGTAGTAGGAAAAAGCAGAAGTTTGAGAGCAGAGTTTTGTTGTGATGTGACAGTCCTCACCTTCTGCAACTGGAGATGGCACCTGTGTGCAGCCAATCTCTCACCTGCCCTTTTCATTCCTCTTCTGCTTCTGGGAGATCAGGAGGGAGGGGAGCTTTTCACAGCAGCAAGAGGAGACACCAGTGACTCTTCACCAGTCCGACTCATCTCAGCCTTTTGGCTTCCCTCTTTCAGGAGTGTGTGCAAGAGCCAGGCCCTGTGACCAGTAGGACTTTGCAGTCCTAGGGCCTAAGTTTGTTTTGAAGAGGCAAGGCACAGCTGCACAGGTGAGGCTGATTGGTAACTCACAGCACCTGGTGGCAAGAGCCGGGAAGGGATATAAGGTCAGCATTTTCCCTTCGGCTCTTTGCCACAGCAACACGTTCCCTGCCTTGCTGTGTTTGGTTCCTTGACTCCTTGCTTCATGATCCTCGGACCCTTGGCTTCTTGACTCCCAGCTCTCTCATCCTCAGACTCTTGGCTTCCTGACTCCCTGCTTCTGGACTCCTGCTCCTGCTTCCACCCCACCATCCTGCCCCTGGTCCCGACGTCCCCAGCCGGGACTTTGATCGCCCATGAACTGGATCGTGACACCCTCATCCTACTCTTCTGCTTCTACCTCTGATTCTGGGCTTCTTTCTGCCACAGATTCTCCCAGCTCACAAAGCCCTATTACTCCTTCAGTTTCCGACACCTACTCCTCCCGGTCTTCTCCCTCTGAACACTTATTGTTGCCCCATCACCTCTTCCAGGGCTTTAAGCCTTCTTCCCTTGGTGGTTCCCCAGCTGGTCCTCCCACCATTCCTGTGTCCAAAGAGTCCATGACATTTGCTTAGTTTTGCTTTACAGGGCGAAAATTCCTCAAGGTGAGAAACTTGCCTGAGGGCCATATTAATTTCCAGTCCACTTCCTTATGGCCATATGACAGTGGTGGGCGGGGCCAGGATCAAAAGTGGGTGAAGCATTTACTCATCTTTCTCCTCCACAAACTCAAGCAAGGGGCATTATCAAAGTACAAAGATATATTCTGGCTTGGCAAAACGAAGGGTGCTATTTATTTAATATATTCATATCCCCTCCTTTCTTCTAACTGGGGATTCAAGGCCACTTACAGCATTTAAAAGCACCATTATGAAATGCACAGTAATAGAAACAGACTTGTTAAAAACAATTATTGTTGTTGTTTAGTCGTTTAGTTGTGTCCGACTCTTCGTGACCCCATGGACCAGAGCATGCCAGGCACTCCTGTCTTCCACTGCCTCCTGCAGTTTGGTCAAACTCATGCTGGTAGCTTCAAGAACACTATCCAACCATCTCGTCCTCTGTCGCCCCCTTCTCCTTGTACCCTCCAACTTTCCCAACATCAGGGTCTTTTCCAGGGAGTCTTCTCTTCTCATGAGGTGGTCAAAGTATTGGAGCCTCAGTTTCACGATCTGTCCTTCCAGTGAGCACTCAGGGCTGATTTCCTTCAGAATGGATAGGTTTGTTCTTCTTGCAGTCCATGGGACTCTCAAGAGTCTCCTCCAGCACCATAATTCAAAAGCATCAATTCTTCGGCGATCAGCCTTCTTTATGGTCCAGCTCTCACTTCCATACATCACTACTGGGAAAGCCATTGCGTTTACTATATGGACCTTTAAAAACAATAGGTGCAATATATTAAAACATATTTTAAACCAGCCTTAAAGTATAGTTTACTGTGACAGCAGCCCAGTGCCCAGTGGTACCTGCACCTTAGTTTTCAAAGCCTGTCTGAATAAGTAGGTCTTTGCCTGCTGTTGGAAGGATAACAGAGAGGGAGCCAGTCTAATAACCTCTCTTGGGACGGATTCCCACAACCTTTGTGAATCCGAGTACAGCAGGGTTAACAGCCTGATATCTGCCAACCCCTTATGCAAATATATATTGATGCTTTCTGTAACTGAAACAAAATAAATGGAGAGATGTTAATTGGAAATGGGATTTATGGGGTTTAACAGTGTAAAAGCTGCAGACCGATGTGCAGTATTTCAACAAGCCTGTTTCTTTAAGAAAGAAATAAAATATTGCAGTGGCCAAATTTCATCATCATGACTCTGGACTTTGGTGGCAAGGGAGGCTTCCTTTTGCTTAATAAATGAGCAAATTGTGCTGTAAATATCCTCACAGAGAACCAGGTGCAATTTTTAAACGTATTGCAAAAGATCTTCCTCCTCTTTTGGAAACACCTGTTTTCTCGCCCACACCAACCTCCCCTCATAATACCCCCATTCCATCTCAGCTGGGAAAAGTAAGTTACAAGGAGCTGGATACTTCAGATCTGTGTCTTGTTTTAATTGCACTTGGCCTCATTTACTTCTAGCCTGAAGATGAGTGGCTGTCCGCACAGAAAGGGTTCACCCAGGTAACCCAGCCAGGTGTGGCGACGACTTACGCACGAGCAACCCCTAGAACCATTACAAAACCCTATCTCCTTAAAGTGCCATAATAGTGCTTTAAATTTATAGGGCAGATGGGGCTTAAAAAATGTTTATGAATGGGTTTGTTGGCTTCCAAATTCTGATCACTACTATTGAGGAATTTGTAACTGAGCGTAGGGGAGCAGACAGTCAGACGAGACACAATCCTAGTCTTTGGAGCACCATTTATGCTCCCAAAGGCAAACAGTGTGTTCCTGGAATGCCTCAGGTATCCTTCTGGCCATTGCACATGCAGAACTAAGGCTTCTGTTTCCTTGGCAGATTATACAGTATTGGCCAATTGATTTTTTTTTTCTCTAGGGCAGGTGTGGCTAGCCAGTGGTGCTCCAGATGTTGTTGGATATGAGCTCTCATCTGCCCCAGCCATCATGGCTAGTGGTCAGGGACAATGAGGGGTTCTAGCCCACCAGCATCTCAAAAGCCACAGGTTCACCCCCCTTTAACATCTACTATTTCACCAAAGCAGGTAGCTACAAGTGCACATCTGAGCAAGCATCTTCTAGCCATCTGTGGAACTTAAAAGAAACCTTCCGAACTAGATTTCTTATTGGGTAGAGAGAGAGAGAAATGAAAGAAAGCTAATCTCCTTATTGAGGAAGATGCAACAATATACTGATGGAGTGGAAAACATAAAGTAGCTTATTGCTGGCTACTGCTGACAGATAAGCAAATGGGGAGGGGGGGACATTTACCCGAATTAAAGAGCAAATGATGCACATCCAGATTTTCATGCTGGGTAATTTTTAGATTGCTCTGGGATATTTAACTTTGGCATTACGACTGAAGCTGATCAGCCCAGCAATGAAGCAACAGTTGTTCCTGTTGTACTTTCAGGAGTGCTTTGGTGTGGATAAATGATTAAAGCTACATCTAGGGAGACAGGGGTTAATCTGGGAAGCCGAGAATAGGTGAAGTGATATTTAGTGAGACTGCAGTGAATCAAGGATAATTAGAAATGCCGCTCTCCTGGGATGCTCTAACCACATGCAAACATTTCCCTTCCTTTGAATAATAATATTATTTTCTGACGTATTATTTAAGATAAGCAACGATGCGCAAAATGAACTACCACGGTGCTGGCTCCGATGCTCTCCTATTATGTGCAGATATGCTGGGAGGGGGTGATACATCAGCGCTGAAACTGATCAGAGATATTTTCCCATTAGTTCTGTATTTAGCAGTGATTAGTAATGGTAGCTAACCAATCTCCTCAGGTTGTAATGGTCGGGAGTATCAGAGAAGCAGGAAATTGGAACGGAGGAGTATTAAAGAACTGCAGAAGGCAGTGGTGGAATAAGCAGCTTCTTGGTATTCAGTGGCAAGACCAGAATCTTTAGGCTGTTGTATTTGTGCATTATCAAATTCCCCCCCCCCCCATTATCAAAACCTCACAAAAAGGCCCCATGTTGCTGAAGAGAGGAGCTGCAGCTGAAAAGGCCTCTGTGGTTTCTGTATCCTACAGTTCTTTGTTGGTGGAATTTAGTCCAAACATGTCATAGGGCAACCAAGGACCGTTGTGTTTTAACGCAGGGGTAGCCAACCTATAAGTCACATGTGGCCCCCAAGAACCCTCAAATTTTATCATTTTTTATTCAATTAAATTAAGAGATTTATATTTTATCGTTCCGTGGTGGACCTTAGCGTCTCAAATTTCAACGGTGCCCTGTGCAATGCCAAAATCAGCTCCATACTTTTTTGACATGGGGGGCTTGGCCCCCACCCCTAAATATTGGGGGGGCTCAAAAGAGCTCAGCCCTAGGGAGTTGGAGCCCCTGATTAGGAGCTTCCCAGATGCATCTGGTTGTCCACCGTAGGATATAGGATATGAGATTAGATAGACCATGGGTAGGCAAACTAAGACCCAGGGGCCGGATCTGGCCCAGTCGCCTTCTAAATCCGGCCCACGGACAGTCTGGGAATCAGCGTGTTTTTACATGAGTAGAATGTGTCCTTTTATTTAAAATGCATCTCTGAGTTATTTGTGGGGCCTGCCTGGTGTTTTTACATGAGTAGAATATGTGCTTTTATTTAAAATGCATCTCTGGGTTATTTGTGGGGCATAGGAATTTGTTCATTTTCCCCCCCAAAATACATTCCCGCCCCCCACAAGGTCTGAGGGACAGTGGACAGGCCCCCTGCTGACCCCTGAGATAGACCTTTGGTCTAATCTCGCAGGGCACTTCTGAATATTCTCATTATCTCTTTTTTAATTTTATCCTGTGAGGATAAAATGTAGAGGGGAAATCATTATACACTGCTTTGAGGTTTTTGGAAGAGAGCGGAGACATACATACATACAGACAGACAGACAGACAGACAGACAGATAGATAGATAGATAGATAGATGATGGATGGTCTTTGTGGTGTATAGCAAGTAGTGGTGTACAGCATACCTTGTACATTTAAAAATCCATCCATCTCTATGTCATGGATGCTTTAGTTGAGATTCCTGCATTGCAGCGTGTTGTACTAGATGACCGTCGGGGGCACCCTCTAACTTTTTGATTCCAACAAAGCTCAAGTTGAAATAGTTCAGAATTGGTTTAAGCACCACCTTCTGCATTCCCTGCTCCCTTTGTCTGTCCCTACTGGGTATAACTTATTGCTACTTCAGCAAAGCAGCAATTATCCTAATTACACTTCACCACTTAAAATCATCTTCCTGGAGATGATTTACAAGAATTACATAAAAGAGATCTATACATGATGACACACTTGCTTGTTTGGCCTGAAGCACTTCGTGTTTTTCAGCTTAATCGGAATTCTTATGATAAGGAGAGATGCTCTAATGAGTTTCTACGCGACTCATGAGCCTGAAGATACATTAAAGACAACACTGGTCCCCCTCTCTCTTTGCCCCTCCCGGTGCCCCCTTTTCCAGAGCACTTCTCGGAGGACAAATAGATCTTTATGTGATGATCACACTGCTGTGCTACTGTTTGTGAGATCATCGTGGCATTTCCCTGCCAGAAAAAAAAAATGGAATGCTGGAAAGCTTTTAAAAAATGCATCTGTATTGATGTCTCCCTACAGGCAAATTAGGGTCATAGCAATGAAATTATTAAGGAAAGCGTTGGGGTTCTGTCCTCACCCATGCAAGATGTTTCATGTGTTAATTGTTTCGTGTGTCTATCTGTACACAAGCCTACACATGTGGGAGCTGCTGGTATCAGCGATGAGCAAATCCCCATCAGCTCTGTTCAGAATTGGCTCATCCATTCTCAGCAAGTGTTTGGAAAAGACACTTCTGTTTTCTCTCCCAGCTCGCAAAGCTGGCACAGTTGGCTTTGTTTGTTTAAAAAGTGCTCTTTAATTTTGCTGTTTGTTTGTTTGACTTGTATATCCCTCTACATTTCAACAGAAATCTCCAAGAGCTTTGCATATCCTCCTTCCCTCCCCCACTACAAATCTACATTCAGTACAATACTACTACCACTACTTCTCATACTACTTATAAGAAAAGCCTGTCTGCTGGATCAGGGCAGTAGTCCAGCATCCTGTTCTCAGAGGCATATTGCCTTCAGCAACAGATGTAGAACAGAGCCATCATAGCTAGTGGCCATAGCCTTAAAGGTAAAGCGACCCCTGACCATTAGGTCCAGTTGTGGCCGACGCTGGGGTTTGACACAGCGATTCTTCCAAAGCAGCTCTTTTTTGTAAGCTGGAACAGAACTGAGGAGCTCAGTCAGCCTGCTTATATAGAGCTCCAGAACAATTGTAACTGTTGCAACTTTCTAAAACTATCCAATCACAGAATGTCACTTTTCGATCCTTCATTTGCATACACATTATCCAATCACAGAACGTTACTTTCGATCCTTCATTTGCATAACTATCTACAGTATCCCCCTGTTGGTCCAGGGTGAGAACATCAGTACATAACAGTTGCGGCGCTCATCTCGCTTTACTGACCAAGGGAGCCGGCGTACAGCTTCTGGGTCATGTGGCCAGCATGACTAAGCCGTTTCTGGCAAACCAGAGCAGCGCACAGAAACGCCGTTTACCTTCCCGCCAGAGCAGTACCTATTTATCTACTTGCACTTTGATGTGCTTTTGAACTGCTAGGTTGGCAGGAGCAGGGACCGAGCCATGGGAGCTCACCCCGTCGTGGGGATTTGAACCGCCAACCTTCTGATCGGCAAGTCCTAGGCTCTGTGGTTTAACCCTCAGCGCCTTATCCTCCATGAATTTGTTGAATCTTATTTTAAATTGATGGCTATGTATACTATATATGTTTAGGGCAGCTTTTAATATTTGATGCATTACGGTATTTTAATATTTTGTTAGAAGCCGCCCAGAGTGGCTGGGGAAGCCTAGCCAGATGGGCAGGGTATAAACAAATTATTATTATTATTATTATTATTATTATTATTATTATTATTATTAACCACTTATGGGAGCAAATTCTAGAGTTTAAAGACACACTTCCTTTTGTGTGCCCTGAATCTTCCGACATTCTACATCAGAGCTTTACATACAGACTTTTCATGTCCATGACACACTTCTTAGACATGCATCATTTCGTGACATGGAATTCAATTTTACTAGCAAACCAGAGCTTAAACTAACCCCTTTCCAGCCCTAGGAAGAGTACGGGGAGCATTTGTGCGACACCTGCAAGTTTGTAAAGCTCTGTTCTTCATCATTAGATGTCCCCTAGTTGTGTTGTAAGAGGAGAATAAACTTTCCCCCCTTTCCACTTTCTTGGCTCTATGCATAAATTTGTATCCCTCTGTCATGTTCTCTCTTACCCAAACATTTTCTAAGTGAAAAACTAAACACAGGTAACACAGGAAGTAACATTTTAAGTAGCATATGCACTTTTTCAGTCGCCCTTCAAAAATTTCATCTGTTCCCCTGCCCCACAAAGGGTCTGAACATGAATTGCAGGGCTGTGCAAAGTTCCAAAGGCTGATTTTTAATCCTCCAGGAAACTCTGTCGTCCTTGACCTACTGTAGTCGGGTAGGAGAGCTGTCAACAACTGCACCCCTTTGGTTTCAGATAGTACATGGGTAGATGAGTCTAACAAGCACAGTTTAACAAACACAGATTTTCATGGCCCTCTAGTGGCTCTGACGGCTCATTTACCAGAAGAAATGTCATGGTTTGAAGCTCAACATCAAAAAAATGAAGATCATGGCCACTGGTCCCATCATCTCCTGGCAAATAGAAGGGGAAGAAATGGAGGCAGTGAGAGATTTTACTTTCTTGGGCTCCATGATCACTGCAGATGGTGACAGCAGCCACGAAATTAAAAGACGCCTGCTTCTTGGGAGAAAAGCAATGACAAACCTAGACAGCATCTTAAAAAGCAGAGACATCACCTTACCAACAAAGGTCCGTATAGTTAAAGCTATGGTTTTCCCAGTAGTGATGTATGGAAGTGAGAGCTGGACCATAAAGAAGGCTGATCGCCAAAGAATTGATGCTTTTGAATTATGGTGCTGGAGGAGACTCTTGAGAGTCCCATGGACTGCAAGAAGATCAAACCTTTCCATTCTGAAGGAAATCAGCCCTGAGTGCTCACTGGAAGGACAGATTGTGAAGCTGAGGCTCCAATACTTTGGCCACCTCATGAGAAGAGAAGACTCCCTGGAAAAGACCCTGATGTTGGGAAAGATGGAGGGCACAAGGAGAAGGGGACGACAGAGGACAAGATGGTTGGATAGTGTTCTCGAAGCTACAAGCATGAGTTTGACCAAAGGCAGTGGAAGATAGGAGTGCCTGGCACGCTCTGGTCCATGGGGGTCACGAAGAGTCGGACACAACTAATCGACTAAACAACAACAATGTAATTAGCATTAACTCTGGAAGTGTATACTCGATTCTGACCAAACTAAACCTCCTAGAGGAAAACATACAGCCGGAAGCTCAGTTTAACAGGTGGCCTGTCATTATACTATCACACTCATCCAAATCCTTTGTGAGTGGTACCCAAGCAGCTCACAGTTGGGCCCTTGGGCAGGCATGAGGGGCATTGCTAGCCATATGCATTTCAAGGCTTCCCATGCTGTTCCTTTAAAATTCTGATGTCAGAAGTTTAAACGGACAGCTCCCGGAGGCTTGCAATGGCAGTACTGGGAGGGAGAAGTGGCTTCCACTGAATGAAAACTGCATACTCCTCCTTGGATAAAATGTGTTACAGTGGTACTTTGGGTTAAGAACTTAATTCGTTCTGGAAGTCCGTTCTTAACCTGAAACTGTTCTTAACCTGAAGTACCACTTTAGCTAATGGGGCCTCCCGCTGCAACCACCATGAGATTTCATTTCTCATCCTGAAGCAAAGTTTGTAACCCAAGGTACTATTTCTGGGTTAGCGGAGTCTGTAACCTGAAGCATCTGTAACCTGAAACATCTGTAACCTGAAGCATCTGTAACCCGAGGTACCACTGTATTACCATCCTTTCTGGTAACTCAGCTTTAAGCTCCCAGTTCTTCATTTGAAACACTGCTCTTACCTGCCCCACACCTGGCTTCATGTTTGTGGTGTGTGTGGGGGGGGTTCTGTTCCCCCTGCTTAGTTCCCCTGCTAAAGTTTCTATGTACCGTATTTTTTGCTCTATAAGACTCACTTTTTCCCTCCTAAAAAGTAAGGGGAAATGTGTGTGCGTCTTATGGAGCGAATGCAGGCTGCACAGCTATCCCAGAAGCCAGAACAGCAAGAGGGATTGCTGCTTTCACTGCACAGCGATCCCTCTTGCTGTTCTGGCTTCTGAGATTCAGAATGTTTTTTTCCTTGTTTTCCTCCTCCAAAAGCTAGGTGCGTCTTGTGGTCTGGTGCATCTTATAGAGCAAAAAATACGGTAACTCTGAAAATCTTACAGTTTTCTCAAGCCTGCTGATGCCTTTTTCCTTTCTCTGTGTGTGGTTTCTGTTTTGGCTCCATTGGCAGTGATACTCATCTCTGAAGATGGGAAATAATGATTTCACATTCTCAACATGAGAAAAACTTTTGCACAGTTATGTTGCTATTTTATTTATAAACTCCACTGAATTTTTTTACAAATAATTAGTAAACACAAAGTGTTGTCTTCCAAGGCAACTCCATGTGCAGACATTAAGTCTTAAAAAAACGAATGTAGTTTTCATTTGTATACATGTCAATAATTTTACAAAAATTGTAACATTTCAAACAATTCGACTTCCTTCCTCTTTCTGTGGTTCCATAAATTTGTTTTATCATTTCCTGCATATTTTAAATTAACTTAACTTATGCTTTTATTTATTTATTTATTTTAATTCTATATTCTTTTTAAAATTGCAGGTTATTACAATAATCCCACCAATGTCGTTATCTGTTTATAATTTGTTTGTAAATAAACCATATCCATTCTTTTATTTAAAAATGTTGATTTCTTCTTATTCCAGTAAGTTTCACCATTTCTGCATATTCCATAAATTTTTGTATCCATTCTTCCTTTGCTGGGACTTCTGTTCCTTTCCATTTTGGGGCGAGTAACATTCTTGCCACTGTGTAGCATACATGAAAAAGTTTCTATACAGTTTAGGTAGTTATGTCCCTATAATTCCCAAAAGAAAAGCTTCTGGGGTTTTTTTACAAACATTATTTTAAACACCCTTTTCATTTCATTATATATCATTTCCCAATAAGCATTAACCTTTCAACAAGACCACCACATGTGATAAAAATACCTTCCTTCTCTTTACATTTCCAGCACTTACTCGATTTTGATTTATACATTTTTGCCAATCTACTAGGTGTTAAATACCATCTGTGTATCATTTTCATATATTTTTCTCTTAAACCATAACATGCTGTAATTTTTATATCCCTATTCCACAATTGTTCCACAATTATCTGACCGAGAATTGCAAAATAACTAAAGGAACAAGACAAGGCTGCCCATTGTCACCTTTGTTGTATAGTTTTAGAAGTTTTGGTGCAAAGAATAAGATGTAATCAAGAAATTAAAGAGATAACAGTGGGACAGAGGCAATATAAATTAAAAGCATTTGCAGACGATGTGTTGATATCTGTGGAAGAACCAATAGAATCAATCCCCAAAGCACTAGAAAATATTTTTTTTAAAATGGAGAAGTAGCAGGTCTTAAAATTAATAAAGATAAAACCAAACTCCTGGTTAAAAAAAAAAGAATGATGAGAGTAAAAATAAACTACAAGATGAGTCAGGTTTAAAGATTGAAAGACAGATGTCATGTGACTCTGAGTTTTGTCTACAGAGCTAGCATATTCAACAAAATTTTCACTTTAGCTTTTTTTAAAATGGAAATAATTGTTTTGTTTTTCAAAAAGCAGCAATAAGTGTGTGTGTGTGTGTGTGTGTGTGTGTGTGTGTGTGGTGATGGTCCCTTGAGCAAACTAATCTACTAATCTACTGTCAGGGGGCGGCACCAGCCGGGGAACCCCTTAGGGAAGCCTGGTTGGTGGGACACTGAGGACAGGTCAGTGGATGAAGGGAAGGGTGCAGTATGGTTGCTGAAGAAGCAACAGGCTTGAGTGAGAGAGAAGAGCCAGATGCAGAAAGCAATTCAGACTCGGGGCATGAAGGGGGCAGAGGCTGCAGAAGCATCCGTGGGGCTTGCCTTTTCTACTGTAGTAAGCTCCTCTCCCCCCCTTATCTCCAAGGTCACGGACCACTTTGTGTGTAGCAGAACAAAGAGCAGAGGTGGCCCCTCCCTGATGTAGTTTAAGGCTGTTTGGGAGACATCTGGCTGGAGAGAAGACTTAGTGGGAAGTAGAAGGCAAAGACCATCAGTCCTGGCCACTGTTTCATGGGGCCCAGTCCTGTTTGTAGGCATTGCTGCCTGATATGATATTTTCTTGAATAAAGAGCTAACTTATATACTTGGCTCTGGGTCTTGAGTGCTGACCTGCATCTAAACCAGCCCTGATACCTATCTCCAAGAGTTTTAAGAGAATAAAGTAAGCTCACAGGGCAGAGGTGAGGGGGGAATCTAAATAAATGAAGTAATATCATTAATATGTTGTGCCGTTCCTCAATCAGCTTGTTAAATGCTGTACATATTATTTTAGGATCCCCTGGAAACTAAGCCAAATAAAATCTGTGCAAAGAAATGTAATATCAACACATAGGTAGTAATGGAGCTGCTCAGTCTTTTGCCAGCTGAGTCGCAGCTGTTATGTGATGCCCAACTTGGCACTGAAGACTGAATGACTGCCAGATAATCACTAATACTGATATTTGTTTCAAATTAGTATATTCAATGCAGCTGAACCAACTACCTGAAATACTCTGCTGGTCAAATATTTGCATGGCTTCTGTGTTGCATGATGCCCCGACTGCTGCTGTTCTCTGACCTCACTGTCCATCCATCACTTGACCCATGAGGCTGTCTAATCTGAACATATCCACTGGGGTGGTTTTGTGCCTAGATGACATCATCCCATCAGAATGTGACATCATTGGCAAGTACATGAATTGCCAATCAGATGAAATAACAGGACAAATTAGGGGAAGGACACTGAAGGGAAAGGGAGTGTTGAGAAACTTGGCTCTCACCTGTGACTTCTAGAAGCTGTCACCATGTGACAGTGGCCACACCCCAGGTGAGGGTAGTTAATGGCTCTCAAACCCTTGATAAGTTAGGGTCTTCTCCTGAATGTGAAGTCAGGCTCCAGAGGATTGAGCGGATGAAACCAATAGTGGGTCCAATGGTCAAGAAGGTGATTTCTAGACATGCTGTAGAGGGAAGTGAGGGGAAGATGTGGCTCATCATCATGGGAAGGTAGCCCGTCTAGGAAAACTCTGACCCTAAACCTCTGTTGCCTTTTGGGATATCTTTGGGAGAATAAAAGGCTAAGGAGTGAACCCAGTACAAGTGGAGTGAAGTAGAGTCCCTAAAACAGTTGGATGGAGCCTTGTACACCTCCTTCCAGCAACTCCTGCAGGCAAGCTGGTGCCAAACACATTGCTCTGCTTTCCTTTGGACCTCATCAGCAAGGCCAAGAGGGGAAGCCTTGTGGTCTGGGCAGCCCAGGACTTCTATACACAATGGCCAGGCTTGCACCTTCAGGAGGGTGTCTTCAACAGCTCACTGGCTAGCTTCCTGATAAAATCAGAGACTCAGAGAGCTTCTTTCAATGCTTTTATTTCAATCAATGAATACACAGAGAGAGATGGAATGTACACCTCAATGCTTGAACTGACGTTGCTCAGAATGACACTTCTCACCCCCTGGAAGTACCTCAGGTTAAGTACTTAATTCATTCCGGAGGTCTGTTCTTAACTTGAAACTGTTCTTAACCTGAAGCACCGCTTTAGCTAATAGGGCCTCCTGCTCCTGCCGTGCTGCCGAAGCACGAATTCTGTTCTCATCCTGAAGCAAAGTTCTTAACCTGAAGCACTATTTCTGGTTTAGCGGAGTCTGTAACCTGAAGTGTATGTAACCTGAGGTACCACTGTACTTCCTAGCCCTCAGACTCCTCCTCCTGTTTTAACTGTGTATTGACAAATGTACTTTTTTCTGACTGACGGTCGAATAAAAAGGTTGTTGATGATGATGACTCCTCCTCCTGTCTATGGTGTCTTTGAAGGAAATCCCTCTGTCTCTGTTTGGGTTTCTGCTCTGAGACATGAAGGGCACGCCTGGTTCTAGGGGAAGAAGGGGGCTCTAGCATACTCTCTAGAGACAACGTGGCTGCTGCACTGTTTCTAATACATCTGAATCCAGGGCTGGTGCACCTGCTATCTCACTCTTGTTCTTCACCCATTATTTCCCAGCTCCTTTCTTCTTCTGGGCTGTGTCCCATCCCAAGCCACCATGATCCTGGTTCCTTACTCCCTTCCTCTTCCTCGCCTCTCTAAGCCCCTTGGAGTGGTGGTCTCCACCACTCTTCCAAATCTGCCCTGTCTCTGACAGCACCCCAGGGAAGTCACCTTGGTGCTGCTAGTGCAGCAGTTTGACTTCACCCCTGGAGGCGCACTCCATTGTCTCTTGAGACAGATGGATGCCAACAACATTCAGAGTGGAAAATATTGTGTGTGCACTTTTAAATGCAGTGGGCCTGTGTCCTAAGAATGTTCCGTTGTGTCCCTGTATCAGTTAACATCAGCTGAGCTTTCCTTTAGTACACTGAAACTGATAAAGAATCATTCACCTAAGTTCCTCCATGCTCCACCTTCACTGATGATACAAAGAGAGCCCATCTTGGTACGCATGCATGACTCATTTAACTGGAATGATAGTCACAGTGTATAGAACTAGTGAGATGGCCAGGGACACAGGTGCTCCTGAGAAATAACCTCATGTAGCCTAAGTAGTGAACTTAAGTGTTAAGTTGTAATGACCGCAATGTTTAAAAACATCATCAAGTGCACCCTTAAAGTTTGCAGATGTAAAAAAATATATATATTTCTAAACAAAAACTTAAGAAAGCAGCAAGGCCATATAACAAGGACTGAGTGTGCTTACTGGTCACATAATGCTGTCCTGTGGGGGTGACAAACCGGGGGAACAAGAAATGGGATGGACTATCCTGTAACAGGGACACAGGTGGTGCTGTGGTCTAAACCGTTGAGCCTGTTGGGCTTGCTGATCAGAAGGTCGGCGGTTCGAATCCCTGTGATGGGGTGAGCTCCCGTTGCTCGGTCCCAGCTCCTGCCAACTTAGCAGTTTGAAAGCACGCCCCTCAAAAAAGTGCAAGTAGATAAATAGATACCACTCCAGCAGGAAGGTAAATGGTGTTTCCGTGCGCTGCTCTGGTTTCACCAGAAACGGCTTAGTCATGCTGGCCACATGACTTGGAAAAACTGTCTGCGGACAAACACTGGCTCCCTCGGTCTGTAAAGTGAGATGAGCGCTGCAACCCCAGAGTCATCTGCGACTGGACTTAACTGTCAGGGGTCCTTTACCTTTTTTACCCTGAAGGAAGGTTTGGCTGGCTGGAACACTGTCAGATTTTGTTGCACATTCTAATTGTAATATGTAGCCTGAAATATGGGTGTGCAAGCTCATGCAAGCATGCCTGCCCACTCCAAATTTAATTAACACTTCCGTAGAATGGTTTTGCATTGAATCAGATCAGAGGAATTGGCTGGGGTGGTGGAGGGACAAAACAAGTTTTATATTTTAAATTCATTACTGGCCTTATTCTCCCCACCCCTCCCAATTTTGATGCTTCCCCCATCATTCCTCTTGGTTTTAGCAGTTCTGACCACAGCACATTGGGACGAAACATTTTTCATGTTTTGAATGAAAGCTTGAGTAGACAATGAGCTAGTGAAACTTCGCAAATGACGAGGAATTTAGGAATGTCCTGGGGAAGACTGCGAGGAACTTCAAAGACAACTGACAAAAATAAAAAAATAAAAGGATCGGCAAAGTGATGGGTGACATCTTGGCATTAAATAACACTAATTGGATTAGAAGGGATGTTTTTCGGCAAACACTGTTGGCGTCTCAATTAATTGTACCCCATCCTGTAAAACTGCCTGATTATATTTTTTTGTCAACTCATCGTAAGTGCCTGAAGCGTTTTAGGAGTTGTCAGGGTGGTGAGATGTAGCAGAGGAATGTTCTGCTTTTCGGAAGTTTGCTTATCTGTTAATTTTTACATGTTATGTTATCTTTCACACAACATCAAACCCACTTCTGGAAATGTAACAGAAGTTTAGTGATTTTTTCCCCCTGTGTTAATTGTTGAGCCGGGGGGGGGGGAATTGCAACCGTGGAAACCCAGAATATGACAGGAATTTTGTCTTGTATGTTTTCATGGAGAACACCCCAATCACTTATGTAATGAAATTTTGGGTGGTATTTGGGCCAGAACTATGGAACAGAAGTGTGCATGTACACAGAGGGTGGGAGAGTGGCAGCATGTCCGATGCTCATTGTTATACCATGCCAATGGTGTGAAATTAAGGCAACATGGTGGCATATTGATAAAAAAAAGACAGTTCCATAGTGCAACAAGTACTGCAATGTGAAAGGAATGCTAGGAATTGTGAATGAAGTGCTGTAGCATTGTAGCTAATTAAATAATGCAATAAACCCCACATCTGAATACAGCCTGTGCCTGCAGAGATTTGAACTGGACTGGTTGTCTGTTTCAAATGTGCAAACATTTTTTGAATGCAGTGGTACCTTGGCTTAAGAACAGCTTAGTTTATGAACAACTTGGATTAAGAACGCTGCAAAGTAGGTGTTTCGGTTTGTGAACTTTGCCTTGGAAGCAGAACATGTTTCGCTTCCTGTTGAGTGTGTTCCATTTGTAAATTGACCCCCCCCCCCCGCTGCTATGGGAAAGCACACCTTGATTTAAGAACACCTTGGTTTAAGAACGGACTTCCAGAATGGATTACGTTCGTAAACCAAGGTACCACTGTTTGGCTTTTAGGCCCAGTAGGGTTTCATGCTTCCAATATTCTAGGAACCTTTTCTGTACTGATTCATCTGCCAAGGAATCTCTGTGCCATTGCAAAGGATTTAGGTACTAGTACTTGGTTTGGAAGGAATTGTTGATTTGTCCAACCTGTTGGACTTAGACCTAATGGGTGTAAGACATCAATATGTGGACATGTTTAAAGATGTGCTTGCCACTTGCACCGTGCATCATTAGCATGCTACCACTGCACATTCACAGGCCAATAACTTTTGGAATTCTAGGTTGGGGGCCTTAGCTTAGTAAAATGCCCTAGTTTCTGCTGACAGCAGTATATACTGTATACTAAACTAGATGAACCAATCTTCTGGCTCTGTATATGACAGCTTCCTATTTTCCTAAATTAATGTGCAACTGGACCAGTGTACAGTAAGTGCATTTAAACATGGCCAGCATGTATCAAATGTTTGTGCAGTAAATATTTTTCCCACTCTGGCATGCATCCTGTAGAAACCAGGCCTCCATCCTTGTCTGGCACAACCTAAGAGAGTCACATAGAAAACTGCCCATCACTTGTCAGGGACTGTGCAAGGCATGAGAAGATAAATGCTAGCCAAGTTGTCTTTTGATTTATTATATTTCTATTTTTTTTAAAAAAAGATTTTTTATTAATTTTTCAAACACATAATAAAAAACAGACACATTACAAAACAACAACATACACAACATTAAACATATACCGACTTCCCCATACCTCCCTTTCGCTGCATCCTTATTCCAAAGTTCTTTAGCAACCCTTTAATCAGATTATCTATTGATTCCCTTTCATTGGATTTCCTTAAACTTAATAGTTACCGCTGTATTTCTCTACTTCTTACCCCTTGGCATCTCAACACTCCTTAATTTTACAACAGTTTTTAAGATATAATTTGAACTTCTTCCAGTCCTCTTCCACTGTCTCTTTCCCCTGGTCTCGGATTCTGCCGGTCATCTCTGCTAATCCCATGAAGTCTGTCACCTTTGTCTGCCATTCTTCCAGAGTAGGTAGTTCTTGCATCTTCCAATACTTTGCCAGAAGGATTCTTGCTGCTGTGGTAGCATACATAAAGAAGGTCCTATCTTTCTTTGACACCAATTGGCCAACCATGCCCAGGAGAAAAGCCTCAGGTTTCTTAGGAAAAGTCCATTTAAGGACCTTCTTAATTTCATTATAGATCATTTCCCAGAAGGCTTTAATCTTTGGGCAGGTCCACCAAAGGTGGTAAAAGGTACCTTCAGTCTCATTACATTTCCAACATTTATTATTGGGCAAATGGTATATTTTTGCGAGCTTGACTGGGGTCATGTACCACCTGTAAATCATTTTCATTATGTTCTCTTTTAAGGCATTACATGCCGTGAATTTAACACCAGTGGTCCATAACTGTTCCCAGTCAGCAAACATAATGTCATGACCAATATCTTGTGCCCATTTAATCATAGCTGATTTCACCGTTTCATCCTGTGTATTCCATTTCAACAGCAGATTGTACATTCTAGACAAGTTCTTAGTATTGGGTTCTAACAGTTCTGTTTCTAACTTTGACCTCTCCTTCTGAAATCCTATTTTCCTGTCCTGCTTAAATGTCTCATTTATCTGACGGTAATGTAACCAATCTCAAACTTTGAACTTTAGTCTCTCATAACTCTGAAGTTTAAACTTCTCACCATCTTGTTCTAGGATTTCACAGTATTTTGGCCATTTAGAATCCATATTAAGTTTTTTCACCGCCTTAGCTTCCATTGGTGACAACCACCTGGGAGTTTTACTTTTCAACAAATCTTTATATCGAATCCAAACATTATATAGTGCTTTCCTAACAATATGGTTTTTGAAGCTTTTATACACTTTTGCCTTGTCATACCATAAATATGCATGCCAACCGAAGTTATTATCATACCCTTCCAAATCCAAAATGTCTGTATCTTCAAGAAGCAGCCAATGTTTCAACCAGCAAAAAGCTGCTGATTCGTAGTAGAGTCTTAAGTCCGGCAGGGCAAAGCCCCCTCTATCTTTTGCATCAGTTAAAATCTTAAATTTTATTCTGGGCTTTTTGACCTGCCAGACAAATTTGGATATGTATTTCTGCCACTTCTTGAAGCAGTCCATCTTGTCTAAAATCTGTAACGTCTGAAACAAAAATAACATTCTAGGCAATACATTCATCTTAATAACAGCAATTCGGCCTAACAAGGAAAGTCTCAGTCTTGACCATATTTCTAAATCTTTCTTTACTTTACTGATTTATTATATTTCTATGCCACTTTTCATTCAAATAGACCCCAAAGCGGCTAACAAACAATAAATCATAGTAACATGACAGAACATAATAGAACATCACAAAAACAGTATAAATCATACAGAATAATTAGCAAACCATCAGTGACATCTATAAAGCACTGTGAACAAAGTGAAAACTAAAAAATAAGCTAAACATCACGATTAAAGCAAAAGTTGTGTTATATGATTAATAAGTCAATGCAGATAATAATCTATAAAAAACAATATTAATAATATTCACAGACTAGCAAGCAAAAAATAAACTAAGCGCTGTTAAATTCATACACATACTCTCCACGCCTTCCATTTTGGGTAAGTTTGTCCACTGTTATTCCTATTCTGACCAAAGGCCCCATCCCCACCCCAAATTATCTTTAACATGGCTTGACAAATTTATCTTTAACATGGCTTGACAGGCACTTAAGAAAAATCCTTAAACCTTAGCAGTGTTCATTAGGGATGGGATAGATTAGTTTGTTTCTGTTCGGTGTTAGTTTGGATACTTTCATGTATAAGTTTGTTGCATTCTGTTTCTGCATCTCTCTCTCTCTCTCTCTCTCTCTCTCTCTCTCTCTCTCTGTGTGTGTGTGTGTGTGTGAGTGTTTAAAAAAATCCGTAGAACAATTGTTTTTCACCAAGGCAGAATAGAGTGGTACTCTTACTTCCCTTGATCTGGCAACTATGCTTCTGTTGATGCAACGTAGAATAGTATTAGCTCTTTTTTTGCAGCTGCATCACACTGTTGACTCATTTTAAGCTTGGATCCTTTTCACCAGTGTGGTGTAGTGGTTAAGAGCAGTAGTCTCGTAATCTGGGGAACCGGGTTCGCGTCTCCACTCCTCCACATGCAGCTGCTGGGTGACCTTGGGCCAGTCACACTTCTCTGAAGTCTCTCAGCCCTACTCACCCCACAGAGTGTTTGTTGTGGGGGAGGAAAGGAAAGGAGAATGTTAGCCGCTTTGAGACTCCTGAAGGGGAGTGAAAGGCGGGATATCAAATCCAAACTCTTCTTCTTCTTCTTCTACTTCTGGTAAGCCAGGTGCTCCCCATTTGTGCAGCTGGTTCTTCCTGCCTAAGTGCAGAACCTTGCATTAGTCGCTATTGAAATCCATCTTGTTAGTTTTGGCCTAGTTCTCCAATATGTTAAGGTCATATTGAATCCCAGTTTTGTCTTCTGTGGCATTAGCTACACCTCCCAGTTTAGTGTCACCGGTAAGTTTGGTGGTCATCCCCTCAATTCCTTCAAGTCGGCCACACCTGGAGTACTGTGTCCAGTTCTGGGCACCATAATTTAGTGGAATCCTTGCAGAGGAGGGTGACCAAGATGATCAAGGGTCTGGAAACCAAGTCTTATGGGGAACAGTTGAGGGAGTTGGGTATGATAGCCTGGAAAAGAGGGGACTGGGAGGAAAAATGATCGCCAACTTCAAATATCTAAAGGGCTGTCACATGGAAGATGGAGCAAGCTTGTTTTCTCTTGCTCTTGGGGGCTGACCAATCCAAACCAATGGATTCTGGTTACAGGAACGGAGAGTCTTGACTAAACATCAGGAAGAACTCTCTGATGGTAAGAGCTGTTCAGCAGTGGACTCCCTCAGATGGTGCTGAACTCTCCTTCAATGGAAGTTTTTAAGCAGAGGTTGGGTGACCATCTGACATATATGCTTCAGTTGAGATTTCTGGGGCTGGAATAGATGACTCTCAGGGTCCCTTCCAACTCTGCAATATGATTCTGTGACCTATTTCATCAGAAAATAATGTTTGTTTGGACAATTTTACATTGGTTACATTTAAGCAAAACTGTTTAAGTGTTCTACAACACGTTTTGAAAAATCTTAAATAAAGAGGAGATACAACCCTCTCCTCCCAAGAATTTCCATGGTTTATAAAATGCAACTAATAACTAGTTAAAATATCTCCTTTTAATATGAAAATAAACAATACAACATAAAACTCAGCTGCAAAAATACACAGTAAAAGCCATTAAAAAGTTAGCAAAATATATCCTATAAACAGCAGGAAGTGAAATATTAGAAATGAAAATCTCACATATATGTATATATATTTCACCTTTTTACATATTTTATCTCAATGCGCACACTTCTAGGATAAAATATGCATTTTGGTATATATTTTCTCAGACATGAAAAGTATTGCAAAACTTGGAAAAGTGCAGAATCCGAAGGATGATTACATTCCAGTCCGTGTTTTACGCACCAGGGAGTTGCAAATTAGCTGATTTGCTTAATAATGCAGACCGGACAAAATTCTACCCAAGCCACGTAGTAAAGGAATCCATTAAAGGCTCATCTTCATTTCTGCATATAGCACAAGCAGAGGAATAGAACCCAGCACTGTGCTCTTACCTGCCGGTAGACTGATAAAATGAGGCTACATTACCTGGCTAAATACGGGGAGGCAGTGAAATAAACTGTGGGTAGCATTCAATGACATATGATATCACTGAGCTCTATAAAAAGGCTTAGCAGGATTCCAAAGCGGATTAAGCATCTCTTTGTAGAATGACAACTTCCACACTTAGAGTGAGCAGAGTAAAAAATAAATAAATTCTGGGATATGGATATTCAATAGCTTCAGGGCATAAGACAGCTGCTCACTGCAGGTCTATAGAAAGAAACTTTATCCTTCAGGCTAGAGTGGGATCGCCCTACCCTGCTTCATTCCTTTGAGAAAGCTGGTACTGGCCATTATCAGATGTTGGGTGATAGATGGACTATTTCTTCAGCCTGGCAGTTCTTACGTTCTCAGATCTTGCTCTGTTGCCTAGGGGTGCAGACTCTGCTTCTACCAAGGGCCCATTAAAACGAAGGGAGATACTACAGGAGCATCACTCAGTGGACTCGCCAGTGAAGGTTTCCTTCTTCCCTGCTATTAGCTCTGTAGATCAGTGGTTCTCAAACTTTTTTCTCTGGTCCACACTTTTCAGAATAAAAATTTGCTTGCCGCACTGAATTTTTATTTATTTATTATTGATAAGAAATGCATTGGAAAACAAAAAGAAACAAGTCCTAGTAGTGTTTGGTTTTGAAAATGCACCTATCTATATTCTGCTATTGGGATGCAGGTGGCGCTGTGGGTTAAACCACAGAGCCTAGGACTTGCTGATCAGAAGATCGGCGGTTCGAATCCCCACGACGGGGTGAGCTCCCGTTGCTCGGTCCCTGCTCCTGCCAACCTAGCAGTTCGAAAGCACGTCAAAGTGCAAGTAGATAAATAGGTACCACTCCAGTGGGAAGGTAAACGGCGTTTCTGTGCACTGCTCTGGTTCGCCAGAAGCGGCTTAGTCATGCTGGCTACATGACCCGGAAGCTGTACGCCGGCTCCCTCGGCCAATAAAGCGAGATGAGCACCGCAACCCCAGAGTCAGTCATGACTGGACCTAATGGTTAGGGGTCCCTTTACCTTTACCTTTGTATTCTGCAAAAATAAAATAAAAATGATACTGTACTACACTGAAATGTTTAAAACTTTCTTGGGTTGGGTTTGAATCTTTACACCACATGTGTCACACCACTGTGGCGTGCCACACCCTTTGAGAGCCACTTCTGTAGAGGAAGACATACCGTATTTTTCTGTGTATAAGTAATTTATTATTATTATTATTATTATTATTATTATTATTATTATTATTATTATTTAAATGTTAAAAATTGGGGGTCGTCTTATACATGGATAGTACGGAGGGGGGACGGGCGATTGGTGGCAGCCGCGAGCAGGAGATTGTCAGCGGTGATTGGGTGGGTGATTGGCGGCTGCAACAAGGCCTGCTGAAGATTGGCTGTGGCAGCCACAATTGGGCGGGTGGTTGGTGACTGTGGCAAGGCCTGTTGGCAATTGGCTGCTGCTGTGGCAATTGGGCAGGCGATTGGTGGCTGCTGGTGGCGAGCGGGCAGAAAATTGGTGTCTTCAGCTAGGTGGGTGATTGGCAGCGGCGGTCAGTTGGGTGAGCGAATGTCAGCAACCCCCCCCCCCAAGAAGCTTAACAACTCAGGGCCATCTCCCCCCATTTCCTTTATTTGGGGTTCCTAAAAATAGGGGTGGTGCTGGAGGAGACTCTTGAGAGTCCCATGGACTGCAAGAAAATCAAACCTATCCATTCTGAAGGAAATCAGCCCTGAGTGCTCACTGGAAGGACAGATCCTGAAGCTGAGGCTCCAATACTTTGGCTACCTCATGAGAAGAGAAGATTCCCTGGAAAAGACCCTGATGTTGGGAAAGATGGAGGGCACAAGGAGAAGGGGACAACAGAGGACGAGATGGTTGGATAGTGTTCTCGAAGCTACCAGCATGAGTTTGACCAAACTGCAGGAGGCAGTGGAAGACAGGAGTGCCTGGCGTGTTCTGGTCCATGGGGTCACAAAAAGTCGGAAACGACTAAACGACTAAACAACAATAATAATTGTTTTTAACTAGTCTGTTTCTATTACTGTGCATTTCATAATGGTGCTTTTAAATGCTGTAAGTGGCCTGAGCTTGACCAAACTGCGGGAGGCAGTGGAAGACAGAAGTGCCTGGTCGTGCTCTGGTCCGTGGGATCACAAAGAATCGGACACGACTAAACGACTAAACAACAACAACAAAAATAGGGTCGTTTTATACATGGGAACATGTTATACACTGAAAAATACGGTATTTTTAGTGATACCACTGTATTTCAAAGCTTTGCGGCTGCCACTGAAAATGCCATGTTTCTCATTGAGGTCAAGGACCATAGGTAGCCCATATGCTTTGCATGCAGAAGGTCCCATGTTTAGTCCCCATCATCTCCAGCTAAAGGTTTGTAGGGCTCCTATCTAATGAAATTTGAAGCAGAGCCTTCTGTAAGTGCTAGGAGGACTCATGCGGTCATTTAAATTCATCACCATTTATTTGTATGCCACTTCTCCATAGTAATCCATGCTCAAAGCTAGTTACAAGATCAAAAATGTTCACAGTTCGCTAGCAGTCGCAAGATGTAACACAATCCTAATAAGCAACAACCTAACGAAAACATCTTGAGTTAGTAATATACAATAATTGTATTGCATGTTTATTAATATGAGATGTTTCCCACTAATCATACATAATATACCGATTATGCATATTATTCAAAATAAGGTCCAATGATAAAATACAAGAATATAATTAAAGTAGCAGAAAAAATAATAGCTCTTCAAAACTACACATTGACCCCAGCAACAACATCTAAACGATGCCCCCTGTCTCTGGATTTGTGAGTAAAGCCTCGCTACAAACTCCATCTTATTTCATATTTGAATGGTTTGTGTAAATGCAACCTGGGAATTCCATCTGACCTTTGGACAATTTTTATTTTTCTGCCATAGCCAGGGGCACCAGTTGAGCCATACTCTGATCTAATTCAGCTCTCCTACCAACAGATTTCGAGAAGCCTCCCTACCTGATACCTTTCTTTTGAAAGCAGTGTGCCTCTGCAACTCATCAGCGCAACCCTTTTGTGCCATTTATATTTGTCATAGTCACAGCGAGTCTTAACCAAGTCCCTCTGCATTGTAGATTCAGCATTTCTAAAAGCAGTGCCTTCTTGTCAATCAATTGACAGAAAATATTGCTTCTAGGAGTGCTGATTAAGCAACAGAAGGGACTCAGGAAAGCTGGGAAGCAATTTTGCAGCTAAGTGAGCACAATGTTTTGCTGCGTTCAGGGCATCATGGGTAGAAGTGTAAAAGAAACTCTGTGTGTCACTTCCACTTTTCACCTCACCCACATCTCACTAAATTGCTTAGAAATACATTGTTTTGCTGCAATACTGGCCATGCAAACATATTACTCGGCCTATTATTTGTTCAGTATGCACAGGGTTGTATCCAATATTAGTTATACTCAGAGTAGACCCATGGACATTAATAGACATGAATAACTTGTGGCCAGTCATTTAAGTGGATCTACTCTTGAGTAGAATTTAGTGGAATACAGTTCTTATTGCTCTGCCTTTTCTTACATCATAAAACTGTCGTCCAGAGCAGGAAAAAACTTACCGTAAATACGTTGCAGAGTTCCCAAAAATAGACCAGAGGCAGTTGTACTTCATCCAACAGAGCTTTACTGCTACTGAAGGCAAATGAGCATAATGGTCACAAATCCAATATATCCAGGATTGGCACCGTCCATAAGAAATCCAGTTGCAGCAGACTTAACTTAAAACTTAAGAACTAAACCTTAACACCATAGCATACAGAACAGAACACCGCATTAGAACAAAGAGATAGAAAGAAAAAGTGAAACCCAGGCTCCTTCTGGCCCTACTTTTATATTCAGCATGACCTTGACAGAAAGAAAGAAGAGAACCAGTTTAAACCAGCTGTACTAAGATTCTCTGAAGGAATAACCCAAACAATAACCCAAGCATCATGAATTTTCTGTCACGCAGAGAAGCTGATCTCTACACATCAGATCACATCACATCAGATCGATACTTTCTGTACTAAGAAATGCAAACTGACAAAAAACATGTGGATTTTTCTTGGTTTTACTGTTATGTTTTATAAAGCTCTTTGAGGTTGGTTGGTTGGTTTTTTACAATCAAACACCATATGAATTTTATGAAATAAATAATTAAGTAAACAATATGGCACAGGGTGGTATAGCAATGGTCTCCCATTTAGGTACCGACTACAAAAATCTCTGCTTATCCTTAGCAAATTGGCTGCATCATGTGCTTTCAGGCCATTGCTTCTGAGGAGACCGTCATTCTTGTTCTCATACACCAGTGAAGACTGGTGCCCATTGGGATTGGTAGGGTGGATGTTGGGGAGGCTAACAGTAGGTGGAGCCAGAGTCAATGGAACCAGGCAAAGAGCCTTCTCAGTAGTGGCGCCCGCCCTGTGGAATGCCCTCCCATCAGATGTCAAAGAAATAAACAACTATCTGACTTTTAGAAGACATCTGAAGGCAGCCCTGTTTAGGGAAGCTTTTAACATTTGATGAATCATTGTATTTTAACATTCTGCTGGAAGCCGCCCAGAGTGGCTGGGGAAACCCAGCCAGATGGGCGGGGTATAAATGATTTGTTGATGGTGGTGGTGGCCAGCAGAGCTAGAACTAATGATAGATGGAGCCAACTAATTCTGATGTTGTTCCCATCCTCTTCCCTGCTGACTTATATGAAGACAGTATTTAAAAAATAGACAATGTGAAGAAAGTGGACACAGAGAGGTTTATCTCCCTATCTCAGGGGTCATTAAAAGAAGCTGAAAGACGAGCAATTTGGTACAAATAATTTCTTTACACAGCACTAGAGGTAGGATAGCCTATCAATATTTTTCTATTGTTTTCTCAGGTTTCCAATCTTAAATTTGCACCTCCACATTTCCATAGCAGTTTGCAATTTTTGTTTTTGAAGAAGAAAAAGTCCTTATGAACATTCATCAACATTTTAATGCAACTTTCTCTTAATTTATACATGTTTGCGTGCAGTTTTCATAGACATATTTTTGCAAAGTGGTTTCCCCTAATGTACTGTACACACGACATACAAAACTGGATGAAATCGATCATCCTTCACCAATGTGATGCTCTCTAGATGTTTTCGACTGTGCTAGGCTGGAGATGATGGAAGTTGTGGACCAAATGTCTGCAAGATAGGTTCGGAAACACGTCACTGTCTTGGGAATGGAGCAATTCTGCTAGGAGGAAAGGGACTTTTGGTTAAAGAAAAGAGAGGGGTAACAGTTGACATGATAGAACAGGCATCCTCAACCTCAGCCCTCCAAATGTTTTGAGGCTACAATTCCCATCATCCCTGACCACTGGTCCTGCTAGCTAGGGATCATGGGAGTTGTAGGCCCAAAACATCTGGAGGGCAGAGGTTGAAGAAACCAGAACTCCCATAGGAAGCAATGATTGGATGGCTTTAAAAAATGATTAGACAAATGACCTCCTGTCAAATAGAAGGGGAAGAAATGGAGGCAGTGACAGATTTTACTTTCTTGGGCTCCATGATCACTGCAGATGGTGACAGCAGCCACAAAATTAAAAAAACGCCTGCTTCTTGGGAGAAAAGCAATGACAAACCTAGACAGCATCTTAAAAAGCGGAGACATCACCTTGCCAACAAAGGTCCGTATAGTAAAAGCTATGTTTTTCCCAGTAGTGATGTGTGGAAGTAAAAGCTGGACCATAAGAAGGCTGATCGCCAAAGAATTGATGCTTTTGAATTGTGGTGCTGGAGGAGACTCTTGAGAGTCCCATGGAGATCAAACCTATCCATTCTGAAGGAAATCAGCCCTGAGTGCTCACTGGAAGGACAGATCATGAAGCTGAGGCTCCAATACTCTGGCCACCTCATGAGGAGAGAAGACTCCCTGGAACAGACCCTGATGTTGGGAAAGATGGAGGGCACAAGGAGAAGGGGACGACAGAGGATGAGATGGTTGGATAGTGTTCTTGAAGCTACCAGTATGAGTTTGACCAAACTGCGGGAGGCAGTGGAAGACAGAAGTGCCTGGCATGCTCTGGTCCATGGGGTCATGAAGAGTTGGACATGACTAAACGACTAAACAACAACAGACAAATGAATGAATGGAGGAGGAGGCTACTGATGATGAGTTCTAGCCGTGATACATGGCCAGAGGGGAGAGTGCTCTTTGTGCTCCAGTCTTGCTTGCAGGTTGCCCACAGGCATCCCATTGGCCACTGATAGAACAGGATGCGTGTCTAGATGGGCTTTTGAGGATACCATGTTGGCAAAATCTGCAATTGACGTGTGGCTGGCCTGGTCCAGCAAGGCAGTTCTTATAAATAGATGAGATAAAATGAATCTCTGGGGAAAGCTTTCTGTAAAAAAAAAATCATGCAGAGAGATTAAATATTTCCTGTAGGGTTTGTGAAAATATCCTCCAAGCTCCTTATCCTCTCCAGTGCTTGAAAAGTATGAACTTGAGACTCCTACGTGTGAGCGGCCTGCAGGGCTCAAATCTTTAGTGTTAAACCCAGAGGATATATTGGCGAAGAAAGAGAATTTCTCTTGTTGAAATAAAGGGGGGGGGAGAGAACTTGTACTGAAATACAAAGAACTTTGTGATGCTAAAGCATTAAGCTTTCCTTTGAAAACTCAGCTGGCACAACCCCCATAATTTTAACTTCAATTGCAGCTAACGTTTCCATTAATATGTGTTTGTGAGGGCCTGAGGTCTGTATACTACTTGAAGATTATTTTTGGTCTGCCTAATATAGAAAAAGGGACGCGGGTGGCGCTGTGGTCTAAACCACTGAGCATCTTGGGCTTGCCAATCAGAAGGTTGGTGGTTCGAATCCCCGTGATGGGGTGAGCTCCCATTGCTCTGTCCCAGCTCCTGTCAACCTAGCAGTTTGAAAGCATGCCAGTGCAAGTAGATAAATAGGTACCGCTTCGGCGGAAAGATAACCGGCGTTTTCATGCGCTGCTCTGGTTTTGGTGTTCTGTTGAGCCAGAAGCAGCTTAGTCATGCTGGCCGCATGACCTGGAAAAACTGTCTGCAGACAAACGCCGGCTCCCTTGGCCTGTAAAGTGAGATGAGTTGTCTGCAATTGGACTTAACTGTCAGGGGTCCTTTACCTTTACCTTTTAATATAGAAAAGGTGTGTTCACTGTTGCAATCACTCTGTCATGCTTCCTTCAAAGGTATGTCATTCTCTTTCCTCTCTGGTCCAGTTTTATCTACCTCTACCCAGCATTCCATATCCACTGAGTAGGGCTGGGCTTTATCTGGTTTTCAACATCGTGATTTATCACCAGCTAAACATTGTGATAAACTGCTATATAACGATGTCTGAAATAAGGATGGAGCTAACTAGAGTCATTGGCTGGCTTAATGGTTTCGCCCGCATTGTGCTTTTTGCATAGCATGCGCGCGCACACATAAACAAAGACATCTTGAGTCGTAATATTTTGCCAGGTCAAAAAATTATGAAACCGCTATCACAATATGGAGTTCAAACCAGTTTGGGACGATATCTTGATATATCGCCCAGCCCTAGTGATGTTAAATTCTCAAGTATAATCTTTTGGAGAATATTCTTGAGAATATTCTTGATTAATGAGAATATTAAAGAATTTTCATTTAAAATAGCAGAATATTCATTTTAATGCATTGAAAATGATATAATTAGTTAATATACATGTTTATTCATGGGTAAACTTGTTCAGATGGCAGCCAAAAACTGTACAGATACTTTTATTCAATGGGGCAATGCAGTGAATTCATATACTTTGAAGCATTAAAGCTACTTTCTGGAAGAAAAAAAATAACACTGTATGGCCAAGGGTATAGAATTGCTAAGAATAAGGTCACACCAAAATTGGAAAAAGAGGCTATTACATATAGTTGAAATACATACGAATTCAAATGTTCATCATATTAAATGAATAACATTTTTAAAACTAAAAATAAAATAAAATGTTTTCTGTAGCTCACATTTCAGAACTGCCAATGGCGAATGACACAATGCCCAGTAACGTATCTGGATCAGAAAAAAATAAATCATTATTCATTACTTACACTGGCAATATCACAGCTTGACTTTTTATTTACTAGATTTTTAAAATGTGGGTTGTAAAACTGGTTCTTACATTAGAATTTACAGTTTGTGGAGAATATTCTCCGGAGAATTTTCTGGCAGACAATATTTTCGAGAATATTCTCATTCTCGAGAATATTCCCCAGACAATATTCTCACCTCATATCACTACCCAGCCCTACCACTGAGCATCCTCATTGGGTTATGCGGGTTACTATTTTGCCTCCTTCAAGGTTCCCCTGGGGCTCCCTTTGGCATTGCACCATTTCTCCAAATGAACCTGCCTCCACAGAAATAGAGGGAAACGCTGCGTCTTGCTTGCCACCTACCCCAAACAACAAACTAAAAAGCTCAAATCCAAACACTTAAAACACACACACACACACATCATTTATAAATCCTCTATTTTAAAAGACCATTTAGAAATGCCTTTTCCCATTCTCTCCCCCCGCCCCTGGCTCACATTTATGTTGGCTATTGAAAGCGAGTGCAATTCCGGGGTGAAAGGGATGTTCCCTGAAGACGATGACTTTGTGCGGGAGGCATTTAAGCTCTTCAGATGGCTGTGATATTAAATGGCAGCTGAATCTCTAGCTGTGCTGCGGCAGGAAGTGGAGGAGACGATTTATTTTCTTTTAAGTGTATTACTACAAATCCGACCCTAATATGATTCACAAATGTTCCGCAAAAGCTTTTATTCTTCCAACGGTGCTGTCCTATAATCCTATATTGTTGATGAGCTTGGACAATGACAAATGGTGCCTGATCCAACATTTCCTTTCCCCCTCGCCCGCCCGCCTTGCTTTTACTTCCCATTTGTATTTTCCTTTTATCTGCTAGTGCAAATGGAACAGTTAAAAGCTTAAGCTAGGTTCAGCTATGTAGAAAGCTCAGCTCTAAGATTTCTGAGATCCCATCTGTAATATTGAGGTGATAATTGTATGGAGACTCATCATGGAGTATAATTACTGCTTCATTGGTGGGGATAGATGTTGGGGGCCCTTAATTAAATCCACAAGCCTAACTCCTATTGATTTTTAGCCAGATCCTAAGAACATAGGATTAAAAGACGCCTGCTTCTTGGGAGAAGGGCAATGACAGGCCTAGACAGCATCTTGAGAAGTAGAGACATCACCTTGCCAACAAAGGTTCGTATAGTTAAAGCTATGGTTTCCCCAGTAGTGATGTATGGAAGTGAGAGCTGGACCGTAAAGAAGGCTGATCACCAAAGAACTGATGCTTTTGAATTATGGTGCTGGAGGAGACTCTTGAGAGTCCCATGGACTGCAAGAAGATCAAACCTCTCCATACTGAAGGAAATCAACCCTGAGTGCTCACTGGAAGGACAGATTGTGAAGCTGAGGCTCCAGTACTTTGGCCACCTCATGAGAAGAGAAGACTCCCTGGAGAAGACCCTGATGTTGGGAAAGATGGAGGGCACAAGGAGAATGGGGCGACAGAGGACGAGATGGTTGGATAGTGTTTTCGAGGTTACCAGCATGAGTTTGACCAAACTGCGGGAGGCAGTGGAGGACAGAGGTGCCTGGCGTTCTCTGGTCCATGGGGTCACGAAGAGTCGGACACGACTAAACGACTAAACAACAACGAAAGAACATAGGAAGGATGTAAGAACATAAGAAGGGCCTGCTGGATCAGGCCAGTGGCCCATCTAGTCCAGCATCCTATTGCACCAGAAGTGGTTTAGTCCTGCTGACCCGGAAAGCAGTCTGTGGAGAAACACCGGCTTCCTTGGCCTGAAAGCGAGATGAGTGCTGCAACCCCATAGTCGCCTTTGGCTGGACTTAACCGTCCAGGGTTCTTTCACCTTTACCATAATGTTTCCCAGTGCCTAACAAATCCAAATCCACTGAGAGCACAAAGCTGCACCTGACTGGCTGTCCCTGCATGTGGAACCAGTAGCATATCAGAGAAAGCTACCTTAGAGATCCCGGTTTTCAGCATCCTATCTGGCAGCCTAAATTTGACTTCCAGGTCCTTTGGACTACATTTTCCCATGTCATTGGTACCAACATGCACCACAACCACTGATTCCTCTCACTGTCTACCAGGGTATCTAGGCGATGAGCAACATCTGCAGTCCTTGCACCAGACAGGCAATTCAGCTTGTTGTCTGTGTGCCCTTTGCAAACCCAACTATCTATGTTCCTAATGATCAAATCACCACTACCATGATTGCTCTACCCACCAGAGAAGTATCCTCACTCTGGGAAGTGGCAGGGACTCTGCTGTACCTTCTGTAGCCGCTTCCATGCTCTCCGAGGCCTGCAGCTGCTGCCCTGCCTCCTACTAGGTTAATTGAACTGGGACATGCTGGAATTTTTTATTTCATTGGTGTTAAATTACTCTGAGCATTAGACATCCAAATTGGTGCAGCTGTTCATCTGAACTCATGTAAAAAACCCCAGTATGTAATCTGCTACGTACACCTGAGCGGAACTGTTTCATAATATGTCATTAGAGCAAATAGAATTGTTTTGAATGTGCTTACAGCTGATTTTTTGGGACTGTACTATACAGTACTGAGACGCTGGGAGATCTAAGTTAGGGAGTCCCAACATCTCCTTCAAAGCTTTCATGCCTCAGAATTACTGCTCAAAATTGCCCCCTCCCCTGCAAAACAAGATGGCCTCATTCTGAGGAAAGTGGTACATATATTGTACCATTTCACCCTCTCTGTCTCCAATGAGACTATGAGCTATTTGAGGGATATGGTGGCAAGGTGGGATTTGAATTTGGGAAGACTGCCAGGCAAAATGATGGCTCTAGTCACTGAAGTTGGGAACCTTTTCAACAAGTAGCTAACGTGGTGTAAGCAACGTGTACATTCCAGATATGTTATTACACTCATTAACAAACTGTCCTAGTTTTTCACTCGGCAAAATGCCGTGGCTTTACATTGGGCAAGGTTCCATGTAGTTCTATAGCAGAGAGTGAGTGTTTTAGTTGGCAGGCAAAGAACCACTCATCTGTGAAGACCGACTGACTTTGGTTAATTATTAAAATGGCTGTTCTTCTTCCTGCCCCCACTTTTTTTGGACATATTCCCAGGGTCCTTTTATGTATAGGTCAGGCTCTTTAATATTGAAGCACTTTATCCCCCTCCGCCTGAATTGTTGGTGCTTTTTATCCATTATTCTGAAGCATAGGTGAATCTGTAAAATGAATGGGTCAGAGGGGGAAGTATTGAGTCCATGAACTCTTGCTTTCACTTCTCTCCCTCTGTCTGTCTCTTTCTCTCTTTCTCTGTTAGTGCATGTGTGGTCCAGCTGCCTCTCGCGGTCTGTAGCCTTTTTGTTTATTCAGTTCAGCCACTTGTTACCTCTCTGGGCCTCTGAGACATAGGCCCCATCTGCACTATATATTGAAAGCAGTGGTATGCCACTTTAAACAGTCATGCCTTCCACCAAAGAATCATGGGAAGGGTAGCTCATTATGGGTGTGGAGAATTTGGAGACCCCCAATTCGCCTCCGTGAGCTACAGTTCCTAGGGTTCCCTGATAAGAGAAATTGATTGTTAAATAACTCAGGGGATGGCAGCTCTGTGAGGAAAATAGGGGTCTCCTAACAGCTCTCCTCACCTTTAACAAACTGCACATCCCAAACTTTGAGGGAGCTCTTGACTGTTTAAAGTGGGCATGCTTCTGCTTTGAATTTGTAGCACATATGGAGCCTTAGAAACAGAAGTGGGAAGGTGGTAACGTTTTGTTGAACTGAGAGTGTATAAGCTCATTTGGAAGATCTTAAGTGGCTCATCTGAGATCTTAAAAGGGATGGTGGTTGGAACTTCCAACCAGGAGGCCAAATGTGGCCTTCCAGACCTAAGTATCTAGCCCTCAGGTCACTCCCCTGGCCACAAAACACACCCCTTCACCAGGTGATGTATTAACATTAGTCCTGCTTTGTCTGGCTGGAATGTGTCCTTGAACTCTGATGATGCCTCTTGCTTACCTAGATGGAGAACACAGAGAGGGTTATGCATCCTTGCTTTAGAGTTCCCCTCCTCTAGCAGGGCTGGCCCTATCATTAGGCAAAGCGACTCAGTTGCCTCAGGCAACAGTTGGTGGCAACAGCAGCATTCCCGCTCCATGTCTCCTGAGCACCCCCACCCACGGGATAAAATTAGATAAGCTTTGGTTGTAAGTCACTTTGGGTTGCCCTGGGCAAGATAAAGCAAGCAAGCAAGCAAGAATGTTAATGGGTAGATCTAGCAAAAAAGTGGAGGGCGCAAAGGGCACATAAATGCATAGTATATAGACATATACATATATATGTGTGTGTGTGTTTATATATCTATATATATCCCTATTCAGTTCTTTGGGTTTGCCTCCTCCACCCCAGATCTGTAGCCTTATGGGAAGAGGGGCTAGCATAATATTATGGATCTTAGATAAAGTGCTCCTTTAAACATAGCAACCTCCTTTATATTGAGTCAGACCATTGAACCACCAGTATTATGTACTCTGACTGGCAGTGGCTTTGCAGGGTTTCAGGCAAGGGACATTCCCAGAACTACCTGGAGATGCCAGGGATTTAACCGGAGACCTTCTGCATGCAAGGGAAGTACTCCTGGACTGGGCTACTGTCCTTCCCATAGACAGAAGCCCATTCTCCCTGTGTTCAAGTCTACTGTGCAACCTTAACTGCAGAGAGGTGCCATTTGCTCTTCTGCTTCAGGCAGTACAGTATCTCCTGCCAGACTTGCTCCAAAGACATATTCTTTAGAGAGAGTCTTATAAGCTCCTCAGCATTACTCTTGCTTGAGCTGGGAAGGATACAAATGTCACTTCTGAAATGTCACCGTTGCCTCGAGAACTTCTGAGACCACCACAGTTGCAATCCTGTTGGTGCATGCTTCCCACGCTTGGTGCAAAGGTTCATTTACTATGTATATGTTTAAACTGTCCTTCAACAAACACAGGGCTGGTGACAACTCAGTTTCATGTATGTGTTTCTGCGTAAGGCAGTTGAATTGCATTTGGTGGATTTCTGTTCTCGGATGTGCTAATCTCAGCCTGCTAAACTGATCATTGTTTAGTGCTGAATTGTGTACACACCGTGTATTTAAAACTCATTCCCCACTCCCAAGAATCTTGGGAACTGTAGTTCACCTCACACAGCTACAATTCCCAGCACCCTTCCAAGAACAGACTACAGTTCCCATGATTTGGGGGGGTACTTTAAATGTACAGCGGTACCTTGATTTTCAAGCGTCTCAGAAGCTGAACATTTTGGTTTTCGAAAACCTGGAAGTAAATGCTTCCATTTTTGAATGCGCCTCGGAAGTTGAATGGCTTCCACTGTGTCCCTCACCCCCATTTTTCCATTGAAATTGCTCTTTCAATGGACCGCCCTTTGCACCTTGGTTTTTGAAGGTTCCGGAGGTACCACTGGATTGGTTCTATGCAGCCAAGGGAGCAAATGTTTTGCTACATTATTAGAGCTGCATGGCACACACACAGTATCTTTAGCTGCTGCTACCTAGTGGGGACACCACTTTGGCCACCTCATGAGAAGAGAAGACTCCCTGGAAAAGACCCTGATGTTGGGAAAGATGGAGGGCACAAGGAGAAGGGGATGACAGAGGATGAGATGGTTGGACAGTGTTCTCGAAGCTACCAGCATGAGTTTGACCAAACTACGAGAGGCAGTGGAAGACAGGAGTGCCTGGCGTGCTCTGGTCCATGGGGTCACAAAGAGTCGGACACAACTAAACGACTAAACAACAACAGTGGGGACACCTGTGGGTTCTCTTCTGGTGTAAGCACGTGACTGCAATGTGCTTTGATGTGCTGTAGAACTGCACTGTGTTTCTCAACTATATTGCACTTGTTTCTGGAAGCACAGAGTAGCGTGAGCCATGCATCTGGATATGTAATGGTGGAACAGTGGCTTCACACAAGCAAAAAGAGGACAGTAAATTCCTAAGTTGGAGCCAAAAGATTTAGCAATATATGCCACTAAAAGCGATGGTGGTTGCTGCCCTAAGACATTGAACATCTCCTCTGGAAATAAAAAGGAGGGGAAAGGACGGGGGGAGATCTCTGTGTGGTGTAAATTTCATCATTTTAAAATACATAGGAAAATGGATAGTCACCGCAAATAGCAAATTCCAAGTCCCTCTAGGGGCTCTGCCTACAATGAGAATGTTTTGAGTTGTTTATGTTCAAAAGCAGAGTCCCGAGAGTGATATACTGCTATCAACTCGCTCTGTGCTGTGGCCTTTTATTGTTGTTTATAATGGGCTGAAGATATTTTTTCCCCACTTACATTTTAACTGTAGCTTTGAAGAGCTGTAAGAGAAGAATTGAGCCTGAAAACCAGGGTTGGAAGATTAGGGGTTTTAGGTGGCCTGTTTTTCCTAGAAAACTATTGGTAATATATATTATTAGAAATTTGCATTTCCCACCTGAGTGCTACTGAAAAGCCGTATGAATCTATTAGGTGCCGAATTGCACATCCTACTTTTCAAATTGACGCAGCGTTTGCTCGCTAAAAAAAGAGGCTAAATCCTGTTATCCCAAGGCATTAAGGAAATATGTCTCTAATTGTATTATTAAAAGGTGTGTTATTGCTACAATAAATCATAATGGCCTGCTTTTACACACTGTATCCTGTATCCTACAGAGTTGGGTGTGTGTGTTTCTAGTATGGTATTGAGAGGAATGATGACTGGCAATGAAGTGTGAATGGCAAAGAGGAAAGAGCAAAATGCTTCTTAAGTGGCCTGATATGTAACAGCATGTTAACAAAATAGTAATTTTGGAGAGCACAACTGGAAATGGAAAAGAGTGGGTGAAGGAGATATCGGATGAGTTAATAAGGAGCTGGTGGGTGACAATTAAACCCAAGATATCGGATGAGTTAATAAGGACCTGGTGGGTGACAATTAAACCCAAAGGATTTAATTTTGGCAGTTAGTTTGAATCCGAATTGGTGTGTGTTAATGTAGGTGTATAATACAGATAGATTAGATGATAGATAGATAGATGATAGATAGATAGATAGATAGATAGATAGATAGATAGATAGATAGATAGATGATAGATAGATAGATAGATGATAGATAGATAGATGATAGTTAGATAGATAGATAGATGATAGATAGATAGATAGATAGATAGATAGATAGATAGATAGATATAGATAGGATAGATAGATAGATAGATAGATAGATGATAGATAGATAGATAGATAGATAGATAGATAGATAGATAGATAGATAGATAGATAGATAGATGATAGAGATAGATAGATAGATGATAGATAGATAGATAGATAGATAGATAGATAGATAGATAGATAGATAGAGATAGATAGATAGATAGATAGATAGATAGATAGATGATAGATAGATAGATAGATAGATGATAGATAGATAGATAGATAGATAGATAGATAGATGATAGAGATAGATAGATAGATAGATAGATAGATAGATAGATAGATAGATGATGATAGATAGATAGATAGATGATAGATGGATAGATGATAGATAGATAGATAGATAGATGATAGATAGATAGATGATAGATAGATGATAGATGATAGATAGATAGATAGATAGATAGATAGATAGATAGATAGATAGATGATAGATAGATAGATAGATGATAGATGATAGATAGATAGATAGATAGATAGATGAATAGATAGATAGATAGATAGATAGATAGATAGATAGATAGATAGATGATAGATAGATTAGATAGATAGATAGATAGATAGATAGATAGATAGATAGATAGATAGATAGATGATAGACAGACAGACAGATGACAGACAGATAGATAGATAGATGATAGATAGATAGATGATAGATAGATAGATAGATTAGATAGATAGATAGATAGATAGATGGCAGGCAGGTAGGCAGGCAGACAGATAGATAGATGACAGACAGATAGATAGATGATAGATGATAGATAGATAGAAACAATGTCAGCTCACATTAGCAATAATCCATTGATCCTAAATTGAATATATATTAAGTAGTCCATATCTTCCAATAGATATTGAGATTGTTGATTATGAGCTATATGTTCAAATGTAGAGAAGGACAGGAAGATGTTCAGACCACTGAGCAATGGATGGTAGGTTTTTATCCTTCCATCCTTGGAGTAGACATCCCTTTGCAACCATAAGGGCTTGTAGGATCCACTTTTATTACCCATCTGTTAGTCCCCACATCACAGGGATGGGTTGGATCCTAAATGAGATATCATTCTGGTGAGTAAGAACAGTTGACAAGTAAGATGTTTTAATTTTAAAAAACAGAATAGATTGGTGAGAAAAGGGTTGTGCGGGGAAACACTAGGTTATTGTGTGTGTGGCAACATCTGTTTTATAAGAATTCACCGGGAAAAAATGAAAGGCAAAAAAGTGGAGATGAGAGTTGTAAAGATCATGATGGGTTACAGTACATTTCAGCTTAAAATGATATACAGGTATGCCTGGAGTCCATTGAGATATTAAGTCTGTATTGAGTTGGTCAGGTGGAAAATGTGGCGTCTTCCTTGGCTGTGCTCTTAAAAACCATTCATCTGGAAATGCAGAGAACAAGCAGGAAAAACACCAACATGGGATGTGATGTTCGTTTGTTTTGATAACATATTTCCAGGACATCCTCTGCCAGTGTAGTTGCAAGGAAGCAGAGGATTTGATGGAAACACAGAAGGGGCAAGGGCAAATTTGTGTGCCATGTTGGGGTTGCCGGGAGGTCTCAGGGGCGTCATGTTCCCATAAGCTATGTGGCACGTAAGATGGCAACTAAAGAGCCTCATGTCACTGATACACCAAGTATGTGCAAGAGCTCACAGATGTTACGGTGACATAGAGACTGTCACAGATGTAAAGCAGCCCAGTCTAGCTACCAGTGGTTGATCAGGTTAAAATACCCAGACCTGGAGATAATGAATTGAAATGGTTCTTAATTCTTATATCAAAGACAAGGTGAGCATTATGGCAGAAGAAGAAGAAGAGTTTGGATTTGATATCCCGCCTTTCACTCCCTTTAAGGAGTCTCAAAGCGGCTAACATTCTCCTTTCTCTTCCTCCCCCACAATAAACACTCTGTGAGATGAGTGGGGCTGAGAGACTTCAAAGAAGTGCGACTGGCCCAAGGTCACCCAGCAGCTGCATGTGGAGGAGCAGAGACGCAAACCCGGTTCCCCAGATTACGAGTCCACCGCTCTTAACCACTACACCCACACTGGCTCTCGTTACACATTATGGCCCCAAAAGTTCTTCAACTTAAATGTTTCTGCAAGACAGAGAAAAACTTTCACCCTCTATCTTGCCTATGTGCTGACTGCAGGGAGATCTCTCTTCTTCCCTCCCTTCTTCAGTGCATGGCATGCTGTGGTCCAAGCACCAAGAGTGTGGATTTAGAATATAGATTTGGAAACTAATCCCTATGGTCCTGGTGTCTGGCATGCATCTGTAGCTGTGTGCCAGGTGCTAGAGAAGCAGGGAGAGGGGTCATTTTCCGTTCCACTGAAGCAGAAAGCAAGATGAATTGGAAGAAAGCTTGGAGGGAGGGCAGTGGGTGGCTAGGGGAGGTCGAGGCTCACCAGTGTGGTTGTGGGAAGGACCACGCACCCTGTCACATTCCACATGACAACACCAAGGACGTGGCAGGATGTGGAAAACTGGCTTTGGAATCACCAGACCTATTCTTTTGTGGTATGGGAAATAGTTAACTTTTTCTAAGAATCGTGGACTGATAGAAATGTAGAGTTGGAAAGGACCACTAGGGTCATTTAATCCAACCCCCCTGCAATGCAAGAATCTTTTACCCAACACGGAGCTCGAACCCACAACCTTGAGATTAAGAGTCTCATGCTCCACAGACTGAGGAGTTTGCTCCAGCATTACTCCAGTCTTTGTCATGGTTGAAAGACAGGAAATGGCTTGTGGGCTGGTCAACTTCCTCTTTTCTTGGAAATGAATGATATCCATTTTCTGAGTTATTCCAGGTTAGCTTTATGCTGACATTTCACTAACCACAGGTTACGGACATTAGCCATCCCATTTTTGCAGTTGAAATCCTATTTGAGGTTAGATCTGCAGCTTGGAATGGAAGAAGAAATCTATGCAAAAGAGGAAGAAGGGGAAATAATCTCATATCTAAGTGCATTTGCCTGCTAACTTGTGTAAACATCCATGCACCTGTTTCAGTAGGCTCCATTCTATGCATGCTTACACTACAATCTTATATATCTATAGGGAGCTCATTCTCCTAAGTGTTGATCTTCCTGTAGCAAAACACAGAACAGAAAATGCACAAGGCAGAGGTATCAGCAGGCTTGTGGGAACCCCAAGGTTTACATAGGTACCAAAAGAAAAGCAGGGGGGATGCCCAAATTGGGTGTGAGTGGCAAAACAACTCGGTGAGGACTGAGCATGTTCAGTGGGTATGGAATGTCATTTGACAATTGGGTGGGGGAGACAGAAAATGGGGGAGAATGGAGTGCAGTATTCTGCAAAAGGGCATCACTGTCGTCCCAGACTCCTGAAGAGGAACAATCAACATTGCAGCTTTTTGTTGTAGGTCATACTTGTAAATCTATTAGCCTTCAAGGTGCCACAAGACTCCTTTTTGTTTTTCTTATCACAGCTGCCATCAATAGCGAGGGAGTTAAGCATCCCTAGAAATTGTTTGGAATCTGGACCAAGACTCCCACAACAGAAAAGTATGACCCAAAAACTGATGATTAGCTGAGTGTAAGTGAGCTTCATCTGTGGGTTGAGCATTCCTCCAATATTTCTTTTACGCAGACACTTGCTTTTCCCATCAAAGAAATGAAAAAGATTTTAAAGGGATTTCTCCTACAGACTGAGAATAAAGAAAGGGACAGATTGTTAATTCAATTATTTAAAAAATGTAAGTATTTTAGATATCCTCCCGGTAGCCGTAGAATGTGTACCCACGTAAATAGGGTTGTTCACATTATCATAAATAATTGTGAGCATTCACAATAAAATCATTGTGTAATTGCTATGGCAGAAATGTAAAAGGAAAGGAAAGGAAAGAAGAAGCATTTGTCAGATATCCAAGACAACTGTAGCTAAACATATCATGGGGAAATGTATCTGTGGTTGAAGAGCCACAACAAAAAGTGAACAGGGAGGTATAAACAGTGCTGGATTTACCTGTAAGCTAAACAGCCTATAGCTTAGGTCCCCACTCTCTTGGGCTCCCACAAAAAAATTAAAGGAAAAAAACCTGGATGTACATTTCCAAAATATAAGCTAAAAATAAAATAAAATAAAGCCTACATACAGCAACAGTATTTTGTGTTGTGTTGTTGTGTTGTGTTGTGTAGGCTCCTATGATGTAAGTAATGGGCCCCGCCTGCTAGCCTGCTCCCTAAAATATCACTGTTTTGCTCATTTCTCTATATAGGGTATCTACATTCTGCATGTTCAAATGGCTTTAGATACCCATTAGGTTGATAAATTACCATACAGCATATATTCAACACAAAAAACCGTGACAATTTGTTATTGACAAGGGACAGGTGGACACATAAAAATACCCATTACCTTCAGTAGCTTAGCACCTCATCAAACCTAAATCCGACCCTGGGTATAATGTAAGTCCCTGCTCATTTTCACAACAACTTCAGAAATTGATTCAAATAAGTAGACCTTGCAACAATTTTTACTGCTCCTATTCAGGATTCCCACCAACCAGTCTTGGCTTCTATCAGGATACTCCATTACACCCTCCCTCCATACCTCTCAGTTTTCCATTTTCCCTACCCCTCCAACACTCAGCCAACTTTACCGGACCACTCTCATTGAACTGTTGCTGGCTTCCCCCTTCCCCCTTAGGATACTTCCCTCCTAAAGATTTTGTGAGCTTCTACAAACCTTTGGCGTCACCCCCACATCTGCTGTATAGGTCCCCTTGGTGCATCAATGGGGCCATTTTGGCTAAATAGGAACTGTCAGTCAAATAATGAGTCTGGGAGAAGGGATGTAGGCTCAGGGATAGAGCACCAGCTTTGCACGCAGAAAGTCTCAGGTGTAATCCCTGGAATCTCCCCCAATTTGTGCATTTTTGTCAAGACTGCTTGGTTTGAGAACTTCATCACAATGTTTGGATCAGTGCAGGTGTTGCAGGATGGCTACGTTTCGGATCTCAGATTGTTTCAGAAAGTGTGGATTTGATAAACATGGCTTTAAATGCAAATTGAATAATTTTTCTCCCCATCCCTACTTGTGATACATGTTGTTGTTGTTTAGTTGTTCAGTCGTGTCCGACTCTTTGTGACCCCATGGACCAGAGCACACCAGGCACTCCTGTCTTCCACTGCCTCCTGCAGTTTGGTCAAACTCATGTTAGTAGCTTCGAGAACACTGTCCCACCATCTCGTCCTCATGAGGTGGCCAGAGTATTGGAGCCTCAGCTTCCCAATCTGTCCTTCCAGTGAGCACTCCGGGCTGATTTCCTTCAGAATGGATAGGTTTGATCTTCCTGGAGTCCATGGGACTCTCAAGAGTCTCCTCCAGCACCATAATTCAAAAGCATCAATTCTTTGGTGGTCAGCCTTCTTTATGATCCAACTCTCACTTCCATACATCACTACTATGATGGATATTCATGGTCTATTAGTCACTACTAGTCTCAGGAAAAGACCATGGCAATAAGGTGCTCTGTGTGAGACCATAATTTGACAACCGAGCTCTTGTGCCACCTTCCCAAAGTCAGGTAGAGATGTTTGGCATGGGAAAGGAGGCATGAGGGCTCTGGCAGGGTCCTAGAGCCCTTCCCATCTTCTTCCCAAAGCCAGGCATGTGCTAACAAGGCTTTGGGAAGCAGGCATGAAGGCACCCCTTCAGCTCAGCGTCCCATGCAGGGGAACCGGTTGTGCTGCCCTAAGTCTGCCTTTGCTGGTCTCATGCTAAATGGAAGCTTCAGTTTCTCTGACTATGAGATGGTAGCAGCTGCTAGGTTGGGGAGCCGCTATGCACCTGACCTCTCACCAGCAGAATTGGTGCTGTTTACTAGGATGGAGATGGGAGAGGTGGCAGGCGTGCCGGTGCTGTGTGGGTGCACCAGCAGAGCCAAATGCAGCATGCAAAACACAGCACTGCCCCTCTCCACCAGCTAATGCCATCACATGGGAGGGACAAATGTCAGGCTGTGGCTGTCTCCACCATGCCACATTTGTGAGCTTTCCAAGAGCATCAAGGTCTGGTTGGTTACTATATCCTTGATGATGATCAACCTACTATCACTGTTTGTTACCTAAAGGCGTAACATTCCCCTGCTTTTTTCTGAGTCAGTTTAACAGGCCCCTGTTTCTGAATGGCGAATGGGCTAAATTGGAGGGGGTTGGGAGTTCAGCTTAGGTCCTCTTAGATCCTGCTCCCTCTGAGAACTGAGCGAGAGCAAGCAAATTGGATTCCGGTGTAAAATGAATTTTAAGTCCCATGAAACCAAAGCGGAGCAACTCATGTGTGACATTGTGCGAGTTCATCTTGAGACAAAGGCATTCAAATTTGCTCCTCTTAATTTGGGCTATTTGCATAGTGAGAAAAGGTTAAGCTGACTATTATGAATCGGAGAACTCGAGACCATGTTATTGCAGAGGCCTGCTGGACCGCCCTACAGAATGTAGGTTAAAGGAGCCAATTCATAAACTATCAATTGGCCTGTTTCCATGGGATTCTTGAAGTATTTCTTCCTGATAGAACTCTTCTTTGTTTACGGTTTCTAAGACGGCTTTAGCCTTCCTAGAGCTCTTCCACTCCCTCTTTGTGATCTCGTTTTAAAACAAGCTTCTTTGTAGGAAACTTCCTTTCGGTGGGGGGGGGAACCCTCCAAACGTTGAAATGTTTGCATCTCCCTACATACGATACCGTGTCTTTGAGCCTTAATAAAAGCTTGCTTGTTTAGCGACGGCTGAGAAATCTGATCTTCGTCAGTTCTGATATGAACTGACTTGATCCGCGCTCCTTGGATGAATGCATGGATCAGAACAGAATTGTGTATTGGCTTTTGAACTTCCCAAATGTTCTGACACAGTTCTTGGCTCAAAAAGGTGTAAAAAATATGTACAGAAACATGTATGTGTTGAGAGAAAATATTTTTTACAAATAGCATTTAAATGTGAAGGTTTCTGTGGATTCACAGATAAATGCAGAAATGGGATGAAACAAGGCCTGTTCATTGGGATGTGTGAATCTGTCAGTTTCTGGTTTTCTCACCTGCTCAGTTTTTACCAGTCTTCAGTTCTCTTCATCTCTTAACCAGTTTGCTGCTGCTGCTGCTACTGTTGTTGCTCTCAGGAAAATTCGCCAGCATTTTTGTGTAGATTTCATTTCCTAATATGCATGCTTTTGCGTGTCGAGGTCCCCAAGCAACCTCCCCAATAATTCACACATCACACATCAATTTTGGTTTGGGTTTTTGGCACGATTTTGGCCACCACTTTATTTAAATACACACAAGTGAGTGGTTGCTTAGGCATTGGTTCTGACTATCTGTCCTTGCCCAGGGACAGAACTGACTTCCGGATTCCAGCGGAAGCCAGTGAGGGAAACAATTTTGGGGAGAAAATGAAGCTGGGCCTCAGTCCCTCACTTCTCACCCTCATGCTCCTGGTGGCTTGCACGGCCCAAGTCCGATGCCAGGGACAAGGACGAAAAGAAAGTCAAGCCCCTGGATTCCTTTAACGGAATTCCCTTTCCGCACCACCATTGGAGGGGTAGGCACTTACCCCTCCACCAACCAATTTGAACCAATGCCTAACCGCCAACCTTACAAGTTGTGACGATTTGCTATGCCGTAGGCAAAAACCAAATGGCACCAGCCAATCAGCCAAATGGACAAAATTCCCTGCCTCAAAGCAGACGACCCCATGACAGGCATAGCCAGGTCAAGCGAACAACCCCCCAATACAGGGAGGGTGGACGGGTGATCCGGTGCAAGCAGCCAACAGGACGCCCAAAGTTGGGCATCCAATATTTAAAACCTCTGACCCCTCCTTCAAAATTCGCAACAAGCAATTCTCCCCAGCGACCCAATTAACCAATTCACTGCCTGGGTCACTCCGCAAATCAGCCCAGCAACACTGGGGTGGCTTGTATCCTCCACCGCAACACGTGCTCTCTGCTAGGGAGAACACGTTTTATATGACATTTTTCTCACGTACACGTTTTTGCAAGCATGTTTCCCTGACTAATGCATTGCATGCGTTTTTCAGAATACTTTCAGAATACGGTGTGCTTTCAGGATACAGTTTAAACCGAGGCTGTGAGAAGGATTGTATTCTCCCGTACAAACCTGCCCAGGCTCTGAGATTTTTGGAGGAGGCCTTTCTCTCAGCCCCACCACCCACATAGGTATCCTTGATTAGGACACAGGAGAGGGCCTTCTCGGTGGCTGCTCCCAGACTTTGGAACTCCCTAGAGAAGCTAGACTGGCTCCCTCCTTGTTTTCCTTCTACCAGAAGGTGAAGACTGTTTTAGGCTTTGGGGAGTGGCTGTTTTTAAAGTAAATGGCTTATAAAAGTGCTGTGTTGTTTTTTATTATCTGCATTTTAATAGTTTCGTTGCTGTATTGTTTTAATTCTATTACTGTACAGTTTAAGTACATTTACACTATTTAATATGTTTTTAGATTTCTGTATTTTATCTGTGTTTCTGTATTTTATTAAGCTGCCTCGGGTTCTAGTCTGAGGAAAAGTCATGATAGTAATAATAATAATAATAATAATAATAATAATAATAATAATAGTAACAACAATACGTGTACTTTTGTACATGTAAAGGTGTCAGAGACACACATCACAAAATTCATAGAAGTACTGTACTATGAATTTTTTCAGTACTTTTCAGTACTGGCCCCGACTTGGTGGAACGCTCTATCACAAGAGACTTGGGCCCTGTGGGACTTGACATCTTTCTGCAGGGCCTGCAAGACAGAGCTGTTCCGCCTGGCCTTTGGTTTGGACTCAGTCTAACCCTTATGTTTCTCTCCCCTTATGGTTTTGATCTATGGGCTACTTTTAAAATGAGGCTGCATTTTAAATTGCATTCTAACTTGTATTTTAAATTGGGGGTTTTCCCCCTATTATGTTTTTACTGTAATTTTGCTGGTGTTAGCTGCCCTCAGCCTGGCTGTGGTCGGGGAGGGCAGGGTATAAATAAAATTTATTATTATTATTAGTAATTTCAAAGGTGGACTCCCATTTTGGTTCATTCCCATTGAATTTGGTAGGTTCACGTTAAAAGATGAGCCCAAACTATCTCCCCACTGCTACTTAGGAGTAAACACAGGCGAAAATGGTATGAATGAGTAATAGGCTGATTTACCCATTCCTCTGCTTGTCAAGTTCAACTTGAAAACAACAACAACAACAAAATCCTATCTTTTTTATAACTATTTGAAGTATCGGGCTGTATTTCCTATTTCCCCAGAACACTTTACTGCTGTGTTTGCTAATCAGTATAATCTGCTACATTCTGCAAAGTTACAATAGGCTGATTTGGCACAGTTCACAAAATAACATTTGGGAGGTCTGCACAGTGGCCCAATGTTTGCAGATATCCAATCTTGTGGTTTGTTTGGGGGTGGGAAGAAGAAGGGATGAAGGAAAACTGCTTTGCGCCCCTATTCCTTTCTCTTACCTCCAAGATTCCATGTGGTCAGACTTGCTGTTCATGCCTTGTCCTTTTGCTTTAAACAAGACATAGCTGAGCACATTGTCAATAGAACTGACAAGGCTGGAGCTGCAGGGCAGCTGGATTTCCTAGAACCAAAGCGAAACCCTATTGTAGCAATTCCCTTTGGGGGTTTCACCTTTAGTAGGCTAGTCCAAACCCTTGCATTCACTGTGCAAAATAACGGAACAGCAGGGTGAAAAAAGGATTTTCCAAATGTGTATGTAAACAGACCACCTCATAACACTCCTTACACTTTCACATACGATTCCACTTCCATTTAGACCCATTTTGTTAGATTTCATAATCCTGTGTGCTTTTGTCCATGTGCACATGCAATTATTCTTGTAAAGTCTTTTCATGATTTCCCACTCAGAAAAATATTTCCACTTTAAAACAAAAATGAGTCTGGAGAAATGTTTCCTTTAAACACGACGTTTTTGCTGAAAACACGTAGCCATCAACACTTGATATTGTGTGTTGTGGTGGCAGAACAGGACTTGCATGGTTGTCATTCAAGATAAAGGCCGGCTGCGATGGTTAGAAATGGCGGTTTGCCATCCTGTTTAAAAGAAAATTTTGTGTGGCTTTCAAAAGAGCTTTAAATCCACATTGTCCTTCTGTTTGCTGGCAGGGGACATATAGAAGAGATTGACAGAGTGGATTTTACTTAACAGCCTAATCTGTCTAAAATTTGCATGTGCAACTATCCGTCCCCAGGAATGCTAAACAACAACAACAACAACCAGGGAACAAGCTTCTCGATTCTTCAAAATAAGTTTATCGTCAGATATTTGAGCACATCCTTCAGTGTCTGTTTAGTAGGCCAGTGGGGGACATGAAAGCAAAGTTTGAGTATTTGATTAGAGGTGGCAAAGGTTCTGGTGTTCCCATGAACTGTCCCAGATCATAGTCCAAGATGCCAACAGGGTTTCGTGTTCTCTGCTTTTCCTTTCAGAAAGACTTTGCAGACACTAATTATGAAGTATCTCACAAATGCCACTGACCTGTTTATTTAAAAATATGTATATCCTACCCTTCTTTCAGTAGGGCAGCTTTGGCTTATGGGTTTAGGACACGTTCATCTCTTAAAGGCATATGCACCGAAAAGCAAAATAACGAATCCTGCAATCACAAAATTACCGTATTTTTCACTCTATAAGATGCACCAGACCATAAGATGCACCTAGTTTTGGGAGGAGGAAAACAAGGAAAAAAATATTCTGAATCTCAGAAGCCAGAACAGCAAGAGGGATCGCTGCGCAGTGAAAGCAGCAATCCCTCTTGCTGTTCTGGCTTCTGTGATAGCTGCGCAGCCTGCATTCACTCCATAAGATGCACACACATTTCCCCTTACTTTTTAGGAGTGAAAAAGTGAGTCTTATAAAGCAAAAAATACGGTAATTAAATACCTCTATTGAGGTTGCGGGACGCAGGTGGCGCTGTGGGTTAAAGCCTCAGCGCCTAGGACTTGCCAATCGAAAGGTCGGCGGTTCGAATCCCTGCGGCAGGGTGCGCTCCAGCTGCTCGGTCCCAGCGCCTGCCAACCTAGCAGTTCGAAAGCACCTCCAGGTGCAAGTAGATAAATAGGGACCGCTTACCAGCGGGAAGGTAAACGGCGTTTCCGTGTGCGGCTCTGGCTCGCCAGAGCAGCGATGTCACGCTGGCCACGTGACCCGGAAGTGTCTCCGGACAGCGCTGGCCCCTGGCCTCTTAAGTGAGATGGGTGCACAACCCCAGAGTCTGTCAAGACTGGCCCGTACGGGCAGGGGTACCTTTACTTTTACTATTGAGGTTGCAATTGCTATCCTATGTGGGGGTTTTTATCGTTGTTTGCTACCTCTGCTGTTTGATGTCCTGGGAACCTGTTCCTGATGTCCTGATCAGGGGGTCCAGAGTGGGTGGGATGAGTCCAGTTAGGGCACAATAGATACTGGAATATAGGTGATCAGGCAGTTCCTAAGGTACTTGGCTCTAAGTTGTTCAGGGCTTTGTATGTTAATACGAGGACCTTGAATCTGGCTCAGTACTAGATGGGCAGCCAGTACAAATGTTTTAACAATGGAGTCACATGTTGTTGGCTGTGCGCCTTCATCAGCAGTCTGGCCGACACATTCTGCATCAGCTGCAACTTCCAAAAGAAGCCCAAGGGCAACAGCATCTTAAAAAGTAGAAACATCACCTTGCCAACAAACTCATGCTGGTAGCTTTGAGCACACTATCCAACCATCCCGTCCTCTGTCGTCCCCTTCTCCTTGTGCCCTCCATCTTTCCCAACATCAAGGTCTTTTCCAGGGAGTCTTCTCTTCTCATGAGGTGGCCAAAGTATTGGAGCCTCAGCTTCAGGATCTGTCCTTCCAGTGAGCACTCAGGGCTGATTTCCCTAAGAATGAATAGGTTTTATCTTCTTGCAGTCCTTGGGACTCTCAAGAGTCTCCACCAGCACCATAATTCAAAAGCATCAATTCTTTGGCAATCAGCCTGCTTTATGGTCCAACTCTCACTTCCATACATCACTACTGGGAAAACCATAGCTTTTACTACTATACGGACCTTTGTTGGCAAGGTGATGTCTCTACTTTTTAAGATGCTGTCTAGGACAAACCTAGACAGTGCTTGTTTACTCAGAAATAAGTCCCAGTTTGTGCCATAAAGGTACCCCTGCCCGTACGGGCCAGTCTTGCCATAATCTAGGGTTGTGCCCTCATCTCACTCTATAGCCAGCGCTGTCCGCAGACACTTCCGGGTCACGTGGCCAGCGTGACAAGCTGCATCTGGCGAGCCAGCACAGCACATGGAACGCCGTTTACCTTTCCGCTGGTAAGTGGTCCCTATTTATCTACTTGCACCCGGGGGTGCTTTCGAACTGCTAGGTTGGCAGACGCTGGGACTGAACGACGGGAGCGCACCCCGCCAACCATGATTCAAACCGCCAACCATGTGACCGACAAGTCCTAGGCGCTGAGGTTTCACCCACAGTGCCACCCACGTTCCCAGTTTGTGCCATAGAGCAGTTAAAAGGTAAAGGTAACAGACCCCTGACAGTCTGTCCAGTCACGAACAACTCTGGGGTTGCGGTGCTCATCTCGCTTTATTGGCCGAGGGAGCCAACATCTGTCCGCAGACAGTTTTTCCAGGTCATGTGGCCAGCATGACTAAGCTGCTTCTGGTGAAACCAGAGCAGCACATGGAAACGCTGTTTACCTCCCACCAGAGTGGTACCTATTTATCTACTTGTGCTTTCAAACTACTAGGTTGGCAGGAGCAGGGACCCAACAACGGGAGCTCACCCCGTCGCGGCAATTCGAACCACTGACCTTCTGATCAGCAAGCCCTAGGCTCTGTGGTTTAACCCACAGCGCCACCCGCGTCCCTTCCACAGCGCCACAGCGCAGTTAAGTGAACATAATTCTGCAGCCTAAATCCTTTGGCCTTTGAACTGTACTCCCAGTTTGCTGCTTAATATGCATGCTGTACTTTTCAGAGTTGTGTGGAAGCTCTTATAAGATTCAAGAACACTGCAGATTTCCCAGCTTGTATGAAATGTAGGGGTTTTTATTTGGGGTTGGAGAGTAAGAGATGGTGTCACACTGCTTAAAACAAGTGACAACTGTACAGCTTCAATGCCATTGAAAGGAAATGTTATGCTTTACAATGTCAAGAGGTATCTTCTCCATGTTCGGGTAAAACAGAAGCCTCTAAACCTATTCTTCCACTTCCCTTTAGGTGCTTGCAACATGTGTTGTTGTTGTTGCTGCTGCTGCTGCTATTATGTTAGTAAAGAAATCAGAATGTTTTGTAAAATATTATGAGTGCAATCTGAAATATATCAAATGAAGTATTATTAAGATGCCATATTTAATGACAGATTCCAGCTGTTTGACACAGCATAGAACAGAAGTGAAGTTTTAAAGGTGCTTAGAGCCATCATCGTTAAACTTGCTCCAAAATGGCATTAAGGTACATCTAAGAGCTCATACCTGCTCAGACTTTACATACTATATTGTGAAATCTTATTACCGTACTTCACATTTAATTAGCATTTAATACACAGCATTGCTCAGAATTTCAAGACCACCCCCTTCAAAAATAAGGGCAGTTTTGAAATCCGTGGTTAAAATAAGTGTTGTTCTGAAAGTTTCAGTCAACCATCTTGAATCCCAATGATATCCAGTTGTATCCAAATTTAAGCAAAAACCGATTGCTTCCTCTATTAATTTGTCTACTCTTTTAAAGATGCCCAAGTTGGTGCCCATCACTGCAAATTCCATAGTTTAACTGTGTGCTTTGTGAAAAAGTGCTTTCTGTCCTGAATCTTCTAACATTCAGCTTCAATTGATGTCCTGTCTAGTCTAGTGTTACGAGAAACAAAGAAAACCTCTCTGTCTACTTTCTCTGCACCATTTAACTTTCTAATCTTTGGGATAATATACGCTTCTGTCTTTGGACACTTAGAAACCAACTTCCTGTGTTGTTATTTTACATTTTATTTCCTGGAAATTTGAAAGCCAATCTCACGGTATGTGAAAAGGTGACAGTAGCCATCTGGGGAAGGATTTGTATTTCGTTGGTTATGAGACTGGCCATTCTGTCTCAGCACTTCGTTTCTGAAATAAACTTGCATCTTCAGGTGAGTTATTTTGCATGTATTCGGCAGCTTCACAGTCGCTCTTAAATACACCACCTCAAATATTTAAAAAGCAGGACAGAACGTGACATGGAAAACATTGTGCGCTCCCCATAAAAAGATAAAAAAACTTTTAAAATATTGATATGAATACATTGGTTTGTATCCAATGCTAGTCCTACTCAAAGTAGACTCATTGATGACCATAGGTCAATTGTAAAGGTAAAGGTAAAGGGACCTCTGACCATTAGGTCCAGTTGTGACCGACTCTGGGGTTGCGGCGCTCATCTTGCTTTATTGGCCAAGGGAGCTGGCGTAGAGCTTCCGGGTCATGTGGTTATGTGGCCAGCATGACTAAGCCGCTTCTGGCGAACCAGAGCAGCGCATGGAAACACTGTTTACCTTCCTGCCAGAGCGGTACCTATTTATCTACTTGCACTTTGACGTGCTTTCGAACTGCTAGATTGGCAGGAGCAGGGACCGAGCAACGGGAGCTCACGCCGTCGCCGGGATTCAAAATTGTAGTAGTAGTTAATTTCTTATACCCCACCCATCAGACTGGGTTACCCCAGCCACCCTCAACAGTTTCCAACAAAAATACAGAGAGAAACAAACAAACAAACAAACATCAAAAGCTTTCTGAAACAGAGATGCTTTCAGATGTCTAGGAAAAGTTATATAGTTGTTTATCTTTTTGGCATCTGATGGGAGGGCATTCCACAGGGAGGGCACCACTGCTAAAAAGGCCCTCTGCCTGGTTCCTTGTTGCCTCACTTCTGACAATGAGGAATCACCAGAAGGTCCTCAGAGCTGGACCTCAGTGATGGGGGGGGTGCTCCTTCAGGCATACAGCGCCAAAGCCATTTAGGGCTTTAAAGGTCATCACCAACACTTTGAATTGTACTCAGAGGAACATACTGGGAGCCAATGTAGATCTTTTAGGACCAGTGCTATGTGGTTCCGGCATCCACTGCCAGTCACCATTCTTGCTGCCGCATTCTGGATTAGTTGTAGTTTCTGAGTCACCTTCAAAGGTAGCTCTATATAGAGCACATCATTTCCATGAGTCTACTCTGAGTATAATGTAGCTGGATACAGTCTATTGTCTGCTGCACTGGATCATTGTGCTTTTATCATGCCAGCTTAGCTTTTTTTGGCAGACGTAAGCCAATCTGAACCTAGTGTTTGTGGTTGAAATATATTGTTTGCATTAACACAACATGAGGCGAAGTGTTTGCTTTTTTTGTTAGCAGAAACCTGGATGCTCTCTGCCCTCCTCTCCTGTGAGTCTTAGCACCAGCTATGCCTATCATTCAAGGCATTGCAGGACAGACATTACCTGAGATTCGTGCCCTTTGGGCTGTATAAAAATAGGATTATGGAACATCTGGCAGCACAGTAGGAATATTTCACGCTTTAGTATAAAAATAAAACCACAGAAGAGCACAAGGAAAGCGTTGCAGGCAAGAAATTATCCTTTCTTTATCTCCCCAGCATCCATCAAGCAGCAGCAACCGAGAAGGTGGAAAGCAAGGAGATGAAAAGGAAATGAAAGGCAGGAGGGGGAGAAAGTTGGGTGAGAATTAAAACAAGCTTCATGTCATTAGCACTTCGGCAGATTTCCCCCGCCTTAACTAGCATTAGCAAAGGCTGACATCTTTCAACCTTGGGGGCAATGAAGAGTCAAGAAGAAGAGTGCAAGTTTCTTGCCACTTTTTCTTTTTAATACCGTCTCGTTCATCTTTAGAGTCACAAATCTACCCACTTTCTTAGAGGGGGAAATAGGTCTCTGGTTGACTCTCCAGACTGGGCAGGTGTTGTGTTGACAATAGCCACATGCATCATCCGAACACTCTTGACAACAGCCCTGTGCTGCTTCGGTAGCAGGGATGTGTTCCTCTTGCATTCAATGGGTTCTGTTATGGTTTGTTTACATACAACTATGGTTTAGTTACATACAACTAATCCAGAATGCAGCAGCTAGACTGGTGACTGGGGGCGGCCGCCGAGACCACATAACACCAGTCTTGAAAGACCTACATTGGCTCCCAGTATGTTTCCAAGCACAATTCAAAGTGTTGGTGTTGACCTTTAAAGCCCTAAACGGTCTTGGCCCAGTATACCTGAAGGAGCATCTCCACCCCCATCGTTCTGCCTGGACACTGAGGTCCAGTGCCAAGGGCCTTCTGGCGGTTCCCTCATTGTGAGAAGCAAAGCTACAGGGAACCAGGCAGAGGGCCTTTTCGGTAGTGGCGCCCGCCCTGTGGAACGCCCTCCCATGAGATGTCAAAGCGATAAACAACTACCTGACATTCAGAAGACATCTTAAAGCAGCCCTGTTCAGGGAAGTTTTTAATGTGTGACATTTTAGTGTATTCTGGTCTCTGTGGAAGCCGCCCAGAGTGGCTGGGGAAACCCAGCCAGATGGGCGGGGTACAAATAATAAATTATTATTATTATTACTGCTTTGGGGCCTAAAGGGCCCCAAACCAATGGACAGGTTATTAATACAAAAGGAAGATACAGACATACCTCGGGTTACAGATGCTTCAGGTTGCATTTTTTCAGGTTGCGGACCGCCGAAACCCAGAAGTACCAGAACGGGTTACTTCTGGATTTTGGCGGTCATGCATGCGCAGAATCGCTAAATCACACTTTGCGCATGTGCAGACGCACTGAATTGCAACCTGCACATGCACAGATGCACTGCTGCGGGTTGTGGATGCTGCGAGTTGCGAACGTGCACAACCCGAGCGTCCACTGTACAGCAAAAGGTCAAGCAAAATCACAACATACCAGCCAATCACCCTGGATATGGATTTGGGTCTTAGCTAGATCAAATGGGAATGATATGTTTCAACAGCCCTTATGTCCCCCACAAAATAACAGAAAAAGAAAAACACATTTTCAACCGAAAACCAGCCTTAAAGGCTGCATTGGAGAGCAGAAAGGCAGATAAATCTAAAGGCAAGAAGGCTGATGGATCCTGCCCCCTCTTGGATATTTGGCCAAAATTGCTTTTTCCCTGAATTGCTTTTCCACCAGGAGGGGAAGCAGAGCCCCCTCTCTCCATCTTTTCTCTTGTGCGCAATTTTAAGAGGGAGGAGAAAGATCTTAAGTAGACTGTGTCTACCACCACCAGACACTCACCAATACCATTTCCCTCCTGATATTGACAGCTTCCCAAAGCTGATTTTCTGATTTTTCACATTATGCTTTTCTGAAATGAAGTGAAAATGGAAATCTCTTTAGAATGAAATCACAGAGCTCTAATCACTAATCCAGAAGTCTGTCACAATTTCTGTGGTAGTTAATATGTCTTGTATCTCAGGAAAATAATAATGCCTTCCCCGTATTCTAAGCTGCCAACAGTGACATCTCTTTAACACTGCAATTAATTCAGGCTGGGGCGTTCTGCGGAGTTATCTCATAGATGTATTATGGCCAGGCTTGGCAAAGTGTCAGTGGGGTTCAGTAAGGCTGTAGCTCAGTGGCAGAGCTTTGTTGACAGAACGTCCCAGGTTCAGTCCCCAGCATCTCCTGAAAGGACTAAGAGACACTCCTGTCAGTATAGGCCAAGACTACAACTCCCATCATCTCTAGCTAGCAGGACCAGTGGTCAGGGATGATGGGAGATGTAGTCCAAAAACAGCTGAAGTTTGCAAAAACCCTGGTGTAGACAATACTGAACAAGATGGACCAATGGTCTGACTTAGTATAACACAGCTTCCTATACAGTGGTACCTCAAGAACTTAATTCGTTCTGGAGGTCCGTTCTTAACCTGAAACTGTTCTTAACCTGAGGCAGTGGCGTAGCATGGGGGGTGCAGGGGGGGCCGGCTGCACCGGGCGCAACATCTGGGGGTTAGGGTTAGGGTGCGCAAATCCACGGGTTAGAGGGCGCAAATCCACGGGTTAGGGGGCGCAAATTACTTGCCTTGCCCCGGGTGCTGACAACCCACGCTACGCCACTGACCTGAGGTACCACGTTAGCTAATGGGGCCTCCTGCTGCTGCCGCGCCGCCTCCACGCAATTTCTGTTCTCATCCTGAAGCAAAGTTCTTTTTTAAAAAAAAAAATATTGAAGTTTCAGAGATTTATATAAGAAACAAAACAAAACAAAAATACAAACAGACAAAAATAACAAAAAACAAGTATAATTTCAATCCCTTATTTTCTTATAACTTACTTCCCCGACTTCCTCATACCTCCCCTTTCTGTATTCCAATTTCTAATTTGTTAATTCAGCAAATCCTTTCCTTTGTTTTTCATTTAATTTTTAACCTTTCTTTTCATTTTACTTATCCATTACCACTGGAAACCACATAATTTCTAAACCAACGTTATTCTAACATTCATTAATTTTACAATGTTTCTTAAGATAATCCTTAAATTTCTTCTAATCTTCTTCCGCTGTCTCTCTCCCCTGGTCTCGGATTCTGCCAGTCATTTCTGCCACTGAAGCAAAGTTCTTAACCCGAGGTACTATTTCTGGGTTAGCAGAGTCTGTAACCTGAAGCGTCTGTAACCCGAGATACCACTGTATTCCTATTTTAAAACAGGGATGGAAAGACACCCATTTCCTTTGGAAGTAAAATTCTTCTGTTAGCATACTATTTTTCTCCTACTTTGTTGTGTTTTTTTATTGTTTTTTAAAAAATCTTTACAGTGATTTAATATATTGGTTGAGTCAATAGCACCCATTAAGGCCCCCGGTTTCTTTCAAAGTAAAACCTTTCTGTTATCATAGAATTTTTCTTCTTCACTACTTTGGTGCAGTTTGCTATGATTTTAAGAATCGTTACAGTGGTTTAATCTATTGGTGGTGAGTCAAGGCAATATGCTTTGGGCAACTCATTATTTCTCAGAGTCAGTTACAACCCCTGTTGTCAGTAAAATAGAATAACAAATGGCCTATGTCTAAAGATTCATGTGAGGATAAATTGTGATTGGTAGAATTCACACTTTCCAGAGCCATGATTCCATCTAACCCAACACCACAACTATTTTTATTCCCCCACTCCTTTCCCTGTAACTTTGTCCAAACCATTTTCTGCATAAAAACTGGCATTTTCCATGAGGGAGAATCTTTTAACAGGCTTGGAAATTGGTAAAAATTATGTCAGGTCTGTGACTTGGACAGCCATATTGGTCTGGAAGCTGGCATGTCAACAGCACCCAAGGGGGCTCTGTCTAGCTCTTTCTTCCGTAGGGTTGGACAACTTCCCATTCCATCTTCCTTCTGAAGTAGGAACTTCCCTGCTCCTGACATATGAGAACTGTACTGTTACCTCAATTCCTTGGACACTTGATGAAGAATATTCGGGATTTCTGTGTATTTCTTCTACAAATAGCATTCACAGGGCTGGCAGGCTCAGTTTGGGTTGAAATTCTCACATGGGAGGTAAAGAGACTTCAACCCTTTGCCCTCCTCTGTGTCCCATTCCACCTTCTGCTTGCTTTTGAGGGGGAGAGCTCCCATGGAATTTAATGAGATTTCTTTCCCCCAGTGCAGTGATCTCTTAATAATGGCAATGGTGCCCACCTGTGAGGTGCTGGAACTGAGTTCTGGCGAGTTCCATCTGAAAAAAAGCCCTGCTAATACAAACATTTCAGTGTGGTGTAGTGGTTAAGAGCGGTAGACTTGTAATCTGGGGAACCGGGTCCGCGTCTCTGCTCCTCCACATGCAGCTGCTGGGTGACCTTGGGCCAGTCACACTTCTTTGAAGTCTCTCAGCCCCACTCACCTCACAGAGTGTTTGTTGTAGGGGAGGAAGGGAAAGGAGAATGTTAGCTGCTTTGGGACTCCTTCAGGTAGTGATAAAGCGGGATATCAAATCCAAACTACTCTTCTTCTTCTTCTTCTTCTTCTTCTTCTTCTTCTTCTTCTTCTTCTTCTTCTCATATTGCCAGGGAAGCCAAGTTACAGGTAACCAGGCAGAGGGCCTTCTCAGTAGTGGCACCCGCCCTGTGGAACGCCCTCCCACCAGATGTCAAAGAGAAGAACAACTACCAGACTTTTAGAAGACATCTGAAGGCAGCCCTGTTCAGGGAAGCTTTTAATGTTTAGCAGACCACTGTATTTTAATACTTTGTTGGAAGAGACCCAGCCAGATGGGCGGGGTATATAATAAATTATTATTATTATTATTATTATTATTATTATTATTATTATTATTATTATATCAGTTGAGAGTCAGAGGACTAGAGGCTGCCTTTGAAGGGATTGGGGAACCTGTGACCCTCTAAGTGACCTTGGACTACAATTTTCATTGGTATTGACTTTGGACAAAGTTGGTTGGAACAGTTCCTTAGTCTAGGATAGCTTCTCGCCCTGGTTGGGCAGGCAGGGTCCAGACTGAATATCCTACATGGAATTAGGAGCCAACCCTCTCACACCAGACAGGCCCTGCCTCACATCCTTGACGCTCAGAGTGCTAAGTCAACCCATTAAGAGCTCAGTTTTCCTAGCTACCTTAGCATTTGTCTTCATTTCCTACCATTTATTTATTTATTTGCACAATACCTTTCTTCTGTCAATGGATGATCACAGGCCATACCTATGAGATGAGAAGGTTTGTATTCCAAAGAAGATTCCCACTATCTCCCTCCCTCTCTCTATATCTAATCATGGTTCTTTATTCTATTTTTCATTAATTCCTATTAAAACCGAGACACTCTTTTCCCCATGGTAGGTGTTAATTTTGGTTCATGCTGAGTTGTTTCGCGACCTATATTTTAACAAAACATTTGGCTGGATCTGAAACAAGCACTTTGTCTGTACCTTTGACAGAAACTCAGGCCGTGCCCTCTGACGAAAACAGCCTGACAAAATTGCATAGTAGAGGGGATGGGCAGCAATAGCCATTGGCCCGAAAACACCATCCACCCAGTCTTTATATGAATGCATGTTTTTAGCTTGTGCTCAGCTAATTCCTATCCAATTCCTAACTTGGTCCTTGGTTCTTTGCAAAATTACTGCTTTTAGGAAAACACAAACGTTAATCTGCAAAACCCAAATCATCGTTTGACTCGAGCGGAGGCTATTATGCCTCTGTATGGATAGTTCGTCAAGGGACAGTAAGCAAATGTGTGCAGACAATATAAAAATGAGCAAAGCTGTGCCAGCTCTGGGTTTTCTTTCTCTCTCTCCTCTTTGCTTGTTCTGTTTTTTAAGGAAGTTACTTATTCAGGGCGAAACCGTGCAATGATTCCAGTAATGATGTCAGTTACTCATTAAACGTTATTCTCCACTGGTTTGCAGACTTTGTCTTCCTCCGGCCCTCTGTGTATAATGGAAGCATGCAATGTGGAGAATGGCCATGTTTTCTTCCTTCCTTTTCTGCAGACTCGTAGTGTGCAAACCAGAGGAGACTCTTTGCCTTTCTCTGGGCTCATAAAGAAGCACGCACAGCCATCCACCTTAACTTGGGTGGGAGTGGAGTGGAGATTTGACAGAAGATGTAGAAAGAGTACAGAAAGAGCCTTTCCCGACCCCCCTTGCCCTCCCAAGTCCAGTAATTGCCTTTGCTGTTCGCATCCTGTCATTCATCCCCAACAGAACGGAAAGAGAACACCTGTTGAGTTCCTAATGAGCAGAAGTTAAATTGGCAGTGCTGGTGAATTAAGAGCTTTGGGACTGTTTGGCAATTTTACAGGCATCTAAACGCGGGTGGCGCTGTGGGTTAAACCGCAGAGCCTAGGACTTGCCGATCAGAAGGCCAGCGGTTCGAATCCCCGTGATGGAGTGAGCTCCCGTTGCTCGGTCCCTGCTCCTGCCAACCTAGCAGTTCGAAAGCACGTCAAAGTGTAAGTAGATAAATAGGTACCACTCCAGCGGGAAGGTAAACGGTGCTTCCGTGCTCTGCTCTGGTTCGCCAGAAGTGGTTTAGTCATGCTGGCTACATGACCTGGAAGCTGTACGCCGGCTCCCTCAGCCAATAAAGCGAGATGAGCGCCACAACCCCAGAGTTGGTCACGACTGGACCTAATGGTCAGGGGTCCCTTTACCTTTAAATGCTTTGATCTATTCTGCCTCACCCCCAAACCTTGGATCCAGGGATGGTGCTGGGTTTCATGGGGGCCTCCATATGATACCGCTGATAGGCCTCACACCCATAAGATAGACACACACGGTGCATCAGATATAGACACATTTTCCCTGATGGCACGGTGATGGTGGCAGCAAACCACTTAGCTTTCTGCCTCTGAAAACCTGTTTTCATTAGGACAGGGGTGAAGACCCCATGACCTTTGTCCCTAGTTCCCATTAGCACCAGCCAGCATGCCCAATAGTCAAGGTTGATAGGAGCTTTAGCCCCAACATCAGGAAGGCCACAGGTTGCCTACCCCATCATTAGAGTTTCAGCGGTTTGGTTACAGAACTGCTGGGCATGTGGTTGGTGGCTTTCTCCACCCCTCTTCCCTGATTACAAAGCAGACCATACAAGACAGGCGCTCATCTGAAACATCAGATTCAATGGACCAGTTCTTAGTTCCTAACCTGAAGTCCACAATAGAATGACTGATTCATTCTAAATGCATTGCTCTAGTGGTGGCCATTCATTCAGTGGTCTTGAGGAATCGCCAACCATCCATAACTCTTTCTTTTAATAATAATAATAATAATAATAATAATAATAATAATAATAATTTATACCGTGCCCTCCCCAGCCAGAGCCAGGCTCAGGGTGGCTAACACGAATAAAATTACAGTGGTACCTCGGGTTAAGTACTTAATTCGTTCCGGAAGTCCGTTCTTAACCTGAAACTGTTCTTAACCTGAAGCACCGCTTTAGCTAATGCTGCTGCCGCCGCACGATTCTGTTCTCATCCTGAAGCAAAGTTCTTAACCTGAGGTAATATTTCTGGGTTAGCGGAGTCTGTAACCTGAAGCGTATGTAACCTGAGGTACCACTGTACAGTAAAAACATGATAGGGAAAAAAACCCAATTTAAAATACAGGTTAGAATGCAATTTAAAATGCAGCCTCATTATAAAAGTAGCCCATAGATCAAAACCAAAAGGGGAGGGAAACATAAGGGTCAGACTGAGTCCAAACCAAAGGCCAGGCGGAACAGCTCTGTCTTGCAGGCCCTGTGGAAAAATGTCAAATCCCGCAGGGCCCTGGTCTCTTGTGACAGAGCGTTCCACCAAGTTGGGGCCAGTACTGAAAAGGCCCTGGCCCTAGTTGTGACCAATCTAACCACCTTGCGACCTGAGACCTCTAAAATGTTGTCATTTGTGGAGCTTAAGGTCCTCCGCAGGGCATACCAGGAGGTTTGTTTTCATCCAAATAAGATGACTACTTTTTGCCACAGTCCTGAGTGCTTCAGGCTTCTGGAGAGTGAAATTTGTAGAAGTTTGTGTTTTGCTTTTCAGAAGTCAACAAGGTAGAGTTGCTAAACAGTGATCTCGGTTGTTAATCCCTATCAGGCTTGTGAGTCACTGAACAGCTGGCAATTCTTGATAATACTCAGCCCTATGGTGTATGTGTGTGAGAGAGAGCCTATCTGTTGCTCTCAGCCGCTCTTCTTCTTAATATACTTTATTTCTGAGCATGGACCTTAAGCATGCTGAATGGAGCCCAGCTCTTTGCTGGCAATTGAAGGAAATGAAATGCCTTCTGGTAAACAATAGCTTGTTCTCTGGCGCAACACTTTCAGGTTTACTGGGTGATGTTTACGTTTTTGTGTCTGGGTCTTAGTGGCACTGTGGGTTTGATACTCTGCTGTTTTAGATTTGCAAAAAAAAAGGAAAGAAAGATGAAGAGGCCATACGTTACATATATTTGCCTTTCCCCCCAATAATTTTGATCCCTTCCCAGTTTAACTATACAGTGGTACCTCGGGTAAAGAACTTAATTCATTCTGGAGGTCTGTTCTTATTATTTTTTAAAATAAAAATTTTATTAGGTTTTCCACAATTATAACAAATATAACATAATGAAATAACAAACAAAAACAAAGACAAAAGAATACATCAAAAAAGAAAACAATAGACAAATAAACAATAAAAAACTTAATTCTTTAAAAATCCAACCTTATAAACATATTATTGACTTCCCCTAGTCACTCCCTTCTGAGTTTCCTTGTATCTGGATGTAACAGCCTGCTTTATGGTCCAACTTTCACTTCCATACATCACTACTGGGAAAACCATAGCTTTTACTACTATACGGACCTTTGTTGGCAAGGTGATGTCTCTACTTTTTAAGATGCTGTCTAGGTTTGTCTAGTCTTCTTTAAAAGCCTCACAAGTTGGTGGCCATCACTCCCACTTGAGGGATCAAATTCCATAGCTTAACTATGTGTTGTGTGAAGAAAGGCGTCCTTTTTATCTTTCCTGAACCGCCCCCCCCCCCAACATTTCAGCTTCCTTGGAATTCTGTGAGTTCTACTGCTATGAAAGAGGGAGGGGAGAAATCTCCATTCATTTTCTGAATGCCATGCATAATTTTATAAACTTCTACCGTGTCAACTCCTACTCATCTTTTCTCTAAACTAAAAAGTCCTAAATGCTGCAATCTTTCCCCATCCTTTTGGTTGCCCTTTTCTGAAACTCTTCTCTAACTCTAGGATATCCTTTTTTAGGTGAGGCGAATAGAACTGTACACCGTATTCCGAGTGTGATTGCACCAAAGATTTGTATAACAGCATTATTGCATCTGTGTCTCCAAAAAGGTGTAGGAAATCCACAAACCTTCCATTTTCCATTTATTTCATGAGTTACTATTTCCATTGCAGTTCCATTGCCCAGGAGAGATGTGTGTTCATGTATTTTTTTTCTTGTCCTTTTTTTCCATACTAGATTAATGAATTCAGGCTAAGAAACCAATTTTATATTTAGCATGTGCTAATTCTGATTTAATTTACCTCCCAGCCAGCATATAATTATTTTCTGGTGATGGTTTAGAGATGCTTGTTCTAAAAAGGCAAGACTTATTTTTTGAAGCCAAGAAGCAGAGGAATCTATAGCTCTAAATAGTGAAGCCTTATCTCAAGCAAACCTGCCTATGTAAGGCAAAACAGAGGCTTGCAGTAATGCAAAACAGGCAATGAATTTTGCTGAATCTTTGGGCAAGAAGTGGGGAATAAATCTGCATTGTACCTTTTGCTGAAGATGTGCAAGGAATGAGGGAACTGCTGCTGTTGTTTCCTTAATTATAAATGTTAGGAAATATAATTAACAGGGGAAGTCACAGCAGTATCTTGCTAATTCGGTCCAGGCCCAGAAAGGCATTGCAAATTAGGAATAGCATTCACAAATTACAAACAATATTAAATGTATTTCAAATATGTACCGTATATACTCAAGTATAAGCCGACCTGAATATAAGCCGAGACACCTAATTTTACCACAAGAAACTGGGAAAACGTATTGACTTGAGTATAAGCCAGTTCACCACATCACAAACCTGGTGGTGGCGGTAGCGGCGGAGGAAGAAGGAACAGCCTGAAAGGACCCTCATTTGAGTATAAGCCGAGGGGGGCTTTTTCAGCATTAAAAATGTGCTGAAAAAGTCAGCTTATACTTGAGTATATACAGTAATTGGGTTGTATAGGGGGAGGAGAAGAGTTTCCTTGTCTCTAAAACCTTGTCAATGTAAACTTAAGGAAATATATGAATTCGTGTTATACTGACGGACCACAGTTTTGCCTCATCATTTGCCTGCTCTGATTATTGTGGTTTCCAGCCCTACTGCCTAGGAAGCTTTTAACTAGAAATGGTGAGGATCAAACCTACTATCCTAGGCTATACAAGAGCTGTCCATTTCATGCAGGACAGGAGGAAATGCATGCCGGTCAAAAAATATACCTGTAGGGTGCGTTCAGCTTCCCTTACACTAGGGGGTAACGTGCCTTCAAGCCATGAGCCAAGTTTGGTTCACCAGGCCGCCCATTGGGCTGTTTTTCCAAAATCCCATCTACCTGCCCCAATCCTGATATCATATGTCATCTGATGACCTCCTTCTACTGGTCAACAATAGAAAGTGTCCTTTCATACTGCATCACGGTGTGGTACGCTGGTTTGACATCAACTGATAGGAAGTGCCTACAGAGGGCACAAGATATTATGGGCTGTCCCGTGAATCCGCTGGATGAAATAGCGGAAGAACGTTGCCTCAGGAGAGTGAGGAAAATTCTCAGGGATAATTCACACCCTGGCCGGCACTTTCTTGATCTCCTGCCCTCAGGCAGAAGATATAGAAGCATGATTAGTTGCACCAACAGGGTAAAAAACAGCTTCTATCCATGGGCTGTTAGGCTGCTGAATGAAAAGATAACAACAGGGCAACTGACTTTCGGGTTTGGTGGGTGTGCGTCAGTAAACGAGGGGAATTAAGACTAAGAGAGCTGAGTGCGCGGTGCTCGTGTAATATCACTGTATACAAGTTGTACAAGTGACAATAAAGTATTTCAATTTCAATATGTGAAGAGACGCCACCTGTCACCTTCTTCCTCTGTGTCTCAGTGTTGCCCTAGTTGGTTTCAGCATGGGAGAGGATGGTGACAGAACTGGAATTAATCGGCACTGCCTATCATTGGCTCTGTCTCTGCCTACTGTTCCCTGCCTTCCACCCTGCCAGCTCCAATGGGCAGCAGTAACCACTGGATCAAAGCAAACTGTAGCTTGGGTTAAACATAGAAGCAGGGAGTGGAGAATCAGTGTGTATGAAGGACAAAGGAGTCGTCAACACATTCCTGGCAGCAAAACCATGGCTTGCCTGTGATGACTCAACCATGAAATTCTGAGCATATGTACGCAGGGGCACGATTGAGTTCAAGCAGGCAGACATTCGCTTCTATATCAGGCTAACGTTAAATGGTGTTAGCTATTGGGCATGTCTTGCTTCTAAAATGATGATGCTACCCATCATAGCGAATCAGGGCACTCCGGGTAATACTGGACTCTAACTCCCATCAACCCTCTCCAACATAGAGTTGTAGTCCAACAAACATTTTAATCTATTTTTAAAAAGAATTTTTATTGATTATTTTCACATAACAAATTATTCCAACAATTTCAACATTTATTCCCCCCCCCCCATTTCCCTCCTCCCACCACCACAACCCCCTCCCTTCCCTACGACTCCCCTCAGCTCCTCTCTCTGATTTATCAACACATATTGTTCTCTGCATATTGTAAAAATGTAAAGTTTGTGTATGTTTACTCAAAACCTGCCAAGGAGTCCAGTTCGTTTTGTTGTTTCTATAAGTACTTTATAAAGGGTTCCCATTCTTCTTTAAAGTCACAGTTGTCCTTGTCCCGTAGTTTATGCGTCAATTTTGGCAGTTCCACATAGTCCATCAATTTTTCTTGCCACTGTTCTTTCGTTGGCTGTTCTTCATTCTTCCATCCTTGTGCTATTAAGACTCTTGCCCCCGTTTTTCATTTTTCTTGACAGGTCTTTTCCTACAATCCCTAACAAAAATGCTTCTGGGTTGCTTTTTTTACAAATGTCTTTTTTTTCAGTTCATTATATATCTCCTCCCATTTTTAAAAAACTTCTCTACATTCCCACCACATATGATACAAAGTACCTTCTTTTTCTTTACATTTCCAACATGTATTTGACCCATTTTTAACTATTTTTGTTTATTAGAATTTATATGTAACTTAATCATCAAAACCTCAAAGTGGTTTGCACAAAACACCCATTAAAATACTAATGAAATCAGATATTGAAAACACGTTAGCCTAAAAAAATTCAAAACAAAACCAGTAGTTTTAAACATATACATTATGCAATGAAATTCCATATTAAAATATGTGTGAAAGGTACATCTCTGGGTAGGCTTGCTTAAACAAAATCGTTTTTAGTGGGCACTGAAAACAGTACAGCACAGGTGCCTTCCTGGTATCAATGGGCAGGGAGTTCCAACATGAAGGTGCAGGATCGATTCCTTGTAAGTGTGGAATGAACGTTATGTGGAACTTGTAAAAGTGCCAGTTCCACAACTGGAGAACATCTGGAGAGCCACGTGTTCCTCATCCCTCATCTAGGACAAACGAAAGCAAAATAAAGGGACCTTATTTCATTTACAAATCCTGGAAAATTAATTCAAGTGACGCAATGAAATCAGATGTATAACGGAAGGGAGAGAAGAGTCATTAGGCAGTAGTTTGGCATTTACGCAAATAGGAAGTTAATAGAACCACTATATACACGGTTTCTTTCCCCTGTTTCTTAGTCATATATAATCCAAGGCTTAATTAATACATGATTTAAAGAACGTTATGATAATTTTTAATGCTGCAGTCTTGCAATAACTTTCTAGGCACAAGAGAGTTAATTAGATAAGCAGATTTTTCTCAGTTACACTTTAACCTTGATTTAGCATGAGAATGAGACTTCTGTATTGCAGATATTAAAAATGTATCCTCATTACATGGGGGTAGAATGCCCAACCCATCTATATTGTCAAATGGCTTATAGAAAGACCTACAAGAATGGGCGGGGGGGGGAGATCTACTTTTAGTGCATCCTATTCACCCCCAACCCCTTGTCATGCAGAATAGCTTACAGTGGCCTTAATAATTTATTCTATTCAGAGTATAAATTTAAAATTACAATCCTGGATTCTCTGGTTCATACACATCCCGTGCTTTATTAAGCACAGATTTAAATATTTTAGCAAAATAAATTGCAACTGCATTGAAATACTAAGTTTTCCGCATGCCGAGAGCATCCCGGCTATACACTGAGCGAGATGGTTCGGAAAGCATTTTGAGCAGTCACTTGATATTGTCGTAAGTGTGTTGCAAGTTGTAAATAGTGGCTCGACAATGCATAAAGTTGCCATACAGCGCTCACTGATTGAACACTAGAATGTGCCCATAATAATGTATATTAATTCCACTGAAGTAAATCAGCCTGGTCCAGAGCTCCATATGTGCTCTGGCGACAATCTTAACTGCGATGGTAATGTCCTGATGGGATTATTTTACCCTCTTCAATATGGGACAGTCCTTGCAGACAATTTGGAAAATGCAAATCAAGTAAGAACGCGGCAGCCTTTCTATTTTTTAAAAAAATATATATATTTATTAGGTTTTTACAAAAAAGAAAAGTACATAACCACCACAAAAGTAAAAAGAATGTAAAAAGAAATAAAACATAATCAAAAAAACACATAGAACAAATCAAAACACTAGAATATAAAATACAGTAAAGAAAAATTCCACCCAACCAAATACAAAAACATAAAATCTCCAACTTTTTCGATCATACTTAATTAACTTCCTTTCTTGACTTCCTCACGCCTCCCTTTTTTGTGTTCCTCTTTACCCAATCAGATACAGCAAATCCTTACCCTCTATCAGATCTCATTTCTAATTATTAAGTTCATTCTATTATGTCACCAATCTTTTCTCCTCGTACTTAAACACCTTTATAATATTATTCACTTTCGACATAATATCACTTTAATCTTTCCTCCTTTTCTGTTGCATTTTGTATACTTTTTAAAGCTATATCACTAATGCCTTATTATTTCCAAATCCAACATTATTTTAACATTCATAAACTTTGCAGTGTTTCTGCAGATAGTCTTTAAACTTCTTCCAGTCCTCTTCCACCGACTCTTCTCCCAGGTCTCGGATTCTGCCAGTCATTTCTGCCAACTCCATATAGTCTATCACTTGCATCTGCCATTCTTCCAAGGTGGGCAAATCTTGTGTCTTCCAATACTTTGCGATGAGTATACTTGCTGCTGTTGTCGCGTACATAAAAAAAGTTCTATCTTTCTTTAACACCAATTGTCCGCCTTTTAGAGCCAGCTAAGGATGATATCTAATGTCAGCACTGAGAGAGCTTCATTGTTTCCTGGTAACTTTCCAAGGCCATCTTCAGAATTCTGAGTGGCTGATAATCATCAAATCATAGAATTGTAGAGTTGGAAGGCATCCCATTGGTCATCTAGTCCAACCCCCTGCAATGCAGGAATCTCAGCTAAAGCATCCATGACATATGGCCATCCAACCCCTGCTTAAAAACCTCCAAGCAACATCAGACCTAGTGTTAGATCTTCTGCAGAAGCCTACTATTCTGCTCTTGCCCCTGGGAGGTAGAAAGCTTGTTCGCATGTTACACTGAACACAGGTTCAGGGTGTCTCTACAGATGGACAAGTGTTTGTGAGAGAGAGCATATACATTTAGCTTAAGGTAAAGGAACTCCTGACCATTAGGTCCAGTCGTGGCCGACTCGGGGGTTGCAGTGCTCATCTCGCTTTATTGGCCGAGGGAGTCGGCGTACAGCTTCCGGGTCATGTGGCCAGCATGACTAAACCGCTTCTGGCGAACCAGAGCAGCACACGGAAACGCTGTTTACCTTCCCGCCGGAGTGGTACCTATTTATCTACTTGCACTTTGACGTGCTTTCGAACTGCTAGGTTGGCAGGCGCTGGGACAGAGCAATGGGAGCTCACACCATCGCGGGATTCAAACCGCCGACCTTCTGGTCAGCAAGTCCTAGGCTCTGTGGTTTAACCCACAGTGCCACCTGCGTCCCTTTTATACATTTAGATTACTTTATTACTTATTATAACATTTATACCCCCCCTCCTTTCCTCCAACGAAATCGAGCTGGTGCAAACTGTCGGAAATTCAAGCCCATATCAGCAGAAACTGGCAACAATCCCAGGCACCCGGCTTGATTCCCTGTTGACCTCCCTGGCTGCATTCCCCAGGTCTCGATCGGCGATTCTTCCCAAACGTGGGAAGAACACCCCCCCTCTTTCCTGCCCCCCCCCCCGGCAGGGGAAAGAGATAGACAGAAACGTATTTACATGCCTTTATTTCTGTCTTTGCAGCGTTACAAAAAACATGACTGCTCTCTTCAAACTCCAGCAGTGTTGTGGCAAAAACTTCCTGCACTTCCCGGACAGGAATAAACGGAAGAGCTCATATTACACTCTGAGCTAATTCCCGTGCTTCGCACTGTGAATTGACTATCCCTCTGTTTCCCACGGGCAGTCCCAACATTCCCATCATGTTTACTTTTCAAGCTAGGACTTTGCAGCAGCATTGCTTCAATATCGTAACACAAACATGGTTTTTCCACCTCTCCATTTTTTATCCTCACAACAACCCTTTGATGTAGGTTAGGTGGGGAGACTGTGACCGGCCCATGGTCACCCAGTGAGCTTTGTGCCTGAGCAGGTAGTTGAACTCTGCTCCCGCAGGCCCTAGTCCACAACTCTAATCACTATGTCACAGCACAGCAACCCCAGCTAAACTTGCTGTGTACACAGTAGGGCTGGGAGATACCTGGTTTTCAACCTCGTATCACCAGTTAAACATCAGAATATACCAATATATCACAATGTCTGAAATAAGGATGGAACTATGTAGAGGCAAACAGTAGGGCTGATCGATACCTGATTTCTAACTTTGTTATACAGTGGTACCTTGGGTTAAGTACTTAATTCATTCCGGAGGTCTGTTCTTAACCTGAAACTGTTCTTAACCTGAAGCACCACTTTAGCTAATGGGGCCTCCGGCTGCCGCCGTAGCACGATTTCTGTTCTCATCCTGAAGCAAAGTTCTTAACCCGAGGTACTATTTCTGGGTTAGCGGAGTCTGTAACCTGAAGCGTATGTAACCTGAAGCATATGTAACCCGAGGTACCACTGTATATCACCAGCGAAACATTGCAATATACTATTATATCACAATGTATGAAATATGGATGGAGTTATGTAGAGGTATTGGCTGGCTTCACAGCTTTTCCCATATTGTGATTTTTGTATAGTGTGTGCTTACACACACACACATATACACACACCATGATTTGCAATATATTGCCAGGTCAATGAAACCAGTATCATGAAAGAACTTCAAACCGGTTTTGGATGATGTATTTATATATTGTCCAGCCCTAGTACAGTGATAGCTCTGGTTAAGAACTTAATTCGTTCCAGAGGTCCGTTCTGAACCTGAAACTGTTCTTAACCTGAGGTACCACTTTAGCTAATGGAGCCTCCTGCTGTCACCGCGTGATTTCTGTTCTCTTCCTGAAGCAAAGTTCTTAACCCGAGGTACTATTTCTGGGTTAGCAGAGTCTGTAACCTGAAGCATCTGTAACCTGAGGTTCCACTGTACTTATCCACTGTATTGGAGAGCCATTTGTTGGTGTTATTCAACAAAGATAGGTGTTGGGTATCAACCACAAATTTACCAGCTATGGGGCTTTCATAAAGCTTGAGAGGATGTAGAAATGGCCCCATCTTTGGAAGCTTTTAAAGAAAGAAGGAAACCTTTGAAATATTTTCATTCCAGGCTGCTCTTTATTAATTGCTGTTGGTATTAATTGCTCTGTTTTAAGGGAGGTGTAATGTAGTTTTAATTGGATTGTGACTTTGTTCAGTTTCATAATGATTATTACTCTGTATATTTATGAAATCTTCTGTGCCCGGAAAGGTGGTCTATAAATCAGGTAATAAGTAGGTAATAAATCAGGAGCGAGTAAACTTTTCCAGCCCAAGGAACACATTCCATTTGCGTTAACCTTCCTGGGGGAGTCACATGATCTTAGTAGGCAGGGTCAGAGGCAAAAGTGGGTGGGGCAACGTATGTAAATTCCACCTGTGTATAGAAGGCTTGTTTCTACACACAGCCAAACACCCATCTCTATTCTCCATATGGGCAAGCAAGAGGCATGATCAGAGAGCAAGGAGATATTCTAGCCAGGGAAAAAACCATTAGAGGATGGCAGGAAGTAGAGCCAATGAGGGGTTTGGCCTGGGGGAGAGTCCCAGGGGCCACATAGAGAGGCCAGGAGGGCCGAATTCAGCCCATGAGCCTGAGGCTTCCCCCCATTGAAATAAATCATGGTGGAATGTACAGACTCCTGGGAAAGGGACTGTACCTGTGGGCGTGCAATGCCTCTCCTATGCACCGAGGCTTTTGAAAGGTTGTATTAACACCTGCCGAAAGACCCTAAAGTAAATCATTAAAATATGTAGTTAGGGAATTTGTTTGTTTGTTTTTCTCCAGGCCTCTGACTTGCCTTCATTCATTGCTCCCTTGTAATGCTGAATTAGGGCACACTTCACAAGGCCGAAAGAAACCATCGCGAGTCCCAAGTGGTGAGAGAAACATAACATAATTAGAACACCCGTAGCATATAAAAGAGTGTGGCTGCCTTCACCGTTTATCTAGTTCTGAATAACAATCTGTTAAGAAAGCCACTTTCATTTTTAAATGTGTGTTTCCTGCCTTCCGTGTCAGATAATTTGTTCTTTTGCCTCTCGCGTTCCCTTCGTGCATTTTAAAAACGCTTTAAGAGTGATTATATAGCAGGGCGGGTCACATGGTTCTCTTGCACCAGAAAGGTGATCAGTCAGGTCTAAGCGACAGCATAATTACATTCATAGAACCAGATGGTAATATATTTCTCTGCAGAACTCATGAGTCAGTGTCCAGGCTCCTATACAATCATTTAGGGAGCTGTCTGAATATTTTTCAAAGTTTTTTTTTCTTTTTAAAGGCACGATGAGTATTTTTCAAATCATCAATAATGTAATTTTGCATTAGAAAACAGGCTTTGAGATAAAGAATTCCAAACTTAATATTGTTGGGTAAGCAGCTGCAATGTTCCCAGTCCATTTTTTCAAGGTATGTGTGTTGGGAAGGGGGGAGCTGCAAGAAAATGTTGCAGCATGTCTCCACCTCCTCCAGGATGCATCCCGATATAGTGCAGGGAGGGCTTTCCCCACCACCACCTCAACTCACCCCCTCCACAAGGGCTGAGCAGGCCTCCCACTTCTCTACTTTCCTTTTTGTTCCCCCTCAATTGTCACCTCAACGTGCGGAAAGGACTCTTTTGCCTGAGGTTGTCCCACACCACTTAGCTTTCTTATGGGCTCTGCTGGTCATGACCTCCTCTTTCAGACACCTAGGGTTTTATCCAGCATTGGACATGGTCAAGAGTACACCCATTGAGGGCTTCTGGCGGTTCCCTCACTGCGAGAAGTGAGGTTACAGGGAACCAGGCAGAGGGCCTTCTCGGTAGTGGCGCCCTCCCTGAGGAATGTCAAGGAAATAAACAACTACCTGACTTTTAGAAGACATCTGAAAGCAGCCCTGTTTAAGGAAGTTTTTTATGTTTGATGTTTTGTTGTGTTTCTAATATTCTGCTTGGAGCCGCCCAGAGTGGCTGGGGTATGAATAAAGTCCTCTTCTTCTTCTTAACCCCCACAACAACCCTGTGAGGTAAGCTAGTCTGAGAGGCAGTGACTGGCCCAGGGTCACACAGAGCTTCATGGCCGAGTGAGGAGTTGAACCCAGGTCTAATCCGATACTCTTAGGCACTGTTATGTACTGAAGTTCTCACCCTGGGCCAGCAGGGGGATACTGTAGATAGTTATGCAAATAAGGGATCGAAAGTAACGTTCAGTGATTGGATAGTTTTAGAAAGTTGTTACAGTAACGTTGTACTGGAGCTCTATATAAGCAGGCTGACTGAGCTCCTCAGTTCAGTTCTGTCCTGGCCTGTGAATAAACAAGAGCTGTTTGAAGAATCACTGTGTTGTCTGATATGTTCACCCACAACTTAACAGGCACTATACCGCAACTGGCTCTCATTGGGTACTGCCCTACCATTCCATTATCCTTATCAAACCAGGCTTTGATTGGGCATCTCTTGAAAGAGAGAACTACCCTCTGCAGTGAAATACATGTGTGGGGCCTATGGGATTCTGCCTCTGTGCTAGCTGGTGTTCCTGTATGGTGTTAACTTAGCATACCAGCGCCTGCGTGTCTCATCGCCTCATCTGGGGCCATTTCCAGTGCCGCCACTCCTGCCACATCCTTTTTACTTGGGGGAAGGAGCAAAAGGGAGAGGAGTGAGAGAGCGTGTGTGTGTGTTTTAATTCATACTTGCCTTTCTTGCCCAGAAATTGTACTTAACTGTGTTCTAGAAGCAGTTGCCAAGTCCAACATAAGGAAACAGCTGGCAACATTTTCAGAAATTCGGGTTTTATTTTGGGAGCTGGTGAGCTTAAATGCCGCCTTGATGTTAAAAAAGAAAGAAAGACAACAGCTGAAGGCCAATTTCTTCGTTTGCTGGGGAGGCAATAGAGATCGAGTTCATCTTCCAAGTATGTAGAGTTTGGTTGGCTGCTTCTTTGCAGTTTGGGATTGTGAATGTCAACACTTAGGGAGGAAAGAATGAAGCCAGCTTTGCTTTATGTGCCCATATCTTAGACAGGAGAGAGAAAGAGAGACAGAGACAGAGACAGAAAGAGACAGACTAGCAACGAAATTTGCACCTGAGAATCAAGCTTTTTTCTTTCTTTCACAAAATGATCTACCACTTGATTGTAATAAAACCTCTAAGTAGTTTATGGGTTTTTTTAAAAAAAATCCAATAAAAGACACTTAAATACCAGTATTTTAAAAAGTTAAAACAGATTAAAATCAACAATAAGCTAGAAAAAGATTAAAATGTATAACTTATTCACTTCTGGATAGACTTGCCCAAACAAAAACATTCTAAGTGGGCACCAGAAAGAAGAAGAAGAAGAAGAAGAAGAAGAAGAAGAAGAAGAAGAAGAAGAAGAAGAAGAAGAGGAGGAGGAGGAGTTTGGATTTGATATCCCGCTTTATCACTACCCGAAGGAGTCCCAAAGCGGCTAACATTCTCCTTTCCCTTTCTCCCCCACAACAAACGCTCTGTGAGGTGAGTGGGGCTGAGAGACTTCAGAGAAGTGTGACTGGCCCAAGGTCACCCAGCAGCTGCATGTGGAGGAGCGGAGACGCGAACCCAGTTCCCCAGATTACGAATCTATCGCTCTTAACCACTACACCACACTGGCACAATAAATGATTTAAGGCAAGAGAGCTCACCCTGAAACTCAGAATCAATAAAATGATACTGGATAAGATTTTGTTTATAAAAAATAATTTTTTAAAAAATCAACCAGATATAAAATATCAAGGTGGTGTATAGCAGTATGCAGATGCAATAAAAAACAATGCCACCATTAAAAATACAAAGAGTAGAGCAAGGACGCTTGCCTGGTGTCAAGTAGCAGGGAGTTCCAAAGTGTAGGTGTCGTTAGGCACTAGGCTTAACCTCTGTGGGACTGAGACAAAATAAATTGATAAAATACAAACTAGTTAGGTCCATAGGAACACAGGAAGGTGCCTTATACCGAACCAGAGCATAGGTCCATCTCGTTCTGTATTGTTTTCACTGATTGGCAGTGGCTTCCCAGGTTCCCCTACTTGGAGATGTCAGGCTTTGAACTTGGGGCGTTCTGCATGCCAGACAGCTGATCTACCACTGGGCTAAGACCTTTCTTCACTTGCTTCCCTCACTCTATTGGAGTTTTATTTCTGCCAACTGACTTGGGGGCTTAGTGGGAGAAGGCAAGGAAGAATTAAAATAAGTTAAGGGTCGAACAGCCCCCTTAGCTTTCATACATTTCTGCATTTCCACTGGAAATAATCTTCAGCTCTTGTTACATTCTCAAAGAAGGTCTCAGGAGCACTCTTAGTTCTTCCTTTAAAAGAATGTTTTCGGTTCAGGTTTGCCCCCTTCCCCACCCTGTTCCAGGCTGACTCCTTCGTGGTACGTGCTGAACTGCTGCTTCTCTTTCTGATAAGTCGGCAGCTGTGGCTAAAGCAAAGCAAACTGCATTTGGCACGACTGCCAAGCTGGGCCCGACGGAAAGATAATGACACCTCCTCTTCAGCGGCCATCTCTATATAGACCCACACACAGTTCATCACACAGAACATCCACAATAACATTACCCGATTAAAGAGCTGGCAAGCACTGAATGAGCCTTCTTCCCTACACACACACACTTCAGTGGGATGTTTTATGTGAGAGCCTGCTGCTAAACTCCATTAAGCTGTGGGCTTTTTTTATAATTTGGAGATACATGCAATATGCTTTGGTGGAGAAGAAAGAGGATGTGGCAGCTCTAATGGACGTGCCGCTTTAAACCATCACATCTTCCCTAGTCATGGGAATTGTAGTACATTAAGGGGGGTGAGAGTTGTTAGCAACACCCCGCCAGGGGGCTACAGTTCCCAGAACTCCCTGAAAAGAGATGTGTTAAACCACTCTGAGAATTGGGTGCAACATAGAGTGGTACCTCGGGTTAAGTACTTAATTCGTTCCGGAGGTCCGTTCTTAACCTGGAACTGTTCTTAACCTGAAGCAGCACTTTAGCTAATAGGGGCTCCCGCTGCTGCCGCCGCACTGCTGGAGCACGATTTCTGTTCTTTTTATATATATAATATTTATTAAAGATTTTCTTAGTACAATAAAGATAAAAAAGAGCAACAAAAAAGAAAAAGGAAAAACACTTACATCTTATACAAAAAGCATATCACAACCGAATCAATTAGACAATAAACATATTTTCTTCGCTTTTTGGACTTCCTCACATCTCTCGTTCCTGCGTTCCTGGTTTAAAAAACTTTAACCAGCAAATTATCACCTTATTTCAATTCTTACTTTATAATTTTCCAATATTGTGTCCCTAGCTTTAGATACTTTTATCCAAACCTTAAATACTTAATTTAGACATAATATTTATCCAAAACTTATCTTTTCTTAGATTTCACTTATGTTCATAATCTTTTCAACTAGCTTATTGGTGCCATGTTATTTACAATCTTGCATCTTTCTTAACACTCATACAATTTGCAATGTTTTTGTAAATAGTCCTTAAATTTCTTCCAGTCCTCTTCCACTGCTTCCTCTCCCAGGTCTCGGATTCTGCCAGTCATTTCTGCAAGTTCCATATAGTCTATCAGTTGCATCTGCCATTCTTCCAGACGATTTCTGTTCTTATCCTGAAGCAAAGTTCTTAACCTCAAGCACTGTTTCTGGGTTAGCAGAGTCTGTAAGCTGAAGCGTATGTAACCCGAGGTACCACTGTACAGTCATACCTTTCAACTTACCATACGTCCCGCGGCGACCCGGAAGTACCGGAAAGGGTTACTTCCGGGTTTCGTCGCTCGCGCATGTGCAGAAGCACAAAATGACGTCACGTGCATGCGCAGAAGCCGCGAATTGCAACCCGTGCGTGCGCAGACGCGCCGCTGCAGGTTGCACTCTTTTCATGTTGTGAACGGGCCTCCGGAATGGATCCCGTTCGCAACCAGAGGTACCACTGTATATACATTTAAGGGTTGTTGTTGTTTTGCAGTGAAGCATTAGTGCAGTGTTTGTGTTAGCACATGAGCGGGACAAATGGAAATTAAATGTTTAACTGGTTCTTAAGCCAATATTTTGTGCCTATCAGCCTTTTGTACTCTTGGACTGAGTACACACATGGATTGAGGTGCACGCATGCATAAAGGAAGCAAATACATAAACATTACATAGCTCCTGTTTAACTGCGTAAGTTCTCCATTTGAAACTGCCTCATGCTGAGCTGGACCACTGATCCATCCGGGCCAGTATTGGATGTACTATTCAGCAACCATTTCTCCAGGGCTTTAGCATCTTTCTCAGCCCTACATGAAATTCCCAGGGATGGGCCTTCAGATACAAGAGCACCCAGTCCACTTCTGAGCTGTGGTCTCGACCTTATGTGTATATTTTGTCATTGCATATCTGGCAGAAAGAAAAGAGAGCATAATATCTCCATACATTTTTAAGTGTGTGGGGGTGTGTATGTTTTCACATGGAAGTGATAAAAGAAAAATGTTCCATTTTAGTATTGCATTAAAATATAACTTATGAGGTATAATCTTATACAGCAATAACGGTTTCATAAATTAGTAACGCACCATTAATGTGCAATGCCCATAATAATTTTGAGCAGTTTGTGGATAGTTAGTCATTGTATGCTTTTCTGCTAGCATATTTGCAAAGCAAAGCAGGGTCCGGTATGGTTTCAAATTGGATTGGGGACCATGTGTTGATATTCCTGCAAGGGAAGGGGCTAGATGACCCTTGAGATCCCATCCAATTCTACAGTTCTGTGATTCTATTATTCTGTGTCATGTGTCATTGCTTTCAAGTGGGTTTGATAAAATATCATCTGTGGGTTTCTGGTAGTGTGTTCCAACAAACCCTGTTCCAGCAACCTGAAACAGAATACACTGATAAAACAGGGGGTTGGACATGAAAGCAGTGTGGTGCAGTGGTTAGAGTGTCAGACAAAGACTGGAGAGATTGAAGTTCAAATCCACACTCAGCCATTATAATCTTGGGAAAGTCACCACTGTCCAACTTAACCTGCCTCATTGGGGTGCTGAAAGGATGAAATGAGAAGGAAAGAGTCATGCAAACTATCTGGAAATCCTTGGAGAAAAGAAAGGCAAGATGGAAGTGTAAATAAACAAATGAGGGGAGTGGAGAAGTCCCCATTCTTGAATTTTATGCCCAGTGATTCCTTGTGCATAGAGCCTGAATGCAGTGATGCTGTAGACTCTTCCTGCATGAACTGGGACCTGAAAAAAATGCAGAAGTCCCAGATTGCATGTGTAGCATTTGTGGGTAAAGTCTGTAGGCACAAAGCACATGGATGGTTTCTTCCTCTGGGCCAGCAATATTTATTCACATTTCCCCATTAACACGTACATTTTTGTACATGTTGTTTGATAGTTAAATTGCATCAGAAAATTTGGAGGATTGCAACTGCTGAAGAATTATTGTGTGCCTGGTTCAAAGACAACTCAAAGCTAGCTTTGAGGAGTACCTTTGACAAGAGCAGCATATTAAATTGAAATTGCCTCTCTAAGAACCCTCAAGACTGGGCTTCAAGGGCCTGAAATTGTTCTCAAAATACCCAGTTCCCTTCTCTCCCATAGTCCACAAAAGCAGTTTATATTTCATGATATGCAATCATAGCTTTCTTAAGCAGTGGGAGGGTTTTTTTTGGCTTTTAAGAAATTGTAAGTGTCTTATGTCCATAGGCAGGGATTGGGGCCAATGAAGCTACATTTTCAGCTTTCTTCTTGAGCCTACAACTCTTGCTTAGGGATAAGCAAATCTGTCCATTTCAGTTTCTCCCAGTTTCTCGTTTTCCCCAACTTAAGTCCTGCTCTCCACATTGCAAACACATGATTGCAAATTCTTTTTTTAAGTCCTCATATCGCCAAAGAATTGATGCTTTTGAATTATGGTGCTGGAGGAGACTCTTGAGAGTCCCATGGACTGCAAGAAGATCAAACCTATCCATTCTGAAATAAATCAGCCCTGAGTGCTCACTGGAAGGACAGATCCTGAAGCTGAGGCTACAATACTTTGGCCACTGCATGAGAAGAGAAGACTCCCTGGAAAAGACCCTGATGTTGGGAAAGATGGAGGGCACAAGGAGAAGGGGACAACAGAGGACGAGATGGTTGGATAGTGTTCTTGAAGCTACCAGCATGAGTTTGACCAAACTGCAGGAGGCAGTGGAAGACAGGAGTGCCTGGCGTGCTCTGGTCCATGGGGTCATGAAGAGTTGGACACGACTAAATGACTAAACAACAACAAATCATTTCAGTGCACATTTATCATAGTATACACATTTCTGAAAAGTGGTTTTCCCTAAAGGGGTAAAGGGGAAGGGCTGTTGCTCAGTGCTAGAGCATCAGTTTTGCATGTAGAAGGTCCTATGTTCAAAATCCAACATCGCCAGGTAGAATCGGGAGAAAGTCCTGCCTGAAATCCTGGACTGCTGCTGCCAGTCAGTGAATACAGTGCTGAGCTAGATGGACCAATGCTCTGACTTGGTATGCATAAGGCACCTTGCTGTGTTCATAAGATAATGCATTTCTGTATCTTTTTTTTTTTTACTAATATGCACATTTTGTATGCACCCTGTACCTAGTACAGTCATACCTTGGAAGTCGAACGCCTTGCGAGATGAACATTTTGGCTTCCGAACGCCGCAAACCTGGAAGTGATTATTCCAGTTTGTGATTGCCCTTTGGAACCCAAACATCCACCACGGATTCCGATTGGAAGCTACGTGTCAGGGAACTGCCATCAGCTCAGAGGCAGGAGGTGGAAGGGCAGTTGGGTTACAGGGAGCTGCCAAAGATCTTGAGAAGCAGTTCGTCCTCCAGGGAGGAGCGAAGCCACGCCTCCAGTGGGGAAGGGATGCAGGGCTCGGAGGATGCAGGGGAGAGCCACAGCGCCGAAACTGAGCAAAGCGCGGGGGAGGCAGGTCCCCCTTTGCCCAAGCCCTCTCTGTGCAGTAGGCTCACGCGCAGAGAGGGGAGGCGTAGGATGGAGGTCAAAAAACTGCTCTGCTGGGGAAAGTTTAAGGACCGCCCACTCCCAGATTCTGCTAGCGACTGAGCAGACATGGAATTGAGTCTGTCTGCATTGTGAATGTTTTGGACAAATAATAAAGCCTTGAAAAGACCAACAGGGAGTCTTGCCTGTTTGCTCTCAAGCAACCACACCAGCAATCATAACACTACGCCTTGGTTCCCGAATGTTTTGGAAGTCAAACATACTTCCGGAACAGATTCTGTTCAACTTCCGAGGTATGACTGCATGTGCATTTTTGGGCTGCAAAATTTGGAGAAGGACAAATTTTAAGGGATGACTAGTAAAGGTAAAGGTAAAGGTAAAGGGACCCCTGACCATTAGGTCCAGTCGTGGCAACTCTGGGGTTGCGGCACTCATCTCACTTTATTGGCCGAGGGAGCTGGCATACAGCTTCCGGGTCATGTGGCCAGGATGACTAAGCCACTTCTGGCAAACCAGAGCAGCTCACGGAAACACCGTTTACCTTCCCGCCAGAGCGGTACCTATTTACCGTATTTTTCGCACCATTGGACGCACTTTTTTACTTTTAAAAAGTAAGGGAAAATGTCTGTGCGTCCTATGGAGCGAATGTGTGGTCCCTGGAGCCAAATTGCCGGAGTGCGGCACACTCTTGGACTGGTCTTTGGTAGTGGTGGTGGAGCCGCGCTCCCCTGCCGGCAGCCTCGGCTTCCCCTTGCAGCCCCGGGAAGCTTTGGAGCAAGGGGAGGGCTGTGCGCCCATGCCCCGCACTCCTGGGCTGCTGAATGGGGGGGGGAGCCGCGCTCATCTGCCGGCAGCCTCGGCTTCCCTCTGCAGCCCCGGGAAGCTTTGGAGCAAGGGGAGGGCTGTGCGCCCATGCCCCGCACTCCTGGGCTGCTGAATGGGGGCGGGGGGCCGCGCTCATCTGCCGGCAGCCTCGGCTTCCCTCTGCAGCCCCGGGAAGCTTTGGAGGAACGGGAGGGCTGTGCGCCCATCCCCCGCGCCTCTGGGCTGCTGAATGGGGTTGGGGGGTGCTGCTCTGCCAACAGCCTGCCCTTCCCCTCAAGGTTTGCAGCAGTGGGCAGGCTGTGCGCCCATGCCCCACACTCTTGGGCTGCTGAATGGGGGTGGGGGGTGCTGCTCTGCCAGCAGCCTGCCCTTCCCCTCAAGGTTTGCAGCAGTGGGCAGGCTGTGCGCCCATGCCCCACACTCTTGGGCTGCTGAATGGGGGTGGGGGGTGCTGCTCTGCCAGCAGCCTGCCCTTCCCCTCAAGGTTTGGAGGAGTGGGCAGGCTGTGCTGTGCGCCCATGCCCCACACTCCTGGGCTGCTGAATAGGGGTGGGGGTGCTGCTCTGCCAGCAGCCTGCCCTTCCCCTCAAGGTTTGGAGCAGCGGGCAGGCTGTGCGCCCATGCCCCACACTCCTGGGCTGCTGAATAGGGGTGGGGGTGCTGCTCTGCCAGCAGCCTGCCCTTCCCCTCAAGGTTTGGAGCAGCGGGCAGGCTGTTCACTGAGAGAGGGGAGGAAGAGGACGGAGAGGAGGGGGACCAAGAAGCTGGGTGAAGGGAGATGAGGTACCATAGGTTGCCATGAGTGGAGAGTCATGGTAGAGGGCAAAGGAGAGGGAGCAGTGAAGGGGAGAAATTGTAGACGTCCCCTGAGGAGTTTGGGTGAAAGGGATGGAGAGGAGGAGGCTGGAAAAGGGGACTGTTCTGCTTGGGGGGGGGAGAAAAAAGTGGGGAAAAGGAAAGCCTCCCAAGCCTGCCGCTGAGAAGCTCTGCTTGGCTGTTTCTTGACTGTAATTCAAGTAAAGGGAATGTTTGCAAGCAGCTGGCAGGCTGTTCGCTGAGAGAGGGGAAGAAGAGGATTGAGAGGAAAAAATGTGGCATTAGCAATGCTTTGGATGGGTACGAAGATGGTATTTTACATGAAGATAGCGAAGAAAGTGATGTCAGTGACTGTGAGCAACTGAGCTTCATAAATTCTGACTCTAGCAGTGATGAGTTCTTGGGGTTCACAGAAGACTAGAAGAGTACTCAAACCTTAAAGTCTCTCTTCATTTGTTAATGACAGTGATGATGGTTCTTAATGCCATTGTTGACTGCTGTTCACTTTACATGGCTGTAATGTGATTCTGATATACTGGTTGTTTATTAAATACAGTAGTTTATACAACATTTGATTCAGAATATTTTTTCCTTGCTTTCCTCCTCTAAAAACTAGATGCGCCCTATGGTCGGGTGCGTCCAATGGAGCGAAAAATACGGTATCTACTTGCACTTTGATGTACTTCCGAACTGCTAGGTTGGCAGGAGCAGGGACCGAGCAACGGGAGCTCACCCCGTTGTGGGGATTCGAACCACCGACCTTCTGATCGGCAAGGCCTAGTTCTGTGGTTTAACCCACAGCGCCACCCGCATCCTTGAGGGATGACTGTGTTGTGGTTAATGCATTCTTTTGGAAAGTGTGAATTAGGTAGGTTGACCTTTAAATGTGTCCCCAGTTGAATTTCTCCCCATCCTTACTGCTTTCCCTTTCCGTCCCTCTACACACAAAAATTTTTTTTTGGGGGGGAGGCTCTATCCTCTGATTTTTAACTCCTCCCATATTTATCATGAAGTTGACCAAGTTATGTTCTCTTCCCCCAGCCTATCACATGATGTGTCCTGTTTTCCTACTGCATTAATGCTTCTTCTCTACCCCACCTCCCCAATGATTGTACATAGAATTTGCTTCCTTCAGTTGGCCCTTGCTTAAGTTCAGTTTCTCCACTCATTTGCCTTCTGCTGTCAAACACACAGCAAGGTTTAGGTTCTTAAATCATCCTGACCTTGTGGCCATTTGCACAGGGCACTTCATTTGCACCCTAATGATAGAATAACATAATATGATTTCACTAGCAGGGTGATAAACTCCTTTTATGTGTAACGTAATCAGATTCTTTGACCCTCTCTAGAGAGAGAATTTCTAGATTGGGTATTAAAAGCTCACTAGGATTTTAATTTAATACCACATAAAATCTTACTTAGGTTAATCAAATCTTCAGCTCAGTGGGGAAAACCTCCACCCCTGACCATGAAAACTTTTTACAGGTTTAGAAAAACATGCTAAGCAGCTCTGAGATCAAATGAGGAGGAAATAGCTGGGTCTGAATGTGATTTATTTACTTCAGGGGCTGGCACTGTTCTGCCCAGGAGAACGACCACCAGTTTACCCCATGGCACCTGTGAAAGATCTCAGTAAACATCGATTCACGGGACGCGGGTGGCGCTGTGGGTAAAACCTCAGCGCCTAGGACTTGCCGATCGTCTGGTCGGCAGTTCGAATCCCCGCAGCGGGGTGCGCTCCCGTTGCTCGGTCCCAGCGCCCGGGTGCAAGTAGATAAATAGGGACCGCTTACTAGCGGGAAGGTAAACGGCGTTTCCGTGTGCTGCGCTGGCTCGCCAGATGCAGCTTGTCACGCGGGCCTCGTGACCCGGAAGTGTCTTTGGACAGCGCTGGCCCCTGGCCTCTTAAGTGAGATGGGCGCACAACCCCAGAGTCGGACACGACTGGCCAATACGGGCAGGGGTACCTTTACCTTTAAACATTGATTCAGAAATCCACAATGCATTAGAGACTGTTTGCTCTTTCTGCACTTTCCCTGTTTGTACTAGCTGTGTCTCTTGCATTGAACATGCTCCCTTAAAGATACCCAATTTCATTGGAAGACAAAAGTGACCACCCATTCACCTTTCCTTTCTGAAGACCGGTTTCTTTCTGTGCCTGAGCTTGGCAGTGGCTGATGTAGGTGTCTTTATTCGCTTTAATTGGGGGGTGGGGACCAGGAGGCGTGTCTCCACCATATAGTGCTCCTGGCCATTTTCCTGCTATGTTGTATTTTGTCACACGCACAATACAGCAGCCATCTTGTGCTACAGCAGCCATTTTCTGCCTGGTGCCCACATCGCTTTCTCAAAATTCAGTATGCAGACCCTCCAGGGACAGTCCCAGATCTACAGAAGCTGTCCCAGTTTCTGATTTGATCCTGGAATGTCGCGCTTTTCCTTAGGACATCCCTATTTTGAGTGGAGAAATATTGGAAGGTTTGGTAGGATGCTCTATTGTCATCAGAGAAGTGTTGAAGGGCCCACAAATGTTTGCAACCCATAATTATGGTATTTTATTCCTAAATAAAACAGAAAAGCCTATCTAGACTTTTAGAAGTTAGCATGTGTTTTAATCTGTTAGCTTAATTATTGGTTTTTGAATTTTAGCCTGTTTTCAGCTGCTGCTTTTTTTTTACAAAGTTAATGTTTTGGGTTTTTGCGTAAACCACTTAAAGGTTCTAGTTACAATTTTCTCTAGTATAATGCATTTTTGTATGTTATTTTCACTAATATATGCATTTATATGCACACTTTCCCCTAGTATATGCATTTTTATATATGTTACCTGGTTGGAGAGTTACATTGCAAAATATAAAGGTAAAGGTAAAGAGACCCCTGACCATTAGGTCCAGTCGTGGCAGACTCTGGGGTTGCGACGCTCATCTCGCTTTACTGGCCGAGGGAGCCGGCGTACAGCTTCCGGGTCATGTGGCCAGCATGACTAAGCCGCTTCTGGTGAACCAGAGCAGCACACGGAAACGCCATTTACCTTCCCGCTGGAGCGGTACCTATTTATTTACTTGCACTTTGACGTGCTTTTGAACTTCTAGGTTGGCAGGAGCAGAGACTGAGCAATGGGAGCTCACCCTGTCGCAGGGAATTCGAACCGCCAACCTTCTGATCGGCAAGTCCTGGGCTCTGTGGTTTAACCCACAGTGCCACCCGCGTCCCTCTGCAAAATGTAAAGAAGTGCAAATTTCAGAGGATGGCTGTGTTTTGGTTTGCATGTTGTTTCAGAAAGTTCAAATTAGGTGGGTTCACTTTGAAATGCAAAGCAAATTTCTCTCCCACCCACCTGCTCCTTTAAAGTTAAAAAGGAAAGCAATAAAAAAGATTAATAGGGATTTTAAAATACTCAGACATACATGTGACTAAGATGGTGAATAGCAAATAAGATGACCAGAAATACAAGGTGCCTCCTTGACTTATATATGTCGAGCCTGGGTTTTTGTAACTAGTAGGGCAAATTTTGCAATTGATTGCCTTAAAGGAGAAAACATGTGCAATGTGGAATTGACCCTGTTTGCAAGTGACTACAGAATGCATGCAAAGAAATCTCCTCCTAAGATGACTATATAAAGAACAAGCAAATACATGCAGTGGTACCTCTGGTTTCGAACAGGATCCGTTCCGGAACCCCATTTGTGGTTATGAAATAAGAGTTAGAAAGTAAGATACAGCAAAGGGGGAGAAATAAAAACACAATGGAAAATAGGGTGGGGAGTCGACAAAAACAGAAGAAAAAAAATACTATTTATTGAAATGTATATTTTAGATCTTTGGAAATTCAATAAAATATAACTTTTAAAAAAGAGCAAGCAAATATATTATTCTCTTTGTGCAGGGGTACAAATCCTTTGAACTATTGAATCCCTTTCCCCCAGAAAGCCACTTCCGAGCTAGAGAGGAGGTGGGGTTGTGGGCTACATGCCCACCCCCCCACGTGCGCAGGGGCTGGCTTGCAGCCCCCACCTGCTTAAGGGTATCCTCGGCCACGTCATCCCCCTTGCCAGCCAATCAGCTGATCTGGGAGGGGTGGCTCACATTATTTAGGGCTGGAGCTTCCTCTTTCAGCGCCTCAGCTGCTCCGGTTTCCCAATCCCCACCCCACCCTTTAGGTTTGGCTCTCTGACATTGCTATGGACCTCGGTTGGTCGCCATTAAGGGGCCTGGTAGAATTTTTTCCCACTTGGCAAATTGGCTCCAGCCATTTGGTTTTTCACCTACCTTGTAGCAAATTGTCACAACTTCCTTGGCATTGGCGGTTAGGCACTGGTAGGGGTATTGTTATGTAGATGAGAGGGGGGGAGGAAGCGCCATCGCCTCCCCCGCATATTGAAGGGTAGTCCAGTAAAGGATTCTGGGGGCGTGGCCCTGTCCGAAGCCTAGGGAGGTGTGGGCCTAAGGCACACCCCTGAGCTGTGACCCCGGGGGAGCTCCTAGTTGATGTGCATCAGCAGGACTCCCCCTACTGGTGGTTAACCCTTCCCAGACTTCAAGCAATCAGGCTGAAGCCGGATAGTCGGTAGAACCAATGCCTAAGCCAATACCGCTCATTACCAATAAAGTAACCAATAAAGTTGTGGCCATTTTTTGCCCATTAACCTAAAATATTGGTATGATGCGTTTTTATTTCCGATGGCAGGAAGCGGGAACTCGCCACGCAACAATAAAAACCCTTAGTAATGCAATGTAGATTGTGGTGGCTAAACTGTACCCAATGTATCCAATGTTGTTGGACTACAGGTGTCCTGGTGACCATTGGCCATGCTGGTTGGGGCTGATGAGAGTAAGGCTCTGCAGACAACTGGAGGCCAACATCTACTCTAGCCTAGCTACATATTCAGAGTTGAAAAGAATCTCCTAAAGGAAGGGACAATGGGTTTTCCCCCCAACTAAATCCTACCCAGAATAGAGTAGACCGACCTGTACACGTAATGGACCTAATCTTGTCATAACCATTCCCTTCATTTTTTAAATATAATTTTTATTAGTTTTTTTAACATATCATTTTCAAGAGTAATTAAATATACTTTTACGTCTTATTCAAATCTTTGACTTCCATCAATCCTGTCTGAAAATTTTCCAGTCTAATCTCTCAGTATGCATTTCTTATCTTCCCTATTACATTTCAAACTCATAACCAATATCTCTATCTTTTTATACTTTGTAACACTTCGTATATTTCTCCTTACAAAACTTATTGTAGTCCTACTAGCGTAATTTGTTGATTACAGTTGCTCTTCAAATAATTCAGATACTTATTCCAATCTTCTGTAAATCTCTGGTCCCGCAGGTTTCGAATCCTTCATGTCATTTTGTCCAATTCTGCATAGTCCATTAATTTTGTCTGCCATTCTTCTTTTGTCGGAATTTCTTCTTGTTTCTATTTCTGGGCTAATAATACTCTTGCCACAGTTGTTGCATATAAAAACAATTTAACATCTTGCCTATTAATGTCCTGACCTATAATACCAAATAAAAATGCTTCTGGTTTTTTTTAAGAATGTGTATTTCAACATCTTTTTCATCTCATTATATATCATTTTCCAGAAGTTCTTTACTTTTTTACATTCCCACCACATATGATAAAATGTTCCTTCTTTTTCTTTACATTTCCAACATTTATTATTTGTCTTATACATTTTAGCTAATTTCACTGGTGTAATATACCATCTATAGGGGACGCGGGTGGCGCTGTGGGTAAAACCTCAGTGCCTAGGACTTGCCGATCGCATGGTCGGCAGTTTGAATCCCTGCGGCAGGGTGCACTTCCGTCGTTTGGTCCCAGCGCCTGCCAACCTAGCAGTTCGAAAGCACCCCCGGGTGCAAGTAGATAAATAGGGACCGCCTACCAGCGGGAAGGTAAACGGTGTTCCGTGTGCTGCGCTGGCTCGCCAGATGCAGCTTGTCACGCTGGCCACGTGACCCGGAAGTGTCTGCGGACTCACTCCCAGCCTATAGAGTGAGATGAGCGCACAACCCTAGAGTCTGTCAAGACTGGCCCGTACGGGCAGGGGTACCTTTTACCAAATATACCATCTATACATCATTTTCATCATATTCTCTTTCAAAGCATTACAGGCTGTAAGTTTTATCCTTTCCTAGTCATATCCATTCACTTCAATGCGTCTCCTCTGAGCAGGACTGGCGTTGAATCTATTTCAACATATGTCTTTCGACGACAAAGTAAAGGAAGTGAATTCACTTGCCCCACATTTTCCCTGCATTTGCCTAGGATGAGTCAAGTGTTATCTCCAGAGATGCAGAAGCTGATTCGGATCACTGGAACACTAATTGTACTGGTGGGCCGTATTGCTGTCTTTTGAGCATGAAGATGAACTCATCCACAAAAATGTTCCCTGGCGGCTGCCTCCTCTTCCTATGCCGTTCCCTGGCAAGATATACCACTCTGCTGATGAAACCAGACCGCAGCTCCTTGTTCATTTGCTTAAATTGCTGTTCGTTGGAGGGCTCTCGTCACTGTACCAGATCCTGCAGAGATTTACACGACCCTCTACACTTGTAGGTATGTCTTCTTGATAGCAAAGCCCTCGAAGCTGCTATGTATATTACAGCATTAAAAGCAATCCAATGTTAAACATAGTTCACTCCCCGACCACCCTGGCGCATAAAAGTTTTAAATTGCAGAGTTCTCTTACCGTGATCGTGCAGCTCCGCTCCGCTCTTGTCATATCAGATTTTGAGAGCACACATATAATATTGCTTTCATATTTTTTTTTAAAAAAGGTATTAATTTCTTTCTGTGTCTGCATGAGCATGAGTCAATGGATCTCTAGGGTTCCAAGTCCGGAGATGCCAGAGAATTAACCTGCAAACTTCAACATAACAAATTATCAGTCCAAATAATCAACTACATTATTTCCCCCCTTTCCCCCCCATCCCTCCCTCTCCCCCCCCCCAAGGACTTCCCTCAGCTCCCCTCTCTGATTTCTTTGCACATATTGTTCTCTGCATGTTATAAAATTGTACGTATCCTTGCCTTATCTATCATGTGTTCAACTAATAAATTTGTGGGTGTAAAATATACTCGGAGTCGAGAGTGGATTTCATGCTCTTTATTCAGCTCATAGTGGTGAGGAGGAATGAAAGTTCCCCCAGAATATCTGCTTTATATACATTATTTACACAATGGGCCCCACGTGATTGGCTAATTCCGGAATTCTCCTGTAGGCCAATCAGGCTGCGGATTCACTTCCACATGGAGATGGATTGGGTGGCTTCTGTGTACCAATCAGACTGCTGCATTCTGGGTCGTATTGTTCTAGGACCAATCAGACTGCTGCATTTTGGATCCTATTCAGCTCAGTACATAACACCATGTTTATTCAAAACCTGCCAAGGACTCCAGATCATTTTGTTGTCTTTTTAAGTAATTTGTTAAAAGTTTCCATTCTTCCTTGAAGTCACAATTGTCCTTATCTCGCAGTTTGTATGTCAATTTGGCCATTTCCGCATAGCTCATCAATTTTTCTTGCCACTGTTCTTTCCTTGGGATTTCCTCATTCTGCCATCCTTGTGCTAACACGACTCTTGCCACTGTTGTAGCATACATAAGGTTGCCCCCCATTTCTGCAGGTGATTTTTTCCAAAAGTTTTGCTGACATGAAGGCAGGGATGCTGAGCAATTTTCTTTGTCTGTAGCACAGTGGCTATCACAAAACATGGGGATAGCGCAGGTACCGGCAATCACAAATCGGTAGCAAACCTAAACTCGTAGCAGGACAAGCAACAGGAAAGCAGGGACAAACATAGCACTAATAATAACACTAATAACATGCAACCCTAATAATTATCAGTGCAAACCAAGATTGACTACAGCATCAAAATACTACTGCAGATGGTCCTTGTTGCACTCCATGACAGACATCTTTGGAAAATCATGGCAAATTTCTTGTAAAGGGGGCCACCTTGTTTATAAATGTTTTACAGTGGTACCTCGGGTTACATACGCTTCAGGTTACAGACGCCGCTAACCCAGAAATATTACCTCTGGTTAAGAACTTTGCTTCAGGATGAGAACATAAATCCTGCTCTGGCGGTGCGGCAGCAGCAGGAGGCCCCATTAGCTAAAGTGTTGCTTCAGGTTAAGAACAGTTTCAGTTTAAGAACAGACCTCCAGAACGAATTAAGTACTCATACCTTGGTACCTCGGGTTAAGTACTTAATCACAAATATCAGTCTGGGTCCAGCCAGCTCTTGTTCTCAAATGGTCTTCCCCCAAAAATGAGCTCTAATGTACTACATTTTTCTCCTCAACAAGCACATGGTCACTTGGCATAAGGAATCTCTTTATACTTTCCTTCCAGAGTGGCTGAAGGCATTATTTGGAAACCAAGGGAAGTAAAAAGGTGTGTGTGTGTGCGTAAAATTTAGTAAATTTATTAACTGCTTTATACAGTGGTACCTCGCAAGACGAATGCCTCGCAAGACGAAAAACGCGCAAGAAGAAAGGGTTTTTCGTTTTTTGAGTTGCTTCGCAAGACGATTTTTCCTATGGGCTTGCTTCGCAAGACGAAACGTCTTGCGAGTTTGTTTCCTTTTTCTTACAACCGTTAATACCAGGGTGCATCCGCACTCCGCAAGACGAAAATTCCGCAAGACGAAGAAACTCGCAGAACGAATTAATTTCGTCTTGCGAGGCACCACTGTATTAAAAGACTCTCAAAGCGATGTACAGAAAATCAAATACAGTATAACAGATTTTCAGAACATTGCACAAAGCAGAGGACAAGTACCATATGAAAGAATATCAAAACTACATACAATACAAAGATTGATTATCAAACAAACAAAAGCTCAAACCAATGTACAATATACAATATAAAAAAACACAGGGTTCAACCTACAAAGTGCAGGTCAAATACAATACAAAACAGATTTAGCAATATACCAAACTGAACTCAAAGACAACAAAATTAATAATTTCAGAACAGTATACAGAATAAAAAATCAAATACAGTACAAACATTGACATTAAAAGCCAATCTTTTTAAAAATGATGTTATACTATTGAATGAGTAACACTTCCAAAATCCTGACCAATCATTTTGTAAAACAAAGCACAGCTGACCAGGTAACAACTCAGGTAGCCTTGGAATTGAAGAAGAAATAAACCAGTGATGTATTCACTCTCACTCATAGCCAAAGGCAGGTCTGTGCCTCTAAGATTCACTCTCTGAATAACAGTAAGCAACTGTAGAAGCTTTTCTAAGAGTAACCTTTTTCTAATTTGGGGGTGGGGGAATAACAACTCAGCACCCTTAACAAACTTTTGATCCCAGGATTCCTTTGGGGAAGTCCTGACTATTTAAAGTTGTTGTGCTATGTTGTTGTTTAGCCGTTTAGTCGTGTCCGACTCTTTGTGACCCCATGGACCAGAGTATGCCAGGCACTCCTGTCTTCCACTGCCTCCCGCTGTGTTGTGCTATAGCTTTTGATTCATAGTGCAGATGAGGCTATTTTCACTAATGTATGCATATTTGTGCCCATTTCCCCTCAATATATGCATTTTTGTATGCGTTGTTTGGTTGGATAACGGCCTGGCAAAATTCAGAGAATGTTGAAGGATAATTGTGTTTCATGAAGGCTCAGTTTGCCCCATACACACATGCCTGAATCTTGATCTCTTCTTTGGAGGCCCGTCTTAGGTTCCCCCACCTAATAAAGTGAGGTGGACTGCACCTAAGGAGAAGGCCTTTTGAGTGGTGGCACCCTGTTTGGCAGCAGGTGAAGAGAACCACTGCTCTTTGTATTAGAATCCACTGGTTGTGTCGGTTTTTTTGCACCGTTGTCCCCATGCTCAGCTTCATGCTGGTTTTACCCTTTTAGCTGCAGGTATTTATGCTTATTTTAGCTGGGGAGGGTGGGCGAGTTGCTGGGGTTTTTGCGGTTTGTTTCATGTTCTCTTGATTGTGAATTGTATTTTATTGTTTATGTGAAATGCCCAGAGAACCCACCTCACATCCACAGAATGCTCTTCCCCCAAAGAATGCTGGGAACTTTTGTTCATTAAGAGTGCTGGAAACTGGAGCTCTGTGAGGGCTTTCCTAACAGCTCTCAACACCCTTAACCAAGTGCCGTTCCCAAGGTTCTCTCGGGAGGGAACCAGGAATATTAAAGTGGTGTAAGAGTGCTTTAAAAGTGGTGCAGGTATGACCTTGGTTGGATGAGCAGCAACATCCCTCAGCCTGCGTGTAGGCCCTACATAATACGATCATAATTATTTATGTCAAAACATCCTTTTATTAGAATGCGCATGTGGCATAGTGCATGCTCCTTGCTTTTATTTTTAAAGATGCAAAATGCCAGATCTTTATCCTTGTTTTCTGATATTTGAAGAAAGATTCCCAAAGGAGAACTGAGAGGAATGAAATTTCTCTGAACTTGGAGGCGTCTTGGGGATTTTAATGAAATAATTGGTACTTTATTGTCCCTCTCTGTGCTGACCTTTAATTTTTTTGTATATATCTTTTAATGCTCTTTATTAAAACTAACCATGCCGTGCTCTGTTGTTCCTTCCTGGTTGAGTGGTGGCGACTGCATGCATCAGGGCACAGTGCCTCTAATCAAAATACTCTCTGGGAAATCAGTAGCCAGGTTCTGTAGTGGCGTGTGATTGTTGTGGGTGTTCCTTTCCCTCTTTTAGTGGTTTCATCCAGGGCCTTCTTACCCATAGGCACTAGGGGTGCGGGGCACCCAGGCGCTGGGCTCTTAGGGGCGTCAGGCCAAGAGTCCGGGGCTCGAGAGTTGAGTCCGGGGAAGAGCCTGCCCATCGGTCAAGGCGCCATGGCAGGCTCTTCTGCTGCAGGTGGCTCTACGGCATGAGTTTGAGGGCAACTGAGCCAGCGAGACGCTGAGGCGGCCGGCTGGCTCCACCTTCCTGCATGCCTGGGACTGGGCAACCGGGGGGGGGCGCCTGGCGGATCTTTGCACCCCAGCACCGCATATGCTTAAGACAGCCCTGGTTTCATCATTAAACTTCATTCCAGCCATTGACAAGCCACACTTCCCATGTGTGCCTAGCATATTGAAGTTTGAAAACAAGCATCTATTTCATTCATATCCTTCTCTCCTCTCTCTTCAACAGGTTTGCCTGCATCTGAGCCGAGGTCAGCCCGTATGGCAGCATCAACGCCAACCGATTAAGGATCAGTGGTAAGAGCTAGAGAGATATGCCTGGTGTTTATGGGGAGTAAAGACACATGGAAAAATCGATGTTTCCCCTTGACAGATGGCGATGGCATGCCTTCATAGCAGCGCTGATCTGTTGCTAATTCTTTAAGGTCTTATTCTTATTATTTATTCAATTTATATACCGCCAAAGATCACAGGTTGGTTTACAGTGTAAAAATATTGAAGTTCAGTTGCCTGTTTCCTTACTTAGAAAAGAGGTCCAAATCTATCAGGATATACCTTGAGTTAGAGGCAAGAAGATAGATCAGGATCTGCTGGCAGGTTTCTGGATGAGTTGCAGTAGTTCCAAGGTGGCCATGTGTCCCACTGTGCAGAGAGCATTCTCTGTTTGAATGAGTCCTCTGCTTGAAGGGCTCTCTGGTTTGGAGATAAGGAACTCCAAGATGGGATGGCTGGAGGGGCCTTGAAGTTTGTCTTAACTGCTGGTTAGCACCAGATAAGCAGGTTGAGCAGCTCGCCTGGTCCCAGTCTTCCCCTCTAGGGTGAGGGGCCTTTTGTTTCTATTTAAATCATAGCAGTAGTTCTGTGCCTGCATATATACCTTTAAATTGGCATGTGCAAAGCAGATGCTAATCAAAAACATATTCTGCACTGCCTTTTTGTTTTGGTGATGCATTCCTCTTTTTTCCATGTGTCCACCCTAAGTGTGTAAGTGGTCACCTTAAGTAGATTTAAGGAGGGGGACAACCTCTTTCCAGTTGTTTAAGAGGCAACAACCCCCCTCCCCTTCACACACACACACCTGCTGGAATAAAGGGGAAAATGGAGTGGATTGTTCACTCTGTTATGAGAATCATGTCCCATGTTCAGGAGCAGCCAGTGTCATGGTTTGATGCTGCAGAGCTGCCCTCCCGACTCTGGCATTACTCCCACTTACCAGGATGGTGCAAGAGTCAGGCAGTAGGAAAGCAGTGAGGTCAGGACTGTACAGGGGCACCAGCTGAGCCAATCCATTGCTCCCCCTGGTGCATCTGTGCCACTGCTGTTCTGCCCCATTTCGGCTGCAGATCTTCTGCACCATCCCTCCATGCTGGCCTCTCCTACCCAGGTTAAACCTTAGCAACTCAAAGAAATGTGGTGGTGGGGGGCCCCTTCTCTCTGAGTCGGCAGATATTAACACGGGATGGGCATTCCAAACAATGAAAAGTTTTCAAGTGAAAACTGGCACAGTACCATTTTGGAAGGACTGTACCATTTTAAATTAGCCTTTCACCATGTTCCCTAGCAACACTTCCATTGAGATCAATGGAGGCTTGTTTCAAAGGCCTCACTCTGCAATCAGCCAGCCCCTACCTGCCTGCCTTCCTACTTACCATCAGTCCTGGGGGGTTGTCAGCTTCCTTTTCCTTAGTCTCAGTGTTGCCTTTGCAGTATTCAGCAGGGAGGAGAATGGGGACAAAATTAGAATGAGTTGGTTCTGCCTCTCAATGGCTCTGGCTTCACCTACTGTTTGGTTTCCCTGCCTTCTGCCACGGCACCCTCAATGGGCACCAGCCACCACACATTGAGTCAACAGTCTCTTAAAAGGGTATTATTTCTTCAGTAACTTGACTGGGGGTTGTGGCACCCACATCATGCGCGCATAGCAAGACTACATTATTTGTCCATCCCTTCACACTTCACTTCAGCATTTATGTGGCTTTTGAATTCACGCTTCAATATATTTTCTTGACACAAGAAAGGGCTTCAATGGGCATGTGATGAATGTCCATATTAAATTAATTCTCCCCTTTTAATTAAGTTCATCTAAATTTAATTTTGCAATTTTATTTCAGTAAACCAACCTGACTTCAACTGTTGAATGTGCTTTTTCTACCACTGTTCACTCATAATTGTACCTATGAAAGATTTATGACTTAGGGAGATAATTCTGAACCATTTTGAATGTGCTCGGCATATGCTTCATGGATGACTAGTAACTCAAGCAATTAGTATCTCAGAGGATTGTTTAATAAGAGTGACTGTACACCAACCTCAAGATGCATTTCAGACCTAGAATCTTCACTTTGGGAAGCAGCTCACCTCTTCCCCAGGTACAGTGGTGTAGCATGGGGGGTACAGGGGGGCCGGCCGCACCGGGCGCAACATCTGGGGGGGCGCTCCATGGGTTAGGGGGCGCAAAATCCACGGGTTAGGGGGCACAAATTACTTGCCTTGCCCCGGGTGCTGACAACCCACGCTACGCCACTGCCCAGGTACTTTGTATTCTGCTCAATTTGACTCAGGGTCAATTCCGCTTCAAGAAAAACAAAGTGCCAGTTCCCACCCGGTTCACTAATAAAATAGGTCTCTTTTTCCCTTTGGAGAGAAATGGATGAAATTTGCAGGCATGGTAGCCTCTCCATAGTAGATTAAGCTTATCATATTACAGGAAAATCCATCTAGGACCTCTTCAGCTGGGTGTCTTTAACGTTTTTAATTTTCTGGCAAAATTGGATGAAATTTTCAGGCATGGTTGTCCTTCTTGAGGTATTGAAGCAAATTACAGAATGATAGCTGCATTTGTTCTTCCCCCAACAGCAATTATAGGTTGTTTTTTTAAAAGGATGTAGTCAAATAAAAATCACTCTACCCCCCCCCCCTTGTGCTTTGTGGGTATGGATATAGAAGGCCTGAGAAAGGGGCGCTTAGGTACAAAACTTCCAAACTTACAGACAGATGGGTTCATAGGAGTCACTTAAGTTGATTGAAGGTTGTGAGGGGAGGAGTAAAGAATATGCTTTCTCTCTGCGGCTTTCTATGGACACTGGAATGGGTGCAGGTTCAGTAGGTGGTGCTGCACCCCAAGATCTGAGGATTACGTGGCTTTAGGCACCTGGTGTGGCTGATACCAGATGTAGGAGATGTAGAGGCAGGTAGTTGACACTGGCAGACATATGGAGACACCAAGATACAATTTAAATTAAGGTCCTTTTCAAAATCCAGGACAAAATTAGGGTTGATAAGAAATCTGTCTGAACCCAGGAATCTTAGTAGTTAATCCTCCATACCAACTGCTAAATTGGTTTTTAAAGAACTCTTTTCTGGAACCAAACAATGTATCTTTCATGTACTGTATATACAGATAGATACCCCCCCTTTCCTTTTCAAGTTCATTTTTGGCCTCTCAAGAAAGCTCTCGTTATTTAGCGACGGGTGAAAGTGTTGTTCTTTCCCAGACTCCTGAATGCCTCTGGATTAAATTAACTGCAGTGCGTAAGGCTGAGCAAGTCGACACTTAGAAAAGTTTCGCAAAGAAACTCAAGTGCCTCATTTAATCTCCTATAGAGGTGGAGGGGGAGGGAAGGGAAGTAGCAGTCTTTGGCATGATGAAACACATCTGAGCTTTAATGTGGGAGTCTGGATGAGGCCCAGAGAAGCAAACGCTTGAAAATTGCAAAATGGCACAGTTATGTTGTTGTTTGGTTTTAAGATAGTAACCACGTGAGGGGAATTTATTATTATTATTATTAGAAAGAATGAATGAAAAGAAAAGAAAGATGCTAACTAGGGAAGGGGTATGTTAAACTTCCAGCATCTTAAGAATGTGTAATGACTGGCTGCCAGTACAGCTGATTCCTGCTGGGTAATGGGAGGTGCCTACCATGTAAATATAAAGGGGGTTATTTAGGAGACCCAGTGAGCTGTGAATTATTGCCTCGGTTGTCACAAAAAGAGGGGAAAATGAGTTGCGAAAAGGAAAGGACGTGTGCTGGGTTCTGAAAAGCTTCACGAGATTTTTTGGGTGATGGGGGTGGTGGGAACTCATATGTACTTTTCCGTGAAAAGAAATATTTGTTTTGTCAGATTGCAGAGCTGCCAGCCCACTGCGATTGCTTTGTAAAATCCATTACGGAAACAAAAGGAATCTATTTTTATGCCACATGCAATGCAGAAATGAGAAGAAAATAGGCTTCCAAGCCCTACTTTCTTATCTTAACTTTTCTAATATTTGCCCACTTGCAAAAGTTAACAACTGGAGCTCCAGTCCCAAGCCAAATCAGTAGTGGGTTATTCTGTCATTAATGGGAGTTGGAGGAGGGTGAATCCTGGATTCTTTTAGAATATGGTGGGTTGGGTCTGCTGCTTCACTGCTGGGTTTTGCTGTTTGAAATTAATGAATGGTTTCAGAACTTTCTGGAAGTTAACAGTTGGTTCAAAACTAGAATTTAGGTGCACTTGTGATGAGTTTAGATGACTAGCCTTCCCAATAAGAGGTGGTTCTTCTCAACAGTAGCAATACCAAGGTTGGAGAACATCAGGTCCCGGGGTCAAATGTGGCCCTCTAAACCTTTCTATCTGGCCCCCAGCCAGGAGCGAAACTAGGCTTTCTTTCACCCAGGTCAAAGACTCTGTTCAGCATGTACACCTACACACATTTGCATACACATGGAGACTGACGGAATGGGGAAGGCCATTGGGCTCAATCCTGCTCTCCCACTCATTCCTTGGAAGTTGAATGACTAAAGAAGGCTATTGTGTGCCTTTGAAATGTGAAACTTTGTCCTATCCGATCGGTAAAACCTATGTTGGAGCTAGTACTTGCTGATATGGTACATTCCTGCTCTTGAGGGTCAAGGCATAGGCGACATTCAGGCAACACTTCATTCTGTTTTCCTGATGTTTCCTTACCTGGCAATTTCCACATTTTGTGTCATCTTTCACACAATGTAAATGCTGCTTCTGGAAACCCAACAGAATGTAAAGGAAGTTTGGTGCTCTTTTCCGTATTGTTCGCTTCCATTAAAAAAAAATCCATTTGCAAACAAGTTAAACCTGGAAAATCATACAGGTTTTGCATTGTAATTTCATACGACAAAAGCGGGGGTTGTATTCCGGCATGCAGTTTCCTCCCACCATTGGAACTTTAGCGTAACATGGTGGTATATTGATCAATGAGCCACAGTTAACACAGCACAACACATAAATAAAGTGAAAAGAGAACATTGGGATCTGGGGAAGAAGGACTGGCGTTATAATCAGGAAATCTAATGCTACAGTCCCCATGTCTGAATGCACCCCTAGTCTCCACCTGTGGCAGAATGAGGTGGTCAGAATCCTGAGGCTGTCATACTCGTCCTGTCGTTTTGTCCCCATTTTGAACATTTCACAATGTAAACGTGTTTGTTTGTTTTTTAAAGGCATATTGGGCTCATTCCTTGTTGAACTACTTTTATCTTTTAGGGAGAGTTTTTTTTCACAGAGGGAGTCATTCAAAGTGTATCCCACAGCCCCAGCTGTATTTGAAGCGGCAAAGCCATTCCATCACCAGATTTCCTGTATCTGTAAACCAGACACAAAATAAGTAGGCTGCCCCCAAAATCTTGATTTATATAATTAGTTCATTACGTGTCTTCCAGTGCAGTCAGTGTTGAAAGGAAGATGGAGAAAAACCCAGTCTACTAGTTAATCCTCCACCTCCTGGGAAATGAATTTGCCTAGCGTGACTTGAAAGGCAGAAATAATAGATTTGCTTAACACCTCTGAAGTCTTTTTGAGGGTGGGCAGCCAATTCATACACCATGTTGGCTAGCCCCTATAGGGCCACTTGGGGGGACCCCAGATTACATAGTCAACATTCCTCTGCAGCAATGCATCACAGGAAATCCACCCATTTCTTGGCCCCATTCATAGATCACAAACAGGGAGACTTGTGAATGGAGTGGTCAGTCTGCGGCCCTCTAACTGTTGTTTCTTGACTACTTAGAGATGGAGGAGAAATTTGATTCAGTTTGCAATTAAAGGCAAACCTACCTAATTCACAGGGACGCGGGTGGAGCTGTGAGTTAAGCCACAGAGCCTAGGACTCGCCGATCAGAAGGTGAGCGGTTTGAATCCCTGCGACAGGGTGAGCTACCATTGCTCAGTCCCTGCTCCTGCCAACCTAGCAGTTTGAAAGCACAACAAACTGCCAATAGATAAATAGGTACCGCTTCGGCGGGAAGGTAAACGGCGTTTCCATGCACTGCTCTGGTTCGCCAGAAGCGGCTTAGTCATGCTGGCCACATGACCCGGAAGCTGTACACCAGCTCCCTCAGCCAATAAAGCGAAATGAGCGCCGCAAGCCCAGAGTCGGCCACGACTGGACCTAATGGTCAGGAGTCCCTTTACCTTTACCTAATTCACACTTTCCAAAACAACAGGAAAACTGAAACAGTCATCCTCATTTCCCCAAATTTTGCAATGCAGTTCTCTAGTCAAAATGCAACGTACAAAAAATGCATCATACTAGCAAATATTGCTTTGCAAAAAATGTGCATTTCAAGCAAAATGCATATTAGACCTGAATTTAGGATGGGGAAAATAGAGACTGGACTTGACAGATTCTCCTGTCCTTGGTTCCATCATCCTTGGCCATGCAAACTGGGGCGAATGAGAGTTGGAGCCCAACAACATCTAGTGAGTCTCAGATTCTCCTCTGCTGCCTTTAAAGCTTCTCAGGAAACCTCAGAAACAGTATGGAAATTAGTGGTTTACACAGTGTCCTCAAGCTAAAAACTATTTCTTGTTTTTCTGTGCTTATTGCCTGTTCCCCTGCTAAAGATCCAGCATCGCCAATAAAGAATACAAATTCCTTTTTACAGTTCCTTTTTAAAAAATGCCTAATGATCTTCCAAATTTATCTATGAGGATGCATTTGTGGATAAACAAATCTTTCCTTTCATAACCCTTTAGATTTCCCATAATGCAGTCATCTGCCCAGACCTCCCTCTAATGAGCTGAAAACCTCAATAGCGCCTTTTGTTTATAATAAATATTGCCTACTAATGTTACCAGCGCTATTGTACGATGTCTCAATAGAGGATTATTGCTTTGTGTAATACGTCAGCTTTATGCCCTCTCTTCTTGAGAGTGGAGCTGATACCAAGTGTTTAATCTGCAAATGATGCAATGAATAATGCACCCCAAATTTAACATCAGCCTGTTGTCATTAAGGCTCCCAGTGAAGTCCTGGGGCATAAAATGTAGATTCGGCTGATTGATCAGTGCAGTCTTCGACACTGAGGTTTAAGGCTGAAATCTGACTTGTAAGGAAGTATAAAGTAATATTTACAAAATAATATCAGTGATAAACCACTATTGGTTATTCATATTTATAACCCTTTCAAGGTGGCATGCACAGTTGTTCCCCTGCCCTTCCGCTGCCATATCTTCACAACAATCTTGTGAAACTGGGTCCTCCCTTAAAGAGGTGAGACCTGGACAACCGACACCCTGTGTTGTGTGTGGGTTCAATTGGTAAGCCACAACAGCCGATTGGTAGGTCCCTTGAATCTGGGTACAATCTGGCCAATGGGACGCAGTCCAAACGGTTCGAGGGACCTATTTATGCCCATGCACGTGACCCAGAGCTTCCTCTTTCAGCGCATGCATTCGAAACACCCGCCCACCTCTCCCTACTTTTAGGGTTTGTGCACTTGACCTTCCTATGCCGTCGTGTGTTGTCTGTTGTTGGGACAGGGGCACAGCAGGGATTTTCCCCACTTGGCTGATTGGCTGTTACCATTTGGGTTTCGCCTGCCGTGTAGCAAATCGTCACAACTTGTAAGGTTGTGGATAGGCTCTGGTTCAGGTGATAGGGATGGGAGAATGTTCTCGCCATTCTTATGTGAAGGATATTCCATTAAAGGAATCCAGGGACTCGATGGTTTGGTCAACCCTAGTCCAGGGTGACATTTGGGTGGCGGAGTTGGCCCATGCCAGGCTTTTCGCCTATCCAGGTGTTCACCCTTGGCTGACCTATGCTGGAATCCTGGGTTAGTGCTACCTGCATGGCAGGGAGCTAGTCGAACCAGAGCCTATGCAACCACTCACTTTCTGTAATCAATAAAGTTGTGGCCTAAATTCTGCCAAAAACCAAAACCAGAATTTGAGTCTTGTGTGAATTTATTTAGGGGACAGGTTTCTGGGTCTGAACACGCAAATAGGCTAGCTAAGGCCACTTACTGAGTATAATGTCTGAGTGCAGATTTGAACCTGGGTCTCGCCTGTCCGGTGTTTTTAATTTATACCCTCCCTCTTTCCTCCATAGAACTCAAAGCAGCTCTATGGGATATTGCTATCAGAGGCACCACCAGGTTTGAGAGGGACCTGGACAAAATGTCTCCCCACCCAGACTGACTCCACTCACCCCCTAGCCACCAGTCCCCATCAATGCCCAGTGCCTTCATAAGTCATCACAGCATTTATTTTATTTTTTAAAAAATCCTGTTTTATATATGTCTCAATTTTCTCTTACTGCCAGCCGTTTTGGAGATTCATTCTTAGGAAAAGAGGCAGTGTATAGATATAAATATTTTAAGTAAATATAGTACAATAATAATTGAACCAGGTTTCATAGGTATGGCTGCATGCGCTTATGTGCTTTGCCATTAAAGCTTAGAAGTTTGGCCCAACTAGAATCAATATCCAGTGCTATTTAAACACTCTAAAAATGATTATGCCATTACCTCTTCCATCCAGTTAATACAAATTATACAGTGATATTAAATTTACTGCAAACAGATCCTTAGCACTTGGATACTTCCAAGGAGAATTATTTTGCAGTTTATAAAACCAGATCTGGTTTTGGAAGGAAAGAACAGAAATATGTTATTAAATTCCATTTTGTGGTACAATATAATCAGCAATGCAATTGATACGCTACCTCGTGGCAATAATTTAAGGAAGAAAAATAATCAGAACACAGCTTAATTGGGGGAAAGCTTGCTCTCCCCTTAAATGAATACTTCAACTTTTTGTTAATGCAGTTTTACAGAGCCAGGGAGTGAATGGAAATTGTTGAACAGCTGCGTAAGAAGCAAGTTACGCTACGACAACACACAAAAATGGAAATTGTTGACACGGCAAGCAGGATTCTGCTAGGAAGAATTGTTTGAATTCGTATTTGTTAGATAATAGCAAAGTTTCTTTTTTACATACTGTAAAAGCTGAGGTTCTGCAGAAACATTATGTGAAACATTTATGGGGAATCCTTGGGCCCTTCTGCGCTACACATTTAAAGCAGTATGAGAGACGAGAGAGCAGTGTGTGACTGGGAGCAACTTCTCCTGGGGAAACGCAACAGGTAACAACAGGTCTGAGGTTTCCCTGTCCATTCTTCTCTGCATATTCCAGTTGCTGCTCAGATGGACTCTGCTTTCTCCATGGGCATTTTAAAGCGAGCAGAACAGGCTAGTCTCAACATCTGTATGAATCGGCCTCTTCCAGGAAGAAGAATGCAGAGTCCACATGCGGTTCGCTCTCTGAAAACACTGAATATGGGGTCAACTTTGACAGGCGGATAAGGATAAGAATACCCACCTGCCAACCACCTAGCGCCATTGTGACATAAGGCAGAAACTTCAAAGGGGTTCAATCTCTGTTAAGTTGTGGGTGAACATATCAGACAACACAGCGATTCTTCAAACAGCTCTTGTTTATTCACAGGCCAGAACAGAACTGAACTGAAGGGTTCAGCCAGCCTGCTTATATAGAGCTCCACTAGAACGCAACAGTAACCATTTTCTGTAACTATCCAATCACTGAACATCACTTTCAATCCCTTATTTGCATATGTGGACCTGAGTGAAAACTATCTACAGTATCCCCCTGCTGGCCCAGGGTGAGAACTTCAGTACATAACAATCTCCACACTGTAACCAATGGGGAGCTCCCTAGCGAGTGCAGTGTAGTGGTTAAGAGCGACAGACTCGTAATCTGGGGAACCGGGTTCGCGTCTCCGCTCCTCCACATGCAGCTGCTGGGTGACCTTGGGCCAGTCACACTTCTTTGAAGTCTCTCAGCCCCACTCACCTCACAGAGTGTTTGTTGTGGGGGAGGAAGGGAAAGGAGAATGTTAACCGCTTTGAGACTCCTTAAATGGAGTGAAAGGTGGGATATCAAATCCAAACTCTTCTTCTTCTTCTTAGCGCAGCCAATCAGAGCTGTCAGCAAGCGTTTGCTTGCTGAGGAATAATTGGAAGTGCACTTTAGGCCCCTGTTACTTCGCAGCCATGTTCTTGCCTGACCTACAGCTGATGTTGCAGATGGATGTGGTGTCAGGGAAATTGCCTCAGGTCCAAACAAGACCCCACTGCTGGACCTAATTAGGTCCATGGGCCAGAAGTTCCTCATAGAATCATAGACTCCTATGAGAGTTGGTCATCTAGTTAAGTCCCTGCAATACAGGAATCTTGCACAACACAGGGCTCAAACCCAACATCCTGAGATTAAGAGTCTCGTGCTCTACCGACAGAGCACATCCACATCACAAAGTAAATCCCATTGAGTTTAATAGGGTTCACCCCCAGGTGAGTGGGTATAGGATTGCCGCCTGAATCCCTGAATGATTGATGCTTAGATTTCCTTCAAGTGGGAGAAAGGTTTTTGCTATTAGAAACTCAGCATGCAGTCAAGCAATTGAGCCAGGCAAACTGTATGGATTATTTACGCTGATAAAACTGGAGCAGGGAAAAAAGGAATGAATTCACTAAACACATAAACAGAGCAAACTTGGGCGTATTTATTTTTCCATAGAAATTATTTTTGTTGAGGAGGGAGTCTTTGGGGGAGAGAGAGTTTCCCGATAGTGGGATCAGATTGATGGGTGCAGCATGTGTACATGATTTTCCCGTGACTTAAAGAGCACGGCTAAATTAATATTTGCAGAGATAATATTGAGTTGCATTAGCCGTACCTCTGGCCTATCTCTAAAACACATTAAACCTATATGATCCCACTTTAACCCCGCTGATGGCAGCTGAAGTCTGAACTTGTCTTTTGCACAGCAGAACAGAACTGTGTTGGTGTGCGCCAAAGAGATCATTATCCCCTTTCAGACAACCAATGTACCATGAGTGATCTGGGGGGCGGGGGAGATAGATTGCAGCTGTTGGCCGTGTCCCAGAATTCTGCACGTTCAGTAGACTGTGAGTAGGCCCTGGGCAAGCGCAAACCCGAAATTTTAAAGAGAGCAGGATCTGCAATTATGTAGACAAGCCATGCATGCCATTTTCTATGCACGAAGGGCCGGTTCACATATTCCTCTGAATGTTCATAGATCAAGGAGGGACCCTACTGGTGCAAAACCTTGCCTCTCCTCCTTTAAGCACATTCACTTAAATGCCTAAGATGAGCCCTTCTGAGTTGGAGCATATTACACCGATCCTGGTCCGACCGCACTGGCTACCAATTAGTTTCCGTGCCCAATTCAAAGTGCTGGTTTTGACCTATAAAGCCTTAAACGGCTCAGGACCGCAATACCTCAAGGACCACCTCTTTCCATATGAACCTACCCGGACCCTGCGATCACCTTCTGAGGCCCATCTTCATAGGCCTCCTCCTCGAGAGGTCTGGAGGGTGGCAACACAAGAACAGGGCCTTCTCTGCAGCGGCTCCCCCTCTGTGAAATGCTCTCCCTGGAGAAGTTTGCCTGATGCTTTCATTACACACTTTAGGCACCAGGCAAAAACGTTCCTTTTTAACCAGGCCTTTGGTTGACCTGATTGACATCCTATACCCTTTTAAAAGGTGGCTCTTTTGGGGGGGGGGGTATTGGGTTATTGTTTTTATTTTTATTTCATATATTGTGATCTTTTCTGTGAACTGCCCTGAGGCCTCCAGGTATAGGGTGGTATAATACAGTGATACCTCGGGATAAGTACTTAATTCATTCCAGAGGTCTGTTCTTAACCTGAAACTGTTCTTAACCTGAAGCACCACTTTAGCTAACGGGGCCTCCTGCTGCTGCTGCGCCACCAGAGCACGATTTCTGTTCTCATCCTGAGGTAAAGTTCTTAACCAGGCAGAGGGCCTTCTCGGTAGTGGCGCCTGCCTTGTGGAATGCCCTCCCATCAGATGTCAAAGCGATAAACATCTACCTGACATTCAGAAGACATCTGAAGGCAGCCCTGTTCAGGGAAGTTTTTAATATGTGACATTTTAGTGTATCTTTCATCTTTGTTGGAAGCCGCCCAGAGTGGCTGGGGAAACCCAGCCAGATGGGCAGGGTACAAATATTAAATTATTATTATTATTATTATTATTATTATTATTATTATTATTATTTATCATTATTAACCCAAAGTACTATTTCTTGGTTAGCAGAGTCTGTAACCTGAAGCGTCTGTAACCCGAGTTACCACTGTAATAGTAATAATAATAATAATAATAATAATAATAATAATAATAATAGAAAGGAGGGGTGCATTTTTGTTTCGGGAAGGGAAAACTACATATGCTTGTCTTTAAGTGCAAGCTGACCTGATTTTGTCCCTCACCCCTACACTCCATAGACAACTGCCTGCATTGCTGATACCTTTGAGCTCATTGTCCTCGTTCCAACTGAAAAGTTTTTGTTCCTTCGCTCTTCTTATATTCTGCCCCTCATGCCAGATGCATGTCAAACTTTCAGAAACACTTCGGTGTCCACACGTTTAATCCTAACTTTAAAAATGATAGCCTTACCTTGCTTTCAAATATCATTCATATCTCGAAACGAAAATCTTCTAATAGTAGGAGGACTAAAGTGGTGAGGTGGGGGGCGGGTTTGAAGAAAAAGGCTTTTTTCAAGATGACCAGAGAGAAATGAGGAAGAGTGGTATAATTAGGCTGTGGTCATGTTCTGGGGAAAATTGGGTTTCCTTGGGTAATATAAATCTCTTTTTTATTATTAATTCATTGTGTATGATTAGAATCAGGTCACGCAAAAGGGCACAGTGTCCTGATCCCTGTCTAAAATGAAGTTCTGGGCCGCACAGAAGAATAAAGTAACGTATTTGACTGGGCTGGAGATAACAGAAAGTGCAACGCTGCTAATTAGCAGACATGGCAAAGTTGCTTTCTGCCATTTTTAAAGAGAGGGTTCCAAATTTAGCATTCTGCTTTAAGATTATGAAAATGCCAGATCATTCTATGGTAAGTTCTAAGTGAAAGTACCAAGAATTCTGATCCATTAACAAAAAATATGTTGGGAGCCAACCAGAACTTTGTTGGCTGGGTTTTCAAACCGGAAAATAGGAAGTAGGGGAAATTATATGACACTTTCACTTACAATTTCCTTTACTTCCTATTCTAAGGTTAAAAAACCCAGCCAGCTGTGCACCTCCCTGTTAGTCCAATTCAGTGCCATTGCCTCCCCAACTTGATACATCTGCAGCACTCTCCTCCCCCCCCCTTTTTAAATATGGGTTTGTTGTTGTTTAGCCGTTTAGTCGTGTCCGACTCTTTGTGACCCCATGGACCAGAGGACGCCAGGCACTCCTGTCTTCCACTGCCTCCCACAGTTTGGTTAGACTCATGCTGGTAGCTTCAAGAACACTGTCCAACCATCTCGTCCTCTGTCGTCCCCTTCTCCTTGTGCCCTCCATCTTTCTCAACATCAGGGTCTTTTCCAGGGAGTCTTCTCTTCTCACGAGGTGGCCAAAGTATTGGAGCCTCAGCTTCACGATCTGTCCTTCCAGTGAGCACTCAGGGCTGATTTTCCCTGAATCAGTCATGTGCTTATTCCACCCAATTAAGGATCACAAAGTGAATGTAATGCTATCCTGACCCTATGTAGACAGACAGGGTTTCATCATATCAGGAAGAGAAACTGAAATTGAGAATTATTTAAATAGATACGTGTTTTTTGTTGTGGTTGTTTGAAGAGCTCCCAAAATATCACTCAAAAAATGGGTTGGGGGGTTTTTTGGCACTGCTGGGGAAAAAATAAAGTTTTATGTAGGGATGCATGGATTAGTCCATTTCCAGACAGTGTCAGTGTGACGTGAATCATAAGTCAGTTCTGTTTTTGCATTAATGGCCCCATCGCATGCCACTTTAAACAGTCATGACTTCCCTCAAAGAATCCTGGGAACTGTGGTTTGTTAAAGGTGCTTAGAGTTGCCTTATAGCAGGCACCCCCAAACTTGGCCCTCCAGATGTTTTGGGACTACAACTCCCATCATCCCTGACCACTGGTCCTGTTAGCTAGGGATCATGGGAGTTGTAGTCTCAAAACATCTGGAGGGCCGAGTTTGGGGATGCCTGCCTTACAGCCGTCACAGAACTACAGTTGTTCTATAAGAAGAGAGATGGACTGCCAAACCACTCTCTGAACAGTATGGCTTTGTGAAGACAATACAGCATCCTAACATTTCTCCCACCACCCTTAACAAACTATTGTTCCCATGGTTCTTTTGGAGAAGCCACACCTGTCCAAGTGGTATAAAAGAGCTTTCGATGTATGGTGCAGTTCTTTACACATTCTGTTAGAATTTGGGGGCTGAAATTTATACCACAGTATTATACCACAGTATCCAGAACAGTAGGGACACGGGTGGCGCTGTGGGTTAAACCACTGAGCCTAGGACTTGCTGATCAGAAGGTCGGCGGTTCGAATCCCCGCATCGGGGTAAGCTCCCGTTGCTTGGTCCCTGCTGCTGCCCACCTAGCAGTTCGAAAGCACGTCAAAGTGCAAGTAGATAAATAGGTACCGCTCCGGCGGGAAGGTAAACGGTGTTTCTGTGTGCTGCTCTGGTTTGCCAGAAGCGGCGTAGTCATGCTGGCCACATGACCCGGAAGCTGTATGCCGGCTCCCTCGGTCAATAAAGTGAGATGAGCGCCGCAACCCCAGAGTCGGTCACGACTGGACCTAACCATCAGGGGTCCCTTTACCTTTACCTATCCAGAGCAGTATGAAACCCAAAGGCTTGTTGCATTCCAATCCATGCATTAGTCCAGGAGATGATAATATGGCTTGGTTTTCCTTACAAAATGAAGGCCACATTTTCCATCCCTAGGGGTGTCTAATTTCTAGAGATATCATTCCCAAAGTGTATGAAATCACCAGCGTCTGTGTCACTGACTTGAAAGGAGTCTGCATAGCGCCAAGGGGATTATAACTATAACCTTAATAGTAGGGATGGGGAGGGGAAGCAATTTCATTCAGTTCTCATTTAAAGGTGAACCCACTTAATATGAACTTCCTGAAACAGGACTGGAACCAAATGCAGACATCCTTAGAAAACCATACTTCTCACAATCGTGCAGTGCAGTTCTCTAGCCAGGTAAAATGTACCAAAAAGTGCTTGTGCTGGAGTAAAGTGTGGATAAAAATGCATCTGTTGGGGAAAACAACATGTAAAGGAGCATTTTATTAGGGGAAATCTCTTTGCAAAAATGTGTATATTAGGCAAGAACACAAAGCAAATACATATACAAGGTGAAATTTGCACTAAAACACTGGTGGATGTTCAAGAGGACTTTAAAAATGGCATAAAGGTAAACGTAAAGGGACCCCTGACCATTAGGTCTAGTCGTGGCTGACTCTGGGGTTGCAGCGCTCATCTCGCTTTACTGGCCGAGGGAGCCGGCGTACAGCTTCCGGGTCATGTGGCCAGCATGACTAAGCAGCTTCTGGCGAACCAGAGCAGCGCATGGAAATGACGTTTACCTTCCCACCAGAGTGGTACCTATTTGTCTACTTGCACTTTGAGGTGTTTTCAAACTGCTAGGTTGGCAAGAGCAGGGACCGAGCAATGGGAGCTCACCCTGTCATGGGGATTCAAACCGCCAACCTTCTGATCGGCAAGCCCTAGGCTCTGTGGTTTAACCCACAGTGCCACCCGCGTCCCAAAAATGGCATACTGGTGTGGAAATGTGGAGAACTGGATAAATTGAGAGGCATCTGAAATCAACAGATTTACCTATCTCTAAGTGATGGGAGCTTAATTCTTCAGTGGCGTGAAATCATCACGGCACAAAGATGAATGTGAAATATTACCGTGGGCAAGAAAGGCAGCTTCTCAACAGTGCTCACTTATCCTCCGCCCCAGTTGTGTTTGATTCTTGCCTGAAGTGAACATGCCAAGTGTTGCTATTAAGTAATTTGTGCCCCCAGAGGTAACCCTCCCCATCAATGCACACGGAGGGCTTGGGTTTTAAGCAAAGTTAATCGTCAAACTTGGAAAACAGAAACACCTGCAGTTCTACTTGACTTAAACCCACCGCTGAGCAGACTTCAACCTATTCTGTAATGATTGCCCTGCTTCTAAAGTTATTACAGTTAAAGCGCAAAATCTGCCTCACAATGCTATCTCTATTCATATATAAGCCTCGTAGTACAGATTGGAGCGGGGCGGGGGGGAGCAGATAATTAAGATGGTGAGAGCTATACATTTTGCCAGCAGCTGCATTAAAATGGAGCCGTTTGAAGTTGGCTTTCAGCAATTACATCAGAGTACTTGTTTGAGAACTTTTAAGAAATAAAGCAGAATTCTCTAAGCCACCATTGTATTCCCCACCCCACCCCCAGTAAGTATTATTTATCATGTCTAATGACAGATTGATTTAAATTAGCTCTGGCTGGGAAAGCAGACTTCCTTTGACAAGGGATAATTCAAGATGCATGGGGAAAATGGTGCCACTTATTCATTTTCCCCCTTTGTTCCACAAAATACCATGATTAAGATAAAGTGGGTGAGATATATATTATGGCGGCATTTAGAAGCTTAAACACAAACCTGATCTCTGTGGGCGCGAAATGGAATCGCAGCTTCCTTCAAAGTGCAGCTGGGATCTCAGGGTTCGGATACTTTTGCATAGGTCTTGGGGACGGCTGAGTCCTGCCACAAGGCTTCCAGGTAAACAGGAGCCTCTGAGGACAAGGTACATACCCCCCATACCATCTCTGTGGGTCAGCAGGTGGCACTGTGGTCTAAACCACTGAGCCTCTTGGGCTTGCCGATCGGAAGGTCGGCAGTTCTAATCCCTGTGACGGGGTGAGCTCCCATTGTTCGGTCCCAGCTCCTGCCAACCTAGCAGTTGGAAAGCATACCAGTGCAAGTAAATAAATAGGTATTGCTGCGGAGGGTAGGTAAATGGCTGGGGAAGCTCAGCCAGATGGGCAGGGTATAATTAATATATTATTATTATTATTATTATTATTATTATTATTATTATTATTATTTTGTTATTTCCCTGCTCAAAGAATTCTGGGTACTGTAGCTTGTTTAAGAGTTGCTAGGATTTGTAACTCTGTGAACTCTGTGAACTCCCATGCTCAGGATTTTTTTTAGGAAAAGAATGTGCTTCTGTTGTACTTTAAGGGTATAGTGTCTACCCAGCCTTAGTGTTTCTCGTTTTTCCAGTCTGGGTCCATTAAATGCAATGGGTCTACTTTGAGTAGAAGTTACTTGGCTATAGCCTTTCCTTCTTCAGCACTTTTTCAGAAAGACCTCTGCTTCCCCCATCTCCCAATATATGGAAGAAAGCTTTGCACAGGGCAGGTGACATTAATTGCAATATGAGCCGAGGAACACTCATCCATCATGACTACTTTACTTAAAGCCAAGTAAATGGGCCTATTTTCTTCTGTCAGATGTTGAAGGGAACGAGGTGTCCCACAGAGCTGGAATGCTGAAAGTTACACTACAACTGAGGATAATTTGGGAAAGTGGTGAAATTACCTGGCAACTATATCTGAGATAATGTGATTCCTGATCCATTTCAAAGCACTTTGGATACACCCCAGGAAAGTAGGTGGGGTGGAGAGGCTCCACACAGATGTTTGATACACTAGACAACCACCAGCTCTGCTTCCTGTGTTGCAACTAAAGTAACCATCAATGCCTTTGAAGGCACACCTGTGCTGAAGTAAGCAATTGCATTAGGAGGGAGGGAGAGAGATTGGGATCCAGGAATAGCATCCTTCACGCAGCAGGTTGAAAGCTCCCCAAAGGCCAGCTCTCATTTACTTTAGTGGAACTGAGTTTGTTTCTGTGTTCTTCAAGAAGGTGTTTGTTGAACTTAACTCATAAACAAGACCATCTCATTTGAAAAATGTGCTTTATATTGTTTCCACTTGACGTAAATGTTTACTTTTACAAGGCAGTCCCATACGTGTCAGCGTAGAAGGAAATCTCATTGAATTCAACTGAGCATTTTCTCAGGCAAATGGGAATAATAATAATAATAAAATAATAATAATAATAATAATGGATTCCCAATGGAGCCCATAGTGGCAAACAAACAAAATAATAGTTTTTAAAAAACAAATGAAACTATTCTGCAAACAACAGACTTACCAGCTGCAAATTTCACACAGAAGCACATTATTACAAATTTCACACAGAAGCACATTATTATTTCAACTCATGTGTGTAGATAACTCAGAGGCCACGAAAGAAGGAAGGATAACAACAGGAAGATTTAAAGACGGAACTATTGGAAACTCAAGGCAGTAGAAACATAAGATGATTAGAACCCCACTGAACTTGAGGTATGGGAAGCCCCAACAAAAAATTATAATTTGGCAGAATATTTGGACTATATGATATGTATTTGTATAATTTGGAATACTTAATGTGATTTGATTGGATTGTTATAATGGAAATTTAATAAAAAATATTTATAAAAAAAAACAAAAATGAAACTTTTAAACAAACCACATATTATCCTCACATCCATTAATTTCAAAGTTCACTGCCGTCAAGCTGCCAAATGATTGGATGAATGGGAATGCTTTAAAATTTCACCTGAGCATTGATAATGAAGGGAACAGATGCAGCACAGTAGACAGGGTGTTCCGTAAGTGGAGGACCATTATGAAGAAGACCCTGCTATGGGTCAGCATCAGCCAGGCGACACGCAGTGGCACCAGCAGCAGGGTTCCCCCTGGCAATCGTAAGCCCCAGGATGCTTGAGACTTGGAAATGTGATTTATAGGGCTTTCTATGCTAGCCGGTGGGACGCGGGTGGCGCTGTGGGTTAAACCTCAGCGCCTAGGACTTGCCGATCACACGGTTGGCAGTTCGAATCCCTGCGGCGGGGTACGCTCCCGTCGTTCGGTCCCAGCGCCTGCCAACCTAGCAGTTCGAAAGAACCTCCGGGTGCAAGTAGATAAATAGGGACCGCTTACCAGCGGGAAGGTAAACGGCGTTCCGTTGCTGCGCTGGCTTGCCAGATGCAGCTTGTCACGCTGGCCACGTGACCCGGAAGTGTCTGCAGACAGCGCTGGCCCCCGGCCTCTTAAGTGAGATGGGCGCACAACCCTAGAGTCTGTCAAGACTGGCCTATATGGGCAGGGGTACCTTTACCTTTTTATGCTAGCCGGTGGGGTGCGGGTGGTGCTGTGGGATAAACCACAGAGCCTAGGACTTGCCAATCAGAAGGTTGGTGGTTCGAATCACCGCAATGGGGTGAGCTCCCGTTGCTCGGTCCCTGCTCCTGCCAACCTAGCAATTCGAAAACACAAAGTGCAAGTAGATAAATAGGTACCGCTCTGGCGGGAAGGTAAACGCCGTTTCCGTGCGCTGCTCTGGTTCACCAGAAGCGGCTTAGTCATGCTGGCCACATGACTCAGAAGCTGTACGCCAGCTCCCTCGGCCAATAAAGCGAGATGAGCGCCGCAACCCCAGAGTCGGTCACGACTGGACATAATGGTCAGGGGTCCTTTACCTTTTTATGCTAGCCAGTGCAGCACTTTCAAGACCAGTGATGCATGATCCCGTCAGAATGTCATGGAAGTCTACTTCATACTGATCCAGAGCAGATTCCAATGTATAGTTAGCAGAGTAAAAACTTAAACACATTGCAGGATTCCCACCTCCCAAATAGACCAGAGGCAATTGTATTTCATCCAGCAGAGCTTTACTGCTGCTGAAGGCAAATGAGCATAACGGTCTCAAATCCGATGCATTTAGGATTGGCACTGTCCATAAGAAATCCAGTTGCAGCAAACTTAAGTTAAATTTACAATAACTTATAATATGACTAAACCTTAACACTATACAGTGGTAATTTGGGTTACAAACGCTTCGGGTTACAAACATTTTGGGTTACAGACTCTGCTAACCTGGAAGTGGTACCTCAGGTTGAGAAATTTGCCCCAGGATTAGAACGGAAATCGCATTCTGGCGGCAGCGGGAGGCCCCATTAGCGAAAGCGCACCTCATGTTAAGAACGATTTTGGGTTAAGAACGGACCTCAGGAACGAATTAAGTTTGTAACCCAAGGTACCACTGTATACAGAACACCACACCAGAAGGAAATGAGATATAAAGAGAAAGTGAAACCTTCTGGCCTTATTATTATAGTCAGCATGACTTGACAGAAGAGATAACAAAACCAGTTTCACCCAGCTGCTCTGAAGGAATAATCCACACATCATGAACCTTCTGCTTGTTTCTTTCCGACAGAGAAGCTTCCAGAACCCCCTTGAATTAATTAGAATAGGAAAGATCTCTGCACATCACACCAATGCTTTCTGCACCAAGAAATGCAAACTGACACAGAATTACCAACCTGGCAACCATATTCTGCACTGGCTGAGCTTCCAGGCCATCCTTATTGGCTGGCCTAAGGAAAAGTGGGATATTCCAGGATCAAATAAAAAACCAGGACTGCTTTTGTAAATCTGGGATTTTCCCTGGAAAATAGGAACATTTGGAGGATCTGGGAGAGTCCAAGGGGCCGGAGATAGAGGTGGGGCGGGGGCACAGTTGGCCCCTGGGTCTGAGTTTGCTAATCCCTAAAGGTAAAGGGTAAAGGGAGCCCTGACCATTAGGTCCAGTTGTGACCGACTCTGGGGTTGCGGCGCTCATCTCGCTTTATTGGCCGAGGGAGCCGGCGTACAGCTTCCGGGTCATGTGGCCAGCATGACTAAGCCACTTCTGGCGAACCAGAGCAGTACACGGAAATGCCATTAACCTTCCCGCCTATTTATCTACTTGTACTTTGATGTGCTTTCAAACTGCTAGGTTGGCAGGAGCAGGGACCGAGCAACGGGAGCTCACCCCGTCATGGGGATTTGAACCGCCAACCTTCTGATCAGCAAGTCCTAGGCTCTGTGCTTTAACCCACAGCACCACCCGCGTTCCTTAATTGCTAATCCCTACTTTCATGGTAAATACCAGCACTTTGAATTGGCCCCAGAAACGGATGGGAAGCCAGCAATTCTATAATTTAAGGATCATATTGTAGGAGAAATGTAAGATAACACAAGTCTGCTAACACTTCTCTGCGTAGCTTTCGCTCAATAAGAGTCACAAGCAATCCCATCTGAGCATGGAGGAAAGTGAGATGTCTTTTGTGTTATTTGCCTAGAAGTGTGTGGTCCCCCCCCCCTCCACCTCACTATGGGTAGCAGCTGTGACAATGTGAACATCTGGGACGAGCGCAGTAGCTGTGAGACACGCTTAAGTGTCACAGACCCACCCTCGAGCGAGGCCGCTGCTTTTCATTTCTGCCACAGAGAAGCGTCAAAAACAGCTCAGATGAACCTCGGGTTTCAATTTGGCATGAAATGTATAGCTCTGAATAGGAGCGACAGATAATTTCCTCCTTGGGTTCTGCCACCTAGCATTATTTTTTCACAGTTTCAAATTAATATTTGTGAAGAGAAAATAGGGATGCCTCAGAAGAAGAAGGCGAAAAATAGGATGGCACGATTTCTCTCTTTCACCTTGCAGGACTTAACTTTCCAAACTGATTATTCTGCAGAGTTAAAGAGAGAGAGAGAAAGAGAGAAGGAAGAAAAAGCTATGTTGATTAGTTAACTCGTTGCCATCCTTCAGCAGAGAATGTATCACACTGGCCCAGCCCAAGTTGCTCAGATGAGCTCTGCTTTAATCAAGCTTTGTAGGACCAGCTCTAGATTTGAATGGACTCTTCCTGCATCGGTGAGCTTGCCTGGCAGTGGGAGCAAAGGAGAGCCATTTATATTTCCCACAATGCCCTGGGAGAGAACAATGTTGGGCAAGGAAATTCACATGGTGGCTTGAGAAGCCAGGGAAGGTGCAAGCACTTGGAATCGGCCTTGGCATTTGCCCAAGGTTGCCAGGTGTTGGTGCCAAACCTGATTTCAGTAGTCTATGTGCTATAGTGTGATGTAATGGATAGAGAGTTGACTTGGGTCACATGAAGAGCGTGCTTTTAAAGCACTCTTGTGCCACTTGAACACACATGGCTTCACCCAGAGAATCCTGGGAACTGTAGTTTATTAAGGATGCTGGGAGTCATAATTCCTAACAGCTCTCAGCATCCACAACAAACTCCAGTTCCCAGGATTCTTTGGAGGAAGCCATGACTGTTAGAGGAGCACAAGAGCTCTTTTGGTGTATGGTATGGATGTAGTAGCCTGGGATAGCTCAGTTGATAGAGCATGGGACTCTTAAATCTCAAGGTCGTGGGTTCAAGCCCCACGTTGGGCAAAAGATTCCTGCTTTGCAGGGAGTTGAACTAGACGACACTCCTGGTCCCTTCCAACTCTTCAATTCTGTGATTCTATGATTCCCTGACCCTTGTCCTGAGAGGCTTCCGATCTCAGAAATCAGAAAGAAGAGACAACAGAGAAATAAGGAAAGGAAATAGAAGGAAGGAGTAAACAGGGAAAGAACGTGTGATTATTTCAGTTACACGTACAGAGGCTGAGCTATGGTAGGTCACGTGGATCAGCAGGGCAGAGGTAGACAAGAGGCTGCATGGTTCAGTAGTAGTGTACATGTTTTGTAGTTATTGAATAACAGCACACACACACACATCCAAGACTGGTTCACCTGGAGCCTTCTTTGCTATCATTGTGGCAACAAAGACATTTTTGTCCAGAGCGGGGGGGGGGGACCCATGCCTTTTAAACAACTGTAGGTAGCCTTTTCACGTGGCCTATTCAGTGATGGCCCCCTGTTTTAATTACATATTTTATGTATATGCTGCTTACTGACCACTTCAAACTTTCTAAGTTGTTTACAAAACATAAAACTTGCCCCACTTCCTCACCCCTCACCATCCCCACATCGGCTCTGAAGGCTTGGGAAAAACCCTAGAATGGATTTAGGTGGCCCGAGAGGGGGAAGAGAGGGGGAAAGTTCCACTGCACAAAGAGAAATCGTTGGGCTGACAGAACAAGCTATTTGGACACCACCCAACGTCTTCTCCCCTCCTTTGGTAACAGGCAAAACTTTTTATTTTCCCTGCCCTATAAATTTTTATTTTATTTTAATCAGTGTATTCTTATCTCGGTTGTTAAATGTTAAACCCCTTCTGGACATTCTGCTTGGATGTAAAATCCACACTTGAACAGAGAATGGGAGAAAAAAATGCTAAATTCCTTCCAACCCATGGTGGCTGAAGGTTTTGAAATGTGAAACCGTGCTTCCCTGTAGGGACACCCAGTGTGGTTGAGAACCAAAATCATGTAGGGTCCTAAATGATGTAGGAACCCCCATAGTTCTACTGTGGAGAAACTTCTAACCCAATGGGTTCCAGGGCTGCTACCCCTGGGGGTACTCAGAGGTAAGCCAATGGGGGGGCACTGGAGGTATAAATGACTATCAGACTTTGAAAAGCTGGTCTCACTGGATTAAGTTCATTGATTTTGTTGAATTAATTAAACTAAATAGTTTTGATTGGGTTTTTTAATACATGCACCATTAATTGTCACTGTGTTGAATTTTATTGCATTATTATCTTCCTCATTGGGTCATGCAGGTATTCTGAATGATTTTTGTAGGGTAGGGTAGGGAACTCTGGAATTAAATTTGTAGAACCAAGGGAGCATAACCACAAAAGGTTTGGGAACAACTGCTCCTAACGGCTAAGTCCACCAACCTTCTGTTTACAGTGGCATTTCAATGTTAAGGGAGGCAAAACAGTTGTTCGATCATTGATGTTGTTTTTAGAAGGAGCAATAGATCCTCAAATCTTCTCCCTATGGTTTACATATTGTATCTGTTGGCAATAGACCAGTGGTATATATATATATATATCTTAATTGCCCTTTAAAATAAGAAAAATAAAAAAATGAGCAATTGCATTTGACATCCGTACAGCTGGTAAAGATGCACAAGAGTCGGGAAAAGAGGTGCTAAAAATGTAATATAGCATATTGCTTCCCTTGGCTGCACCATGAGAATAGTCCTGAAAGAATATGTTTGCTTATTTTGTTTACGTCCTAGGGGAATCTCAAGCACAGTAAGGGTTGCCTAGAAAAATTAGATTATTTTAAAGCCAGGAATACAGACAAATTGTAGGCTGCAATATGTACACACACACACACACACACAAATATAACCCGTACGTGGATGCATGCACACACAAATACTATTTCAAAATATATGTAATATGCATGACTATATGTAATTCAATAGATATAGATACATAATACATAAATTCATTTTGCTTAGCAAAATTCCAGCGAGCAAATGAGATACAATGCTGCCTCATTCAGTAGGAGTATGAGCTGCAGAAATCAATTTCTTTTAATATGATTTTGTCAAACGAGTGGAGGGCAGGGGGGAGGCTGGTTCAATAACAAATGAGCAGTTCTGTTTTTTCAGGAGGGAGAGGTTTAAAGGATTAGGATCAATTTATGGAACTTGATTCAGCAAGAAAAACGCTTCAGTTCTGCAACTTAATTGCAGTGGCTGGGTGTAGCTGAGCTGCTGCCTATATAGACCCTGAAGACAGCACTTTATGTTTAAGAAACTGTGTTGTTGGTTTTCAGACCTGCAAGGAATGGTACTCTTAAAAATACCATGGGTGAGTTTGCCCTCTTGTCCCTGTGTGTCTATTACTACTTTGTTTTGTAAAACAATGACTTGGACTGTGGTCAGGGGAATCGGGTTGAGTAGTGGAACTATGCACCAATGAGATTTGGCTCAAATCCCACCTCAGCACTCTGAAAAAGAGCAAGATTCAGTCTGAAGCACCTGGGAGGTTGCACAATTATCTGTATCACAATTCAGGGGAAACACAAACGAAAGCTTAGTGTCTCCCCATATGCTATTGGAGGTAAACTGCTATACAGTGGTACCTCAGGATAAGTACTTAATTCATTCCGGTGGTCTGTTCTTAACCTGAAACTGTTCTTAACCTGAAGCACCACTTTAGCTAATGGGGCCTCCTGCTGCCGCCACACCGCCAGAGCACAATTTCTGTTCTCATCCTGAAGCAAAGTTCTTAACCTGAAGTACTATTTCTGGTTTAGCAGAGTCTGTAACCTGAAACGTATGTAACCTGAAGCGTATGTAACCTGAGGTACCACTGTGACTTCTTTCCTTTTGACAAAAGTACATGAAATTTTCAGGCATAGCTATCCTGTCTGAAGTGAATAAAGTGTCCCAAATTTCAGACATAAGGGAGTTTACTGGTCACCTTCAAAGTTTACCACCCCACAAAAAAGGAGCATCTGCAACTCTATTTTTTTTAGCAGCAAAAGATGAAATTTACAAGCATAATAGCGGCTTTTGAGGAGATGAATCCTGCCAAATTTCAGAGGGATAACTGCAGCAATTTTTCTGCAAGGGCAGCCGTTATAGTTCTGGGATGCTTAAAATGGAATTGTTCAGTTAATTTCCCCTATTGTTTTGGGAGCAATTTATATGAAAATAGAAATCATGAGAGAGGCATCCCTCCTTCACAATTTGCACACCTAAGAACACGCCATGTAAATGTGTTGAATGTGTTGAATGACAGTCACCGTAAACCATGAACCAAAGGCTAATATCTCAGCGATGGATTTGCTCTGTACAGATGTACTGTGGCCCCTTCTCCTTGCTAGTCTGCTCCAAAGCATGTGGCTATTATAACACACCTCTGGGAATACAAAGTACATAGACACTTAGGACAAAACTATACGTACATAGTACAGTTTCGTAGGTGTATGCTGCTTACTGTATTTCTCATGGAGGCATAGTTCTTAATGAAAACTTAGAGCGAGCATAAAATACAGATGGTCAAGCAATTTAATCAGTGCAAATTCTGATCTGAAGTAACAATGATGATGACGTTCTTATCCAGCCTTCTCCATGAGGTCTCAGGGTGGAATACACACACACACACACACACACACACACTTATCCATTGGCAGCCTTCTTTCTCTGAATGTGTTGGTGCAATTTAAGTGAATCAAAGTACAAATTGATGTACAGTCATATCTCGGTTTACAGACGCTTCAGGTTGTGTTTTTTTGGGTTACGGACCGCCAAAACCCAGAAGTACCGGAATGGGTTGCTTCCGGGTTTCAGCAGTCGCACATGCACAGAAGCACTAAGTTGTGCTTTGCGCATGCGCAGACGCACCGCTGCAGGTTGTGAACGCTGCGGGTTGTGAACATGCATCCCGCACGGATCACGTTCACAACCCAAGCATACCCTGTACATGTTTTTGAGAGCAAACACACTTTAAATGCATATTTTTGAGAGGTTTGTTTTTATTAAACAAACAAACCACAGGAAAAAGAACAGAATTGGATTATGGGTGAAAACAGGCTGAAAACGGCTGGATTTGTCTCTTCCTAGGATAGGTGTCTTTTGTGCATAATGCTTGCACGCATAACATGATCATACACAGTTCTTTGTGTGCTCTCTTTACAGCACACCCTATTCTGTGGGCTTGCAGAGGCGTGCATCAATTTCTTCAATATCTAGCTCTCTGTTCTCAAAGTATCTGGGTGGCTGGAGGGAACAAAGGAGGGCACATTTAAAATAATCCTCTCTGCTCAGTTTTTAATTTCAGTGCTAGTCAATGCACTCTGTGGAAGCTGCCCTTAATGACTTTTGGGAATGATCTAGTGGCTCTTGAGTTTTAAGTGTGTATAGGTAGCAAAAGCCCAATGCTGATCTGACCAGGTTTGTTTGTGTGCTATGTTTGTTTGTTTTGCATTGCTACAAATCATTCTCTTGTCATGCTTTGCCCTGATCTATGCATTGCAGATAAGTTCCACTAAGAAGAAGAAAAATCTGCAAAAGAGTATTATAGATGTAGAGTGTGTGTTAATACAAACGAATCACATTTTTTATTCCCATGTATCATTCAATGAGGGATGCGGGTGGTGCTGTGGGTTAAACCACAGAGCATAGGATTTGCCGATCAGAAGGTCGGCGGTTTGAATCCCCGTGACGGGGTGAGCTCCCGTTGTTCGGTCCCAGCTCCTGCCCACCTAGCAGTTCAAAAGCACATCAAAATGCAAGTAGATAAATAGGTACCGCTCCAGTGGGAAGGTAAACGATGTTTCTGTGTGCTGCTCTGGTTTGCCAGAAGCTGCTTAGTCATGCTGGCCACATGACCTGGAAGCTGTATGCAGGCTCCCTTGGCCAATAAAGCGAGATGAGCGCCGCAACCCCAGAGTTGGTCACGACTGGACCTAATGGTCAGGGGTCCCTTTACCTTTATCATTCAATGGTATTGTTTACACACACAAAACCCCTAAATACTGTACACATATAAGCACAGAGTCATATGTTCGTTGTATATGCAGTGTCACCATGTTGTTGTTTAGTCCTGACCCATGGACCAGAGCACGCCAGGCACTTCTGTCTTCCACTGCCTCCCACAGTTTGTGGGATGTGTCACCATAAAATGTGTCACCATAAAATGTCCCAAATGCAGAAACTGTCAACATTGTCTTATCTGCATATGGCAATTGTCCGAAATACAAACAGGAACCAGGGAATGTAGACAAGCTTCTAATGGTAATATAACTCCATACTTTTCAGGCATGCAAGAGACTACTGAAGACATGTGTATTTTTATTTCTCAAGCTTTGGGATTTTTTAAAGCTCTGGACCCTAGCAGTAGAAATTAAAAATGCCAATGGCTTCGTTCTGACATCATGTGAAACCATAGTTGGCATTAACCACGGTTTAGGATCGAAACCCTTTTGAACCCAAGAGGCTTGAGCTTCAAGCATGCATCAGGGCAAGCCATGGTTTAAAATTGAGTGTCTGCTTCAATTTCCATCCTCTCAGGACTGAGTTCAATAAGATCATTCTCATTTCAGTTGTGGCGTATTGGCTGTAACTATGGATCATCCATTCAGACAACACATCAAAGTATAGCTGTCATAAACCTTGGTTTGCAAACATGCATCAGATGAAGATTTCTCATTCTGACTTGTGGGCTGTTCACCAACCATGGCTTGCCTGTGTGGACATCCATCGTTAAGTCTCCTTTTAACCATTGCACAGGCATAATGCATAACAATGCATAACCTTGCCAACAAAGGTCTGTATAGTAAAAGCTATGGTTTTCCCAGTAGTGATGTATGGAAGCGAAAGCTGGACCATAAAGAAGGCTGATCGCCAAAGAATTGATGCTTTTGAATTATGGTGCTGGAGGAGACTCTTGAGAGCCCCATGGACTCCAAAAAGATCCAACCTATCCATTCTGAAGAAAATCAGCCCTGAGTGCTCACTGGAAGGACAGATCCTGAAGCTGAGGCTCCAATACTTTGGCCACCTCATGAGAAGAGAAGACTCCCTGGAAAGGGCCCTGATGTTGGGAAAGATGGAGGGCACAAGGAAAAGGGGGAAACAGAGGATGAGATGGTTGGATAGTGTTCTCGAAGCTACCAGCATGAATTTGACCAAACTGCGGGAGGCAGTGGAAGACAGAAGTGCCTAGCGTGCTCTGGTCCATGGGGTCATGAAGAGTCGGACACGACTAAACGACGAAACAACAACAAATGCATAACAAATCAGTTTGGCAGAAAAACGGTTAAATTTGAGTAAAACATGGAAGACTCTGTGTATTGTCTTCTGCTTCACAATTGCAAGTCTCTGTGCATAGTCTAATAATCACATTTCAATCGTTGGTTTGCCTCTCCTGCAGTAGCCTTGCCACAGTCAGTCCTTTGCAGGTCAAATTGTGGCCTTTCAGAACAACTAAACAAAAGCAAATGTTTTGAAGTTGATTATAACTTTTCTTAGGAACTCATTACATAAACTTGTGTGAAAAAAGGGTTTGGTGGTGTGTTAATTCTATCTCCATTCAAAACACAGGGGAGAAAACAATCAATGTTTGCCTAATGGAAAAAGACAATATCAGGAGGAAGAAAATTATATTTCCAAGTTTCTAAGACAGCATTACAAACATTGGGAGGGGAAAAGGGGACAAAGCAGAATGGAGGGGGGAACAATGAGATCTATAAAAATTAATTCAGTTTCTGCTTCTAGAAATGTATGACATTCTTCCAACAGCACACTAATAGAATTTTAAATGTAACTCAGAAGGATGGAAGGCATGATGAGTGTGTGTGTGTTTGTGCATGTGTGCATGTACACACATTTTATTTTTCCCCAGTAGCTAAGAACTTTAGTAAAGGACAAGATCGATTTTCTTTCTTTTAATTCTTATATTTTGAAGCTTTACAGCTTAAAGCAATAATGACTTTTTCTTTAACGAGTAAAATAAGTTAGAACACCACACTTATTTGCATTGCAAGAGAATTTTTAATATATCTAGATATCTAGATAAAGAAACTGTTGTTCTGATTGTGACTTGTCTGTTACAGGCTTTTAGAGAGAGTAGTAATTAGGAATGATTTCTCACAGAAATAGCATTCAGCTGTTGAAAGACATTCAGAGAATTTGACACATTTCCTTTATTTTTATTTTTATTTCTATTTTGTTTCTTTTTCTTTTTTTCTCTTTTTTCGAGTAGGAAGGTAAAGTCCTCTTCAAGAAGAAATTTAATCTAACAGAACTTTGTTTAAAAGAGATGTACAGCAAGCAGGCCTTTTTAAAAAAAGTTTCTGTAAAATATCACAGAAAAAAAGAAGTACATAGATTTGTTGCCAACTCAGTTTTGCTCAGAGTAGTAACAATGCAATTAATGGATGCAGCTAATGTAGATCCATTCATTACAATAGATCTATTGTAAGTAGGTCTAATAAAAGGGATGCGGGTGGCGCTGTGGGTTAAACCACAGAGCCTAGGACTTGCCGATCAGAAGGTCAGCGGTTCGAATCCCCGCGACGGGGTGAGCTCCCGTTGCTCGGTCCCAGCTCCTGCCAACCTAGCAGTTTGAAAGCACATCAAAGTACAAGTAGATAAATAGGTACCGCTCCGGCGGGAAGGTAAATAGAGTTTCCGTGCGCTGCTCTGGTTTGCCAGAAGCGGCTTAGTCATGCTGGCCACATAACCCGGAAGCTGTACACCAGCTCCCTTGGCCAGTAAAGCGAGATGAGCGCCGCAACCCCAGAGTTACACTTTGCTATGCATCCCCAATTCCATGACTGGTGAGGAGTTCCACTGGGAATGCCACCAAATTCAGTTTCGTTTAGATGAGAGGCTTTTGCTGTCTTTGTAGTATTTGCTTTTATTTGCAAATATGCAACCAGGGCATGAATGAAGATAAACAGGCACTGCTATAAGGCCAAATAAACATCATTTAGAAAACAACTTGTGCAGCCTCCAGGCTTCATGCTGAGTTTCAGCTCAATCCAGCTAGAAGCTTGGGCTGGCCCAAACTTTTGAACTAAGGCAAACTTTGTGAAACTGAAAATTGAAAAATACAGAGTGGAGACACAAATGCACACACTCACTTTATTTTACACGCCTTCATTTTTTCAGTTTTCTTAAAATGCATGATCCATGATATTCTCAGCCCCAAAGTATGCAAGTTGGTATTTTACGTGCCAGAGATGATTGCCACCGTCCAGCCCAGAGTGATTTCAGAAAGTTCAAGTGTGCCCATCTCTCTGGTGGGTGGTTTCCAAAGTATTTACTTCCCATCATTAGCTGGGAATATTAGCAAAGAGAAAGATCATGTCTTTTAAGTAGGGCTACAGTGTTTAGTCAGTTCTTTAGTTTAAGCCTGCCCTCGCAGGTGATGGAGGACCACAGTTATTGTCCTGTCATTAATGTCTGAAGTAAGATTCAATGTGGAATGTGAAGGCAAATTGTCATTTACCCCCCAGCCAGCAAAATATCTTCAATCAGGAAAGGTGGCACTGGTTTGAGATGAATGAAAATTCTGACCACAGTATTTGATCTGTAATGGGACTATTTCGACTTCATCAAGTGGGTTTATTTATTTATTTTATTTAAACAATTTATATGTCACTTAACTACAGTGTTACCTCTGGTTGCGAACGGGATCCGTTCCAGAGCCCCGTTCGCAACCTGAGCAGAACACAACCTGCATCTGCGCACCGTATTTCGCCGCTTCTGCGCATGCACATGACGTCATTTTTGAGTGTCTGCACATGCGCGAGCAGTGAAACCTGGAAGTAACCCATTCCGTTACTTCCGGGTCACCGCAGGACATATCCTGAAAGAACGTAACTGAACCAAACGTAACAAGAGGTATGACTGTACAATGATTTCTAAGCAATGTGAAACAGCTTAGAGCAACTTTTGCCAGGCTGATGAAGAAGAAGAAGAAAAAGAAGAAGAAGAGGAGGAGTTTGGATTTGATATCCGGCTTTATCACTACCCGAAGGAGTCTCAAAGCGGCTAACATTCTCCTTTTCCTTCCTCCCTCACAACAAACACTCTGTGAGGTGAGTGGGGCTGAGAGACTTCAGAGAAGGGTGACTGGCCCAAGGTCACCCAGCAGCTGCATGTGGAGGAGCGGGGAATCAAACCCGGTTCACCAGATTATGAGTCTACTGCTCCTAACCACTACACCACACTGGCTCCACACACACTGATCCCCTCCAGGTGTTGTTGTTGTTGTTGTTATAATAACAGCTCTTATCAGACCCAGATTGCACAGCTAGTGGTCAGGAATGGTAATAGTACAAAGTTTCTGGAAGACACCAAAGACTAGAAAGCTGGTTTGTGGGAACCAAAGTTCAGGCCACTTCAGGTCTTGTGTAGAGGAGGTGCCAGCTTGCCAACCCTCTCTTGGTTCTCAAACTGTTGGCATCCGTCCATCTCAGGAGGCAGTGGTGGGGTGGGCCTTTGGTGGTGAAGTCAAACTGTTGGAGGGTTACAGCACCTGTTTGTGGCTGCAAAGACCGATATGAGAGAGGCATGTTTTGTTACAGTTGGGGCAGATGAAGGCGACTGGTTGTGCTGCTGTAGACGCATTATGGTGTTTCTTGTCTCTGTGCTCTTCCCAGCAGTCATTCCTCCTCTAGTCATTGCTGTGGATACACGACCTGACACTCTGTCAGACAGTCTCAAAATGACCCTCCAGGAAAGCAAGTATTTGCCATCTTCTGCTTGTTGCTATTTTTTGCTTTCCGCAAGTTCCCCCTGGCCCTCTTCAGCTGATGAAAGTTTCTAAGCATCACCGCTAATCCGATTACAGATCTCAAGCCAGGACTGTGGGAGTTATTTCATTTGCTTTTTAAAAAAATAAATAAATAAAAATAAATAAAAGCCATCTGATTTCTGAACTTGCTGGTTCTGATCTATTCAAACAAAAGTGCATTAAATAAGTGAGCTTGGTTTGGCTTTTTTTTAAAAAAAAATACTCATATAATCTTAAAATAGCAAAACCAATTTATGTGGAAGGTTTTTGTGTGGAAGGTTGTTTTTTTCTTTCCTGGAAAGCTAAAAGTTGGGGGGGGGGGGAGAGAAAAACCAGCCTGAGACTTTCTGTGCAGCACCTTTCATCTCAGAGTGTGCTTTTATAGCTCGCATTATAAACCTCACATAAATGGGTTTTATAGTAAAAGTGCTGACACAACCTTTAACTATAGCATCTTGAGCAGCCTGCGTGCCAATAAAAGATCAGAGTTTGAAGGCTGGAGTATTAGAGAAGCAAGATATGAGGGAAGGTTTAAGGGGAAGGGAAAACAGCTCAACCCTGGATGCTTGATCCCACAGGCAGTTTTATCAGTGGGCTGCTTGGTCATCCACAATATGACCTCCTTGGGGCCACTTTACCTATGAGAATCACCTTATCCCATATATGCTCAAGGTTCCAAGTTGTTAAAAATGGGTCACCTGACATCAGGTGGTCGAGAAGTAGGCAGTCCTACCTTTGAGACATCAGGATCCATACCACCAGCCCAGCCAGATCCAGCCCCCCTCCCGCCTTTGGAATAGTTGAAGCCTATTGAATATTGAAGTAAGTCAGTGGATGATACCAGATATTTGGGAACTGGGTGGTGCTTAGGAGTTTGATTGTAACAACCTACAGTCCCCATGCGGATGGGACGCAGGTGGCGCTGTGGGTTAAAGCCTCAGCGCCTAGGACTTGCCGATCGAAAGGTCGGCGGTTCGAATCCCTGCGGCGGGGTGCGCTCCCGCTGCTCGGTCCCAGCGCCTGCCAACCTAGCAGTTCGAAAGCACCTCCGGGTGCAAGTAGATAAATAGGGACCGCTTACCAGCGGGAAGGTAAACGGCGTTTCCGTGTGCGGCTCTGGCTCGCCAGAGCAGCGATGTCACGCTGGCCATGTGACCCGGAAGTGTCTCCGGACAGCGCTGGCCCCTGGCCTCTTAAGTGAGATGGGCGCACAACCCCAGAGTCTGTCAAGACTGGCCCGTACGGGCAGGGGTACCTTTACCTTTTTACAGTCCCCATGCACTTTTGGCTATTAGGTTGACTTGGCGACGACTGCAGCATCATCTACATTCCAGTAAGAAATGACTGCAAAAAGATGAAGAAGAAGAAGAGGAGGAGGAGGAGGAGGAGGAGGAGGAGGAGGAGTTGTTTGGATTTGATATCCCGCTTTATCGCTTCCCTAAGGAGTCTCAAAGCGGCTAACATTCTCCTTTCCCTCCCTCCCCCACAACAAACACTCTGTGAGGTGAGTGGGGCTGAGAGACTTCAAAGAAGTGTGACTAAGGTCACCCAGCAGCTGCATGCGGAGGAGCAGGGAAGCGAACCCGGTTCACCAGATTACGAGTCCACCGCTCTTAACCACTACACCACACTGGTGAATGGAGTACCACAAGGAGCAATGAGTCTGCTTCAGTAGCTTCAGTAGTCTAGTAATGTAACTTTGGACTTTCCATTCAAGTTGGATGGAGTGTGTGAAATTCAGCAGTAGCCAAGGAAGTGGAAACGTCTGTAGCAGACTGTCTTTGCTGACTGGGAAACAACTGGACGAGGGGTTGCAAAAGGAGTTTGCAAATGTCCTGGAAGAAATCCTGAGCAACATTAAATTTGCAGACAGCAAACCTGACAGGCGCTCAGAGCGTTCCTTTTGAAGTTTGTTTGTTTTGTTTAATATTAGCTGTGTGGATCATTTCTGTAATTTAGTAATAGACCATTTGGCTGCAGACCAGTTAATGCAACTTCTTTTCACAACAAACAGCTGCTGTTGGCTTTCACCAACAATGGTTGCCTTCTGTATCATTCAGCATATTTCTATTGCAACTGTATTTCTTCTTCTTCTTTTCCTCTTGTCCTAAAATACCATAAGATGCTGTACTTACGAGTTAAAGGTAAAGGGACCCCTGACCGTTAGGTCCAGTCGTGACTGACTCTGGGGTTGCGGCGCTCATCTCACTTTATTGGCCGAGGGAGCCAGCGTACAGCTTCCAGGTCATGTGGCCAGCATGACTAAGCCGCTTCTGGAGAACCAGAGCAGCGCACGGAAATGCCATTTACCCTCCCGCCAGAGCAGTACCTATTTATCTACTTGCACTTTGATGTGCTTTTGAACTGCTGGGTTGGCAGAAGCAGGGACTGAGCAACGGGAGCTCACCCCGTTGCGGGCATTCAAACCGCCAACCTTCCGATCAGCAAGCCCAAAGCTCAGTGGTTTAGACCACAGCACTACCCGCGTCCCTACTTATGAGTTACTCAGTGACTTTTTCTCAGCTGAAATAGTTGTGTAGTTTTGATGACCAATGTCTGAATTTGCGTCTTCAGTGATGCAGACCACAGGGCCACATGGAGAGGGTTGTGGGTAAAATTAAACACTTTGGCAGTATCCTGCACCTGCTGCAGCTTTCAAACTGCCCTCAGGAGGCTAAGTGCTTTAATGTAGGGGTGAAGAATCTTTACAGCCCAGGGGCGCAGAATCTTTACAGCCCACGGGCCACATCCTCTTCTGGGTGACCTCCCAGGAGTCATGTGCCAGTGGAGGGCAGGTCTGGAGGCAAAAGTGGGCAGGGCAATAAATGAAAATATTATTTTTGTGCAGGTGCTGTCTGACCAAAGTAGAATGGAGCAGTACTATTACTTCCCTTGATCTTGACACTATACTTCGGTTGATGAAGCTTAGAATAGCATTAGCCTTTTTTGCTGCTGCATCACACTGTTGACTCATGTTAAGCTTGGGATCTACTAAGAACCCTAGATCCTTTCCAAAAGTTCTGCTAGTAAGCCAAGTGTTCCCCATCTTATATTTGTGCCGTTTTGTGTTGTCTGCAAATTTGAGGAGCATCCCCTTAATTCAGGCATGTCCAAAGTCCGTCTTGGGGGCCTAATCCGGCACACCTGTCAGTTTAATCCGGCCCCCACAGGCAGTTCCTTCTCATGGTTCTAAAAAAGGCAACAACTTTGGTCGGCCCTCATGCATGTTCACTTCATCAAATCTGGCCCTCTTTGAAAGATTTTTGGACACCCCTGCCCTTAATTCCTTCCTCCAAGTCGTTTATAAAAACTGTTGAACAACAGCAGGCCCAGGACAGAGCCCTGCAGCATCCCACTTGTCTGTTTTTTCCAGGGTGACGAGGAAACATTAATGAGCGCTGTTTGGGTTTGGTCCAGCCCACATTTACCAGATTCGCTGCAAGGATATCATGGGAGACTTTGTCAAAAGACTTACTGAAATAACTACAGTGGTACCTCCATTTTTGAAGGTAATCCGTTCCAGAAGACTGTTTGAGTTCCGAAACATTCAAAAACCAAAACTCAATAGCCGACAGCTGGGCTTCAGGGTCTTGCATTCTCCGGAAGCTGCGTTTCCTGTTTGACTTCCGAGGCATGTTCAAAAACCAAAGCATTTCCTTCTGGGTTTACGGTGTTCGAGTTCCGAAACATTCGTCAATGGAGACGTTCGAAAACTGAGGTACCACTGTATCTCTAACCTGGTTGCCATACTGCAAAAAGGTCACACAAATGGAGAATGGATGGATAAAGGACATTGGTAGGCTTCATGTTCTAGGCCAGGGATGATCTTGATCAGATGTTGTTTGAATGCAGTTGCCTATATCTTGAGCATTGGCAATGATGGCCAGGCCTGATGCCAATTGAAATCCCAGCAACATCTGGGATTTTGGAATCTCCATCTTGTGTTTTCGGCAATTTTGCTTGCAAACCATTGACCACCATCCCTGGTAAAATGTGGACGTTTTCATCTTTCCCAACTACTGGGCTTGTAGCGGTTGGCAGTGCAAATCCATTACTGACTTCTAGAGGCATTAAGCCCTCTCTATGGCCTGTGTTTCACATCTGAATTTTTTTATGAGCAGTAAAACAAGTTTATGGCTGTGTAAGAAAGTGTCAGGCTGTGTATACGCCTCCCCGCAGCGCGAACACAAAAAGAGGCTTGTAGCTAGTGGCTGTGTTTTGAATTCTGAAACCCAAAACCCACGTTCCATCATACATTTACATAATGAAACTGAGAGCTGGTTGCAAGGTGCCTTTCGTTTAGCATAAAAGGTGTCTTTCAGCTCCAGAGGGTGGTGAGAGAGAACCAGCAAATGGTCTTAACGGAGGACAATCAAATTTAATGAGCTTGTTAAAGTAATCAATATATATTTTATAGACACACTTTGTATTTGGCCTGAAACACACTGAGTCTCGGAGGACCACCAATGTAAGGATCAAGTGTGAAGGAAAAAAATAATCAAACGGCCAGGGAACAACCAGCAATTTTCCATTATATGTCCCTGCTGGCTTTCCAGCTTACATACTAATATTTCACGTCCACACACAATTGAGTCAACACAAATCTCACACTGACGCCAACTGAAGTCAGCAGCAAAACTTCCTTTCTTGGCTACATTTGCTCTGCTCTGTAATTAACATCTGTGTGGAGCACAGTGCAACATTTGAGTTTTGGCAATCAGGTTGGCTGTTCGGATGTCAGGCACAACCTGGAATTGGATGAAACACCATTCCACAAGCATTTCTGACTCCTACATGGTGCTTTGAGAATCCAGCAGGGCAGGTACCAGGACTGAATGCCCTACTGCTAAGGATGGGGAAAGATAATCAATTCAGTTTTTTAATGGTTCTAGGGGGTTGCTCATGCGTAAGTTGCCACCACTCCTGGCTAGGTTGCCTGGCTGAACCCTTTCTCTCTGGACAGCCCTTCACTTCGTGGCTGTCTCAGTCATTGGCAGAATCCGTCAGTGGGCGTTTCTTGAACTTCTTCCAGCAAAGAATTTCTTTAACGCCAAGTCTCCTCCTACTCTCCCTGCGCGGAAGTCTTCTGCGCAGGGAGGGTGTGGGCAGCGGAGCACCCGTGCTCTCCCCACTGGTTTCCGGTGAAGAGTCCTGGAGCCTCCTCTCCGATTCCCCCATCTGCCCCCTTCACCCCTGGTGTTACGCTGATTTCCTTCCCCAGCAGATGGGCTGCCTCTCTCCCTGCTGGGACCCTCTCTGGCATCCCTCTGGAGCCTTCCCTCCGCCTCTGGCTCCGATGGCAGTTCCCTGACAAGTTTGCATATAAAAGCCAACTTACTTAATTCACACTCTCTGAAACAATATACTAACTGAAACGCAGCCACCCTTTGAAATACACATCTCTGGATTTTGCTAAGCAGTTACCCAGCCAAGTAACCTGTGAAGAGATGTGACATTTGCAGGGAAACCAAAATGCTTGTTTACAATGCTATTGTACTACCAACCTTACTGTGTGCTTGTGAAACATGGACCACTTATAAAAGCCATCTCCAACTCCTCGAAAGATTCCATCAACGGTGTCTCCGAAAAATCTCACACATCGCTTGGGAAGATAGGCAAACTAATGCCAGTGTACTGGAAGAAGCAAAGATCACCAGTGTTGAAGCAATGATTCTTCAACATCAACTTCGTTGGACTGGTCATGTTGTGCAGATGCCTGATTATTATCTTCCAAAGCAACTACTCTATTCCAAACTTTAAAATGGAAAGCATAATGCTGGTGGTCAACAAAAGAGGTTTAAAGACTGTCTCAAGGCAAATCTTTAAAAAATGTAGTATAAACACCAACAACTGGGGAATACTGGCCTGCGAGCACTCCAATTGGAGAACAGCCTTTATCAAAGGTGTCATGGGCTTTGAAAACACTCAAACTCGGGACACAAGGGAGAAACGTGCTAAGAGGAAGGCACACTTGGCAAATCCACACTGTGATCAACTCGCGCCCGGAAAGCAATACCCCCACTGTGGAAGGATGTATGGATCCAGAATTGGCCTCCAAAGTCAATTACGGACTCATTGTTAAAACCGTGTTTATGGAAGACAATCTTACTTGACTATGAGTGATCACCAAAGAAGAAGAAGAAGATACCAGGGTAAAAACAGCATACAAGAATGCATTCTATCAGGGAAAATTGTTTGGCAAAAATGTGTATATTAGGGAAAATTGCAGCGTATTTTATGAGATATTTGCACTAACATTCTGATGAATCTTCATGAGGATGTGTTTTAAGAAATGGCAAATTGATGTGGAAATGTGGCGGGGAGGGAGGCGCCATTTTGTGGTTTGCCTCAGGTTCCAAAATGCAATGGGCCGACCCTGACAGCTAGTATATGGAGGAATGCTGCCTCTCACAGCAGAGACTAAGCATAGACATCATGGATAGTAGCCACAGACAGCTGAATCCTTCATGAATTTTTCTAATCTTCATTTGAAGTCATCCAAGATGGTGGGCATCCCTGCCTCCTGTGGGAATGATTTCCATAGTCCTGAGTGAAGAAGTGCTTCATCCCTCCAGAATCTTCCAATGTTCAGCTTCTTTGTATGCCCATGAAGTATTATGAGAGGGAGAAAAACATGCCTCTATCCACTTTCTGCATGCCATGCATAATTTTATTCAGCTCTCTCATTGACCTTCAGCCTCTGCCTTAAGCACCAGCTATGACCTCTGAGGTAAAGCAGTTGAGGCTGACTAGCTGAAACTCACTCAGCTCTTGTGTCAGGTGTGCGTGCAGGAGCCAGGCCCTGTGACCAATAAGACTTTGCAAGACTGGGGCCCTCCTAAATTTGTTCTGAAGAGGCAAGGCGCGGCCTCACAGGTGAGGCCGATTGGTAACTCACAGCACCTGGTGGCAAGAGCTGGGAAGGGATACAAGGTCAGCATTTCCCTTTGTCTCTTTGCTACAGCAACACACGTCCTGTTTCCTGATCCTTGAACCTCGGCTTCTTGACTCCCTGCTTCTTGACCCTCAGACCCTTGACTTCTTGACTCCTTGCTTCTTGATCCTTGGACCCTTGACTTTGTGACTCCTGGCTCTCTGACCCTTGGACTCTTGGCTTCTTGACTCCCAGCTCTCTGACCCTCCGACTCTTGGCTTCCTGACTCCTGGTTTCTGGACCCCCGTTCCTGCTCCCACCCCGCGGTCTTGCCCCCAGTCCTGACGTCCCCTGCTGGGATTTCGATTGCCCGTGACAGCTTGAAGGAAAAGCATCTGATCTATCCATCTGTGTGTGCTCATGTAGAACATGAAGTTCTACATCGGGAACAAGGAAGGGGTGATGATCTACCTCAGAATCTGCTGCCCCTGTGGATCCTGCCACCTGAGGCAGTTGCCTCAGCTTGTCTCATGGGTGGCCTAGCCCTGATGGCTGCAGAGAGTCAGAAGTGCAGGGAGTGCTTCTGCACTCACGTTCTGTTTATTGGCTTCCTGGTGGGAAGTGGTAGGCCACTGTGAGAACAGAAAGCTGTGTTAGATCCAGCAGGGTGTCTTCTGACGTTAACACTAGGGAAGCCAAATGATAAGGGCAAGAAATGCCACCTGAATAATTCTGGCACCATAGGGAAACCATGTTATTTCTCTTACTGGCTAAAGACTTGAGTGTGAGATTCTTCCGTAAGCTGCTTTGCGAAGCTTCCAAGGCTCTAAAGTGGATTGTAAGTATTCTTAACAAATAAACAAATAAAATCATGCACATGTAAAACAAGGACATCACATTCAGCAGTACCAAAAATTCAAAACAAAATGTCAATCAACGTGAGAAAATGGGTGGAACCGTCAACCCTAGGAAAGCCTCCATAGCAAATGTGAAATTATGGTTGGGCATTTTAACTTTCCAGATGTTCTTAATGGTGCTTTTAGTGTTTATCACCAGAGTTCCTCACCCCTCCCATATTTCCAGCACATGTAACTCCAGCTTATAGAACAGGAAGTGTTCCTCACTTTGATAGCACTCCAATTCCTCTGAATTTCCTTTCTTGGAAAGAGTAAGCCCCTCATTTGACTATCATGTATGGCCCAAAGCGCCATCCTGTCCTCACACGGCGAAAGTTACTGGTTTACTTTAAAATTTGATCAGAAAGGAGCCAAGTAAGTCCAAGAGGGCTGGTTTATCAGCAACTCATACCATCTTCTGTAAAGGAAATGAGCAAACTCCCAAGCTATTAAAAAGCTCCCTGTCTTCCATCATCCCTATAAATGTCAGCAACAGGATCATTTAATCTATCAAGCAGCTATTTATTTTACTGTACCTTTCCTTTACCACATTGCACTTTTGAACTGGTCCAAAAAGGACACACACACTCACCTGACCCACCAACTTCTGTCCCAACCTGGCAGGTACTTGCATTTGCTATAACCTGCAGAGACAGTTTGTTTACCTTTGGTTTCAAATTGGAAACGACATTGCGGTGCAGGGGAAAAAGCCATCGAAATGACCAGTGGGCTAGAGCAACTTCCCAACGAGGAAAGTCCGAGATCACATACTTACCTACATGTGAGAGCACCACCCAGTTAGGATGCTTGTGGACCAATCTGCGCTATACATTTAAAACAGTATCATGACACTCTAGTCGTGCCTCCCCTCTAAGAATCCTGGGATTGATTGCTAAACACTCTGAAAATTGTAGCTCTGTGTGGGAAATGGGAGTTTCCTAACAACTCTCAGCACCCTTAACAATTGCCAGGATTGTAAGGGGCAAGCCCTAACTGTTTAAAATGATATGATATTGCCTTATAGGTATAACACAGAGTTAGCCAAATTCTCTCTCTCCCCTCCCCCTTTGACAACTGTTTGACAGCTTCCGTCAGCTGTCTTCCATGATTGTTATTATGGTTATTTGTGGCCTGCTTGCTAAGCCTTTCTCAGATAATTTTAGTTGTTATATATATATATATATATATATATATATATATATATATATGTTTTGGTGTCCTCGGGTGTCTTCCCGTGTAAAAGTTGGGGTGTCTAGGCGACGTTTCGACGAGGTCTCACTCGTCATCTTCAGGCTGGTGCTTTCGGCTTCTTGTTACTGGAACAGAGCAGGATCTCAGTGTTTGAGTTCCTATAAATACTGTTGAGGGGGTGTGGTGTATAGCCTCCAATGTTCTGTTGAGGGGGTGTGGTGTATAGCCTCCGGATGCTGCACCCCCCTGCAATCCCTACACAGATCTGGCTGACACAGGCCACAAAACCACAGCTCGCCCCTATACACGAAGCCAAGCCAGAGCACAACTAAGTGCAGTACAGCCATCTTCTCAGAAAAACTCTTCACAAAGTTCAAGAGGTCAAGACACAAAGACTTTAGCAACTAATCCACACCTAATGACCCACCTAAGTGGTACTCAGGATATCACTCAAGAAATCACTCAAGATATCCCTCAAGTAATTAAGGAACAAAAGAAGAAAAGGCACACTAGCCTGGGAACTTCCTCTCTGCCCAGAACATTGGAGGCTATACACCACACCCCCTCAACAGTATTTATAGGAACTCAAACACTGAGATCCTGCTCTGTTCCAGTAACAAGAAGCCGAAAGCACCAGCCTGAAGATGACGAGTGAGACCTCGTCGAAACGTCGCCTAGACACCCCAACTTTTACACGGGAAGACACCCGAGGACACCAAAACCTGCATTCCTGTACCCGTGAAAATCTACGAAAGCATATATATATATATATATATATATATATATATATATATATATATGATGGTTGTTCCATTTTGTATCTTGAAAGCTGCTCTGAACTATCAGGGTGGGGGAGGAAATGGCGTGTAAATTCTAATAATAATAATAATAATAATAATAATAATAATAATAATAATAATAATAATAATAATTAATAATAATAATGTATATCTGAAGGAGCGTCTCCTCCCCCATCATTCTGCCCGGACACTGAGGTCCAGCTCCGAGGGCCTTCTGGCGGTTCCCTCACTGCGAGAGGCCAAGTTACAGGGAACCAGGCAGAGGGCCTTCTTGGTAGTGGCGCCCGCCCTGTGGAATGCCCTCCCATCAGATGTCAAAGTGATAAACATCTACCTGACATTCAGAAGACATCTGAAGGCAGCCCTGTTCAGGGAAGTTTTAATATGTGACATTTTAGTGTATCTTTCATCTTTGTTGGAAGCCACCCAGAGTGGCTGGGGAAACCCAGCCAGATGGGTGGGGTACAAATAATAAATTATTATTATTATTATTATTATTATTATTATTATTATTATTATTATTATTATTATTATTATAATGTGTAACTGGTAACCTCAGCTTTGGGTATGGATTCCAAGAAATAACTTCAAATGAATACAGATGCAATGTAACAACAACAACTCCACCCACCTGGCTGGGTTTCTCCAGCCACTTTGGCCGGCTTGCAGCACATATAAAAAACATAATAAGACGTCAAACATTCAAAACTTCTGAAAGCTGTGTAGCTTTTTATCTCCTTGATATCTGATGGGAAGGCATTCCAGAACTCTTTGTGACTCCCTCGGCCATTGTGTGTCCAACGTGTGTGTCACTGTCACCAAATCAGACATCTCCAGAAAACAGTGTAGCCAGCACAAAAGCTTTAACTGTGCAAATGCACTCCTGTCCACCACAAAGACCCGAACATCCAGGAGCATGCACAAACTGCAAAGCTGTGTCTTTAGTTTGCATTTCTCCTAATATGCACGTTTGCGCAAGCTATTTCCCCTAAGATAATTCATTTTATGTTATTTTCATTATTTGTATGCACACTCTAGTACATGAATTTTTGTACACATTACTTGATTGAAGTGTGCTGCAGAATTTAGAGTTCTGCGAATTTTGAAGCATAGCTGCATTTGAGTACATTGCATTTGTTTTGGTCAGCTCAAATTAGGCATGTTCACACTAAATTGCAAACCAAACTAGACTTCTCCCACATCCCTAACTCCTTCTGAGAGAGGGGGGGCACTTATAAATTTATACAATTATGTAGAGTTTCTTCACCTTAAAATATTAAGATTTTTTTTTAAGTGCATGACTGCTATGGGGATTTCTCGGTGACATCATGGAACTAGCCAATCAATGTCAGGCTGCTTCTGTCATATGAGCACTAGCCAATCAGCATCAGGTTACTTCTAACACATGAACACTGGTCAATCAGCCTCAGACTAGTTCTGCTACAAACCTGAACCACACACCCCAAGACACACACACTGGAGGGACCAGAATACAGGATACAGGATGCAGGGAGAGTATTTATATATCAACCCCACTGACCTAAAAATACTACACATCTCTTCGTTTTTACAAAGTTCCCTCTAAGGCAACATGGTGCTAGCCTGTAGCTCAGGGAACTATTAAAACTCACTGCATGGGCCTAAGTCTGATCTAGTAGGCAGTGCACACATTTGGGAAGAACCCAGTAATATTGTTTCTGTCAACAAACCCATTGCCCTCTTCTCTCTGTGTGCCTGCAGGATTTAGCACAAAGTTGGGCAATAGGCAAAGAACCCCCAGAACTCTCTCCAGCTGTCCTCAGTCCTCACTGAAGTCATATCACATATTATTTCCAGTTGTTTCACAGGCCTGTTGTAGTTCAGGTCCAAATATGTGTAGCATATGTGAGCCTATTTATAGGGCTGCAATTACCTCAACAGGCTGAGTCAGGCAGATGGTAAACATTACCATAGGCATAAGTACACTCAGAATTAGACATTTAAATGACTTCAGGTCTGTCTCAAGCTTACTTAAGGGAATTTATTTCTTAAGCCATTTTAGGTGTCTGGTGAAAATAGGTTATTTATTTTATTTATTTAACAGAAGTTGTGTGCTGCTTAGTTGGTAAATAAAACCCAAGTACTTTACAAAAGAGCATAAAGTATGCATTAAACTTGTCAATAGAAGTAAAAGTTAAAAACAAGTTTATATAGGAAGGGATGATGGGAGTTGTAGTCCGACAACTTCTGAGGGGCACCATATTGGTTACTCCTGTTTTAGGACTGTAGACAGTTTGGTGCAGACAAAGTTGTGTTTGGTTCTGGGGTTTGGTTCATTTTGAGTTTAAACTTTGCACATAAACACATGATAGAGTAGAGCCAATCATCTTTATTAATGAGGCTTTAAGTGGTGTTCCTTGGCTGCTTTGATTACTCTGAGATACACATTCTAGAGAGGACTAATTGGTCTTCTTCCATTGAGGATTCAGGAATATTGATAAGAGATTGGAAAGTGTGATCTTCCCCTTCTCAGCAGCCCATAATATCTTCACTTGAAAACTGGTCTAAGGGGCTGGGGGTGAGATTTCTAACACAAATCCCCCATAAGGAAAAAACACACACACACACACACACACACACACACACACACACGTCAAATCAGAAACAGGAATAAAGCTTAGAAGCAAATATGAGAATTGGTGTATCTTTATTGAGCAGACTTAGAGATTTCCAGAGTAGCATTTAAAGAAACAAAACATTATTAGCTTCTGTGTAGCCTTATTAGTCTGAGACATTTCCAGGATGGATTGAGAGTAAAACTGCTTTGCAGAGAGCAACAAAAACAAGGTCATAAAAGCAGGCTTTGGCGTTTGAATTAACTTAGTCCATGATTTGGTTTTAACTGCCAGGATGCATTTGTGGTGAGCTTTCAGACTTCCTTAGCTGCTGTACTGTGAGGCAAACCCGAACATTTCTCTCTCTCTCTCCTTCACTGCTCATTTACAGAACGAGGGAGAAGCTGGCCCTAATTTGGCTTTTATATTATACTTTACCAGTAAATTCTGCCATTATAGAAAGAATTACTTCCTAGGCAGTTGTGGCAGGAGACAGAAGGGACGGTTTTGTTCTTCCCCAATGCTACCTAATCTGAAGGCCCAGCTCTCGCTGAAGACGAGATGTATGATAAATGTGAAGAGAGAGGGTGTAGTTCAGTTCACATCTCCTTGATTTCCCTATAGATTAACATTACAGTGGTACCTCGGGTTACCAGATTTTTTCAATGAATCCGGGGACACTTTTCAACTTCAATGGGGACTGATTTGTAAATCTGGGGACTGTCCCCGGGAAATGGGGACATCTGGTAACCTTATGTTAAAACCGTGTTTATGGAAGACAATCTTACTCGGCTATGAGTGATTGCCAAAGAAGATAGAGTCCTTAAGTGGGTTCCCTGTTGGTAGGAGAAAATTACAGAGGCCAACCAGAGTATATTGAGAAGCAAAGCAGCTAGTAAGCCTGATCTTTATTAAACTGTTGCAACAGGGACCCCACTCACCACACACAGGAGGGAGGAGAACCCTGAACAATGGTGTGCAAGCCCTTATATAGACTTTTAAATTGCCCACCCTGTAGCCCAAGACCACCCCACAAAACATCATACATACATCAGAGAAGGAGGCGGTCTACAGCAGAAATCTTCTTTGCCAGGATACCTGACAATGGTCACTGATTGCATTACCTGGGCAGCCTGGCCATTCTTTTGTGATGGATAATACTTTAGCTCCTGAATCCAGGTCCCAGGCTCACCCTATTCATACACAAATACACCCTTAAGACAGGATTTGTAAGCAAAAAGACAATGGGGGGGGGCTTTCCCATTTCCTTCCTACTTGCAGAGAAATGTATGAGGTCGATTTGGGAGAGTCAAAATGGCTTCAGGATTGCTCTCCTGCACTATTTCAGACATGTGGTTTATATACTTATCACGTTCGTGTTTGCCTTGTGCATTTATGAACATTTAATTTACATTTGAGACTTTAGAATTCTTATAACAATCTGAGGCTGTGCCACTGAGCTACAGTCCTTGCAGAACTTCTGCAAGCAACTTCATTTTGTATGCCTCCCCACTTGCTACAGACTTTTGGGCTGTTGTATTTTGCTCCAATATGACTGCTATATTTCTAGGTGAATAATCTCTCTCCCAGCAGCTTTGCAAGATTATAGCCGGGTTAATCTTAAATCCACTTATTCATGATTAGGTCAGTATGTCTTCCTTATGAGTAAGCATGATTATAATGCTAGGCTTTGTCTGCAACTTTTAATTTATTTGTTTACATTCCTAAATTGCACTCTCCCTCGGAGCAGACGGGAGGTAGCAGCTATTTCGGAACAGAACAAATGCTGCAAGTGCATGCATTTATGGAGTTGTATCCAACTGAGCCTCTCCACTAATGGGAGGCTATTTGATCCAGCAAAGGCTGGATCACCCCCGGGCCTTAGTTTGCCTACCCATACTTAAGGGCTTCTTCTCTTCTTCCCAGTCTACACTGACTGGTAGCAGCTCTCCAGGGTTTCAGACATGGTTTTCTCCTGGCCTTACCTGGAGATTGAATTTGGGACTTTCTACATGCAAGGCAGTAGATAAATAGGTATCGCTCTGGCGGGAAGGTAAACGGCGTTTCCGTGCGCTGCTCTGGTTCGCCAGAAGCAGCTTAGTCATGCTGGCCACATGACCCGGAAGCTGTACGCCGGCTCCCTCGGCCAATAAAGCGAGATGAGCACTGCAACCCCAGAGTCGGCCACGACTGGACCTAATGGTCAGGTGTCCCTTTACCTTTAAAAGATATCTTAAAAATGGTTCCTCCTTCCCTATAATCCAGACATCCCCAAACTCAGCCCTCCAAATGTTTTGGGACTACAACTCCCATCATCCCTAGCTAACAGGAACAGTGGTCAGGGATGATGGGAACTGTAGTCCCAAAACATCTGGAGGGCCGAGTTTGGGGATGCCTACTTATAATCCTTCTTGTGTGTTGCTGGTGCTATTTTTCTAGAAAAAGAGGTGCCAGAATTCACCATGAATGCCTCCCTTGTTCTCTTATAATGGCAATGGCACCCACTTGAGATGTGCTGGAATTGAGCCCCAGCTGGCTGTCAAAAAGCCCTGTGTGTTACGATTGGCAAAAGAGGTACCTTGGTAGTTCTGCCACCTGGAAGTTCAAGAGGTGGTAGCTCAGCAGAGGGCCTTCTCTGTGGCAGCCCCTAAGTTGTGGATCTCCCTTCCTGAACCTGATACCTTCATTGTATAGCTGCCATATGCTGAAGACACATCTCTTTACCCTGGCCTTTGACACCTTGGATACTTGTTTCTAAGACCCAGTGTATTATTTGGATTGTAAGTTATTTCAACTGGTTTTAATATTGTGTTACGTTGTTGTTGATGATGATGATGATGTTGATGGTGATACTTTCTTGTGGTCTTAGACAGAGGGAGTTCTTCCCCACCCTGTGCTTCCTGATCCTTTTTGGGAGATGCCAGGGATTTAATGTGGGCCCTTCTGAACACAAAGCATCTGTTCTGACGCTGAGCTGCAGTCGCATCACAACCACAAACCTGTGACTCTGCCTTTTGGACTGTTGCAACAGGACTGACGTGCAGTTGTTAGCTTCATTCAAAGTACAGGAGCCCTCTAACTTGTTCCTGTATGTGCATTTTAAATTAAAAAACAACAACCTATGACCCCAAAAAACCAGGACATGCAGAATAAAATTAGAAGATTTGTTCACAAATTACCTAGGCAGAGATTTAGAAAGGGTACAAAGGGGCGTTTGTGCGTAATTTCATGGGATGGCCATCCAAATCTGGTCTGACATATAACTGAATGCATTTGCCTTGTAATTAATCCCTAATAGGCTACTTTGAATCCCGCCTCCCTCTGTAACCCCCGTAAACCTACATAGGAAACACCAGTGGTTCATTACCACACATTTCTGCAAGATGGACATGCATGCCTCCTAATCTCTCTTTTGTCCATCAGTGTGTTATTAAATCTTAGGCAGTCTGAATGCAAATAAGGTTTCTGTTGGATTTATCAGGCAGAGAGCAATGAATGCAAAGAAATAGTTTGCCCACCATCGTTGCAAAGGGGGAAGCAATTGGGGTCGCTGTGTAATTTCAATATATAGCTCTCTTTTTTTGTTACCTCTTGCAAATGACAAGAATTCTCACAAGAATATGCAGCCGGTCTTAGAAAGGGGTATGGAATTACTTTCAGGGCTTGAAGTCGATCCATTCCACACTGAATTAAAATATTAAACTTAATGCCTTATTCCTCGGGAGATGGAAAATGAACACAATTCTGTTATTGCAAGTGGCTCATTTGGTTCTTCATTGCCTGAATTTTATATATATAGAAATGTCCCCTTCTTGACTAGTATTGGTGCTGTAATAACTGAAGCCATGTCATCAAATATCCAAATTAATAAGGTTTCTGTAGGTTAAAAAAGAAAAGAAACTTACCCAGCGCCAAGGAGAAACTGAGGTGAAACAGCAAAGGTGTTGTTAGTTACTATTCCAAACTCATGAGGTATTGTAATGCCTACCTTTTTTAAAAAAAAAGAATTTCAATAACAAACCATACATAAAGAATAATATAAAGAAAAAGAAAAAAGAAAAAGAAAGAAAAGTAGACAGCAAAGGAATAAAGAAAAGTATAATATTTCAATACAATAAACACCATTTTGCAAAATAATAATAGTAATAGACTTCCATCACTCTCACAACACTTCCTTTCACATTTCATATTTTATCTGTATCTCAGGATTATTTTTATCTTAATATATAGATGTGTGTGTGTTTGCGCGTGCACGTATGTTTCCCCTTTTCCATTCACGAGGTCATTCTAGACACAGCCAATTTTTTACATTAGAACCTTGTCTTTCTAAATAATCATTCAAGCACTTCCATTCCTTCTTGACTGTATTCATTGTAATGCCTACCATATTGAGTTGGATTCCCAAGCAGTTATGATTCTCACAGGGTGGCCTGAGCATGTCATTCTCTTTGCAGTGTAGTTCCACATTACAGGGTTGTTGGTAGTCTAAACTACTACCTTCCTGAGCTCCTTGAAGTTTGGGCTCATCCGTACTTCCACTTGTCCCATGCCAAGAAAGCATGGGTCCAAGAAGTTCTGACTGAGCACCAAAGAGCAATTTTCCCCGAGTGAAAGCAGTGGGACAAGAAGAAGTGTGGACAATCCCTTCGATTAGAACATAGATCATCATTAGTTTTAACAGCATGCATAGTGGACCAACAGAAATTGCCTTGTGCTAGGTCAGACTGTTTGTCCGTTTAGTCCAGGGGTAGCCAATGCAGAGCCTTCTAGAATTTTGTTTTCGGGCCTTTATCCCTAAGGTGTGTCTCCACCCCCATTGTTTAGTCCAGACACTGAGGTCCAGCTCTGAGGGCCTTCTGGCAGTTCCCCCACTGCAAGAAGTGAAGGTACAGGGAACCAGGCAGAGGACCTTCTCGGTAGTGGCACCTGCCCTGTGAAACGCCCTCCCGTCAGATGTCAAGGAAATAAGCAACTATCTGACTTTTAGAAGACATCTGAAGGCAGCCCTGTTTAGAGAAGTTTTTAATGTGTGATGTTTTAAAGTGGTTTCATGAATTGTTGGAAGGCACCCAGAGTGACTGGGCAACCCAGTCAGATGGGTGGCATATAAATAATAAATAATTATTGGTATCTGAAGAAGATTCCAGATATTGGTATCTGAAGAAGTGTGCATGCACACGAGAGCTCATACCAATAACAAACTTAGTTGGTCTCTAAGGTGCTACTGGAAGGAATTTTTATTTATTTTTTCGACTACGGCAGACCAACACGGATACCTACCTGTAACGAGAAATAATTACAGAACCTCCAAGTGTCCCTATTTTCCAGGGACAGTTGTAGATTTACAGAAGCTGTCCAAGTTTCTGATTTGATCCTGAAATTTCACACTTTTCCTTAGGATGTCCCTTAGGGCAGTGTTCCCCAACCTTGGGCCTCCAGCTGTTTTTGGACTACAACTCCCATCATCCCTCGCTAGCAAGACCAGTGGTCAAGGATGATGGGAATTGTAGTCCAAAAACAGCTGGAGGCCCAAGGTTGGAGAACACTGCCTTAGGGCAACCGCCGAGCCAAGGAGTTAAGTAATTATACAACCTTTAGAAGACATCTGAAGACAGCCCTCTAGAGGAACTTGTTTAATGTTTAATGTTTTATTATGTTTTTATATATGTTGGAAGCTGCCCAGAGTGGCTGGGGCAGCACAGTTAGATGGGCGAGGTATAGATAATAATAGTAACACCAACAGCAGCAGCAGAAATATTACTATTTATACCCCACTTATTATTATTATTATTACTGCTATTAAGGATGTCCCTATTTTCATCATAGAAATGTTGGAGAGTTTGTTGTTGTTGTTGTTTTTGTTGTTGTTTTGTACCACACCTCCCAACAGCCCCCGACACCGTGATCAATGGCAAGAGATGATGAGAGCCATAGTCCAACATATGTCTGCAGGACACTTCCTTGGGTACCTGTGGACTAGTGCAATAAAATCTATTCTCCAGGGTCTGAGGCAGTAGTTCTTTCTTTCCCACCACCTGCTAACTGAGCCATATAAACTAGAGATTGATCCTGGGACCTTCCAAATGCAAAATGTGTGCTCTATGGTGACATTATGGGATGCGGGTGGCGCTGTGGGTTAAACCACAGAGCCTAGGACTTGCCGATCAGAAGGTCAGCGGTTCGAATCCCCATGACCGGGTGAGCTCCCGTTGTTCAGCCCCAGCTCCTGCCCACCTAGCAGTTTGAAAGCACGTCAAGTGCAAGTAGATAAGTAGGTACCGCTCCAGCGGGAAGGTAAACGGCGTTTCCGTGCGCTGCTGGTTCACCAGAAGTGGCTTAGTCATGCTGTCCACATGACCCGGAAGCTGTACGCCGGCTCCTCAGCCAATAAAGCGAGATGAGCACCGCAACCCCTGAGTCGGCCATGACTGGACCTAATGGTCAGGGGTCCCTTTATCTTTACCTTTACTCTACCTGTTGCTTTCATCTTTCATGCACTGCAAACCAGCTCACAACAGAAAAGCCAATAAAAAGTACATTAAAACATTTAAGCCACAAAATGATCCTGGAAGCATAATGATAGAACAATAAACAGCAAAGCAAAGAGAGCAATAGGAAGAAAATATTTTTAATGAAGCAGTGATCCGTACCATAAGCGCGACACAGCAAGGATGAATCATCCAGTAAACATTAAGATGGCAGAGTTGTAAAACAGGAAATCACAGTTTAACTGTGAAAGATTTTGATTAAAAAAAATAGTCTTGACCTGGTGCCAAACTGAGGCTTGGTGCTTCCCAAATTTGTCTGGAGAGGCATTTTACAATTATAACGTGTACCTTATATTCTCTTATGGGCTGGAGAACCACATTGCTAGTAAGAAGAGTTTGCTCTCTGTGTTCTGGAACGAGCTGTCAAACGAGATGCTAAAAGAGCACAACATTTCAACCTACATTCAGCTTCCATCAGAGGAAAAAGTGCTAAATGGCTGTGTTCCCCTTGCAGAGTCGGAGGCAGTGTGCCTCTGAAGACTAGTTGCTGGGAGAGTGCTCTTGCACTCAAATCCAGCTTTCAGGTTTCCCAGGGGACCATTCTGAGACCAGGATGCTGAGGAAGGTGGGCCATTGGCCGGCTCATCTTACATTCTTACGTTCCTAATCAAAGCAGATCCGAATTGTTTTTCCCCCTGCAACAACCAAGAGTTGGTGATAATACGATTGAAGCATTGTTACATGTAGAGATGTTCTAAGGAGTTTTGGTGCCTGAGGCCAAAATCTGAATAGCATCCCCAGGTGCTAAAAATATGACGATGATTGGGGCTTTTTTTGTGACTTTACTGACCAGTCCAGAGTACTGGCACTTTTTAATTTATTTTACTGCCCATGGTAGCCATTTTTGTGCTGACACCCACAGCACTTTTATCAATATATGAGTACTGCCACCTCATTTTTTTATACCCCCTCCAAATACACTAATGATGATGGTGATAAATGAAAATACAGTGGTACCTCAGGTTACAGACACTTCAGGTTACATACGCTTCAGGTTACAGACTCCACTAACCCAGAAATAGTACCTCGGGTTAATAACTTTACCTCAGGATGAGAACAGAAAACGTGCTCCGGCAGCGCGGCAGCAGTGGGAGGCTCCATTAGCTAAAGTGGTACCTCAGGTTAAGAACAGTTTTAGGTTAAGAACGGACCTCAGGAACGAATTAAGTTCCTAACCCGAGGTACCACTGTACTGATATGGACTGACTGGGCACCCTCTTCTTTCTATTCAACATACTTATACTACATGGAATATAGAGTGATAACAGACCCTCCAAGTGTCCCTATTTTCCAGGGACATCCCAGATTTACAGAAGCCATCCTGGTTTTCTGATTTGATCCCGGAATGTCCTACTTTTCCTCTGAACATCCCTATTTTCATCAGAGAAATGTTGGAGGGTACGAAGTTCTGCAACACACACACACAACCCAAAGCCAAGGAGATAAGTAACTATACAACCCTTAGAAGACATCTGAAGGCCGCCCTGTAGAGGGAAGTTCAATGTTTTATTATGCTTTTATATACCGTATTTTTTGCACCATAACACTCACTTTTTTCCTCCTAGAAAGCAAGGGGAAATGTCTGTGCGTGTTATGGAGGAAATGCCTACGGGTGGCATGCCTACGGATTTTCCTCCTCTAAAAACTACGTGCGTGTTATGGTTGGGTGCGTGTTATAGAGCGAAAAATACGGGATGTTGGAAGCTGCTCAGGGCGGACTGGGCAACCCAGTCAGATGGGCAAGGTGTAAATAATAAATTGTTGTCATTGTTGTTATTTATAATAATAATAAATAGGGTGTTCCTATTTTCATTGGAGAAATGTATGAAGGTATGTGCTAATACTGTCCTACCAGTATTACACGGATGATGTAAGATTGACTTAAGCAACGTACTTTTGAGCACTCAGGAAAAGCACTGCATAAATAAGTATATTATTATTCCTATTATTTTACCATTTTTATGACTTCCACATGGGTTCCATTGTAAAATATGGCTATTTTTAAATTTAGCACTGTGAATACCCATGTGTTCAGTGTGCTAATATTGAGAAACGTCTTGCAAGTTTAGAAACCCAAGTTATTTATGGACGGAAGGCTTTTTGTTCATCCCTTGTTGCCTGCAAATAGGGTGCAGCTGTTTTCAGCAAATCAGTTTAATTCCTTTTTCTAAATGATCTCTTGGCCTTTAGAAAAAGGCCTTTCAAGAATGAGCATTGTTGCTGGGTAAATGTGATTGTTCATAAACTTTGCCTACGCCACTTATAGTGGTCGCAGACATTGTGCCCCTGCTTTGCTTATTTGAACTGCTTTATTATTTCTTCAGTTGTTAGTTCTTATTATCTTCGATCTCTGCTTCTTTTCAGTTTCTTTAGATTTGTAGAGGAGTATAAAACCTTTTGATTCTAAGAACAACAACCAAAAAATAACAAGAGCTTGTACCAGAACCTTCAGGAGTCAGGCGACAAAACGGGCCTGAAGGGAGCTAATTTGGGATTTTCTAATAGCAGGTTTATTTGCAGGGGGAGGTTTGAGGCTACTCTAGAGTAGAAACCCTGAAAAAAGGAGATGGAAAATCTTGCATTTGGAAGGTTTATGAGTAGGAATGGCAACTTCAAAACAAGCAAAGCAGGCTTGGATGTTTGTTTGTTTTGATTTTTTAAAATATTTTTTATTGAACAAGTTTAACAAATCAAATTATAAATCAATATTACATTGCTCCGTTGCATCCAATGGGCATATGTCACAATTGATATTGTTAAGCTGGAAAAGGTGCAGAATAGGGCAACTCAAAGAGCACAAGAGCAGGTGCGTCTTTCTCAAGAGGAAAGGGTACAATCTTTGGGGCTTTTGTGTGAGTGGGGGGAAGCTAACTAAGGAGGGAACACAGTCAGGCTTTACAAAATGATGTACAGTGTAGAGAAAGTACATAGAAGATGTTCACACTTTCTGATAATAGCAGAATTAGAAGTGGGGTTAGTGGTGGGATTCAAGTCAGTTCTCATCTGAAGGTGAATCGGCTTGTTTTGCACTTTCCAAAGCTGAAACACAGCCATCATTTGAAATCTGAGCTGAGCAGTGCAGTTCTTCCAACCACATAATGTGAGCAAAAATGAATATACTGGGGTAAAGCGTGCTTTAAAATGTGTATATTTGTGAAAATAACAAACAAAATTTTCTTTGCAAAAAAAAAAAAAGGTCATAGCTAAAATGCTGATTAAAAAAAATGACTTAAAAAAAAGCAAACTGTTGTGGAAATGTGGAGAGCTGAGTTTAAAAGGTAAAGGTGAAGGACCCCTGCCAGTTAAGTCCAGTCGCGAACGACTCTGGGGTTGTGGCGCTCATCTCACTTTACTGGCCGAGGGAGCTGACATTTGTCCGCAGACAGTTTTTCGGGTCATGTGGCCAGCAGGACTAAGCCGCTTCTGGGGAAACCAGGGCAGCACACGGAAACGCCGTTTGGGGTAGATAAAATATGAGAAACCAAGAGAGATTTAAATAAGCAGTTTTGCCCATCCCTGAGCAGAACTCTTGGTCACCCAATGACAATTGGCTAGCGATTATTATATTTTATTATATTTCAGTTTGGTGTAGTGGTTAAGAGCAGTGGACTCGTAATCTGGTGAACCGGGTTCGCTTCCCCATTCCTCCACATGCAGCTGCTGGGTGACCTTGGGCTAGTCACACTTCTTTGAAGTCTCTCAGCCTCATTTACCTCACAGAGTGTTTGTTGTTGGGGAGGAAGGGAAAAGGAGAATGTTAGCCGCTTTGAGACTCCTTAAAGGGAGTGATAAAGCGGGATATCAAATCCAAACTCCTCCTCCTCCTCCTCCTCCTCCTCTTCTTCTTTCAGCCATTTCTTACTGGAATGTAGATGCTGCTGCAGTCGTTGCCAAGCTAACCTAATAGCCAAAAGTACACGGGGACTGCAGGTTGTTAGAATCAAACTCCTAAGCGCCACCCAGTTTCCAAATATCTGGTATCATCCACTGACTTGCTTCAATATTCAATAGGCTTCAGCTATTCCAAAGGAGGGAGGGGGACTGGCTCTGGCTGGGCTGGTGGTATGGATCCTGGTGTCTCAAAGTTGACCACCTGTCTACTTCTCGACCACCTGATGTCGGGTGACCCATTTTTAACAACTTGGAACCTTGGGCATATATGGGATAAGGTGATTCTCATAGGTAAAGTGGCCCCAAGGAGGACATATTGTGGATGACCAAGCAGCCCACTGATAAAACTGCCTATGGGATCAAGCATCCAGGGTTGAGCATGTTTTCCCTTCCCCTTAAACCTTCCCTCATATCTTGCTTCTCTAATACTCCAGCCTTCAAACTCTGATCTTTTATTGGCACGCAGGCTGCTCAAGATGCTACCCACTTTGAGACTCCTTAGGGTAGTGATAAAGTGGGATGTCAAATCCAAACTCTTATTGTTACTATTATTTGTACCCTGCCCATCTGACCAGGTTGCCCCAACCACCCTGGGTTTCAATGGAACTGCTCAGTGTTCTGTCTGAACTGTGAGTGCAACCCAGAAGGTGTTGCAGAGGCCTCTTAAGCACATACAGGTCACTTTGTGAAAGGTCTGCTGCATGTAGGAAGAGTTCCGTGAAAATAAAGGGAGGGGCGCCACCATTCCTGTCCACTCCAGATTCTATGGAAATGAAAAGAGCATTCTTCCAATGCTTCCATTCTTCTCAATGAGCTTTGAGCAGAAGTCCACAGTGGATTGTATTTTTCTGTGTTTTTTCCCTCCGTGGCATCCCATCATGTTGCAATCGAGTCGTTTTAAATTACGATGTGACCATTTTTTGAACTTTACAAAGCTGCCTCTACTTTCTGCCACTGTGCCAAAGTCCTAAAGGGAATAGAAATGAAGCAGGTGAAGACATCCCAACATTTCAGCTCTCTCGCTGCATGTGGAAAATCAATCTGAAGAAATCCCAGCTCAGAGTCTGGGAAGACGTTGTCCTTCCAACAAAACATGCCCAACATTTGATGAGGATTGGTGCAGAGATGCAAGTGTTTTTTGGCACTGCATCAATCTCAGCAGGTAAGAGAACTCCCTCCAGATCTTAGAAAGATATTGCATGTCGGTGCACTAATGCAATGTTTTTCTTGTTGCCTTTGAAAGCTTGACGTCCTCCTGTTTTTGCACCAAAAAGAAAAGAGAGAGAAGGCGGGAGGGTGGAAGAATTATTCCCCCTTCGAAATGAGGAACTGCTTCTGCAACCCACCCAAAGGAAATACAGTTTTAGACTGGAAAGAAGATGTTGGTTTTCTGCCATGGAGATGCCTTCTAGTATTTGTGTGCTTAGGACTCATTCTATAGATTGAACCTACTGAAGTGACATAATCCTGGCTCCCAGTTCAGAACTGTGAGGGGTGAGTGGTACAATGGAGTGCGCGTCCGCTTTTGGCAAAGGCTGCCTGATGTCATGTCTTCCTTAGCTGCAGTAACTCATTGCCCAGGTGCAGGCCAACTTTTTGTAGTGATAAGAAAGCTACACCTAGTTTTGCTGCTGGAACTGAAACCTAAGAACTGAAGACTGGCCTTTTTCTGAAGCATGTTTATGTTTATCTTGATGTTTGGGCTCCATATGCCTGTGGGTAGCTCAGTTGTGTGAAGAGTTTTTGGATTTGATATCCTGCTTTATCACTACCCAAAGGAGTCTCAAAGCGGCTAACATTCTCCTTTCCCTTCCTCCCCCACAACAAACACTCTGTGAGGTGAGTGGGGCTGAGAGACTTCAGAGAAGTGTGACTAGCCCAAGGTCACCCATCAGCTGCATGTGGAGGAGCGGGGAAGCGAACCCAGTTCCCCAGATTACGAGACTACCGCTCTTAACCACTACACCACACTGGCTCTCAGTTTGTGGTGAGTTCCTGACCCCCCACCCCAGGTAGAATAATGACACATGACACAATTATTAAGGTTAATGGGCTAAATAAGGCCACAACTTTATGGATTACAGGTGATGAACAGTATTGGCTTAGGCATTGGACCTAACCAACTATATCTGACTCCAGCCCGTCTGCTTGAAGTCCAGGAAGGATTAACCACCAGGAGGGGGAGTCCTGCTGATGCACATCGACTAGGAGCTCCCCTGGGGTCACCAATAGGGGGCGTGCCTTAGGCCCTAACCTCCCTAGGCTTTGGACAGGGTCACACCCCCAGAATCCTTTAACGGACTACCCTTCAAGATGTGGGACAGGTGATGGCGCTACCTCACCTCTTTCCATCTACAGACCTAACCGCCAATACCCAGAAAGTTGTGATGATGTACTATGAGGTAGGCGAAAACCAAGTGGCTGGTGCCAATTTGCCAAGTGGAAAAATTCCTACCAGCCCCCTCAACGGCGACCAACCAAGGTCCATAGCAAGGTCAAAGAGAGCAAACCTTAGAGACCGGGAGGGTGGGAAAACCGGAGCAGCTGGCGGGCAGACAAAGAGGGAGATCCCTGGCTGCATCCTGCCTTTAAGGGGCAGGCCACACCCCCAGAGCAACCCGATTGGCTGGCCTAGGGGTGACGCAGCTGGGAATCCCCCAATCGTGCAGGGGCTGGCCTCCCACCCCCTGGGCATGTGGAGGGGCTGTGAAGCCTGCAACCCCACCTCCTCCTTAAGGTGGAAGTGGCTTTGGTAGAGCACAAGATGCTTAATCTCGGGGCTGTGGGTTCGAGCCCCATGTGGGGCAAAAGATTCTTCCATTGCAAGGGGTTGGGTCAGATGACCCTTGTGGTCCCTTCCAACTCTACAGTTCTATGATTCTCTGAACCAATGAACTAGGGAAAACAGACACCCTGTCTTAAGGCTGAAGTGAAAGGAGTAAGCATGGAAACTAAGGGGAAGTTTGTGCAACTGACGCTGGCTTTGTGCTTTAGATTTTCTACTTGGTTTTCTACTTTTGTGGATATAGGCTACCTCTAGCAATTGATATGCATGGATAATCAACAAGCAGCACTTGAGAAAAAGGGGAAGCAATGAGGCACCTGTCAGAACAGCGGCAATTACACATCAATGAATATGTAAATAATGTATATTGCAAAGCAATTTGTGTTACTATTTATGTATAGTGTGTGTGTGTGTGTGTGTGTGTGTGTGTTTAAAAAACTTTCATTGTGGAGAATGAAGGCAAAGCCATTCATAGCAAGAATCTTTGCCATGATGGGGGCTTTGAATTGACGGGAGGGAAATCTGCTTTATAGTCCATTTTGAATGGATTCCTAACCTACTTTGAAGTATTTTGTAGGAAGCAATTTTAAAAAGTTGGAAATAAATAAGCAGAACAACTAAACTGGATCCCATCAGGAGAAACTGTTGGAGAGGGCTCAGAAATGGTACCAGAAATGGTTCTTTGAGTGACTGAGGAATGGCTCCTCCTCACAGGTGACTTATCAGCCGAGTACTATTTTTCTGAACAATTCAATAAGAGACCATGATTCCTGCTTAGGGACATAAAAAGATGACTTATACAAAGCCAGACCATTGGTCCATCCAGAGGCATAGCATTGGGGGGCTGGGGGGTCCGTCATCCCGGGCACAGTTTTTTTTTGGGGGGGGAGTATTCCTCACAGCTAGGGATGCGGGTGGCGCTGTGGGTTAAACCACAGAGCCTAGGACTTGCCGATAAGAAGGTCAGCGGTTCAAATCCCTGGGTGAGCTCCCATTGCTCGGTCCCAGCTCCTGCCAACCTAGCAGTTCGAAAGCACGTCAAAGTGCAAGTAGATAAATAGGTACCGCTCCGGCGGGAAGGTAAACGGCGTTTCCGTGCACTGCTCTGCTTCGCCAGAAGCGGCTTAGTCATGCTGGCCACATGACCCGGAAGCTGCACGCCGGCTCCTTCGGCCAGTAAAGCGAGATCAGCGCCGCAACCCCAGAGTCGGCCACGACTGGACCTAATGGTCAGGGGTCCCTTTACCTTTACCTTATTCCTCACAGCTGGCAGGACGTGGCGAGCTGATGAGCCCTTCTCATGAGAAGGACGCAACAGGCATGCGCCCTGCCAGCCTTGAGCCACGTTTGTGAGTCCTGCAAAGCAGCACTGGGCTGACAGGGTGCCATGAGTGCGACCCCCAAACGGCTGGGCTCCCCACTGTGTGGTGTAGCATGGCCCCGCTTGGCTCCACTGGGAGTGGGTTGCTCTGGCACATGCCCTGGGCGCCAGCAGGAAACGCTCCGCTGCTGGGTCCATCTAATATTGTCTACACTTACTGGCACTGGCTCTCTGGGGATTCAGACGGGGTGCATCCCTACCCGCAGATGCCAGGGATTGAACCTGGAACATGGAACTACCACTGAGCTATGACCTTTTGTTATGCAATGGGCACAGTCAAGGGGATCAAGAGGGTTATTTTACTTTTATCTCCCCCAGAGGATTTTCCTAGCACCACAGATTATATCCTAACATCTAATAATGTGCCAATTAACCGAGATACCTTCAGGATAATTCCCAGAGCTGAAAGTGACCACTTTCCACTTGAGTTATCTCTGACATCATTCGTTTCTCCTGCCTTTCCTAAATTATTGGATGAAACGGAATATCTGATACTTGGAAATAGAAGGTTAAAATGGAATGCACAGGTCCAAGAAGAAATGATTCAGATCCTGGAATCCCATGAATTTGCTTTATTAAAGGGGAAAATGTTGTTAGAAACAGGAAACATAATCGGACTTTATGAGAATATAATCAGCCGAATGTGCCCACTGATGACCACAACCGGTATGATAAAAAACAAAAAGTTTAAAAGACAGACTTGGTTTGATAAGGAATGTCAGAATAGCAAAAAATGCCTAGCTAGGGAACTTAGAAAATTGAAGTTAAAACAGGATAAGCACTGAGCTTTGGCCCCTCTTATGTGGCAAGGCATCCTTCTCCAACCTGGTGCCCTCCAGGTGCTTCTGAGGCTGGTAGGATTTGTAGTCCAAAACATCTGAAGGGCACCAGGTTGGGGAAAGGCTGCTTTGAGGCATCATCCTTCTCATTTCTGCCGTCTAGAAACATTCCTTTCTCTGCTTCATAATTTCATTTTTTTAATGAACCAGCTGCTTCAATAGAAGTATTGTGTGAGAGATCAGCTAGGCAATCCCCAAAGAATGTGAAGACAAGTTGTTTACCTTTCTCTCTCAATCTCTCTCTCTCTCCACCTTTCACTGAACTTCATATTGTTTCTGGGTTGGTTTGTTTTTTCATTGCTGCCCAGTTCTCTTCTCGCGCTTTCTAATTTTGCATCTTTTCTCCAAATAACTCTCCCCTTCCCACCTGACTAGACCTGACCTTTGCCATGTCTTCCTTTTCATTTTTCCTTTTATATACACTCTTCTTGGCACAACATATTCAGCAGATAAACTGCTTCTTCAATAATTGATACAGGGATAATTTAACAGGAAGGCACAGAAAGCACCACACAAGCAGATCATGATGTTGTATAACCTGCCCACATTGTCGTATAAACTCCCCATAAACAGATCAGAACAAATTCTCAATATAGGCTTGATATAGTCTAATCTCCAAGTAAACAATGTGTAAGCAAATCAGGATAAATGTTCAATAACCTGGCGGTCTGGAGGAGCCCTTAAAAGCACTTTTAATCATTGATACTGGTAGGGTGCTATGTCCCATGTTCATATTCAAACCAAGTTTGCTGACTCCTTGACTAAAGAATAATTACTTTAATTTTATTTATTTCTTAAATATGTCCCTGCTGGAATAACCTCTTGAAGGCATTACTGTTTCAGTTTTTAAGGAGGTCCAAAGGGACATGAGCAAATGTATTCATATGTTTCCATCATGAATGCTAAATCAGCTAATTAAAGGATCAAAATTAGGCTCTTTTATGATCAGATAGTTAAGGCTCCTTAAAATAATTACCTTAATGCAGCTGGCTGTTATTATGTGATATGTATCTACAACCACTTCACAAAAAAAGGTTTAACATAACGACATGCCATAATTAATTTTGATATTGATAGTTGATTAGCTGCCCCAGTGAAAAAGTCAGACAGATATTGCTGTTTCAGCATAATGTAGATTAGAGAGTAATGTATAAGGACACACAGAGCTGGGGAAATGTTCTGTACATACCTTCAGATATGGTGTAGGTCAGGAGTGGAGAACATCAGGTCTGGGGCTCAAATGTCGCCCTCCTGACCTTGGGATAAACCCCCAGCAGTGGCATAGCATGGGGTGCAGATGCCCTGGGCACAAAATTTTTAGGGGGTACAAAATTTCAACACCCACTTCCATCACTAGGCTTCACTGAAAACCACTTCTCCATGCAAACCAGGAAGTGAACTTTCCAGACGACAGAATGACTTTTCTTTTCTTATCTCTTCAGCTGTGATTTCCTGGGTGACGCAGATGCCATTAGGCAGTTGAATGTGCATGCATACTCCATCCGTTTCCCTCCCTGCCACATGGCTCAGGGCGCTGGCAACCCACACTACGCCACTGACCCCCACAATTCTCCTGTCCTGACTACCATTCATGGAAGCGATACAGAAATTCTTGATGCAGCTCTTTCCAAATGCTTTATTCTAGAATTCACTACAATGCCCAAACATCACATTGCGAGGTGTGTGGATCAGTGGTTAAACAGAGCTCTAGAGTTGATGGCTAGGTGTAAGCTAAGACGTCGTCCCAACACTTGGCACACCTCCTTAGCTCGCCTTCGCAAGAGGAGGGTGGGCACTGTCATTTGTGCAGTGCGGAACCACAATCTGGCCAAGCAAGCAATTCTACGAGTAGGCTGGGTCTGTTCAAGCTAGCACAACCAGCACAGCATCCTTTGCGATGGAAGCGGAGTCAGTTTTGAAACTGGTCCTCACCTGTATCAGACAAACAGCAATGAATTAAACAGTACCATACCATTGACTTTAGAGGTACATCTGGGGGTCATGTAGGCTGGAGAAGGATGTACACCAGGGGTAGGCAACCTAAGGCCTGGGGGCCCAATCACCTTCTAAATTCGGCCCATGGATGGTCAGGGAATCAGGGTGTTTTTACATGAGTAGAATGTGTCCTTTTATTTAAAATGCATCTCAGGGTTATTTGTTGGGCATAGGAATTCATTAATTTCCCCCCAAAAAATATAGTCCGGCCCACCACATAGTCTGAGGGATGGTGGACTGGCCCATGGCTGACCCCTGATGTACACAGACACTTCCTTTTTAAAAAAAAAGTTTCAAGTCATGATTGCTTTGTTGTTGTTGTTTGGTTGTTTAGTCGTGTCCGACTCTTTGTGACCCCATGGACCAGAGCATGCCAGGCACTCCTGTCTTCCACTGCCTCCCGCAGTTTGGTCAAACTCATGCTGGTAGCTTCAAGAACACTGTCCAACCATCTCTGCCGTCCCCTTCTCCTTGTGCCCTCCATCTTTCCCAACATCAGGGTCTTTTCCAGGGAGTCTTCTTTTCTCATGAGGTGGCCAAAGTATTGGAGCCTCAGCTTCAGGATCTGTCCTTCCAGTGAGCACTCAGGGCTGATTTCCTTAAGGATGGATAGGTTTGATCTTCTTGCAGTCCATGGGACTCTCAAGAGTCTCCTCCAGCACCATAATTCAAAAGCATCAATTCTTCGGCGATCAGCCTTCTTTATGGTCCAGCTCTCACTTCCATACATCACTACTGGGAAAACCATGGCTTTAATTATACGGACCTTTGTTGGCAAGGTGATGTCTCTGCTTTTTAAGATGCTGTCTAGGTTTGTCATTGCTTTTCTCCCAAGAAGCAGGCGTCTTTTAATTTCGTGGTTGCTTGGGAAGTGCTAAATGAAAGCATTAGAAGGAAATCCAGATTCTCTGTGACTAAACACACCATTATGAACTTTCTTTGCCTGGTTTCCTTTCACTGGCTTCGGATTGGTATCTTGGATCAATCTTTTTTTAAAAAAAAAGAAGAAGAAGAAGAAGAAGAAGAAGAAGAAGAAGAAGAAGAAGAAGAACACCAAGATAATGACCCAAACTTTGGCATTGCCTTGAGACCAGGCAAATGTTGTACTGTAAAGACATCAGAAGCTTGGGAAGGGGATCAGTCGGATGACCTTGAATCATCTGCACCATCCATCACCTATTCTGTTGCCTCTGCTGGCGGGACTTCGTCACAGGAACGGTACAGTCTAGCAACAGATGCTACTATAGACACCAGTAGCTGGGAGCCAAGCATCAGGTAGAGAAAAGGCAGGGAGAACAAAAGGAGATATAATGCTTTACAAAACAAAAGGCAAAACTGCAGTGGATGCAGTGGGAGTCAGGCAATTCCAGTTGCCGGTTATTGGCAGAAGAAGCACTGCCTGTCATCACAATAGTGAGCCTTCTCCTGCCTTAAAATTGGTAAATCTTGCATCTGTGATCCTATAATTCAATGGTATTACTATTCAAGCCAGAACTGTTCTTCTCCTTTACAACTGTGCACTGTTATTAACTATTAACCCTCTGAGAGGTGAGGATAAAATGAAAAAGAATTATCTTCTAAGGGGGTCCAGTCAACAGCCTGGATGCAAGCAATACAGATGTATTTCTGATGTTTTGTCAGGATGGGAGCAGAGCGAGTCTGTTGCCTGTTGGGACTGACAATACAGGAGGCAAGGAGCCAGTGTAGCATAGTGGTGAGTGTGTTGGACTAGGACCTGGGAGACCAGAGTTCAAATCCCCACTCTGCCATGAAGCTCACTGGATGATACTAGCCAGCCACTACCTCACATTGTTCTTGTGAGAATAACATGGGGAGGGTAACCTTGGGCTCCTTGTACGAAAGGTAAAAGCCCAGGTCAAAGATTGGTTAAGGTAAAGGTAAAGGGACCCCTGCCCATTAGGTCCAGTCATGACTGACTCTGGGGTTGGGGAGCTCATCTTGCTTTACTGGCCGAGGGAGCCGGCGTACAGCTTCCAGGTCATGTGGCCAGCATGACTAAGCCACTACTGGAGAACCACAGCAGTGCACGGAAATGCCATTTACCTTCCCGCCGGATCGGTACCTATTTATCTACTTGCACTTTGACGTGCTTTTGAACTGCTAGGTGGGCAGGAGCAGGGACCGAGCAACGGGAGCTCACCTTGTCGCGGGAATTCGAAGTCCTAGGCTCTGTGGTTTAACCCACAGCGTCAACTAATTATGGTTTTGACCTCCTCCTCCCTGCTGAATTCTACAAAGACAACACTGAGACATAGGAGGTGGAGAGAGCTGGATTGGTTGCAAGTAAGGAAGACGGCAGGTAGGGGCTGGCTGAGGGCAGACTGAGATTGGAGGGGCAGAGCCCCATTTGCCGGCCACCACCTGGATGGGAGATGGCCAGAAGAACCTTGAAACTCAAGCTGGGGGTACGAAGGAAGAGACCAGGATAAAAAAGAAGCATCTTCTTTTGCAGCCATGCCTTGAACTGTCAATCACTTTGTATGCCACCAACAGCCCCACCAACTAATCAAAATGATCAGTAGAGGGTGGGCTCATTCTGGATATGGCCCTTTGGCTACCAAATACATCCAGCACCCCACCCTTGAAGCCCAGGTTGGATGGCCAACAATCAGGAATCTTGTAGCAGCCTACTGTCCACATCAGCGGGAGGTTGGATAACAGGCCTTTGAGGATCCTTCCAATTGTGCTATTCTAATTCTGAGAAGACATGTACCGTATTGGCCCAAATATAAGCTGCACTCGAATATAAGCCATATATTCGAATATAACCTTTAAAAGTGGAGGGGGGATAAAAAAAAGAAAAATAATACCCGAATATAAGCCGCTCCATTCCTCGCTACTCCTGGCTGCATACTGGGGGGGGGGGAGCATTTCCCCTTCCTTGCTTTCTCCGTTACCAGCCTTGGGGGGAGAGGACGGGGGAATTTGTCGTCTCCTGCCACTGTTTGCCCTGCAGTCCAGGCTGCATACCGTAAGGTCGCAAATATAAGCCACACTTTAACTTTCCACAAGGACACGGGTGGCACTGTGGGTTAAACCACAGAGCCTAGGGCTTGCCAATCAGGAGGTCAGAGGTTCGAATCCCTGTGAGCTCCTGTTGCTCTGTCCCAGCTCCTGCCAACCTAGCAGTTTGAAAGCACGAGGTGCAAGTAGATAAATAGGTACCACTCCGGTGGGAAGGTAAACGGCGTTTCTGTGTGCTGCTCTGGTTCGCCAGAAGCGGCTTAGTCATGCTGGCCACATGAACTGGAAGCTGTACGCCAGCTCCCTCGGCCAATAAAGCGAGATGAGCGCCGCAACCCCAGAGTCATCCGCGACTGGACCTAATGGTCAGGGGCCCCTTTACCTTTACCTTTAACTTTAACTTTCCACAGTTGAATTTTGGGGAAAAGTGAGGCTTATATTCAGGCCAATATGGTATAAGATTGCCCTGTAAAGTGTGGTATAAATGCTAAAGGATGCTGCTGGAGCTACTATTACTCATACAAGCTTCTATCATGTGCTAGTTTTTAATGCTCAACACTCTTCTAAAAACAGCAGATAACTAGGAGGCACGGATTTATTGTGGTACAACTGTTAAGGGTCAGAGTTTGCTGCACCATGTGCACATTTATCCACATTTATCCACTGGAGATTTGAGACTGGGCCAACTATCGCCCAGTCTCAAATCTTCCATTCTTGGGCAAGGTGATAGAGCGAGCGGTTGCTGAACAACTCCAGGCACGCCTGGAAGAAGCGGACCATTTGGATCCCTTCCAGTCGGGATTCAGGCCTCATCATGGGACTGAAACTGCCTTGGTCGCGCTGGTTGATGATCTCCGGCGGGCTAGGGACAAAGGTGAGAGCTGTTTCCTAGTTCTGCTGGATCTCTCAGCGGCGTTTGATACCATCGACCATAACATCCTTCTGAACCGTCTTGAGGGGCTGGGAGCTGGGGGCACTGTCATACAGTGGTTCCGCTCCTTCCTCCTGGGCCGTGTCCAGAAAGTGGTGGTGGGGGATGAGTGTTCAGACCCCTGGGCTCTCACTTGTGGGGTGCCTCAGGGTTCTGTCCTCTCCCCCATGCTTTTCAACATCTACATGCAGCCACTGGGAGAGATCATCAGGAGGTTTGGGCTGGGTGTTCATCAGTATGCAGATGATACCCAGCTCTACCTCTCTTTTAAATCAGAACCAGTGAGGGCAGTGAAGGTCCTGTGTGAGTGTCTGGAGGCGGTTGGAGGATGGATGGCGGCTAACAGATTGAGGTTGAATCCTGACAAGACAGAAGTACTGTTTCTGGGGGACAGGAGGCGGGCAGGTGTGGAGGATTCCCTGGTCCTGAATGGGGTAACTGTGCCCCTAAAGGACCAGGTGCGCAGCCTGGGAGTCATTTTGGACTCACAGCTGTCCATGGAGGCACAGATTAAATCTGTGTCCAGGGCAGCTGTTTACCAGCTCCATCTGGTACGTAGGCTGAGACCCTATCTGCCTGCGGACTGTCTCGCCAGAGTGGTGCATGCTCTGGTTATCTCCCACTTAGACTACTGCAATGCACTCTACGTGGGGCTACCTTTGAAGGTGACTTGGAAACTACAACTAATCCAGAATGCGGCAGCTAGACTGGTGACTGGGAGCGGCCGCCGAGACCATATAACACCGGTCTTGAAAGACCTACATTGGCTCCCAGTATGTTTCCGAGCACAATTCAAAGTGTTGGTGCTGACCTTTAAAGCCCTAAACGGCCTCGGTCCAGTATACCTGAAGGAGCGTCTCCACCCCCATCATTCTGCCCGGACGCTGAGGTCCAGCGCCGAGGGCCTTCTGGCGGTTCCCTCATTGTGAGAAGCAAAGCTACAGGGAACCAGGCAGAGGGCCTTCTCGGTAGTGGCGCCCACCCTGTGGAACGCCCTTCCAGCAGATGTCAAAGCGATAAACAACTACCTGACATTCAGAAGACATCTTAAGGCAGCCCTGTTCAGGGAAGTTTTTAACGTGTGATTTTACTGTATTTTTGGTTTTTATGGAAGCCGCCCAGAGTGGCTGGGGAGGCCCAGCCAGATGGGCGGGGTATAAATAATAAATTATTATTATTATTATTATTGTTGTTGTTGTTGTTGTTGTTGTTGTTGTTGTTGTTTTGGGGTTTTTTGTCAGGTTCCCCCAAGACTGACACCTGGAGTCACCCTCAGTTTTTGCTTTATAAGGCTAGACCACGAAGTAGCTTAAAACACATAGACAGGTACACAGAACAATGGGCAAACACTTTCTCCTTCAAATACTGCTTAATAAGTCCTGACCACAAACACCTTCCGAAAGAAAAAAGAAAATGAAATAACTCACCCATGCTGTCCGGGTTATGAAAGATCATTTTGACTATGCTTGTTGCTCTCACTGTTGTTTCAATTAATTTTGATCTAAAATTGATTAGCAGTTTTTCATAAGCGTGAAGCCAATTGATTTGCAAATTAAGGTAAATCAAGTCAGTCTTGCTGCGTTATCCATCACACTGTGAATAAAGTGGATAGATATTGATTTGCCTTTTTAACATATTCATAGCTAGGTAGTCCATGGGTAACTTAATATTGGCGTTCCCTCCCTTGAAGGGGATGTATGACCTCCCATAAGGCTTTTGGATCTAGTTATTTCAGAAGTGGGGAACCATTTTCAGCCTGAAGGTTTCACGCATTTCTGGGCAAAATTCTGGAGTCACATGCTGGTGATGGGTGGGGCCAGATGCAAAAGTGGACAGAGCGACAAATGTAAATGTTCCTTTCGTACTGTAGCTAATCTCTATGTACAGTGGTACCTCGGGTTAAGTACTTAATTCATTCCGGAGGTCTGTTCTTAACCTGAAACTGTGCTTAACCTGAAGCACCACTTTAGCTAATGGGGCCTCCTGCTACTGCTGCACCGCTGGAGCATGATTTCTGTTCTCATCCTGAAGCAAAGTTCTTAACCCGAGGTACTATTTCTGGGTTAGCCAGGTTTGTAACCTGAAGCGTATGTAACCTGAAGTATATGTAACCTGAGGTACCACTGTACATGCATTATCAGAGTTATTTATTCCATTCAGATAAAATTACTCAAGGAAGGTGTGAAGCAGCACCATTGAGTGTGGAAAGGGGTACTTAACTCTTTACTTAGCCACAAGTCAGTTTTTCACTCAAAATTGTCACTTCCCCATTGCCCTGTTTCTCCCATGCAGTTTCAAATGTGTGTTCCCCCAGAAAATACAGCTTGCCATCATGTTTCCGCCTCCTTTCGTGAGCACTGTATTAATGCACACATCGTTCTGGAAAATATTTGCTAACTGTAAATAAATTTGCTCTCTGCGTATATTCACAGCAACTTATAATGTGCATGTAATATCCAAATTTGAGTGCTGCCAGAGATTTGGACTGTAGAAATCTAGTGGGATAGGAATTGTTGATGTTGGAAGCTCTTTGGCATGACTGTATTACATACACACACAAACACACACATGTACTTTCAGTCTTTCTGAAAGGACCTTCGTGGTTCAGTCAGAAATAAAGACCAGTTCAGGCAAGCATAATAGTCTTTGTTGGCACTTTGACAAGTCAGGACCTGGGATCTTCCTTAATAATAGGAGTTCAAAATCCAGTTTTGCAACACCTCCAGAATGGGGCAGTGGCAGGGAGGTAGGTGAGTTAAAAGACTGTAAAAGGTGCAAGCCATACACACTCCAGTAGAAGTCAGTAGTATTTGGGCATAGTGAATTAACCATGCACTGATTCCCTCCTACGTCGAGAACATAGAAAACTGGGGTGTTTCCAAAGGTGTTTGCATGAATTAGGCATGCTCACCTGATGCACACAAACCACAGCGGTAGAATAGGGTCAATTCCAAGAGCTGTCCAAAAAGAAGCAGCTAGATGGTTGTGGATGACGTAGGTATCAGCAATTGTATCACTAGAGAATTCTAGTGGGAATGGGAATGGAAATTGCTGATGTTTGCTTATATTCTGCAAACGTGATCAGTATTTGCTGTTGTGGTTGTCAGCAGTCTGGAAACAGTCTGAGTTGGGGGCTTTTCTTAATGTTGCAATGATTGATGTGGAATAACATAATAAATTACACAACGTTTTGTCATAGCGGGCAGCAAGACAAATAGTTATTAGCCCAGACGACTAGACTATTAATTGGTTAAATAGTCACAGGCTCAGAATATGAGAGCAGGGGCTGACGAAGTAAGGATGATGCAAAGAGGTGGAGTGGGTTTCTAGCAGGCTTGGGAGGTGATTGCCTGATTCAGGGGAGCCTGATGCTGTGGATCCGGGGAGGAACCATGTGTGTGTGTGTGTGTGTGTGTTGCCCTCACTGCGGCTGTCAGAGGCCATCTCTGAAGCTTCCACTGTGCTTGTTATGCCACCCACTTTACCTATGGAGTTGTCTAGCCCTGCTACTGTGGCATCCACCTCCATCACCTAGGTCCCAGAGATGCTAATGGAGGCACAAAAAGCTGGAACAGGTTCTGCCCTCCTCCAGGCAGCGTGCTAGATTGCTCGCTAAGGAACAGAGCCACTTGCCATGCTAAGTTGTGGCTGTCCTATTCCTTTATAAGGGGATTGCAAGGGAAGTGTTGTTGGATCAGCGCCTTTGCTTAAGTAGCCACATCACCTGCTGTGCCTTTGTGTATATGCGCTTTGTGAGTAGCTAGGTACTGTGCCTTTGAATAGCATTTTGCATAGTCTTGCACTGACTTGAGCAGTACAGTGGTGCCCCGCAAGACGAACGCCTCGCAAGACGGAAACCCCGCTAGACGAAAGGGTTTTCCGTTTTGGAGGCACTTCGCAAAACGAATTTCCCTATGGGCTTGCTTCGCAAGACGAAAAAGTATTGCGAGTTCCTTCGGGGTTTTTTCCCTTCCCCCCCCCCTTTTCCTAAGCCGCTAAGCCACTTATCAGCTGAACCGCTGATAAGCCACTTAACAGCTGATCGCTAAAAGCCGCTAAACCGCTAATAGCGCTAATCCACTAAACTGTCAATGGGCTTGCTTCGCAAGACGAAAAAACCGCTATACGAAGAGCCTCACGGAACGAATTAATTTCGTCTTGCGAGGCACCACTGTAAAGCTTTTGGGGCGAAACCATCCTCTTGAGCTTGAGTGCATCATCTTGTAGGAACCAGGACAACAATGTAGTTTTCTCAGAAACTGAAATGCAGCGGAACAAAAACAGTGCTGCATGCAATTTCTAGAATTTCTAGAATTCTGAAACGAAATTGATGCAAAATTGATTGGGGCAAAACCATCCTCTTGGGCTTGAGTGCATCATCTTGTAGGAACCAAGACAACAATGTAGTTTTCTCAGAAACTGAAATGCAGCAGAACGAAAACAGTGCTGCATGCCATTTCTATAATTCCAAAAGGAATTTGATGCCTTCTTAACACCTCTAATGATCCCACACTTTTTGATATATTTTCAGTTGAGGGGCTCAGACAACCACTCGTCATGCGCTGAAAGAGCATGTGAGATGGAGAGTCATCATTGCACTTTCCCAAGCCTTATCAAAAATTGTTAAGGGGATGGGGAGGAAGGGCAGGCAATATTTGAAGGTGGAAAATACTTCAGATTCAGATGTAGTAAGTAAGACTATTTATTAAGTTTCCATCACAGCTATGATAGTACTTTCATTTATGCTTCTGAGAATGCAAATATTTGCTTTAATGTATCATCTCTCTGCTGCCAGCTGCCAATTAATTTGTTTAACCAGCCGCTTGTTAAAAGCTGCTTCAGAAGTAACAGTGATATGATTTTATTTTGCGGGGGGCACACACAAATCTACCTGGGAATATTGTAGGATTCATTGTAGTTTCTTGGTGTGCTGTGACTTTGTTTGTACTCCTTTGATAATTGCTAAGTAGACAACCTGCTTATTGAACTTCTAGAAAGTTAAATTGTATTGAATTTTAAACACCAAATGATCACAGCAAACGGGAAAACCAAGACAATGCATATAATTTGCGAGATAATTGTTGGTTGTAAAGGGTTTTGCTCCAATCAGTATCTGAATCCGTCTGTTTCTGTAACCATAATCCACATAAAACACCCGTAGTATCCATTTAATACACTAATAATAATAATAATAATAATAATAATAATAATAATAATAATAATAGGGTTTCCAGTGTACAAGGTGAAACATGATCCTACTTCCCCCACCTTCTCTCTTAACACACTCTAACTCAAACTGCCATCTAAGTTTGTAGGGAATGATTAAATCATTTCCGAAATTAATAGAAAGGAGCAAACTAAACATAAAATGCAAATTGGAGCAGTGGGGAAACCTTTTCAGCCTGAGGCCACTTTGCCTTATGGGTCGCCTTCCAGGAGGCAAAGTGGGTAGAGTAACAGGTGCAAATCTTACCTTCATGCAAAAGGATACATCCCAAAAGCCAGCGGTTTCTATACATGCCTCTCCCACCATAGTTCAAGACCACATCTCAGCCAAGCAGAAGCACTCAAAGAGGGATGAACCTGAAGAAGTGATGTTGTCTGAAGAAAATCTCAAAGCCCAATTAGAGGGGCCTGAGGTTCAACCCCCCCAGGCCTGAGGGTTTTGTATGCTTATTTGTTTTATTTATCAAATTTCTTTTTAAAAATTTTATACTTTTCAGATTTAAAAATTTCTCTGATTTTACAAAAAAATTCCTTCCAGTAGCACCTTAAAGACCAACTAAGTTAGTTCTTGGTATGAGCTTTCGTGTGCATGCACACTTCTTCAGATACACTGAAACAGAAGTTACCAGACCCTTCTATATAGTGAGAAGGTGGGGAGGGGTATTACTCAGAAGGGTGGTAGGAATGGGTGATTGGCAGATAGCTGTGATGAGCCTGTTGACGACTCTTAACGACTGCAGTAGGTCTTACAGGAAAAAGCAAGGGGTGAGAAGGTAAAAAATGGCTTTGTCATGTATAATGAGATAAGAATCCAATGTCTTTGTTCAGACCAGGTCTCTCCATGGTTTTAAGTTTGGTAATAAGTTGCAATTCAGCAGCTTCTCTTTCCAGTCTAGACTCTTGTGAAACTGCAGGTTATTACAATAATCCTGCCAATGTTTTTATCTGTTTACAATTTATCTGTAAATATTCAACAGACCATTTCTGTTCTTTTATAGAACGTTTGCTATCTTGATTTCTTATTTTTCCGGTAAGGTTCGCCATTCCTGCAGATTTCATAAGTTTTTGTATCCATTCTCCCTTTGCTGGGACTTCTTCTTTCCATTTTGAGCAGGTAGCATTCTTGCTGTTGTAGTCGCATACAAGAATAAGTTTGTATACATTTTAGGTAGTATAGAACAGAACTATTTATCAAATTTCTATACCACTTTTCATCCGAGGATCACATGGCAGTTTACAGTATAGAAGCACCCCCTGGTATATATGCCTGAATGGCTTCTCTCCTCATCCCTTCAACATCTGACACAGAACTGGGCAGCAGAATTCTACCCTGTACTCATTTCGGCTGCAGTCGAGGGCAGCGGAGAGGGTGTTCATATTTCTGAATGTTCTCCCTGCATTTATACAGTGGTACCTCGGGTTACAGATGCTTCAGGTTACAGATGCTTCAGGTTACAGATTTGGCTAACCCAGAAATAGTACCTCGGGTTAAGAACTTTGCTTCAGGATGAGAACAGAAGTCGTGCTCCGGTGGCGTGGCAGCAGTGGGAGGCCCCATTAGCTAAAGTGGTATCTCAGGTTAAGAACAGTTTCAGGTTAAGAATGGACCTCCAGAACAAATTAAGTTCTTATCCCGAGGTACCACTGTACACAGAAACCTTTTTGCATTTAGAAAAAGCGGCGCAATCAGGGAGGATTAGTGTAGCCCAGTCTCTGAACATGTTTACTACATGCCGAGGGGTTTTTGTGTGGGGAAGAGTTCGGAAATGGGAGGGGAGTCTGAAGTGGCTCAGCCCAAAATGTCACTACTTTGTTCTGCCTAGCACGTAGAATGATTTCACAGGGGTCTCAGGAGGTCACTGTGGGCTGCCGTGTTTGGTTCTGAGAAGGAAATCCAAGGTGGGCTGAACTTGAAATATATTTCCCTCATGAGCTCTGCACACTATTATCCTGCGGTTCTGGAGGCAGAGCAGTAGAAAGGCTGCTCCACCCTCCAACCATTCTATTTAGGGGCACAGCTCAGGTTGGCATTGCATGTGAACCAAGACCACAGGTTTATTTTTAAGGGCAACAAATGGAAAAGGAAATGAAGATGTATGGGGTTATACTGAGGCCAGATCCGAAATCTGACACCAGTCCAATATTTTTATTTTTGCAGTGGAGTTATGTTGCCGCACAGCTAGATTTGTCATCTTAAAGCCTTGATGGATATCTTTTTGCATGGCACATTATGTTTGCATTAGCCTGGGCTGTGTGCTTTACTGCTCTCCTGAGCATGTTGCTCAGCTCTGTCTTGGCAGAGGGCTGTACACAAGCCCCTCCTAGCTTGGCTTTTACCTTTCACTTGAAAAGGTCAGGAGTTTGCTTCCCCGGGCAGCTGACTTGCTAACCTCCTTATCTGGAATACAGTACTGCCATTTTCAGTTGCTCATCCTCCATGGACGAGCAAAACAAAGGAAGTAAGACTTTGAGAAACCAAAGAACGAATCTTTCCTAAGGTCAAGTTGCCTGAGATATATAAAACCTCTCTTCTCCCCCCTGCCCTCTTGACAAATATGCAGAATACATGTCACTGGCAGCTTCCCAAACACTGATCACATGCTTTGATCACTTGTCCTGGACCTAGGAAGTACATGTCTGAGCAGTTTTCTGTTTCCCCTTCCAATTGTCCTGGGAAAACCTGCTCTTTACCGCTGAATCAGAGCAAACTTCAATCCGCTGAAAACCTGATTGATGTTTGCTCCGACTGAGCGACAATGAGTGGGTTTTCCTGGGAGGAGGCGACAGGACAAGTCAAAGTGTGGATGAGCCCTTAGACATAGGAAATGTACTCAAGGACTTGCAATGGAACTCATGGCTATGAGTTCCCGGTATGCCCCACGGAAAGCCTCAAGGTCCATAAATAGCAACACCCTAGTGGTCCCGGGCCCTAAGGAAGTTAGATTAGCTTCAACCAGAACCAGGGCCTTTTCAAAACTGGCTCCAGCCTGGTGGAACGCTCTGCCTCATGAGACCAGAGCCCTGCAGGATCTGATTTCTTTCTGCAGGGCCTGTAAGACAGAGTTGTTCCGCCTGGCCTTTGGCTTGGAGCCAATTTGATTCCCTCCCTCTCTTTCTTTTTTTCTTTTTCCTTTCTCCTCCTGTGATGAGGCTGCATTTTAATATTTAAATGTTTCAGTATTTTAATTGTTGTATTTTAATCTTGTTTTTAAGTTGTATTCATTCAACTTGTTTTTATTATTGCTTGTTAGCCACCCTGAGCCCAGCCTTGTCTGGGGAGGGCAGGGTATAAATAAAAATTATTATTATTATTATGGCTGAGTAGAAGTTGAGTCTGGTTGTCCAACATTCTTTTTCCTATTTGCATGCTTGAATGTAAAGAAGACCTGTAAGAGAGGGTGCTATTGCTTTGTTATTTGCAGGAGTCCCAAACCTGTAACAAGAGGATCCTAGTGCATTGTTAGTTGCAGGAATCCCATTAATTTAATTATTTTATGCACCTAAAAGTATTTCCTTGCAACTTATCATGTGAAACATATCCGGGCAGTGTAAAAAGACAAAAGCGGATTATACACAGTCACTAGTTAAAACACTTAAAATCACAATGGCTGACACCATGGCTGATGGGATAATCTGTGGGGTGACCAATGGTGAAGTATCACATGCAGCCCTGTAAATAAATGTGCACATAAAAAACCCCAAAGTGATGCATTTGTCCACAGGTGGATGCTAGTACTTTAAGCACTGCCCACCAAGCTCAGTCTGGCCTCGGCCAGCTCTCACCTGCTTATCTCCTTACCTACAACCAGTCTAGGGGCTAGCATTACCTCTCAGCTTCCTCCTCCTCATCCTCCTTAGGCTCAGGGTTGTCCTTGTAGAACTCAGCAGGGGAAAGGAGGAGGAGGATGGGGACAAAGCCAGATTTAGTTAGCTCGGTCTGCCCTTGGTGTGCGCAACACTTGCTGTTGGCTTCCCCATCTTCTGCCCAGTGGGCACAAACCTCCACTGACTATATGGGGCACTGAAGGTCTGTGAGAAAAAGAGCATATTTTATTCCTGTTTCCTCCTGCTTTGCATGATGGAGCATAAAGTTCAGTCCTTTGCGCCTCAAATTTAATGAATAAAAAAAAGTATTTGGGTGCTAGACAGACCAGTGGCCTGTTCAATTCCAATTCAAGGCAGCTCTATTTTTCATGTACATGCATCACATTCTGCTGGTGTTTGCACTGCTTCAGTCTCCAGGGATAAAAATCACAAAGCCTAGAGAAAGCGTCCTGAGCCCATGTTGTGCTCCCACATGCTGTGAGAGACCTGGAACGCTCCCAGGAGTAACAATAGACTGGCTGCCAAACAATCCGAAAGTTTGTGTCTTCGGTCAGCCATAATCTATGCCCATTTCCCCCCAACCCGGCACTGTCTGCCCCTCTTGTGGGAAGGAACTGCAAATTAAGCAGAAACACAACAAGCCAAAGTTTCTGAATTAAAATATCCATTTTCTCCAGAAACCATACCTTGGGGGGGATTTGGTATTTATCTGTTGCTGTAATTTTACTTCCCTTCAATGTCTGAAGTTAATGTTTTATGCCACAGGGGCAGCGGCTGGGAGTGGGAGGCAAAAGACCTTGGGATGAGCACAAGAGAGGCTGAATAAATAGGTATCCAGTGTGGGGTTTTATCAGCATAAATTGGTTGATGAGGGATCATTTAAAAATTCCATTATGAGGCTGGTAATTATATCCACACACTGTCACACTTTGAAATTACCATACTTTTCCGTGTATAAGACTACATTTTTTTTACTAAAAATAATGTTAAAAGAGGGGTAGTCTTATACACAGGGGCAATCTCCCCCCATTTTCTTAATTTTGAGTCCCCCAAAATAGGGGGCATCTTATACATGGAAAAATACAGTAATTGTTTGGGTTTATTTTATTTTTTAAAGTTGTCCCATAAGATATATATGTATTTTGCTAAAACCGTCAACTCCATTGTGTCCAATATTCACCATTAAGCTACAAGTGATATTTCAATCCTACTAACGATTTTAACTGTTTACAATGGTTTTTAAGATAAGTTACAAATTTTCCCCATTGCGTGCTGAGGTCCCCCAAAACACCCCACCCCAATAACTCACACATCACACATAATTTTTGTTTAAGGTTTTTGGCATAATTTTGGCCACAACTTTATTAAGCATACATAATTGTGAGTGGTTGCATAGGCATTGGTTAAGACTATCTGTCCCCCCGCCTTGGGGACAGAACTGACTTCCGGATTCCAGCGAAAGCCAGTGTGGAGGAACAAGATTAGGGATAACTGGAGCTGCGACACAGACCCTCAGCTCTCCCCACTTGCTCCTAGGGGCTTACTCGGCCCAAACCCGATACCAGGGGTTTGGACGAAAGGATGGTAAGTCCCTGAATTCCTTTAACGGAATTCCCGTTCAGCAGCAACACTGGAGGGGCAGGCACAGCCAATCCATACCCCTCCACCAACCAATTTCAAACCAATGCCTAACCGCCAACCTTACAAGTTGTGACGATTTGCTACGCAGTAGGCAAAACCCAATTGGCACCAGCCAATCAGCCAAATGGTAAATTCCTACCAGGCCCCCGCACCAAGGCGGACGACCCCATGACAGGCATAGCAAGGTCAAAGCGAAAGCCCAACAAGGGAGGGCGGGCGGGTGATCTGATGCCCACAGCAAAAGAGAAAGCAACTCTCTGTGGGCCTTCCTTAAATATCCTCTGATCTCCACCCCCAATTTGGCAACATACAATTTGCCCCAGCAACATCCACACCAATCCTTGCCAAGTTCCTTCTTTTAATCTGCCTGGCAACAACAGGGTGCTTTGATAGGCCCCAGCCGCAACACGTGCTCTCCCCTGATTGAGAACACGCTTTGCGTGCTGAGGTCCCCCAAAACACCCCACCCCAATAACTCACACATCACACATAATTTTTGTTTAAGGTTTTTGGCATAATTTTGGCCACAACTTTATTAAGCATACATAATTGTGAGTGGTTGCATAGGCATTGGTTAAGACTATCTGTCCCCCCGCCTTGGGGACAGAACTGACTTCCGGATTCCAGCGAAAGCCAGTGTGGAGGAACAAGATTAGGGATAACTGGAGCTGCGACACAGACCCTCAGCTCTCCCCACTTGCTCCTAGGGGCTTACTCGGCCCAAACCCAATACCAGGGGTTTGGACGAAAGGATGGTAAGTCCCTGAATTCCTTTAACGGAATTCCCGTTCAGCAGCAACACTGGAGGGGCAGGCACAGCCAATCCATACCCCTCCACCAACCAATTTCAAACCAATGCCTAACCGCCACCCGAGCCCCTTATGCTCGCCGCCAACCACTCACAGACTCAAGCACTCCCTCAACTTAGCCACCACCGACTCCAACCAAACATCATACCCCACTGAAGAAAGGTGGACCCCATCCGACCTATATAATTCAGTGGCCTTCGCACTAATAGCTGGGTGGGGAATCACCTGCCCACCCAGCACCGACACCAACTTGCTTGCGGCGGAATTAATTCGCTTCCGCACCCTTTCGGTGGCAACGGGGCAGGGACTACCCCGCCAAATGCAACGCTGAAGCAACTGTGACCAAAGCAACTTAGTAGCTGGCACCAAGGCCGCTAGGTCCCTCAGGTCCTGCAAAACAATAGCACGCAAAACATAGCAGGAAAAGGAAACCATATCATTTTCCCCGAGCTGCACCACAATCGCCGTAGGAGGGCCCTCCAGAAGAACACGCCTCTGCATCAGCGGTAAGAATTCCTTCCACAGCATACCCCGTCTGGAAATCCAGGACACCTGCACATGCTGCGGAAGGCCAAGGCTCTCTCCCAATCCAGATTGTCGAGCTCTGCAAGCAGCCCAATGCACAATACTGTGCCCTACTATCCAGACCCGGATAGTAGGTAGACCTAGGGTAAAACAAAGATGTGAGTACATGGCACAGGCGTCATTTTCGCACATAACCCTTATACGCATCCGACTTCCAGCGGCCCAGGTCTTTAATCCTCTTTACAGACAAACCCCAATGGGCTGCTGTTGTTGCAGCCCCAATCCTGAAGGAATGTGGAGCAAACTCCGCAGGTGCGTGCCCACATGCAGCAACTGCTTTACGCAACACACTGGTGAATTGATGACGCCCCAACGGACACCCATTTTCGTGGATGAACAGAGGGCCCTCCCCAGGTGGTCGTAAGGCCATATATCTTTGGAGATCCTTAACCGGGCAAGGGCCACCTTCCCTTGTTGCTGGGAGCCTAATAACTGCTCCCCTTCCCAACTGATCAGTTTTGGAACTCCTAATATGGACTTGCAATTCCGACGGAGACAAACTCACGTCCTGCAGCAACAAACCTCTAGAAACTCCATTCTTTCCAGGTTCAAATATCACTTCCCCAACTCTCAAGGCCCCAAAAAAGGCTAATGAAAAGGCTGCAGAAAACAGCCTAGCCTCAAATCTGGACCAACAGATGCCCCTCAACTTAATTCGCATCCTGGTCAGCAACACATACGATATGGGCTGCCTAAGGGAAGGCTTGGGGGGGCGCAGTCGCCCCCACCCCTCCAATGCTTTACGCACCACGAATTTCCCACACGGGTCCTTGTTGAAATAAGCCTTACAAAAGAATGAAATTGCAGCTGAATGCATTCTCAGTGTCCTGGGCGCTCTGCGCAACTGAAATAGATGCGCCAAATACTGGAGCACCTGGGCAGTAGAAGGGGGGGTGCCCAAGTCCCTTATAACTGACCGCCCACTGAAATGCAAAAAATCATTCCAAGCCTTTTCATAGGACCTCAGGGTGGAGTGGGCAACAGATGCAGCTACTCCCTGCAAAACTAAGTGCTGCCAAGGTTCCAGAGATGATCCGGGAATAATTCCGGACGGTCTCGAGCCACTGGCGCCAGGGACCTGAACCGCTGCATCTGAAAACGGGAGAGAGCATCGGCAATCTCGTTAGATACACCAGGAACAAAACGAGCAGAGAATACAATATTAAAACGCAAGCAATGTAAAACAAAAGCCCTTAACAGGGCAGATACCCTAGATGACCGTGAAGACTGCTTGGCAAGCACATTCACTACCGCTTGGTTATCGGACCAAAAACATACTCGTCGGTCCTTGAAATGTTCGACCCACAGATGGACCGCCACTACAATGGGAAAAAACTCCAAGAAAGTTAGGTCCCGAGTTATAGCTTCCCCACGCCATTCCAAAGGCCAACGCTCAGCGCACCATCTGCCATCCCAATACAAACCAAAACCCAAGGACCCTGCTGCATCGGAGTGTACCTGAAAATCATTATAAAGGTTCAACGTGTCTTGCCACAGAGACACTCCATTGAATTCCTCCAGGAATTCCAACCAAATGCGAAGGTCAGCACGGACCTGAGCTGACAAGCGCACCCTATGCCGTGGGGACTTCAGACCAGACATAAGTCTGGCCAAGCGGGAACAAAAGGGGCGCCCAGGGGCGACCACTCTGCAGGCAAAATTTAAGTGGCCCAGCAACGACTGCAATTGGCGCAGTGTGACCTTCTTCAAGGGAAGGAGGTCATTAATGACTCCCTTTAGCGCAATTATCTTATCCTCCGGCAAACTGGAAGTTTGCGCCACCGTATCCAACAAAACGCCCAGGTAGACCAGCTGCGTAGAAGGACCCTCAGTCTTCTCCGCTGCTAACGGCACGCCCAGTTCTTCAGTCAGGGCAGCAAAGGCCTGCAGCAACACCACGCAGTCCCCCGTATCACAAGCTGAGGTCAATAAAAAATCATCCAGGTAATGAGTGACCCCGCCCAAACCAGTTCTTTTACGCAAAGCCCAATCCAAAAATGAACTAAAACACTCAAAGGCTGCACAAGCCACCGAACAACCCATGGGCATGGCTTTGTCAAAATAAAATCCTCCATCAAAATGGAAACCCAGTAACCAGAAGTCATCAGGATGAATTGGAAGGAGCCGGAACGCTGACTCAATGTCGCATTTGGCCAATAGAGCACCTGGTCCAAATTTCCTTATCAACTTGATCGCATGATCAAGCGAAGCATACTTGACCGAACAAAGCTCCTGGGGAATAACATCGTTCACTGATGTACCGCTAGGGTGAGAAAGGTTGTGAATTAAGCGGAATTCCCCCGGAGCTTTCTTGGGAACTATACCCAAGGGTGAAATATGGAAATTGGGAAAGGGGGGAACTGCAAAAGGACCGGCCATACGATGTAAGGCCAGTTCCTTTCCGATTTTCTTACGTGCCACCTCTGGCATCTCTTTTACAGACTTCTGGTTTGAAGGTTTCCCAGCCACAGGAGTCGACGCCACTGGGATTCGGAAACCAAAAGAGAATCCGTCCCGCAAATAGGCCGCCGCCTCATGAAGAGGGTATAACTGTAACAATGACAACAATGGCTGTAACCTAACCGGGGTATAAGCCAAAGATAAAAGTGCGCTATTTTCCTGTGCCAGTGGCTGCAGCCTGGGGAGCGGCTTTTGAGGGCTGCTGAGAGCCCCCACCTTTCCGAAAGGGCCGCCGAACACCTGAACAATTAGATGCTGAGTGGTTACCAGAACACTTCTCACAAATATGTGAAAACCTGCAGAATTGACGCTGACAGGTGCCTTTGTTAAAGTCCCAGCAAAAGTACTTACGGCCCGTCTTAGCTGGCACATTCTTGAGCTTTTGACTGTCAGAGACCTTGCTATCAATACGTGGGGCCACATAGGTGGTCCAAACGTCTAAGTCCTTACGATCCCAGTGGGCAGTGGGGATCTTGGCCGCCCTGCGTCTAAAATTCTCATCGTAAGAGATCGCGGCCGAAGCTCCAGCCATCGTAAAGGCTGACCGGACTATAGACAAATACACCCATAAATGCATGGATCTCCTGGGATAAGCCGTTGCCACGACTCCAGCAAATACTTGGAAACTATCCAACCATCGATCGAAAGTCCTTTCGACCTTCGCCAAGACCACCCTCTTTTTTGTGGCCGAGGGACCCCTATCCTGCGGGTCCAGACCATCCAAAGGGGGCGCCAAGCTAAATATATCAATATAACGGCCATCCAAGATCCTGGAACGCAACTTAGAAGGCAAGTGGGCCCCAGGAATAATATCGCGAACTGAGTTAGTGGAAACCTTTACGTCAGGCAGCAGGACCCCTTCACGGCAGTCCTGCACCGCCCCATACTTTGCCCGGTGAGAATTTGACCTCCTCTCCCAAGCCCACTTTGGGAGCCCCGAGGTCTCCCCAAAACCCCAATAAAGCTTCAGTGAAGCTTCCTCATCACTGCTGGATGTTTGGGATGAAGTACCTGCGGAAGAGGACGATGTATTTCTCCGCTTCCTTTTTGTGCGCCTCCCAGAACTCTTTTTGCGGCGATGAAGCCCGCCGGAAGAAGATTTTGGAGGTAGAGGGAGACTATCCTCCACCGAAGACTCAGAAACGTCACCTTGCGGCACATCACCTGTAGCTGACTGAAAAGACACACCAGGTGAATGACTAGAAACCAACCTTGTTACAGTTGAGGACTGCGTAGCTGACCCCCGTGCCGCCCGAATCCGAGCAGATGCCCTCCGCCTAATTGGGCCCCTAGAGCCACCACGTACTCTTGGCAGCTCAGCCTGGGAAGCAGGTAAAACCAAAGACTGGGGCAACTGGGTAGAATGTGAGAAACCCCCAGCTAACAAATCTTCCCCCTCATCCTCAGCAGAAGATGACGTGGATGGAGGTGCACCAACAGGCGGAGCTGAGCTTGGGGAAGAAGTTGCCGGCGTCGCGCAGCGTTGAATCAAGCCTTCCATTTCAGCCTCAACACGTGCCAACGCCACTGGGTCACTGGCCAGGCCTGAGACCATATTCTGCAAGCGTCTCATAGGTTGCTGTGGCACCGGGGAACGTAAAGCCTGGGAAGGGCCCTTTATGGGGCGCTTCGCTGAAGGAGAAGGAGCAGGCCCCTTTGCCGCCCTCTTCCTTGGAGCCATACCTGCTACTAGGAAAAGAAAATTAAACAAAATTAAAACAGGCCACCAACACAAGCGTTCCTATTACAAGTACCCGCTAAAACAGCGTAAAAACCAATAAAACAAATAAGAGCAATTAAGACACACCAGCGGGTGGCACAGCGAGTGATTAAAACCAATGCTAAAGGCTGCACATACAATACACGTCCACTAGAGGCCACCACAGAAGGAAAAGGCAGGGTAAAATGGCGCTCCCGCCAAAACTCACAAAATGGAGGACCTCCCCACAGCCACTCAGGCAGCAGGCCTCCCGACGGTCTGAAGTAGGCCCGGAGCAGGCCCCAGCCACCCAAACTGCTGGCGCGTCACGATCCCAGGGCCGCGCTCCCGCAGCGCCCCCCCCCCCGCGGCCTACAACGGCCTAGTTAGGCCCGATCGCCTGCGCAGGAGGCGCGCCAACGGCCGCAGCCAGCGGCCACGAGAAGGAGGGGGGCGGGAAGAAGAGTGAAAGGCTCCACTAGGCCCGCCCCAGATTGGGCCTAACGAGGCCCGGGGAGCCGCCGCGCACTACGCGCAACGCAGCCGCGAAAAAACGGGGCCTGCGCGGAGCGTCCCAGCAGCTCGGGCCGCCCCGGACCCCCCAGGCCGGACCGACGGACGGGAGGGGAAAAGGACCTGCGGTAAGTCGCCCCCCCCCGAAGCCAGCTGGATCCCAACTCTATGGGCGCGGCGAAGGGTCGGGAAAGATTGGGGTGGAGTGGGGTGGGAAAGGTAGCCAAGCCCCCGTAAAACAGGACAGGCTTGGGCACCAAACAGTAGCCGGGCTCAGCAGTACCCACTCCCAACCTTGGCCACGGAATCAGGCCGTAAGGCCTAAAGGTCCTGCTCCCCCTTCCCAACCCGCCCCCCAAAGCCGCACAGGGCCTAAGGCCCTGAGGGAGGAATGCAAAATCAAGGGGAAAAGAAACAAATAAAATTAAAAGAAGTAAACAAGAGGCAGAGAAAAGGAGTAAATCAAAACAAAAGGGGAACTAGGAAGGTAAATCAAGAGGCCAGGAACAAATAAAGAGCAAGAAGAGAAATTGGGGAATGAAATAGATATACAACCAGTCCTTAGCTGTTCTGATCTGATCTGATCTGATGCCCACAGCAAAAGAGAAAGCAACTCTCTGTGGGCCTTCCTTAAATATCCTCTGATCTCCACCCCCAATTTGGCAACATACAATTTGCCCCAGCAACATCCACACCAATCCTTGCCAAGTTCCTTCTTTTAATCTGCCTGGCAACAACAGGGTGCTTTGATAGGCCCCAGCCGCAACACGTGCTCTCCCCTGATTGAGAACACGCTTTATTAAAAGGAATTAAAAGTTGTTCAGTTCTTTTGAGCTTCATCCAAAACAATTCTTTTCCAACTTCAGATGTTGTTGTTCTATCCCTGACTATTGTCCATGCTGGCTGGGACTGTTGAGAGTTGGGTGTCCAACAACCTCTGGAGGTCAGCAGGTCAGAGATGGCTGTGTTAAATATGTGTGTGCATTTAGCACATCTGATTTGCTTCCTAATCTAAGAAGCGGTCATGGGAGGGAGAATCAGAGTTGGGACTGTTAGGAGCTGTCAGCAGGAAGGGGCACCACTGAAGACCTGGCTTCCTGGCCCTGACAGCACTGCTATGTACCGAGATTGTTCAGCAATGGGACAGCAGGTCAGACAGCATAGGAGTACCTGTAGGAACATTGGATTGACTCCGTCATGCACTGGCAGTGCCCTGAGCATGTTAGTGTACATTCCTCTCCCCAGCTCTCTGGTGCCCCTGCTCCTAATCTTCTATAGCCTGAAGCAATACTAGGATAAATAGTTCCCCATAAGGAAGCGTTGCTGACAAGCTGCAGCAGCATCAGATTTGGGTAACTCTAGGGGGTTGGGTGTTATCTTTGTCCAGGCCAGATGGACCACCCAAGTGATGATATTCTGGGACTAGAACTGGGTGCTCATGGCTCTGTGTGAATTAGTTTTTTCCCAAACTTAGGTCTCCAGCTGTTATTGGACTACAGCTCCCATCATCCCTAGCTAGCAGGACTAGTGATCAAGGATGAGAGGAACTGTAGTCCAAAAACAGAGACCCAAGTTTGGGAAACCGTGCTGTAGACCATGTCTTAGCCAGTTCAAGATGCTTAGCTACCTGGCCCAAGTAGAAGGCACTGTACAGAACTGCAGGTTGAATCTAGTGGTGTGTTATCCAGAAATTGACAGAATTGCCCTTCCATCCTCTCAGCTCAGCTCTCAGTAAGGCCAGCCCACAACATAATTCAGAAATGTTTCCTCCAATGAACCAAGAGAAGGAGAACAGAATCCAAAGTAAAGCAAGATCAAAGCCCTGCAATTTGGTGCCATGAGCTTTATGACACACACCTTTCTGTGTCTGGTGTGATCCTTTGAGTGCATTTTGTGGTCTAAATAAAAGGTGGAGTTGTCACCTTCCAACACCACCTTGAAAGGGACCCTGCTGGACTTGAGTGTGTTATGATGGAAGGTTATTGATTGCACTTCTAAGCCATTGTTTTGCTGCAGTTCACAGCTGTGGGGAACAACCCCCCCCCCTTTGCTGGCACATTTCCCCTTAAAGATTTATGCTTTTGATAAAAGCTCACAATGTTGTCATGTTTGTTCCATAAATCAGGTTTCTTCAACCTGGTTCACTTTGATGAAGAAGGCATGCGTGCCCAACAGAATTCCAAAAACCGTCAAATTCAGGGGAATTAATGTTGGCTTTTATGAAAATCTTAGCTCCCATTGAATGGCCATAGACCAAAAATTCTGCAGACAAGTCTGAGGAAAGACTGCTACTTCCCATTAATAATTTTTTTAGCCTCAAGCACCAAAACAGAGTTTTGGCTTTCCTTCCTTATTCCCTGAGCAATGGGAAGTTTAATAACAGAAGGCTACTGAAACAGAGATGAAGAGCATCTTCAAAGTCTGTACTATCATAATGCAGCACTGAGGTTGCTTTCAAATTGTGCTCTGAGGGGGCAGGAGTCCTTTGGGGGTTCATCAGGGGTTCCTCAGTGAACAAATCACTGATAGTGAACAAACCTCCTCAAAAGGCAGCTTGTCCTCTAATATTAAATCACGTCATCAACAACCCTATCCCAAGCTGTTATTGGTCCTACAAAGAAAAATATGTTGATGTGCTTAATCCACAAGACTAGTTACAACATCTGGGGGCTGATATTGAGAAAATGGCAAGATATGGCTCTTGCTCTGACACCATAGCTCTGATCTAGGTTGTACACATACCAGTGGTGACTGGTGCGCATTAGGACTGATAGGGAAGAAGGCAGAGATGTCAACAGTAGATGGAAGCATTGTACATGTCCATTCAGTACAACAGAAAAGACAATCTTGTCCCCTTACCACCAGCTGCCCATGGCTTCCCTTGGGACAATCTCTTAAGATAGAGAGCTGGTCAGTTCTCAAACACAACAAAAATGTGCACATGTTTCTCCTCATAAAGTCATATTAATATGCCTCATTTTGGCAAGCAATTTTCTGTAATACATGTTTTGAGAGTTACCTCCACTGTTTGCATTTTTATGTACACTTTCCCCTAAATGGGGGTGTATTTATGGTATCACAAAATTGTAGATTTGGAAGGGACCCGAGCGTCATCCAGGTCAACCCCCTGCAATTCAGGAATCTCAAGTAGATCATACATGACAAGTATCATACATGACATCCTCTGCTTAAAAACCCTCTCCACTGTCAAACATCTCTTACCGTCAGAAAGTTCTTCCTGATGTTTAGTCAGAATCTCCTTTCAGGTTAAAGAAGGCATATTAACGAGGCCTATTAATATGAGTGTATTAGGAGAAACATTTGCTAAAATGCTGGTGAATTTTTGTGATGACTTAAAAAAAACCCATAAATGGGTGCAGAAATGAAACATACCAGACTTAAGCTTGGAGAAACAAGAAACTGATCAAAGATCCTGTTGCATGTCTTAATCACAGAACTTAAAATAGGCAAAAAGAGAGTGATAACAAAAATTGACAGATTCATGCATCCCTTACACAGAGTGTCACCAAAGAGAAGATTCTGTTGTGTATATTAATAGCTGAAATTATTCAGTCACTAAGGAAAAAAGTTTTCAAAAAGAAATTAATCATCTTCCCAGATACTAATTGGTGTCCAAGTCTAGTTCATTGCCAATAACAAAACTTTGACCCACATAAAACATAGGAATTTGGGGTCAGGTTGGGCCTTGCTGCAAAGTGCAATGGAGATTAGAAATTTGGAGGACCAGAGGGAGAGATAGAATTTATCTGTATCACAGAACTAAGGATTTTTCCAGAGTAGCAGTTGTTATGAAACTTGGAAGTAACCGTAGTAAATAAAATGCTTGGTATATAGCATTGGATTTTATTGAGAGACATTCTTTTTTTTTCCATTGAGGAAGATGCAGAAGTTTCCAACTAGACGTCAATCTTCTTTATCAGGTTAACCTTAAAATCGAAACTGCACATGGCCGCAGCAGTTTCTTTAAAAACGCTTAGTAATAAATGTGGAAGCTATAAATCAGGTCATGTCCTCCCATTGCACTCTGCTACGGGATGCCTGAGAATTCCATGCTTTGTTCTTCCAAGGCCTGCCAACATTTCTTCAGTAGCGCTGAGACAAAGTTTTCATCTAAGTTCTTTGCTTTACGTTTTGGGTGGGGGAGTGAAATGCCCCTCAAAATGTGGAACAGCGAAATATGTAAATATTCAAGGGGTGCTGGCTTACCTTATGGGATGGGGGACAAGTTCATTTCAGTGTGTATTTAAAGGTAAACCCATAGGGTTCAGACTTTCCGGAACAATAATTGAACAGAAACACAGCCGTCATTTGAAATTTTCACTTCTCTGAATTCCGTTCTCCAGTCTTGTAACAGGTACAAAACTGCATACAGTGTATACTGAGGTAAAGTGTTGAACATATATAAATAAAAATAGCATACAAAAATGTTTTGGGGATAATGTGTAGATTTTGGCAAAGCTGCATAGAACAATTTGCATATCAGGAGAAATTCATACTAATTTGTTGATGGGCTTTTCATGCAGACTTTTTTTTAAGGCCCAAACAGATTTGGAAATATGGAATGCTGGACATAAGATTGAGAAACCAAGGGCAACCAAAATTGACAGATTCATCCATCCCTAGGTGTCTTGAGGTGTCTCTCTGGAAAACTTTCTGGCATGTTTCTCCCATGAGAAGACCTATGGGAATGACACAGCGTAGCTCCATTCTCATGGGCATTCTTACTTAAGAAATGTACCTTGAGAATCTGCAATCTGCAACAAGGCTTTTAAAACTGGGAGATCCCCCAGTACCCTTGTAAAAATAAGATCACACATTTGCCCCCACAGAAATCTGCTCTGTTGCGAGTGCTGACCTCACCCAAGCTCAAGCCAAATGCTATAGGAGAGCAAAGCTCTGATAATGCTTCACCAACAATCAGACTGTACCTTAAAGAGATAGGAGTAGCCGCACCATCTCTGTTATTAGCCCCATCATTACTGAAAAGTGCTTATTCGATTATAGGTTCCCAACCTGCTCCAGCAGTCTGCTAACCAGATGGAGTGAGGAAGACACTGATTGTTCAGGGACTTCTGAGACAGAGGATGGAAATGTGCTATCCTTTGCCCAGAAGGGTACTGGGCTATGGGCTCATCATGTGCACTTTCTTCTGGGTTGCTGTTGCCCTTCTGATGCCAATAAATAATCCATTTTATCCACCTAAGAATGGGGATTGGGGATTTCGGCCCAGCTTCTTTGTTCGCTCTCTTTGGATGTTGTATTTGGAAAGCCGCAAAGAGGTTGCAACAGCACAGGGGAAGGGGCTTTGCACAGAATATAAGAAGAGCCCTGCTGGATGAGGCCAATGGCCCATGTAATCCAATAGGGGGGAAACCCACTAGCAAGACCCAAGCGCAAGAGCACTCTCCCCTCCTACAATATGTAGCAACTGGTATTCCAAAGCATACTGCCTCCAACCATGTAGGCAAAGCACAGCCATCACGTTGCGTCCCTAGTGTCTCCAGCTAGGGAACCACGAGGTTGCAAAATAGCTCTTTTTTATGTCCTGGGTGCGAACCATGTCTCCAGTTCAAGATTAGAAAGGCCAATGTTCTAATTGCTCTTTGAAAAGGTGAAGCCAGGAAGCCTGCTGTGTTTGGAGGCCGCATGGCCTTGCTGAGCTTATTTATGTATTTATTTAGAGCATTTGTAGCCCAATCTTCAGCCAGAAAGGATCCCAGAGCAGCTTACATACAATCACAACAGGACAGTCCCTACTTGCAGGCTTACAATATTTTTTTAAAAGGCACTCAAGGCCAAAGAGGCAGGGCAGTGAGCCTGATGAATATGAGAACTGCAACTCAGTGACTTCTGCATCCTGATGATGCTCTAAATCCCTAAATCACGGTGGGAGACCTCAAGCCCAGGGGCCAGGTACACCCCTCCAAATCTCTACCTGGCCTTTAGGACTTTTCCCAGGCCGGAACTCCTCATCCATGCCCCTAACCAGCCTTTCTTCGGGACTTTTGCCCAACTGGAAGGAGTTCTTGAACTTTGACAATGCCTCTTGCCTCTCTAAATTACAGTGGGATGTGTGACTATGTGTAAAACACAGCCTACTGTACAAATGTAACATTTTATATTCATTGTTCCACCCACTTTTGTCTCTGTTAATTACAAAGAAGTTTTATTCCATGTTTTAAAGGGCTGTGTTGTCTGAACCTCTATTCTTGTCCCCACCCAAGAGCAAGGCAAATCCTGTTTCTATTTTTTCCATGAACAAAAAAGCAAACAGATGATGGCAAAACTGCCACCTGAATAATCTTGACAAACTATGGCACCAAATGATTTCCTTGTGCTAGATTTGGACAGGGCAGCTGTTGCTATTCTTGATATTAATTTTTTGTATCTTTGTTTGAGCTCTTACTATGATTTATGTGGAAATGGTTTCAGTTTGGTTGTGTGCTTTCTGATTTCTTATTTACTGTCTACGACTACTTTTGTTATGTTTGCAAGTATGTAGTTTTTTTCATGTTGTAAGCTGCCTTGAGCATGTGCTTAGTTATGGAAAGGTGGCTTACAAACAAAAGGATGTGCTTATCTGTGTGTATTTTGATCATTCATTGTAAGCAGCATTGAGAACACATTGAGCTGCCTTCTCCAAGTGGGTCAACCCTTGAGATGTTTTGGACTTCAGTTTCCAAGACCCATGACCATTGTCAACGCCAGTTGGGTTCATGAATATTAGATTCCAAAAAGCCTGGACAGCACCAGGTTAGAGAAATTAGCTCTTGGTTCGACAAACCAGGATATAAATATCCTAAACAATGTGAGCACAAGGTCTTCTATTGCTGTCAATGAATAGTGCAAGGATAGCGCTAAGTATCTGGAAAGGCTCTTAATTTACTCTTGATAACTTCCCTTCTCTTAGGTCTTTCGGTAGTTTCAGCTATTAATTTTAATGTTTCATAACTGTGTGTTTCCCTGTCTCTGTTAATGGAAGACATCTGTGCCCTTAGATTTAATTGGGTGGTAATTATCTAAATAACATCTCTGGCTTCCTGAAAATGAACCTGTTACCACATTAATTCTTTTAAACATGCCCCTTTTTGAAGGCACAAGTGCAGATTTCCTGCAGGGAGGGAGTAGGGTGCCTGGGCTTTGCGCCACCAAATATTCTAGCTAAGCACATTGTTGTAGATAGCCTTTATTCTCGTATCCTGAATGTATAAGGAGATGGTTTTTTTTTTTAAAAAAAAAAAAAGGCACACAAAGAACAATTTAGATACCAAGTTGCAACTTATTCCAAGTCAGATTGTTGTTCCCGGAAGCTCACTATTGTCTACAACATGGGTAGGCAAACTAAGGCCGGGGGCCAAATCTGGCCCAATCGCCTTCTAAATCCAGCCTGTGGACGGTATCAGCGTGTTTTTATATGAGTAGAATGTGTCCTTTTATTTAAAATGCATCTCTGGGTTATTTGTGGGGCATAGGAATTTGTTTATTCCCCCCCCAAAAAAAAATATAGTCCGGCCCCTCACAAGGTCTGAGGGACAGTGGACTGGCCCCCTGCTGAAAAAGTTTGCTGACCCCTGGTCTACAATGACTGACTCCAGGATTTCTGACAACTAATTTTTTCATTGGGCTCTGGGATTTGAATCAGATTGTGGCCTTTGGGCTGTACACTCAGGTGTCAGAACTCTGTCCAGACACACACACACACACAAAGAATGGAGCATTGACATACCATATAGAATCACAGAGTTGGACGTGATTCAAAAGTCATCTACTCCTGCCTATACCAATACAGGAAAATCTCTGCTTGCAAAAATACCATGCATGTAGACTTCTTCAGACAAGTTTGACTGCAGCATTTCAGTTTCCTCCTCCACCACAGCCACTGGGCCCTAGGGACTCTGGGTTTAAGAATACGGGGCAATAAAAAGTTAGGATAGTACAGTAACTCTTAGCTGTGCCATGTCATTTTCCTTCTCACCCCTCCCCAAATCTGCTGTGGGGTTTCTTCCCAACTCCCTTAGATTTAGAGGGGATATGTGGAGAGAGAAGAGGGTAGGGAAGTCACATTGCATAGCTAAAAGTCATTGTGTTGTCACAACTGTGTAGCTGGGTAGTACCCATGGCCTCCAGGTCTCCATTCAAGGATGGCTACTCACAGCCTTGGCCTGGCCTTAACCATTTTACACTTAAGTGACATTAATGGTTTTGGTGATGTTGACAGGCCTTGTGTGAGTCCTTAATATTCCCTTCTTTGTGATGAATTGAATTAGCCTTAGCTTACTGCTATATGGGAGTGTCCCACTGCGCATTCTATTTATTATACGGTGCCTAGATTTTTCACATATACATTTTTATTGACTGCCTCCCTGTGATGTGTCATTTGCCATGTTTGTTTTTGTGATTGAATGGAACAGCAGCAAGGTAGCAATAAATTTTGTCTAGACAATTTAGTGACAAGTTGGTGTGATGAGCATTAATCTCCCCAAACTCAAACATGCAATGAATAAAATATGGATTACAAACCTTCCAGAACACACGAAGGTTGTAGTGTCCTTCTAACTAACCTACCCAAGAGCTAAACTAAGCAGTCTGGATAGCCTCATTGCTGATCAGGCTTGATTCCAATTACATCAAATCTTTTGTTCCACACAGGCCAAAAAGAAAGGAAGGAAGAAATGCAATCTAGTAATTCTGTAAACCAAAGATTTGGGATTTCTTTTGTTTTGATTGTTTCTAAAGTAACTTTTGAAATGTTCTGACTAAAAGTATCAAAGGAATTGGCTAGCACATTCCTTCTCCGATGCATAAAGAGCAAAACTTTAAAGATATTTCAGTCTCATTGTATATCATGCCAGAGGGAACGTTCCTCATTCATACTGTTAAGGGAAGGTTAATTTCAAAATCTCGCCTGTGAAAATTTGAGAGAAGATACATTTTAAAGCTCAGTTTTAAATGAAAAGGAAAATATATTTCTTTTTCCAGATTTCAACAACCGCTGGAGCATTATCAAAGGGCATCCCTAGTTAATCATCATGCCTCGAGATTCCTATATTCAAAAAGGGTTCGATCCAATGGGAAGTTCCATTAAAATCTGTGGGAGATGCTCTGAGTTGCGTAGGAACATAGAAAGCAGTATTGTCTGTACTAACTGGAAGCAGCTTTCCAGGATATCAGACAGGGTTATCTTCCATGGAACATTAGCTATGTATATTGCCACAGATGGACTCTGTTTTTAGTCCTACTTTTAGAGAAAACAGTTACCAAAGTTTCAGATAAATTCTTGAGGCTGCAAAGCTGTCTTGTTCCTCACATCTTTTAAGGCACCATAAAAAGAAAGCATTTAAACCACCTCTGGCATACTTCTTAATAATTTTCGCAGGGAAGATCAGTACAGTTAACAAAGAAATGTTTTAATTTTAATTAGATCTAAATAGGATTATATAAAACACAAAATATTATGCAAAGAAGCTTACGGATGTTAGATTTGCCACTATGGAATGCCCATGCTACAATGGATTGATGGTATTAAAATTCATTGTGTAAATGAGCAAAGGGGGTGGCGGTACTTATTTATTCTATCTAGCAAATACTGTATCCCTGTAAAAGTACCCTCTAAAGTGTTTAATTCATTCATTACTGCTAAATGAATGGATCTAGGAGCAAGTCCAAGAATCTAGATCAGGAATGGTGAACTCTTGAATTACCAGATCTTGTTGGACTACAGCTCCCATCATCCCTGGCCATTGGCCAAACTGGCTGGGTCCCAGGTTTGCCACCCCTGGTCTAGAACATGATCAACCAGAGATGCAATAAATAAAATTTAGAACAAACTCAGGGGGAAATTGGTTCTCGAAATATCTCATAGAATGCCATTACTTGCAACTAATACATTTTGACCAGCATGGGTTTATCATAAGAGAAAGAATGGAAAGCTAGGAAGAATTGAAGATTTATTTACAGACAATATTTCTACTTTGTGTGATGAGTTGATTCAACAGGGGTTATGCATTTCTTTTCTTTTTCTTTCTTTCTACAACTTCAAGGCTGTCTGGTATATTTAAGGCTAATCAGAATCTGCTCAGAGCACCTACTGAATTTGAAATACTACATCATAAAGGGGGTTACTGTCCAAAATATGTGGCATCTTATCAGAAATTAAAGATATATAAGCACAGGAGTTAAAAATAGGTGGGGAAATGTTTTGAACAACAATCGCTGATAGGGGCTTGTTTGCTGTATGTAATGATGATTTCAACATTTGGAGAAAGGTGAATTTTGAAGGGTGGGCATGTTCTGGTTCACAGCTTCCCCATCAAATCTCTTCCCCATCCCTATGAAGATTTTAAGTGCATTCAGCTGAATTGTCTTAGGACCACTGGGATGCACATTTAGACCCCTTCCTGAGGTCATGCAAATTATCTGAACCACTCACACAATAAAAGTAAACTTCTGTATCTCAGAGAGCTTTTGTATCCATGATGAATCTGCATGCGACTGAGAACCCTGATCTCCCAGGATTCTCAGTCAAGTGAAGAGCTTCTGTGGATACACAAATCTCCCTGCTGCGGAGGTTTTGTTTCATCACACAGTTGCAGTGCCTGGGGCATGTCTCCACAATGCCACACTACTTGTCTTCCATCTTAGGGTGATAATGTCTGAAGAGGATTACAACCTCTTCACATTCATTCATTAATTTACACACAATCAAAACCTATAGCACCAACTTTGGGGGTGGGATATCATAGCAGTGCACAGCATAAAATCAACATGAAAGTTTCTTTCATAAAACAAGTATAAAACACCGCAAAAATCAGTAAATCAGTTTAATACATCTCTGGAGCTCTCCCCTGGGAACGTTTGAGTGAGCAGGCACCTAAAACTTGTTCCATGACAAGATGTTAATCTTCGTGGATTATTCATGTACTTGGATACATTATGCTCTAAACAAAAGTGTGCTAATTGATATCATCACATTTAGTCGGCATTGTTACATGTTGAAATATAATTTGTTTCTTTTAAGGGTTTGGAGAGGGAAACTAAATCTAGAGAGGACCCTGAGCTTTAAACTAAACTTAACAGCTTGTATATTCTTGCAGCAGTTTTTTTTTTAAAGGTTGAAATACTTCATTATCCCTGAACTATTTAAAATGAAAGGATTCTATATCTAGTCACAAAGTATAAAAAGGATATGTATTTATATATCTGGGTCTGTGTAGTTGATTGCGCCAAAGGAGTTGATACATCTGCAGGCTTTGTTGCAAAATGCGTTGAAAGTCAGGGATGAATAAGATCTGCAAGGGAAGGGCTTTCCCAACAGCTGGTCTTGGAGATTTGTCTTTGCATAAAAGTTATGGAGCAAAACTTACCCAAAGTACAAGTTATCTTCATCCAAGATTGGCTCCAGCAAGAAATGCTGCTGTGTTCATGGTGACCGTCATTACCTCTGAAGCTGATGCAATTTGTCAGCCTGGATAGCTCAGTTGGTTAGAACATGGTGCTGATAACCCCAAGGTCGCAGGTTCGATTCCCATATGGGGCAGCTGCATATTCCTGCTATGCAGGGAGCTGGACTTAATGATTCTCAGGGTCCCTTCCAACTCTATGATTCTGTGACCACTTTTGAGAGAGAAATGTCAACAGTTGAAATCCCACTGCATAACACCTGTGGATTTTTGAGAGCCAGTCCTCAAACATTTTGGGTACTCTGTCCTTGAGGCTCTTAATGTCAGAAGCATGCACACACCTACATGCTGGACTCTTCTCACTGGTGACTGCTGCACATGAAGATACGTAGGATAGAAGGCATGGGAGGCCAACAGTAGGTGGCGCTAGAACAAATGACAGGCAGAATCAACTAATTCTATTTTTATCCCCAAACTCCACGCGCCTGAGTTCTATAAGGACAGTACTGACACTAAGGGGGGGAAGCTGGCAACCAGGGCTACCCCCCTGGAACTGTTATAAATAAGAAGGCAGACAGGTGGGGGCTGGTTGTTATCAGTGCCCCCATCAGCCCAAATGGGCCATCCTTTCCTGAACTCACTTGCATCAGTAAGGACTTAGGACATTGATGTGAACCAATATATTGGAGCATCTCCACCAGACAAACCACAAACAACAATCCAAGGACAAATCTGGGCTAGGGCATGTGGTTTGTCTAGAGCAAAACAAACCACAAGCCAGGGTTCAACATACTGCTAAGGCAAACTATGGTTTGATAGCATGGCAGCCAGAAGAACAGGGGAGAGGCAGAGCAGAGGAAATTTTTTTGCTGTGGGTATCTGCACACTCATGCATCCATGCTCAGCTTAGCATTGCATCCCATACCAGCCTTTCTGTGTTTTAGTTAACATTCCAATTTCATTTAAATGGGGAAGTTATCCTAACAAAAACTGAAACCCCATTGATTTGTATAAAGCAGACTGTATAAACCAGATTATGTTTATGTCAGTTTTATGTCAGTTCTAGTTGTACGTGCAACTGCAACTGCGTAGAACAAATCATAGCTGCACATGAATGAGATTGTATGAATTGCTTCATTTCTCCCCCCCCTCTCTTTCCATTCTAGTTTCAACATTTAACATCTGAAGGAGGTAAGTACTGTCCATCTTTAATGATGGATGAGCCACTGTTTCCAACATTTTAAGCATGCATGTATGTGTTTCTCAAAGTCAGCCTAATGAAAAGGTTTCCACTGTGGCGATGTGCTAATGCCCTGCGATCGGTATTACCTAAATAAATGGCATACAAGTGGTACTTCTTCTACATTGGCCAGAGATATTAAATCAAAAGAAACTCCGTCTGGCAAGGTGCATTAAAGCTGCCTGTGCTGAGTGCCTGAGCCAAGTCTGACATCCCTTTGCAGCCCAGTATCATCTATTCTGACTAGTAGTAGCTCTTTCAGGCACTGCCACTAGCATCCCTCATCCATGCTGAATGGGATCCAGTAACATCTGGCAGGCCACAGGTTACCCACCTCTGAGGGAGTGTGCACGCTATATAGTAATAGAGGACACACCTGTAGAATGTCTAGTAATACAGTTCCCCACCGCTAATGTGTCTGAAACCTCGCATGAATGCAGCCTTCTTGGTGACTGCTCTCGGGCTCTGAAACTCCTTGTCCAGGGAGGCCCAACTAACCCCATCTCTAATGACCTTCCATTGTAGGTGACATCCTTACTTAGAAAAGAAAAATAAAGATCAATAAACTGACTTGTAAATATATTGACAGTGGGTTTTTCCAAAAAGTAAAAGACCACAGGTTGCTTTTATTGACGTTTTACAAGACTCATTTTCATGTTATTTATTTTGTACTGTATTGCTGTCTTATTGCATTTTCTTATAGTTTATTGTATTCATGTTATTGGCATCAGCTGCCTTGCTCACCATTGGTAGAAAGGCAGGATGCAATTTGTAACAGCGGAAGATTTGCAAGTGTACCTCCGTGGCTTTCACTTTCCCCTGGTGTGCAAAGAACTCCCACAAATGACCTCTGTAATGCTTGGTTCTGTAAACACTCCCAGGAAGTGTCAACGTTAGCGATGCATCATAAATGCTGCATGCTGGTGACACCCATTCCATCGGAATCGGGAGATGCTGTTAAGGTGCTGGACAGGTGTGGAAGCAGTGATGGATTGAATAGGGGCTAGGGAACTGAGTCTGAATGCTGATAAGATAGAAGTACTGTGGATTGTGTACAATCTTTTCAGGGAAGGGTTGCATTCCTTCTGAAGGAACAAGTTCATAGGCTGGGAATTATTATTATTATTATTAATAATAATAATAATAATAATAATACCCGCCCATCTGGCTGGGTTTCCCCAGTACTGTGCTCTGTGGCTTGGAGAGCCTATGCCCAATTTAGCCTGATTCGTCAGCTACAGCCTTTTGTAGACCAGCTTTTAAAAATGTTTTTGATAGTGATCATTGGCTCCTTTGGGAGGAAGGGCAGGAAACAAGTTAAACTACATAGAGATTTTATTACAATAAAGAGATAACTATTTAAAAAATATTATAATTATCACTGGTGCTCTGTTATCAGAAAAGAAACATATATACACAGTGAAAAGGGTCAAATGTAGTCAATCATGTATAGTTCCTTGTGATTCCTCCCCCCTATATGTATATATATGCCCTTAAGTTAAGTATATTTTGTCAATGGCGTCAGTTCTATAAACTGGAACAGTCACAATTCCTTGGTTGTGTTTGGGATTTAAAAGATCCAGAGATCAAGCAGGAAGTGACCGGCTCGAGCTTAGATCCTTAACAAGAGAGGTGTTTTATCTTTCTTTCTTATAACAAAAGGACAAGCACCTAACCTCTGAAGCGAGATCACAAAGGATGGGTCCTTTGTAGAGGTCTACGAGAATAGCGTGGCACCTTTGGGAAGGAATGTTTTTTAGGCTTAGATTTTTTTAAAAAAGGAGAGAGGGAGAGAGAGGGAAAAGAAAAGTAGATTGCCTTTTCATACTGCTGTAATGTAATATTTTAATTATAGTTTTCAGTGCACTTCAGAGAGTGCCCCTACAGGACTGCTAATTAACCAAGTTGTTCAGCTTTCAAATAGTATCAATCAAAGGATTGCTGGAAATGTCTGGATCTCATTTTCGGAGATTAGAGCATAAAAGGAGGACACTTTGCTCCATTGTTACTCAACTTAAGAGGTCATATATAATGGGCACCACTTGTGTTATTAAAATCTCAGGTGACGTCAGAATGATGTGCCTGCTCTGGAAAGAGTTTAGGCATTGTGCCTTTTTAAAAAGCATGAAAAATATCCTATTCCTTTTTAAGACTCTTGCAAAAATTTGTGCTGAAGGCTGAAGTGAACTGGACAGCCGTGGGCCTCCAAGACATTTCAAAACTAATTTTGCATGCCCTATCCCAGGTAGTGGTCATCATTCAAATATGAGTTGGGCATGTATCTTTCATGTAATGAAATGGAGGGGGTAATTTATATTGTGAATATCAAATAAATTGTAATATATTTAAATGTACCACTCTTAGTATTAAAAAACTGCAGAAGCCAGTGTGGTGTAGTGGTTAAGAGCGGTGGACTCGTAGTCTGGGGAACCGGGTTCGTGTCTCCGCTCCTCCACATGCAGCTGCTGGGTGGCCTTGGGCTAGTCACACTTCTCTGAAGTCTCTCAGCCCCACTCACCTCACAGAGTATTTGTTGTGGGGGAGGAAGGGAAAGGAGAATGTTAGCCATTTTGAGACTCCTTCGGGTAGTGATAAAGCGGGATATCAAATCCAAACTCTTCTTCTCCTGCACCCCAGCTGATCTGTACAAACAAGCTGCCTTGTCCCAGCCCTCTAGGCACTGGGGTGAAATTGCCTCAGCTCCCAAGGTGAGAGCTGCGGCAATTTCACCTGGCACCTCGCAGGCTGAGGCCAACGCAGCTTGTTTTTTCAACATTGCGGTATATCGCCAGACCTGGTGATATACCGCAATTTTGAAAAGCTGATATTGCCCAGCCGTAGACCAGGGTTATAATTTCGATGGTGCTGATCTATCCCTGCACACCTCTGGATTTGGACCACAGTCTGTAAAGGTTGAAGCAATTCTGGTATAAACACTTTCCAGGTACAGATGAGTATAATCCGAATTCCCTTATTGCCCTCCTGTGTCCTTTCAATTAAAATAACAATTGACTTGTGAGCATTAAGCAAATTCTGAATCCCAGTTATTGGTAAGGCATGAGTTTCTGTTCTATAGAGGTTTTGTACGGGTAGCAAACATTTAAATGTTGGGACCTATACCTACATGCAAAAGCTCATTACAGTATTTCAAACTATTCCCATCTTTAATGTGTATTTTGGAAATAAAAAGTCATTTCTTCTTTAAACAACGTAATAACAAAAAATGTGACTGCTGGCATTGCAATGCTCTTCAGTAATTTGTAATTCTTTAGGTTAAAAAAAATCCTTTCAGTTCCTCAGTAGTGTGTTTATCTTGCTAAGCTAAGTAGCGGTAAAGCTTTGTGGATTAATGCCTTTGAATCTGGAAAGTTGCTTCTGATTAGACATTCTCTTGGCTGCTGCTGCCATTTCTTTACTTCTTCTACACAATAACAAACATGATTAGTTCCAATATATCATGCTCTCCTTAACCTGCTTATAATTGGGAGAATCTACTGTACATATCCTTAAAGTCAAACTCACTCCGAAGATTGACAAGTAATTACAAAAGAAGCGGTCTCATCTCTGGTAATTACAGTTGTCACCATCAATCCAATTAACCAGGATAACTAACTCAATGGACTGTAGTCATCAAAGCTTTGCTGCTAAATCCAGATTGCTTTGTAAGGGGTTTTGTTGTAGAGGGAGTGTATTCTTCGAGATTTTTCAGTTTCCCAAAATAGTTTAAAGTGAGAGGATAATGGAAGTTTTTGAAGAGAAATCACATCCCACCCCCCGGCTCCACAATGATGGGCCTTTTTTTGGTCTTCTCATTCTGTCTCTCTGACTAGCCCTCCTCTCTAGTTGCCATTGGTTGATCTTCTCTGACATCACAGAGAGTCTAGGCAGCCTTGGGCCAGGGAAGTGAGATCTTAGAATTCAAATTACGCAGTCCATGAGGAGTTTTAAATTAAGTCATAGAAGCATTGTCCATACACTGTGGGTTGTATCAAATATTACTCCCGCTCAGTGGATCTGTTCCAATTAATGGACACAGCTAACTCAGGTCATTTAATTTCTATGGGTCTACTCTGAGTACATGGTTGTCAGAGGAGTGTTGGGAACCAGGTCCTGACAGCAGACATGTAAAGATAATTAATTCACCTGTCGGCCGCACAACTTGTCAAATGCAATCCATGGCCAAGTCCCACAGATGATGGATCTGTCTTGCCAGAAATCGTTCATTTGTTTGCGTCCTTCAGAAAACATTCCAAAAGCTAGCCCATTTCATTTGAAGGAGAAGCCTTCATCTTGCTTTCAGCCGGGTCTAATCTGCTGTCCTGCAATCTTCCATGTTTACCCAAGGCAATGACAAAGCTGGCCCGGTTGACAGGCTTTCCCATCCCCCTCCTTCCCCCGACCCGTCTCCATCTGCTACTCATCGATTTCCTGTTATATTTTTAGCTACGTTCATTTTAAACAGAGTGCGCCATAATGACATCTTGGGGGGGGGAGACTGTCTAGGCCTACTGTGTACATCATTGCACACCCCACACAAGCACTATTGTTTACCGTATATTTTGCTCTATAAGACTCACTTTTTCCCTCCTAAGAACTAAGGGGGAATGTGTGTGCGTCTTATGGAGCAAATGCAGGCTGTGCAGCTATCCCAGAAGCCAGAACAGCAAGAGGGATTGCTGCTTTCACTGCACAGCAATCCCTCTTGCTGTTGTGGCTTCTGAGATTCAGAATATTTTTTTTCTTGTTTTCCTCCTCCAAAAACTAGATGCGTATTGTGGTCTGATGCGTCTTATAGAGCGGAAAACACGGTATATACCAAGCCGGAAAGAACTGCAACCCTTTTTGCATCAACTCGCTAGCCCTGTTTGGGAATTCAAGAAAGGCAGCATTAATTGTTCTAGGAAGGAGAGTGGAACCTCAGACACTCATTCTGCTAATGCTACCCTATTCCCCAGGTTGCCACAATGCCACCCACAGGTCAGCGGAGGCTGGTCAGTTAGGGCATATGTGACAGTACCCTACCAACCCCTGTTTACCCTCAGCCAATTCCTACCCGCCGATCTTCTAACTTACAACCAGTCCAGGGAGCTCAAAATCATTGCCTGCCAACTTCCTTCGTTATTAGTACAGTGGTGCCTCGGGTTACATACGCTTCAGGTTACAGACTCCGCTAACCCAGAAATATTACCTCAGGTTAAGAACTTTGCTTCAGGATGAGAACAGAAATCATGCTCCGGCGGCACGGTGGCAGCAGGAGGCCCCATTAGCTAAAGTAGTGCTTCAGGTTAAGAACAGTTTCAGGTTAAGATCGGACCTCCAGAACGAATTAAGTACCACTGTATTAGCATTAGTATTAGTATTTATATACTGCCCCATACCCACAGGTCTCAGGGCAGTTCACAAGATAAAATCAGAATATAAAACAACAAAATACATAACATATATATATATATATATATATATATATATATATATATATATATATAAAATCAATAACACACACCCCCACACACACTTTAAAAGGGCATAGGATGTCAGTCAAATCAACCAAAGGCTTGGTTAAAAAGGAACGTTTTTGCCTTGTGCCTAAAGGTGTATAATGAAGGTGCCAGGTGAACTTCCCTGGGGAGAGCATTCCAAAGATGGGAAGCTGCTGGTGAGAAGGCCCTGTTCTTGTGTTGCCACCCTCCGGACCTCTCAAGGAGGAGGCAAATGAAGGAAGGCCTCAGAAGATGATATCAGGGTCCGGGGTAGGTTCCTATGGAAAGAGGGGGTCCTTGAGGTTTGGCGGTCCTGAGCCATTTAAGGCTTTAAAGGTCAAAACCAGCACTTTGAATTGGGCCCGGAAACTAATTGGTAGCCAGTGCGGTTGGACCAGGATTGATGTAATGTGCTCAAACCGTCTTGCTTTGGTGAGCAACCTGGCCGCTGAATTCTGCACTAGCTGAAGTATCCAAAGCATATTCAGAGGCAGCCCTACATATAACACATTACAGTAATCTAACCATGAGGTTACCAGAGCATAGACAACAGTAGTTAGGCTATGCCTGTCCAGATAGGGGCATAGCTGGGCCACCAGCCGAAGCTGATGGAAGGCACTCCAGGGTACTGAAGCCACCTGGGTCTCGAGCTACAGCAAAAGATCCAGGAGAACCCCCAAGCTATGAACCTGTCCTTCAGAAGAAGCATAACCCCATCAAGAGCAAGCGACCTTGCACCCAATCTGCTTTTTGAAACTAGAAGGGACTTTAAAAGCTATTTATAGCGGGGCACCTGATGGATGCCATTTGTGTCAACACACATGTTCTTTGTGGGACAAGGAATGAAAAGAAGACCTGTTGAGGGTACACGAGCGTCCACACAGGTAGACTGCTTTGTTTGTTAATGTCAAATTTGAAAGCTCGCGATGCACACTGTAAGATAAAGGCATAAGTTTCACAAAGCCATCACTTTGGGGGAGCAACCAATCAGTGGCGTAGCGTGGGGGGTGCAGGGGGGCCGGCCGCACCGGGCGCAACATCTGGGGGTTAGGGTTAGGGGGCGCAAATCCACGGGTTGGGTTAGGGGGCGCAAATTACTTGCCTTGCCCCGGGTGCTGACAACCCACGCTATGCCACTGCAACCAATAGGGGGCACCCTCAGAATCCTTGTCATCATGAAAATACTAACGTTGCAGCATATGTCTTGGCACATTGGTGTACGTTTTGCAGCAAGTATCCTCCGGCTCAGAGCCTCAAACCCAAAGGAAACATTGCCCTTCTGGGAGTCCAAGAAAAATGCTCTATTAAAGAATGGGTGTTCTGCCACAAAAGCTGTGACACTTCCTCAAATAGTTGGGGCAAGTTGTCCTTTCATCTTTTGTTACTTTGCTATGCCTTTATGAATTGCAACACCATACGTATCTTTCGGCATTCCCTCCTCTGTGTTGATATAGCTATAAATAAGGGAAACTACAGCAACCAACGCTTGAAAATGCAAGGCCTCATCCCAGCTCTTTTTTCTTCAGTTCCTTCGGCAATATAACCCGTGCACAGTAGATAAAAACCCTGGAGTCACTCTGCTCTCTTATTGACCTCATTGGTAGCGAAATTTATTACAGCAAATCCCCTATAAAAATGGCTCCAATCATTTCAAGACTTTACAGGGGGAAAATATTGCTACTAAATTGTTTTTTTGTTTGTTCCTTTCCTTCAGCCTCAGCACCACTGTATTCTAGCTCTCCCGGCTGAGTCTAAGCCATGCCTGTCTTACCTGTAAGGCAGGTTTATGATGCCCCCTTGTCAGGTTTCTGACTCTACTTCTATTTGCATGGCTGCCACAGAAAATATAGCGGAGCTGGTCGGTATGATGATGATGTGCTACATGTAATGGCAAAGCGTGTTCTCATTAATAGAGAGCACGTGTTGCGGTGGGGTCTGGAAAGCCACCCCTCTGTTGCTGGGCGGGTTAGTTTGGATGATCATCCGCAGTGATTGGACAGTTGGGTTGTTGGGCAAATTTTGGTGTTGCCATTTAGGGGGTTATAAAATGAAGTCATGCAGCCCTAACTAGGCACTTTTGCTGTGTGCATCGGATCACCTGCCCACACTCCCTAATTTTAGGAATCTTGGTTGACCTTGCTATCCCTGTCATGGGGTCACCTGATTTTGGGACAGGGGCCTGGTAGGAATTTTGTCCAATTGACTGATTGGCTGGTGCCATTTGGTTTTTGCCTACTGCGTAGCAAATCGTCACAACTTGTAAGGTTGTGGTTAGGCATTGGTTAAAAAATTGGTTGGTGGAGGGGTAAGGATTGGCGGTGACTGCCCCTCCAATGCTGCTGCGGAAAGGGAATTCCGTTAAAGGAATCCAGGGGCTTGCCATTCTTTCGTCCGTACCCCTGAAGGGGGCCTAGGGCCATGCAAGCCCCAGGGAGCATGGGGGGGTGAGGGTCTGGTGCCCAGCTCCATGCTTGCCCCAATATTGTTTTCCCTTACTGGCTTTCGCTGGAATCCGGAAGTCAGTTCTGTCCCTAGTCGTGGGGACCGATAGTCATAACCAATGCCTAAGCAACCACTCACATTTATGTATTTTAATAAAGTTGTGGCCAAAATTATGGCAAAAAACCTTAAACAAAAATTATGTGTGAATCATTTGGGGGTGGACTGGAGGACCTCGACATGCAAACAAAGTGCGTAGTGCCCTAGAATCATAGGAAGCCGACTTACACTCTGTAGGACCATTGGTTCATCTAGTTCAGTGCTGCCTACACGAACTGGCAGCAGCGTTCCAGGATTGCAGACAGGGGTCTGTCCCAGTCCTACCTGGAGATGGTGTTGGTTGAAACTGGGAAGCTCTGCATACAAAGCAAATGGTTTGTGAGTCTTCAGGGAATCCTGTCCCTCTCGTGGTGGCAGCCAAGAAGCAGATAAATTCTTACCAAGTACTTTATTCAATATTCACAGTGAGAGACCAAGCAATGTCTTAGATAATGGCATTGCTCCAAGTAAAGTCCCAACCCCTCTCTCCTATTTTACATCATCCCTGTGCTGGCTGATCTGAGCTATCTGCCTCTGAGCTTTTTGTTCTCCTACTCTCAATGCACGCCAGGTCCTGAGAGGGTGTGTGTGTCAGGGATGCTTTCCAAAGACACTGAGTCTGTCAGCTGTCTCTTCCCTGGTGCTTCTTCTTCCTGCTGCTCCTCTGCCGATATTTTCCAGCTTCTCCCCTTTGCAGCCTCTGAACTACTGTTGCAAATCACTGTTTCAAATCTATACAGTTCTCAGGAAGAACCATTCCTCCTCAGTCCTGCCCCTGACATGCTTTGACACTGAGCTACATCCCCTTCCCAAATAGGAAGCTTCCTTATACGGAGTCGGAGCCATTGCTTCATCTAGCTTGATATTTACACTGGCTGGTAGCACCTCTCAAGCTTTTGAGACAGGGTGTCTCCAAGTCCTTTCTGGAGATGCTCAACATTCTGTAAGCACTGAGCATTTTCAGTCATTGTTGGGTGGTTTTAGAGGGGTTCCCCCCCTTATTTAAAGAGAAGAAACTGGCAAGCTCAGAGTTTTCTCCCCAACCTGCTGGTACCACCTTCTTGTGTGTGGTGGTGGGAACCATGCATATATCTTTGTGTTTGTGTGTGTGTGTGTACAGTCGTACAGTGGTACCTCAGGTTAAGTACTTAATTCGTTCCGGAGGTCCGTTCTTAACCTGAAACTGTTCTTAACCTGAAGAACCACTTTAGCTAATGGGGCCTCCTGCTGCTGCCACGCAGCCGGAGCCCGATTTCTGTTCTCATCCTGAAGCAAAGTTCTTAACCTGAAGCACTATTTCTGGATTAGCGGAGTCTGTAACCTGAAGCGTATGTAACCTGAGGTATCACTGTACCTTGTTTTGCAGCCAGGATCTGTTTCGGAGCCCCAGCGACTAGCGGAAAAGGACACAGGGCAAAGCGCCACATCTGCGCACATGCACAGAGCAGTTCGCACTTCTGCGCATGCACGAGCAGCAAACCTGGAAGCAACCTGTTCCGGTGTTTCCAGGTTTGCCACAGACGTTCAGCGGAATGGACGCTAGACAAGACGGACATTCGCGGAGGTATTACTCTGTGTGTGTGTGTGTGTGTGTATACATATCACTTTTTACAATATTTGCACAAAATTAAAATGCTGAACGATTGAAGCATTTCAAATCCCAAAAACAGCATGAAATAAATGTTGCTGTTGATGATCATAGAAAAGTAGAATCATAGAGTTAGAAGGGACCCTGAGGATCATTAAGTCCAACCCCTTGCGATGCAGGAATATGCAGATGACCCAAATGGGGAACGAAACTGCAACCTTGGCGTTATCAGCACCACGCTTTAACCAACAGCACCACAGGATATATTCTGCCCCTCCCCCTGAATTTCAGAAGGTCCCAGGTTCAATCCTCAGCACCTCCAAGCAGGGCTGGGAGAAAACCCTACCCAGAACCCTAGAGCCTCACTGCCAGTCAGTGTAGCTAGACTGAGCTAGATGGACCAATGCTCTGATTTGTTGTAAGACAGCTTCCTAACTTCCTATGCTCCTAAGTTATAGCAGCTGCCCTGTAGGAAATGTGGTGTCAGCTCCTGACTTTGTGGGGCTGGTTGTTCTGTTTCAGGTGTTTTTGAGCAGGTGCTCCTGTTAGGATATTTCCATTCCACCTTAAAAAGGGAGCAGGCTGTTGTGTGTCACAAGCCTGCGTACTTCCTGCTCACAGGAAGTTTCCATTTTGTATATAGTTTTTGTTTTCAGTCTGTTGCCTCGACACGAAGTCATGTTTTTCCTTTGTTCTGACCAATGTTGAATAAATCTGTAAAATATGCTCTCCTGGGCGAATCTTTCGTTGTGGAAACTCTGCGAAAAGGGCGTGCACGAGTCCTGGAATGTGGACAGCTATTTCTGAGGCTCGTGTCGCTAATTGACTGATACTGTTTCCACGGGAGACAGGGAGACGACGTGGAGGCATGATGGCCTATGTCTCCCTGGCAGTATCCCAACAGCTTCTTGCTGTATCTTTCCGTTCATATCTGCTGTTAGCCACTTTGTTGTTGCTTCTAGTAAAAAAGCAGAATATAAATCTTCTACAGTAAATAAAATAAAGAAAACATAATGAACTCCATAGCAATGGAATCTCCAGATGCCCAAATGACCTTTGCTTACTTATTTATAATTATTATTATTATTATTATTATTATTATTATTATTAAATTAAATTTGTATACTGCCCTATACCCGCAAGTCTCAGAGCGGTTAAACAGAAAATCATAAAATACAAACACAAAATACATAATAAAAAGTAAAAAAGGAGCTGCTTGTGGTGATGTACTTGGGTCTCCCACTCCTCAGTTAGTCCACACAACAACCCTGTGAGGTGGGTTGAACTGAGAAACCAGTCCAAGGTCACCCAGTAAGCAGAGGTGTCATCTTTTCCAGAGGATCAGGTGGGCTGATGCATTCAATGCCTTTGAATATTGGCGGTGCCCAGCCCCCTCATTAAAAAAAATATGAGGGACCGAAGCTGCCTTGGCCCCCCCCCAGGAGTTGGCCCCTATGCCAGTGAACTTCCTAGCTGAGTGGGGATTCGAACGCTGGTGTTCCATGTCCTGGTCTCATGCTCTTAACCAGTACATTGGTACCTCGGGTTAAGTACTTAATTCGTTCCAGAGGTCCATTCTTAAACTGAAACTGTTCTTAACCTGAAGCACCACTTTAGCTAATGGGGCCTCCCGCTGCCGCCGTGCCGCCGGAGCACGATTTCTGTTCTCATCCTGAAGCAAAGTTCTTAACCTGAGGTACTATTTCTGGGTTAGCGGAGTCTGTAACCTGGAGCATATGTAACCTGAAGCGTATGTAACCTGAGGTACCACTGTATATCATATTGGCTCTCTTATACAAAGGTACAGGTTTCACTTGCAAGCACCCCTGAATGTTGATGGTTCAGGATCAATCACCGGATGACCACCTGTCTAGCTTGTTTTTTTTATTTTTAAAAATGTTCCAAATTGGTAATAGACAGATAAATTTGTCACCCTTCTTTTTTCCCCTTTGTACGTGGAAGGCCTTGCAAAGTGACCTGCTTTTTTTACACCTCCTAAAGGGCTGGGAAGTGATTTTGTTCACATAAAGAATGAATGAGCTCAGGAAAGCGTGTTTTGGTGCAGGTGGGGGGCGAAAGGACGTCCAGCAAGGATGCAGCTGTCCTTGTTGAAATCCCACCTATTAGCAGCCCCAACCATCATCGCCGCCAAGTGGCAAAGATTCCCTACCTCCTCCCCTTCCCCCTTCAGACACCAGATGGCCCACAAAGGAACCATATGGGAAGCTTTGATAGTGGATAAATTTACCTATCCAAAGACAGACGAACACATGGCCCATTTTGGAATATGAGCTCCTTTATTCACAAGACTGTAAACTGAATGAGTCCAAACAACCCATATCCTTGGCATCCTTCACGCCTTACCAGAGGGATTGAGTTACTTTATGTACTATGTTTCCTCACGGTAGTGTTTATAGTGCCAATGAAGGGGCAAGACCTTTGGACGTCATGACTATGGAGCCATATGTACTATCATGCCTGATACAAAAATATTCCCATCTGTAGCGTGATGGTACTCTAGGCTCACCGTAAAATCAAGGGGAGTGGGGTGTATAAGAAGAAAATACAGACCATTGACTGATCGGTAACGAACAATGCATCTAGGTTTCTCTTTTCCTCAATTTGGACTGATTCTGGTTTGGGGGGGAGAAACTTATCAATGCACACTCTTTCCTAAAAAATGACAGAACAGATATGGCTTACATTGTGTCTACACCGCTTCCCAAACCAGTGGGAGTGTCTATGCCATGGGTAGACAAACTAAGGCCCGGGGGCCAGATCCAGTCCAATCACCTTCTAAATCCAGCCCGCAGACGGTCTTGGAATCAGCGTGTTTTTACATGAGTAGGATATGTGCTTTTATTTAAAATGCATCTTTCGGTTATTTGTGGGGCATAGGAATTCATTCATTCCCCCCCCAAAAAAAATGTAGTCCAGCCCCTCACAAAGTCTGAGGGACAGTGGACTGGCCCCCTGCTGAAAAAGTTTGCTGACCCCTGGTCTATGCAGCCTTATATAGGTGTGACAAGCAGAAATATGTGGATTTCCCCCTCAAAAATAAGAGCCTTAGTACGCAAGTAGCTCAAGAGAGGCTGGAATAATTTTGCAATTTTATTTACAAAAAAACAAACCCTTTTAACTCCCTTGCAACAAACAGCAGTATTAAATTTCCGAGATCCATGGTTCTTTAGGTATGAACAGGACGCCCAAACAGTGGCGTAGCGTGGGTTGTCAGCACCCGGGGCAAGGCAAGTAATTTGCGCCCCCTAACCCGTGGATTTTAGTAGGGGCAGAAAGCTGCGAGTGCGAGCGCACCCCCCCCCCAGATGTTGCGCCTGGTGTGGCCGCCCCCCCTGCACCCCCCACGCTATGCCACTGCACCCAAAGAGAGTCAAGGACAGATATGATAGAGACGCAAACTTCTCCCTCCCCTAATTCTCACAACTAGTTAACCCATTCCCATGGCAACAATCTGATGGCGTGTGAACTTTCCTCCTATTGATAGGTACAGCTTGATGGGGGGGGGAACATAGTTAGAGAATCACTGTGAAGCAAAAGCTCCAAGCAATGTTATGTGATGACTGTGATCACATTTTGAATAACTGCAGTTTGCACGATTGTACAAGCCAAGTACCACTCTGTGATTTCTTTCTCTCTTTATTAATGTAGATATAAATTAATTGCTTGCTTTTTCTACTTTAACAACACAGAAAGCCACTTGCAGGCAAAGAGGCAGGTAAAAAAAAAGGATGGCAGTGTTCAACTCTAATATTAAAAGCATATGCAAGACTGTTTAATTGCAACATCATATCGGCATAAGGCAGAAACCACATGGCATTAGTATATTGGAAAAGGCAAAATGCCACCAGTATCTCACCATCTAACACATGGGTAGGCAAACTAAGGCCCGAGGGGCCGGATCCGGGGCAATCCAGTCAGATGGATGGCATATAAATAATAAAATTATCATCACCACCACCTCCACAGTGATTCTGTGGAGCAGTCTGTCCCTTGTGAGATTTCTTTTTTTAAAAAAAGTTTTTTATTAACAATTTTCACGTAAAAAATTATTCAAACAAATCATCTTCATTATTCCCCCTCCATTTTTTTCTCCCACCTCCCCAACAATCCCTCCCTCCCTCCCTCCCCCCTACGACTTCCCTCAGCGCCTCTCTCTGATTTCTCAACCAATTTTAACTTCTGCATATTATAAAATTGTATACACCCTTATATTATCTGTCTACTATATTAACCCTCAATAAATTTGTGTATGTTTATTCAAAACCTGCCAAGGAGTCCAATTCATTTTGTTGTCTTTTTAAATAATTTATAAAAGGTTCCCATTCTTCTTTAAAGTCACAGTTGTCCTTGTTTCGTAGTTTGCATGCCAATTTTGCCAGTTCTGCATAGTTCATTAATTTCTCTTACCACTGTTCTTTTGTCGGGGTTTTCTCATTCTTCCATCCTTGTGCATTCAAGACTCTTGCCGCTGTTGTCGCATACATAAATAAATTATTTCTTTTCCTTGGCAGGTCTTGTCCTACAATCCCTAACAGAAAAGCCTCCGTTTTCTTAATAAATGTTATTTTGAACATCTTCTTCAGCTCATTATATATCATTTCCCAGAATTTTTTAATTTCTCTGCATTCCCACCACATATGATAAAAGGTCCCTTCCTTTTCTTTACATTTCCAACATGTGTTTGACCCAGTTTTATACATTTTTGCAATCTATCCTGGTGTCATATACCATCTATACATCATTTTCATGTAATTTTCTTTCAGAAGAGATCAATCTGTGAATTTTAAGTCTATTTTCCACAGTTTTTCCCAGTCTTCAAATTATATGTTCCTTTTTGAGATTTCTAACTTGCTGGTCTCATTGCTGTCTTTGATGTACAGATCAATGCCACCTCTGGTAAGTCCTTCCCTCCTGGTTTTCTCCATTCTGCCAGCTTTCTGTTATGCCCACCATATCAATGCTGTCCTACAAAACCAAACACTCCATTTCACCCATCTATACTTGGATCCTTCTAGCCTTGGCGTATAAACACTTGTGTGCTGACTCTGTCTCCATGTGTCTTTGGCACTTGCATTTTGATAGCATGGTCTGTTAGCCAGCACACTGCACCATCTCTCCAGAAAAAAGCCATTCTCTATCTCTAAAGAAGGCAGGGCATCTATCTGATAGTGAGGCTGGAAGCAGGCCCCAAACTAAGTGACTATTAGCCTCTCCCCCTTGCAGTTTCCCCCTATCCACTCCCCCTCTTTCCCATGACAGGCACAAAGTGGAAAGTGGTGTCCTTATCAAAAAGTGGAGAATCAGATCTAGTGAAAATTCTATTATTTTTCTTCCTCCCTCCACCCCCTTAATTTTAGGCATAGGACCTGGATGGAAAAACACTATGACCACTTTTAGTTCTATATCACTCACTGGTGTGTTCCTTTGCTCTTCTGATATTCTATTGTGCAAATGATGCACAGCTTTGCATAATGTGAACAAAGACCCTTCCTCTCTATATATTTTTCATTTCTTCGGTTCTGTAAAATGCAGTCCATAAGCACTCCTGCTGGAGATCTAGGGGCAGGGAGAGGCGATGAAGAAAATTCACCACATGTGCTAATCTTGAAAAGGTCACAGACTAATTTAGCTGAACTTCGTAAAACTAAACCGTGTTCACCCTAAGTAGTCTAGGAGGACATGGTGTGACCGGAGGTGAAAACCCTTGCATGGCTAATGGCCGGTTTATAGCTAGACAAGCTCACTCGAAATCTGGGGTTGATTCGGTAATCCTCCCCACAGCTGCTTCGTTAATTGGGATGGTCTTTTAATATGACTTGGTCTGGGGAAGCTTCTTGAGTTACAAAACTCGCCAGCTGAAGCTTTGCCTCGGAGGTGGATCAGCCCTAAACACAGACCCTCTATAAACATTTGGCAAAGGGAAATAAGACACACTAAGGCTGCAGTACTGTGCACACCGACGGGTAATCTGAAAATCCCCCTGAGATCAGCAGGGCATAGCCCCAAATGCGCCTGCATAACATCAGATCGGGACAAAGAGCTCATCAGCAAACAAGGAGAGGGAAGCATTGCTCGCATGCTGCACCAGACAAAGGTGCAAGCTGTCTCTACATAGGTGTAAGTGTTTGTGCGAAAGAATGCACACTTGATGGTAAGTGTAACTCTGCAGTCGTGTACACAGATACGCAGACAGTTCATTGAATGCTCTGCATGAATAACAGCATGAGTGCTTACACAGATTGCACACTTGTTGAATGTAATGTTTGGACCATGGGGATCTGTGTTAATTATTCAGGGGAGCAAGGTTATTTTAATTATTATTATTTATTATTTATACCCCGCCCATATGACCAGGTCTCCCCAGTCACTCTGGGTGGCTCCCAACAGAATATTAAAAACACATTAAAACATCAAACATTAAAAACTTCCCTAAACAGGGTTGCCTTCAGATGCCTTCTAAAATCAGATAGTTGTCTATTTCCTTGACATCTGGTGGGAGGGCATTCCACAGGGCGGGTGCCACTACCAAGAAGGCCCTCTGCATGGTTCCCTGTAACCTCACTTCTTGCAGTGAGGGAACCACCAGAAGGCCCTCGGAGCTGGACCTCCGTGTCTGGGCTGAACAATGGGGGTGGAGATGCTCCTTCAGGTATACTAAAGGAGGGGGAAGCAGGCTAATTTTTCACACACAAAATTTGAGGAAAAATAGTGCTTGTACCTGTGAAGAACATAAGAGGCTGCAGGATGAGGCCAATAGAATCAAAGATTTGGAAGAGACCCTAAGGATCATCTAGTCCAGGACTATGCAGCTGTCTCATATGGGGATCAAATCTGCAACCTTGATGTTATCAGCACCACGCTCTAACCAACGGACTTCAGCAATAGCCCATCTTGTCCTCACAGTGGCCAACGAGATGTCTCTGGGAAGCATTGCAGGAACTGCCAGAAGGCCCACCAGGTGAGGATTCTTGAAGGCAGTCATCACCATACTTGGTCTGCAGAAGCCCTGGGTCATGCTCAGGTCACAACAGCGTTCTTTCACAATTTATGTGTGATATATAAACCAACCAGTGGCCTCTGGGAAATACACAAGCAAGGACCTGAGCATAAAAGCACTCTTACTTCCTGCAGTTTCAAGCAATGGGTATTCAGAAGCGCTGCTGCCATTGATCATAAAGCCATCAGAGCTAGCAGCCGTGAATTTGTCTAGTTCCTCTTTACAGCCACACAATATGGTGGCCATCACTGCCTCCTCTGCAAGCAAATTTCGTAGTTTAACTATGAGTGCCTTTGTAGAACTCAGCAGAGAGCAGGATGGGGACAAAACTGGAATTAATTGGTTCTGCCTGTGATTGGCTCTATCCAGTCCCTATGGATACTAGCCACAACATGAGCAACAGCATTCACAGCCTGAACATTGGAAATAAAAGGAAAGATGAAATTTAGAGCAGGATGATCTCACAGAAAAAGGAAGGAGCGGAGTGCAGAAAATGTCTCGTCCCTGCTTTGCAGAGAAATGCCACAGGCTGTATTTCTTAACAGTTCATTCATCTGATGAAGTGAGGTCTAGGCCACGAAAGCTTCTGCCACAATAAATCTGTTAGTCTTTAAGGTGCCACAAGGCTCTCTGTGATGTTTTATTGCTGCACATACTCTCACTAACCGCTGAAAGACAAATCATCCAAGGATTCCAAAACCTGGTGCATAACATTAGATTCTTGGGGGAGCCCATTGCCCTAAAGTGGCCTACTTTACAGGGGAAAGTCCTCTGTTTTAATGAATCCTCTATATCAGGGATGGGGAACCTTCAGCCTTCTGAATGCTTTTGGACTCCAACTCCCATCAACCATAGCCAGCAAAGTCATAGAATCATAGAACTGTAGAGTTGGAAGGGAACCCAGGGGTCATCTAGTCCAACCCCCTGCAATGCAGGAATCTTCGCTAAACATCCATGATGGATGGCCATCCAACCTCTGCTTAAAAACCTCCAAAGAAGGAGAGACCACCACCTCTTCTGGGAGTCTGTTCCACTGTCAAACAGCTCTTACTGTCAGAAAGTTCTTCCTAGTGTTTAGTCTGAATCTCCTTTCTTGTAACTTGAAGCCATTGGTTCGAATGCTACCCTCCAGAGCAGGAAAAAACAAGCTTGTTCCCTCTTCTATGTGACAGCCCTTGAGGTATTTGAAGATGGCTATCATATCTCCTCTCACTCTCCTCTTTTCCAGGCTAAACATAGCTACCGGGTGAGCTCCTGTTTTTCGGCCCCAGCTCCTGCCCACCTAGCAGTTTGAAAGCACATCGAGTACAAGTAGATAAATAGGTACCACTCCAGTGGGAAGGTAAACGGCGTTTCCATGCGCTGCTCTGGTTCACCAGAAGCAGCTTAGTCATGCTGGCCACATGACCCGGAAGCTGCCTGAGCTGTCTGCGGACAAACGCCAGCTCCCTCGGCCAGTAAAACGAGATGAGCACCGCAACCCCAGAGTCGTTCACGACTGGACCTAATGGTCAGGGGTACCTTTACCTTTAACAAATACAATTGGTAGGTAATCTGCTGTATGGAACACATCACTATATGGGGGGAAATAGGCACATGTAGAGGAGGTATGAAAAACCCACCTTCAAGAAGGAGCTTGTCCCAGTGCATGTTACAGTAATGCTCATATCAAAGGGACCATCAAGACCTTTTGCATTCTTAAATGATGTCTTCAGCGGCTTATGCTCAAGGGAAGCATTGAAGGAACTCCCAGAAGGCCCACCCAGGTGAAGATTCTTGAAGGCAGTCATCAGCATACTTGGTCTGCAGAAGCCCTGGGTCATGCTCAGGTCACAGCAGTTCTTTCGCAATTTATGTGTGACAGATTAACTTTAATAAACTCTCTTTCCCAACTCAACCATGTCTATATGCCCAACTCTGGTCAAGAAAACTGATTCTGAAAATTCTTAATAGTGGGAAATCCTTGTGGCCCTCCACATGTTGTTGGACTTCCAACTGCCATCAACCCCAGCCAGCATGGCCAATGGTCAGGAGTGATGGCAGGGCCACAGCTCAGAAGCATTGCGAATGGCTCAGGGAACCTGAGTTCCCCATCTTTAGAGCCCAAAATGGTTGCAGTCTGGATTATCTGATGGAACACTTCTGTCATCTCCTCTTGGAGCATCTTTCAGTCAAGATCTTTAAGAGAACCTCCGCTCCAGAAATTTTACTTAGAGTAGGTAAAGGCTTTGTTGAGGGGGCAGGTTATTGCAGTCATATCCTGCAAATGGGCTTCCCATATGCACCTGATTGGCCACAAGGAACAGAATGCCTAGATGGGGCCTTTGGTCCATTCCAGCAGGACCCTTCTTATGATCTTATGGTTGCTGCTCCTGTTTTGTGGAGTTCCCCCTCCCTCAGAACCATGGCCCCAGTCCAACTTCCTCTTCTCTGCAGGTATTTTTAAACAACCTTACTTCATTTTTGAGATACAATCGCTGATCTCCCAGTGTGTCAACTCACTGCACCTTAATTTTCCTTTGAAGTAGGATACAGAATATGGTATGGTCAAGAGACATTAAGCCCAGGGCCCATAATACAGTACATACTCTGCAAGTGTCCCGGAAAAACAGGGACACCCTGTGTTTCCTGTGAGAGTACGTGAACATTTAATGATCTCATGGAATTGAAACTGAGATCTCACCCTGAAAAAGTGCTTTTTGGGGGCTGCAATCTTGCATGGTGCTCCAAAACACCTGGTTTTTGGTGTTGTGAGAGCACGGCCCAAAAAAATGCACATCTGTTGGGCTCCATGATTTTGCGTGGGTCATGTGACTCGCATGGGAGCACAGACAAGAAGACATGGATCCTAGTTTTGATAGTATGCTTCCAAGCCCCTCTGCCTGTCCCTCAGGACTCTCACCAGACCACACCCTCTCCCTCACCTCATCCACCTTTCCCAACCCACAATCCTCACTGTGGACCTGTTTTGCCCCGTCCAGCATTTTGACTTGACTTCAAGGTTGTCTGTTACTGTTATCCCTGGAATTTTAGAGTTTTAGGGTTCCCAAGGGAAGGAGTGAATTCTCAGGTTCAGGAGCCAGAAGCTAAAGGGCAAGCATTTTTGCCCAAAACCCTCACACATTCAACTGACATTTTAACCTAGAAAGAAAGTCCAAAAGGTACCATACTTTTCTGTCTATAAGATGCCCCCCATGTATAAGATGCCCCCTACTTTTGGGCACTCACATTTCAGAAAATGTGGGGAGGAGGGTTCCCCAGAGTTGTTGAGCTTTTTTAAAGGGGGATTGCTGAAAATCACTCAACTGCACACGTCGCTAAATCCGCCTCTGTCCCCTCACTGGCAAAAGCCAATTTGCTGCAGCATAAGCCAGTCAACAACACCCACTGACGTAGCAAACAATAACAAGAACAATAGCCGCTAGCAGCCGCAGCAGCAATCAATCAAATGTCAAACCTATCCACTATCCATGTATAAGACAACCCCCATTTTGGGGAATGATTTCTCAAGAATAAAAACATAGTCTTACACATGGAAAAGTACAGTAACTATTCCCATTTGCTATGGCCCTGCGATACAACTGCCATGTTGGTGGTATGTGGTACCTCGGGTTACATACGCTTCAGGTTACAGACTCCGCTAACCCAGAAATAGTACCTCAGGTTAAGAACTTTGCTTCAGGATGAGAACAGTAATCGTGCAGCGGCGGCACGGCGGCAGTGGGAGGCCCCATTAGTTAAAGTGGTACCTCAGGTTAAAAACAGTTTCAGGTTAAGAATGGACCTCAAGAACAAATTAAGTTCTCAACCCGAGGTACCACTGTATGAATTAACACATGACGTCACCTTACACTGAGTCAGTCTGCTGATCCAGCTCTTCTAGTATTGTTTACTCTGATTGGCAGTAGTACTGTAGGGTCTAGGACAGGGATGGAGAAGCTCGAGGCCAGAGGTCAAATGCTGCCCTCCAAGCATCTTTGCCTCACCTTTGGGAATCTCCCCTCACCATAACCCTCATCAGCCCTGCTGTGCTATGCCCTCCTTGAGAGTTTTTTACCTGGCCGGAATATGTGCTTGGACCCTGACCATGTAAAAAGTAACCCATTGTAAGAAGGTGAAATTCTCATTTGCCTCAGGCTTTGCCTGCCACTAGCATAGATTTGAGTGATTTGCCATTTTGACCTAAATTGCTTACATGCAGTATTTGAACTGCTGGCAGATAAGGCATGGCCCTCTTTCCTTCCAGGTGAATTTCCATCATGAACTCGGAGAAACACCTGAGATAACAGATCTTGGATGACTAGACTCCGTCCACCAATTCTTGGCCTCAATCCAATTCTCTTGTGTAATTCAACATCAGGCACCAGACAAACTATCAGCAAAACTTATCGACTCTACTAATATGGTTTCCTTTCCTCTCCATTTATTTGCGAGGAGTTTATTACTTGTTTTGATTCATTCATTATTCACAATTAGTGGAGGTATAATTTCGGCAAATAAACCTTGGATTTTACAGTTTTTCCTCTCTTTTTTCGCCTCTCAAAATATCAGCTGTGTTGGTGGTTTGGACTGAACCTAAGAGGAGTCCTACTGGACTAGACCAAAGGCCCATCTGGAAAGCCAGTGTGGTGTAGTGGTTAGAGTGTCAGTCTAGGAGATGGGAGACCAGGGTTCAAACCCCACTCAGCCATGAAGCTCAGTGGCTGACCTTGCGCCAATCACTGCCTCACAGCCTAACATACCTCACAGGCTTGTTGTGGGGATTAGAGGAGGGGGGCAGAGACATGTACACCACCTTGCGCTCCTTGGAGAAAAAGGTGGGATAAAAATTAAACAAATAAATACAATAATAATCCAACATCCTATCCCATCTCCCGCAACCACATAGTTGACGTGAGCCCCTTGTTTTCCCTTAACAAATGGTACAGTGAGGCATTCTCCCTCACAAGCCGTTATGACTTGCAGCTAGGGATGTTGGAGATTTCCAACAGAAACAGAAGTGGAAGTTGCCGGCTTTCACCTTTTTGTTCCATGTTCAGAACGGAAATCAGTTCAGCAAGCACCAATCACTATTTGCTGGTTGAGGGAGGGTCCCCAATTGATGGTGTTTTGTTTTTCACTTAAATTCCCTAGCACTGAAAAGAATGGCGTTGAAATAATTACAAAATTGATTATATTGAATTCCTAACTCACATAAATAATTAACATAAATGACACTAGCAAGAGGAATAGTATTTGGCAGAAACCGAACTGCAGCAGAATGGAAACAGTGCTGGTTGCGACAAAGACAAATAGGAACAGAACTCGCTGCCTTCTTCTGTCACTGTTTGTAGCCATTGATGGACCTTTCTACTTGAATTTGTCTAATCCCATAATGTGGCCAATGTGGTGACCTCCAGGTGTCATTGGACTACAATTCCCATCACCCTTGACCACTGTTCATGCTGCCACCACAATGTCTTCTGACACCTAATTCCATAAATGCATTACATACTGTGTGATGTACTTCCTGTTGTCTGCACTAAACTTCCTGTCTGTTTCATTGGATGGCTGAGGGAGGAAACCCTCAGTGAGGTTGAAAATGAAGTTAGGTTTGGAGCATTGAAGATTATTTAAAGTAACTGGCTCACAAACAACTAAAATAAATGAATCTTTCATGTTCAACAACAGGGTTACAGTAGCATGGGAGCACCCAGCAAAACTTTTTTAAATCTTAATTTTACTTTCTTTATGGAAAACTGATATTTGGATAATCAGTGTTTCTCCCGTGTTGAGGTTTTTTTTAAAAAAATAGTTGTTGTCTAAAAACCCTGCATCTTTTTTTCACACCCCCCCCCTTTTTTTGAACTATACAATTTTCTGTGAGTCAGCCAAGAGTAATCTTCTGTTACAATCACAGCTCTTGGGTAATGGATATTTTCCAGTCATAGATTATAAGCACTTTAAAGAACATAAGCCCAGGAAAAAAATGGCATTAAAATGGCTTTCTCGTGAGCGATGGCTGCAGAGAAACTGTAACGGTTGGGTGCCGGCAGTGAAAATGAAGCAAGGGCCTCGTTGGGGAAAGGGCTTGATCCTGAGATCAAACATGTGAGAAACAGGAAGGCAGCACTGTTATTACTATTCACGTCCTTGAGTTCTTTCCTGCCCTGCAGAAGCGAAAAAGTGTGTCAGTCATGCATTGCGGGGCGATGGAGTTTGACAAGGATGGTTATGACTTGTTTTAGCAAATAATCTTTAACCCTCACTTGCAATCCATTCTTTTTTAATTTTTTTAAAAAAGTTCACAATAAATTCACTTGGGTCCTTTCTCGCTTTACTATTTTTAAATGACAAGGTGTTTGGAACTAACTTGTTTTGTGGCATTTTACCGTTTATTGAATGATGGTGGTTTTTGCTGGCCTTGCAGATACGAAGCAAACTTGCCCACCCGCCCAGTCTCAGATGTTAGGTCTTTCTACTGATCAGGAGAGCCCTGATCTACTTAGTATGGCACACCGGGTAAATTGAGCCCTGCCTCCAAAGTGTTCTTTTGGAGATATTTATTCTATTTACAGTAGTAATTGCTGATGCTGCAGTTTTAAGGCTACATGTAATGTGATTCGAAGACACTTACAGAGACTCAACGCTTTGGGGTGGTTCTTTAAATGGACGCAAGGCAGAGGGAGAAGCTAACATATATGGAATTTAGTCACCCTCTAGATATATTTCACAATACATTTCCGAGCACAATTCAAAGTGTTTGTACTGACCTTTAAAGCCCTAAACAGCCTCGGTCCTGTATATCTGAAGGAGCATCTCCACCCCCATTGTTCAGCCCAGACACTGTGATCCAGCTCCGAGGGCCTTCTGGCGGTTCCCTCATTGCGAGAAGTGAGGGAACCAGGCAGAGGGCCTTCTCGGTAGTGGCACCCGCCCTGTGGAACGCCCTCCCTTCAGATGTGAAGGAAATAAGCAGCTATCTTCTCTTCAAAAGACATCTGAAGGCAGCCCTGTTTAGGGAAGTTTTAAATATTTAATGCTGTATTGTTTTTAACACTTGATTGGAAGGTGCCTAGAGTGGCTGGGGAAACTCTACCAGATAAATAAATTATTATTATTATTATTATTATTATTATTATTATTATTATTATTATATTGTACCCTTGAATGTTATTTTTGATGCAGTGGTAGAATCAAGTACCTGTTCATTTGTCCCATCACCATTTGAATTATGATGTTTCTTGTGAAATATAGATATTGGTATTTAGCCTTCTGCCCAAATGGGCAAATCTGGCAACGCTTCCATTCTCCAAATTTCTCCAAAAAATCACCACCAAAACTCATCAGTATTTTAGTACAGTGGACGCTCGGGTTGCGAACATGATCCGTGCAGGATGCACGTTCACAACCCGCAGCATTTGCAACTGTGCAAGCGCAGGTTAGGATTCGACGCGTCTGAGCATGCGCAAAGCGCGATTTAGCACTTCTGTGGATGCATGACCGCCGAAACCCGGAAGTAATCCGTTCCGGTACTTCCGGGTTTCGGCAGCTCGTAACCCGAAAAAACGCAACCTGAAGCGTCTGTAACCCGAGGTAGGACTGTACGCATGTATCCTAATGGCATGCAAATTTGCCTGATATAATGCATTTTTTGGCATTTTGCTCCATGGATATGTACATTTTTATGCACAGCTTCTCCTAATATAGAACAAGTTGGAGGACAAGGCTACCAATGGCTGCCAGCAACGATTGCTGTTTTCTTGCTCTACTGTCGGAGGCAATATGCCTCAGTACTAGTTGCAGGATCGGCAGGAGAGGGTTGTTGTACTCAGATCCTTCTTGGGGGCTTCCCATGGGCTGCTGTGAGGACAGGATGCTAGACCAGATAGGCCACTGGTCTGATCATGGAATCATAGAATTGAGGGTAATCTACTCCAACCCTATGCCGGCTCTTCTTGGTGTTCCTTTGCATTCACGTTTTTGGTTGGAGAACTGCACTGCAAAATTTGGAGGAGTGCAAATTTTCAAGGATACAGTGGTACCTCTGGTTGTGAACGGGATCCATTCCAGAGGCCTGTTCGCAACATGAAAAGAACGCAACCAGCGCCTGCATGTCTGCACACGTGTGGGTTGCGATTCACAGCTTCTGCGCATGCGCGTGACATCATTTTGCGCATCTGCGCATGCGCAAGCGGCGAAACCTGGAAGTAACCCTTTCCGGTACTTCCATATCCTGAAAGAATGTAACATGAAGCGGACGTAACATGAGGTATGACTGTACTAGGTCGGTCCATTGTTCTGCCTAGCCTTCATGGTTTGCACTGACTTGCAGAGTTCCTTCTGTTTGAGGTCCTTTAACTGGAAATGCTGGTAATTGAGCCTGAGACTATTGGCAAAGCACAACTCTGCCAATGAGCAATGGACCTTCCCTTTGAAAGTGTCAGCCACTGTTTCTTTGGCTGGTGGAGGGGAGGGGGCAGCAGAATAACAAAAGCTCCCCTTATTTATTTAGATGGCGTGCTCTTGCGTTATGCAGTCATTTGAATACGCTTGATTGGAGGCTGCCAATATCTTCTTTTCTTTCCTTTCTTTTTTAACCACACTGCATTAATTTCTTAAAGTCGGCGCATTAAAAATGCAGGCACGGGCAACGGCTTTGATAGCAAATGCTGTGATTCATGGATGCGGCTTTTGCTATCAAACAATGTTTGACAATAATCACATGATAATGAAATGTATAATTAATAATAAAAGTGCCAACATCTGTTAGTCTGTTATTACAGACTCATTCTGAGTGCGCTATTTTAAAGATGTCACCATTGACTTAATTTATATTAAAATGCCTTAAATACAGCCTGCTTTCTTTAGCTTCTAATTTAGGGTGGAACATGTCAGGCTGTGGAAGTTGTTTTGCACATCTCTCCTCCCCTCGCCGCTCACCCCACCCCGTGCTGCTTCCTTTGTCTCTTTTGAAATTTCACAAATGAATGCAGTTCTGCCAAAGGAACTCAAAAGTCACATTGGCAGATGGGTCCAACATTTGACTGGACTCCAAGTCAGCGGACTGGACATCCGATTCTCCGCTAGTGACCGTCTTCTCTGTCGACAGCCGTCTGTCTCCACATATCTGCCTGTCCTCTAGCAGGTCTATTGATTGGACATGCTTTCTTCCTTGCCAAAAGAAGACTCCTCTTAGAGGCCAGAACTGCTCCCAGTGGAAGCATGAATTTCTTTGAATGTAAACACTAGTTTACGCAGCCCTACAATATGCGTCCAGAAACCGACGTCTCAATAAAACTGGCTTTACGGCTTGGAAGTTGGATTTCCTGAAAGCCTTTGGCTGGCGAAGCAGATGTCTTTGCTACATTTAAGACATTCGGTGACACTTAACAAGAGAATTATAGGACACCAGGGATAATCTGTTGTGCGCTGAACAAACGAAAGGGGCAGCAGCTTTTTGGAGACATTCCCATGCATGCTCTGTCATGCCATCTGCGGGGGAAATTCTACATATGGGGCTCTGTTTGGAGAAGGAAGCAAAGCAAAGCCAGGCCGCCTCTTTTTAGATGCAAATAGAAGCCATTCTCTGACCTTCTGGAAAACCATCCCGAGGCTCGTGGTGACCATCTGAGGGCTACTCAGCCCCACAATGGCACAGTGACCCTTTGGAACTTTTGAGGAAGATCGCCATTTGACAATGAACAGCAATGAACCATTTTGACAGCTTTTCTCTGGGCAGGAAATGTTTTGTCTCTCAAGGCTAACAGCCACTGGATGAGGTTTTTTAAAAAATTAAAAGGCAGTGCAGGACTGAGCCAGCTTTGAGAAGGACCCAGGTGTGCTCCCTGCTCTGTCGATAGGTCCTTCTGCAGTGGCAGGCAACGTCAGTGCTCTAAATAACACCCAATAACTGCATCTTGCTGTTATTTTCATTTCCCATAATGCTGCAGTGCAATGTTATCTGAGCGCATTGTGGAAAATCAAAATGGCGGCCAAAACCAGTTGCCTGGTGCTGGTTGGGGCTCAGGTCCAGGAAGGAAATGATTAAGCAGGGCATAGTGCAGTTGTCAACAGAAGGTCTCATCAAGGGCTCTGGCAATGGCCCAAGGATGCCCAGTGTTGAGCCAGGTCTTGTAATGGCTGAGCTAGTCCTGTTGCGTGGCGAGTTCCCGCCTCCCCCCATTGGAATTAAATACACAGCACACGGTTATTTAAGGTTAATGGGCTAAAAATGGCCACACCTTTATTGGTTACAGGTGATGAGCGGTATTGGCTTAGGCATTGGTCCTAACCCACTATCTGGCTTCAGCCTGTTCACTTGAAGTCTGGGTGAACCACCAGTAGGGGGAGTCCAGCTGATGCACATCAACTAGGAATTCCCCCGGGATCACCGCTCGGGGGCGCGCCTTAGGCCCTCACCTCCATAGGCTTCAGACAGGGCCATGCCCCACCCCCCAGAATCCTTTACCAGACTACCCTTCAATATGCAGGGGAGGCGATGGCGCTTCCTCCCCCTTCATCTACATAACAATACCCCTACCAATGCCTAACCACCAATGCTGAGAAAGTTGTGACCGTTTGCTACGAGGTAGGCGAAAAACCAAGTGGCTGGTGCCAATTTCCCAAGTGGAAAAAAATCCTACCAGGCCCCTTAATGGTGACCAACCGAGGTCCATAGCAAGGTCGCACCAGTGTGATATAGGGCAAAACACACCCCGATTGGCTGGCTAGGGGATGATGCGGCTGGGCCTCCGCATGTGTGGAGACGGCATGAAGCCTTCAACTCCACCTCCTCTCAAGTTCGGAAGTGGCTTTCTCAGATGCATCCCCATCAGTTGAAGACCTACATGTCGTGAATTTATGGGGCCTCCTGCCTCCAGCTCTATCCCAGACAGTTCCAGCACCTCAGAAGAAGCAATGCCAAGCCCCTCTGCAGCAAAGGAGACAGAAGGACTTGTGGGCAATGCTCCTGCCTTCCTTACAGAAACAGAAGGTTGAACTCCTACCAACCCTAAGGGTGTTGGCATCATTAAGTGTAGGTGCAGGAAGCAACCTGTTCATGAAGCCTGCATATCAAGGTCTGCCATGGGCCAGGAGACAGCTTCACCTGCTGAAGGGAGAGAAGGTAGCTCGATTCCACCTGCAGCTGATCAGCCTTCAAGGGCACAGAGGAGAAGGTCTGATGAGAACCAGCTGGCTTCAGCCTTCTGAGGCAGAGCTTCCAGGAGGAGTCAGATGCTGGTAACAATGCTTCTAGTTCCTACTCTTACCTTGCTGCTTCCTGCTCATCTTGACCCCAAGACCCTTGACCCCTGGACTGTCTGACCATGTGGATTGTTGTTCGCCTGACCCTAGGACTGGACCTGACTTTGGATGCTGGCTCTACCCCCAGGCAAGTACACCTCAGAAACTCTTCTGGTTGGCTGGTCTCCCACTCCACTGAGCTCTGCATGTTGCTGCTCAGTAATGAGACTATGACAAGGTCCAGAAGAACCAGGCTCCTAGGGAGTAAAGACCCTCTCAGAAACAGGGAACCTCAAAGGTTGGGGTTACTAGTTGTAGGTGGGTCTGGGCAGAGTCTGGGTGACCAGGATACCTAAGATCCCAATTGAAGCTGCTTAGATCCTTGTTGTTTAGTCGTTTAGTCGTGTCCGACTCTTTGTGACCCCATGGACCAGAGCACGCCAGGCACCTCTGTCCTCCACTGCCTCCCGCAGTTTGGTCAAACTCATGCTGGTAACCTCGAAAACACTATCCAACCATCTCGTCCTCTGTCGCCCCCTTCTCCTTGTGCCCTCCATCTTTCCCAACATCAGGGTCTTTTCCAGGGAGTCTTCTCTTCTCATGAGGTGGCCAAAGTACTGGAGCCTCAGCTTCACCATCTGTCCTTCCAGTGAGCACTCAGGGCTGATTTCCTTCAGAATGGAGAGGTTCCATCTTCTTGCAGTCCCTGGGACTCTCAAAAGTCTCCTCCAGCACCATAATTCAAAAGCATCAATTCTTCGGCGATCAGCCTTCTTTATGGTCCAGCTCTCACTTCCCTTAGATCCTTAGCTCTGTGCAACTCCTTCCATGTAGCTTGGGGGCTGATACAAGTAGGAACATTTTCTTTGGGTTGATGGAATGCTCAGCTAAGGCAGCATCCAGCATCTTAGCACTGTGAGATTAGCATGTACCCAGTCTCTAAAAGCAGGCAGGTGCTCATCTCTAGCCTTAGTGCTGTGGGACTACATGACTAAGATCACAGGTAAGCCTGCACTGACTTGACAGGTGGTTGGCTCTGCCCAAATATCAAAAATGACCTGCAAAGGGTGGGCCGGTTCTGGATTCAGCCCCCCAGCTGGATCAAGTTCTCCACCCCAATTCTGGGTTCATGTTTGCCAAGTGGGCTATTTTAAACAGACAAGTCCCAAATTCTTACAAGAATGCTCTCTTCATATTTCAACAAAAGGACTATGTATTTTGTCCTTGGTTATACCTGAGTCCAAATGTAAAATGGCCTTCAGCTATAAGGAGCAAGCCAGCTTGGTATAGTGGTATAATTGGAGCAGGATAACTCCAAATCCAGTCACACAGAGAATAAAAATTGAAACAACTTTTATGTATACTACCTTGAGCTCACTGGAGGGAAGAGCAAAATTAGGGATGGGGAAGAAATGCAATTCAGGTTGCAATTAAAGGCAAACCAACCTAATTTGTAGATGAACCAAAACTCAAGCATCCTTGGAAATTTGCACCTATCCAACCAAGTAACATGCAGACAGGGTGGAAGTTTGCATAAAATTAGCATGTATTAGTGAAAAGATCATTAAACTGCATTGTATTAGGGAAGGTGACCTTTCAAAAATGTGTACAATGCGCAAACTTGCATACAAAACTGTGTATGTTAAGTGAAATTCGCATTGAAATGTTGGTGGATTTTCATAAGGACTTTATTTAAAAATCACAAACTGATGTGGAACTGTGAAGAACTGAACAAAATTGGGGCAGAGGGATGGGGAGAGAGAATGAGAGAAACTGAAATTGACAGATATGCCTGTCCCTAGGCAAAAATGCAAATGGTGACACAGAAATGAGTGCGGAAATGTTGGTTGTGAATGCAGTTTTTTTTATCAGTGAATTTGTACAGCTAATGAACTAAAATTAGATCCCTGTAGTGCTTCAAGCACCTTTTCTGCAAGGACCAGTCAGCGATTAGAGGGCGCTATCATTATCTATAACCTCCACTGGGCGACATTCCATTCAGCCTGGCAAAAGAGATCTGTGGAGCACTTTCTACCTGACATGCCATTTATTCTTCCTATATTAGAACACAGCTAAACTCTGTGATTATAGCTCTCCTAATATTTTGTGTATAGAGAGCACTTTACAAGGTATTGGATTTTAACTACAAAGATATATGCTTCCATAAGTGCAGGCTATTAAAACAATTTAATAGCATGTCAACAAGCGCTGATTTGTACATAAAAAAACAGGATTGTTTTGTTTTTAATTCATCGAGCCAATTCGGCTACGCACCATCGAGAGCTATTGAGAATCGCTTTGTGCTAACAGGATTACATGACTAGGACTGTGAGTTGCTTCCATCTTAATTCTCCCAAAGGCCGCCCGCAGGTTAAAGAGAGACTGACTGAGTGACATTCGGTGAATGGAAGGAATGAGGCGGCTCTGTGGCCGGTTTGGCACTGGCAGTATTTGACGTCCCCTCCCCTCCATGTAGTGGGGAGGCTAATGGGTGTCCCCATTCACGGAGGTGGGCAAGACAAGTGGAGCCAAAAGAATAATACACAATAAATAATTCATCCAACCAAGTTGGACATGCTTTCCTTCTTCCCTGAAGATCTGGGAGTCCGTCGCAGTTTTCCAAATGAATTTATTACTTGCCATTAATTAAAAGCAATCGTTCTCAGCCCTTTCAGACTCAGGGACTGCTTCTCAATGCAATCGGCAGCACTGGACTCCCCCGCCTTTTTTTTTTTTTATTCTGAACATTCCCAGCCAACTTCCTGCTTTTATCTACCTTCCTCTAAGTGTGACCAGACAAAGTGGAGAGCATCGGCTCCTGTACTTTTTGTTGTTCCACAGGAGACGGTATGTTGGTAGGTACAGCTTTTCAGCGTAGCGTGAAAGCGCTGTACTTGCAGAAAGTTCCCTTTCTACACAACCAGGGGCATCATCTAGGAGGGCTGGGGAGCCGAATCCCCTCCCCAAAATTCTCAAGGAGGGGGCCGGGACCCCTCAATATTCTGTGGCAACCATGTGCACATCCATTGTGCATGCCACACGGCATGCTGATGTCACACGCCCAACCCACGCAGCATGCATGCGACACATCATGTTGCGCAGCATGCGCGAGTGACATCACTCAATTGCAGTGGCAAGCTAGCATGCTTGTACACAGCTAACAGTGCAATCCTATACAGGTATACTTTAAAGCAAGCCCCGTTTACTACTTATTTATTTACGCTTAAGCACCAACAAAATGCAAAAAAAGAAAATATTTACGTCACTTGTTACAAATTACAAATTACACCATTCACCAAAAAGGATAAATTTATATAATTGACAATAAATCTTCTTGTAGTTCATTGACTTCCCGTCTTCTCCATACTTCATTTCTAATTTACTAACCTTTTGCATAAACCTATCTATTCATTTTACAGTAAAATATTATTTCTCCTGTATCCTTATTTCTTACTTGGTATGACTACAGAGGTTATTCAAAAGCAACGACCGAGTTCAGACTTCCAAAGTTCTTTTAAAGATACGTTTTAAGAGGTTCCCATTTTGTAATAAATACTGTATTTTTCGCTCTATAGGACGCACCCAACTATAGGATGCACCTTGTTTTAGAGGGGGAGAACAAGGAAAAAAATTCTCTCCCTCTCTGTGCAGCTCCCCTTCAGCGAAGCGGCAGGAGAAACTGAGCCCCTTCCATTTCTCCTCCCACTCCGCTGAAGGGGCACTGCGCAGAGAGGGAAAGCTGCGCTGTGCCTCTCCAGCAAAGCAAAGCCAGGAGAGCAAGAGGGATCAGTGTGCACCGACCCCTCTCCGTCTCCAGGCTTCAGCAAAACCAACGTGAAGCCTCCGGAGTGCGGCCGGAGCTCTCCCTCTGTGCTTCGGAGGCTTTGCGTTGCTATCGCTGAAGCCATGGAGCCTGCACTCGCTCCATAAGACGCACACACATTTCCCGTTAATTTTTGGAGGGGGACAAGTGCGTCTTACAGAATTAAAAATACGGTACTTGTTTGGACTTACCTTTCATTCTTTCAGTTAATTTCGCTAATTCTGCATATTCAACTAATTTCTATAGCCATTCTGACCTCGAAGGGGTTTTATCACTTTTCCAGTTACTCGCAATTTAAATTCTCACGGCAATGGTACCATATAGAAAGATATCTTTCACCTTTGGAGGAATATCCAATCCTGTGATTACCAGTAAGAAGGCCTCTGGGTTTTTTTGTTAAAGAGGCCCCTAACAATTTTTAAAGTTCTAAATAGACATCATCCCCAAAAGGTTTAATTTTTTTACATAGCCCCATTTACCTCAGTGACTTTACTCACAGGCAAATGGGTGTGTATGTTTGCTGTTTCTGTTGGTTAATTGTATGTGTATAGTCAGCTGCTCAGTCAAAGATGTGTTGCAGCTTAAACAGCTAGGAGGCCTGTTCCCCTTGGCATCTGGTCAGTCTTGCTCTAAATTAAGATTAAGGAACATCTGGCTCTCCAGAGTTGGACTCCATCTCCCATCAGCTACATGCAGTAGTTAGTGATTATGATTTTTTAAAAAATGATAATCTTTATTGTCATTGTCCCATACAGAACAACGAAATTGAAAAAATCTACATCAGACATTCAAAACCCAACAATCCTGCTATCCCAGCCTGGTTAACCCCCTAAAAACTCTGATATCCCATAATTAAATACAATATACTCCCACAGAGACTACCTTACACTGTGTTTAAAACCAACATCGCATTTGGATAAAAACTGTTTCTCAGGTGGCTAGTCCTAGTCTTTATGACCCTGTACCTTCTTCCAGAAGGCAGAAGCTGAAAGAGATCATTTCCGGGGTGCATACTATCCTGCACTATCCCTGCAGCTTTCTTATGGCACCTCGAAACATAGATTTGATCCAAGGTGGGAAGTGTGCGCCCAATTATTCTCTCTGCAGTCTTTACAACCCTGGACAGCATTGTTTTTCCCCTGACCGTGCAGCTCCCAAACCACACACAGAGACCATAAGTTAATACACTCTCAACAGTACAATGGTAGAATGCCATCAACAGGTCCTTTGAGAGATTATTTTTCCAGAGGATTCTCAGAAAATATAACCTCTGCTGTTCTCTCTTTATCAGGTCTTTACTGTTTTCTCCCCAGGTTAGGTAATCTCTCAGCTCCATTCCCAGAAATCGAAACACCGAGACCTGTTCTACACACTTCCCCTCAATAATGAGTGGCTGAATATTCAATTTACATTTTCTAAAGTCCACAATGATCTCTTTTGTTTTCTTTAAGTTAAGGAGTAAGTTGGTTTTCCTGCACCACTCCCCCAACTGCTCAACTTCCTTATTATAGGCCTCCTCCCCCTCTCCAGCTGTGATTAAACCAACCACCGTTCTATCAACTGCAAACTTAATGATCTTATTACTGGGGTATTTGGGGGCACAGTCAGCTGTATAGAGCGTATTAGGAATAGGAACATGAGAAGAGCCCTTTTGGATCAGGCCAAAGGCTCATCTAGCCCAGCATCCTGTGCCAAACAGATGCCCATGGGAAGCCTAGTGGGACCTCGGCATCATACTAGTGATTCCCACCAATTGGCATTCACTGTGGAAGTAGAATAATAGCCTTTCATAGCCCAATCCTCCATGAATTTGCCTAATCTTCTTTTAAAGCTTATCTAAGTTGGCAGCCATCACTGTCTGCTGTTGGAGCAAGTTCCATAGTTTATGCAGTGATCCATCTTCAGCATGCCAGCCCTTCGGAATTTTTGAATACCTCTATGATGTTTCTGATTCATCTTCTCTTCTTCAGTCTTAACATGCCCAGCTATTTTCACAGTTCGTCCATAGGACTTTGTTTCCAGGTTCATCACTGTCCTAGTCACCTGTCAGGCTTCAGGGGCTCAGCTTCCTCCCCCCTTGTCCATAGATAAGCAGTACAAAGAGAAAGCAGTCTCTTACTACCAGTAACAGAAATGTTTAATAAACCCAGCAAAAGAACAAGCGACCATTCTTGGAGTGCAGGTGATCCCCAATTAAGGTTCCTCCCACTTCCCTCTAGTCACTTCCATCCTCTTGTCTCCTAGCCACCTGATCTCTCAACCATTAAGTCTTTTGTGCAGCCACCTTATCTAATCTCCTAGCCTTGGGACTGAGAGTTGGCTAGCTCATTCTCTTCCCATTCTTCTTCTTGCTGTTCAACTCCCAGTTCGGCCCAGCTATTGTCTTCCAAACTGTGCCCCTCAGCGAGCCATTGTTCCAAATCAACACTGCTCCTGTGGAGTTTCAGGATCGTGGCCATGTTGGTGGAGGCTCCCACCATTCCTCATCAGAATTGTACTCCTCAGCCTGGTCTCTGACATCACCCTACTCTGCTATCATCTCTCATTTGTCAACATCCTGCTTAAGTTGTGGAGCCCAGAGCTGGGAGTGGGAAGGGGAAATTCTATTTTGTTTGTGCTTTAATAAGAAACTACCTAGTTTGCACTTTCCAAAACTGTATGTAATAGATGTAATAAATTAATATGTGAACCAAAGCACAGCTATCCTTTGAGATTTGCATTTCTCCAAATGTTATGATTCTGTTCTCGACTCAAAATACGTATATTAGTGAAAATGGCATGGAAAAGAGCATAATATTGGGGGTGGGGGTTGATTGAAAAATCTGTTTATTAGTCATTTGCTGTTTAGTCGTGTCCGACTCTTCCTGACCCCATGGACCAGAGCACACCAGGCACTCCTGTCTTCCACTGCCTCCCACAGCTTGGTCAAACTCACGCTGGTAGCTTCGAGAACACTATCCAACCATCTCGTCCTCTGTCGTCCCCTTCACCTTGTGCCCTCAATCTTTCCCAACATCAGGGTCTTTTCCAGGGAGTCTTCTCTTCACACAAGATGGCCAAAGTATTGGAGCCTCAGCTTCAGGATCTGTCCTTCCAGTGAGCACTCAGGGCTGATTTCCTTCAGAATGGATAGGTTTGATCTTCTTGCAGTCCACTGGGCTCTCAAGAGTCTCCTCCAGCCCCATAATACAAAATTATTAGTCATAACTGCATACAAAGCTGTTTGTTGGAAGAAATCCATACAAAAATGCTGAGAAGTTTTCATGAGGTTTTTTTCAGGGAGGAATTGGAAATTGCAACAAAAATCTTAGCTTTTTGATTTAAAAAATGAGAAACATAGAAAACTGAAATTGACAAATTTGCCCATCTGAACTGAATACTAAAATGCAGAGTGACCACCACAAGACAGAGTGGAACGATGGCTGAGGATACTGGCAGGCTCTTCCTTAGTGTTCACAGGAAGGAGTGGTAAATTTATTATCAGGGCCATCTCAGCTCTTCAAAATGGGGTCACTTTCTAACCTTGACCGTAGGTTCCCAAGAAAGGACTCAGAAAGGTTTCTTCTGATACAGCATTCACATGTATCCCTTAGCAGAGGTGATCCATTGTCTTGCAAGGTACTGAGAAAGCAGCCAGCATAGTTTATTGCCATCCCAGACAATGCAAAGTGGTTTTCAGTGCTCTCCTGTATAGGATCAAAGTACATAATCTTACCTTCTTGAAAATGCAAGAAATAATCTGTGTAAATTGCCTTGCCTCATTGAAGAGCTACATTAATAATTATTATATCCTTGCTGGAACTTACACCCGTCCACCAGGTTAGAGCTTATAAAATTAAATTTAGAGGAGTGCAGAAGCAATATTCCAGGCACTCTGGACCCCAACAACCACACAGCAAGCACCTGGTGTTTAGAAGCATAATAAAACTTCTTCAGGTCTCTCATCGTTTGCCAGCAGTTATGTCTGTACGTTCTGATGCAATAAAACATGCCTGTGCACCCAGCAAAACAAGCAAGGTGTATTTCTTGTGTGTTAGAAGTTGCTGTAATTGCAGGAGATGGGGGGGGAGACACTGGTTGGGGAAATCCTCGTGCAGCGTGACTGGGTCATTTTTAAAGAGCAAGCTGCCGCCTGATAATTTTTGGAATGTGCACAAGTGCTTTGCAAGAGTGGAGTATTGCTTGGGTATTCTCTCTCTCCATCAGGAGAACTTTTAAATCCTTAGTCAACAACTTGTTTGCTTTGAGTGCTGTGTGTGTGTGTGTGTGTGTGTGTGTGTAGCGGTCCATAGACCCACAGAACAGTTTCAAAACAAGATACAGTTAAGACAACCAAACAACAGGCGAAAGAGATAAATTAATAGAATAGGGTCAGAAAGCAGAGCAAAAGAATCGCATCCACATCATTTGAGGATGTGCTCAACAGATACAGTGGTGCCTCAGGTTAAGTACTTAATTTGTTCCGGAGGTCCGTTCTTAACCTGAAACTGTTCTTAACCTGAAGCACCACTTTAGCTAATGGGGCCTCCTGCTGCTGCCGCACCTCTGGAGCACAATTTCTGTTCTCATCCTGAAGCAAAGTTCCCGAGGTACTATTTCTGGGTTAGCGGTGCCTGTAACCTGAAGCGTATGTAACCCGAGGTACCACTGTATTGTAGAATTTCACAGGCGTATTTTTTTAAACACACAATTACACCTGTGAAATTATATGCAATTCATTGAGCACATAAAGGAATCATCCCAAAATAATGTGAATGTCTTATACTCTGTATGTCTTAAGGAGCGAAAGATCCACACAACTTGTTTGACGCACTCCGGAAGACATTGTAGCTTGATAATCAGCATAATTGGGGGGCTATTGGGTTGTTTTTGTTTTTATTTTGTGGTTTTATATCTTGATTTTACTCTGTGAACTGCCCTGAGACCCCCTGGGTATAGGGTGTTATATAAATTCAATAAATCATCATCATCTCAGGCCACATGGCTCAACTCTTTAAGCCCCTGGCAAGTCTTTCAATAGTGCTTTCTATCAAGAAACTTAACTGTGTCCAAGCCATTGGTTGCACCTGGAACATATGAAGTCCAGGGATAATCAAACTGTAGAGAAGGGAACAGGATCACATCTAGTGAGCTGGTTTTCTGTGCATTGATCAGGTTCTCCACAATGAACCTGCTACCTTCTCCAACTTAGATTATCTCCAGGTTTCATATCATGTGCAAAGGTGTGAAGGTACTCAATGGTAGACTTTTGGATTTAATGGTTTTATAGGGTCCCCCTTTAATGAGAGTGCCAGAGCAGTGAGAGGGTGGCCGAAGATCCCCTCAGTCCCCCTTCATTGCTCTTATTCACCCCATGACACCCTGAAGATGGTGCCTGATATGCTGAGACCACTGCCACTCCTGCCCTGGGGTCAGAATATTTTGAAATTGAAATAGTTGGTAGCTGCCTCAGCTGCCATAGCATCTATTTGCTTCCTCTCATATCGCTGCCTGCTGCTGTGTGTTATTTTGAGGGTCATTTGACACAGCAAGGTACTAAGGAGCATGGTAAATGACGATCACTTTGAAAAAGTGTGGCTCCCATTTGTGTCTTTCATGAACAGGAATTTGCAGACCATTACCCTTCCGGCATCTTATACGCCATAGATCATATCCATGCCATACATTTAAAGCACACAACTTCCTCAAAAAAGCCTGGAAACTGTAGTTTATCACACACACACACACACACACACACACACACAGCTACAGTTCTCAACATCCTTAAAAAACAACTGTTCCCGTGATTTTTTGGGGGAAACCATATGCTTTAAATGTATAAAGGTAAAAGGTAAAGAACTACTGGACGGTTAAGTCCAGCCAAAGGCACTCATCTCGCTTTTCAGGCTGAGGGATCCGGCGTTTGTCCACAGACAACTTTACAGGTCATGTGGCCACCAGGACTAAACTGCTTCTGGTGCAACAGGACATCGTGACAGAAATGCTGTTTACCTTACCACTGCAGTGGTACCTACTTATTTACTTGCGCTGGTGTGCTTTCGAACTGCTAGGTTGGCAGGAGCTGGGACAGAGTAATGGGAGCTCACCCCATTTCGACCTGCCAACTTTCCAATCAGCAAACCCAAGAGCCTCAGTGGTTTAGACCACAGCGCCACCCACGTCCCTTTTAAGTGTATGGTGTGGATGTGACCTCACTGGTGGGAGCTGATAACATGTTGTCAAAGTTACAGGGTTGCAAAGACTCTCTGTTAAGGAAGACAAGAGCATTAGTAGTAATTTGAGGCAAAATTTATTTCTGTGTATTTGTGGAAATTGTGGCTTTCTATTATTTGCTTTCATTGGACCATTGAGTTCTGTTCGTATTTGCTGTTTGAAATAATGGAATACATTTACAAAGAAGAATACAGTGGTACCTCGGGTTACATACGCTTCAGGTTACAGACGCTTCAGGTTACAGACTCCGCTAACCCAGAAATAGTGCTTTAGGTTAAGAACTTTGCTTCAGGATGAGAACAGAAATCGTGCTCCTGCGGCGCAGCAGCAGCAGGAGGCCCCATTAGCTAAAGTGGTGCTTCAGGTTAAGAACACTTTCAGGTTAAGTACAGACCTCCGGAACGAATTAAGTTCTTAACCTGAGGTACCACTGTAGATGTGGCTGTTTTAAACATTGTGGTATGGGGGGGGGGAGGTGTTTCTCAGGTGGTCACCATTGCCATTCTAAGAGAACAAGAGAGGCATTCATGGTGAATTCCAACACCTCTTTTTCTAGAAAAATAGCACTGGTGGTGCATATAATAATAATAATTTATTATTTATACCCCATCCATCTGGCTGGGTTTCCCCAGCCACTCTGGGTGGCTTCCAACAAAATATTAAAATACAGTAATGCATCAAACATTAAAAGCTTTCCTAAACAGAGCTGCCTTCAGATGTCTTCTAAAAGCCTGGTAGTTGTTTTGAGCAAGCTCAGATAGCTCTGAGTTCATATAAAACAATGGAAAAATGGCTGTGGTGACTTAAAAATTAAAACCCAGAGAGCAAATTATTATTATTATTGTGAAAGAAAGGGGGGAAAGGTTCACGTGTTAGGAGTGGGAAAGTTTTTAGAAGTCTGAGTTTTAATTACAAACTTATATAATTTAGAGAAAGGCTTTTCTACAAAATGAGAGAGAGATAGATAGATGATAGATAGATAGATGATAGATAGATAGATAGATAGATAGATAGATAGATAGATAGATAGATAGATGATAGATAGATAGATTTATGGTGGCCAGTTATGTACACCTGGCAGATTCTGCTTGGTTTATCGTAAGTTTAAAAAGCAAGGTGTGCAAACAGGAAGAACTGTGGGGGTGGGTGCCTGCTGAACGCTGTGAATTGGCGAGCTCAGTGGGGCTGCCATTTCATGTGGTCTCCCTATTTGTTGGCCCGAAAGGTAATGAGGGCAAATGGCGAGGAGGTCTCCACAGAGCGCCAGAGCTGTTGCTAAATTAATCATGTATTACTCAGAGCTAATTTAGAAGAAATAAAAGTGTGACAAAAGGGCATGCTGAATTCTGCCTCAATATGCCCTGTGGTAAAATAATAATAATAGTAATAACAGTCAGGTGATGGAATGGCTTTCTCAACAACTCACTGCTATTCAGACTCTGGAAAGCAAAGCTGGTTGCCAGACAAGACGAATTACTTATAATGAACCAGAATAGAGGCCAGATACGGTTCCATCTAGAGCAGGGATGGGGAACATGGGAAGATGCCTTATATTCAGTCAGGCTGTTGGCTCATCTAAACATTGTCTACACCAACTGGCATCAGCTCTCCAGAGAAGGAGGGACATTCCCTGCCTCACCTGAAGATTATGGGGAACCTCTGGTCCTTCAAATACTGTGGAATTTTGGTTCCACAGTATTGTGGAATGAGTTGTAGGGACACGGGTGGTGCTGTGGGTTAAACCACAGAGCCTAGGACTTGCCTATCAGAAGGTTGGCGGTTCAAATCCCCGCAACGGGGTGAGCTCCCATTGCTCAGTCCCTGCTCCTGCCAACCTAGCAGTTTGAAAGCACGTCAAAGTGCAAGTAGATAAATAGGTACTGCTCCGGCGGGAAGGTAAACGGCATTTCTGTGCGCTGCTCTGGTTCGCCAGAAGCGGCTTCCAGAAGCTGTACACTGGCTCCCTCAGCCAATAAAGCGAGATGAGCGCCGCAACCCCAGAGACGGCCACGACTCGACCTAACAGGTCAGGGGTCCCTTTACCTTTAGGCCAGGAATATCTGGAGAGATAAAGGATCCCACCCCTGTTCTAGAAAATATAATGGGTGCAGTTATTTGGCGCTGGCATTCTAAATATCCACTGTAAGTTAAAAGATCTGACCAAACTGTGGGAGGCAGTGGAAGACAGAAGTGCCTGGCGTGCTCTGGTCCATGGGGTCACGAAGAGTCGGACACGACTAAACGACTAAACAACAACAACAACAAAGTTAAAAGACTCACAAATTAAAGTTTTGCTCACAGAGCTTTAAGGAATGAAATATAAGAACTCAGGCTTACATAAATGAGAGGGTGGAGAACTGAATTGAGCTGGTGGAGAAATTCATGAAGGATAAGGCTATCAATAGCTACTAGCCGTGATGTTTGTGTCCTACCTCCACTGCTGGAGGCAATCTGCCTCTGAATACCGTCCTCTTCCCTGCTGTAAGAATAGATTGCTGGACTAGATGAGCCTTTTGCCCAATCTAGCCAGGCTGTTCTTAGGTGCTTATATTCTTTCTCCAGATACTGAACTCTGCACAGCTCTAGCCGACCCGCTTTCCCAATGTGCTAATTTTGTTCGCTTGAACTCGGTTCCACTTGGCTGGATTTGGCATCTGGAAGAAAGCTATCTAGAGCCCAGGGTCTCTCTTTTTTTCCTTGGGATGAGTCTTTATTTCTCCCCCCCCTTTTTTTAAAAAATCATTTTTATTTGGTTTTACAAATACAAAGTTATAAAAATCCAAATACAGTGGTACCTCGGGTTACATACGCTTCAGGTTACATACGCTTCAGCTTACAGACTCCGCTAACCCAGAAATAGTGCTTCAGGTTGAGAACTTTGCTTCAGGATAAGAACAGAAATCGGGCTCCAGTAGCAGGAGGCCCCATTAGCTAAAGTGGCACTTCAGGTTGAGAACAGTTTCAGATTAAGAACGGACCTCCGGAACGAATTAAGTACTTAACCCGAGGTACCACTGTATATATCCATATCCTGCCAATCTCAGGACTTCCCCCCTTATTTTGAACATTAAAACTGCATATTCTTCCATACTCTAACTTTTATATCAATCCATGTTATCCATGGCAATTGTTATACTACAAGTGAGATCAAAATCCTGCCCATGTCTCCATCCGCTTACAGTGGTCTCCTAAACAACTTATTATTGTTCCCATTCTTTATGAAGTTTTTATCCTCTTGGTTTCCGAGTTTTCCAGCCAGTTTTGCCATTTCGGCATAATTCATCAGCTTGGTTTGCCATTCCTCTCTAGTAGGGACCTTGTCTTCTTTCCATCTCTGGGTTAGTAACATCTGGGTGGCTGTTGTTCCATACATGAAAAGTCTTTTCTGCTCCTTTGGAATGTCAGTACCTGTAATTCCTAATAAAAAGCTTCTGGCTTCATAACAAAGGTTATTTCAAACATTTTTTCATTTCATTATATATCATTTCCTAGAAAGCTTGCTCATGCGCCTGTCTGCCTTGAAGATCTAATGACCCTGGAGTTTCATGTTAGCTTTGCTGTTGATACAGAAATGTCTTTTTTTGCACCTTCTAACACAGGTGGCACTGTGGTGTAAGCCACTGAGCTTCTGGGCTTGCCAATCGGAAGGTCAGCAGTTCGAATCCCCGTGACGGGGTGAGCTCCTGTTGCTCGGTCCCTGCTCCTGCCAACCTAGCAGTTCGAAAGCACATCAGAGTGCGAGTAGATAAATAGGTACCACTCTGGTGGGAAGGTAAACGGCATTTCCGTGTGCTGCTCTGGTTTTGCCAGAAGCGGCTTAGTCATACTGGCCACATGACTCGGAAAAACTGTCTGTGGACAAACGCTGGCTCCCTCGGCCAGTAAAGTGAGATGAGCGCCGCAACCCCAGAATCGTCTACAACTGGACTTAATTGTCAGTGGTCCTTTACCTTTAAATGGGGCATGTGCTGAACAGGTAGAGTGGGAGCAGGATTGTGCTCTGGCCACACTGACTGAGCCTTTTTCATCCACCAGCCTGGCAGAAGATGTAAGTGGCCCCATTGTGCATATACAACATTTGCTTGAAATCCATCTAGCTCAGTATTTTCTGTATCAACTGGCAGCAAGTCTCTGGGATTTCAGACAGGGGTCCCTCCCTGGAGATGCAGAGAATTGAGCTATGGCCATTCCCAGTGTTCTTTATCCTGGGTCAGGAGGTAACCCTGCCGAATCTTACAAGAAGCAGAAAATGTAGAAGGATTGCATCTGGCTAAGTCTCACTCAGAGTGGGCACACTGAAATTAAGGGCCTAAGTTGTGCTCATTAGATTCAATGAGTCTACTCTGAGTAGGCCAAGAAAATGACATGGTTGCAAGCCCCTTTCATACTCACCAACATTTCTTCAATGAAAATAGGGATGTCCTATTCCATAACAAAAATAATTTTATTATTTATACCTCGCCCATCTGACTGGGCTGCCCCAGCTACTCTGGGCAGCTTCCAACATATATAAAAACATAATAAAACATTAAATATTTAAAACTTCCCTATACAGGGCTACCTTCAGATGTCTTCCAAAGGTTGTATAGTTATCTTATCCCCTTGACTCAGGAGTCACATGACTCCTTACCCTCCAATGAAAATAGGGACATCCTACCATACCCTCCAACATTTCTAACATTTCTCTGATGAAAATACCATAGGGACATCCAAAGAAAAAGTTGGACATTCTGGTATCAACTCAGAAACTGGGATGGCTTCTGTGAATCTAAGACTGTCCCTGGAAAATAGGGACACTTGGAGGGTCTGGATTTCATTTCGTAGACCTTGGCCCATGTCCCGGCTCTTGCTGGATGAAGAGTTCAATCTTGGGTTTTCGTTTTTCTGCCAAAGCTTCAGTGGTCAAATCAGTGCAATACATTGGCAAGGGATAAAAGTTACAGCAGGTGGAATGTGAATGTCTAGGATTGCCCTTTTTGAGCATAGAGTTGCTTGTTTCAATTACATTCTCTTTTCCCAATAACTTCCTTTGCTCCACAACACGACAAAGGGACTGTTGCAGCAAGTCAGCCAAACTTTGATAGCAGAAGTGTACATCTGGAGCCGAGAAATGACTGCAGAGCCAAAGCTGCAATCCAAGGAGGTGTTTGCTCAGGTTTGCAACCCCAGAAACAGAAGTTGGTGAGAACTCGGCCAGATGTGCTTTTTTCCTTGGAGAATCTTCTTCCAAGCTGTCTCCAGTGGAGCTATCTCAGCAGAGGATCTCCATATACTAATACAAGAGAGGGACAGGAAAAACACTTTGGTGGGAAAATGTATTAAAATATTACAACTGCTCATCTGAAACAAAGAATCCATAAATCATTATTTCAGCAAGTCACCAGCTTCCAACCATGTGCTCTCCTTCCAGCAACTTCATTACAGCAGAATCTCTTTTGTTTCCTTACACTCGAAAATGGCCTTCATCTTGCAATAACAAAATGTGCTTTCCCTTCCACGGTAGCTGACAACATTACCGATAACGCCTTTTTATAAAACGAAAAACATACTTGCAATTTTACAAGGTCAAATGATTTCCTAGAAGTAAGCAAAAGAATAGCAGAGATGGTCCCACACTCGCTGAGAAGTTTCCGTTGGCGTTAAAGGGAGGTGGTGGCAGACCCAAGATAAGTTGTCCTGCTTTTATTAAAGAGACACACAAACTCTGCCTCAGCCTGCAGTTCAACTCCTAACAGCTACTTAAAGATTTCATGACTCCCATGTCCTTGTGCCAGGGCAGGGATATTAACTGATAGCTTTCTTACAATTGTGTCAAATGCATGGATTGATGCCATTGGGTTCAAGAGCCAGTGTTTGCTGATATGGTCCAAATGTGTCTGATTAGCATTAGGAACATAGGAAACTTCCTTGTGCTGACGCAGACCCACCTTGCTTAATATAGTTAATATACTGGCTGATAGAAGCTCTCCAGAATTGCAGACAGCTGTCACTCCCAGCCCTACCTGGGGATTGAACCTGGGACCTTCTGCATGCAAAGCAGATGCTCTGTTGCTGAGCCACAACCTTTTCCCATTCTTTACACTGGTCTAGGAGATGACCCTGCTGAGAGCCAGTGTGGTGTAGTGGTTAAGAGCGGTAGTCTCGTAATCTGGGGAACCGGGTTCGCGTCCCCGCTCCTCCACATGCAGCTGCTGGGTGACCTTGGGTTAGTCACACTTCTCTGAAGTCTCTTAGCCCCACTCACCTCACAGAGTGTTTGTTGTGGGGGAGGAATGGAAAGGAGAATGTTAGCCGCTTTGAGACTCCTTCAGGTAGTGATAAAGTGGGATATCAAATCCAAACTACTCTTCTTCTTCTTCTTCTGAATACCGCAAAGCAAAGGTTGTTTTCTGCCAAGTCAGAGCAAGTATCTCCCTCCCTTCCAATGCAATGACCACCTGTACAGCAAGAAAGTCTGTTGTATAATTATGTGTGGTTACATAGCATGTGTGCTGGTCCCGGAGGCTAACCAAGAGGCAAGGTCCGAGTCCAGTCCGAGGTCGATGGTGCAAAATGAAGGCAGACTGCAGAAGTTGAAGCTGGGTGCAGATCAGGGCGTCGGGTGAAGTCAGGAACTCTGGCAGGGAAGCAGGTCAGGGATCAGGCTGGAACTGGCAACCAACAATGTTGCTCCTGCAACTTGGGACTGGGGCTGGCTGGCTTTTATCTGCCCCGAGGCATAGGGCGGCCCCGATCATCAGGTGATTCGCCTCTCCTGGCCTGGAGGCGAGCACTCCTCCTGCAGGAACTTAGTTCCCTCTGCCTCTCTGCCTTGAGCCTCTGCAGCTCAGGAGAGGCTGGAAGGTTACCGGACCCAGAGGCAACCTCAGCTTCCTCTGATGGGGCTGAGGGTTGAGCACCTGCAGGCAATAGGTCCTCCATCCCCTCAGGAGCCAGAGGAGACTCAGCTGGTGCCTGCTCCTGAGGATCCAGCACAGGTGAGGACCCTTCAGGCTCAAGCCCCAGCCCCGGCTCAGCTGGTTCTGGAGGCGGGGAACCCTGTGCAGGCTGGGATCCCTCAGGTTCAGCATCCGAGTCCGAATCCCAGGCCATCACAGCATGATTCTCTCTCATCATCCTCTGGTCCTTAAGGTGGAAGATGGCAACAGGAAGCCCAGAGTCACTCACACCAGGGGTCTACTCTGGTTGGAAGGAGGGATCTACTTGGAAGGAAGAAGATCCAATTGCAAGCAGTGTTTCAGCAGATGACCAGGTAGAGGAGGATCTGACTCTAGAAGGCTGTGTTCACACTCCCATTTACTACAGTGTTTCCACTGCTGGGTCTTCAGGCTATGTTGACATGACATTTCCCAAAATGCACATGTATCCCCTAATTTGTTGCCACTGTTTGATGCACTGCTTCTCAAATCATCATCACACCAGCTGGAGTCACTAAGCCATTCCTAGATTGTCTCTAACTGTGGCGTGAACATCGTTGCATAGGGTAAAGACATTCCTACGCGTCAACACCCTCTTGTGTGTAGACAAACAGAAACAAACCTGATGCGAAGAGCTAGCAGGGAAAGACCTGTGAAACACCAGAAAAATTCAAAAACTTCACTGCACTCTAAGGTGGTAATGTGAAGACACCATAAGTGTCTCCAACTGCTCTTTGATGGGTTCACAGTTCCCTGTTTTGTTCATTAGTCTCCAGCTTTGGAAATCTTCCTGACTCTGACCTCCACAACAAGTTCTGGCCATGGACTTGTTTGATAGCATTGGCCAACCTGGTGTCCTTCAGATGTCCCATCATCCAGCACATCATCTCTTTCCCTGTCTTTTTTTCTTTTCTTTTTACATTGACTGGAGCCATTAGGCATAGACCACTGGCAGTGGGGGGCAGGGAGATCACCGCTTGTTTTTGCGATGAGTAAAAGCTGGATGTTGTTGTTGCTGGGGTTAAAGCTGCAGTAGCAGGTTATAAACTCTCAGCAAGACAATGGACTGTCATGCGATATTAAATCCATCAAATCTTTTCTTAGGCGCTCTATAAAAAGTAATGCATTCTTCGGTGTAGTAAACATTACGGCTAATGATGAAGTACGGTGCAGAGCATTCCGGCCTTGAGAGCCTGAAGCTGCCATATCTATTGGGGCCTTGTTGTGTGTCAAACAAGTTTTTTGTAGATTTTTGAAGCACTGCAGAACCCCTGGAAAAGCTCTGCACCAGAGATGACAGTGGGATGTGTGTGGAACAGAGCCCTCCGCGATAGGAACATAGGGGACCTGAAGCAGAAAATTTCACCAGCTCTTCTTCCCCCTCCCTGGCAGTAAAAATTCAATAATAATAAATTAAATATCTAGTAATTTGTTGCCCTTTCATGATATGCAATGGCAGATGTCTCACCCTGAAGAGGAGACATGCTCTGCTCCCAAGTAAAAGAGAAACAGATACACACACACACACACACACATCTGTACATCTATGTGGAGTCGGCAGGTAGGTAGAAGTCTTACCTTTGTGCAGCAGCCAACCTGATCAACAGGTTCTCCTGCCATCATGTCTGGCTGATTCTCTGTTACTAACAATACATCAAGAGGGTAGTTAAGATGCCCTTTTTAAAAGTCTGTGCTCATGTGTAATTATTTTTCTGCCTAATGTATGATCATAAGTGCAGTTTTCATCATTAATGGTTTTCAGGTCTGGTGGACACGTCATCTAGCAGCCATTTATTGCTTCACATGCTACTGGTGACCTTACATTATCATTTAATGATGCTGAAATAAAGTAGAGTTCTCCGAGCGAGTGCTGGGATGTGACAAGAGTTTCAGAATCGGCAGTAGCATGCTGGATTTCAGTAGCTATTTGGCAGAAGTTGTCCTACATAAAGTTACATGCTGATGGTTGTGTCCAGACTACCAGATGAGGTTGTGGCATCTCCCAAAGGTGTGCTTGCTTAGATTGTTTCAATTTATTTGCATGAGGGGAAAAGCTCAACAGGATTCAAAGATCTTGGGTACCCATGCTAGACCATCAGGTGCAAAAAAGAGGAAGAGAAAATCACAGAAGTGCAGTGCCTTTAGTGGGACGAATTAAAATGTCCCAAAGCACGGGTGGCACTGTGGGTTAAACCACAGAGCCTAGGGCTTGCTGATCAGAAGGTCGGCAGTTCGAATCCCCGTGACGGGGTGAGCTCCCGTTGCTCGGTCCCTGCTCCTGCCAACCTAGCAGTTTGAAAGCACGTCAAAAGTGCAAGTAGATAAATAGGTAGCGCCCTGGCGGGAAGGTAAACGGCATTTCCGTGCGCTGCTCTGATTCGCCAGAAGTGGCTTAGTCATGTTGGCCACATGACCTGGAAGCTGTACGCCAGCTCCCTCGGCCAGTAAAGCAAGATGAGCACCGCAACCCCAGAGTCGGCCACGACTGGACCTAATGGTCAGGGGTTCCTTTACCTTTAGTGGGCAAGCTGTCGGGTTTTCCGGGGAAGGGAGGGGAGTTTTTTATGGTGGTGAAACCCAAAAGTCTGCAGATTTCTATATTCATTTGAATCAGGGATGGGGCATCTTTTTTCAGTCCAGGGGTCACATTCCATCCTAGGAAATCTTTCAATGACCACATCCTGGTTGTGTGCAAGGCCAGAGGCAAGACTGGGCACAGCCATAGGTCAAACAGTGGGTTGATCAATTGCCACAACTTTTACCTTTGCACAATAGGTCATTTTTCCAACCACCAAGAAAACAAACCAGGATTTTCTTGTGGGAGAGAGATGGCCTGAGGAGCTGGATCTGGCCTGAGGACAGCCCTGAGGGTTGATCAGAGAGGACCGCAGGGTTATATTTACCTCCCAGGGTTCCCCACCCTAATTTAAATGTTTTATATACCACCCTTTGCACAAGCTGTGATCTGAGTGTGGATGGAGGAGGAAGAGTCATTGCAGTTCTTTGGCTCAGGTGGAAATTAGGCTGCTGGAGGTGGGGACCCTATAAGAGCATGAAATCCAGAGTCTACAATTAATTGCTTTCACAACGGTCTCGCTGCAGATGATACGAAATGCAGAAATAAATAAAAAACAGGCGCACAGGGGCAAATCATGTCCTTAAGATCTCTTCTGTTTTGGCTCTTTTGCTCCCGCTCCATAGATCAGCCTTCCCCAATTTTGTGACCTCCAGATGTTTTGGAACACTGCTCCCATCAGCAGCTGCCAGCTGTGGTTGGAAACATCCCGTGGGCACCAGGTTGAGAAAGGCTGATGGAGGAACAAAAAATGTTCTCCCTCCCTCACCCCAACTCTCTTGTGCTGCGCATCGGGCCCAGCCAGTGTGGGTTTATCTCTGGATGCTGTAGCATTACAGTAAGGCATTTAATGTTTAGTTTGGGAAATGAAAGGGGTTGTATAAATGTGGGATGATACCATTATAAGAGCAGTGCATCTCTCTGTAAATAATCTCTGTGGGGAAGCCAAACAATATAAGTAGCAGTTAAAACAGTTGTGTCTGTGTGCTTTCTTCAGAGAAGGGCAGTAGACGGCCGCTCTCAAGGATCTGGATGGGCCACAGTGCGATACATGGAATTATTTGGGGTATGAACCGCGGCAGCAAAATTAAACCTCAGAGGCTGTTGCAGATTATTTTTCACAAAGACTGGTGGGGCGAGGAGGAGATTGTGTTTGAAGATAATTGCCATTTTATTGCACAGATGACTTTTCCCCTTGCATCTGTTTCACAGATATCAACCTTTAAATTTTATTTAATTTGTATTGATATTTTCCCCCCCTGCACTTTTACAACCCAGCATCACACATCTCAGCATAGGCAGAAAATGATTACTTAAGTGATGATTTAAAAAAAATAAAAAATGGATGTACATTAGCACATGAATGATTAATTCTTGTTGGTGACTGTAAGCATCCCAGCTACGGTTGAGTAAAATATTGATGGCACAAAGGAAATGAGCTGCTGCTTAATTTAGTTTTTGTTCTGGTAATGTGTAACTAATGTTGTTTCCTCCTAGCAATATGCATTTAGGGGCCCTTTTTAAATGTTAATTCCTGGCGGTGGTGGCGGAACCAGGTGCTATGGAAGGATATGCAAAAGGTGACAGGCCTGTGTGTGTGTGGGCATTACTCTGAGAACCTGTTAGCCAATTTATTAAAACCAATGGGACTTCCACAACATCTACAAAATGCCGTGGCATGGAGTGCCCCTGTTCACTCTGCCAGCTAGCCAGCCATGCCGCCTTCCATGGCACACTCTTCCGTTTCCCCAGTGGTGGCTAGTGTCCAATGGGGCTGGTGGGGCGGAAGATGGGGAGGCCCTCAGTAGGTGGCGCCAGAGCCAACAACAGGCAGAGGCAACTCACTCTACTTTTGTCCCCTTGCTCTAACTCCCCCTGAGTTCTACAAGAGCAACACTGATATAAGTAGAAGGAAGCAGATAGCCAGGGCTGCCCTTTGGACTGGTCCGAAGTCAGAGATCAGGCAGGTGCGGACTGGCTGAGATTGGTGCCCTATTTGCCCACATGGACCACCCTCTGTTGTATTTCCCCTCAGCACTCATTTTCCTTTCCCCTCCAACAGCCAGCCAGAATTCTGTGGCCGTTGAGGACGCTCAGTTCTCGTTTTATGGTTCATTGGGTTGTTGGGGGTTCTTGGGGTTCCCACAGACCTGCTGATACCTCCTTCTCGTGCAATGGGTGGTGTCTTTGGGGGTACATAAGGAACAGCACACATGCCCTGAACATCAGAAACAGAGGGAATGATAGATTGCTGAGATGTTAACCAAACCACATGCTACATACTGCAATTCTCCTTCTAAATTGTGGTCACATCCACAATGGAAAACATCTAAAAGCTGTTACAGTTAAAAACAGTCAAAAAGCAACTGCAATTACAAACATGCTTCTATCCAGTGATCTGGAGGTTGCCAGGAACAGTATTCTCCAGCCACCAAAGGCCTGGGTAAACAGGAATGTTTTCAGATTCCTCCTGAAGGTTAGTAATGATGGAGACAGGTACACTTCACTAAGGACGACATTCCACATATTAGTGAAAATAAAGAACCTTGCATGGAGAAACGTGTGCATTAGTCAAAACTGCATATAAAAAGCGTGTGCTTATTAGGAGAGATTCACAGTAAAATGCTGACACATTTTCATGAGGGTTTTGAAAAATAACAATGAATGCAAACTGCTGTGGAAATGTGGAGAACCATGCTTAAGAATTGGAGAAAAGGAAAACAGAGAGAAATAATAATAATAATAATAATAATAATAATAATAATAATAATAATAATTTATTATTTATACCCCACCCATCTGGCTGGGCCTCCCCAGCCACTCTGGGCGGCTTCCATAGAAACCAAAAATACAGTAAAATATCACACGTTAAAAACTTCCCTGAACTGCCTTAAGATGTCTTCTGAATGTCAGAAGAAAGCGAAACTGGCCTATTCTTCCGCCCTTTCAGTGGCACAAAAATTGCCTTGCAAAGGCAGCCTTCTATCAAATGATCTGGGGCCATTCCTGCTAGATGTGGAGAAGGTAGAGGGGCCTGCATGATATTCTGCCCCTCCTCTCGCAGAGCAGGGATGAGAGGCATCGCTTTCCTCAGCTCCGAGAGACGCTTGGAGCGGCAACAGCAGTGCCTCGCCTGCTAAGCCGTTGGCCATGGCAGCAATTTTGCCACCAGACATTTTGACATTCTTGGCCCGGGTTCCAGCTCCCGATTACTCAGGGTTGATGTACCGACTGGGTCTTTGGCATGGCTCTCTCTGCCTGTCCATCTGTCGGAGTGGCGTTTTGCCCACTGTGGTGACATGCCTGTTTTGATTTGGAAAGGGATGCTCCTTAGCAATGAATTCAGGAAGCTCGCGCGTCTTCCTTTAGTAGGTTGCCTTTTGGATAGCGGCCGTCACGTTTGCCAGTGCACAACGCCAGTAGCACAGTGAGAAAGTTCACTGTGAAAGTCCCAGGACAGGGGAAACTCTGTTCTGATGGGGGGGAGAATTATTGGCTGAGTCAAACAGAGCCAACTCTGCCTGTATTTGGCTATATCAGTCATACTTGTTGGGCAGGGGGCATTTCCTTAGGCAAGCTGGGTGACTTTAGGGTTGGCACCTAATAGCTAGAAACCTGATAGTCCTTGGCAAGCAGAATGGTACCCAAATAAGCCCGACAATTAGTATCATTCATCCCTTTGTTTGTAAGGTTGCTGCGTGAGCCATTCTCAAGCAGCCCATCTGTTGGGATATCTAGACAGGGGGACGTTTTCAATGTGCATGTATTTAAATGAAGTCACAAATGCAAATGAACACAAATCAGCATCTGCACTTTTCTCCTTATTTTGCACACTCTGTCTGGATTGGCAGCGTTGTTTTGGTTTCCTCTTTCTTTTGTTGCTTGTTCGTTGAGCTTCTTAGGGACAGTGCAACCTCTTTTTTATCCTGAGGGCCACACTCTCTTCTGCACAATCTTCTGAGGGCCACACGTCCATGGTGGGCAGAGCCAGAGGCAAACTGGGCAGAGCAACAGTGGAGGCTGCCCTGTTAGGGAGAATTGGGCACTGCCCTACCAGTCATCAGTCTGCCCTCAGCAAAATCCCACCCGCTTGCCATCTGACTTACAAACAGCCCAAGAGTAGCATTGCCTGTGGCAGTTTCCTCTTCCTTAGTCTTAGCGCTGTCTTTGTAGAACACAGCAGGAAGGAGGAAAGTGAGAAGAGCGCTAGAATTAGTTGGTTCTGCCTGTCGATGACTCTGGCTATTCCTACTGTTATCCTCCTTGCCTTCTGCCCTACCAATCTTAGTAGGCACTAGCCACCACTGCAGAGCAATGAATACAGATTTCACCTTTGTAATAATAATAATAATAATTTATTATTTATACGCCGCCCATCTGGCTGGGCTTCCCCAGCCACTCTGGGCGGCTTCCAACAAAATATAAAAATACAGTAATGCATCAAACATTAAAAGCTCCCCTAAACAGGGCTGCCTTCAGATGTCTTCTAAAAGTCTGGTAGTTGTTCTCTTTGACATCTGGTGGGAGGGCGTTCCACAGGGCGGGTGCCACTACTGAGAAAGGCCCTCTGCCTGGTTCCCTGTAACTTGGCTTCTCGCAGCGAGAGAACTGCTGTGAGAGAACCTCAGTGTCCGGGTAGAACGAAGGGGGTGGAGACGCTCCTTCAGATATACTGGACCGAGGCCGTTTAGGGCTTTAAAGGTCAGCACCAACACTTTGAATTGTGGTCGGAAACAGTACAGTGCAGTGCATCCTAGGGACATTTATCTTATTTATTTTATAAATCACATTTATACAGCCGTGGAGCCATTGGGTGTGTTCTGTATGTCTTTTTTTATTTTTTATTTTTTATTGTCCATCAGTTTGTGGGGCACTTCCCCCCCCCAAGGGATCTAGGCACCTTAGAGTTGGTACCCCTGGCTCTTACACTGTTACCCTGTGGATATGTTGGTCAATATCTTGGATGCATGTTTGAAGTGTGATGCAGCCTTGAAGTGTGATGCATGCACTTCCCATGAAGGGAAAAATACACAGAGAGAGAGTTCTGTATCCTTTGCTAAATATAGAGCTGTTCGGCCTGATTTTGCCTTCCTTCCTTCCTTCCTTTCTTTCTCCCTATCTCTCTCTCCCCCCCCCCATCACATTAGATATTAGGTCTATTACCTTGACCTCCCCCCCCCCAACTAAACACTGTTTGGCAGACTTTGTAATAACTTCAGCATGGTTCAGTTGCTTATTGTACAATTTGCTATGCTAATAATCCCAGAGCATTCTGCGAATGTGAGCAGATTTTCTAAGTTAAGGCTGGATGCCCTTGGCGATGTGCTACCAACATGAACTGCCAACCTCTTGATTTCCTTTGGCTTCTCCCAAAACCAGATCACACCCAGCAGCATGTGTGCATTCCCACTTTCTTGAAGTGCTGTCATGTTCTTCTCATAGCACACCCTGACACCCCTAGAGGCTTTGCTTTTTGAAAAGAAAAAAAAAGAAAGGATCAGTAAGCAAATGTGAGCAGCAGAACCACAAAACTGTTTGGAGTGCCCTGATGCTAGTGCTTTTGTAAGGACTGGGGATAAACCAGAGCAGTCTGGTAATTTATCTAGAGGCAAGCTGTGTTGCATAGTGGTTGGTCCAGAATGGTGAGAGATCAGCCACAGCCATTGAAACAAGTCTACTGATGCATTTCAAAGTTTGGTTTGAACCATTCAGTTTTAGTTTCTTCCTGTTTCTCCTTTTCCAAGTCTTATGTTCAGTTCTTCACATTTCTGCATGAGTTGGGCAATTTTTTTTGAAGAAGTCCACATGAAAATTGCTTATGTGCAGATTTCTCTTAATATTCATATTTTAATGCAATTTTGCGCGCGTGTACACACACACACACACACACACACACACACATATATATATATATATATTTATATATATATATTGCAAGCAATTTTTCCTGATACTATAATGGATTCTATGTTTCTATGATCCATACAATCGACAGCCTGAGAACATAAGCAGCGTCTGTTCTGATAAGGCATACCAGTCGGTCTCCTGTTTAGAACTTCAGATGGAAATACATTTAATCTGGCTTTGGTAAACAGTCGGCGATAATTGGGCACTGACAAATTCGTAAGATACGAAGGTAATTGAAAATCATGCCCAAACTGAATTCCGGACACGAACGGTCCTCAGGTTACATATGATCGAGAGTGAAGATGGCTGTATGCAATATCCCATAACCTCTGCCTCAAGGGTTTAAAATCTGACTCAGTAGAAGGAAGCTTCCTATATTCCATTTTGAGCTATGTGAAGAAGTACACACCAGAACATTAAGTCCAAGGCTTTAAATTACCCAGTCATTTGTTACAGGTTCTCAGAGCTGGAGCTCTGTGAGGGGTAGGCTACAGCATGCTTTGGGAAGTGTTCTAAATGTGCTTCAAATGTATGGGGTAGATGCAGCCTAAGTGCCCCACTGGCTGTTGTATGGGCAAAGTGGCATAACCTAGAAGATAAGATGCACTTGCGATTATCTTAGTCATGCTGGCCACATGACCCGGAAGCTGTACGCCGGCTCCCTCGGCCAATAAAGCGAGATGAGCGCCACAACCCCAGACTGGACCTATTGGTCAGGGGTCCCTTTACCTTTACCTATACCCTTGCAAATTGTACATTGAAAGAGGTATTGTCATGCTCACAAGGAGATGCTGTATGTGCCTTTCTCCTTCCCCTCCCCCCAACCTGGATCCCACTTTACAGGTGGTGACATTCCTAAGACAGGTTGAGTGATGGCTGGCTGAATCTCAATTTTTCATGGTGACAACCCTACAGCCGATCCTTTCGTTAGGATGAAATGAAGGCTGAATGCATGTTTGCTCATAGTATGGCTCTGCACATTAGCTCTTGGCAACTGAAAAATAATCATGCTACCTATAGATTTTTTTTATGTGACTATACTATGGAATTGTTTCTTCAGGGCAGTGCTAAAATATAGAACGGGAAGAAAAATATTATTTCCCTACCAAAAAAAAACAAAAACCCAAAACAACCAGGAATAATTTTCCAAACAAACTGTCATTTCTGATAAGGTTAGCACTGTTGACAGCTCATTAGAGGAACCTACCAATGTCCCACAGAATCAGACTCTGGAGGGTAAAACTTTCCTATTGACACCAAAGTAGGCATCGTTCTATGTGGACAACCCACTGCGTATCGCCAAGGGCGAAAACCTATATGTCATCACAGATTACGCACGTACTGTGGGCTGTATTATGCATTGCAGGAGTTTAAGGAAACCCATTTCATCTCATTTATCTGCATCTGATTGAAGGAGTTTAGACAAATGTTCGCATTTGCTTGGTTAAGACTGCCATGAGAAACCCAAGGCAAAATTCTCTTTCTCAATATGGAAGCTACCAGGTGTTTTATTTTTCTCTTGTCCTTGATCTTAAGCAACCATTTCCCCCAAAACGTAACACGTACATTGACTTCCACATGGGATGTGTTTCATTACGACCGTAACACGTTTTATCTTTGAAATCCTCTGCAGCTCAGCGGCATTAAAATTGAAATTAAAATCCCACCTTCCTATTCATCAACATCATACTTTGCTGTAACGGAGGTCAGGAGCAGTTAAAAACAACAACTTCTGGTCTCTGAAATATGTTTTGGTAACTTAAACAAAAAGCCCAAACAGCTTGCCCTGTCTTTGCTTATGAAAATCAAATTGCAATAAATGAGGCTCGGGAGGATGCAGGCGGCTCCGAATTTCAGCCACACTGAGATTCTCTGTGCAGCCGAAGTCTGCTTAATAGGGATTTAGGGTACTTTTGCACACAGCCCCTGTGGCCTTGGCGAATAAATCCTGGGGAGCCATCTTTCTAAGGCAGGCGCCAGGAGTCAGCATTGTTGGGAATGTGCCAGTGTTCATGCTAAAGCAGAGGCTTCGCTGCTGACCCTGTCTTAGCTCTTGCAGCTTGTTCAGCCACCCTCTCCAACCATGCAGTCATTGGCCCTCCTTCACACGTCATGGCAGAAATTGGGGGTGAAATTGGATTGAATTCCTATTTAGAGTCGAACTTATCTTACGGGCACTTTCTGAAACAACACACAAAGTGAAACCCAGCAGTCCTTTGAAATTTGCACTTTTCCAAATTCTGCGATGCAATTCTCCAGCCGAGTAGTGTGTACAAAAATGCACATGCTTCAGTAAAATCTGCATGTTGATGCATGTATCAGGGAAAGTAACATTTCAAAATGCATCATTATTCCATTTTATAATGTGTATAAAACAGAGAGAACAATTATAACAACAGACAAAGATTAAAAGATTAAAAAAAACAAAAGTATAGACACAAAGAATGTGAGATGCACATGAGTAAAAATAAGTCCAAGTAAACATAAAACAAAGGAAAAGGACCCCTGGACGGTTAAGTCCAGTCAAAGGAGACTATGGATTGTGGGCCTCATCTCACTTTGAGGCCGAGGGAGCTGGTGTTTGTCCACAGACAGCTTTCCGGGTCATGTGGCCAGCAGGACTAAACCACTTCTGGTGCAATGGAACACCATGATGGAAATCAGAGCGCATGGAAACACCATTTACCTTCCTGCCACAGTGGTACCTATTTATCTACTTGCACTGGTATGCTTTTGAACTGCTAGGTTGGCAGGAGCTGGAACAGAGCAACAGGAGCTCACCCCTTCTCAGGGATTCGAACTGCCAACCTTCTGATTGGCAAGCCCAAGAGGCGCAGTGGTTTAGACCACAGCTCCACCCGCTGTGCTCAGTTCAGAAGAGATATGTGGTAGATAAGAGGCAATGGTACCGAGTCAAAGGGCTGCCCAGAAGTCTTCAGCTCTGGACAAAGTCTCACCACAATAACCAGGTTCGCCGTAACTCAGGCAGACATGTAATTCCTCTTCTCATCACTCATGCCCCCACAAGATTAGAATTCTGAAACTTTTGTTAAGAAACCAAAAGCATTCCTCCTAGGAATTTTAGACCAAGGTGTAAAAAACGAAAATTGGAAATAATTTATGTATGCAACAACAGCGGCAAGAATCATATTAGCACAAACCTGGAAGATAGAAGAAATATCAACGAAAGAACATGGGCAAGGAAAACTTATGGAATATGCACAACTGGCAAAACTAACAGAAAAATTACATGAAAAGGACAACAAAGACCTTAAAAGAGAATGGGAACCATTTACAACATATATGAAGAGGCAACATAAAGAAATGGACTGATTGGCGGGGTTTGTGTAAACAATCACAACTGTATAAAACAAAAAATAAGACTATATGTATTGGGAAAATTTTGGAGAAACAATATGCAGGGTGAACAATATGGAAATAAAAAAAAACGAGAGTATGAGGGAAGTCCAGGGGAGGAGGGTGGAAATATGAAAAAATTGTTAAAGATATATTGTTAGAAGAAGTATACAGTCATACCTCGGGCTGCAGACACTTCAGGTTGCGTTTTTTCGGGTTACACACCCGCTGAAACCCGGAAGTACCGGAATGGGTTACTTCTGGGTTTCGGCGGTCTCACATGCACAGAAGTGCTAAATTGCGCTTTGCGCATGCGCAGAAGCACCAAATCACAACCTGCGTTTGCGCAGTCACGCTGGTGCGGGTTATGAACATGCATCCCACACGGATCATGTTCGCAACCTGAGCATCCACTGTACATGGAAAAATCAATACAAAATATTTTTTTTAAAAAAACAATTCTGAAATCCTAGGCATAAGATAAATAAATAAAAGCCACGAAACAGCTTCCCCCATGTGCATGCATATAAGCCTGACATTTATTGGCAGGAGGAACAGGAAGAGGTGTAAAGCCACAGAACTTTTTTCAGTTCAGGCATAGCCCGCCATTAGCAGGGGGAAGGAAAATCTGCCACACTCACTCGCTCATAACAGTGACACATGACCAAAGGTGTAGATTCACTCTTAAAAATGCCTTATCGAAAATCCAGTGTGCCAAATCTAAATGTTAAGTGCAGAAAGGCCCTCGGTCATCATTCTGCATCTTCTAACCATGCTCAATTCTCACTGGGCCATTTTGAAGGGAATTTTTTTTCTCTCTAAAGATGATATTATTATTATTATTAATAATAATAATAATAATAATAATAATAATAATAATAATAATAATAATAATAATAATCTTTTGCAAAATATGGGCTTTCCTTGTGGCTGTGAATCCCTTTGTGAATGGATTGTGCCATTTGCTGTGCAAGGGGCCACACTTGGAGAAGAACTTTGGTATTAGAATAGAGGATCCTCCACATAGCATAGAGATATTTTCGTTATAAAACCTGGACACCATTTATCGGCAAGTCAATAATGCATTTAACTGTAAAGCAAATGCAAAATAATTAAATTAGTGCATATATGCTGGAGGCAATCATCTCCTCCTTTATAGTCCGGTCTTGCTCTCAGCTTCATTCTATAATAAATTCTTTCAGTGCGAGAAGAAGGGTCCTTTCATCGTTGTGAAGAAATCCAGTCTGGGGCTGGGGGGAGTTAGTAACAGAAAGAACTAAAACCCAATCACAAAATCATGAAAAATGTGACAGACAGAACACAAAACATGCTATATCTCCCAAATAGAAACCTTCAAAGCCCTTCTTTCAGTTCAGCTGTGGAATGATTTCCCAAAAACACTGTCCCAGAACATTCAGGGTCTTATCCAAATGCCTCGCCCGTCTCATCTGCCTGCCAACCATTTGCCTCAGGAAAAGTCCTTCAATGGTTTCCTTCAAAATACCAAACTTTCTAGGCATGTGAAACTCAAATGCACACTTCTCCTCTTGAACCCTGAAAGGGGAAGGGCCATAGCTCAGTAATGGAGCATCTACTCTGTATGCAAAAGGTTGTATCTCAAACATCTCCAGATAGGGCTGGGAGAGAACCCTGTTTGAAGTCCTGGAGAGCCTCTTGTCAGACAAGACTGAACTTTGTTGTTGTTGTTTTGTTGTTTAGTCGTGTCCGACTATTCGTGACCCCATGGACCAGAGCACGCCAGGCACTTCTGTCTTCCACTGCCTCCCGCAGTTTGGTCAAACTCATGCTGGTAGCTTCGAGAACACTGTCCAACCATCTCGTCCTCTCTTGTCCCCTTCTCCTTGTGCCCTCAGTCTTTCCCAACATCAGGGTCTTTTCCAGGGAGTCTTCTCTTCTCATGAGGTGGCCAAAGTATTGGAGCCTCAGCTTCAGGATCTGTCCTTCCAGTGAGCACTCAGGGCTGATTTCCTTAAGAATGGATACGTTTGATCTTCTTGCAGTCCATGGGATTCTCAAGAGTCTCCTCCAGCACCATAATTCAAAAGCATCAATTCTCCGGCAATCAGCCTTCTTTATGGTCCAGCTCTCACTTCCATACATCACTACTGGGAAACCATAGCTTTAACTATACAGACCTTTGTTGGCAAGGTGATGTCTCTACTTTTTAAGATGCTGTCTAGGTTTGTAATTGCTTTTCTCCCAAGAACACTGAACTAGATGAGCCCAAAATATGACTTGGTATAAGTCAGCTTTCTATGTTCCCAGGGCTCTATGTTTATTTGCCACAGAGGTTGCAGAAGCCACTGTATGTATCTTAGCATATCTTTGTATGTCACACATACCAAGTGGGGATCTCAGGGCTTTCCAGATGTTGTTGGATTCCAGCTCCCATCAACCACATCTGGCATGGCCATCAGTCCAAGAGGATGGTAGCTGCAACCCAACACCCAGATGGCCAGTTCTCCATTCCTACTACATACCAGTAGTAAACTAATTATTGGATCCTTATGGTAGCCAAAACAGCACCATTCATGCACGAGAAAGAGAGAGAGAGAGATGAATGGAATCATTAAGGTTCAATCGACCCCAATCCACCTCACCATACTTTTAAAGCAATCTTACGCCACTTTCACAATCATAGCAACCCCTGGAAGAATCGTGGGGATTGTAGCTTGTTAAGGGTGCTGAGAGCTGTTGGGAGACCACTTGGATTTCATGACTGAATTATGTGGTATAAAGGTGCTTTGCAGATATGGCATGGATGTGGCCACATTACACTTGACACACAAACTCCAGTTTGTCCATCTTCTTTGAGATACCTCCTTTACTCTCCCCTCCAGTTTCAATGATACTCAATCCGTTATGAAGATGCTGTGGTCTGGACAAAGCTCAGTTCAGTCAAATATGTTTGGGAGAGCATTCCACAACACAGGTGCTACCACTGAAAAAGCTCCTCTCTATGTTACTACAAGCTGATCACCATCAGCCCATGCCAAAACAAGCTGGATTCCATCTGCTGATCTTAATGCCCTTACCAGGCAATGGAGAATACAGCACACAGCTCAGGACCAGGTTTATTTAGAGACCCTTCCCCCCCCCTATATAACTGGTAGGTCCCTGCATTCATGTTACTCCTTGAATTTCCTAAAATCCCAGAAGCCCACCCCACAGTAAGAGTCGGAACAGGAATTTCATTGTAGCTGTTCCTGTCTGTTGAGAAATGGCAGGTGCTCACTGTGTGTACCTTCTGGAAACAATCGAAGACATTTTCATTATGGCAAACATTTCCAGATGATTGAAAAGGTCTTTCTGCCTTAGGTGTTCATTTTGAATTGTTTTTTAAACCTATCTTCAGTTGTTGTTTCTACTGTTTTGAAAACTGTCTTAGGCTGTTTTTATTATATGTTTATAAGTCTTTGAGACAGCTAAAATGCTAATAATAATAATAATAATAATAATAATAATAATAATAATGGGTGAGAGAAACCCTCTATCTTCACTTTTCCTAACATCTACATTTCCCCCTGCTTCACAAACACACACACAATACTTGGGCCCATCCAGACTAGTGTTTTATTGTGGGTGTGTTCTCCAGTATTTTATTGACACAGAGTGAATTAGTGGTAGATATATTTTGCTTTCTGTATTGGGCCCAGACTACCTGAAACATTATATCTCCCTATATCAGTGTTTCCCAACCTTGGGCCTCCAGCTGTTTTTGAACTACAATTCCCATCATCCCTGACCACTGGTCTTGCTAGCTAGGGATGATGGGAGTTGTAGGCCAAAAACATCTGGAGGCCCAAGGTTGGGAAACATTGCCCTATATAAACCTGCTCAGGTGCTAAGATCCTCAGGTGAGCACCTACTCATGGTCCCATTGATATCAGAAGAGCAGTTGGTAGTGACACAAAACAGAGCCTTTTCTGTGACTGCTCCCATATTATGGAATTTCCTCCCCAAAGAGGTTAGATTGGTTCCGTCTTTGTTGTCTTTCTGCTGGCAGGATAAGACCTTCCTGTTGAGACAGGCTTTTGGAAACCAAGGGGCAGATGATGCTGATCACTGGGCAGGTGTCAGGGCAAATTGTATTTTAATTGTTGGTTCTAGATACGTTGCAATGTCTTTTCATTCTTTTTAAACTCGTTTTTAATACCATGACTCTGTATTACCTTTCCTTGGATTGGGCAGCCAAAATGGTGCTCCTCCCTATTGTAAATGTTTTAGTCTATGGTTCAGTTTGAAAAATGAAACCGCGGCCTAAGTGCCTAATCTGTTGGGTGGGGGAGTGGAGCGTATTCTTTTTAAAAGTTTGCTGAAAGATAGAAAAGAATGGAGGGAGACCTGAGACGTCGCTTGTTATCCCTTTTGCGGCTTTTGTGCAACGCTTGAAATCCGAGCTTTCCAACCAAGATTATTCATGTTGAATTGTGTAATGTAACCAGAGTAATGTGATGCTAATCTACAGATAAATGTATCTTGTGGTATTTATATGCAGTGAGTAATCGCCTGTCCTACTAACCACAGGTTTCAGTGTGAGATGGTTGCAGAAAAATGCTGGGTTTCCTACTCATTGTTGGAGCTGTTTCCTGCTGTTTCTGACAGCTGTGCCACTGCCTTCTTCAAGGGGAAAACCCTATTGTTTCTTAATGTTTCCTGCGTGTCTACAATTCAACATGCATAGGCAATTTACTTGCACATATCCATTCCTGCATGTACAGGCAAGGTTGTAGAGTCAGAGATGGCGTACTACGTGTGTGAGGAAGCACCTAGCCTGTCTGCTACACTCCATACTCCTTATATACCCAGTTGATCACCATGTTCTGAGGACTCCTGCAGGTGCCATCATATCAGGAGCTCCATTCAGGCCTTAAGTGTCCTAGCGAATTCCCTCCCCTTGAATATTGGACAGACATCGTCTCTGTTGTCTTTCCAGCACCAACTGAATACCTTCCTCTTTCAACAAGTATTTTAAGAGGGGCGCTTTCCCAGTCTGCACCTATATTGGAATTGTTTTTAAGTTGTGGTTATTGTTTTATCCATTTTATTGTTTGTAAACCCTGAGTTCCTTCTGGAGAACGTGGATAGTTCAGATGGTTAGAGCATGGTGCTGATAATTGGATCCGTGTATGGGATAGCTGAAGGACGTGGGTGGTTCTGTGGTCTAAACCACTGAGCCTAGGGCGTACCGGTCGGAAGGTCGGCGGTTCGAATCCCCGCGACGGGGTGAGCTCCTGTTGTTCAGTCCCTGCTCCTGCCCACCTAGCAGTTCGAAAGCACGTCAAAGTGCAAGTAGATAAATAGGTACCACTCCGGTGGGAAGGTAAACGTTGTTTCCATTCACTGCTCTGGTTCACCAGAAGCGGCTTAGCCATGTTGGCCACATGACCGGGAAGCTGTCTGCAGACAAACGCCAGCTGCCTTGGCCTATCGAGCAAGATGAGCGTGCAACCCCAGAGTAATCTGTGACTGGACCTAACAGTCAGGGGTACCTTTACCTTTACCTGCTGCATCTTTCCTGCTTTGCAGATGGTTGGATCAGTTGATCCCACGGTGCATTCCAACTCTACAATCTGTGGAGAGCACAGTATAAATTTTAATTAATAAATAATGTTGGAATACAACAACAACGTAATAAACAATATTAGAACGTGACAACAACATAACAGCCACCCACCCCAGCCAGATGGGTGGGGTATAAAAAAATAAAATAATTATTATTATTACATAGGAAGCATCTGCTGGATGGCCCATCTATTCCAGTATTGTGTTCCCACCGTGGCCAACCAGAAACCCATGGGAAGACCCCAAGCAGTACCTGAGCACAACAGCAACCCTCTCCCCTCTTGCAGCTTGCAGAAGCATATTGCCTCTGACAGTGGAAGGAGAATATAGCCATCAGTTTCTACTCACTTTGTCACGCACCCCTCCAGATCCTCCATCCAGGCAAGCGAGAAACGTTATCCAAGTTTAAGCTGATATTCTGAATGGAGAATATTTGTGTGTTCATGTGTGCTGGGTATGAGACGGCATTATGCTGTAGAATGAAAAAGGACCCTTTCAACCACCTCTGCTTGTTATAATGATGGACAATTTGGACATAGCGCATACTCTTATAAACCGTGTTCCATGAACTATATGAGAAGGATAATTTCTGCCCTCTCTCACAACAGGAAGCTGGGGCCGTGCTGCAAATGTTCAAAACAGCAGCTTGTTAGTTACATATCAGGGATGCGGAACTGCAGTCCCAATGTGGCCCTCCAGGCTTCTCTATCTGACCCTGGCCACACCCTCTCCCAAGCCACACCCATCGCCAGTGAAGCTAGAGAGGACTGTGCAAGTGTAAAGGAAATGGCCTACTGTGCAAAGGTAATCTGATCCGAGGCTATGCTCCCTGTTACAGTCTTTCAAGGCCACAGCAGAATGCAGGAAAGGGATTTTCTTGGTGAAACTCCCACAAAGGTCTTGACAAAACAGTGCCTGGGAACTGAATTCTGCCAGAGTGCAATCAGATCTGGGGATTCATTTGGCAAATTTTGTAAAACAAGGGAATAAGAATCAACCAGTGTACAGTTTCCTCTAAATAAACTGTTGGTCTGAAAGTTTTGTGTATGTGTGGAGTTTTTTAAAAAAAATAAAAATAAAAAAATTAACCAGGCACATCACCAGGAGAACTCAAGGAAGTAGCTTTCTCCTTACTGTAAACCCTTTGTTCACTTATTATAAAACAAGTGTGAGTTCTCTCTCTCTCTCTCTCTCTCTCTCTCTCTCTCTCTCTCTCTCTCTCTCTCTCTCTCATCTTGATGGATTTAAGGATTCCTGTCTTGGCTGTAGAGGTTGGCCACCCTTGTTTATTGGATACAATGAGTTCTGAAATTAACAGAGGCTTTTCCTGCTGATTTAAACCATTTCAGGATCAAGTCCCGAGAGAATGAGTTAATTCACCACAGCTGGGCTGTGGCCTCTGTTTGTTCCAGTGTGTCGTGGACAGTCCTCCTACTGAAACCATGCAGCTGGCGCCCTTCCCTCTCAGAACGAGGGAGCCCTTTCTCTGCCAGACACTATACATCCCCTCACACTCGTCCCTTTATACAGCAACTCTGTTTACTGATGTTGGGGGTGGGTTACATAATGTTTATCGCCATCACATTCTTCATGGCCCTGTGGCTGGGGTGTTCACGCTGAGCCAAAAATGTTTGCGTTCTGAAACAGGGAGAACACAAACGGGCACAGTGCTCCAAAGGGTGATAAGATGCATTCCCCCACAGTCTTTGTTCTGTGTGTGTCTCTTTATAAATACCTGGGAAAACTTGTCTAAAGCATTATTTTCACTGCTTGGAGAGCCACAAAAGTAGAGGAAGGGTCATTGCTCAATGTTAAAGCCCTATACGGCCTAGGACCCTCGTACCTACGGGACCGCCTCTCCTGGTATGTCCCACAGAAGAACTTACGGTCTTCAAACAAAAACATCTTGGAGGTCCCAGGCCACAGAGAGGTTAGGCTGGCCTCAACCAGAGCCAGGGCTTTTTCAGCTGTGGCTCTGATCTGGTGGAACGCTCTGTCACAAGAGACCAGGGCCCTGCGGGACTTGACATCTTTCCGCAGGGCCTACAAGACAGAGCTGTTCCACCAAGCCTTTGGCCAGGGCACAGCCTGACTCCCTCCTTGGGCAATCTTCACAGAACTCTACCCAATGGTTGCCATCAATTTGATTTGAAGTGATTTTTTAATGAAATGATTTTAAAATGTTGTCTTATTTTATTGTTGTTAGCTGCCCTGAGCCCGGCTTCGGCTGGGGAGGGCGGGATATAAATAAAAAATTATTATTATTATTTATTAGAGCTACTGGAGTCTGGTCCATTAGAGCAGCCCCACCAACCTCAGTTGTGATTCCTCCAGCCCACCTTGTTTCTTACTCCTAACCAGTCCAGAGGGTGGCCTGGCTATCTGCTTCCTCCTTCTTCATCTCAGTGTGGCCCTTTAGAAGTCATCAGGGAGGACAATAAAGACAAAATTAGATGGTTCTGCCTGTCATGTAAAGGTGGCGCTGTGGGTTAAACCACAGGGTCTAGGACTTACCAATCGGAAGGTTAGCGGTTCGAATCCCTGTGATGGGGTGAACTCCCGTTGCTCAGTCCCTGCTCCTGCCAACCTAGCAGTTCGAAAGCATGTCAAAGTACAAGTAGATAAATAGGTACCGCTCCGGTGGGAAGGTAAACAGCATTTCCATGCGCTGCTTTGGTTCGCCAGAAGCGGCTTAGTCATGCTGGCCACATGACCCGGAAGCTGTACGCCGGCTCCCTCGGCCAATAAAGCAAGATGAGCGCCGCAACCCCAGAGTCGCCCACGACTGGACCTAATGGTCAGGGGTCCCTTTACTTTTACCTTATGCCTGTCATTACCTCTGCCTCTATATACTGTTTGGCTCCCTATCTTCTGCTCTGTCAGTCTCCAGTCATCGCTAGGAAGTTCCAGTCTTTGTGTGCAGAAAGTCCCACATCTCCAAATAGGGCTAGGATCGTCTCTGGTGCAAAACTCTGGAGTGCCAATGCCGGCCAATGTGGATCAAGGATGGGGAAACTTTGATGGCTTTTCAGTTGCTTCTAAACGACAACACCCATAACTCCTGATCATTGGCCATGTTGATGGGAGCTGCCGTTCAGCAACTTTAAGGGGGCCACAGGTTCCCTACCCTGATACAGACAATTCTGAGCTAGATCAATCAACAGTCTGACTCAGTATAAAGCAGCTTCCTCTGATGAGCAGTCCTGCAACATTGTTAGAGATTTCTTCATCATTTTCTTCTGCTGCGCTGTCAATTCTTAGGTGTTGTTGTGTTGTTGTTTTTTTAGTGCTTCAAACTGTCAAGCTATCATTTGGAAAACAACACCTCTCCCTGTTTCTTGTTTTCCCAGCCATTCTCCCATCTTTAGATTTGCAGAAAGTGCAAGTGACGCGTCTGCCGTCTCAGTGATACGGCAGTAGGTTTCTGCCGACACCTGTGGCACTTGTGCTGTCACTCTGGTTTGGCAGCAGTAAACTGGCATCGAGTGTACTCTGGAAAATCTTTGCTGTTGATATGTATGTTTTGATAGCATGGCATTCAGTCCATTGCTGTACTTAGCCAAGGAACAGCAAATCAAACTCAAATGCTGAAGAACGCCCAATGTGTATAGTTATAGGATTGTGGTCTGATTGCTGTGAGAGAGTCTGGGTACAGATAAGAGATGGCTGGCAGGGGACAGAATGAGCTCCAGACCTCAGGCACACAGAGGCAGGGTGTGAATGATTGGGGGAGTCACCACCACAACCACAAACCCATTGCTCAGGCCAGTTAGGGCAGAAGGCAGGGTCAAGCAAATCACCCTTCCATCTACCTTGAAGCTTGTGGTTATGTCCAGACCAGGCCTGATGTAATCAGGGGTGGGAGAGCCATTCAATTCAGTTCACATTTAAAGGCAAACCTACCAGCTTTGCACATTTCACAACAGTATGTGAAGTGAAACACAGCCAGCCTTCGAAAATTCACAGTTCTCTGAATTTTGCAATGAAGTTCTCTAGCCAAGTAAGGTGTACAAAATGCATTTAGTAGGGGAAAGTGGTATATCAAAATGCATAGGTTTGTGACAATATTGAACAACAATGCATTGCAGTAGAATAAATTGTTTGGCAAAGATGCACACCATAGACAATCCAAAAAATATGTTTAGTAGAAGGTTGCACTAAAATGCTGATGAATTTTCATGAGGGCTTTATAAAAATTATAATAAAAATCACAGCTTCTTATAGAAATGGGGAGAACTGACTATGTGATTGGAAGAACGAGAAACCTGGAGAATTGAAGTTGACAGATTTTTCCATCCCTGTAAGCGAGAGCAGTTCTGCCAGCAGTGGGGCCAATGGATTCCAGGCTTCTTCAGCCCCTTCCCACTCCTGCAGTGCCCAGCTTTGAACTTTCAGCGGGTTACCAGCAGCTGGGATCCTGCCACTAGTATTCCACCTGCTCACACATTCAGCAGGTGGAACAGGGAGTTGTCTGCTGGTGGAGTGATGCTTGCCCTGCTCTGTGGGCTGAGGCTGAGTGGAGATACACCTCTGCTCAATCCAAACCCAGCTCCACCAAAGCAGGAAGGTTGTTTAGATGTCAGCCTTACCTCTGAGCACACCTGTACAGGATTGCGCTAGAAAGTTCCTTGATAGTCAGTGACCAGGCATGCCTCAGAGAAATTGCAAGTAAATGCCCCCAGAAATTGAAATAGCTGGAGACACCTCCCTGCTCCCTGCTCAGCTAAGGATGATGCAATGTGTGAAATCATTTTGAAACTGAGACAGAGCGAAGGGAGGGAGCTCTGGCAGGTAGCTGGCGGGCTGCCTGGGCTGCATCTCTGGCGATCTAATGTGAGCCAGTGGATTTTCTGCTGGCAGGAACATCAAGCTTGCACCCCTCCACCTATGCATGCCATATGGCTTGGTAAATAAACGCAGATGATACCAAAAGTGTTTAATCAGTAGAACCTTATAAATGTCTACTTTGAAAGGAGCCCTCTTGCATTCACTGGGGCATACTCTGAGTAGGATTCATCTTGGCTCCCTCTAATGGCTGAAATACCTGTCCCTGATTTTTTGGCTGTGAGAGTAGATGTTTTAATTGTTTTCAAATATGGCATTAATGCCCTTCTTTCAGATTAGTCTGGTCTCCAGACTACCCATTTTTAATTAATAAATACATTTTAAAATAGAAGTTTTTCTCTTTTTCCAAAACACAGGTCAATCTACAGAACACAATGCACACCCAAATTATAACAATACAAGGGCTACACATTAAAAGAGAGGGGGTGAGATTAAGCTGTTTGGGGAGCTGTTGTGGGCAGATACCACAGGGCACTTTGACCACAACAGCTTTAGCAGAAGAGGATAAAGGTAATGGGACCCCTTGCCATTAGGTCCAGTCGTGGACAACTCTGGGGTTGCAGCGCTCATCTCGCTTTACTGGCCGAGGGAGCCAGCATACAGCTTCCGGGTCATGTGGTCAGCATGACTAAGCCACTTCTGGCGAACCAGAGCAGCCAAACTGCTAGGGTGGCAGGAGCAGGGACTGAGCAACAGGCGTTTACCCCATCATGGGGATTCGAATCACCGACCTTCCTATCGGCAAGCCCTAGGCTCTGTGGTTTAACCCACAGCGCCACTTTGACCACAACAGCTTTAGCAGAAGAGGATACGAGGATGCTTTTAGAGAACCCATAAGCTTCATTGCCCCATTCTGAGTCATTGCATGCATGGTAAGTGGGTACCAAGTGCTAACAAATGTGCCCTTTACATTCCTTCCTCTGCTAATCCTACTTACATCAGTCTAGCAGAAGTTCTAGCCCCAGGAGTTGAATTTTGTATATTTTATATACCAGTTAATAGTCAGAAGTTCTACTGGATTCAGTTTTCCACTCTCCCTAAGTTTGGACCTCCACCTTGCAGCAAACCATACAGATTGATCCCTGTAAAGCTCCCTTGAGTAGCTGGACCCTCGGGACAGATAGAGTAGAGAAGCCTCCTTCAACCTGGTACACTCATATCTTGGGTTACAGCCGCTTCAGGTTGCGTTTTTTCGGGTTATGGACCACCGAAACCCAGAAGTACCGGAACGGGTTACTTCCGGGTTCTGGTGGTCGCGCATGCTCAGAAGCGCTAAATTGTGCTTTGCGCAGAAGCACTGAATCATAACCTACGTGTGCACTGATGCAGATTGCGAACGTTGCGGTTTGCGCATATGCATCCCGCACGGATCACATTCGCAACCTGAGCATCCACTGTACACTCCAGATGGACCACCCTTCCCATAAACTGTGGCCATTGGCTATGCTAGATAGAGCTGGTAGGAGTTGGGAGTCCAGCTAGCAACATCTGGAGCATACCAGGTCAGGGAAGGCTGGAGTAGCATAAAGTCTGAATGTAGATGGGCCAATATGGAGAGAAACCCAAGAGGTCATGGATGAGATGCACAGCCAGATGCTAGAAAAGGGCCCGTGAGCTTACCTTCCCTAAACATCCTTTCAAGTATTTTTCTCCACTGACAAAAACAACAACACTAAAGAGATTGTTCTATCGGATTTAGCGGAGTGTTTACATGAGATACCAGCTATTTACCCTGATGATCCTTAGTCCTGTGCCTGCTTTCAGGGATGTCTTCAAGTACGAAGTGGGGTGTCTGGTGTGGGGATTACATGCTTTTGTGAATACGGGGCTCAGAAGGCTACCTTGGTTGCAATGGCCTGCCCATAATTCAGCAACAGACACAGCCCCCCCCGCCTCGCTTTCCCAGGTGGCAGGGATTAGGAACAATGAACAGGAAGTCCCTTATGGCAGATTAAAGATCAGGCTTATTGCTTCCAAGGGGAATTTGACATAATTGCCAATAAACAGGATAATGGCTGTGACGTCAGTAGAGAAGGTGGGCAGCTGCACCATTGGGACGTGGGTTTCAACTCCTGCATTTGATCTTACCATATTGGCCCGAATATAAGCTGCACCCGAATATAAGCCACACCTTAAAAATGGGGGAGGGGGAGAATACCCGAATATAAGCCACTCCATCCCTCGCTGCTCTTGGCTGCATACGGGGGGGGGGCTGCATTGCCGGCGGCCTTTCCCCTTCCTCGCTCTCTCCCTTCCCAGCCTTGGGGGAGAGGATGGGGGACTACGCTCAGGGCAGACACCGCTTTGCCACGCTCCTGGCGCTGTTTGCCCTGCGCTCCTGGCGGCATACTGTAAAGTCACGAATATAAGCCGCACTTTAACTTTTCAAGGTTGGAATTTGGGGGAAAGGTGAGGCTTATATTCAGGCCAATACGGTATTTTAGTCTGCATATACACCATTCAGTGGTGTCCAAACTTTTTTCAAAGAGGGCCAGATTTGATGAAGTGAAGGGTCGTGAGGGCCGACCAAGGTTGTTGAGGTTTTTTCAGGATTTAACCCCAGAAAATAAACTGCCACAGGGGCCGGATTAGGTCCCCAAAACAGACTTTGGTCTTGCCATCTAAAGCACATAATTCCCCCCAAGGTATATACAGTGGTACCTTGGGTTACAGACGCTTCAGGTTACAGACCCCGCTAACCTGGAAGTAGTACCTCGGGTTAAGAACTTTGCTTCAGGATGAGAACAGAAATCGCACGGTGGCAGCGGGAGGCCCCATTAGCTAAAGTGGTACCTCAGGTTAAGAAGAGTTTCAGGTTAAGAACGGACCTCCAGAACGAATTAAGTTCTTAACCCGAGGTACAACTGTATTAGCAGTTGTACCTTGTTAAGGGTGCTGGGAATTGCAGTTCTGTGCAGGGTCAACTGCAGTTCCCATGATTCATTGGGGGAAATCATGTGTTTAAAATGCACAGTGCGTTCATGTTTAGAAATGCGTCAATAAATAGAAATTTTACGAAAGATTGACAGAGAAACTGAGGGAAGTCAAAAATTGAAGAATGAGTGTAAAATAATTTGTTGATTGTATAAAATTTGTTTGGAAAATGAATAAAAATTATTTTTTTAAAAAAATGCACAGTGCGTACACAGCCCGAGAGTCTCTCCCACCATGACATCCCACCACACCCAAACTCCTCTTCCACAGGAGTATCAAAGCTCCTGCTTCCCTGAAGAGAAAGCCAAACAAATAATTGCATGGGTCTGATGGTTGGTTAGTTTGTTTATTACAGTATCGTATCCCACCCTTCAGTTCAATTACGATGCCAGGGTGGCTCACAATTATAAGTAAAACAATCAGAAGACAACAAATTACAATGCAGTAACTAAAAAAAAAAAAAGGACACCCAACCCTCCACATCTCACAGTACCAGTCAGCAGCATTAACCAATCTAACAGCAGATAAAAATATTTTTAAAAAAGCTTTTCAGATAAGTGTTGTCGCGCAAAACAGCTCACATCAGTTAATGAGACCGTGATGCCACCTTAATGCCACCTTAACAAGTCATGGACAATCCTGGGAACTGTAGTCTGTTACGGGTGCTGCTAATTGCAGCTCTGTGAGGTCAGTGCCTTTAACAAACTACAGTTCCCAGGATCCTCCGTGACTTGTTAAGGTGGCATAACAGTGCCTAAAATGTAAGGTGTGGATGTGATCCTGGAGAAAACAAGTTCCACAGTATAGGTTTATTACTATTATGTTCTTACATCTCCATCCCATCTTTCTTCTATCGTGGAGTCCAAGGCAGCATGCATGTATTTCCCAGGTAGCGCCCCCATCTAGGCACTGGCCAAACTTAGATCTGCTGAGCTTCATCCACCAGCCTCATGTGCTATCAGGTCATACTCCTGGCCCCATCCCATGCTCTCCAACATTCCACTGGCAAAAAATGTTGTTGCTTAGTCGTGTCCGACTCTTCATGACCCATGGACCAGAGCACGCCAGGCACTCCTGTCTTCCACTGCCTCCCGCAATTTGGTCAAACTCATGCTGGTAGCTTTGAGGACACCATCTCGTCCTCTGTCGTCCCCTTTTCCTTGTGCCCTCAATCTTTCCCAACACCAGTGTCTTTTCCAAGGAGTCTTCTCTTCTCATGAGGTGGCCAAAGTATTGGTTCTGTCCTTCCAGTGAGCTTCAGGTTCTGTCCTTCCAGTGAGCACTCAGGGCTGATTTCCTTAAGAATGGATAGGTTTGATCTTCTTGCAGTCCATGGGACTCTCAAGAGTCTCCTCCAGCACCATAATTCAAAAGCATCAGTTCTTTGGTGATCAGCCTTCTTTATGGTCCAGCTCTCACCTCCATACATCACTACTGGGAAAGCCATAGCGTTTACTATATGGACCTTTGTCGGCAAGGTGATGTCTCTGCTTTTTAAGATGCTGTATAGGTTTGTCATTGCTAAATGGCAAAAATTAGGATGCAGATATTTCGGTGCTACACACCTATGCAAGCCAGCTGACTCGCGTGAGAGTGCGGCACCAAAAGGGACACATCTTCTGGTGCCAGACAGCACAGCACCACTGAAAGCGCCGGCTTATCTTCCTGCCCAAGTTCAGTGGCAGCAGTGCTGGAGCAAGGAAGTGGGACATTCCAAGATCCAATCAGAAGCTTCTGTAATTCCGGCATGTCCTGGGGAAATTGGGACAGTTGACAATGTGTTGTGTTTTTCACACAGTAGTCCAGATCAGAGTTTCCCAAACTTGGCTCTCCAGCTGTTTTTGGACTACAACTCTCATCATCCCTAGCTAGCAGGACCAGTGGTCAGGGGTGATGGGAACTGTAGTCCAAAAACAGCTGAAGACCCAAATTTGGGAAACCCTGGTCTAGATTACCTGTTTAACACAAGACCCCTTGGTGGGGTCTTGTCCATGGGTCGGCAAACTAAGGTCCATGGGCCAGATCAGACCCAATAGCCTTCTAAATCCGGCCCGTGGAGGGTCCAGGAATCGCCGTGTGGATCACCAGCGCACACGTTCTTTCCCTCTCCCTCCCTCTCCCTCATACGGCAGCACCACCTCCCTCCCTCCTCCTGGCTTCTCCCTGCCCTGCCTAGAGTAGGAAAGGGGCTGGGCTTTGTTGGTGCCAGCCCCTCTCCGGAGCCCTTTCGCATGCCGCTCATCATCCATTTCCCCCCACAAAATATAGTTCGGCCACCCACAAGGTCTGAGGCACAGTGGACCAGCCCCCTGCTGAAAAAGTTTGAGGACCCCTGGTCTCGTCTGAGATTCTCTTTGTTAGGATTCCACTTTCTTAAGTAGAAGAGAATAGAACTGGTTTGTTTATTTAATAAATCAACCAAGATAAAGGGACATTTCCAAATTCCCCTGCTCCATACTCACTAACTCTCTGTTCCACCTCTCAGCATTTCTTCACCACATCAGACCCACCAGGGGCCAAGGAAAGCAAGCTCTCTATGATTATCCTGATTGAAGGTTAGCAGTCCACACTAAACTAATATTATCAGTTAAGGATTGATATTTACCAGTAACTCCGCTTGTGGATTGCAAATTAGTCTCTAAATACCAGTTTGAATGCTAATTTTTAGCCCTAATTATATGCAGCCTTAATAATTACATCCTATTTCATTGTTATAATTACCATAGTTCATGGCAAGACTCTTCGTGCGCCGTTTTGCAAGTGTGACTCCAAAGCCGTTACTGTGATAAACAAGTATTAAAGCTACACAGTAATTAGTTACATACCAATTTACATTTGAATTGTGTATACTTGGGGAGAAAATAGCGTGAAAAGATTTCCAACAGCACCAAAATGCACTGGGACAGAAGCAGTGCTTTATGGGAGGAAAAACAAGGGAGAAACAGGGTCACTTTCTTTCCATAAAGGCAACCAATTGGCAGCTATATAAAAGGGCCGTTCCACATGGCAGTTTATTCTGAATTCAGGGCTGCTCACGAATAGAAGTTTTGCAGCATCCACACTACAGTACAGTGGTACCTCTGGTTGCGAACTTACCGTATTTTTTGCACCATAGCACTCACTTTTTTCCTCCTAGAAAGTAAGGGGAAATGTCTGTGCGTGTTATGGAAGGAATGCCTGCGGGTGGCGGGGGGGGGGGATCTGCTGCAGTCGTGAGCAGAGGATCCATGGTTCACCTTCCTTCCATCCTCCGTGGTTACAAAGCATGGATCCACATGGATCCTCAGGATTTTTGCATTGGGCTACTCCAAACTCACTGTCAGATCACATGTCTGTGGCCACAGCATGAACCACAAAAATCATATATCCACTATTTTGTCTAGAATATTTTTTTCCTTGTTTTCCTCCTCTAAAAACTACGCGTGTGTTATGGTCTGGTGCGTGTTATAGAGCGAAAAATACGGTAATTTGTTCCGGAGGTCTGTTATTAACCTGAAACCGTTCTTAACCTGAGGTACCACTTTAGCTAATGGGGCCTCCCGCTGCTGCCACACAATTTCTGTTCTCATCCTGAGGTACAGTTCTTAACCTGAGGTACTACCTCCAGATTAGCAGAGTCTGTAACCCGAAGTGTTTGTAACCAGAGGTGTTTGTAACCCAAGGTACCACTGTATGCTCATCAAAATGCCATTCCATCGTTTGCCTCCTGTTTAATCCGGACTTACCATTTCTGCAGGGCGTTTATTTATTTGTTTATTGGATTTTCTGCAGAAACAGTAAATCTGAATTAAATGAGAAAGCAATATGGCCTGGGTTTTATTTGATTTTTATGATCCGGTGCCACACAAACCTTGTACGTATGAACAGCGCTGAGCAGAATGAAACTGACATGTGAAAATGCTGAGTACTTTTGCAGAGTAACCAAGTTGGACAGTATTGTTCTTATACCAAATGGACATCAGGTATCAAATGGTATCAGTGGCTCCGTAAAACCTGCCCTGTATCTTTGCAGTATGTGGATGCGGTTAAGTTATTTTATCCTTGTGCTGAAGGATCACAAGTGTGCAATGAAATATACCGCTCAGTGATGTTAAGGCTGCTCTCGTATCTCGGTGAATGATGATGAGCCAAGGTCTGCTATGAACTCAGTTGCTCAGAAGATCCATACTGTGTGCGCTGCTTTGTATCCATCCTTGATTATATCCAGATCAGGGTTGGAGAACCTGTGGCCTTCTAGATATTGCTGAATTACAATTCCTAATATCCCTGACCATTGGCTGGGCTAGATGAAGTTGGTGGGAATTGGCAATAACTCAGTGAGTTCCAGGTCCAGCATCTCCAGGAAGAGCTAGGATAGAACCCGGGCCAAAAAACTAGACGGTTGTTGCCAGTCATGTTGCCCATTCCTCATCTAAGGTTTGTATCCAATTAAGTCCTACTCAGAGTATACCTGCTGAAATTAATGAAGCAAAACTAGTAATGCTCGTTGACTTCAGTGGGTCAAATCTGAGTAGGACTACCATTGAAGACCACTCCAAATGGGTCAATGCACCGGTAATTTTATCAGCACAGAATATTATACAGGGTACATTATTCCCAACTGCTCATGATAATTTAGACTACTAAGACCTTAAAATGGGAGGAAGGGGGACTAGGGCTATCTATCAATGGGACCCCATTCCTGTTGGCTGGGCTACATAGAGATACATGGAGGTAGAGCAGCTCTCCATTACAAAGGATAACTTTCAGTTGGGAAGCAGAAGTACAAGGAGGAGGAGGAGGAGGGGGAGGAGGAGGGGGAGGAGGAGGGGGAGGAGGAGGAGGAGGAAGAAGAAGAAGAAGAAGAAGAAGAAGAAGAAGAAGAAGAAGAAGAAGGGTTGTAGTAGTTTGGATTTGATATCCCACTTTATCACTACCCGAAGGAGTCTCAAAGCGGCTAACATTCTCCTTTCCCTTCCTCCCCCACAACAAACACTCTGTGAAGTGAGTGCGGATGAGAGACTTCAGAGAAGTGTGACTGGCCCAAGGTCACCCAGCAGCTGCATGTGGAGAAGCGGAGACGCGAACCCAGTTCACCAGATTACAAGTCTACCGCTCTTAACCACTACACCACACTGGCTCTCTGGATGTGTGTAACTTGAAGACCTGAGCCAATGGATTCAAGTTATAAGAAAGGAGATTCTGACTAAACAACAGGAAGAACTTTCTGACAGTAGGAGCTGTTTGACAGTGGAACAGGGTCCCACAAGAGGTGGTGGACTCTCCTTCCTTGGAGGTTTTTTAGCAGAGGTTGGGTGGCCATCTGTCAGGGATGCTTTAGTTGAGATGCCTGCATTGCAAGGAGTTGTACTAGATGACCCTTGGGGTCCCTTCCAACTCCACAAATCTGTGATTCTCTGATTCTACAGCTAGAGCCACCAGCAGCTGTTGGGTGGTTGCACTAAGCACCCTTTCCTGCAGCTGCTGCTCTCCTCAGCCTCAGCCTACTTTGTCTCAGCAGTGATCAGGACATGACTCACCGCCAAGGCTTAGGAGATGTCTGTCAGCATTTCTGAGATGCTGAGTCAGTCCTGACAGACAGGGACATGCTGTTGCTTAATGAATCAGCAGACCCAGAATTTCCAACCACATCATCGTATTGCAGAGATTTTGTCACCATCTCGCCATCATCATAACAATTCCCATCATCCCTGACCACTGGTCCTGTTAGCTAGGGAAGATGGGAGTTGTAGTCTCAAACATCTGGAGGGCCAGAGTTTGCCTATGCCTGGACTAGATGACCCTTGGGATGATGATGACGATGATGTAGTAGTAGTTGTTGTCAACAAGAACAACAACAATAATATATTTACAGTATTTATACCCCCATCCATCTGGTTGGGTTTCCCCAGCCACTCTGGGCGGCTCACATCACAGCAGAGTATTAAAACACGATAAAACATCAAACATTAAAAACTTCCCTAAACAGGGATTCCTTCTAACACCACAATACTGTGATTTTGTGATTTGGTACTTTTGAGTTGGGAGGGGGAGGTGGGGGCATGATAGAGGTATATTAAATTATCTAGAATGTGAAGAAAGTGGAGACAGATAGGTTTTTTTCCCCTCTTCCTTACATTTTAGAACTCGGGGCCATCCAATGAAAGTGAACATGGGAAGATTCAGGGCAGGCGAGAAAAGTTCTTTTTCACACTGCAGTTACAGTGGTACCTCGGATTAAGAACTTAATTTGTTCTGGAGGCCCGTTCTTAACCTGAAACCGTTCTTAACCTGAAGTACCACTTTAGCTAATGGGGCTTCCTGCTGCTGCCAAACTGCCAGAGCACGATTTCTGTTCTCATCCTGAAGCAAAGTTCTTAACCCGAGGTACTATTTCTGGGTTAGCAGAGTCTGTAACCTGAAGCGTCTGCAACCCGAGGTACCACTGTACTTAAAATGATGGAATTTGCTACTATAAAAGGTAGTGATGGCCACCAAACTGGATGGCTGTAAAAGAGGTATAGACAAAGTTATGGAGGATGACACTATAAGCAGCTCCAAAGCACAATGGCCATGTTCTCCCTCCACTGTCAAAGGATGTGTGTCTCTGTATACCAGTGGCTGGGAATCGCAGGTTGGGAGAGCACTGTTGTTGGCTTCCCATATGTATCTGCTTGGTCACAGTGAGTGCTGGACTGAATGAACCTGCAGCTTAATTCAGCAGGGCTCTTCTCATGTCCACATCGTGGTTTGCTAGGTTTATTTACTTAGCTAGCATCCAGTTCCACTCTTACTCTGTCCAAGCTGTCAAATTAAAAGAGACAGGCCCACCCCCACCTGCATCACAAATGTGTTGAAGTGTGTGCCTTTAAAAAAAAAAGCTTTTCCAAGATAAACAAGCATTCAATAGCCTTCTGCTTCTAATTTTCTTAAAACATTCCTTCCTAAAAGTTGTCAGAATGGGAGTCCTGTTAAGAGTTGCAGTGAGGAACAACTTCCAGGATAATTCAAAGATAAGGCTAAATAGCTTCACAATGTGCTCTTTAATCTGCTTGCTATTGACACAATGCTGGCATATTATGTCTGCAGGATTTAAGGAGCTTTCCTCCCCATGTAGCTGATGGTTTATCATGTCAATAGAGGCCTGAATTTACAAGCAATTGTTGTGCAGAATTTGTGCCTATACAGAGAGGGGGGGAGGGAGAGAGAAGCCTTTTTCAATGTTTTCAAGTGTTAGATTATGAAGCTTCAAAAACCTTTAAGGAAAAAAAAACCTTTAAGAATATAGGTTTACTACACTGTTGCTTGTTGGATATAACATTACTGCTATTATTAATTATATTTATTAGTCACTTCTTCACCAAAGCAACCCAAAGTGACTTATAAAAATGGTACAAACATTAAAACCAATAATAAAAAATGAAGCAGAATGAGAGAGAGAGAGAGAGAGAGAGAGAGAGAGAGAGATCTCATATTCTGCTTCAGTTTTTATTATTGGTTTTAATGTTTGTACCATTTTTATAAGTTGCTTTGGGTTGCTTTGGTGAAGAAGTGACTAATAAATACAATTAATAATATATATATAAAGGTAAAGGTAAAGGGACCCTTGACCATTAGGTCCAGTCGTGACCGTCTCTGGGGTTGCGGTGCTCATCTTGCTTTATTGGCTGAGGGAGCCAGCGTACAGCTTCCGGGTCATGTGGCCAGCATGCCTAAGCCGCTTCTGGCGAACCAGAGCAGCGCACGGAAACGCCATTGACCTTCCCGCCGGAGCAGTACCTATTTATCTACTTGTACTTTGACGTGCTTTCGAACTGCTAGGTTCGCAGGAGCTAGGACTGAGCAACGGGAGCTCACCCCGTCACGGGGATTCGAACCGCCGACCTTCTGATCGGCAAGTCCTAGGCTCTGTGGTTTAACCCACAGCGCCACCCATGTCTCCAATAATATATATAGAGAGAAAGAAAAGGCCTATCCCACTAAGCGAGGCCACAAACATCTACAACCCTCCAGAGCCGAAATCCTGGATACAAAGAAACATTTTCCCCTGGCGTCTTAAACTAGAAAGTGATGTGTCATGTGTGCCTCCCTAAGGATTGCCTCCCATATGTGGGGAGCCACCACTGAAAATGTCTGTTCTCCTGTTCCTACCCTCTGCTCTACCCTCAAAGGGTATATTGACAGCATCTCAACTCAAACAATACAACTTCTTGCTCAAGTCTTCAAATGCAAACTACGGTAGATTGTCTTCCTTTCCAAAGGGGCAGCCAATATAGGCTGCAATCTTAGTCATGCTTCTGTAGAACTAAAACCCAGTGAGATTTTCTTCTGGAGACACTTACCATTGCAGCCAAAATAACAAAGAGTCTTTGCAGAGTCTTAAAGACTGCCGCATTGATTATGGCATGAGCTTTAGTGGGCCAGAGTCAACTTCATCAGACACATGGCGTTGTTTGTTTATTTATCCAAAAAGGGGGGGGGGGCTTCTAAGTGGTTTACAAGTAGAAAAACCAATTACAGGAGCATTAAAGTATAAGCATCCATAATTAAAGTACACAGTTAAAATACACGGTGCAACCATCCCATTAAAACATTTAAATATAAACATTCATAATTAAAAGATCCAATAAAACAATCCCATTAGAATAACATAGTAATTAAAACAGGAGACTCGGGCTGAGAAGTCACAGGGGTGTCCGTGTAATCAGGTACAGCTTCAGAAGTCAGCAGAATTCAATTCAGATGGAGGCCTCTCCCGTCTCACCAGGGAGCACGTTCCATAACATGGGTGCCACCAGTAAAAAGGCCCACCTCCATGTCACCACGAGCCAATTATTATCAGATTGTGGTACGGCTAAATGGTATATATGCACATACAGTGGTACCTCGGTTTAAGAACAGTCCAGTTTAAGAATGATTTGGTTTACAAACTCTGCAACCCACAGCGCCACCTGTGTCCCTGATCACTCTTGTAAGCCCAGCACTAAGAAGGATCTTGCCCTCTGCCAATGGGGAGAGCAATCCTGCTTAGTGCTGAGAGCTCTCTGCGAGGGTTCCTGTCCCCTTGCTTCTTTGAAGCTTCAAAGCCACAATTCTCTGAGTGCTTTAACAATGAATCCATCTTCCCAGGAAACTAGGAAATGTAGCTCTGCAAGGGATCAAGGGGTCTCCTAGCAACACTCAGCACTCTTAATAAACTACACTTCCCAGGATTCTTTGGGTGATTGTTGAAAGTGGCACGATGCCAGTTTATATGTAGTGTACCCCACCTTGTGAGACGCGCTGTCACACTGTCATTCATACCGTCAGCTCTTCCTAATGTTTTGTCCAAATCCACTTTTCTTGTCATTTGATTTTTTAAAAAAGATATTTATTAGAATTTTCAATATTAATACAATAAGAATCAAAAAGAAAAAGAAAAAAACAAAAAATACAAAAGTAAAAATAATTAAAAACACACAAAGTTTCCATAACTTATTTTCCTTTAACTTATTTCCCAGACCTCCTCATACCTCCCTTTTTTGTATTCCAGTTCAAATTGTTAGTTCAGCAAATCCTTATCAATAAACTTTAACCTGCTTCTAAACATTTTTTCACTTTTCTTGTCATTTGAACATATTGGTTTGGATCCTACCCTCTGGAGCAACAAGAAACAGATTTGTTCCATCATTTATAGGGCAGCCCTTCCAATATCTATCATATTGCCCCTAAATTATCTCTTCCTCATTGCTTTCTAGGCGACACTGCTTTAGGAAAAGCCAGTGGGGTGTATTTGTGGGCATGGCTTTGGGGCTGTCAGGGTTTTGCAATGCTCATGCCATCTTGGATCTGCCTCAAAACATTTCAAGCCTTTCACAGACCTTCCCCTTGATACCCACACAGTGCATCTCCGTGTGTGAGTGTGTTTGCAGTTTGATTCTTAGATGACATATGCGGTTACCACTCTAGTTTCTACACTGAGCGTGCAGATTTTGACACCCGCATCGTTTGGGTTGCTCCCTTGGAAGGAGAGACGTGAAGAATACCCTATGCTTCTAAAGAGGCAAAAGCTTCTGGTGTCAGAAAATGGGTCTGTTGAATGTCAGCTGTACAGAAGGCCGCAGTGATGTAGTCTTCAGTCTGTCACCACCCGAAAACATCAGAGTGAAATATCCAAAGGTTTGCCTGCCAAAAATGGCCCATTCCCATGGCTGGGAAACTTTGTTGGCAGTCACTGAAGAGAATGTACTGTGGGCCAAACCTTTAAACCTCTCTCTCTTCCTCTACCCCACAATCACATCAGTTGTTAACTCTCTAAGCAAAACTCCCATCGAAATAAAAGGAGTTTTTGTCAGCTTCTGCTTTTTGCGCGGGGAGAATTGTGCCACAAATATTTCTTGCAAGTAAATATGAGTTCTTGACCAGGTCTGTGAAAGGAGAAACCAAGCGCTTTTTAAGGCAAAGTTACAAGTGCGATTTAACAACTTTGCAGAGTTAGCGAATAACCACAGGGAGTAATATATTGAAGCCTTGGGGTGCATTGCTGCTCCTGTGGCCAAACTCCCGGTGATTTTACTTAGCAGGTTTTCAGCCTTGGACTTGATAGAGAAAATCAGTTTTTGCTGCAATATGTTTTTTGAAATGAAATTCTGCTTTCCCTCCAAGCTGAAATAATAAAGCTGAGAAACATCCCCCTCCCCAATTTTCCAAGTGGTGCATTTTCCCCCTACCGTTCTATGCCTTCAATGATTCATATTTCAGCAGAAAAATTAATAAATCATCGTCAATTCTTGGCATTTATTTCCAAGATTAAACCCATGGTACTTAAAAAAACAAAAAACCCTATATATTACTCCCCCATTTTATTGAAGACATTTCAGATCTCCCACACCCCTCCTTTCCCATATTTTTTTTTACCTTGTCTGTGAAAATGGACTCTCATTATCCTGCCAAATTACAGTGTACTGAAGGACTGTCATTTAAAGTAGGAATGAGAAATTTTGAGCAAGCAATCTTTGAGAAAAAGGAAACGTGTTCATGTGTGTGTGTGATTTGATGGGAGTTCTTTTCCCCACCTGTCTGACTTCTGATAACTTATACATGTTTATAAAGTTGTGTGATTGGAGAATAGTTGTGGGCTCGCTGGTGAAGGACGAGGGGAAAAAACGTGTTGAGGGGAGAAGCTTAGAGACAGAAAGAGAGGGAGGAAGGAAGGAAGGAAGGAAGGAAGGAAGGAAGGAAGGAAGGAAGGAAGGAAGGAAGGAAGGAAGGAAGGAAGGAAGGAAGGAAGGAAGTTTTTAGAGCCCACCTTGTTTCTCTGATTTCACATTGTGTTTTTTACATGGTGTTTAAATTGTTGTAACCTGTCCTGGAACCTCAGGAGGAGGGCAGGTAACCAACGCATTATTAGCAACAGCATTGTAAGTACCATTGAAGAGGTGTTGCGCGGAGAAAAAGAGAAGGAAGGAAGGGATTGCAGGGAAGATTGGGGACAAAGACAAAGCGAATGATTTGAGAAGGGGGGGGGAAAGAATTGGGTCTTAACTTTCTTAACTTTCCTGGAGGGCTGTGTGCATTCAGAGCCTCTTGGCAGCTATTGTTTGTCCTCAGGATGTCTGAAATAAGGCTTGAATAATAAAAGAGGAGAGGAGAGGAGAGGAGAGGGAGGGGAAAACGAGAGAGAGAAAGACGGCTCCTTCATGACCACTGCGCGAGCTTTGCCAGTGTAACGGAGGTGTTTGGAGTTGTAGCAGCTCCTTGGAAGCGGGGGTGGTGGTGGGGAGGCCACTGAAGGGTCAGAGGGAAAGAGACAGGGAAGGAGGGAGCGATGGAGGGGCGGAGGGAGGGATGGGGGCCTCGCCGCAGCCAGTGAGGGCGAGCTGCCCAAATCTGCTCGCCTTATCCCAGCCTGTTGGGGGTGGGACCCTGAGCTCTCCAGCCGCCTGATGGTTGGGAGGGAAGCGGCGGCGGCAGCTGCCTCCCCCCTCTCGGCTCCTTTTGCCGGAGTGACTGGAGATGGATCGTATTACACCATTTGCCTCGCTCGGGTTTGTTTTGCTGCCGGCGCGTCCCGGCGCTGCTGCTGCTGCCGCCGCGAGTTTTTGCAGGAGGAGGTTTGCGAGGATGAGGACGGCCAGACGCGACGCTCGCAGGGAAGCGCCGAGCTGGAGCTCGACTCTTGATTCGACTCTGATATTTTGATCGCAGATTTTATTATTATTATTTTTACTGCCATTCTTTCTCCACCCTTCGCTCTTGGTATTCCCGCGGCGGCTTCCTTCTCCATCTCCCCTCCGCCAAGTCCGTGGATGAGGTAAGGAGAGCTACGTTTCCACAAACACACACGAGCCGATTGCAAAAGCCATTCCTCCTCCTCCCCCGGTTTGCTTGGCAGAAGCCGAGCTGCGACAGCGCGTCTCAGCATCTCACGGCTGGCTAGTTATTGTCTGAATGGCGTGCACACGCAGGACAGCTGATCGGCTTGCAACGCGCGTCGCGGAGGAGCTTCGCCGGGGGAGGAAAATGGTGTTGGGTGTTTATATCTAGGTCTATGCGTGCACAGGCAATCAGGACGGGAAGAGTCCCGAGACGAAACCGGGTGTTGGTTAAGGCGCAGTCCTGCAACAATACTTTCCCGGGAGTCAGTCGCATTGGAGTCAATGGGGCTTCTGAGCAGAGACGTTTGGATAATCGCGCGCGCCCCCGGCGGGTTATTTTCTTTTTGACTCGTTGCTTGCAGGCGCTGCAGCTTGTGGGGAGGTGAGGGCTGCCGAAAAGCGTCTCGGAGGCGACGACCTGCGTGTTAGATGGTCGTTTGAAAAGTTGCAAGGTCTGCCAGTGTCGGATGCGCTCTTGCGCTTTTCTTTTCTTTTTTTGCCTTCCCCTTTTTTTCTGTGCGTAGGTGGTTTTTTTCTTTCTTTCTTTACGCTTATTTCGTTGTGAGTTACTGTATTCGGTTTGGAGGAATCGGACCGAGAAGATCGCGTTCTCGGCTGCAGGCGAGAAAGCAAACGTGCGGGGTTTAGGGCTGGGAGAGCGAACCAGCCAAGTTTGGATTCGGAGCGGTTCTCTTCGCAAGGGCTGGCTGCGCTTTGGGAAGAAAGCGGAGGGAGGGGTGCTGGGCGACAAGGAGACGGAGAGAGATGCTCTCCTGAAGGGCCAGCCGAGCAGGAGAGAAGGAACAGGAGGAGGATGAAGGAGCCAAGAGCCCTGCGGACAGCTGGGGAGCTTTGGTCGCATGACGGTTTTGCACCAGGGGTAGGGTTGGGAGTGCTTGTTTTTACCCCTCTGGCGGTACAGAGGATTAGAGGAGGAGAAGGGCTGGAAATTGGTCATGGACCGGCAGGGAACGGAGAGCAGCAACTGGCACCAGGTTTTGTGCTGGTGTGTCAGATCTGAGCAGCAGCAGGTAAAAAAACCTCGGAGGTCCGCAGAGCATTGGCTGGCCAGGTTGGTTCGGAATTCCTGAAAACTCAGGCTTGCCATTGCCTGGAGAGCCTAGGAGCACAGGAACCCAGACCTTTGGCCCATCGCACTCAGTACTGTCCACACTGGCTGGTAGCAGCTCTCCAGAGTTTCAGCAAGGGGTCTCTCCAGCCCTACTTGGGGACTGAACCAGGGACCTTCTGCAAATGTTTCACCACTAAGCTGCAACCCTTCCTCTAGGAAGCAGGTCCTCTCCACCCCAGGATGGGTGAGTCACAAGGCTGTGATGCATCTGGCTGTTGGGGTTTTTTTAGGGGCACGGGAGCATTGAGGCTTTGCAAACGCTCAGAAGCTGCTTAGCACTCCCAAGGCTTTAGCGTTGGCATTGCAAATAGGTTCCGGTGGTGCAGACTTGGCAAACCTTGAGAGGGGTGATGTGCCCACCTGTCGGTTTCTGCTCAGCCCAGGGGCATCTTATCCCCCTGGAGGGGCTGGCAATCTGGGCAGAAAAAGGTGCTGACCCACACTGCCACAAGATGGTTGTGTGAGTGTGAGTATTTGGGATATGGGGAAAAGGGGGTGGTTTGAAAAACTCCCATGTAGGCATTGCTTGACAAATTGGTTGCAGGGATCTTCGAGGTCCCTGGATCACCGTCCTCTGTTGCTCTCCTCTTCTGTAGATCTTTGTATCTGGGAACTTTGTCGACTGGAGAGGCAGGGACACACACACATGAATAAATCAAATGAAAAGGTCTGGCCCCATGACACTAGCAACTACCTGGGTCACTTGGGAATGGCTGTATTTGCCTGAGAGCATCACATACACCGACTCCATGAGCATCATTGTAAATGACATTGCCAGGGATGCTGGTGGTACAGCTCTCCTCTCCTCAGTTTTGGAGCTGTGCATAAGTTGCTTGGATTAGTTTGCATGCAGGAAAACACAGGCTTGGACCCCTGTTTCTCTGTATGTATGTGTGTCTCCCTAGTCTCTCCAGCCCACCTGCTAAGCACAAGCCAAACTCTGAATGATTTAGTGGCTAGCCTTGGTGGAAGCAGTCTGCTGCTTCCCGTGCTCCTTAGTAGCCAAGCTCTGGGAGATAGAGGGAGCTCTATTACAAGCTACCCATCAATTATGGATAGAAACAAATAAGGGAGTCAGTTCTGAATTAGCCCCACGTAGTGGCAAGGACTGCCTTTCTTCCTCCCTTCCATCTCCGTCTCCTGTTGAAATGGAAAGAAGTGAAACTTCTCCTTTCATTCCCCCTCCACACCTATTTGCTTTATATATTTCTAGAGCAGCCACATCTGATCCAGCCACCTTAACAGAGTAATTAGAAAAAGCATTCAAGAAGCTTCCCCCCCCCACTCCTTCACTGTCCACCCCCCATTTCGTAATTTGTAAATCTTGCATAGAAATTCTGACTCCACCAGCTCCTCTGAAGTGGAAAATGTTTCATCGTCCTTAAAGGGAGCTCCTTTCTCAGTCTATTTGATTTGGGTGGTTGCAAGACGACTGCAAATAATTCAGAACAAAGATGAATACGTTCGGAACAAAGCACCTGAATGGGTTGTTCCCCCCCAGAAATGCTACCCTGAAACTGGAGGTACTCGCTTGCAAGTGAACAGGCTTTGGTTGGGGGTAGCTTGCAGGCAGAGGATGCTACTGAGTCATTATGCTGCAGTTTGCTGCTTAGTCCCATTAAGAGTGCAGTTCCAGAATAGCACAAGTTTCCTGGTCTCCGAATTGCCTGATACGGTTGATAAAGCTGCATTTGCCATACTATGATTTCTGTTGAACATATATTAATAGTCTTCCTCATCTTATGCACACAAACACACACGCAAACCCATCTCTGTTAGGAGATACACGGGCGAGAGCTATAGCAGGAATAGACTGGGATAGGCGTTTTTATTCATTTTTGCATACATCAGCAGTAATGTGACTGACTGGTCACTGGCTGAATGTGATATATAGATATAGATATAGTATGCAATTAGGACTGTAGTTTCTGTGTACTGTGCAATTAGAACTGCTGGTTTAAAGAGATGCATCCTTTATACCAAGAGCAGCCACTGCAAATGCTCGCTTACCAAAATGACTCACACTGTGAACGGCTATAAACATTGTCTTTAACAGATTTAGAAATGCTTTGCTGACTTGAGATCCGCACTGAAAGTTCTTACCAAGCAATCCTATGCATGTTTACTCAGATGCAAGCCCAGTTGGGCTTACTCCCAGATAAATGTGCATAGGACTGACGCTTTAGTGCTAGAAAAGAAGGCTGTTGTTGATGATAATGTTTTTATTTTAAAAATTACGTTGCTGTTGTGTGGGATTGCTCCCATACCGATGAAATGATTAAAAAAATAATCTTCTGAAAACTCTTTTCTTCGGCAAAGGTCTTTCAGAGAGCATTTGCTATATGGAAGAAAGGTCTCTTCACCAAACTGCTGTAATATTACTTTTGTTGTGAAAGAGGGTTAGCTGTTTTTAAGTTCTGCTAGGGGGAGTTTTGAAAACCTCAGCACCCTGTAGCATTGCATATCTGACTCAGTAAATGAAGCTGTGCGTAGTCATGTATAATGGGGTGAATGACAGGCATATTGTGTTTTGGTTGGCAGATATCTCATAAACATTTACTCTGGCTCAAAAAAAAGCAGAAATTTCCAGATGAGTTCTGTAATCTCCCCCCCCCCCATTTTCTGTCGTAAACCTTAAATGCGTTTTGTAGTATCTAATCGAAAACTCAGCTGCTTTTTTTAAAAAAAAAGCTGATCCATTTGAAATCCATTAACATGTAGAAATTTTAAATTTATGTTCAAAAGGAGAGCCAAAAGTATAAGCCAGAGGCTGTTTAAGCATCTGCTTGATTTCATTGGCATTCTTAGTTACACCAAACACTTCCCCAGCCTTCTCCTCTTAACTCTGCAGTCTGTCACTACCTGTGCTCTTCAGGCCGGGACAACATCATCTTCAAAACCTGCTTTGTGTGATGCAGCCATCTCTGCCAGGAATTCAGCGACAGCCTCAGCCTCTGTTGTGCTAGCCAGCTATCTGAATGCATCGTTTCCCCCCCAAAACACCAGAGCGCTTTATAGTGGTCCATCTGAACATTTTTAGTTCAGTTTAGGCTGCACAAACACCAAATATTTAAAGTACATTCAACCTACGCACCCCCCCCCATAATCCTGGGAACTGTAGTTTACCCTCCACAGGGCTGCAATTTTGGCACCCTTAAACTACAGTTTTCAATATTCTTTTTTTTGGGGGGGGGTCCTTAAAGGTACAGCGTGTACACAGCCTTTGCTCGTTTGTTTGGCAGCTTGATCTCAGCAGTTTGTTACAGCAGCGGGTCCCATGTGCTGCGTTCTTGCATTTTCCTGAAAACAGCCAGTCTGAACACGTCCCATCCATTTGTGCAAAACTGAGTTACTGTATTTGGTTAAAAGGAATACAATGCAGCAAAAGAGCGGTGGAGGGGGGGACGGGCGACACCTCTTCCAGCTTTTAATTTTTTTTAAAAAAAAAATCACTGTTGCCATACCTGTGTTGGTTACACTCAACCCAACCCATGGCTTAGAACATCTGGATTTATTCTGTAATGAATCACAATTTAATACCTTGGTTTCCAAGGTGGGGTGCTTTTAAAAATCGCTTCCATCAGTAGGCAGCCAGCCAGATGCCTGTGGAAAGCTCACAATCTGGATGGGAAGGCCACTGCTCACCTGCATCAATGGTCTCCAACATCTGCTATTCCACAATTTAGCTGATGCTGTCGATGATAGCCATTGATTGACCTCTCCTGCATGAACCTGCCCAATCCTATCTTTTTTTAAAAAGAGCCTGGATAGCTCTGTTGATTAGAGCGTAGTGATGATAATGCCAAGGTTGCAGGTTCATTCCCTGTATGGGACAGCTGCGTATTCCTGCAATTGCAGAGGGTTGGACCATATGATACTCTACGATTCCATGATTCTAAGACAGGGGTCAGCAAACTTTTCAGCAGGGGGCCAGTCCACTGTCCCTCAGACCTTGTGGGGGGCTGGACTATCTATCTATCTATCATCTATCTATCTATCTATCTATCTATCTATCTATCTATCTATCTAATCATCTATCTATCTATCATCTATCTATCTAATGAACCAATTCCTATGCCCCACAAATAACCCATAGATGTATTTTAAATAAAAGGACACATTCTACTCATGTAAAAACACACTGATTCCTGGACCATCCGCAGACCGGATTTAGAAGGCGATTGGGCCGGATCCGGCCCCCAGGCCTTAGTTTGCCTACCAATGTTCTAAGCCAGTCTCTCTCAACCTGTGGGTCCCCAGAAGTTGTTGGACTACAACTCCCATCACCCCTAGCTAGCAAGGCCAGAGCTCAGGGATGATGGGAGTTGTAGTCCAACAACATTTGGGGACCCACAGGTTGAGAACCACTGTATAAGCTATCTGTGGTACTGGCTATAACCACAACCTTGTGGCTGTGAGTTCCATAAGCTGGTTGTGACACATTGTTTCTTTTTGTTTGTACTCCTGTCTCTGTCACCAATAAACTTTGCTGGGTAAGCCCGATTATCCTGGAAGGGAGAAAACAATGTTTCTGTTCTGTTGTAGATTTTACAGAAAAGCCAACATTAAAATGAAAAAAACACCCCTGTTCAATCACTTTCCTTCTCCCTTAGGATTCTTAGATTTAAGACAAGAGCTTTGGGAATTCTCCTTCCATTCCTTCCCGTACTCAGCAAGAGAAGGCTTCCAGCCTATCACTTGTCCATGCCATTTAAAATATGGGAAACATTTACATTGTAGTCTGTCTATTTCTTGCATTCTTTCTTAACTGACATTTTCAGCTTTGTTGGGTTGTAAAGTACTTTTCTTTTTGGCAAGGTAAAGAGAAAACGAGAAGGCGGCTGCATATTTACTTATTAAACATACCTATAATTCTAGTCCAGAAAGTCAACACACATCTCATGGCTGCAGAAATTAATAATTTACCCCAAGAGCAGCTAAGGAGAAAGGGGACAGGAGAATGTTTACTGTGGTGGAGTGTGGTGTTAATTTCAGTCTGAAAAATCCTGAATCTAATTAAAACAGCCCAAATGTTGCTTTCATCAAAACTACTGGGAGGACAGATGATCTCTCTTTATGCCTTCGATAAGCTGCAGCAGTTGCCATTAAAATCCATCTAAGCTGTTTTATTAAGTTGTTACTCTGCTCAGTGAATAGCTGCCAACTTCAGGCTGAAAAGAAAGTATGTTCAGATTTGTTCCCATGTCACATGGAAGAACAGTTCAGTGAAAAATCACATTACTAGCTTTATCAAACTGTTTTTCAATAGGGGGGGGGTGTGAAAGAGAGAGATGTCTGTTTTCTTTTCCTGGTCATGCCTTAAAGCAGCTGTTGGCTCATTTATTGTGAAAAATATATTAAAAGAGAGGAGAAGATGCTTCCGTTCCAAATGTCAGTGTTTATATAACAACAAAGATTAAATCTGAGGGTTCAGTGTGGATTTGTTACAGTAAATTTAAGAACATTAATTGGGAAAGCCAGGGAACATGCACAGTATCTGGTAATTGTTGCACATTAACAAGGAGGATTTGGGAAATGTGCATAAATTTATACACATAATTAATTGCAGTTAACTAAAATTTAAAGCAAAGATAAAATTAAAACAAATTCTATCAGGCATACAGTAGCAATATAGTTGTTGTATGGAGTCGTACGCATCAGTGAATGTGTGCATTATCCAAAAGATGTGTTTCATTTCTCTCACAATGGAGGAAATTGCTATTTGTGCTATTAACAGCACAATTCTATTCAATTCTATTCATGCCTACTCAGAAGTAGGTGCATGTAGGCTTGCCACCCAGTGTAGGCATACTCTCTAGCATATCATGTTAATGTGCACGCATATTGGTTATTCTGCACATTCTCCAGCTATTCACATTCACTGGGGCTAATATTAACTCCACTTAAACTTGCATATATAAATATTTGTGTGTGCATAATAAGATATTGAGGTGTGCTTCTTCCCTTAATTTTTTTCTATGCCCGTCACGCTTTGGTTAACTAAACTAGATTTGCATTTTAACAACCCTGAAGTGAACTTCTGCCATTCTTTTGACTTGGACACTCTGCCTTGCTCATCCATCATCATGTCTCTGGCCACACCAGGCTACTGGCTCTATAACCATTTGAAGAAACCATCCGACTGTGAACAACACAGCTGGCAACAGCCATTTTTTCTTCCACACCACTGGCAGCATTGTCTGGCTATGGTAACTAAAGTTAACATCCAGAACGGGCAGTTTCTTTTGTGCTGGGTAGTTCTAGGCCGGCCTAAATGCAGCTTAGCAGGCACACCTGCCGAGGGGAAGGGGGAAAGAGGAAGATTACACCATCCATTTAAAGTGCCCTTATAACCACTTCAACAGTCGTGGCTTCCCATAAAACATCTGGGGAACTGTAGTTGGTCAGGGGTGCTGGTCTCACAAAGCTACAGTTCTCAGCACCCTTTAAAAAAACTACCATTCCCAGGATTATCCATGACTGGTGAAAGTGGCATGAGAGCGCTTTCAATGGATGGCAAAATGATTACTAGAAAACATAAGGTGCGATGGAACTCTCAGGGAGTAAGCATCAATTCTGCTGGTGATGTGGTGTTTTCTAAATCAAATTATTTTAAGTCAGTTCCCCATACCTATTCAGGATTGAGTTTGGAAGTCGAGGGCCTTATTTTGGAATGTATAAAAGAGGCACAACTTGATTTAGGCTGCTAACCCTGGCCCAAATGATGTCCCCTCAAAGGTAAATGCTGTTGGGTTGTAGTCAACGTTAGTCTTACTTCAAGTAGACCCATTCAAATTAATGAACCCAACTAGCTTAAGTTCGTTCATTCCAATGGGCCTAGCCAGTTGGATAAATCCCATTGAATTTAATGGGACTTACTCCCAGGTAACACCTTTCTCCTTAGACTGCAGTTGGGTGCATGCTTAATCTGGGAATAAGTCCCATTAAATTCATTTGGGCTCACCTCTGAGTAGACATGGATAGGGTTACATTGTTAGGTCCACCATTTTAGACCAGAGGAGAACACCCAACAAGATGCAACATTTCTTTGTGTCTTGCTCCCAGTTCTGGGAATATTGGATTCAGAATAATTTATGATGGAAGGGAATTTTATTACATGTTTTCTTTTGATGTATTTGTATCCCTACTCTCTCAAATGAGCCTGGGGGTGATGTAGCCCTCATTTTCTCCTCAGGACAGCCTTGTGAGTGAGGTCACTGACTCGTATTCAGGTTTATGGCCAAGCAGGGATTTGTCAGGGCTAGGCCTTTGTATGGGGAGCAACCTAAGGCAAACCAAGAAGCAGAATTATAGAATTGTAGAGTTGGAAGGGACCCTGAGGAACATCTGGTCCAACTTCCTGTGATACAGGAATATGCAGCTGTCCCTTATGGGGACTGAACCTGCAATCTTGGCATAATCAGCAACATCCTAACCAACTGAGCTACTGAGGCAGCAGGGCATGTTATTGGTTGGGACCAAAGAACAAGTCGAGGGCAAATCAGGGGCAGGCCTGAGGTGCAAGCCAAGATGCAACAGGAAGCAGAACTGAAGACTAATTGAGGAGGCAGGATCAGGCACAACAGGAAGGCTTATTTGCTTCTTCCTGTCCAGGAAAACCCAGTAGTTGGATGGGGTCAGGAAAGTTCTTCACCGGGAAAGCTGCAATAATAAATAATAATAATTTTTTTATTTATATCCCACCCTCCCCAGCCGAAGCCGGGCTCAGAGCGGCTAACAACAGTAAAGTAATACAGCATTCTAAAATCAATTCATTTTAAAATCAGTTCAAATCAAATTAATGGCAGCCATTGGGCTAGAGTTCTGTGAGGATTACCAAGGAGGGGGTCAGGCTGTGCCTTGGCCAAAGGCTTGGTGGAACAGCTCTGTCTTGCAGGCCCTGCGGAAAGATGTCAAATCCCGCAGGGCCCTAGTCTTTTGTGACAAAGCTTTCCACCAAATCGGGGCCATGGCCGAAAAAGCCCTGGCTCTGGTTGAGGCCAGCCTAACCTCCCTGTGGCCCGGGACCGCCAAGGTGTTTTTGTTTGAAGACTGTAAGGTCCTCCGTGGAGCATACCAGGAGAGGTGGTCCCGTAGGTACGAGGGTCCTAGGCCGTATAGGGCTTTAAAGGTTAAAACCAACACCTTAAACCTGATCCTGTACTCCACCGGGAGCCAATGCAGCTGGTATAGCACTGGGTGTTCAGCTGCGGTTCAGTATTTCACCACACAGGGCAGCCACATAAAAATCTAGCAATCCCTGATATCATCTCTCCCTGCTGTCAGATATTCTGTTCTGATTTGGATGTAACAGAGTCAATACGCTGAACTTCCAGCAGGAGAGCCAGCTTAGCCCTGCAACTGTGGGTTCCCAGCGCCGTGGTGCCATGCAATGTGCATGGCCTTGGCACCGAAATTTGTGGGTGCCCGGCCCCTTTGTGGGGAATTTTGTGGGTGCTCAGTCACCCAGGGCCCCAAGGAGTTGGCACCTGTGACTTCCAGTAGGCAGATCGCTATTGCTTACCAGTATGGTGTGGAGGTTGATCCAGTGCAAACTCGCCAGCAAAGCCAATCTGTTGCTTTTGCACCACATCAACCTCCCTGCCACTTTACCCCTAACCCTTCCAGTAACCGGCAGTGATCCACCTGCTAGGAAGCTAGCATAGCATCCCTGCCCCATTCCAGTGAGGCACTCTGGGGATGTATGTAGCACCAAGCCATAGTTTAGCAGTGTCCGGTCCCTGCTCCCCTCTCCTTTGGTAAGGCCACGAAGAGCTGATAAGTATCAGCATCCACTTTAAACTAACCACAAAAAAGAATTAGCTTCAGTTCCAGTTTATCCTCTCTAAAAAGATATTTGTTCCAGTTCAAGACCCTGTCCTGCCCTCTAAAGGGAACTAATTTTATTCCAGTTCAGTTTGCTTCCCAATTCATTAATGTGGTCCTCAGCAATTTTTTCACCTCTTTGAATTTTTCAAGCTGCTCTGCTATACTTCAGAAGATTAAGAATCTTCTGCTTATTTCCTGCTTGGCAGGGGGTTGGACTCGATGGCCCTTGTGGTCTCTTCCAACTCTATGATTCTATGAAGGAGGCACCAAAACACACCCACGGTGTAATGTGAGCAATTGTTTTATTTATCCCCCCCAATATTACAATATTTAAGCTTAAGCATCAGTTTTATTTATTCCCTCCCCCATTTTACATTATTTAAGCTTAAGCATCAGAATTACTTGTCAGGTTGGTAAAAAATTGTAAATGCAATGGCCACAATCAGACACAGAATTAATCATGATGAAGCCTCTCGATTTATAAATTATTGAATTGAGTTAAAAATCAGCCAAACTTCCATTGAAAAAGGAACTTAATTCATGTTCAGTTCATTCAGAAATTATAGAAAATTATACTTTCAGGTGTAATCCAGAGATGTTTGAACCAGTGAATTAATTTCTCTGAGTTAGTTGGAAGTGAACTGATCTGAACGCTTCCACAGTCTGCTTTGGCTTCTCCTTTTAACAACACAAGTTGTAAAGCACTTTAGGAAAATTACTACTTGGAGTTAAGGTGTATGTTGGACGAAACCAAATTAAGCCTGAGAACATTGGTTTTACTGTTTCTGGATTTAGGACGTTGAGTGTCCTATATGAAAAAAGTAAAAAAGTTAATTACTGCATTTAGTTTTTCAATATACCATTCACAAGCCTGGTCCATTGTAAAATTGGGTCTAAACTAGTTTAGGCCCATTGAATTAAGCCATAAACTTCACCAACCAAATAACTGGTATACTGCAATAGATGTAGAAGCCCCAATTTCAAACAACCCCTACTCAGCCGTGAAGTGGCTCCTTCATGTTACCCAAAATTTATTTTGCACTGACAGTATCCCAAGTGCTCTACAAAATCTGGAAACCTCCCTGTTCAGAGGGCTCAAAACCTTTGTTAGACAAAGGGAACAAGGCAAGAAGTTTGGGGAAATGAAAGTAAACAGGTCAGGAAATAAATCTTTAAAATGAATCGATCCGTTTACAACCAAGCCGTGAGGTCTTAACTGGTTTATTTAACTGAATTGGAAATGAACAAACTGCTGCCACTGGGTCGCAATTCTAAGAGCTGCTTCATGAGTTTCCACCGAATGTCCAGGTCAAGAATTAATGTAGGTCCTACAGAACCTCAGATGATTGCATCCCCCCAACAAACACCACCTGTATAAGCTCAGAGAAGCTGTGATGTGTTGCAGTTCCTGTGTAGCCAATTCACTGTATTGCATATGCATTTATTTTGGGAAGGAAGGTAGTTGGGTTGCAGAGCAGATGCACTGCATTCAGAAAAGTCCCAGTTCCTGTTCCAATCTCTGACACTCCGAGTGTTGTTGCTTCACCCTCCAGATGTTGCTAGACTCCAACTCCCCTTGCCAACCTGGCTATCGGTCAAGGATGCTGAGAGCTGAAATCCAGGAACATCTGGAGGACCACAAGTGCCCCATCTCTGCTCTAAAGGGTCTTGTTGGCAGGTGAGGACCCTGCAGAGCTACTGCCAGTACTGAATTAGAGAGATTTACCGACCTCCTAAGAGGCACCTGCTTTGGCTCTAAGTTAGGGATGAGAAAACCTTTGATTCTCCAGATGATGTTAGACTACAACTTCCACTACCCCTGACCACTGGCCACGCTGGCTGGAAGTGATGGGAGCTATATATCTGACAATATCTGAAACGTCAGAGGTTCCTTACCTCTGGTCCTAGTCTAATTCCTTGAGTTAGGAACAAGGGAAGCTGCTAGGGCTGGGCGATATATCAATATATTGTCCAGAACCGGTCTCAAGTCCATATTGCGATAATCGTTCATCATTTGTGACCTGGCAATATATTGTGAATCATGGTGTGTGTGTGTGTGTACGTGTGTGCGCCACACAAAAACCGCAATGTGGGAAAAGTAAGTAACAAAGTACCGTATTTTTTGCTCTATAAGACTCACTTTTTCCCTCCTAAAAAGTAAGGGGAAATGTGTGTGCTTCTTATGGAGCGAATGCAGGCTGTGCAGCTATCCCAGAAGCCAGAAAAGCAAAAGGGATTGCTGCTTTCACTGTGCAGCGATCCCTCTTGCTGTTCTGGCTTCTGAGTTTCAGATTTTTTTTTTCTTGTTTTCCTCCTCCAAAAATTAGGTGCGCCTTGTGGTCCGGTGCGTCTTATAGAGCAAAAAATACGGTAATTTTTTAATCTATACCCCGCCCTCCCTGGCCAAGACCGGACTCAGGGCGGCTAACATCAAATATCAAATACATTATAACACAATCAAACAATTGATTAAAATACAGCTTAAAAATGAGAATCAGGATAAAATTAAATGACTGCCCACGAATTACAACCATAGTCTTGCAGGCCCTGCGGAAGGATGTCAAGTCCCGCAGGGCCCTGGTCTCCTGCGATAGAGAGTTCCACCAGGCTGGGGCCAAAGCTGAAAAGGCCTTGGCCCTGGTTGAGGCCAGTTTAACCTCCTTGAGGCCCGGGACCTCCAGCCAGTCAATGCCTCTACATTGCTCCATCCTTATTTCAGACATTGTTATATATTAGCATATTGTGATGTTTAGCTGGTGATTTATCACAATGCTGAAAACCAGGGGAAGGCACTGAGGTCCAGCTTCCAGGGCCTTCTGGCGGTTCCCTCACTGCGAGAAGCCAAGATACAGGGAACCAGGCAGAGGGCCTTCCCAGTAGTGGCGCCCGCCCTGTGGAACGCCCTCCCACCAGATGTCAAAGAGAACAACAACTACCAGACTGTTAGAAGACATCTGAAGGCAGCCCTGTTTAGGGAAGCTTTTAATGTTTGATGCATTACTGTATTTTAATATTTTGTTGGAAGCCGCCCAGAATGGCTGGGGAAGCCCAGCCAGATGGGCGGGGTATAAAAAATAAATTATTATTATTATATTATTGCAATTGTGGTTTTTAGTGTTAAATAGGCGTTATTAACATGAGACACCAGAGGGAGCTTCAGAGCAGCTAGCCAACGTCAACGGGAAAATGCATTGAACGTTGTATAATTGTATGTTGAATAACGTTTAACCGGTCAATGTAGATCCAGCCTAGATATCGCCCAGCCCTAGAAGCCGCCTTATATCAAGTCAGAGCCTTATATCAAGTCAAGTCAGTCCATCTAGTTCAGTATTAAGTATCCTTGACCAGCTGTGTCTCTCTAAGACAGGGTCTTTTCCAGCTCTACCCAGAGACACCTGAGATTGAACCTGAAACCTTTTGCATGCAAAGCATAGACTCAACCACTGAGTTATGGCTGTAGTATGTGAATAGTCCCCTCCATTCCTGCAGTCAACTTGTTGAGAGGCTGGACAACTTAAAAATAAAACAAAAAATAAATATGTATTTCTTTTTTTAAAATCAAAATAATTCATTATATTGTTCTTGTCATGTTGCCATGGGAACGAAGGATTATTATCCATAAGAACAATGCAAAAATCCAAATTAATGACACTGGAAATGACCCAAACGAGCAGGTGACATTTGGATTGTGCCTAAATGTTTACAGATTAAATTGGCCCCTCGGAAGCTTTGATTAATACATTTAACACGGCACAATTACCCTCGGACTTTTTGACCTTGGCAATATTAATGCATCATATTTGCCTGCAAAAAACCCGCCTCGGTCAATGGCTAGTTGCTGAAGGATGAGCTCTTCCCTCTCTCCCGCTGTTTGCATTATTTTTATTATTATCAATCAGATCCACAGTCCAGTTAAGCAGTAGGTACTTAGAATTAAGCCGGCTCAAAGGCCGTGGAATTAAATCAGCTTTAATGCAAATAATGGACCACGCTGCAGTAGGCTGCCTTTTCTCTCTCCATTTATTTTTCTTTTTTTAAAAACCGTCGAAGTCATGCCACTCATTTCTTTTCTTCGAAAGGAATAATTTTGTCAGCTGGTCCTGCTGCGTTTCCCCAAGCAATAATGTCCTGGAACAGATTCCAGGTCCTCTTTCTGGTAAGCCTGCCTCCCGAGCTGTCAAGCAAATGGTCCTTAACACATTTGCCAAAAGGACCTCTGCACATGGGCGATAGCAGGCACTCCTTTCTGTCACCTTGGCACTTGAAAGATCCGCGGCAGACCCTTTCCACCCTATCCCTGAGGCGAAACTTGCAAACTCCAGCTCTCCTCTCTTCTCAGTAAAGTGGAACCAATGAGCAACATGAAGAATGCAGACTTAACAGCTGCAATATTGCTCACACTATGCAGGTCAGCGTTTTCCAAAGTTGGGTCTCCAGCTGGTTTTTTTGGACTACAACTCCCATAATCCCTAATCACTGTTCTTGCTAGCTAGGATGATGGGAGTTGTAGTCCAAAAACAGATGGAGTCCCAACTTTGGGAAACAGTGCTCTATTCCAACAACCCAATGTGGCCGTTAGGGCATGTCCACAAATTCCCAACTTTTAGGGAATGTCACTAATGTATGAACTACAGTACAGTGGTACCTTGGGTTAAGTACTTAATTCGTTCCGGAGGTCTGTTCTTAACCTGAAACTATTCTTAACCTGAAGCACCACTTTAGCTAATGGGGCCTCCTGCTGCCGCCGCGCTGCCGGAGCACGATTTCTGTTCTCATCCTGAAGCAAAGTTCTTAACCCTATTTCTGAGTTAGTGGAGTCTGTAACCTGAAGTGTATGTAACCCGAGGTACCACTGTACACTCATACCTCTTGTTACGTTCGGTTCAGATTTCGTCTTTTCAGGTTGCATCCCGCGGCGACCCGGAAGTACCAGAAAGGGTTACTTCCGGGTTTCGCGCTTGTGTATGCGCAGATGCTCAAAATGACATCATGCACACGCGCAGAAGCGGCGAATCACAACCCACGCATGCACAGATGCAGGTTGCATTCCTTTCAGGTTGCGAACGGGGCTCTGGAATGGATCGCATTCACAACCAGAGATACCACTGTATCTACCACGGGGCAGAGAACACACCAGCCTCATTTATGCCATGACCTGGCCTGGATAAATAGTTGCGCTTGGGGATACAGATGGAGCAGTCAGAAGCATTATTGCTTCTGCATACCAGCTGCTGAAAGTTGCAGGAGGGACAAGTGCTCTTGTGCTTAGGCCCTTCTTGTAATTTTACTCCAGGCACCTGGTTGGCCACTGTGAGGATGAGATACTGGAATGGATGAGCCATCAACCTGATCCAGCAGACCCATCTGTGGCCAAGCAGCCTACTTCAGAGATGCTGGTCCTCTGTTGGATGACTGTCTAGTTGAAAGATGCCCTAAGAAGGGAAACAAGAGGTGCCTTGGAAGTTGCCCATCAACAGTTTAACTCCTGGACACAGGACTAGGCAGGTACACCAGTCACCTGGCCAACAGACTTCCCACTATGGTGAGATGTCTTGCATTTCTGTGTGAAGTCTAGTAATTAATTCTCAAGTTTGCATTCATGCATAGAAGTTAGCACGTGCAAATTTTATGTCTTGCCCCTTTGTTGTCGTCTTTTGTGATGCATTTCCTCTTTTGTGCGGTAGGGTCATGCGTAAGTGACCGCTCACCCATTTTGAGCCAAACTGTCTCATGTAGAGCTTGGGTTGGCAGTGGGGTTCCCAAGAGTTTTAAACCTCAAGATTGTTCCTGAATTCATTGGGATGAAGCCAAATTTTTGAACGGGTGGGTTCTGAATATCACGAGGAGGCCTTCTGCCTTGAATGGGCTGTTGCGGTGCTTCCGAATTCCTCCCTCGACAACTAAGGGTTGTGAGCTTGTTGTATAATCACCTTCCCTTCTGCACCCGCTAAACTCTTAACATTAAGGCTTGAAAGTCAAGGTCTTCATGGTTCTCTAGCAAGAATAGCCATTTATTATTTTATCAGCAGTTTTTCTGTTGCAAGAAGCGCTCAGTGTGGTTTCAAAAATGTTGAGTAAAATTATTAGAGCAACAACAAATGCTTGTTGTATATATATATTGGCATTAGCATTAGTGCAATCATCTTAGTACAATTGTATTAGTACCATCGTCTGCATTTTTACTCAGAAGTAAAACCCTACTCCATTCAAGGGGGCATATGATTGGTGCTGAAATGTCCATAACTATGAGTTAAACAGCGTCAATGTTTGAAGGAGGTGAGAGGTCCACGCACTCATCGCTCATCTGGACTTTAGCAAAAGTATGCAGGTCAGCTGTTCCCAACCTGGTGGCCTCCAGATGTTTCACATTACTGCTCGCAACATCCCAGACCAGGCACCCCCAACCTTCAGCCCTCCAGATGTTTTGGATTCCCATCATCCCTGACCACTGGTCCTGTTAGCTAGGGACCATCGGAGTTGTAGGCCTAAACATCTGGAAGGCCGCAGTTTGGGGATGCCTGTCCCAGACCATTGGTTATACTGGCTGGGAACTGATGGGATTTGGAGTCCAACCCTTGCTTTATGACCTTAAGGCAAGGGAAGGGTTTAGAGATTGCAGTGAAACCAGAGATGTAGTTGGGGAACAAGAGAAGGTTTAAGAGCAGTGGATCATTAGGAGGTGAGGGAAAATGCTAGACTCTGAAAAATTGCACATCTTAAAAGAGAATCCTATAATGAAGACAGGTAATAGTGTTAGGGACCCAATAAAATACCCTCCTTCCCCTCCGTTCGTTAAGAGTTAAAGCTGGGTTAAAAATTAAGGCAAGAATATAATTTACTGTACCTGCCTTCACATTTATAACAGCACTGAAATAATAACAGCTTGGACACACAGAGACCCAAGAGAGAACAGGCTTGGCATTGTTCTTAAGTGGCACATTCACTCCCTAGGACTGGATAATCAGCCAGCCAGCAGAGGCTCGCTTTCCACTGCTGGTTGACTGCCAGCTTTGGCACGGGACGCAGAGGTAGCTGGCCTCTGTTATTTTTCCACCTGAAGAAAGAGATCTGTGGGAGGAGGAGGTGTGTGTGTGTGTGAAAACAGTGGAAAAATCTGTCAAGGGAAAAAAAGAGCCCAGTTTCAGGTGATCCATAAAAGGAACAATAAAAAATCTTCTGCCTCTCAGACTCTAATGGTTTTCTTCAGGTTGCAGAGAGATCAGCTGCTGGGCGGTAATTTCTTGGCTCCGATATGTGTGCATATCAGAAATGAAAAATGAGACATTTCTTAATTCTTTGTTAATGGCGGGCTGGTGCACACATGCAGCAGAACGAGCTGTTCCCGTTTCATAGGGGTTTTTTTTTAATTGCTTTTGTGTTTGTTTGTTTAAAAAATCAGCTCCTTGCAAGTAGAAAATGAGCGTGCAGGTCACAGACTAGGCAGACCTTTCTCCTTGATGTACATACTAGATTATTATTTCTTTAAGGGTGTTTGGTGGGGAGGGTAAACAAGAATAACGTAGCAATTAGAAGTGTCCAACTGAAGCCAGAAGTGCTACAGTCCTTTACACCACCTCATTTTGCTACACAGAATCAAAGGGACTCCATGGAGCATCTACTCTAACCCCCAGCAATGCAGGAATATTCAGCTGTCCCATACAGGGATCGAACCTGCAACCTTGGCATCATCAGCACCACACTCTAACCAACTGAGCTATCCAGGCTCTGCATGTGTAGAACATGGCTTAATAATAGGAGGTGACTTGCAGATATTTTAGCCACATGACTTTTGATAATTTTGGACAAGGCTGATCAAATTACACATTTTGCAGCTTAATTATATTTCCAGCAGGGGTCAAGCTGAAAGGTTTTGATGCTTGTTTTTCTTCTTCTTCTTCTTCTTTTAAATATGGAGATTTCAAAGATGTGTCGCTGAAAAGTGTTTCATTTTCCCCATCAAGAAGCACAAAATCTTGCAGCCGTGGCCATGAACGACCCGATTGCATCACCTCTTAGTTTATGGATTATTTTTTTTTTCAGTAACAGACGAAGCAGAGCTTATTACTAACGTGTCTTTTACGAGTTCCTTTTACAGTGGTTGAGCAAACCATTCTAAGCCAGCTTTGTCTGCTTCCATTGTCAAGTCTAGACCTTTTAAAGCCTGTGCTGCTTTTTAAAAAGTTTTTGTTTGTTTTTTTTGCATTGCATCAGAGTGAATGAGAACTTACCCAGGATGCAGACCAGATCAGAGAATAAGAAGAAACCTTTCTTGGGCCCTACCTGTCCTGTACAAGGTTGCTACCTATGCATTGCTGCTGTTCAGGTGCTAACTACTGATAGACACCTTGAGGCCTCTCACCTCCCTTGTTACAATTATTCAGCTTTAAAGCAGATTTACACTGGGTGCTCTGCAAACAGATGTCTTCAACAGAACAAGTGTAGGGAACCTTTTTCAGCCAGAGGGCCACAGGCAAGCTGCTGGAGGCCACATGCCATTGAACATGGGGCCACAGGCAAAAGTGGGTGAGGCAACAACTATGCATTTTAGTTGTTAGCCTATGCACAGTAGGCTAGTATCTAAATACACCCCACCAACCTCTAGCCAGGCAAGAATTCAGTTCAGTTCACTTTTAATTGGTATACTATCTTTCCATATTACCATACACAAGGCGGTTCACAAGCTGAAGAACCCCCCCCAAAAAAAACACAGCACATATCACACAATTCAGAACAATCTGACCCAATAAAAAGTTGTAATATAAACAAAACATTAAAACATACAACTTATATCAGATAAAGCAATATTCAATAAGCCATTAGAATTTAATGGTAAACAGTAAAATTAAATGTCATCAAATAATAATGAAGCAGTTTACACTTAACAATTGCAATAAATAATAATATAATAAACAAACAATCAAACTACAGTGGTACCTCAGGTTACATACGCTTCAGGTTACAGACTCCGCTAACCCAGAAATAGTACCTCGGCTTAAGAACTTTGCTTCAGGAAGAGAACAGAAATCGTGCTCTGGCAGCGTGGCGGCAGCAGGAGGCCCCATTAGCTAAAGTGGTGCTTCAGGTTAAGAACAGTTTCAGGTTAAGTACAGACCTCCGGAACGAATTAAGTACTTAACCTGAGGTACCACTGTATGAACAATAAAAATAACAGCAAGTCTGGATGCATAATTACATACAAGACCATGTAAAAGGATCAAAATTGAGAAACAAAGACTCACAACTTTATAAAACTGTTTTCTGAACGCCTCTTCTCTCTTCCCAACTGCTTCTGCTATTCTTTTTTTAAAAAAGATTTTTATTAAAGTTTCAGAGATTTATATAAAAACAAAACAAAACAAAAATAAAAGCAGACAAAAATAACAAAAAACAAGTATAATTTCAATCCCTTATTTTCTTGTAACTTACTTCCCCGACTTCCTCATACCTCCCCTTTCTGTATTCCAATTTCTGATTTATTAATTCAGCAAATCCTTTCTCTTGTTTTTCATTTAATTTTTAACCTTTCTTTTCCTTTTACTTATCCATTATAGCTGGAAACCACGTAATTTCTAAACCAACGTCATTCTAACATTCATTAATTTTGCAATGTTTCTTAAGATAGTCCTTAAATTTCTTCCAATCTTCTTCCGCTGTCTCTCTCCCCTGCTCTTGGATTCTGCCAGTCATTTCTGCCAGTCCCATATAGTCTTTCACCTTCTGCTTCTGCTATTCTTAAAGGCATGGCCAGGGAAAGACTGCTGGGTCTGGAGGGGGGGGGCAAAGCAGGTGGGAAAAGTCATTGCCTGGTGGCCAGCACAAAGTCACAGTTCTTCACACATTGCAGCCAGGCAAAAACTCTGAAGGGAGGGTGTTGTCTGCATGGAGCTTCCGGCTTGAAGAGCCACATTTGGTCCACAGGCTCAAGGCTCCCCACCCCTAAAATAGAGGACTATCCTCCTCTGTAAAGTAGGGCACATCGCCGCCCCTCTGTACATAGAAAACTGGCATGTTAGCGAGTTGGTTTCAGCCTAATTAACACACCGTTTTCTACAACCAGCCAGAAGCAATCCAGGAAAAACCTTTACCATTTGATCCTACTGGTGGTGCAAAATGACCTTGAAGGTTGCAAGCAAGGAGGAAGGGTTTATTCCTAGCATTTCCCCTCATTAAAATAATAAGACTGTTGCATCATGGGACATGTTCCTATGATGCTGTAGTGCTTTTATGATGTAACTGGAGAGACAGAAACAGGGAACCAGAGACCAGGGGGAAATGACTTGCGGAGGGGAAGACCTTGGGATTAAATCCAAAGCAAAATAATGGAAAAGTTAATAGGATGCAGATATCATAATGACCTTATAACCTCAGACAACAGGGCTTGTGAATTCATCCGGGATGGAAAGAAAGCAGGCCAACAACATTCTGTTTGTCATACCCACGAGAGGTTTAACAGTCAATCACTCTTTACAGGGAACTCAGGGAATTGTAGCTCTCAGCTAACAAGTCTCCGCACTCTTTGAACTAAAGTTCCCAGGATTCTTTCAGGAAAAGCCATGATTGGTTAAAATGGTATAATAATGCTTTAAATGTATGGTGTGGATGCATTGTAGCAGTCCCACCTTTGCAGGAATATTATTATTATTATTAATAATAACAACAGAGTGCAGCAAATATTTCCCGCTGTAGCAATTGTGTTGGCAAGCCGTTCAGACCAGTACAAAATGCGTTTGCAAATGCACAGTCCCAAAGTTAAAGAAAAAAACAAAAACCACACAGTAGCAAATGTAATAATGTGATCCAAATGCCCGGCGCTCGGCTAGAAAGAAATGTTCTCCTGCCATTATGTGAAAATTTAGCGTGACTGGAACAGCGTCTGCATTTGATTAGGCAATTTTTTAAAAAAAGAAAATGTAAGAGTCTTTACATTTGAGGGCTATGCTGCAAAACAATTGCTCAGTCTGTGTTGTAAAATTGGTTTTGCCTTTCCCTGACTTCCATGTTTTTATTGCACTTTGTCTCAGAAGAGAAATATGAGATGTCCACATGGCAGATTAATGCCTTTTGATGTAAAACAGTAAATAAGAGTGACGGTGCAAACAAATGCTTCTAAAGTTTTAATCTTCTTTGAGCAAGGAGAGACCGTGAAACGCTCGCAGCAGAAGCTGTTTTCCAGCACGAAAGAAGCATTTACAGATCCGTTATTGTAGCACATTAGCTAATTGTTTCACAATTAAAAGCAATACAGTGTGCTAAATTTGAATCTGGTACCCTGACCCCACGAGACCAGCTTATGCCACAATGTTGTTGATTCAGATATGCTTCTGGTCACATCCATACCATACAGTTAAAACACTATTGAACCACTTTAAATGGACGTGGCTTCCCTCAAAGAACCCTGCAAACTGAAGTTTGCTAAAGGTGCTGAGAGTTCTTAGGAGATCACTATTCTCCTCAGAGAGCTTCAGTATCCAGAGTAGTTTTAACAGCCAATCCTTCTTCCCAGGAAAGTCTCTCCATTGGATTTCACGCTGATCCGAGCGTTGTGATTCTGTTCTCAGTAGTTTAAACATATCAAAACACATATCTACATATTGATAGAGATTAATATGGAAACTATATGGGACGCGGGTGGCGCTGTGGGTTAAACCACAGAGCCTAGGGCTTGCCAATCAGAAGGTCGGCGGTTCGAATCCCCACGGCGGGGTGAGCTCCCATTGCTCGGTCCCTGCTCCTGCCAACCTAGCAGTTCGAAAGCACAAAGTGCAAGTAGATAAATAGGTACCGCTCCAGCGGGAAGGTAAGTGGCGTTTCCATGCGCTGCTCTGGTTTGCCAGAAGCGGCTTAGTCATGCTGGTCAACATGACCCAGAAGCTGTACACCGGCTCCCTCAGCCAATAAAGTGAGATGAGTGCCGCAACCCCAGAGTCGGTCACGACTGGACCTAATGGTCAGGGTTCCCTTTACCTTTAAGATGGAAACTAGATGGAATTGTTAGCAAAATCATGTAATGGAAGAATGGTCCTTGGCCAGGATGGAAGTGCTTCCTCCTTGCTCCCAGAAGATTTGATCCCCACAACAACCCTGCGAGGTGGCTTCTCAACTCCTATGAGCTCCAGCCAGCATGACTAATGGTCACAGTCCGACAACGTCCTGAGGGCCACAGGTTATACATTCCTGGGCTAAGAGATAAAACAGACTTGCCCAGTATCACCCCATGAGATTTATGGCTCAGAGTTCTTCCAGGTTTTTGTTTCCATACTGGCTCTCGGGATTAAATGGAGTTAATGTTATAGCGGCTGAGAGCATGTGTATTCTGCACCAATCAATATATCGTGGGAGAGGGTGCTTTCTCAACCAGAGAACCAAAATAACTCATCACAGCTATTGTCAGTTAAATTTGAGAAGGTGGTTGGTTCCCATTTAGCAACCAGCCAGATTTTACTGGAAGTCAGAGTGCAATGGTGAAAATATTCCTCATCCCCATCATCTGATTTACAGAGGAATGCTGGGCATTCCACTTTTTCATTGTCACATTGAATGGCTACTGGCAGAGTGTAGCCATATTCACTCTAAACTGGGAGTAAGCTGCATAATATTATTATAATATAACAACAACAACAACAACAACAACAATAATAATAATTTATTTATACCCCGCCCATCTGGGCGGCTTCCAACATAATATTAAAATATAATAGTCTATTAACATTAAAAGCTTCTCTAAACAGGGCTGCCTTCAGATGTCTTCTAAAAGTCTAGTACAGTGGTACCTCGGGTTACATATGCTTCAGGTAACATACGCTTCAGGTTACAGACTCCGCTAACCCAGAAATATTACCGTGGGTTAAGAACTTTGCTTCAGGATGAGATCAGAAATCGTGCGGTGGTGGCGCGGCAGCAGCGGGAGGCCCCATTAGCTAAAGTGGTGCTTCAGGTTAAGAACAGTTTCAGGTTAAGAACGGACCTCTGGAACGAATTAAGTATGTAACCAGAGGTACCACTGTAGTTGTTTTTCTCTTTGACATCTGGTGGGAGGGCGTTCCACAAGGCGGGTGCCACTACTGAGAAGGCCCTCTGCCTGGTTCCCTGTAACTTGCCTTCTTGCAGGGAGGGAACCGCCAGAAGGCCCTCTGAGCTGGACCTCAGTGTCCAGGCAGAATGATAGGGGTGGAGAGGCTCCTTCAGGTATATTGGACCAAGGCTGTTTAGGGCTTTAAAGGTGAGCACCAACACTTAAAATAATGGGATCCTAGAGCTGAAAAAAGCCCCAAAGTTCCTAGGGTGGAGGACCTCAGGACCTCATCTGGTCCACAGGACTCTCCTTAGACCCTATTCCTCTCCCCAGGCCTCACTAGCGCAGACTGGCTAGCATGTATCGTTGCAGCGTGATATTGCTGCTTCCTGGCCTGGATGGAGAGGGCTGTGTTTAAAAACTGGCACACAGATAATTTTTGCATTTGTTGCTCCACCCATTTATGTCGCTCTCTCCTGACACTTAACATGTGGCCCCTGGAAGATTGCCCCAAAAGGAATGTGGCCCTTAGACTGGAAATGGTTCCACACCCTGGCGATGCAAGAAGCCCACTACTGCGGTATCCTTGATAGTAGGGCTGGGCAGTATTTCAATATATTGCCTGAAACCGATTTGAAGTTCAGAGCGTGATAACGGTTTCAGAATTTCTGAGCAGGTAATACATTGCGCCCTCCAGTGCCAGGAGTGTTCTGCAAGCCAGTGTGGCAAGCGGGCTTGCTCAGCTGTGGGGCTGGGTAATATATCTCAGCTGCTTCTTCCTTCTCCCTAATAATAATAATAATAATAATAATAATAATAATAATAATAATAATTTTGTTATTTATGCCCTGCCCATCTGGCTGGGTTCCCCCAGCCACTCTGGGCAGCTTACAGAACATAAAAATGGTAAAACATTAAACTTTAAAAATTTCCCAATACATGGTTCTCCTCAGGTGTCTTGTAGAAGTCAGATGGTTGTTTATTTCCTTGATATCTGATGGGAGGGCGTTCCACGGCATGGGCATCACTTCAAGAAGACCCTCTGCCTGGTTCCCTACCTTATTTCATCCTTAAGGAGGGAGAAGGAAATAAGGTGGAGAGGAGGAAGCAGCCAAGATACATTTCAGACATTGTGATATGTCAGTGTATTTCGATATTTAGCTGGTGATATATCACGATGTTGAAAACCAGATACCACCCAGCCCTACTTGATAGATGTGTACCCACCCTTTGCTTAATCATGAATACCTTCTGAGGCAGCCTCTCAAACAACTTGTACCATCAATAAGTTTTCTCTAACGTCTGCACATATGGGACTGCACTGTTATTCTCCGTACGTTTGTCCGATCCATTTTATAGTCTCAAGAGATTCACAACAGTTAGAGAAGCCTGAAAACCACATTCATCGGCACCCTACGCCATGCCTTAAGTTCCCAACACCTGCATAAACACATCTCCTGGAAGAGTTTGGTTGAGATCAAAGTTCCTTCTAATCTAAGCCTTGGAACCAGTGGCCCTTCAGATGCTTCCTAGACTGCTACTCCCATCGCCCCTTGACTATTGGCCATACTGACTGGGGCTGGTGGGAGTTGGAGTCCAGCAGGATCTGGAGGGCTACAGGCTCCCCATTCCTGTTCTAATCCCTGGAAGTAATGGGACAACTGGTGCTGAGGGTCCTTCCCCTAGTTGTTTACTGCGGCTAAAGGTAAAGGGACCCCTGACCATTAGGTCCAGTTGCAGACGACTCTGGCGTTGCGGCGCTCATCTTGCTTTACTGGCCGAGGGAGCCGGCGTACAGGTTTCGGGTCATGTGGCCAGCATGACGAAGCCGCTTCTGGCGAACCAGAGCAGCGCACGGAAACACCGTTTACCTTCCTGCCAGAGAAGTACCTATTTATCTACTTGCTCTGTGTGCTTTCGAGCTGCTAGGTTGGCAGGAGCAGGGACTGAGCAATGGGAGCTCACACCATTGTGGGGATTCAACCGCCAACCTTCTGATCAGCAAGCCCTAGGCTCTGTGGTTTAACCCACAGCATGGTCTTATTCCTGTTCCAAGCATTGTCTCCTGAGTAGAAGCTCTCCAGGATCTTAGAAGTCGGTCCTTCTTACCATCTGTTTCCTGAGCCTTCTAAGAGCCAGTGTGGTGTAGTGGTTAAGAACAGTGGACTCGTAATCTGGGGAACCGGGTTTGCGTCTCCGCTCCTCCACATGCAGCTGCTGGGTGACCTTGGGCTAGTCACACTTCTCTGAAGTCTCTCAGCCTCACTTACCGGTACCTCACAGAGTGTTTGTTGTGGGGGGAGGAAGGGAAAGGAGAATGTTAGCAGCTTTGAGACTCCTTCGGGTAGTGAAAAAGCGGGATATCAAATCCAAACTCTTCTTCTTCTTCTAACAAGAGGAGCCAGGGACTGAACATAGGACCTTCTACATGCAAACCCTTGAACCTTGCTACCTTCCATTGTTGCTCTGATCCAGTTCAGTTTCAGGGCTCATGTAGACATGTCACCCACTGTTATCTGGGCAACACCCGTTGTGTGATTAAATGAAAGGCCCCCAGACCCCCCAGGAGTTGTCATTATGTCTTCTGGAGTGGAGTGAGGGGCGAGGCTTGTGAAAACGCAGCATACATAGGCTTGAACTTCCATTGTGTTCATCTGGGGCTTACGGGGTGCCTCTCATGCAAAAAATAAAATAAAATGACATAATGATCTGAGGGGCGCAGTGTGAGGCAGTCAGTTTAAATTAACAGTATATAGACCTGTCAGGATAGTTAATCAGAAGCCTGCATAAACAACGGTACCTTGCACTTTGTCCTAGAAACCCAGCGAGAGCGGAGACCCTGGCAAACTGTCAAGAGCAGCTTTGTCCCGCAGGAGTGATATAAAACAGAGAGGACTTTTGACAGTAGATTTATCCGTGGAAACAAAAGGCTGCTTTCGGCTGGAAGATTTTTCACTTCGCCCCGGCAAAAGAAGGAGGGGTGGTGGTGGTGGTAGGGATGGGATGGGAAAACGGAGCAAAATGGACCTGTCAAAAAATGAATTTTAAATCAATTTAATTGAAGCCATCACTTATGGTTTAGGATGGTGCCTCGGTTTCCTTTCCAGCTGGAGCGGAGCATTTTTATTTATTTATTTTATCACAAGAGACTTCTTGTCCTCAAAGTGTGTCTAATCAAGCAGTGAGTATTTGCATCATTAAAAGTCACCCTATCCGCTTCCAAGCGTTCTGTCAGCTTGTAGGAGGGATTGTGGGGAGGGGGGAGGGAGAGAGAGAGAGATGTAGTGCTCTCCCAGAAAAGTTAAAAGCTTGCAAATAACTGAAGCCAATTAAGATCAAAGCTGTGATATTCAGTAGTAGTTTCATTATAAACCTTTTTTTAAAAAAATAATAATAAATGAAACCACAACAACTTTGAAACAGATCAAGAGGTGTTAATACATAGCTCTTTTTTGTAATTCTTTAAAGCTTGTGCAGTATCTTAAAGCAACAGATTGCTTATTTGCTCTTTATCATGCGCAGAGTTCCCCCTCCCTCCCCACGGAATTGTCGGTGTTAAAAAAAACAAACAACCCATGTTCTGAGTAATTTAGGAGCTAGCGGATTAAAAGCTTTCATTTACATGCAAAATGTACGTTTGTTAGTAGGGAGGCCAACTTAAGGCAGTACAATAATTTATCGGACCCTACAGAGTTGCCAACTGCACCTTGGCAAAAAAAGAAAGAAAGAAAGAAATCGGAAGGTGTGGTTTTTTGCCTGGTGGGTTGCAAGCCTCCTACCTCCAGGGGGAACTTTCCATTTCCACTTGCAGGAAAAGGAGCTCCCGGATATTTGTTGTGAAGCTGTTGCCATTCTTAGAGTGCAAAGGGCATGGATGGCCACTCAGGCCAGGTCTATATCTGCCAAGGCAGGAAGCACCCCTCTTGCCATTGGTCCTCACAGTAGTCATGCACAGACTGTGAGCCTTGGAAAACGCCCAGTGCCCAATTCCATTCTGCACATTGTTGGGAATTCTTGGTAGCAGTGGGCAAGTGATCTTTCAGGGAGGCTTGAACACGATCACAACATGATCACGTGATCTCAGCATTCTCCAAGATGCTCTGTGGAAACCACTGCTTTTGACTACAACCTTTTGAAATAGGAGAGGGAAGAAGACGGTGATTCCTAAGCAACAATACCCCCTTCCACCCACATTTGAGCTAGCTCCAAATACATAGGTGGTATCCCTGTGAAGATTAGGGACGGAGATGGCACTGTGGGTTAAACCACAGAGCCTAGGACTTGCCGATCAGAAGGTCGGCGGTTCAAATCCCTGTGACGGGGTGTGCTCCCGTTGCTTGGTCCCTGCTCCTGCCAACCTAGCAGTTCGAAACCACATCAAAGCGCAAGTAGATAAATAGGTACCGCTCCAGTGGGAAGGTAAATGGCGTTTCTGTGCGCTGCTCTGGTTCGTCAGAAGCAGCTTAGTCATGCTGGCCACATGATCCAGAAGCTGTACGCCAGCTCCCTTGGCCAATAAAGCAAGATGAGCGCCGCAACCCCAGAGTTGGCCACGACTGGACCTAACGGTCAGGGGTCCCTTTACCTTTATCCCTGTGAAGAATCCCTAGCAATTTTTTGGGGAGCCAAATGTGGAGGGGCGGATGTTATATTGCCTTTTTTTTTTTTTGCACAAACAGGATATTTCTGTTGTGCATATATTGGTAACTTCTTGCTACATATTCAGGATCATTTTCCATAGCTGTCTAGAAGTTGAATTTATTCACTAAACTTGTGAGTGTTGCTGCTGCTCCTCCAACCACTACTCAGATGTTTCGTACTTCATAACTAATTTAAAAGGCACGACAGACTGCAAATTAAACAAAGGCCCATGTGCTTTATTTTCCTCCCTCTCTTTCCACTCACTCCTGAGTCCTCTTTTTTGTGAACGTCGCTATTCCTGTTTCACTCGGACCGTGCCAGGATCTATTAACAAACAAAAACTTAAGAGCTAGGCGATATTTGTGGATCAGTTCCTCACCTCTTGCTGAGTGCCCTTGAGGATTTCTCATTTACCAGGTTAGGAATGAGGAATCTGTGGCCTTCCAAATGTTTTTGGATTCCCAGCTCTAGTAGCTGGGAGCTGAGGGGAAGAAAAGGCATCATCTGTAAGGGTCAATCTGAGAAGTCTGGCAGGTTGTATGTGGTCTATAGGCTGCCTAATGAAGAATGAAGGATGGTATTCTGTAGCCTCTGCCCAACTAATGTTGTGCTGTAATCCAAGATTGATCGACGGTAATCGCAATAGCCCTGCAGCTAATAGTGTGAGTCATTGTCTTGTTTATAGATTTCCCCAACCAGTTGACCCAGGGGATCTGTACCCTGGTGTGAATAATAGCTAGTTTGAATGAAGAGTCCACTTCGTTTCTGTATGACAAGTATGGACCTTCCTCACTGTTGTGAGTTACGCATTTTTGTTGATGTCCAGACCATTCATAGAGTGGTGTTGTGGTTAGAGTGGGAGACCAAGGTTGGAATCCTCACTTGGCCACAAAGCTGGGTGACATTTGGGGCAGTCACAGTCTCTCAGCTCAACCTGCCTTGTTGTGAGGATAAAATGGGGAAGGGGAGTCATGTTGTACCACCATGATCTTCTTGGATGAAAGGTGGGATATAAATGTGTTTTATTCATTTGGATGTAACAGACCTAGTGGCAGTGATTAAAAACATTTTCTTCAGAATAGTCCTACCAAAATTAATGGAAATGATCTGTCTTACAACCTACCATTAGTTAGGGTTCATTCAACTTCAGTGATATTCAAAGGGATCTGTGGAGCTCAGTATGTGTGAAACCCAGTTCCATTGTCCTAGCCCCAAACATCTGCTTGTTGAAATTTTGGCCAGATCCGTGAGACTGTCATTCCTTCAAAATCACTAGTTGCTTGCTTCAGCTAAAAATCCCTGTTGTACATCTGTTTTACTCATAGTTGGGTTGCATCATTGGTGGTTTTGTAGCGTTAAATAGGACTTGTTGCAGTTCCTTCAATAATGTGAGTTGTTTGCTTCAATGAAAGGTCCTGATCATATGTGTATTTTGTGCAGTGTTGCATTGCACCATTGGTTTTGCAGTCTTAGGCAAAAGTTGTTGCCGTTCCTTCAATAGCATGAGTTGCTTGCTTCCCCTGGCCTCATGGGTGTTTCACCCATAGATGAGAATCATCGTTGGTGTCACAGTACAATTTCTGTTTAAGACTGTGATATAAGTTTCCACGTTGGTTGACCCAGTATTCTTCATAGCTTATTGTAGCTGGTTTTCAATGTGACCAATATTCCACAGAAACGTTGGTGGATTTGTCCAAAAGAAAGAAAAGAAAAGAAAAATACTTTTGCAGATGTGCAAAAATTGCGAAATGGGAGAATGCAGAATTGTGGCAATATCTGATGTTGATTCATATAAGTGTTGCATAAACAAATTAATTGAAATATGATAATATTGGAATGGCCACAAGTATATTGGAATCAGTCTTGAAAATGATGGAGTTGCAATTCATTATTAATACTACTACAGTGGTACCTTGATGTGAGAACAGCTTAGTTTATAAGCAACTTGGATTAAGAAAGCTGCAAACCTGGAAGTAGGTCTCTTGGTTTGTGAACTTTGCCTTGGATTAAGAACATGTTCTGCTTCCTGTTGAGTGTGTTCCACTTGTAAATTGAGTCCCCCGCTGCTATGGGAAAGCACGCCTTGGTTTAAGAACACTTTGGTTTAAGAACGGACTTCCGGAATGGATTAAGTTTGTAAACCAAGGTACCACTGTACTACTGTTTCACATAAATATTATTAGCACATATTATTTGCAAAATAATTTGAAGCATGCCCTGAAATCAGAAAAAGAAAAATGTATTACAATAAAAGCAGCTGAAACTTAAACAGCAAAACTAATCATCAGTAGACAGCAAAATCTTCATAATCCATCAGATGTCTGAGAGAAGAGATAAGTTTTTAGCTAGAACTGAAAGGGTATTAATGATGGCACCTGGCGGACCTCACTGGAGAGAGCCTGCCGCAAGCGAGGATTCACCACTGAAAAGCTCTCTTCATTTCCACCACCCTCTGAACCTCAGAGGGGGCACCCTGAGAAGATCCTCAGATGAAAATTGAAGGGTCCTCGTAGGTTCACATTGGTAGAGGTGCTCTGAAGCTACATAGAACTACACAGGAATAGTAAGTTATGGCCCAGATGACCTACTTCAGAGACAGACGGACAAAAATGATGGGCTTGATAAAATACTAGGTAGAACAAAATAGACACTGTCAACCTTGACATATGAGAAGGGAGGGAAGAGACTCCAATGCCTTGCTTGCTTTAGTTTTCCTAATTCTTTGAAGTCATGACTTAGAGGAGAGCACAGAATGTAAATTTTACATTAGCACAGTACACCACTGTGCACATAAACATGTCTCTATATCCTTCATTCAGGCAAGCAAGAGGCATAATCGGAGCTCAAGGACTCATTCCCTCCAGGCAAAAATGCTCAGCTTAAGAAGCAGGTCCACTGAGGGGTGTGGCCTAGCAAAGGAGGTGTGGCCTCAGGAGATCTTAAAGGGACAGGTAGCTGTTGCATTTGACCGCACCCCCAGGGCTGAAGTTCTTCATCCTTGTCTTAAGCATTACTTCTATGAAACAGATTGTTCAACCATATTGCAAATAAGCTAAGGAAAGATAGAGATGAGCAAGTTGGTGATCAATAGTCTGGAAATGCTTGCATAAATTTTTAAAAGTCTTCAATTGCCTGTGGAAACATACTAGCGAAGGTTTCCATCAGATATCCAGGGCAGAAATATTGTATTATATTTTTTTAAAAAAATAGTATTTATTGAGGTTTTGAAAGATTACAAAAATAAAGAGAAAAAACAAAAAAAAAAACAGAAAAATAAAAACAATTATAAAAAATATATCAATCCTTCCATAGCTTATCTTTCATTTGCTTGTTTCCTTGACCTCCTCACACCTCCCTTTTTGGTGTTCTAGTTCAATTAGCTATTTCAGCAAATCCTTTCCATCTTTGTTTTTATCCTAATAATTTATCTTAATATAATGTAACTTTACATTCTCACCAATTAACAATCTATTTTTACTTAGTCCTTTATAACATTTCTGCTAAAACCACGTAACTTCATTCCAACATCCTTCTAACATTCCTTAATTTTGCAATGTTTCTGTAAATAAACTTTAAATTTCTTCCAATCTTCTTCCACCGACTCTTCTCCCTGGAAGAAATATTGTATTATAATCACTGTTATTACTATTATTAATCAGGCACCTTTGCTGTGCTGTTTTCAGTGCGTCCTAAAACTTCTTTTGTTTAGGCAACCATACCCAGATGAACTTTATTATGTACATTGGTCAATTTTATTCTGTCTGCCTTTATTTGATACATGTTTTAATGTCTACTTGATTTTAAAGTTTTGTTTTATTGGCAGTTTCTTATTGCTAAGACAAGCCTCCCCCATCCCATTCCTGGCTAGTTCACTTCAAAAATTACATAATTAACCCTTAAGCTACAAACGGAATGATCCATGCTGTTGCACTTCCAAAAAATGTAACCTACACTCTCTAGTGCAGGGGTTGGCAGTGCCATGCCTGTGGGCACACTTGGGCCTGCAGAGGTGTTCCTTGGTGCCTGCAGGGTATCTGCCCCACTCCTCCCCCCCCCTACTGAAATTAGGCTGAAAGAAGCATTCTTCTGCAACCAATGTAGAGAGTGGGGTACCTACAACAGTTTCTATGCTTTGTAAATGTGCACACAGACCCAAAAATCATGGTGGCCCTCTTCTCTAGTGCCTCAGCAACAATTTGCTCCAATTTGAGGGTGGACAAGCTTGTTTCTTAACAGATCAAGTAGGCTAATCTGGATAGACTCTGAGCAGATGTATTCCTGTTCATTTTCACGCTTTATCCCGCCGCCCCCCCAACTAAAAAAAGCTAACATAAATTACAGGACAGGGTTTGCAGACTTAATCTGGCTCAGATCAGACTTTTTCATCTCCTGCACTGGGCAAGATCTTTCTTTTCTGCAGTTATAGGCACTTTCCTTGACAGAATGAGAGAGAGCAAAAGGTGAGAGTTATTTAAAAGGGATTACCAGGAATAAAAAGATCTCACCTTCATGTTCCCATGAAATTTTTTTGCCTTTGTTGCAGGTTTTTCTTCCACTCAGGAGGTCTTTAATGAGAGTGTGCCAGGGTGTGTTCTCCGAGGTCAGGTCCTTGCCACAAGTGAGCTCAGAGACAAACATGTTCTCTGAGCAATTCTCTTAGAGATTTAACAACTTAAGGCTGCATCGCTTTTCAAAGAGGGACACGTGATTCTGGGAAATTGAAGACATTCTTGCAATGAAAATAGTATCTAAAAGGGGTTCGAGGAGCTGCTGGGCCTCAAGATGGGACTCTGGGCGACTCAACGGTTTGCTCAGCGGAATTGTGAAGTCTTCCATCTATTCACCAAGTCAGAATTGCAACAGCAGGCAGAGAGAGAGAGAGAGAGAGAGAGAGAGAGAGAGAGAGATTCTCAGTGACTGCATTCTTAGTTTTCTTTCCCAGAGACTTGCCAAAGCCTGAGCCTCTGCATCTCTTTTCATTCAAGCTGACAGAACATAAGAAAAGCCCCACAGAATCAGGCCATAGTCCCATCATGTTCCACCCCTTGTTCTTCCAGTGGCCTAGGTGAAGCCCACAAGCAGAGCCCAAGGGCAACAGTGCTTTTCCTACATGCAACTTGTATGCACTAGGTATTGCATACATCTACCACTGCACAGGTGGCGCTGGGTTAAACCACAGAGCCTAGGGCTTGCCAATCAGAAGTTCGGCGGTTCAAATCCCCACAATGGGGTGAGCTCCCATTGCTCAGTCCCTGTTCCTGCCAACCTAGCAGTTCAAAAGCACCTCAAAGTGCAAGTAGATAAATAGGTACTGCTCTGGCAGGAAGGTAAATGGCGTTTCTGTGTGCTGCTCTGGTTTGTCAGAAGTGGCTTAGTCATGCTGGCCACATGACCCGGAAGCTGTATTGGCTCCCTTGGCCAATAAAGCTAGATGAGCGCCGCAACCCCAGAGTCGGGCACGACTGGACCTAATGGTCAGGGGTCCCTTTACCTTTACCCTTACCACTGCTCATAGGAAAGGGAACCTTCATGCAATACACAGTACACCATATTTGCCCTCAAATCCCAGTTTTTATTTTCCTGTAAACCTCCCCGGGTTCAGTCGTTATGTCAAATGCTGTAATAAAATGGCATCATTTGAACTCGTTTGGCTTCTGTCAAACCTGTTTTGCAGGGGTCTTTTTCTCTGACTTGATAATTTAGCCATTGCATTCAGAACATGCGCAAAATGGTGACCGAATGTGTACGGAATGCTTTCGTGCGGCTGTTGTCCAAACCGCCTTGATGGCAGCAATGGAGCGCTGTCCAATTGCAGTGATAAGAACCTGGCATATGCAGGCATGAATTCATTCTGGGCAACTTTACCATCTGACTCTCTGGCTGCAGTGTACAGAAGTGCGCCCCACCAACTGTCAGTCAACCAATTTATACAGCTCTCCAAGGGCAAGAAGAACAACTCGCAATCCATAAGTGTGGTTAACTCAGAGAAGATCAATTGGTTCTTCTCTGATGTATGCTGATTTTCTGTTTATTCGAAACAAATGACTCCAGGTCTTAACTTGAAAGGTTACTCTTTTGGATGGCAGTTTGGAATTCTTATCCGAATTACCTTATTGGTAGGTTTCTCAGTGGTACAGCAGTTTGATCATAACTATCTAATGACCTCCATGGTTGTTCAAGGATTTGAACCTCAAAAAGATCTTCCAGGAGGGATCAAATGAGAAGTCCATTTAGTCTAGTATGAGAAGTCCATTTAGTCTAGTACACTGCCTATTACCCAGGTACTCCTGGGAAAATCACAACCCATCAGTTGTTGTAGTTGTAGTAGTTGTTGTTTATGATATCCTGTCTTTCACCCAAGTAGCCCCAAGGTGGAATACCTGGTTCTTTACATCTGCATTTTATCCACACAGCAGCTCTGTGTGGTTGGTTAGGCAGAGAGACAGTGACCTGCTCAAGGTCAAAGTAACACCATGGAAGATGGCTGAAAAATTAACTCCTCAATTGAGGCTACTAGAGGAACAAGATAAACCATGGACAGCAGCTGGAGGAGGAGAGGATGAAGAAAGAGCTGTGATTACCAATGAAAGAAGAATGGCAAATGAAATTACTTGGACTATGCCAAATTGGCGAAATGGACAGGGAAAATTCCGAACCAACAGGACCAGACATTCTTGAAAGACTGGAATAAATTTATGTTATATCTGAAAGACAACTGTAAACAATTGACATCACTAGTAGGGCTACAAGAAGCTTCATGAGGTTAAAATTACCATTTATTATTAAATACAACTTAGAAATCATTTATATAAGATCATGATTTAATAGTAATAACAATATAAGAAAATGCAATAATAGAGAATAAGTTTGAAAACCATCAGCCGGGGAGGAGGGAAGTCTCAGGCTTATATAGCCAAAATTTTATTATATTGTTATGTGAAAATGTTATTATGTTTGAAAATATTTGTAAAAACCAATAAAAAATATTATTTAAAAAAGAAAGAGCTGTGAGTGGAGGGATGGGAATCTGTAGGACCCTCTGATAAGCTCAACAAACGTGCTGTACCCGGAACTGAGTGTGGAGAATGCAGTTGAATGGGAAACAGCATTGGGCAGCCAGGAGAAGTACCATCCATCTTGGGCCTCCTCATAAAAAGCAAGTCTAGCAAGAAAGACCTAAGGCAATGCCCACTTTTTCCAGGAACTTTTCGCTTTGTTAGATTTCTTTGTGGGTAAGCTGAGGGTTTGTTTGGGTTTGAACCTGGAGGCTGAGAGGGAAGGTATGTCAGTAGGAAAAAGAATTGATATCAATTTATATATACAGGCAACCCCCAATTTGCATGGGGGTTGTGTTCCAAGTCATCACACATGATGGTGGAGTGGCATAAGCCTGCCATGTCCCATTATGCCCCCACCCCTTTTCCAACCACTCCCGGGTCGCCATGATGCACTTCCGGGTCATGTGTCAGTTGGATGCTCAATCTGTCATTGCCTATATATTAATCTTTGTACAGTGGTACCTCAGGTTACATATGCTTCAGGTTACATGCGCTGCAGGTTACAGACTCCACTAACCCAGAAATAGTGCTTCAGGTTAAGAAGTTTGCTTCAGGATGAGAACAGAAATAGTGCTCCGGCGGCACGGCAGCAGGAGGCCCTATTAGCTAAAGTGGTGCTTCAGGTTAAGAACAGTTTCAGGTTAAGAACGGACCTCCAGAACGAATTAAGTTCTTAACCTGAGGTACCACTGTATTAATGTAGCATTTTTAAGTGTGTATTTTTGCAATATTTTGTTTAAGTGGTCTGTTGTTGCTTCAGTTTTCTATGCTTAGAACTGTTTTTAAAAATATTACCGGTAAGCAGTATAGAAATTAAATAATCAACAAAATCATCCAGTGAGCTTCATGGCCAAGTGGGTATTTGAAACCAGGCCCTAATCAAACTCTCTAACTCAGAGCTTTCCAAACTGTGCATTGGCTAAAATGTGTAGGTGTGTCGTGCAAATGCTCTCTGCGCTTCTCCCAGGGCTGGAAAAGGGCTTGTTTAACCTTTGGTTTGCTAGTAAATTTGAATGACTGTGTCACGAAATGATGCAAAACTGAATTACTGTGTCGCGAAATGATGCATGTCTAAAAAGTGTGTCACCAACATGAATAGTTTGGAAAGCTCTACTCTAACTACTCTAACTACTACAGCTTTCCTAAGTGGCTAATTGGCTTCAGAGAAACACAGTAGCAAGGACACATTGGGTTGAATCCAGGCTAGGGCAGTTGAACTTAGGATGCATTGAAATCAATGAGACAATGTAGTTATGCCTTAAGTTCTGAAATAGTATTCTGAAAGCATATAATGTAGTGGAAACTATCCTGAACCCCTTGAAAGCATAAGTGTAAATAGCTAGGCAGATGGTAAGGGAAAAACTCTGAGTCAATAGGAATGGGGTTTCATTCATGTCCCATGTGTGGTTCCTCCTTTTTTCCTAAATCAGTGCATGCTGCCTTTATGTACCCTCTTTTATTGTTAATTTATTATTTTTATTGTTTATTGTTAATTTATTATTTTTATTCTTTAAAAAATGTATAGACCACATTCCATATCAATCCTGAGGAAATTTACAACCCTTAGAAGACAAGTAAACAAACATAATTTAAATTGTTCTTGTTGGTGGTGGTGTTACTCATTTACATTCCGCCTTTCTCCGAGAAGACGCCTCACAAATATTAAAACAAATGTGAATGAAACACAGAATGCTAAAAAATATATCAAAGATAATAGCTGTAAAGTAATTAAAGTAGCTCCTGCCCACCTAGCAGTTCAAAAGCACGTCAAAGTGCAAGTAGATAAATAAGTACCGCTCTGGTGGGAAGGTAAACGGAGTTTCCGTGCGCTGCTCTGGTTCACCAGAAGCGGCTTAGTCATGCTGGCCACATGACCCCGAAGCTGTACGCCGGCTTCCTCGGCCAATAGTGTGCCCCCCCCCCAAATACTGGGAAGTCAAAATAAAAGGTTCGACAATGGTAATATAAAGTTTCATGTAGGCGCTTTGTGCAAATTGTGCAAGTAACCTTTACAATAGCCTTGCCAGGTAGGGCAGTCCTATTATTACTTCCATACTTCAGGTGCATGGGCTGTGGTGATTGAGGTGGGGTTGTGGTTGTTGTATTTTTTAACCCCTTATACTAAGCGACCTCCTAGATTTGGTTGCAAATTCATGTCTAGACAGTCCATTCGTCATAGCTGGTGTTAGAGTACATAGTGTGCCTCGTGAATCAAGAGCAGTTTGGTGGGTGACAGCCCAGGCCTGCACAAATACCACTCCCTGATTCATTGCACAGCCTACACCTCTGCCTTCAGTATGGATTGCACTTTGGTTGTCCCCTGAGCGCACTTGCAAAGAGAAACTGACCTGCGGGTTTTGTGCTGATGCAGGTAACTGCCTCGATGAGAATTTCACAAGGCCTTGTTGTTCTCTTTCAGCAACCAGGATGATATTTATGCTGTCCTTCCAAGTGATACATTATTCTCAGTAAATCTCAGAACAACTCTTTGAGGGCTATCAATATTACTATCCAGGGCTGCGGCTGTGAAATGGAGTATGGAATATTTTGTCCGTTTCCCGCAAAATGGGGGAAGTCGTTTCCAAGTTGGCACACACACACACACACACACACACACACACAATATTAGGACCGACACTAGTTGAGATTGTGATTTGCTTTCAACTTTTTAATTCTGTATTCTATAATGTTGTAACCCATCCTAGGACCTTCTGTTGAAGGACAGGTTGTTGTTATTTGAGAGGGTTTTTAACCACCAATATTTTTTTAAAAATCAAGTGGTATATAAATTTTATAGTGTTGTTGTTGTTGTTGTTGTTGTTGTTGTTGTTGTTGTTGTTGTTGTTTTAGCCACAGAGCAAAGCTCTTCAAAGTTTCATGAGGTAGGCAGTTGCCTTTTTAGATTTTCTGTACAGATTAGTCTCCATTTATTCCGGGGGTCATGTTCCAAACCCCTGTGCCCATACGCAAAGTTCCGTAAAATGGGGTGGACCCTAGAGAGCCCTCCTGGCTCCAGCGGAGACCCACTCTGGAGCCCAAAGAGGACCTATTAGGGCTCTGCGGAGGGTCTCCTCATGAGCTGGTGGGCCAGTGGAGCTTTGCTGAGGGTGCTCAGCCTCCCTGCCTAACAGCTAGCATGTGGGGGTTGTGCAGCTGTAGCAACAGCCACTGCCCTTCACGTCAGCTGAGGAAGTCCTGTCACCCCTCCAGCTCATGCAGAGACCCTCCTCGGAGTCCAAAGAGGACATCCTCTTCAGGCTCTGAGGAGGGTCTCCTCACAAGCCCGAGGCTTGTTGAGGATGCTCAGCTGATGCACAGAAAAGCTCTCCAGGCCTATCTGTCCAACCCCCAGGACTCTTAGTGGACCATTCTTTCTCCCCGGGTTCTCCCCACATTTGGTCCCCTCCACAGCCTTCTTGAGTGTTTTGCTGACATGGCTGACGTGTCTTTGAACTGTGATCATTCCTCATGGAGGATAGAAAAGTGTGTGTGTGTGTGTGTGTGTGGTTTTTGCATTACTGGAATTTTGCAAGTGCAAAGCTAAGACCACATCAATTGCTCTGCCCACTTTTGACTCTGGCCACATCCATCACTGGCTTGTGGCCCCTGGAAGGAAATGTGACCCTTGGACCAAAAATGTCTCTCTACCCCAGAGATAGACAGTAGAGTCCTTCTTACGTGCTGTACTGCCTCCCGCTCTGAAACGGTTGTGTTACAAAATACCTTGTGTTTGGTTGCATTTGGGTTTTGCTGTTTCTTTCTCCTTCCAGCTTAGTCCTTCTGGTTTGTTTATGTTTATTCATTAGCAATTTAATGTTAGATGCTTCATCATGGGAGGCTGTCGGGACGGGGAAGAGCAGAGGGAAAATGCCAGGAATCATTAGTGTCTGTTAGCCACCGCTGCTCATCAATCTTGGCAAAGAGGGCAGCCCATCAGTTCTGGACTGGTGGACCTGTGATGCAGAAACATCATTAACAGTTAGAAATGCATCTTTTCCGGGTCAGCTCTTAATGGCTAAGAACTCCCTCGCAATTTGCTTTGCCAAGTAGTACCCCCATCCGGGCTGATTCCAAAATGACCTCATTCAAGCAAGCCGGCCCAGAAATCAATTAAGGACTGGGATGAGCTCAAGCCTTCAATGGTAGCCAGGTCTAGAATCACATCCTGCATTCCCGTGAATAGTCTTGTAAACCAGTGCTCATCTGGGGCAAAAAAAAAGGGGGGATTACGAAAGTTTTCCAGTTATACGCTTTACAAATGTTGACCCCTTTTCCCCTTTGCATTTTTACACACTGCTCAAATCACAGACCATCTCTCCTTAGCTACCATTTTTAGAAGACTATAAGAGGTGTGTGATTCAGCTAAAACTGAGTAGGAGATCTAGGAGTCGGGCTTAAGAATATCATTAAAGGCTGTGTACCTTGCCTATCTCCACAGTAGCTTAGACACTGGGTTTGAAGGCACAAATGACCAACACAGGAGTAGGGAACCAGTAGCTTTCCAGATGTTGCTAAACTCCAATTGCATCATCTCGGACGACTGGCTGAATGAGGGCTAATTAACTGAGACAATCCTAGCACGACAAGAGACCCTGAGGGTGGGGGATCTCTGGATCTAGGTATTGCCTCTTTTGGATGGCGTTGCACACCCTGTGATGGAGCAGGTACACAGTGTGCCTGGAGTCAGCTCTGTCACTGGAGGCCCCAGTGGCCTTGGTGGCAGGGAGCAACCACCACCAGTTTTGGGTTTTGATGCCCATTCCTAGATAGGAATAATCAGGCTACTTTGGTTCACACATTGGTAGCCCCATGGTAACGCTACTGTAATACACTGTGCATAGGGCTGCACTTGTTTAATAATCTGTAGCCAGTGCAGAAGGAAGCAGCTAGCATGCTCAAGGCTATACACATATTACACCCGTGGTGAAAGATCTGCATTTGCCTGCCTGTTAGGTACTGAGCTGCAATCAAGGTTTTATCACATAAAAAGCCCTAAACAGCTTGAAACCAGGTTGCCTAGCAGAACATTTCCCCCATCAGTGGCGTAGCGTGGGGGGTGCAGGGGGGGCCGGCCGCACCGGGCGCAAAATCTGGGGGGTTAGGGTTAGGGGGTGCAAATCCACGGGTTGGGGGCGCAAATCCATGGGTTAGGGGGCACAAATTACTTGCCATGCCCCGGGTGCTGACAACCCACGCTACGCCACTGTCCCCCATTATACCCTTGGTAAAATCCTCAGACCTTTCAAGGAGGCCTTGTGGATACTGAACTAGCCCCGTTTTGTGTGGGGCTACCTTTGAAGGTGACCCAGAAAGTACAACTAATCCAGAATGTGGCTGCAAGAGTGGTGACTGGGAGCAGCTGCCGGGACCATGTAACATCGATCTGCGTTGGTTCCCAGTACATTTCCGAGCACAATTCAAAATGTTGGTGCTGACCTTTAAAGACCTAAGCGGCATTGGCCCAGGATTTCCCTCCCCATCGTTCAGACCTGACACTGAGATCCATCTCCAAGGGCTTTCTGGAGGTTTACTCACTGCAAGAAGTAAAGCTATAGGGAATCAGGCAGAGGGCCTTCTCGATGGTGGCGCCCACCCTGTGGAACGCCCTCCCATCAGATATCAAGGAAACAAAGAACTATTTTAGAAGACATCTGAAGGCCCCCTATAGGGAAATTTTAATCTTTTACTGGGTTTGATGTTTTAATTTGTTGGAAGCCACCCAAAGTGGCTGGAGCAGCCCTGTCAGTTGGGCGGCATATAATAATTTGTCATCATCATTATTATTACATGGACCAATTGCCCAGCTCTGTACAGGGCAGCTTTTTGTGTTCCTAATGTTCCAGGTTCAATCCATGCCCTTTCTAGTTATTTATCTAGATGATTTATATACTGCCCTTTGCATAGGCCAAAGTCACAACAGGTAGATAACAATCCATGAAATCCATAAAAATGCACCATAGCATCAATTGCTGCCAGTTACTAATAGCAACAGGCCTCTTCTCCTCCAAATGTCTTCTGAAAATGATGCCCCATAAAAGGATCTGGTAGCAGGTAATGGGAAAGATTTCAGCCTCAGAGCTTAGACAGCCTCTGCTGGTCAGAGCAAACAGTATTGGTCTAGCAAGTTGCATAATCTGACCTGTTTTATGGCAGCTTCCTATATTCCTTATGTTTTGCAGGGCAAAACAATATTTGTTGCAGCTTTAGCATAAACCGAGGTGGTTGATTTGTGACACAAGTGTGTCGTTTCAGTTTGGTCATCTAGCTCAGTTTTGTTAGGCAACCTGGGATATTAAGTATTCAAATGATAATTTGGAACAAGAAAATACTCTTACAGAGAATCACACCCCCCCAGGTAAAAATAAAAACTTGGCTTGGAGTTTACATGGATTGGATGTGCCTTGAATTTTGTAAAGGAGCTTTGGTTAACTTACAGGCAAAGGCTTTATTGGGTACCATGTGGCAATTAGTTGGAGAAGGGAAAGAGATTGCAGTTTAATTAATATTCTAATCCCAACGTTAACAATCTTCCTGCCAAGTCAGCAAGGCTGCATGTTCTGTTTGCAATCCTTGTGATTCAGCCGGGGTGACATTCGTCAGCTCCCTCCAGAAAAGAAACCCACTTGTAAATTTAGCTCAAAAATTAGCAAATGTCAATATGTCGCAGAAAAGTTTTAATCAGGGCTGTCACATAGCAGTTTTTCTGTCGACAAACACAAAGAGACCTTTCATGCAACATAATTTACACAATCTTCACTCGCATAAAGTGTGAATTAAGGAGTCGCTCATTGGCTCCGGGCATTGAAGTAGAATCAACCTCCCTCTGTGTGTTTTATTGTTATTTTGAGAGCGGTTTTTTTGTTTTTTTAAACCCTGCAGGTAAATAGTATTACCAAGTGGCTCATTCTACACCCTCCATACACACCAGTCATGAGGCTCTTGCTGCTTTCTGCTTGCGTGATGCTATTGACCGCCTCCCGAAGTGCTGCCGTCAGCTTCCCAGAAGACGACGACCCTATTAATGTTGTCGACTACCACTGTGAGTAACCAGCAGGAACAAACTTGCCATTTATTTTTTGTTGTTGTTGAGGGAAAGCAGTTGTTCCTTCTGAGATTGACTTGGCTTTTCACTTATTAGGCAGTTCCATCATTAATAATAATAATAACAACAATAATAGCATTCAAAAGTGTGCAGTAAGTTCAAGTTTGTTTGTTTTAAAGCGTGTTTGCAGAGTTCCTGCCGTATATTCATTTATATTCAGTGCATTATGCAAGGAATTAGTTTAAGCCTTCTGCTCCCAGTATATACAGCTAATCAATGTTGTCTATTGATTCTTTAGCTCTATAATCCTGAGTGATGGCGTAACCCATTTTTACTTGCAGATTCAAGGCAATATCCAGTATTTAAAGGACGCCCTTCAGGCAATGAATCCCAGCATAGGCTGGACTTTCAACTGATGTTGAAAATTCGAGACACACTTTATATTGCTGGCAGGTAATTTTCCCGCAGTCAGTTGATTAAATTAAAATTCTCTCTCCCTCCCTCCTACCCACCCCTGCCCTGGTTGGTTTTGCATTTAATCTGTGCACCTTGTTTAAAAGTAATCTGTAGAGAATGGGATCGGGAAATAGAATTGGAAGGGGGAAATGAATGCACAGAGGGAGAGGGACACAATATATTGCAGAAGAGAAGCCCTGCTAGATCAGACCATCTAATCCAGCCACCTCTTTTGAACAGGGCTGATACAGATATCCCCAAGAAACCCAGTAGGGTTAAATGGTAATGCATGTATGAGACACACATTTCTAGACTGGAAACCAGGTATGTGTGAGTGTATCAGTCTCTCGTTTCTGGCAGCACTGCCAACTGCCTCCCTTGAGTAGGTGTCCTTGGTACTAGGGAAGAAGGAGAAATGCAATTAAGTTAGCAGTTAAAGGGGAACTTGCCTAATTCTCGCTTTCTGAAACAATAAATGTACAGGAATGCCTCCAAAATGTGCACTTTTTCAAATTTATGGGGGTGCAAGTAATGTGTCCCCAAACCCTTTAGATTAAGGTAAAGCATGCATAAAAACGTATGTATTGGTTGAAAATAACATGCTAAAGTGCATTATTTAATGGATTGAGAAAATGTGAAAAGTGGTCAGAAATTGTGTTTATTCAGGGAAATCACCACTAAAATGCTGATAATTTTTCAAAAAAATGTATTTTTTGAAAAGTGGCAAATCGCTGCACAAATGTGGAGAACTGTCATGAAATGAGAAACTGACAGAAGCCAGATTGACATATTCTTCCACCCCTAGTTGATACCCAAATGCTTCTCCTCCCAGTGTAGTATGACCCAGCTATATGGTATGGAGGTTTCATGGATCTGTTCCAGAACTGTAGCTGCAGGAAGAGGGAGTTGTGGGGTCAAACTCCTTTGGGGGGGTATTCCTGGCCCCTATCTGAATTGTTTGTTTCCGTTTTTCCCCATTTTTGTTCTCTGTCCCATTAACTTATGGAAAAGTAAGCAAGCTCATACAGACAATATTTTACCAAGTTGACTGTAGTTTACGCAGTTGCTTCATCAGTAGTAAATGCAGACTTGCCTTCTGCTATTCTGCCCATTTGGTGCCCTGGGATAACTGGATTTTTAAAAATTTAACTAGTATTTAACTAGTATTGATTCTTTGTAACTTTGAGAAAACTATTTGACTTTAAAATAAACGTGTGACTGTTGTTCTGCACTTATTCTTCACTATGGGCCTTCTCTATGGCATAGCAGAGAGGGTCCTGCTGCAAGATAGTCACCTCAGTAAGTGAGCTTTGGTGCCATTACGAAGTCCTTCTTCATAATGGCTGGGGAAACCCAGCCAGATGGGCGGGGTACAAATAATAAATTATTATTATTATTATTATTATTATTATTATTATTATTATTATTATTATCCCAGGGGCACAATATCCCCATTTAATAGAACGAGGAGGGTGCTATTTGGATATTCATTCTCTTTTATATATATTATTATTATTTATTGGTTTTGCAAATTAATACAAATCTGTACAAATTATTTAAATTTAATACAATTTCTTTTAAAAAATAGGTCTCCCACTCCTGTTGCAAACATATGTTCTTTACTTCCTGATGAGGAATTACTTCATTCTTCTTTAATCTCCTCTTCACCCTTCTCTTGATGTTAGTCCATTCTCACAGCTGACCTCTGTAATTTCCTTCCAACAGCACCTCTGTTGTTTTACATTAATATAAAGTCCATTTCATGTGTGTAGTCCTTCATAAACGCTCTCAGACTTGGTGTGTTGAGAGTTAATGTTTGTTTCCTATTTGGATGTTCATTCTCAGTGAGTTGAGGGGGTTTGATGGTGTCTTATTCCCATTTTCCCCTCTGCTCTTATAGGGATCAAGTTTACACTGTGAACTTGAACGACATTCCAAAGGGAGAAGTTGCTCCAAGCAAGGTATTGGAAAAACAGCTTAATTTGGGGGTTGTTGTTGTTGTTTAAAAAAGAAACAAATAATAATAATTCTACATTAAACATTAGAATGATCTTATTTTCGTTTCTTCATTTTATTGGAACAGAAATTAACATGGCGGTCAAGGCAACAGGACAGAGAGAACTGCGCCATGAAGGGAAAACACAAAGTACGTTTTGTCCCTTCCCTCCCCCATACACCTTTTTTTTTAAAGCAGAAAAACATTTAAATCCTTGTTTATGTTTTTTAAAGTTGGGCTTGAAGCCAATGTACAACTGATAATGAATGAGGCCCCATCTGAACAGTACGTTTAAAGCAGTATCATGTCATTTTAAAACTGTCATTGCTGCACTCAAGGAATCCTGGGGACTGTAGTTTATTAACGGTGCTTATTCCCCTCACAGAACTACAATTCCTAGAGACCCCCGGAAAGAGGGAGATTGATTGTGTTAAACCACTCTGGGAATTGCAATTCTGTGAGGAGAGGAGAGGTTTCCTAACAACTCTTTGCACCCATAACAAACAACTGCACTGGGGTTTTTTTCCTTACAATCAAGCCGTATTAGTGAATAAAAAAATACATACATACAGTTCCTAGGATTCTTTGACTGTTTCAAGTGATATGATACTGCTTTAAATGTATAGTGGAGATGGGACTTGGAATCTACTTACAGACACAAGAATTTGCATTTTATGCAACTGCCCCTGAATGCTCAGCTGGCCTCAGTATATAGGAGCATCTGTTGTCTGCTTCAGCTGATATGATAACTGTGTCTCCTCCTGGCCCTTGGTAGCTTTTTCCTCAGTACTCCAGGCATAACCAACTCCCAAGACTGGATTACTGCAATACACACCATGTGCATCTTCTCTTACGCTCGGTACAGAAACTGCAGTTATTGCAGCATGATTCCTGGCAGGAGTGAGATTTCTCCAGTGTTGTGCTCAAAGATCTGCACACATCCTGCTGATCTGTTAGAAGTCCAAATTCTAACAGGTTACAATTCAAGGTGTTACTGTTAGTATATGAACCCCTTAACAGTTTCGGCTCAGTTTTCTTGAAGACCTTATCCCCTATGTGCTCACTCAACCCCTTCATATATAGAACTGGCATTTTTACAAATGTCAGCCAACGAGCAAGAAATCAAATCTTTTAGTATGGCAGTGCTTTCACTTTGGAACTCCCTGCCGATGGATATCAGGCATAAACTGTACTGTTTATGAGATCTCCTAAAATCTCTTTTGCTTATGCAAACCTACCTAGACATGTAATTTTTGTGTGCATATTTGCTTTAAAACTGTTGATTTTATCAATATTCACTCACTTTTATTATGTTGTACTTGTTGTCAAAGTGACAGCTACTTTATATTTTTATGTAAACGGCTTATAGGTTTTTCTGATTAAGTGGTATATAAAATGTGTGTGTGTTTGTGTGTGTGTGCGTGTGTATTCATAATAAATCACACTCAGAAACAGGGATGTTGCAATATAAATGTCAGGATCTTTTGAATTTTTATCTCTTTTGGTTTTGTTCTCGTGTCATTCAAAATTTGTCATGTCGACATTCCACTCCTCTAATAAACAAATCGTATTTGTGAGTCAATGGTAACGTAAACCAGTCTCTCTTCTTCTTTTTCAGGACGAATGCCATAATTTTATTAAAGTCTTTGTCCCCAGGAATGACGAGATGGTGTTTGTCTGTGGAACCAATGCTTTTAACCCCATGTGCCGCTACCTTAGGGTAAGGACCTCAGCGCAGTAAGACAGAAGCTTCTCTATGTGTTGCTGTTGTGGGTATCTTCCTCATCATCGCCTCCAAGGAGATGAGGGTTGTGTTCATGGTTCGCTTCCCTCTTGTGAGATATATGAGGCTGACTTGATAGGAACCGGCCCAGATTTAGCCAGTGTACCTCATCAACCCCAGCTAGCATGGTCCATAACCAGGGATGATGGAAGTTGTAGTCCGAAACCAGCTGGGGTTGATGAGAGTTGGAGTCCATCAGCATCTGTTAGGCTATCTCTGTTCACCCAGTGAGCTTCATAGCTAAGTGAGGAATTGAACCTTTTTCTCCCAGGCCCTAATCTAGCATTCTAGCCACACTGGTTCACTTTTATGAGCAATCCCTGAGGATCAAAGCCCTGCTGATCTGGCTGGCCGTGATGTGAACCAGGGAGCTCATCAGCAAGCAGGGCTGGCAGTTGTTTTTTAGCCATGACTAGTGGCTCATCAAGGATCAAGGGACGCGGGTGGCACTGTGGGTTAAACCACAGAGCCTAGGACTTGCCGATTAGAAGGTCAACGGTTCGAATCCCCATGACGGGGTGAGCTCCCGTTGCTCGGTCCCTGCTCCTGCCAACCTAGCAGTTCGAAAGCGCATCAAAGTGCAAGTAGATAAATATGTACCGCTCCGGCGGGAAGGTAAACAACGTTTCTGTGCGCTGCTCTGGTTCGCCAGAAGCGGCTTAGTCATGCTGGCCACATGACGCGGAAACTGTACGCTGGCTCCCTCGGCCAATAAAGCGAGATGAGTGCCGCAACCCCAGAGTCGGTCACGACTGGACCTAATGGTCAGGGGTTCCTTTACCTTTACCTAGTGGCTCATCACTGCAGAAAGCTCTGCTCTATGCTCGTTGCAGAAGCAATGGTGAGAAAGCTGTTCTGACCTCTGGCACCATGTCTGAGGACTAAAGGCTCCTGGGGTGAGGATTTATGTTTTGTGTTATTGCAGCCTGTTGTGATCTGCATTTGAGAATTGTTTGCTTGAAAGGTGGGATCTAAACCCTTCACTTCTCCTTTTACAGTGACTAGTGTAAAAATCTTTATCAAATTTTCTGGGATGATCAGATGCATTTTATGTCCTTTCGAATCAACTTGCATCCCAGTTTGACCAAGGGCTGTGTTGCAGCAAGCAGTCCAGAACTGATCCCAGACACTTGGAGTTGATGAGAGGATTATGATGCCCATTTTATTTTACTCTCTGTTGTTTTTTGTTTGCCTTACCTGATTTTATTCTCTTTTACTCTGTTGTACACATTCAGTTAATGTGTGTTACGTGCTTCGTATTTTGTTTCCTTAGTGCTGGTCATTGACTGTAGCAATAAAAACGTGGTCTTCATTTGGTGTCGAGCTGAGATCCAGTGCTAGTCCTCCTCAGAGTAGACCCATTGAAGTTAATGGACATACTAATTTAGGTTCATTAATTTCAATGGGTCTGCTCTTAGTAGCATCGGAAACAACCCTGTATCACAAAATTTGGAGGGATGCAAAATCCCAAGGATTATTACGTTCCAGTCCCATATATTTGGAGGGGAAGATATGAATTAGGTTAGTTTGCTTAAAAATGTGGACTGAATGAAATTTTCTCCCCAGCGCTGATAATTTAGTAGCATTCTGCCTCTCTGAACCTGGAGGTCACATATAGACATCATGACGCATAGCCTTGTGGATGTAAAAGCTATCGTCCTTTGCACAGCTCCTTGAGGACCAGTTCTTAAGCATTAAATGGAAGATTAGATCAAGTCTGACAGAGTGAATGATGGTGTATGCAAAGCAGCACTGCTCCCCCCCCCAAAAAAATTCACACTTCCTGCAGAGCTTGATGTGACACCGCCAAACAATTTATTTTTCTTCCACAGCTGAATACCTTGGAGTACGATGGAGAAGAATTCAGCGGCTTAGCCAGGTGCCCGTTCGACGCCAGGCAAACCAACGTCGCCCTCTTTGCTGGTAAGAACATTTTCTCTCATGAATCCTGGTGAAAAATGATGCAGAGAGTGATGCGGAGAGGACGGGAGATTTTAAAGAAACTGTATCACATCAGTGTGCCTCTGCAGAGGATTTTTTCTTTAAAGTCTAATGCATCTTTTGGGGGAATTAGTAATCACATTGTCAACAGGTTTACGTTGAGATGACTAAATGACACACACCCCTGCCCTGGAACAGTTCTGGCCCCAAAGTAGTTTCTTTTTCTGGAGCTCTGGTGGTTCCATCAACTTTTAATTAAGTTATGTTGGGGGTGGAGGACAGAATCCTGCTCACACTTCCATTTGACGGAAGAAATCTTACACTGCAATCCTATAGCTTAAATGGGGCATACGTCTGAGTAGAACTGCACTGTTAATTGATTCATGAATCAATTGACTCTGCACGGATTTGTGGAGGGGCGGGGATGGCATTTCCAATTAGAAAAGGAGTGGTAGAGGTTCTCCATAGTGTTTGTCTTCAAGTAGAGGCTGGGCAGTCATCTGTTGAGCACAGTGGTGCCTCAGGTTTCAGACGCTTCAGGTTACAGACTCCGCTAACCCAGAAATAGTACCTTGGGTTAAGAACTTTGCTTCAGGATGAGAACAGAAATCGTGTGGCGGCAGTGGGAGGCCCCATTAGCTAAGTGGTGCTTCAGGTTAAGAACAGTTTCAGGCTAAGAACGGACCTCCAGAATGAATTAAGTTCTTAACCCGAGGTACCACTGTATGTTCTAGCTCTGGAATTCCCAAGGGCTGGTGGACTGGGCAGCTCTGATTCCTTGAGTTGCATCCAACATTCTCCATCCACTAGCACAAGGGATCTTGAGCGGGCAGGCAGGTGAGTTTTCATTTTGGGAAAATTGCACCAGCAAAAACTCACTGCACAGTCTATTGTGCAACAAAGTTGCCAGCAAACCTGCTTAGACATCGATATGATAGCCATGTTCAAATATATAAAAGGATGTCACATAGAGGAGGGAGAAAGGTTGTTTTCTGCTGCTCCAGAGAAGCGGACATGGAGCAATGGATCCAAACTACAAGAAAGAAGATTCCACCTAAACATTAGGAAGAACTTCCTGACAGTAAGAGCTGTTCGACACTGGAATTTGCTGCCAAGGAGTGTGATGGAGTCTCCTTCTTTGGAGGTCTTTAAGCAGAGGCTTGACAACCATATGTCAGGAGTGCTCTGATGGTGTTTCCTGCTTGGCAGGGGGTTGGACTCGATGGCCCTTGTGGTCTCTTCCAACTCTATGATTCTATGATTCTATGACATTTTCTTGCACAACAACAAAACATTTCACCAGCAGAAGCATGCCACTAAGTGACCTTGACTTGGTGCTAAATTGGAGACAACCCATGGTTTTTAGATGAAGCACATATACATTTATTTATTTATTTATTTATTTATTTATTTATTTATTTATCATCTATCTATCTATCTATCTATCATCTATCTATCTATCTATCTATCTATCTATCTATCTATCATTGTTACGTTGTGAGGATGCTACAGCTGTGCATGCTTAAAGGTAAAGGGACCCCTGACAGTTAGGTCCAGTCGCGGACAACTCTGGGGTTGTGGCGTTCATCTCGCTTTACTGACCGAGGAAGCCAGCGTTTGTCCACAGACAGTTTTTCCGGGTCATGTGGCAAACATGACTGAGCCGCTTCTGGCGAAACCAGAGCACCACACAGAAACACAGTTTATCTTCCCGCCAGAGCGGTACCTATTTATTTGCTTGCACTTTGACGTGCTTTCGAACTGCTAGGTTGGCAGGAGCAGGGACAATGGGAGCTCATCCCATCGCGGGGATTCGAACTGCCAACCTTCTGATCGGCAAACCCTAGGCTCTGTGGTTTAACCCACAGCGCCACCTGTGTCCCTAGGCTTGGCTAAATGATGCAATAGGCATTATCTTAAAAGATGCATACCTTTTTAGCACAGGAGAGAATGCTTCTTCTAAGATGGTGGTTGCCCTCTGTATCTTTTTTCTGTGTTGCTGCATTCTGTCTGTCTGTCTGTCTGTCTGTCTGTCTGTCCATGGAGAAAGAGAGAGAGAAATCTATTTTAATCGAAGGCACCTTTCTTAGTTGGTCATGAGATGTTGTTTATTATTTCACATATATACAATAGGCAATATTAATCCAAGAGAACAAAAGCGAAGTAATGAAAAGTATGTTAATGGAAGCTTATAATATATATTGTTTTCTTGATCTGCATAAAGTCTCTATATAATTATACAAGGGTCCATTATAACATACTGTCAGGGTTTCTGGGAGAGAGGAGGAGATGACAGAGGAGACGGAGAGCGAGTGGGAGGAGGGGCAGAAGGATGAGGAAGAAGATGACGGAATTCTGAGGGAATCCACGAGTCTGAGCAGCGAGTCAGAGGATTCTCAAAAGGGGGTTACCTTAATCAAGCAAAAGGGAGGAGAAGGGAGAAGCGGAGAGGAGCCCAGTGGAAGACAGACGCAGCAAGAGGCGTCTCAGCCGGAACGGAGTAAAGGGGGTGGAGTCGTCAGCCTCTCGGAGGGAGCAGGATTAGGAGAGAACAGAGAAAGGGGGTTGGAGCAAGGTGTTCAGCCGGAAAGGGTGGAGAGCAGAACAAGGGGTGGTGTAGCGGTCGAAAGAAAGGTCAGCAGCAACGTACGCGCGCCAAGTTCAAACGTAGAGGCGCGCGGAAGTGGAGAGAGCTCAGGGGAGGAGCCCGGCCCTAAAGCCAGAAGGAGGGGGGAAGAGGCGGCAGAGGATTCAGCCTCAGGCGAGTCACGGAGAGAGGGAACCCAGGGGGGCAGGAAGACCCTGCGGAAAAGAAAGGAGAGGAAGAGGTGGTCTAGAGCCAGGCTATTAAGTTGGTGTGGAAGAGGGGAGGAGTCAGAGGGGACTTCAGCGGTCTAACGTGACAGACGTACGGCCACGATGCTGAACTGTACGAGAAGCAGAAATCTTCAATAAACTTTTCCTGTAAATAAACTGCAACGGAGTGAGGTCTCTTGTGAGCTGGGACCCGTCCTGGGTGGCCGTGACAGTAAGTCCCCTCTCTGAAAGCAAAAAATTTTTTTTGCGAAGCTCACGAACGGGAGCAGCCATGAGCGCTGAGGAGCAGCTGGTTGCACTGCGGGATCAGGTTACCGCTCTCACATCGGCAGTCATTGCTTCGCAGAAGAAGAATGACGACTTGGAGAAGACGTGCCAGGATTTGCAGGCAAGGTGGGAACACGCGGACAGGGCGGGGGCCCCAGGTTCCAGAGCGGAGGGCATTGCGCTTGGACGGAGGGGGGGTGCCCTGGTTCCGCATTTTAATGGCAACTTGCAAGACTATCCCAATTTCAGAGCGGACGTCGTATATGCACTGCATTTACTCCGTCACGATTTTAAAGATGAGGAGGAGAAAGTGGGGTTCATTGTTTCGCACCTGCATGGGGAGGCCAGGGCTTGGCTACGCAATCTGTGGCGCGAAGATGGACCGGCCCGTCGCAATTCAACTGCGTTCATCAAAGCGATGGATTCTTGTTTTCAATCCTCTGTGGATGTGGACATTGCGCGCCGTCAAATGCACGGGCTGAGGCAGGGGAAAGCGACTGTGCGCCAATACCACTCTAAATTTTTTGCATTGCTCACCGCCTTAGATTGGCCGAAGGACAGTAAGCCGGTCAGAGATCTTTTTTGGGAGGGATTGAGCCCCCCCATCAAGGATGAGATCGCTAGGGGGGACAGACCCCAGACCCTAGAAGACGTGGTGCAACGGGCTTTAGCTATTGGAATTCGACATGAGGGACGTCCGTGGCACGAGGAGGACGGGCCCCAAGCGCGTGCGCAAGCGAGGACTCTCCCTTTTGTGCACAGGGATTTCAGCCGTGCGCACCCCTCGCCAATGGGGAAGGACAGCGAGGAGCCAATGGAGATTGGTGGTGCTAGGGCTCAGAAGCCATCCCAGAGCCCTGTCCCTGGTGCAGCCAAAGCGAAGCCTCCTAGAGGAACCAGGAAGTGTTACATCTGTGACAGTGCGCACCATATGGCGAAAGAGTGCCCCCAGAGGCTCCAGAAGCACACTGCAGCACTGGCAACTGTAACAGCAGAGGTGCAACCAGGGGAGCAGCTTCAGGGAAACGACAGTGCCTGGCTGGAAGCAGAGCTACTGGGGCTCAGCCAGGCGGATCTGTAGACAAGCCCCCAGCATCACTGCAGAGCGTGGACCCTTTGCCTCCCAGACCGGCAGTTCTGCTCACAGCAACACTCCAGTTGCCTGATGGGAGACTCCTCGAGGTTCCAATAACGATCGATTCGGGAAGCAACGCCGACTTCGTGGGACTGCAGTTCGTTAAGCAGCACAACATGGCGCTCCTGCCTGCAACGACGCCTCTAAACGTGGTCACGGTAGACGGCAGGAAGTTGCTGGGGGGGCAAGTGGTGCAGCAAACCCCTCCCATGATGATGCAGATTGGCAACCATCGAGAACTTATTAGTTTCAATGTCACCCACTTATCGGACACACCCATCGTGTTAGGCATGAGTTGGCTGGAGAGGCACAGTCCCGCGGTTGCGTGGTACCAGCGGCAGATCACCTTTTGTTCATCGTATTGTGCTCAGCATTGCTTTCAGACCGATCAGGGAGGAGAAGCCGAGCAGCAGTTGCATCTGGGTATGGTGCAAACAGTGCCTCACAAGTACCAGGACTTCTTGGAGGTTTTCTGTGAGAAGGAAGCTGACAAGTTGCCGCCTCACAGACCTTACGACTGCGCGATTGATTTAGTGCCAGGGGCGCAACTGCCTGCTGCCAAGCTGTACTCCATGTCGGAAGACGAGATGCAAGAGCTTCGGGAGTTCATAGACCATAACCTCAAGCGAGGTTTCATCCAGGAATCTAAAGCAGCGGGTGGCAGCCCTGTGTTCTTTGTGAAGAAGAAAAACACGCCCCAAAAAAGGCTTATAGTGGATTACAGGTTCATAAACAGCTTGACTAAGCCCAAAGCTTTCCCCATGCCCAAGATTGACGACCTTTTAGCGACCGTCAGGAGGGGCAAGATTTTCACCAAGCTGGACCTACGTGGAGCTTACAATCTCATCCGCATCCGGAAAGGAGATGAGTGGAAGACCGCCATGTTCACCCCTCTGGGCACATACGAATACAGAGTCATGCCTTTCGGTCTCCAAAATGGCAGCCACGTTTTTCAAGCATTTATGCACCACGTGCTAGCAGGTCTCCTCTACAAGAAGTGTGTCTGCTTTCTCGACGATATCCTGATTTTCTCGGAATCGCCGGAGGATCACGATAAGGACGTGAGGGAGGTCCTGCAGAGGCTGAAGGACCACAGGCTGTACGCCAAGTTGGAAAAATGCCGGTTTGATGTCAGAGAGGTTGATTTCCTTGGCTACAAGTTGTCCGACGAGGGACTGGCCATGGACAGGGCTAAGGTTCAAGCGCTGTTGGACTGGAAAAGCCCTCGAAATCGGAAAGAGGTCCAGAGGTTCATCGGCTTTGCCAATTTTTACCGCAAGTTTATTAAAGGTTTTGCGAACGCGACGGCGGCTATCACTGACACCCTCAGTTCCAAGAAGAAGAAGTTCGTCTGGACCGAACAAGCGGAGCGGTCCTTCCGGAAGCTTAAAGGTCTTTTCGCCTCCGAAGAGCAGCTGCTCCACGTGAATCCCGGCAGACCCATGCGGGTAGAGACCGATGCGTCAGACAGAGCGGTTGGGGCCGTTCTTTTGCAAGAGGATTCACAAGGCAACTGGAGACCGGGTGCGTTCTACTCCCGGAAGCTCAGCAAGACGGAGCGCAATTATACCATATGGGACAGGGAGTTGTTGGCCATTCATGCAGCTTTCAAAGCGTGGCGACACTTCTTAATAGGAGCCAAGCACACGGTGCAAGTCCGCACGGATCACAAGAACTTAGAGTATTGGCGGACGGCTAAGTTACAGACCCAGCGACACATGCGCTGGGCGGAGTTCTTTGCGGATTTCGACTTCAAAATAGAATACATCCCAGGAGACTCCAATGTTATTGCAGACGCGCTGTCCCGAAAGCCGCAATACTTGGAGGAAGCAGCTCCAATCGCAGCAAAGCACATTTTCGCACCGCAGGCGTGGACGTGCGCTACCATCGCAGTCGACCTGGACGCGGTGCGACGCGCGTTGCAAAGGGATCAGTTTGCACAGTCCAAGATGGAGGAGCTACGCGGAGGGTCGCGAGACAACGATGAGTTCCAATTGCAAGATGGACTTTTGACTCGTAAGGGTGCCCTTTACGTGCCCACCGACGATCTTCGAGCCAAGGTTCTGCAACAATTGCATGACGCCCCTAGTGCAGGCCATTTCGGCAAAGAGAAGACGATGGAGTTGGTGGCTAGAGACTTTTGGTGGCCCCAGATGAGAGGAGAGGTGGCGGACTACGTCGCCAGGTGTGATATCTGCCAGAGGTCCAAACCAGTGCACCAGAAGCAGGCGGGATTGCTAGAACCGCTGGAGACACCGCAGCAACCGTGGGAGAGGGTAGCGTTGGACTTTGTTACGGACCTGCCCAGCTCCAGAGGTAAGACGGCGGTGTTAGTGGTGGTGGACTTGTTCACCAAGATGGCGCATTTCATCCCTTGTGCCAAGGTGGCGACGGCAGAACAGACCGCAAAGCTCTTCATCGATCACGTCTTCAGAGTGCATGGACTTCCGCAGTCCGTCTTGTCCGACAGGGGGCGCCAGTTTGTTTCCACTTTCTGGCGAAAGCTTCTGGGCATCTTGCACGTCAAAATCAACCTGACATCGGCGAGACATCCACAAACCAACGGTCAAGCGGAGAGGGTCAACGCGATCATGCAGCAGTACCTGCGGTGCTACGCCAACCAGCGACCTGCGGCGTGGGTGGACTATCTGCCGATGGCTGAATTCGCCTACAACAACACGAAACACGCATCCACCGGGGTGACGCCTTTCTTCGCGAACAATGGCCGTCATCCCAGAACCTTCCCGAGATTTGCGGCACCAGGAGGGGGGGGGCCTCAAGATGCCGACCAGTTTGCAGCGGAGTTGCAAGAGGTGCACGAGGAGCTGCGGAGACATTTGGAGCTGGCAAAACAGGCGTATAAGGTGCAGGCCGATAAGCACAGGAGGGCGGGAGAGGACATCCAGCTTGGGGACTGGGTGTGGTTAGCAGCCCACGCGATGCCGGCCAGGTCATTGGCCAAGAAGAAGTTAGGACACAGGCAGCTAGGGCCATATCAAGTTGAGGCTAAGATCAATCCGGTGGCTTTTCGTCTAGCCCTTCTGGAGGGTTCCAGGGTGCACCCGGTCTTTCATAGGTCGGTGCTCACTCCCTACAAAACCCCACACAGGTTTCAAGAGTCAGGAGCTCTCCCAGAGCCACGTAGGAGGGCGCCTGAGGGGGGGGAATCGCCAAGGCCAGAACCTCTTAACGAGGTCACAGAGATACTGGACTCGAGATGGGGGGAGGAGGGAGTTGAATATTTTCTAGCCAGGGAAGGCACTCCGGCCTCTGCCAATAGCTGGGTGCCGGGTTACGCGTTGGACGAACCCCTGTTGAAGGAGGAGTTCCATGCACTTTTTCCGCACAAGCCCATGCCCGAGGAGTATTTTGATGATTGGCTTTTCACGCCCACTTTGTCGGACAGCACGTTCGAGGGTTTCTCCTCACCCGAGGGCCATACGCCCGAAACAAGCCCGACCAGGGATCCGAGACTGGGGGGGGAGGAGACAGGCCCTTGTTGGTGGGTGGATCAGCCAAGGGAGGCATGGAGTCAGAGATGGATGGTAGGTCCTTGGCAGGCAGCGCCAGGAGAAGCAGTGATGGAGGAAGAGACTGTGATGTCTGTGGGTGGGGAACCCGAGTTCGAACACACATATACGGAGATGACAGAGGAGAACGTTGAAGTGGACAACTTGTATCCTGAACCGACCCCGGAAGAACCACGTTTTCCTCAACCTGCACCCGGCGAGCGGGAGGGGGGAAGGGGGGGCTTCGAGGGGGGGATGGATGTCAGGGTTTCTGGGAGAGAGGAGGAGATGACAGAGGAGACGGAGAGCGAGTGGGAGGAGGGGCAGAAGGATGAGGAAGAAGATGACGGAATTCTGAGGGAATCCACGAGTCTGAGCAGCGAGTCAGAGGATTCTCAAAAGGGGGTTACCTTAATCAAGCAAAAGGGAGGAGAAGGGAGAAGCGGAGAGGAGCCCAGTGGAAGACAGACGCAGCAAGAGGCGTCTCAGCCGGAACGGAGTAAAGGGGGTGGAGTCGTCAGCCTCTCGGAGGGAGCAGGATTAGGAGAGAACAGAGAAAGGGGGTTGGAGCAAGGTGTTCAGCCGGAAAGGGTGGAGAGCAGAACAAGGGGTGGTGTAGCGGTCGAAAGAAAGGTCAGCAGCAACGTACGCGCGCCAAGTTCAAACGTAGAGGCGCGCGGAAGTGGAGAGAGCTCAGGGGAGGAGCCCGGCCCTAAAGCCAGAAGGAGGGGGGAAGAGGCGGCAGAGGATTCAGCCTCAGGCGAGTCACGGAGAGAGGGAACCCAGGGGGGCAGGAAGACCCTGCGGAAAAGAAAGGAGAGGAAGAGGTGGTCTAGAGCCAGGCTATTAAGTTGGTGTGGAAGAGGGGAGGAGTCAGAGGGGACTTCAGCGGTCTAACGTGACAGACGTACGGCCACGATGCTGAACTGTACGAGAAGCAGAAATCTTCAATAAACTTTTCCTGTAAATAAACTGCAACGGAGTGAGGTCTCTTGTGAGCTGGGACCCGTCCTGGGTGGCCGTGACACATACCTAATAAAATGTGTGGATTTACATTTCCCTGTACTTTATGACACCAGTACATTTTAAATGCACTGATTTTCCGATAAAATTATCATAAGATTGAACGTAAGGTTTCATTTGACTAATTTGACCCAGAAAAGTCCTACCAGATGTTGCCCTCTGACCAATGGCCTGAACCTGGTACCCTCCATATACCATTGGACCACAGCTCCCATAACCCCGGACCATCAGCTATACTGGCTGGAACTGATCGATACTAGCTGCAATGGCTTCATTCTACCCACAGTGTTGGAGTTAGTATGCCTCCGAATCAGTGGCATGTGTTGAAATTTTTCGCAGGGGAACGGTTAGGGCCAGAGGCACCTGTTTGTGAGGGCAACATCACATGTGTGAGCATTGAGCCTCTCTCCCTAAGCTGAGCAGAAGCTTCCTTGGCTTTGGGAAGGAGGCACCAGGCTTTAATACTTTAATACTCTGATTTTCCAGGAACGTGTAGGGGACGTTCTCCTAGCCTTGTCCCCCTAGACCACTGACCGCACAGCACTGCTTCCCACAAGCACCTAGTTTGCCAGGATGCTGGACTCGTGAGCCGTTGGCCTGATCCAGAAGGGCTCGTCTTCTGTAAACCAAGGATGATGTTCAAACAATGAGGGAGCCTGTATGACACAGGACCAAAATGGCATTTACCGTATTTTTCACTCTGTAAGACACACTTTTCCCCTCCTAAAAAGTAAGAGGAAATGTGTGTGCGTCTTATGGAGTGAATGCAGGCACTCCCTTTAAAGGGAGCTCCGCGCGCTCTTTAAAGGGAGCGCAGTTCTTGGGGGAGCCTTCCTCCCGCTGCCCGGGAGACGCTGTGCGCGGCTATCCCATAAGCCAGGACAGCAAAAGGGATCTCTGTGCAGCAATCCCTCTTGCTGTCCTGGCTTCGCTGCATGAAGCATCTTGAGGGCAGTGGGAGCCTTCATCCCACTGCCCTGAAGAGGCTTCGCTCAGCTATCCCAGAAGCCAGAACAGCAAGAGGCTATCCCAGAAGCCAGATCTCTCTTGCTGTTCTGGCTTCTGTGATTCAGATTTTTTTTTCTTTCTTGTTTTCCTCCCCCAAAAACTAGGTGCATCTTAGTCTGGTGAGTCTTATAGAGCTAAAAATACGGTAATTCCGAGGATACCAGATTTAAACGGACAGCATGGAAAAGGACTAATTAGTTGAAATGGACTTTCAACCAGTGCTTTGTCTTCTAATATATTTTTCATCCTCTGTTGTTTCAGTGTAGTATTTTTTTAAATTATATACAGTAAGAGTTCAATACAGTACCATTTTCATATTTTGGGTCTCGTTTGTGCACTCTTACATAAACCAGAACATATGGTGGGCACCAGTTTGGGGGAGGCTGCATCTTGCAGTACAAACAGATGGGTTCCATGTCTGTGAAACCGTTGCAGCGAAGGGGTGCCAACTTTCAAAGCCTGACCACCCAAGAGGGAGCTGGATTGTTCCAGCCTCTGGTGTCTGCTTAACCCCCGTGGCCCAAAGAATACAAAAATGATAAGATGTTACTCAGAATTAAAACGAATACTAAATGCCTCATTTGTTCTATTGTTTCAGATGGCAAACTCTATTCTGCAACGGTTGCAGATTTTCTGGCAAGTGATGCGGTAATTTACCGAAGCATGGGGGACGGGTCGGCACTGAGAACAATAAAATACGACTCCAAGTGGATTAAAGGTACTTATAGTGAAATACTAATAATTGCAGCTTGTAATGTCTTTGTAGGCCCCTAGCTGGAGATTGTGTGCATTGTGGAGTGGTGATATTCTCCATTTCATTTAACCCAATTATTACAAAGCAATCACTCTTTTTGCTGATGACTAGACTATCTCAGTGTTCAAAGCTTTAGCTCACTCTTTGAGGACTGAGGCACATTTAAAAATAAAATTGGAGGTATACTCGTAAGAGTATACTGGTTTGATCCCCCCCCACACTGATTTGTTTGGACCTAACCATTGTTTATGGTTATGTGCACAAGTCTTGGGACCATGCTTCTCGTTCCCTCCCTCTTCTGACACAGCCATGGGGAGATCAGAAGCTTTCACTGCAGATTTAAATCACTGAATTCAAGCACTGCATCCGAACCACCTATACCATGGTTAATAATAACTTCAATGGGTTGAAGCGCAAACTTTGCTTTGTAAACTATGGTTTGAAGTTTTCTTGCTTCAAACAAACTATTGCTAAAACTAAACACAGTTTGTGCAGGTTCAAACATAGCATTTAACTGAAGTGAATCTAAAATAGGCATAGTGGCAAATTCTCTAATCTGTGTCCCAGTACTCAGTCTGGGAATAACTTATTTAGCCCCTTAAGACTCCAATCATAGGGGAAAGTACCATTGATTTCAGTGGGCCTTACTTCTGAGTAGCCATGTATAAGATTGCTCTGCATTAGTTATATCAAAATTTGATATAATTCTACATACAGTTGTGCATAAAATTAAAATTGCATCTTTTTCTTCTGTAAGTTCTTTTAAATGAAAGAGCTACAATCACCCACGTCCCGATACGTGGCATGAAGGATCTGATATTATATATAACCAGCTGCAGTTTGTGGGTGTGTGAAAAGGAATCGGGGCAAGCTCCATCGCTGTGAGCATATATTCTCCTTTCAGTGGAGCACAACCCAAAGCCCACTTCTTCTTTTTGTCTTCATCCAGAAAAAGATCTGGCCCAGGAATGAAACCCTTTCCCACCCACCCCCCACCCCCCAATCCGCAATAAGTTAATGAATGAAGCTGTAGTAACAAAAGGCCGGAGCTGCAATACAATTCCTCGGAGGCCTTTTTACAGTCCATTAGCCGACATTAAAGTCTGCACATTCATTGAAGCTCAACTCCATCTGTACTTGGATGTCCTAAAGTGCCTTGAATAGTGGATTTCACTTTGTAACTACAGGATACACTTTGGCATCCGTGCGCACCAGATCTGCATAGCAGCTGCAACAGCAGCCTGTTTGTAGCACTAATGAAGACTGTAATGCCTGTAACCTTAAGAGAGCTTTCTAGTGAGTTGCTGCAAAAGAGCATCTCACGAGAGGCACATGGAACAGGCTGGACCCATTGATTCCTCCCATAATATACCCTACCTTTCCTCCAAGGAACTCTAGGGTTCCCCAGTCAAATAAGCCAAAAGGTAGTGACTGGCCCGAGATCACAGATTTTAACTGTTTTGATGTGTTTGATGTGTAAATCCCTTGAGATGGTGGTTGAGAAGGCAATTGATAAATTAACTGAAATCATAGCACCGTGTGTGCTTCATGGCTGATGTGGGACTTGAATATGGGCTGTCCAATTCTTGGTCCAAGACTCTAACCACAGTATCATACGCTTGATCTGATAGGTTTGTCCCTCTTTTGGGTGTATGCAGACATTCTTTACTCTGAAGGAAATGCACCCCGCCCCCCTTCATTGCAAAAAGGAAGTAGTAGCTGATCTAGTATGTGCCAGGTTTATTTGAATGCTGTTTTCCTTCCTCTGCAGTAGCATAAATGTTGGCAGAGCCAATACTGCAGGGATGGGGGACATTGGTATTCCAGATGTTCCTGGACCGCAGTTCCCATCATCCCTGACCACTGGGCCATGTTGGTTGGAGCTGATGGGAATTGGGTGATTGAAATCATATAGAGAAGTCATGGGTTCCTCATCTCTGTAATACTGCCTTTCAGTCTTAGGCACCTCCAATTAAAAAGGACTTTGGGTACCAAGTTTTGAAAGAAGTCCCTGCCTGGGAATTCTGGAGAGCTGGTGCCAGTTACAGCTGGCCATCACTGGGCTCGATGAACCAATGGTCTAACTCCAGCATAGAAAACTACTCCAGTTTAGACCATTGGTCCATCTAATTCAGAGTTGTCTACCCCAGGCATAGCTAGTGTGGTGCCTTACAAATATTTTTGGACTACAACTAATATCATCCCATGTTGGCTGGGGCTGATGGGATTTGGAGTGCAACAACATCTGGAAGGCACAATGTTTGCTACTCCTGATCTGCATTGCCAGCAACTTTCCTGGTAAACAGAGAAGGTTCATTTCCAGTCCTCCGTGGAGGTGCCTGGGATTGACCCTGTGACCTTTTACATGCAAAGGATGTGTTCCAGTACTGCTGAGCTCCAGTCCTTCCCCTTAAACATGGTATGAGACAACTTTATGCATTCCTTTTCCATTGAGATCCTATGTTGGTGATTTGTTTCTGACAGAATGACTCTGAACTTCTGTGATGTGCCAGCAGCTCTTGGAGGAGCTTCCTTTTAAAAAAATGATGGTCTCTTATTCTTACATGGGGTCTTCTAATGCTTTCCAGAGCCACACCTGCACAGTGTCAGGAATGCTTCATAATTTGCCTATAATTCACTGTTGTGGTGTTGTGCTAGATAGGGGCTGCCAAGGTTTATCTTGTCTGGGCCGGATTGGTCCAGTGGAGATCCCTCCGTGGGCTGGATCGCGTGTGCGTGCCCGCGATTTTTGGTGTCTGTGCAGACGCAATTTTCAGCACTGCAGCTTAGCGAAGTGCACAGGTGGGCAGCTCGGTTTAGGGGCCAGTCAAACAACCTCCACTGGCCACTTCTGGCCCATGGGCCTTAGGTTGCTGACCCCTGTGCTAGCATAGTGACCATTACAAAGTTTCCAACCAACTTTCACTCAGAGTGGACTCATTGAAATGAATGAACCCAAGTTAGTCATGCCATTGGGTCTACTCTGAGTAATACTTGGTTGGCTGCAACCCCATGCCTCTTTCTCATGCCATATTGGGCTTTTAACCCAGATGTAGCAAGGTGCCTCCTTTTTTAACCAAGCAAAATCCTACCAACATAGATCTCCTCTTCCTTGAATCTTGCAGAGCCCCATTTCCTTCATGCCATTGAATACGGGAACTTTGTGTATTTCTTCTTTCGAGAGATTGCTGTGGAGCATAATAACTTAGGCAAGGTAAGAGTAAATACAGCTGTTTGTTATGATAAGCTATAAAGTCTCAGGGTGATTTGTAGCAGGCTGAAAATATGCTTGCTATGGAGTGGCTCGCGGTCGTTTCTGTTCAACGACTGGTTTTTGAAAATAATAAGCTGGCACTTCTCATACTTCTAATTGCTGAAGGAGGTGGTGGAATTTGTGTTCCCCACCCCCAACCCAACCCCCAGTCTCACAGCTTTGTTCTCTAGAGCTGGACTTCATCTGTAAAGAGGTTCACCCTGTCAATGAAAATCCAAATTGGCCTCCTCCCTACGCAAACACTTGGAACACAATCGCTTGGAAAATTCACCTGCGAATCAAATGAACCTCCTGCTCTTATTTTAGTGCTGCAACTTGAGGTACACAGATGTAGACAAGACCAGGATTTATAATTGGTTGTCCCTATAAACTGGTCGGCAACTAGATTTGCTGGAGGACTAATTTGACGTGGCAGGGCAAATCTCAAAAAGACCTGGGGCTCATCTACACCCCATTTCTGAGCTGGGCAATGGGAGAGATGGATAGTATGGGACTAGGTTTGACCCAAGGTTTTCATAGTTGCTGAGCCCTAATCAAAACATGGGGGCGCGGGTGGCACTGTGGGTAAATCCTCAGCGCCTAGGGCTTGCCGATCGCATGGTCAACGGTTCGAATCCCCGCGGCGGGGTGAGCTCCCGTCTGCGGTCCCAGCTCCTGCCCACCTAGCAGTTCGAAAGCACCCCTAAAGTGCAAGTAGATAAATAGGTACCGCTTTCTAGCGGGAAGGTAAACGGCACTTCCATGTGCTGCGCTGGTGCCGGCTCACCAGAGCAGCTTCGTCACGCTGGCCACGTGACCCAGAAGTGCCTCTTAAGTGAGATGGGCGCACAACCCTAGAGTCGGACACGACTGGCCCGTACGGGCAGGGTACCTTTAATCAAAACATGGCTTCCTTTTTCTGTGGTGGGAATGAGAAATCATAGATCTGGTGGCATCCATCTCTGGCCCTCAAGACTCTGAAGCCCACTCCTTCCCACACGACACCTTCATGCCTTCCATGAGTGTTTTCACCTCGCTGGAATGTAACCTTGAACTCTGATAATTCCTCTTGTTTGCCAGGATGGAGGGTAGAAAATGTGTGTAGAAACTAGCCTGTTGTACAATGGTTAAGAAAAGCAGGGTGGGGAAAGTCTGGAGAAGCTTGCATGGCAAGTATTATATAAATATTGAAAGTAAACCTCCAGGTTGGACAACAGGCATGCATTATGCATTGGGCTGCCTTTAGACACCATTTGGAAACCGCAGCTGGTGCAGAATTCAACAGCCAAATTGCTGACCAGAGCAGGGCAGTCTGAACACATAACGCCAGCTCTGGCACAACCTCCTGTCAGGTTTTTTCCAGGTTTTGACCAACAAAGCCATGTGCAGTTCAAGACTCCAGTACTTCAAGGTCCACCTGTCCCCACATGAACTGACCTGGGCTTTGCAATCATCATCTGAGGCCCTTCTTCATGTGCCCCTTCCATAGGAGGTTCGGGGGGGCAGCAACATGAGCCTTTTCAGTGGTTGCCTCTCTTCCCCCCCCCCCCACTTCTGCAATGCCCTCCCCAAGGAGGCACGTCTAGTGCCATCTTTATCCATTTTTAGATGCCAGGCAAATACTTTCCTCTTTAGCTGGAATTTTGGACCTTAATCTGATGGGTGGCATTGCGGTCCGTTGCCTAAGTCCTGCCTTTTATTTGTATAATTGTGTGTCCTTACATTTTTGTTGTATGTTCTTGACTCCCCCCTCTATTATTTTTATTTGATTTTACAAATATGAATTTATAGCCATACCAAATAGACATCCATCACTCTGAATCTCGGAACTCCCAACCCCCATCCCCTCTATGGGTCCTACTGTCAACATTTTCATCTTGATTCATTTTAATATAAGTTGCTTTGGGTCACTTGGTGAGGAAAGCGACTAACAAAAATAATGGATAAATAATAAATACATTGGGGAAAATTCCCCACCACTGCCCAGTGGAGTTGGCATAGGAAACCTACAAGCAGTTCCTTTCCTTTTACCAAAGTTGCTGTTATAACAGTGGTTTTCCAGACAGATTAGTTGCCAGCCTGACTTTCCTCCTTTCCTATTGCCCCCCACGCAAGGCTGTGTACTCCCGTGTAGCTCGCATATGCAAAAACGACATGGGTGGCTCTCAGAGGGTGCTGGAGAAGCACTGGACGTCATTCCTAAAAGCCCGTCTCAACTGTTCCGTCCCCGGGGATTCGTTTTTCTACTTTGACGTGCTCCAGTCGATCACGGACATAATAGAAATCAACGGAGCCCCTACTGTTGTCGGCGTATTCACTACGCAGCTTAACAGGTAAGAGATGAGCGACCCGGCATCAAAAAGAGAGGGAGGTTCTCTGGTTCACTGCCGACGCTTAATCCGTCGCTGCTTTGTCGCCTGGCTTCCCTGCAACTTCTTCTGCTGTGTGTCTTTCTACAGCATCCCCGGCTCAGCGGTGTGTGCCTTTAGCATGGAGGACATTGAGAAAGTCTTCAAAGGAAGATTTAAGGAACAAAAGACTCCAGATTCTGTTTGGACAGCTGTACCTGAAGACAAAGTACCAAGGCCAAGGTAAAGGAAATAAAAGGATGATAATCTGTTATCAGAATGTTGTTGTCGTGGCCCCATCTGTACAGCTGCTTTGGAATCAGTGAAGAACATGTTGGCCCATCCATGTGCCTCTGGCTGGGAATTGTGAGCTGCTTTGAGCTCAAATTGGTTGATGGAAAAGCAGCATACAAATAACAGATCAAATCAGTGTTTATGTTTAATTTCAAACTGCAGCTTGCGCATGGCAAGGGGGCAAGGCCTCTGTCTTGCATGCATAAGTACCTAGGTTCAATCACTGAAATGTCCAATTAGGACTGGAAGGGACCCTTGCCTGTAACCTTGGGAAACAGCAGCCAGTTAGGGTGGACAGTGCTGAGATAGATGACCCAATGGTCTGACTGGGGTAAGACAGCTTCATGTGTTCTTATACTCCGATCACAAATGGCTCAACTAAAGAGTTTGTTTGCCCGCCATGTTCCTCCTGGAAAACCCGTAGTTTAGTGCTGAATCAGAACAAACAGCAACCGGGTTTATCTGATAGCAGATTGCCATTTATTCTGATTTAGTGCAAAAGAGCAGGTTTTCTAGGGGCAAAGGCAAAACAGCTGAAACCCAAGCTTAGAAAGCAGGAAATGGCTCGATATATATAAAAGGCAAGCACTGAGACGCGTGTGGAAAGTGAGACATGCACTAATTAAAGTACAAATACAGAGATTTTTGAAAGACTTGTTGGAATAGGAAGTTCTTCAGTAGGCAATGAGAAGATGATAGAGATTGCACCTGTCTGATATTTAATGGAAGAACATTTCCCCCACCTGCCCAGATGTTGAGAATGAGCCAGGAGTGGGGAATCAAAGGCTTGGAACCTCAGCATGCTACAAATAAACCTTCCTTAAAAATGTGCAAAACCCCAAAATCTAGACAGAAATTCAGATGACTCCCTCATCATGAACATGGAGTAACAAAGCAATTGGCCAGCCTTGTGCTGAGCGATTGTCCCAAATGGTCCCAAAGTAGCAGTTTTCGTTTGGACTCCAAATTCATTTTGCCTTGGCTGTTTGCGCTGCTCCTTCAGAATTCTGCCCCTTCCCTTCACTTTAAAAAAAAAATGGGAAAAAAATGTTGCTTTCCTTTCAGACCTGGGTGCTGTGCAAAACACGGCCTAGCAGAGGCTTACAAAACCTCCATTGATTTCCCAGATGAAACCCTCTCTTTCATCAAATCCCACCCTTTGATGGATTCCGCCGTTCCCTCCGTCATTGAGGAGCCTTGGTTTACAAAGACAAGGGTCAGGTAAGGAAGGAGGCCTTGTTGCGACACGAGGCTCAGCCGCTGAACATCTGAAACATAATACTATGCCAGCCACACCGGGCAGGACTTTGGGGAGATCAGGTTTTCCTACACGGGACTGATTAAGGCCTCATCTGCGCTATACATTTAAAGCAGTGCCATGCCACAGTCATGGCTTCCTCAAAGAATCCCAGGAACTGTAGTTTGTTAAGGCTGCTGACAGGCTGATACCCCCTGTCCCCCTTACAGAGCTGCTGTTTTCACAGTGGTTTAACAGTCAGTCCCTCTTCCCAGGGAACTCTGCAATTTGTAGATCTGTTGTTGAGGGTTTCCATGTGCCCTCTTATTTTTCCAGGACACATCCTCTTTTTCACGGGTAGAATCATCACAGCGATCCATAGTTAAAAGTAAGGTAAAGGGACCCCTGACCATTAGATCCAGTTGTGACCGACTCTGGGGTTGCAGCGCTCATCTCGCTTTATTGGCCGAGGGAGCTGGAGTACAGCTTCCGGGTCATGTGGCCAGTATGACTAAGCCGCTTCTGGCAAATCAGAGCAGTGCACGGAAATGCTGTTTACCTTCCCGCCGGGAAGTATTTATCTACTTGCACTTTGACGTGCTTTCGAACTTCTAGGTTGGCAGGAGCTGGGACAGAGCAACGGGAGATCACCCCGTCACGGGGATTCGAACTGCCGACCTTCTGATCAGCAAGTCCTAGGCTCTGTGGTTTGACCCACAGCGCCACCCGCGTCCCTTATAGTTAAAAGTAGAAGTCTTCAAATGTGTCCTCTTTTTTGCTCTTCAAAATATGCCAACCCTACATCATGTTCCAGTCATTTTTTGCCTCTGTCCCCACCACTGGTATGTGCCACCCACAAAAGCTTGCCCCAAAGGGTGATGCATTCCTCAGGCTGAAAAAAAGCTCTTCTCCTCTGATTTAAACAAGCAAATAATTATGCATTTCTTTGGATCTAGCCAGAGGTTGTGCAGTATGGGAGAGCTGGTTCTCGCAGGTGTCACAAAGAGCAGGACTGTGTGTGATAAGCAACCCATGGCTGGCCATGCGCAGGGCAGAGTGTACATGTCTGGCATAATGTTGTGCTCTGCTTTCCTGCCCCTTCGGCCAATGATGTGAAGCCCGGGGTTGCGGTGGGAGGGCAGGGAGATGCAAAATGCAATGTTGTTCGACGTGGGATCTTTATCTTATTTACCGTTTCTTCTATATGGCTTTGTATTTCCAAACAAATAAAAATCTCAATGTGTTTTGCAACCCAGCTCCAAGCATCTGACATAACATTGCAAAATACAAAAAAAAACCACAACCCCAAAACCTTACAAATGAAGGTCAAATAAGGGAGAATAGGCATTTAAGATGGCATGATTAACAGGAAAACAAAATAAGCATTGTTACAGAATTGGCTTTGTTAGATTTTCTATACAAAAATGCCATAAAATTCCATCGGAGAGCATCATTAGCAACTGAACAAAATAAGAGGCAGCTCTGCCCCTCCACTCCAGTAACCTCTCCCAAGTACATTCTTGAAAACGTTCCACATGCAAACCTCACTCTTAAGCATTCCCAGCAACCTTGCAGATAACACAGCCAATCCCCAGCCAAATATTTGTTGCAAAGCAAACATCTGGTCTGGAAAAAATGCCTGGCAGCATTAAGCGTGATTTACACTTGGCTCTTCATCCACCTCCATCTAAGATGGTACAACATCATATAAACAGCAACATAGCTACGAGGTTCTCCCCCTCCTCATATCATCCTCACAACCCTATGATGGAAGTTAGGTTGGTTGACAGGGACTGGCCCAAGGTCTCCTAGTGAGCTTCGTGGCTGAGTAGGGGCTTGAACCCTTGAACCACTAGCACCACACTGGCTCAAATTGCCCTGCAGAGTTTCTGAGTGAATCATTCCAACCGCAACCCATTGGCTTTGGTGGAGAAAGGAAACACAGCACAACCCTAGATATACCTACTCAGAGGCAAGTTCCACTGAGTTCAAGGATTGCCACATCAGCAGAGCACTTATTCTAGTCCCACTTGAACGGGTATCAGGTTTCTTGTCATTGACACACTAGCAAAGTGGCCACCAAGCTGTGGGGGATGTCTATGGAAGCATGAGCTAGCATGAGTGGGATTTGATGACAGTTACCAAAACCATAAATGGTTCTCCAAAACCACTTTGGAGAATGAGTCTGAGTCTTTGACTGTCACTCAGTTGTGTTTCCAGACAGTGACTATTCCGGTTGTTACTCAACTGTTCACAACACTTGGCCTGCTAAACATAGTATTCCTTCCCTCTCATTCCTTAGTGCAAGGATGGGAAAACCTTTGCCCCTCCAGATGTCTCAGGACTGCAACTCCCTACATTCCCAGCCATAGGGCCATTGGGAGCTAAAAGCATCCCCCAAAGTGTTGATTGAAAACAGCATAAATAGATAAGCAGTGGTACTTCCGTATTCAGGATCTAGGAGGAACGAATCTTTGGGGTCTTTAATGTGGAGGAATTATTATACAGGAGATCTTGGTCTTGACAGGTATCGGTTGACAGCGATCGCAGTGGACCACTCTGCTGGCCCGTATCAAAACTACACAGTCATCTTTGTTGGCTCTGAAGCTGGAATGGTACTTAAAATCTTGGCAAAGACCAAACCTTCTTCTTTGAATGACAGCGTGTTACTGGAAGAGATTGATGCATACAATCATGCAAAGTAGGTATACTTTTACAAGAACTGCTCAGTGACATTGTACAGCGTCTGTCTCGTTTGAGTCACTTGCTGCTTTGCCACCTGATTTAAATGTGTTTCCCACCTCACCTCCTTGTCTGATGCTTTCCCAGCGCTTAGGGGAATGTTTATTTGAGCAACATCTGAAAATATTTGTGTGCTTGCCTTGCATTCTAATTCCGTGTGCATGCCGCTCTTAAGTCAGAAAAAACTGCCCTATTCCTCAGTGTAGGAGCAGTCCCTTGTTTGCTGACGAACACACCCAAAACACATTGGTTGATACGTACTAGAATAAAAGAAAGAGTACGGGACCCATCAGAACATTCAATCAGAAAACAATTGAGGGACAGTTTCCCTGTGGAAATTGTAGCGTTTGTCCAAATTGCAGTTGATATCATTCCAAGGGATAACAAGGGATATCAGAGCAAAGGTTTTTATATGGATCAAAGCCTTTTTTACTGGGCCTCTTATGGAGGAAGGGTGGGATATAAACATGGTACTGACAGTAATGTATGTATGTAATACAAAATAAGTGATCTATATAGTGACAAAGGGCCCACCAAGCACCATCTTGCCATAGGCTCCCTCCACCCTGTATTAATTTGGGAATCTGTTCTAGCATCATAAATCAGCAGTTTGCCATATTTTCTCTCCCACCCTTAATTCTATCGAGATCAACCCATATGTCTTCCTAAAAGCTCTGAGGAAATTGGGCTTTTCTTATTCCTGGCATGCAGCTTTTTCATAGATGGATGTAACCCACCTCATAGTAAATTCAGAAGTGATAAACTGGATTAAAGTTTAGCCAAGTTACAGGGAACCAGGCAGAGGGCCTTCTCAGTAGTGGCACCCGCCCTGTGGAACGCCCTCCCACCAGAGAAAAATAACTACCAAACTTTTAGAAGGCATCTAAAGGCAGCCCTGTTTAGGGAAGCTTTTAATGTTTAGCAGACCACTGTATTTTAATACTTTGTTGGAAGAGACCCAGCCAGATGGGCAGGGTATAAATAAATTATTATTATTATTATTATTATTATTATTATTATTATTATTATTATTAAAAGGGGGTCAAAAGAAATAACAGAATCCAAATTTCTTGTGTAATTGAACAGGTGTAATGGGGATGGTGAAGAGGACAAGAAGGTCATCTCCCTGCAACTGGACAAAGAGCACCATGCCTTATTTGTTGCATTCTCCAGCTGCGTCATTAGAATTCCACTCAGCCGTTGTGAGCGTCACGGGTCATGCAAAAAGTAAGCCCTCCCTGTCCAAACATGTCTATACAATGGAGTGCACCAAGGTTAGGAGGCGGTAAAAAAGGTTAATTTCCTCTCGCCGCAGGTCTTGCATTGCTTCTCGAGATCCTTACTGTGGCTGGCTGAACCATGGGAGCTGTGGAAGAGTGAAATCAAGCATGTTGTAAGTAGCAGGATTTTTCATAAATAAACGGCAATGTGTTAGTCAACGCCAGCACCTTTAAATGGGCTTTAATATGCAGCATGGGTCAGGTGCTCTTGAAACAGAAAGTCATTGGTTGAGATGTGCAGAATGGACCTCATAAAATCATCTTAACTACCAACTACCGTATTTTTTGCTCTATAAGACTCACTTTTCCCCTCCTAAAAAGTAAGGGGAAATGTGTGTGCGTCTTATGGAGCGAATGCAGGCTGCGCAGCTATCACAGAAGTCAGAACAGCAAGAGGGATCGCTGCTTTCACTGCGCAGTGATCCATCTTGCTGTTCTGGCTTCTGAGATTCAGAATATTTTTTTTCTTGTTTTTCTCCTTCAAAAACTAGGTGCGTCTTGTGGTCTGGTGCATCTTATAGAGCGAAAAATACAGTCGTTTCTGGGCTCAATTTATAGAGGGGTTAATAAGCTTGTGAAGCTTTCAACCATCTGGGACCAGGTTGTCTGACGGGCCGTTTTCACCCATATGAACCAGCTGGACAAATAAAATTTAACTTTGCTCTGTGGCCCATCATTAACTAATATCTGATGGGGTGGTACAAGGTACAGGACCATCTTAGTGATGACAGCCCAGTTGTGGACATTTCTCCCTGGGGAAGTCCCAACATGGGATCAGGGTTGTGTGAGCGTAGGAACATTAGGAGAACCCTGCTAGATTAGACCAAAGGGTTACCAGTATCCCATTTGACATAGAAGCTAAACTAATGTCTCCGGAAGCAGGACATGAGTGGCAGGTTGGTGGCAATAGACCACATATTGCAATCACCCAGCAACTGATAATTCATAGGCATGCTTCCTCTGAATCTGGACATGATATTTGTCCAACATGGCCTACATTTCCACTCCCCAATACTGTGATCAGGGGAGCTAGTAAAAGTATAAAAGGTTTTATGGTGCCTCGTTGCCAGGGAAAACAGGGCGGGGAACTATGGGTCAGATTGTGTTGGACAGTTCTGTCGTTAGATAATTTGGGAGGCTCTCCTGGGCAAGACCCTTTGGGATGAATAGAAGTCATAAGCCAGGCATAGGCAAACTCAGCCCTCCAGATGTTTTGGGACTACAACTCCCATCATCCCTAGCTAACAGGACCAGTGGTCAAGGATGATGGGAATTGTAGTCCCAAAAACATCTGGAGGGCCGAGTTTGCCTATGCCTGTCGTAAGCAGATACAACACCACGTGGTCGTATTCATCTCTGCTTCCCATTCATTTCACTGAGGCCTGCGTAGGAAATCTTCCCTGTGGGTTGGGTATTATTTGGCCGTGGCTATTTAACCTGCTTGAAATTGCAAGGATTATTGTGAAGAAGGCATAGCCATTAAATGGTTGAGATTCCAAGCAGAGGTCACTGAAGACGAAATCTCTTCCCTTCATTGTATATCCAGCGCCCAGCTCCCCTTAGCAGCAGTCTTTCTCAACCTGTGGGTTCCCAGATGTTGGACTACAACTCCCATCACCCCTAGCTAGCAAGTCCAGAGCTCAGGGATGATGGGAGTTGTAGTCCGACAACATCTGGGGAGGGACCCACAGGCTGAGAACCGCTGCTTAGCAAATGCTGAATGAACATGCTTTGCGGCTTTTGTGTTTCTTTTGAGAATGACGGTGGCCATTGGTTTCTTCCCCAACTAATGCTGTTAATTGCAGGTTATCTTTGTTTGTTTCATACAACCACAGCGTTGGAGGATATGAGCAAGATGTGGAATATGGCAACACCGCACAACTCGGGGATTGCCATGGTAAGCGCAAGTCCCAGGGGCCAACTTGAGAATGTGGCATGGTTTGGTTTGCGGGCCACACTCTTGTCGGTGTGGATGTCACACAAAAATGGCACGGAGCACCCCGCCCCCTTGTAAACCATTTAGCACAAACCTAAGCCACTTGATCTTGGGTGGTGGAACCCCGCCCCCTCCCTTGGCCATTTTTCTCCCAGCCTTCATGTATTGTTCATGAAGGTCTAGATGTCAACTTATTAAAACAGGTATTCCCCACCCCTTTTCCTTTTTTTTTTTCTTCTTCCTTTTGGGTGAACCTATTGTGTTTTGTTTTCTGATTTTCAGCTTTGGAAATCTATTTTGCTTTTGCTTTCGGTTACTTTTCACTGATTACGTGTTCCTTTAATTCTTTTAGAAATTTTGCCTACTACAACTACACCAGATTACAAAATATTTGGCGATCCAACATCTGGTTAGTTTTTTTCAATCATTTTTTTCTCCTCCCCCCCAGTTAATGGAACTTTTCTTTCCTTCAGTTCAGCATTTTCAGACAGCCTCGCCCCCCCTTTCTTTTTTTACTTTTCTTTTCCTCCTCCTTTTTTCTTTCCTTTGGTGCAGTTGGCAAGACCTCCATATTTTTTGCTTTTCTGCTTTTACTCATCTCTCTTCTGATGGTCAAGGAACAGCCAAGACTTTCTCTCACTCGTAGCACTTTCCACCTTGTGTATCTGCATGCTTAAGAGCTCATTGTTAATTGAGACACATCTTTTATTAAGTGAAAGAGCCTGATTAACATAGATGACATTCTCACTGCACGAAATTTCCACTAAGCTTCTACTCTTTCCCCCTCCACTCAACCATGTCTTCATGAATGCTACCCTAGCAGTTAGATGCCTGGTCCACTTCATCTCCTCCCTTTCCTCCTCCTCCTGTGTCGTCCCGGCTATTTATAAAAAGCAAATGCACATTTCCCCCCTGAAATGTGTATTTCTGAAATGTTGGAAATGTGTTGATATCTTCAAAGGTTTTCAGAAATGCATTTGTGCTAATAGCATCATATCCACTAATAAGTGGCATTTAGCATCAGATTGCTTCAAGTTTTATGTGCTTCTTCCAGAAAAATTACAGAGCAAATGAGGGGAAGGTTTTGCCTTTAATAAGCTGTTGGTAAGAGTGAGAACGATGGGGGGTTTTCCCCCCTCCCACTCGCTTGCATCACAGTACTTGTCTTTGAGCTTCCTTTACAGAGGAAACCCAACCATTCTCCAAATAACAGGCAAACTTACAATAGGCTTTTCATGTCTGCAATACTATTTCAATTGCCTACATATGGATTTTCCCGCGCCTAAACTCTGATCCCTCCGCTCTCATGCGGCAAGAGAAATTATACAATAGCTTTCCAAGAGGTGTCTTGGTTTAGGTACTAAAACATAGAGTTCAGTTCCAAAAATCGGTGGTCTGGGATTTTGTGTGTCGTTACTGAAATCTCAGCATCTTACCTGAATAGGAAAAGTAACAATAGTAAGGAAAGTGGTTGTAATATACCGCACAGTTAGATATGTAAACTTAGAATTAAAAACTGAATACAAAAAGAATTTCCTTGCCTGGATCATTAGGAAAGGGATCAAAGATAAAACTGCTAATATTACAATGCCTTTTGCACATTGTAATTTACTATGGCATGGCCACAGTTTAATAAAATAATAAAATAATAATAATAATAATAATAATAATAATAATAATAATAATAATAATAATTTATTATTTATACCCCGCCCATCTGGCTGGGTTTCCCCAGCTACTCTGGGCAGCTTCCAACAGAACACTAAAATACAATAACCTATTAAACATTAAAAGCTTCCCTAAACAGGGCTGCCTTCAAATGTTTGGTAGTTATTTTTCTCTTTGACATCTGGTGGGAGGGCGTTCCACAGGGCAGGCACCACTACCGAGAAGGCCCTCTGCCTGGTTCCCTGTAACTTGGCTTCTTGCAGTGAGGGAAACGCCAGAAGGCCCTTGGCGCTGGACCTCAGTGTCTGGGCAGAACGATGGAGGTGGAGACACTCCTTCAGGTATACTGGACTGAGGACATTTAGGGCTTTAAAGGTTTTGGTTCAGTTCTGGTTGCCACACCTCAGGAAGGATGTTGTAGAGCTGGAAAAGGTACAGTCCAGATTATCATTTGGGGGCTGAAAGAAAGGTTGCAGCTTACACTGAGTGAGAGGGGTAATATGACCAAACTATGGAGAAAATGTAGAAGGGGAAGTTTTTCTTCCGCTCTCAAAATACTAATGTATGTGTTATACATTAATAATAAAGTCAATATTTTAATGGAGACCACTTTGAGGTATGCATGGAGCGATATATGTAAAACTATGACAAATAAATGCTAGAATTCAAGACCATCCAATGGTGTGGTGGAATATTCAGACCATTTCTTCACACTGCATAGTTGCCATCTTGGGCAGCTCTAAAAGCAAATTAAACAAATCCATGAAAGCTGAGAGGATTAATGGCTACTAATCATAATGGCTATTTCATATGGATTAGAGGCAATACATCTCTGAATAGAGGTTGTTAGAGGACACAAGTGGTAGAGGAACAGCACTTTCCCTACTTTGGCTTCTCATAGACATCTGGTTGGCTACTATGGGAACAGTGTTTGGTCTGATCCAGGAGGGATCTTACTTTTTAGTCCAACATTCAGTTTCCCACCAAGGTTAGCCAGCTGTCCACTGTCTCTGTATGTGGAGGTATTACGTATTATCATCGTCATTAGCTCTTATACGTGACATAGCTGAGTTGTGGTTTGTCTGTCCACCTGTCTGTCTGTCCACTCACTATGCATTCAGACACCTCTTGAGATATCGCTGCCAAACATAACACAATGACTCCCAAGATAGAGGAGCTGTTTTCCCATCTCTGTTTGGCTACTGTTGTGACACCGCTTTACATCAAGATGCTGGACTGCAACATTTTGGACGCCTCTTAAGATAGGGTCACCAGATTTTGCATAATGGTGCCTGAGATGCAAAGAGCAGTTGCAGGACTGTTTGTAAAAGAGCTTTCAAACAGCCCTGCACTGTGCTTTGATTGTGTGTTCTTGCTCCCAGAAGGAGAAGAGACATAGCCTTGCCTTGCTGCTCCCAACTATATTGGACTTTAAAAGCCTTAATTAGCACAACTCCCAAGGCCAGATTCTGGTTTATCGTTGCCTGGGTTGGGGCAGAGAAGGGCACACACAGCCGTAGAAAGTGACAGAGTGCATTACCCATTTATAATCTCAGTATTATTCATAATACAGTGGTACCTCGGGTTACATACGCTTCAGGTTACATACCCTTCAGGTTACACACTCCGCTAACCCAGAAATAGTGCTTCAGGTTAAGAACTTTGCTTCAGGATAAGAACAGAAATTGGGCTCCAGTGGCGCGGTGGCAGCAGGAGGCCCCATTAGCTAAAGTGGTGCTTCAGGTTAAGAACAGTTTCAGGTTAAGAACGGACCTCTGGAATGAATTAAGTACTTAACCCAAGGTACCACTGTGATGATAATAATAATAATAACAACAATAATTTGTTTCTGAGAATTCTCAAGCAAGGCTATATAGCCCTTTCAATTGGTGGGCTATATAGGTTTGCAGGTTTGTTGGCATGTCTGTTCACTATGCATTTGGACTTAAGACCTTGTAACCAAATTATGCAACTTGCTTTTGATAATTTAAGGGTGGGGCATAAGGCAGGCTATTTCAAGGGGTTGGTCTGCAGGGCAAGCCTTGCAGGGGGTCGGGACCAGATGATCACCAGAGTCCCCTTCCAACTCTACAATTCTGTGATTTGAATGGTTCCTGAGAGCAGGGGTCTTGTCCATGTTTGGATACAATGGGACACCATTTTGAATCAAGATGGCAGACTGAACCTTTCAGAGCTGCAGCAGTGCTTTGGTTTCCCAGAATTTCTGAGCAGCACAGGAGGGAAATGATCGAGGAGGCAGGTGTCAGAATATGAACCTAAGAAGAGTGTGCTGGATCAGACCAGTGGCCAGCCAGGTTCTTGGGGTAAACCTGCAAGCAGAGCCCAAGGACACTTTCCCCTCCTGCAGTTTCCAGCAACTGATAATCAGAAGTATTACTGTATCCAGCTGTGAAGTCAAGCATAGCTAGTAGCCATTGGTAACCTAATCATGAACTCATTTAATCCTCTTTTAAAGCCATCCAAGATGGAGGCCTCCTGTGGGAGGGAGTTCCACAGTTCAACTTTGTGCTGTGTGAAGTAGTACAGTGGTACTTTGGGTTAAGTACTTAATTCGTTCTGGAGGTCCGTTCTTAACCTGAAACTGTTCTTAACCTGAAGCACCACTTTAGCTAATGGGGCCTCCTGCTGCTGCTGCGCCGCCGGAGCACGATTTCTGTTCTCATCCTGAAGCAAAGTTCTTAACCCGAGTTACTATTTCTGGGTGAGCGGAGTCTGTAACCTGAAGTGTATGTAACCCGAGGTACCACTGTACTTTCTTTTATCTGTCCCAAATCTCCCAATAGAAGCTTTGAAGCCCCGTTTTCAACAGGGGCATCAGTTCCCTTCTGGTGGTGGTTTTTTTTAGCATTTCCATCCCAAATTACTCCTAAATGGTTAGACTGCTGCTTTTTTCTTTAATTCAAAAGGCAAAATTCCATGTTGGACTTCAATGAGAGCACAATCCAGTACAGAGTACGCTCCTCTGATGTTTCCTTAATTCTATCTGCCAATTACAATTTTTCCCCACATGCTTTTTAATGCTTCTGGAAGTTTGACAGCAGATGATTCTTTGATGCTATTTGCACTTCTGTAATGAAACAAGAATGGTGTTTGATGGATTTTGTTTGTCCGAGAACTAATTCTGGTGGGGAGGGAGGAAAGTCGCAGTTCCCTTGTGTGAAAAATACACCCTTTCTGCCTGTGCATGAATGGATGGGGGGGGGGATCAGTTTTACTTTTAAATGTTGACATGATTCACTTGATTCCACACTGTCGATTAACAGGGATTTGTAAGTCACGTTCACCAACAGCTTTCCACCTCAGATATGCACAGGAGGTTTAGAAATTGACACCACCCCTGATGTCAACATGAATTGTGGCATATGAGCTATAGAATGCTAGGAATTCCAAGTTTTGCTTTTGTCCCGTTATATCAAGCTCCTGGCCCTCATGATTACAGACCGATTGCCTGAAGGTTCACGCCCAATTCTATGAATCCACCGTAGCTATACAGTAGCTGGTATTGCTGTAGCTTGAAGCACAATCCTTTTTCCCTTTTCCTTTTTACAAGTGAGGGGGAGCCATCCAGAACACCCACACCTGCCATATTCTTCCCAAGGCCCATTAGAAGAGGCCCTGTTGGCACTGCAAGAGGCTGGACCTCATTGATGCCATAACACTAAATGTTACACACTCTAGAAGGTCTGGGAGGAGATCTCAGTGAGACCTTTGCTCAGTCAGCATGACTTTTAAGTCTGTGAGCTCCTTACCTCTCTATACATACCGTATTTTTTGCTCTATAAGATTCACTTTTTCCCTCCTTAAAAGTAAGGGGGAATGTGTGTGCGTCTTATGGAGCGAATGCAGGCTGCGCAGCTATCCCAGAAGCCAGAAGAGCAAGAGGGACCGCTGCTTTCGCTGCACAGCGATCCCTCTTGCTGTTCTGGCTTCTGAGATTCAGAATATTTTTTTTCTTGTTTTCCTCCTCCAAAAACTAGGTGCGTCTTATGGTCTGGTGCGTCTTAGAGGGGGAAAATATGATATATTGTTTCTAGTCAAAATGTCTTAAACACGCACACAGAGTAGTATGGGAAATAAAGTCACGATAAAAGTATTACAAGCATTCCGTACCGTCTTGTCTCAATTCTGCACCCAGAGGATTCTGTGCATAGTATATAAATCTATGCAGAGCTTAGTTTTGCGAAATTGATTCCACCAGCTGGATGCAAAGCAAGACACTCAAGTTTAGAATGAATCCCCCCATCATAAATGTGTTAGGGAAAGGGGATTAGCTCTTCAAATACCTTTTCTGTGGTGGCTCCCCAAATGTGGAATGCTCTCCCCCCAGAAAAGCTTGCCTGGCGCCTTCGTTACATATCTTTAGGCGCCAGACAAAAAATTCCTTTTTACCCAGGCATTTGGCTAATGAAACAATCGATGACCCTTTAAACTTGGGGGGGGCAGGGGGAGGTTATGATTTTATTTTTTATTATGTTAAGTGTTTTTATACTGTAACCTGCCCTGTGATCTTCGGATGAAAGGCAGTATATAAATATACCGTATTTTTCGCCCTATAGGACACACTTTTCCCCCTCCAAAAATGAAGGGGAAATGTGTGGTGTGTGCGTCCTAGGGGGCGAATGCAGGCTTTCGCTGAAGCCTGGAGAGCCTCTCGCTCTCCAGGCTTCAGGAGAGCCGCAGCGCCAGCCCCACAAGGTCGGGGGACAGCGGGGAGGCGGAACGCTGCCATCCCGCTGTCTCCCGGTGTGGTTTGGAGACTGACGGCGGGGAGACGCGTGCTTCTCCCCGCCGCCAGCCCCGCAAGCTCTGGGGACAGCGGGGAGGCGCAGCGCGTCTTCCCGCTGTCCCCGGACCTGGTCTGCAGGCGGGCGGCGGGGAGAAGAGAACTTCTCCCCGCTGCCAGCCCCACAAGCGCCTGGGGGAGAAATAATATTTTTTTGCTTTATTTTCCCCCCAAAGAACTTGGTGCGTCCTATGGGCCGGTGCGTCCTATGGGGCGAAAAATACGGTAATAATAATAAATTGACAGGGGAAAAAATCAGAAACCCAGCCTGACACAGAATAAGGCAGCTTCCTCCATTCCTAAATTGTGCTCCCCTCCTCCATTTTCCATCTTCCTTACTGATTTTATTTAAGCACCACAGTCATTGAATAATGGCAATAATTCACAATACATTTCCTGTCCCTGACTTTAAATCTGATTTTAAAGAGCAAGTCACTGTATAATGCCGTTGTTCCCCGTGCAACTCCTATTAAGGCTGTTTTCCAAATACAATTTAGCAGTCATCATGCAAAGTCACTAACTGTAGAGGGTTTCAAATAAAAAAAGAAACACACACACAGAGAGAGACACCATAGAGTGGGGGCAGGAACCAGACTGCAATGCACATTAATAAAAGCAAAATCTGTTTGCCACCACAGACATGGCGTTACCCTCAACTTCTGTTACCACAGTGGAAAGTATCCCCGTTTTCTCACCCAAAGTGATTGGTTCCTGGAAACCTAAAGTGACTGGCTCCCGGAAATTTGTAGCCCAAGATGACCCAAAGACCTCTGATTACTCTGATTCATTATCAGGGGTCCCGAAGGGTAAGGCCTAACCAGGGGTTTTATTACGGTTGAAAGGAAACCTGATAGCTTCAGCAGTTTCAAATTCAAACGCTTGTTCTTATCAAAATGTGCATGCAATATCATCCTTTGTATGTAATAAAAAGGTGTAATTTTGGCTAACAGAGCAGGGAGGAGGGGGGATTTGGGAGACAAGATGAGCAGCAAAACACTGTGTTGAACACTTTGTTGAAAACTCCTGCTCATCCTGTTATTCTCACCCCCAGCCAAATTTTGTTGGCATACGCATTTTGTTTTGCATACGCATTTATTGCATGCTCAACAGCGCATGTCAGCCGAGCATCAAATCCCTTGAGTTCAATGGGGCTTACTCCCAGAAAGTGTCCTCCTGTACCACACTGCCTTTTGTGAACTTCGTTATGGGTCTGCGCTATTCCTTTGGCTGGCCCACAATGTCGAAGTTATACTCTCTCGCGTAAGGCTCACCGCAGCATAGCTTTGCAAAAAGCCTTTGCACGGAGTAACAGCATTAATCCACCACAGCAGAAACGAGAGCATTCTGGCTTTTAACAAAAGACCCTCAAAAACTCTTGCAGCACATGCTTCCTTCCAATTGCTACATCCTTTATCAGCGCTAAGGTGTCTTTCTGTGAGATACACCTCAAAACTGTGGGAGTTTGAGTTTCCTAAATTTCTCCCGCTAAGAACGACTCCACATGTTAACATCATCACAAACAGTGGGTTAATCTCCATGTGAGAAGAATCATGTACTCCATAAAGGGCAGTGTGGTGCTGCATGGTTAACCGTAGGTACATAGATCAGGCAGCCGGTGTATATACTGTGACTGTTTGATCTGTGTGCCCATAAGGAAGTGGGGAGGGGAAAATCCCTGCAAATAGCAGCTTCTGCATTATGAGGTGTCAGTTGGACACAGATTGGAGAGGCCTCAAAGCACGCTGGACTATTGAGTCCTCTCGCTCGCTCTCTCTCTCTGCCTAATCCAGCACATAGGATTGTTGTGAAGATAAAAATGGAATAGCCCATTTCATCCTCACAACTGAAAAATAAATGAGAGAGTATGTGGGGCCCCGGGTCACCAGTGAGCTTCACATCTGAACAGGCCCCTCATCTTCTCATCCAAACTGGCTCGTCCTCTGTTATCTGGATACCCAAACTGGACACCTCATAGCAAATGGCACATATCTGCATGACCCTGTCTTTTCTTTTCTCAAAAAAGAAAAAGAAAAAATAAGTCGTAAGTTCTCAAGCAAACCTTTCACATTCAAGTATTCAGCGAAACGTATCAGGTTTCCTTTTGGCCATTGTGGCAGCGCATTCGTAATTTGCTTCAGGTGCTTCTTATCGCTTGGTTGTCCTTTAAAACGAGTCTGCTTTTGCCAGGATTTGCTCACGCGCTCTCTCAGTCACGCTCGGTAGCGTTTTCTGTAGTAAGGCTTTCTCAGCCTTTCCCCTCCTTTTCCCTCTTCTGCACAATGCCATTAAAACCAATAACCCTGAACCTTTCAACTCTCTTCAAAGGCCTTGTCTCTTAACACACACACAAACCACACATAACACTCTTCTTTGTTTTAACTTTCCCACTATGCCGAATAACACAATTAGGTGCATTCTGCCAAACTAACATTTTCTTAACGGTGCAATGTCTGTGGTTGCTTTAAATAAAAACAAAAACCTGCAAGCTCTGATATTAACGTGCAAGTTTGATTTTTTCCCCTTTTTTAATACTATTGTTTGATCTTCTAGTGCAAAATTTAATGCATTCTATATTATGAAAACTACTAATACCTCTCATTAGCCGGATGGTTTTTAAATGATGCTCTGTTCCAAAAGTTCATTACTCACTGAAGTCTAGGCCTTAAAATGCGTGGGTAATCTTGACTTCTTTTTTTAAGCTGCAGAGAATACCACTTCCAAAATAGCAAAGTGAGAAAGCGTTCCTTTTGGAGGGGGGGGTAAAAATATTAGCATAGTTCTAACAATGCAAATCTGCACATTATAGAGTTTTGCACAATATTTGCATAATCCTATCTCACTTTTGATTCTGATTCATGAGTCGGGCAGGAAATTGAAAGAGAAATCCTTCCACGAGTTATTAATTGCAGCTTGGCAGTGTAGCACCTTCTAACCTCAATTTTCTAGCAGAAATCATTAATGTTAATACCACACCAGCTACTATTTGTGAGTCTTAAAAGGAGATTTCAGGACAGAGTGTGTGCATCTGGATTGGCAGTGTGTAGTAATGCTACTCATGTAGTCCAGTTCTCCAGATTAATAGACACAGAGGTGCAGGTCAGAGATTGCCAGCCTGTCAAGGGAAGCCTCCTTATGCTTGTGATGGCATCTAGAACTGACAGCCATTACAGGCAGCCATGGAAAGAGAGCCTTCCTTCTAGCCTTCCTGGCCTGCAGAGAGGTAGATCTGCTGTCTACTTACCCCCATAGCTATGATTTGCTTCCATTTGCAAAAGAAAATGACCTCTCCAAACTGGTAGCATTCCCTTTTCTCTCTTGTGGTGCCTCCTCTTGCCGGCAGTTGGGAAGGCAGCGTAGCAGAGAGGTTGGCTATTTTCTCAGTCATTTAGGAATTGTTAACTCTGCTGTGTAACAATAAGCCACCTTGTGAAGGTTTTTTTAAAAGCTTATTGTCCATTGTTTTGTCTTATTAACTGAATGGTGGTTTAAAATATCTTCTTATACTCTGCCCTGAGATCAATTTGATAGAGGGCAGGTCGTGAATACTTTCATAAATAAAATAAAAACCAGCTGCCAGACAGAACAAGGAAGGCAAACAGCTGCTGATATTGTAGTTTCCTTGGTTTCTTGAGCAAGGAAAAGCATGGCACTGCTATAAGGACAAGTAGGCAACATCAGTGCGCTCTCTCCTATCAGAAATATAGATAGACCTAAGTAAGAGCTTGACCAGGTCTCTGCAGGTGCCTGTAATAGCTGTAAGATCCAGAGCAGAGGTGGAGACCATGTGGCCCTCCAGATGTTGGACTACGTCTCCCATCATTCCAGTTTGTTGGCCATGCTGGCTGGGGCTGGTGATAGTTGGGAGTCCAACAACATCTGGAGGGCCCCTGATCCCAAGACCCAAGCGGGTGTCAGGGAGGGGTGCAACTGTAGAACAAAACCCCTATTAAGAGGGCAATGTGAACTGGTCAGCAGGGTTCCTCCAACAGCCATGCCCTGCTTGATGCTGGTGGTCAGCTTTCATAAGTTAGCTAAGGGGCCCAGAAAGATGAGTGGAAAGACCAAACTACAGCAAGCCCATGCCATCATTTCACATCCTTCTGATCTGACAGCCCAGCATAATGGCATGGCAGCCTCCTGAGCCAGCAGAAATATTTATCTGGGCACAGGGGGCAAGAATGAAGGGAAGGGCAAAATCTCCAAAATTGGAGGGGGGGCTCTATCAGGATTGTGGGGTTGCGCCACCAAACTGTAACTCCACCAAACTGGACAACTGGAGTGCTTTCATTGGATTGAAATGATGGACAAATGGATTAGACATCCATATTATCACAGAGACTTTGCATATTAATGTATATGCATGATGCTGTTCGTGTAAATTGGGGAAAATATAACAAATGTAGGATAAATTATGGTGGAGACCAACCCTAAACACGTTCAGATTTCAATGAGGACTGTTTCGTATATGGGTGCAATCATTGCCAACTTCAAGCAATTTCAGGTTAGGATTAAGGGTTAAGGTTAGGGTTAATGTGAGAGTTATGAACGTGCTTCAACCTTCTCCCATTAAAATAAATAGAAATTGTGCTGGATTGTGCCCGCTATGTTTTTAGTCTCCACCTGAATTAGATACACCAGAAACCACTTAGCACTTAAAAACATCTGTTGGTATATGTATATATATACCACTAATGACTCCCTGAGGAGGATATCCATGTCAGAAGACTTGTGATTCCTACCCCTACTGTGCAAATCTCTCTCTCTCTCACGTGCAGTGGTGCTAGGTTTCTGTTATGTCTGGTTAGTACTGCAGTTTAAGATAAGCAAGCTTTGTTTTACGGTCATGCAGAATAAAACACGCTCTAATCTCTCCATACCACATGTGTTTGTTGTAGGTGTCAGGTGGGAAGTCCAGTCAGGAGATTCTAACCAAATGGTGCACATGAATGTCCTGATTACATGCGTCTTTGCTGCCTTTCTGCTGGGAGCCTTTATTGCAGGCGTGGCTGTTTACTGTTACCGGGATATGTTTGTGAGAAAGTCCAGGAAGATACACAAAGACGCAGAGTCAGCTCAGTCCTGTACGGACTCGAGCGGGAGTTTCGCCAAGCTGAACGGCCTCTTTGATAGCCCAGTCAAGGAGTATCAACAGAATATCGATTCTCCCAAGCTGTATTCAAACTTGTTAACAAGCAGAAAAGAGATGCCGCCAACGGCCGACACAAAGTCCATGATGATGGTGGACCATAGAGGCCAACCGCCAGAACTGGCAGCTCTTCCAACACCAGAATCCACGCCGGTGCTGCAGCAAAAGACTTTGCAGTCTATGAAAAGTCAGATGGACAAAGCGCAGAACAACCTCAGTGCTTCTAGAAAAGAAACTCCTCTGAAGAGCCCTCAGTTTTTCCCATCCAGTCCTCCACCTCATTCTCCTCTAAGTCACGGACACATCCCCAGCGCTATTGTTCTTCCAAACGCCACCCACGACTACAACATGTCCTTCTCAAATTCCAACGCACACAAAGCAGACAAGAAGATGCAGAACATGGACCACCCGCACACAAAGTCATCGGGCAAGAGAGACCACAGGAGGTCTGTGGATTCCAGGAACACCTTGAACGATTTCCTGAAACATTTGAATGAAATGCCTAGCAACCCCAAAGCCATTATGGGAGACCTCCAGGTGGCTCACCAAACTTTAATGCTGGATCCCATGGGAAACATGACTGAGATCCCACCTAAAGTTCCCAACAGGGAAGCCTCTTTGTATTCTCCTCCATCCACCCTTCCGCGAAACAGTCCGACGAAACGGGTGGACGTCCCTACCACGCCGGCGGTACCCATGACCTCTTTGGAAAGACAGAGGGGCTACCACAAAAATTCATCGCAGCGGCATTCTATATCAGCCCTCCCAAAAAACTTAAACTCGCCCAATGGCGTGCTGCTGTCGCGGCAGCCTAGTATTAACCGCGGGGGATACATACCTCCCGGAGGAGGCTCAAAGATGGACTACATGCAAGGGGCACCAGTGAGTGTCCATCTACAGCCTTCCTTGTCTAGGCAAAGCAGTTACACGAGCAATGGAACGCTCCCTCGGACAGGGATAAAGAGGACGCCTTCCCTCAAACCAGACGTGCCGCCCAAACCCTCGTTCGCTCCCCAGACGCCTTCAGTCAGACCACTGAACAAATACAGCTACTGAGACTTGCGTATTCTGTCAAGAGGTGTGGGATGATGTTGCAGGACAGACAATAAGACAGTGACTCGCTTGTCATGAGAAACACACACACACACACACACGGAGAGAGAGAGAATGAACAAGCCGCCAAAGAACCTGTTCTTACTCTAGCAACATCTGGGCTTTTGCCACACACCTGGCTTAAAGCAAGGCTCAGCTTGCTCAACAGATTATAACAAAAGAAGGTGCTGGCCCTTCACATTTCTTTTGTTTGGAGCAGAGGAGACATGTAGCACAATGGGAGGGGGAACTACCTGAGCGAAAGTACTTGGGGAGGAAAGGGGGAGGGGGAAAAGATCTGCGAGCAAAAATACTTGAAGATAATAATAATAATAATAATAACGATAACAATAACAATAAAATGGGGTTCATTTTTAGACTGCCATAATGTGTAGTCTTCCCATGAAATGTGAACATTTTAATATGTATGCATTTGCCTTGCCTCTTGCACAAATGTCAGCAAATGATAATGTCTCAACAAGTATGTTGGTTAATAAGCAACTTGCTGAACTTTGGTCTCTAGTCCAACTGTAGCATTTTTCTTTTCCTCCAAAGGATGACATTTTTGTTTATGATGAGAATAAAGGTGTTTGTGTGTGAGGGTGTGAGGGTGTGTGTGTGTGCACAAAGCTAGGAGGTATTCAATCTCATTGCATCTTTTAAGTTACAGAAACGTTTACATTTGAGTTTGACTAAACAGACAGATGGCTCTGGTTCAGATGATTTTGGATTGCATGAGGTATACAGCAGATCTCATGTGGGAAGCTTTGTGCTGTCAGATTTCTGCCCTGGGCAGAACTAGTTACTATGTGAAATGGTGCAAATGTGCTCATTCTAAATTATGCTGCTATAGAGTCAGATGTCTAAATTCCAAGTGTAGCATTAATAGAGGTCCACGGCAGTAGGGATGGTTAAATCAGTCCATTTTGGTTTCTCGTTTTCCTCATATTCAGTTCGGCCAATTTCTGCAGCAGTTTGGAAATTTTTACTTCAGAGAAATGCAAATTCCAAAGGATTTGCATGGTGCTTTGGGAAGCACAAATTAAGGTAGGTTAACATGAAAATGCGAACCAAATTGATTTCTCCCCGATCTCTAGTGCTCAGCTGGTCTTTCAGTCCACCTGATTTCCCAGCCTGAATGCAAACTTTAGAACTTCTAACTGTTCTTCATCCAGAACAAAGTTTCCATTATGGTCAGACTCTCTAGTTCAAAAAGCAGTTCATTTGTTTGTTTTTAAACACCGCCTTCCCCCAAACTGAGACAAAATAAAGGCAGGGGGAATGAGAAGGGCAACGAAAGGGGGAAATACGACATTCCCAAGTAGAAAAGACCCTAAGAGAAAAAAGGAGATATTTTCCAGATGCAAAGAATTGCTTCATTGGCCCCAAACAAGCCAGGGCTTTTCATGTACCCACCTGTATGTAGCGAACAAGGAATTGAGGAGCAAACCTATGGCTTGTATATTTGCTTAGCCCAAAGGGGGATAAGAGGAACTACTGCTCCCTGCATCCATGGCAAGTGCTTACACCATCCTCTCCTAAGCTGGTGTCCTCTGGATGTTTTGGAGAACAACACAGCCGTGCTGGCTGGGGCTGATGGGACTTGCAGACCAGAACATCTGGTGAGCACCAGGTGGAGGAAGGCTGGTTTACACCATCATAGCATGGCCCTCCTCACTCTGAGATGTTTACGTGTGAGCCATGTCCCTTTTCTACAAAAGAAAAAGACAGAAGAGAAATGTGGAATAAGATGTTCACATTATGAATATTATTTTGTAGCCCTTTCCAACAGAAATGAAGATACATCAGTAAGGCTTGGCAGGATCCGCCCAAGAAAAATTTGACAGTAGTGCAATCAATTTGTTTAGCTTGTGGTTTCTCCATAGTCATGCCGGTAATGACAATATTCTGTAAATATTCTGTGTGTTTACCTGGATCTGTGCATTTTGTGCCTTATTCATGAAAATGATTTCCTTTCCTTTTTAAAAAAAGAAAACCCTACACTAAACCCCTGTCAAGTGTTCTCGGTAACAGCACATCACAATTCCCCACATGCCAGCTGTAAGTTCTCTCAACAGTCTCTGAAAAGATGAAAGAAAGAGGGGGGGATATCCCCACAAGAACAATTAATTAACAATGAAAAGGCAGCCTCTAAGCTGAGGAGACAGCAGCATTAAATCAACCTTTTTCGCGCTAAACATCCCACCCCTAACTAGCTTAAGGATCAAACAGTTATAATGTGAAATCATATGAGGTTTCTGGGGTAATGGAACACCTGCTAAAGCTGAGCACGCTTCTTACTGGGCTGCTATGGTACGTGTTTGCAGCTGATGTTCATCACAGATGGTGATCTTAGCTTGCAAATGATGCCCTAGTACTTGTATGCTGAACGTTGCCATCAGCATGTAGCCCACACAGGGGGATAGTCATGAGCTGATAGGACAAGTAGCTTCCATCCAAAACACTGGCTTCTATTTCATGTTAAGGGGGGAAAGACAATATCTCCGTCTCTCTCTGTCTCAAATAAAAGGGATCCTTGTTCCTTAATATATAGAATTATTCTCCCTTTTCCATTTTGTATGTTGACCATTGAAGACCTTTACTTCCCCCTCCAAAAATACTTAGGATCGTTTCCCCCCCCCACCTAAAAATATTTTCACTCTTGCAACTAATAATTTTAAAATGAGAATCAAATGACAAAAAAAAGAATTGACTTCACTTTACAAATAGTAATGAATAATACATACTTGTGTGAAACGGAAACATAAATGTTATGTGAACCCAAATAACTTTCTGTAACATTGTGCTGCCTTGTTAGATGGTAATGTGAGTTCGCTCAGTATTTATGTTGAAATCTTTTTAACATTCAACATAGTCTTTATTCTGTTAATTTATAATTTTTGTTGGGTTTTGGGTTGGGGTTTGTTTTTTTTTAATTAAAAAATAAATAAAAAACATGCTTTATCCATTTGTGCAAAGGTAAATGCAGATTGTATCTTTTTTAATGGTACAGCTTATAAAAGTAACCCTAAAAAATGAAAGCTGCTCTATATGGTCTATAGAGTACTTTAACATGTATAGATATCTTGTAAACTTGTATTGTGGATGTGTAAATAATACGTCCTTTTGGGTTTTTAACACCGCATGTAAAGTCAAAATAAACTATTCAAAAGTAGCAAGCATCTCACTTGATTATACGTTTAAAAGCAGTGAGCATAACCCAGTCCCCATGCTAAGCTTTTGGGAATGAATGGGAAACTGCACATAGGTAGCTGCAGCCCATTACCATTGCCCTCTGGTCAGGAACCATCTACCGAAGTGAGTAAAGCCATTGATGCTGGGAGGAGGAGTTCATTTCATACAACACAGCACCTGCCATCTCCAAGAACCCACTGAATTGGTGGCATTACGTCTTTTAATGCAGCTTGCTGTTATTTTCCTAGGACTTGCACATACAACCCTCACATGCTAGTCTTTTAACCCTGTTTCTGAAGTTTCAAGATGGGCAACTGCATTTACCTCTGTGTCTTTTCACTGTTCATACCTGATGCATAGAATAGGCAGGGATACCGGACATATTATGACACCAGTGGTCCTCCAGATTACAGGCATTGATCCATATTTGGCCCGTGGCATCCTTGGGCAGCTGCTGGAGCCACATCACCCTGACAGCGTGAGTGCCAGCCGTCATTGTCACAACCAATATCGAGTCCCAGCTGCCATTTTGTTTTCCCCTTGGTGCCCCAAAATAAACATGCTGTCTGGATCGTCATGGGAATGATGAATGACAACTGGCATCTTCTTACAGTTAAAGAAAGCAGCCCACCACTCTGCTATGCTACAGGTAATCCATCTACACAGGAGAGCACCCATCAAAGTCTCCTTCAAACATGGAGCCAGTCCTGTCCATAGTAATCAGTTGGAGTCATTCAGAGATTAGCCAGCCCCTATCTGTGGCGCTGTGGTCTAAACCACTGAGCCTTGGGCTTGCTCGTCAGAAGGTCGGCAGTTCGAATCCCTGCGACGGGGTGAGCTCCTGTTACTCAATCCCAGCTTCTGCCAACCTAGCAGTTTGAAAGGACATCAAAGTGCAAGTAGATAAATAGGTACCATTCCAGTGGGAAGGTAAACAGTGTTTCCGTGTGCTGCTCTGGTTCGCCAGTAGCGGCTTAGTCATGCTGGCCACATGACCCGGGAGCTGTCTGCAGACAAACACCAGCTCCCTTGGCCAGTAAAGCGAGATGAGCGCCGCAACCCCAGAGTCGTCCTCGACTGGACCTAATGGTCAGGGGTCCCTTTACCTTTACCTTTATCCGCATCATCCAATCCATTTGTCTGTGGATCCATTCCCCCACTCCAGATTATCTGTCTATCTATGGAAAATAATTCTTTTTGAATACTCACCCACACACATACACAAAAACCTTTATGAAAGTTTTTTTTTAAAATAAATAAATGAAAGAATTAGCCCATTGGGGAACAAGGTTCTGGAGCCCAGCCTGTCCCCTGCTGTGCTAACTTTCTGTTTGCATTGAGCTGCTCGCATAAGGGAGCATTCATAAATGTGTTCCGCCATCTGCATGCGGTGTGAAGTGGCACAGTCTATTTTCCCACCTCTGAATTCTCCTGGCCTCATACCGCTGCTTAAGGCTTAAAAGGGGGTTTTGTAGCACCAGTTGCACAGTGTTCCCTGAAACTGAAATGCTAACAAATCGTGACTGTGTGAGTGGAATGTCTATACTGAGCCTTAAATAAAATTCGTGGAGAGTTCTGATTTTATTAATGTACGCTGAGCTGCCACAATCTCAATGACTTGTAGAACAAGCATGCATTTGATCCCACGGGCACTCACATTTGTTGTGGGAGGCACATAATTTGTACAAGTAGTGAACACAAATTCCCACTACCGCCTCCCAGGGCTCTCTTGGCCAGCTTTTGACAACTCCTGTGCCACCCATTTCATCCAGTTTCTTCAGTGGTGCTGAATTTTACAGGTATAATTCTTCTAGAAGCAAAGGTAAATCTACCAAAGGGATCAAATTTCCTGGCTCCTTTGACAACAAGCACTGCATATTTTCAGGGGGGAGAAGAAAGAAGGAGGGATGCTAACCTGAGGAGGCGGGCTGAGTATGAAATGTAAACTTTTTACAGGCCAAAAGATGTGCACTTGTTTAAAATTAAGTTCATAATACTGTTCTGTTCATACATACACCATCTGAGCAGCAGGGTACTAAGAACTGCTGTTAAAACGTCAGTTTCCTTTACAGAAGAGACAGCCAAGTATTTACGGTGTCTTTCCACTGATCTATTTATTTCAGAAGTCGCCAACATCGTACCCCCAAAGCAAATATGCTTGCAAAAATCCACAAAGCATGAGACCTTGTTTGCTCTTCTACATTAAGCATGGCTTATCAAACATGACCATATTTCAGTAAATGTACAGATTGGGTCCCTGCCCACCCGCCCATCCGAGACAGAGTTGTACAAAGAGCTGCTTTCTGGTGAACAATGTCTACACCATTTTGTAGTCCTGCCTTGTTTAGATGTGGCAGCCATGTTGGGTTATGCCACACCCCCATTTTTTGTGCCCATGACACTTTCTCAAATTTACATATGTGCCCACTGACCTCCAAAAGTTGGCAGCATGTAGTGTATTTACAGATGGTACATCTCAAAGAAGTAAAAAAAGCCCTGGGCAGTTAAGTCCAGTCAATGGTAACTATGGGTTTGCGGCACTCATCTCGCTTTCAGGCTGAGGAAGCCGACATTTGTCCACAGACAGACTTCTGGATCATGCGGCCAGCATGACTAAACCGCTTCTGGCGCAACGGAACACCATGATGGAAGCCAGAGCGCATGGAAATGCCATTTACCTTCCTGCCACAGTGGTTCTTATTTATCTACTTGCACTGGCGTGCTTTCGAACTGCTAGGTTGACAGGAGCTGGGACAGAGCAATGGGAGCTCACCCCATTGCGGGAATTCGAACTGCCGACCTTCCAATCAGCAAGCCCAAGAGACTCAGTGGTTTAGAACATACATCTGTATCAAAGAAGCATGATACGGAGATGCAGAAGGGAGCACATAAGCATTGCCAGTTTTTCACCCACATCAGGGTCAAACTTAATTATTCCCCTCAAAACTCTAATTGTGGTTCATCTATTGCTTTTTTTTTAGAAAAAAATGCAAAATAATGAGGGCTATCCTCTTGGGGAAATAGCAGCTTCAGTTGGGTACTTTTTGTAAACACAGCATCATGGGGGAGAAGGAGGTTCACCCATCCTTCACACACAGCATAGTTCCCATTCTGATTCTCCACTGCCACCAGCAAATTTAATCTCAAGCATCAGCAACGTGGAATTTCACTACACGCATCATCTGATTTGGCCCTTAGTCCTGTCCTTGTGATTTTAATCCCTGTTCCAGAAACCAAACTCTGCCACTCTTGCAAAATTAATCTCGGACCAGAGAAAATCTGCACAGAAACACACTTTTTAAAAAGTGTTATTTGACCTTTAGGGTCTCAACCCAAAGACTAACAGAACAGCAGACAGAGTGGGAAATTCCATGGCAGAGCAAGCACCAGAACCAAAGCCCTAACAGCTTATTTATGGTACTTCCTTCCACCACCAGCCCCAGAGGGACAGAGGGCCTTCTCGGTAGTGGCGCCCTCCCTGTAGAATGCCCTCCCACCAGATGTCAAAGAGAATAACAACTTCCAGACTTTTAGAAGACATCTGAAGGCAGCCCTGTTTAGGGAAGCTTTTAATGTTTGATGTATTACAATGTTTTAATATATATTTTTTGGAAGCCGCCCAGAGTGGCTGGGGAAGCCCAGCCAGATGGGCGGGGTATAAATAAATTATTATTATTGTTGTTGTTGTTGTTGTTGTTGTTGTTGTTAATGGTAAGGAATAAGTTCCAGATTTAGTGTAGTTAGAGCACAGTGTCTGGGTTTGTTCATGTGTGGCGAGGGAGTCCTTATCCATCACATTTGGCCCTCTCTCTCAAAAAAACCAAGGGGCATGGGCTTATTCAACTTCTCCTCTCACAACAACCCTGGGAGAGGAAATATCTGAAGGGGAGAAAGAGACTCAAACTCCTCCTGAGATAACCAAGTGTGCAACATGCATCCTGATTGGAAACATTGGGTCACAGAATACCCCACTTAGCCCGATACTCGCAGTCTTGCTCTCCACTGAGATGATTACATAAAGATTCTGCAGCTTAAGGTCAGGGTGATAATAGGGCCCTAGCGATGCTTTTTGTCCAATTCCGACCTTGCCCAATGTCAGAGACGGGAAACAGAGCCTTGAGTTTTGCTTCTTTTCAGCGCTTGTCTGGCAATTTTGAGAACCTCCCGTCCCTGATATGTGAAGGCCTTCATCATCTTGTCTGATAGAGGAATAACATACTCCGAACAAGACAAATATTAGAGGGGACATTTCAGAATTTTTTTTATTGATTGCATGCATACTCTGCTCTTTCGTCCTAGAATTCCCCTCACAGAGCTATGGTTCTAGGAGTAGTTTAACAGTCAATCCTTCTTCCCAGGGAACGGCAGGGGGTCCCCTAACAACTCTCTGAACCCTTAACAAACTACAGATTCCAGGATTCTTTGAGGGAAGCCATGGCAGTTCAAAGTGGTATGCTATTACTTCAGATATACAGTGCACATGGGGCCTGAATTCAGTAGCAGTTAGTATGTAATTACATCTAAAATTGGAATCTGAAACACATATTGTCATGGTAATGGGTGCGGGGTGACCACAAGCACTAGTATAGACAGTTCTCTTTTTGAAGGGCTGACAGTCCTCCATTCGAAGGAGTCCTATGTTTGAAGGTCCTGTATATCTGAAGGAGCGTCTCCATCCCCATCATCCAGCCCGGACACTGAGGTCCAGTGCTGAGGGCCTTCTGGCGGTTCCCTCTCTGTGAGAAGTGAGGTTACAGGGATGAGGCAGAGGGCCTTATTGGTAGTGGCACCTGCCCTGTGGAACGCCCTCCCACCAGATGTCAAGGCAATAAACAACTATTTTACTTTTAAAAGACAACTGTTTAGGTATTTTTTTTATGTCTGATGCCATATTGTTTTTAATATTCTGTTGGAAGCCATCGAGAGTGGCTGGGGAAACCCAGCAAGATAGGTGGGGTATAAATAAATGATAATGATAATGATGATGATGATGATGAAGGGCCATTCAGTAAGAAATAATTATAAGAGGGGGGGCAGGCACCAGCAGTTAGCAGTTGCATAGTGGACTGAGAAGGGACACACATTGGCTGGTCCCAATCTTCTCCGCTAAAGTGGTACCTCTGGTTATGTACTTAATTCATTCCGGAGGTCCGTTCTTAACCCGAAACTGTTCTTAACCTGAAGCACCACTTTAGCTAATGGGGCCTCCCGCTGCTGCCGCTCCACCAGAGCACAATTTCTGTTCTCATCCTGAAGCAAAGTTCTTAACCCAAGGTACTATTTCTGGGTTAGCAGAGTCTGTAACCTGAAGCATATGTAACCTGAGGTACCACTGTAATTATTTCTAAATCTGCATCTGGGGCAGGCCATGGGAACATCTCAGCTGGTAGAGCGCGAGACTCTTGATCTCAGGGCTGTGGGTTCAAACCCAATGTTGGTCGAAAGATTCCTGCCTTGTGTAGGGGGTTGGATGATCCCAGTGGTTTCTTCCAGCTCTACAGTTCTATGATTCTAGGATGCAAGTCTTAGCTGCAAGTATTTAAAAGCAGGCAAGGCAAGGCTAACGACTGAAGCACAGAGATGGGTGGAGGGGGAATAACAGTGCGAACAGTGTCAGAATCAATAAAATAATGTTTTGATGCCTCCAAAAACTCCTGTGGAGAAGGATCATTAGCAGAGACCCTTCTATGTGTGTGCCAACTTCTGCAGTGAGGTAGATGGCAGCTGGCGAGAAGGCGCTCTCAGTTGTGGCACCCCATCCATGCACTTTTGTCCCCTTGCAAGTTTACCTGGTACTACTTTTTAAATCATTTTTTGTGCCAAGCGAAGACATTTTCTCATTTTTCCAGCTGCGAATGGTTTTCATTGCTTAGAACTTTTAGCCCTGTTTACTGCACTTTTATTGTTCTAATTGAAGATAATAACAAAATAATGCTTTTAGTTCATTTATTTATCATTCTTATAAAGGAAAAGTGGGTGGGGGACGGAACCCGCATGCCAATCAAGCAATTGTTGTCTAAAACCACTACGTGTCCTTGACCCTATAATTCTAATGGGCTTAGTTTCATTTAGTTTTGCTTTATTTAGCTAAAAGGAGGACAGGTCTTGCTTACTGATTATATAGTCTTCTCGTCCCATGCTAGCATTGTTTCTGTAACCAGCATGAGAACTGACAGCCTGACCTCCGCCATTTCTCTTATTTGTAATGTTTCCGCTAGGCCATTAGTAGCAATTTCGCACTGCTTCGGTTAAATTGTTCACAGACATTTGTAAGAGGTGAAATATATTTTAATGCACAATTACTCACTCTGTTTCAGCCAGAGTATACATATGTATATTTGACCCTGTAACTACTGCTGGCTGGCTGTGAAGGGGCCATTAAGGCCTTTCAACTCAATGAATACTAAGGGACTCATTAATATACAGGCAAACGACATGATAGACGACGAAAGCTATTACTCTCTGTCCTGTTATTGTGACACTAAATCCAGGTAACTGGAAAATTTAAGCAAAGGTTGCACCCCACAGTAACTCTTCCAAAAGGAATAAAATGGGTGTTTGGCTCCAATGGCAGCTGGCATAGGTCCACCATGATCAACTACCTGTTTAATGCCAGTTTAAAAACAAACTGTTCCATATATATCTCACAACCACCACTCCCTCCTTACCTCCTGAACCATTCACTATATTTAGTTTGTATTTTGTACAACAAAAAAGTATCAGAGGGCTAATCCATGGGTAGGCAAACTAAGGCCCCGGGAGCCGGATCCGGCCCAATTGCCTTCTAAATCCGGTTTGCGGACAGTCCGGGAATCAGCGTGTTTTTACATGAGTAGAATGTGTCCTTTTATTTAAAATGCATCTCTGAGTTATTTGTGGGGCAAAGGAATTCGTTCATTTTTTCCCCCTTCAAAATATAGTCCGGCCCTCCACAAGGTCTGAGGGACAGTGGACCGGACCCCTGCTGAAAAAGTTTGCTGAACCCTGAGCTAATCCAACAGATATGCATGTGCTTGGCAAATTAATATTTCAACCAACTATCTGGTCCAAAACCTACTGTTTGAGAAGCGACTCCTGGGTGACATTGAAATTTTGCACTGGCTCACCTGAGCTTCGTGAAGTCTTGATGCAGAACTGCGGCATCCGTTGCCAAATGCATGTATGATCCACTACCACCCACAGAATAAAGCCAATGCATGGACTTAAAATAGCCATCACACACAATGTCAGACATAATGCTGTCCAACAGCTTTGTGTTTGATAGTTTGAAATCCCTTTTTGTACCAATGTATTCTTGCCACGTGAAAAAGAATAACAGTGAATTAAGTGTTCCATTGGTTTTTAAAGTCACAGCACAAAGGGGATTAAGTGTGTATAGGCTGTCTCCAGCAAAAAAGAAGGGGGGCAAGTTAAATGGCATACTAAGTCAACAAAAAAGAGGGGGAGGAAAGCAATTTGGATTGGTCTGGAAGTGGAGCAGAGACATCACCTTGCCAACAAAGGTCCGTATAGTTAAAGCTATGGTTTTCCCAGTAGTGATGTATATAAGTGAGAGCTGGACAATAAAGAAGGCTGATCGCTGAATAATTGATGCTTTTGAATTATGGTGCTGGAGGAGACTCTTGAGAGTCCCATGGACTGCAAGAAGATAAAACCTATCCATTCTTCAGGAAATCAGCCCTGAGTGCTCACTGGAAGGACAGATCGTGAAGCTGAGGCTGTTATGTACTGAAGTTCTTACCCTGGGCCAGCAGGTAGATACTGTAGATAGTTATGCAAATAAGGGATTGAAAATGACGTTCAGTGATTGGATAGTTTTAGAAAATTGTTACAGTTACATTGTACTGGAGCTCTATATAAGCAGGCTGACTGAACCCTTCTGTTCTGGCCTGTGAATAAACAAGAGCTGTTTGAAGAATCGCTGTGTCATCTGATATGTTCACCCACAACTTAACAGAGGCTCCAATACTTTGGCCACCTCATGAGAAGAGAAGCCTCCCTGGAAAAGACCCTGATGTTGGGAAAGATGGAGGGCACAAGGAGAAGGGGACGACTGAGGACGAGATGGTTGAACAGTGTTCTCGAAGCTACCAATCTGAATTTGAACAAACTGCGGGAGGCAATGGAAGACCTGAGTGCCTGGCGTGCTCTGGTCCATGGGGTCACGAAGAGTCTGACACAACTAAACAACAAGTCAACAAAAAAGAGGGGGAGGAAAGCAATTTGGATTGGTCTGGAAGTGGAGCAAGACCACTAAAGATTTATAGCAGGAGTGGGAAACCTTTATGTTAACTAGAATTCCCATCAGCTCTAGCAGGCAAGGCCAGTGGCCAGGAATTATGCAAGCTGTAGTTTAGCAACATCTGGAGGGACAAAAGTTACCTACATCTGATTTAGGAAATGGATGGATAATTTTTTTAAAAAAAGAGCAGTCAAATCCAGATGGTTCCCCCCCAAACACACACTTTGATGAAGAGGGTTCAACTTTAACTGAGGAGAACTGATAAAGTCCACAGGTAACAAAGAGATAATTTCTCTCCATGTGGGAAAAAACAACAACAAATTATGTATTTCAATGCCGAAAGATCTGTGTTGGGCGCTTATTAGCTACTAAGCCAAGTTCAAGGTTTTGTTGCTGAGATTTGAAGCCCTAAACTACATAGGGCCAACATACCCTATTTGTTGCTCTATAAGACTCAATTTTCCCTCCTAAAAAGTAAGGGGAAATGTGTGTGTCTTATGGAGCAAATGTAGCTATCCCAGAAGCCAGAACATCAAGAGGGATCACTGCTTTCGCTGCACAGCGATCCCTCTTGTCGTTCTGGCTTCTGAGATTCAGTTTTTTTTTTCTTCTTGTTTTTCTCCTCCAAAAACTAGGTGCGTCTTATGGTCTGGTGCATCTTATAGAGTGAAAAATACAGTACCAAGCAGACCACCTCCTCGAGTACAAACCAAACTGAGCTTAAATATACTGTAACGAAACCCTTAAGGGTTCTCCAAAAGCAGTGGATTATCATTTGTTGACAATTCAGAAGTGGGCCTTCTCAGTGATTACAGCTGCTTTTCAGAATACCCTACTCCAGGTAATTTGGGAGACAACAACAACAGCCTCTAAACACCTCTTAAAAACTTATATGTTTACCCAAGCTTTCCTGAACTCTAACTCATTTTATTAGGCTTGCCATATACCGAAAAGTGAAAAATCCCCGCCCAAGTTGTTGAACTTTTGGGGGGAACTTTTCTCCCAAGAAAAATAGTTCTGGGGTGCTTTTTTTGTAATTCTTATCGATTTATTTATTTTTTAATTACTCCCCTTGCCACATATCCAGGTTTTCCTGGGCATTTTGCTAATTCAGCAAAAATCTGCCTGCATCCCTGTTGTGTCCAGGAAAGTCTGAATGTATGGCAGCCATAGTTTTATTCTCTATACACTGCTCAAAGCTATGATAAATTGTTTTCTTCTGTTTTAAGGAAATTTTATTTAATGTTACTGTTTCTATTTTGTTGTTCTTGTGCAAAGCACTTGGGGATTTTTATTATATAAAGTGCTTGGCGAAGACCTTTCTAAAATTTCAGGGAGAATTTTAAGTAATTGTTTCTGGTTTTATGGCTAATTTCAACTGATTTCCATCCTGTTGCAACCCTGTCGTGGGCACTGCTTGGAAACAGCATATGCATTGTTGAAGTAAGTAGGTAAACAGATCATGAATAAATAAATGAGTAAGTTTATAGGTATCACAACCTAAGGCTGGCTCCAACACTCCTTTTTCAGTTGGGAATAATTGGTGAGGGAATAGTGGTTGTGTGGCTCAGCCCTTATAGACAAGTTTGCAGGGAGAGAGGAGATTAGCATAGACTCGATTTAGGACGTGTGGGGCCTATGGACATTAATTGTGCTGAAACACAACACAACACAAACACTGCAACACAACAATTTAAATTAAATGGTGATAGATCAAGAAGGAACCACCCAACTAACCATAGCTCTTACTAGGTTCTTGCTCAAGTAAACAGGAATAGTGTATCTGAAAAGCACTCCAAGGGGGGGGGAGGGGGGAGATTTATTTATTTATTTGTAAGGTGCCTGACTCATATAAGCATTTCAATTAGGTTCATTAGGAAAGTTATTACTTGTTAATTGAATAGCAACAGACTGCTAAGGATCACTTATGGTGCCCTAATAAGTATGTAAGAGAGAAATCTCCTTGTGTAATTCCATCAGCAGTAAACTAGTGTAATTAGATTCTTACTAACAAACTCAAATTGCCAGAATGTTGAACCAGATAATTGGCATTTAGGAAGATACCTGGAGATATTCCTTGCAATATCAATTAACATACTTACTAAATGACAGCTTAAACCCTTAACAAGTGATTTAGACCCATGGGCTTCTGGTAATCTGGATAGATGATCATTAAGTGCTTAAACAGCACCAGGAGTGGAGGAATGCAAAAGGACAACTGCTCTGGTCACTCATATCAAGGGGGGCAGCCAAACATGGAGCATTCCAGCTCTGATGGAAAATGCAAGCCATGGCCTAGCCCAGTGATGGCCAAACTTGGCCCTCCAGCTGTTTTTGGACTACAACGCCCATCATCCATAGCTAATGTAGGGATGATGGGAATTGTAGTCCCAAAACAGCTTAGAGGGCCAAGTGTGGCCATCACTGGCCTAGCCAAACAGTCTTGCACAGATGCTGCCATTCATTCATGCTCAAGTCCTCATTTGTAGAGTGGGAATGGTGCACTTTTACCCAGCAAATACAATGCAGCTAAGCGAAGCAACAGCACTGTCACCACTTCAAATGGCACAGTTAGAAGCATTCTCAGAAGTTGTTCCAAAGCTGTGAGACCCCCTTCCTCTAGAGATTGATCTACTGTACACATGCAGCAATGAGGTGGTAGAATTTTGTGGAGTGGTAGAACGGACTGTATTGACTGGGGAATGCTATTTTTGAATACTGCTCTGGGTAAACGGCTTGCCTATAAGTAGAAATCTAGGGTGTCACTCTCTCATGTGATCGAGTTTTGTTTTTAAACTTGAAATGGGGGGGGGTAAAGAAAAATAGGAGTGCACTCAAAATGGCAGCCCCATTCTACCACTTGTTCTACTGCATGTGCTCCTAGGGCCTGGTAACCAAATGGTTAGACTACTGAAATGCATTATCATTAAACACTATATTCCCCTGGAGAGGCCCTGGGATGCTGTAGGCCTTCCCTGACCACTGGTCCTGTTAGCTAGGGATCATGGGAGTTATAATCCCAAAACATCTGGAGGGCTGAGTTTGCCTATGCCTGCTGTAGGCCATAGACCACCTGGTTTATGTACCCATTAGGCCACAGCTCCAATTATTGTGGTGGAAGTGGTATGCAAACTGGGGGAAATAACACCCCCCCTCTTTTTTAAAAACTAGAGTCATGCAACTACGGTAGGTCATCACAGACAGGGTTGTGAGATAAACACTCACTTCACATATAACCTAATGTGCATGGTGGAAGGAAGGGACTGGTGTCTCTCCTCTTCCATGAACATTAAAAGCATAAGAAGAGCCTCCTGGATCAGGCCTATGGGCCATCCAGTATGGCATTGTCTTCTCAAAGTGGCCAACCAGATGCTTATAGGAAGCCCACCAGGCACAACACAGACTTGCTTGAAATGAGTTGCCTAACCAGTGGGTTTGGCCTTGCTTTTGTGTACCCTCCAAGCATTTAAAGCACACCTGATGTCATGGTCCCATTGCTGAGCAACAATGTGCAGAGCTCTGTAGAGCGGGAGACCAAACAACTAGAAGAGTCACTGAGGTGTACTTGCCTGGGTATAGAGTCAGCATCCAAAGTCAGGTCCAGTCCCAGGGTAAGGTGAACAGCAATCTACGTGGTCAGACAGTCCAGGGATCAGGGACTCTGTTGATCATGGGGTCAACAATCAAGACGAGCAGGAAGCAGCAAGTGTTGTTACCAGCGTCTGACTGCTGCTGGAAGCTCTGCTTCAGAAGGCTGAAGCCAGCTGGTTCTCATCAGCAACTTCTCCTCTGTGCCCTTGAAGACTGATCAGCTGCAGGTGGAATCACTTGCATGGTGAGTTCCCGCCTCCCACCAGTAGGAATAAAGACACATGACACCATTATTTTAGGTTAATGGGCTAAAATTGGCCACAACTTTATTGGTTACAGGTGATGAGCAGTAATGGCTTAGGAATTGGTCCTATCTGACTATCCGGCTTCAGCCTGTTTGCTTGAAGACCGGGAAGGGTTAACACCAACAGGGATAGCCCTGCTGATGCACATCAACTGGGAACTCCCCCGGGGTCACCGCTCAGGGGTGGACTTTAGGCCCTGACCTCCATAGACTTAGGATGAGGCCACACACCCCGGAATCCTTTATTGGACTGCCCTTCAATATCTGGGGGAGGTGATGGCGCTCCTCCCCCCACACACACATCTACATAACAATACCCATACCAATGCCTAACCGCCCAAACCGAGAAAGTTGTGAGGATTTGCTACGAGGTAGGCGAAAAACCAAATGGCCAGTGCCAATTTGCCAAGTGAAAAAAATTCCTACCAGGCCCCTTAACGGTGACCAACCGAAGTCCATAGCAAGGTCAGAAGGGGAACCTTGAAGGGTGGGTGGGTGGGAAACTACAGCAGCTGAGCAGCCAAAGAGGGAGATCCCGGGCCGTGCTAGCCTTAAATGGGGCAAGCCACACCCCCTGAGCCAGCCGATTGGCTGGCCAGAGGATGGCGTGGCCCGCAGATTCCCCAGATCGCGCGGAGGCTGGGAGCGTGAAGCCCACAACACCACCTCCTCCCAAGGTCGGAAGTGGCTTTCTCAGCAGGCAAAGCTGACTCCTGGCCCATGACTCTTGAAAACTTCATTCTTTTTTGGTTCTATCCTTAAGTATTTTCCCTAAGAAAAGCCTAGCCAGTGGTGCATCTAGTCTCAAAGTGGCTAGCCAGATGTCTATGGGAAGCCCACAAGCAAGTCTCCACATCTGTAGTTTGCAGCAACTGGTATTCAGAAACATACTGTCTCCCCAATGGAGGCAGAACTACCACTACAGCAGCAGCCAGTCCGGAAAACCAACTGTACATTCACAACTGCTATCTGCTACCCATTCTCCACCTCCCCTGAATGCTTTTATGTTTCAGATTTTGTTAGCAGAAACTGACAGAAGTTCTCTTTGGAGAAAACAACGCCCCCCCCTCCCAAAAAAATCAATCTACTTTTCAAAGAGACAAATTGTGGGCTATGCATTCCTAATATAGCAAGACATTATGATGCCTGTAAACTAGTTGCTATGGTGTCTCAGGTGAAAACAAGAGAGACTTTTGCACGGCAGGGGGAAAAAATATGTGTTTGAAATATTCTCTCTCAAATATCTGGAGAGTGCTGCAAAGTTTTGCTGTATTCAGAAGTCACAGTCTCATTGAAATGAACCCATGAAAGTGTTTCCGACCGAGTCAGACTATTAGGCTGTCTATTCCAATGCAGTCTACTCTGACTGGCAGCAGCTCTGTAGTCCTAGCCCAGCTATCTTAGATACACAGAAATGAACCTTTAGGTGCTTACCACAAAGCCACAGTCTCTCCCCACAGGTACATCTCTCCCCGCAGGGACCTCATGCACCCTGTGGAAACTAAACCCACATCTTTCTAATTCTTACCAGATAAAAAAGGGAGATAAGGGAAACGAGGATCTGATATTCACTTGGAGTATCTCTCAAGGGTTTCAAGTACAGTGGTACCTCGGGTTAAGTACTTAATTCATTCCGGAGGTCCGTACTTAACCTGAAACTGTTCTTAACCTGAAGCACCACTTTAGCTAATAGGGCCTCCTGCTGCCAACGCGCCTCCGGAGCACGGTTTCTGTTCTCATCCTGAAACAAAGTTCTTAACCTGAGGTACTATTTCTGGGTTAGCAGAGTCTGTAACCTGAAGCGTATGTAACCTGAGGTACCACTGTACAGTCGTACCTCGGCTCCTGAATGCCTTGGGAGTCGAATGTTTCAGCTCCCAAATGATCGAAAACCAGAAGAGAGTGTGCTAGTTTTCTAACGTTATTTTGGAAGCCAAAATCCGACGGGGCTTCCATGGCTTCTGATTGGTTGCAGGAGCTTCCTGCAGCCAATCAGAAGCCGTGCTTTGGAAGTCGAATGGACTTCTGGAACGGATTCTGTTTTACTTCCGAGGTACGACTGTATTATTAACGGGAGATGGGAAGGGCTCAAAAGTGAGAGGAAGAGCTGAACAGCCCTTGTTTCAGAAACAGATTGGATCCAGTCCAGTCTCCACAGTTCCAGTGTTAGTCAAAGCAGACCCACTGATATCAATGGGCATGACTAACTTATGCCCATTAATTTCAATAGGTCTACTGTGAGTAAAACCTAGTTGGATACAATCCTCTGCCACAGGGAGACAGCGTGGCATGGTGCAGGAGGAGCATCGATCTAACAAGCTCATCCTCTGATCTTGCCAAGCAGGACCTCCGTGGAAGATGCTCTAGGCTAGGCTTGCCAAACCTGGTGCCCTCCAGATGTTGTTGGACTACGGATCCTTTCATTCCTAACCACTGACTGTGCTGGCTGGGGCTGAGGGGAGTTTGGAGTCCAGCAACACATTCTTTGCATATGGAAATACTCAGCCCCGGGCCTTTCCAGTTAAAGCTGGCAGGTCTGTGAAAGGCATCGTTGTGGGATATTGCAGAGAAGAGCTACCAAGCAGGATGGAATAATAAGTCCTGCACAGTGGTCTGGTGGAGCAGCAGCAGCAGCACAGGGAAGCACAACAGGACCTCTGGTGTCATCTAGCTCAGTACAGTGGTACCTGGGGTTACATACGCTTCAGGTTACATACGCTTCAGGTTACAGACTCCGCTAACCCAGAAATAGTGCTTCAGGTTAAGAACTTTGCTTCAGGATGAGAACAGAAATCGTGCTCCGGCAGCGCGGCAGCAGCAGGAGGCCCCATTAGCTAAAGTGGTGCTTCAGGTTAAGAACAGTTTCAGGTTAAGTCTGGACCTCCGGAACGAATTAAGTACTTAACCCGAGGTACCACTGTATTGTCCACACTGACTGGCAGCAACTGTCCTTACCTGGAGATGTCCAGGATTGAACCCAACACCTTCTGCATGCAGAGCAGATGCTGTATCATGTTAGGGAACCATTCTGCAAAAAACAAGTAGAAAGTTTCTAGAAGGTTCCAGAGTTTCCCCTTTAAATTTGGGAGTGACACTCTGAGCTTAATTGGCACCAGCTGGAAGGGCCAATAAGAAGAAGACCACTCGGTTTCATTTTTGCGGATGCCTAATAGCAAACATCTGTCCGAAGATTGTTGCCTGTGAATTCTGTTGAAGGACTGTTGCTGTGATCTACAACATACTGGAGATGAGACTTTTGTTTGCTACTGTACTGTTAATTGCTGTTTGTGTTAACAATTTAAAGGTTTCTTTTGCAACTGTAATGCTTGTACCCGGTCTGGGAATAAAATCTATTGACCGAGACTTTACAGTTTGGTGAGTCATCTTTAAAACAACTTTGTCATTGTTCACCACTTCCGCACATGAGAGAGAAAGAAGCTAAGCTCTGCTAAAACAGTTTAAAAGAGTTTTTACCAGTATCTGCGCAGTGAAGGTGTGTGGATGGTATCCTCTGATATATCACTGAGCTAAATCTCTTCCCCTCTCCCTGTGTCCTGATTCTAATCAAGCTCCCCAGAAGCTGCTGTCTACAGGATTGTTGTTTGTGTTTCTAAACAGTGAGAAATGCAACATCAAACGACACATTCAACATGGCCTTAGTCCAGTCTCTAAATCCCTCCATCGGATATTGAAGGTTACATTTGCCATACGGAGAATTAACCTCAGGGCTCGCATTAAAGCCAAGGGGGCAGCGAATGGCTGCGTTTCTCTGGAAACACTTTGAAGATGTGCTTGCTCTTTATTCCGCTGGATCCATAAGGGAGGCTCATCAGAAAGGAACCTAAGGCAGCTAGTTATACACCAAGAAGAATCTGGATCATGCGGAGTTCAAAGGTGCTCAGTTTAAGCAAGTGATCTTCAGAAAGGAGTTGGAAATTCAGAAGTATCCTGGAGTTTTCTTTCCTTTTTTAAAAAAATAGCACCATGCTGATAATAAACATCTCTCCGCCTCTCTCAAGAGCTCCCATACCAAATACTCCATTCATTTCCCTGTACTGCTATCCCCTGTGCTACTTAGGAGTTGAAGGACCGCAAATTTAAAAATACTGTCAGAAAACTTCACAGCTCTTAATGACCAAACAAGATGAATATATATACACGTGTGGTTCCTGTTGCAAGAGCACCGTGCAGGTAGTTAAATGGTCGATTAGCCTTTTATATGTGTGGATAAATTGGAAGTCTTTCTGAATAAGCCTTCAGCTCGAAAAAGGCTCCCAGTGCAATGAGTGGCAGCCCAAACAGCCACAATTGTGCAGAGAATGAGAGAATTAAAGTATGACAGGAATGGGCCTGAGGTGAGGAATTGCCTCTCCAAGCAAAAAATAGTTGTTCAAGTAATGACAACAACACCGCCATTTTTTTCCTGTTGTTTTATTAATTGAAAACATTTGCATGCCTTCATCATAGATAGGCCTTTACAGGTGGGCTTTTTGTTGTTTTAATGCCCCCAACACAGGGGTAGGGGGGAAATGTAGCTTGGTGTGCATTTAAATATGAACTTGCCTAATTCTCACTTCCCAAAACCACACACAAACAACAACACAGCTCTCCTTTGAAATTCACACTTTTGTGGTGCAGCTCAATGACAACAAGAAGTATTGTTGCACAACACTCCAATCTCCAAAGGGTGCAAGGTTCCAGGGGTTCAAGGGTGCCAACTTGAATAAAATATTGGGGGGCCCAGGTAAGCCTCACCCTCACAAGACACAGCGTGTGCACACCATTTGAATGGCAATGCCCATCAACTTTGGGGGCCCTGGCCCCCTCAAATATTTCATTGGGGGGCCAAAGGGACCTCATCTCCTAGGAGAGAGCTTCTGCCCTTACTCAGTTGCCAGCATGGCTCTTTGTCTTCTGGTTTCCCAAAGTTCTTAATTCTAGTAGATCAACAGCTAATTCAGGACTTAAGTGGCGGGTTCAGTCTTTGTGGGGCACATTGATTTCTCTCTGGCCTCCCCTCTGGTTGCAGATCACAGGCTCCAAAGTCACACTCCAGCCCCAAAACAGTCTCTGTAGCTGCACACAGGGTCTCAAGACACAACTCCACTTCCTTTATTTCTTTAATGGAATAGACTATCACCTCCCCAGGAAGCTTGCCTGCCTATTCCAGGAATTAGAAGGGGGGCCAGGCATGAGAAGGGTCTCAGCAGACAGCTTACCCCCCCCAACTCATAACAGTGTGCAAGCTGGTGGATGCACCCCAGTTTCCTCTGCTCACAACCCCCCCGCAATTCCCCCTACATTAACCCCTAATACCGCCCCTTCCCACCTCATGCAATTTCTAAGCTCCCTTTCCACCTTCCCAAACCTGTTTCTGCAGCCTTACTTTGGCCTCCTGTTTTCACTTCCACACACACACCCAGCTATGCCTCCTCCTTCCTCATTTTTTACAACCACTCTTTTATGCAGGCCACCTCCATGGTAACCTGCTGCATCCTCCCCCTGCCACACACTGCAGCTGCTAAACACCCTTCTCACCCAGTTATGAAGCCACCATCCCCTCCCTTGCATGCCCTTACTTTGATCTCTACAGTGGTACCTCGGGTTAAGAACTCAATTCGTTCCAGAGGTCTGTTCTTAACCTGAAACTGTTCTTAACCTGAAGCACCACTTTAGCTAATGGGGCCTCCTGCTGCCATTGCGCCACCGCCACCCAAATTCTGTTCTCATCCTGAAGGAAGTTCTTAACCCAAGGTACTATTTCTGGGTTATCAGAGTCTGTAACCTGAAGCATCTCTAACCTGAAGCGTCTGTAACCCGAGGTACCACTGTATTCCCGTACCTCCTTAAAGCAACCCCTGTTTTCCTTTCCGTCTTCCTCCATTCTTGCTGTATTCAAACAATGGCAGACATTTGAGTACATTGTGGTGGAAGAAAACAGACAGAAATTGTAGTTGTGTACAATGGCAGAGGTTGAAGTAAAGAAGGGGTGGAGGGACATTGGGAGGTTGTTGTTTTTTGACCCAATTCTATCAAGGATAAATAACAGAGATGCGTACAACACAGAAGCTAAAACTAAGATGCTACCTCAACAGATCCTTACCCAACTTCCTTCTCACTGTACTCGAAACATTGTTTTAAACTACCATTTTTGTTCCCTCAGTGTCACTCCTGCTCACTCTATTAAAACTTCTGCCATGGTTTAAAATTATCACTTTCCCCCTCTCAAGATCCTCTCCATTCCTGCTTTACTCAGACCTCTGCTCTTCACTCTGATCCACTGAAACCTTTTGGAGCATAATGGGATGAAGACTTGAGAGAAAGTATTTCATGAGATCAACTAGTTAAAGGCTTGCTGAATTATAGCAGTTTCACCTAAAGATTCACCTAAAGGAAGTTACAGCTGCCAATCCAAGCAGCGACCCAAGGGACAGGTTTCTGTGGATTTAGGGGGGAATTTGAGAAACTTGAACATGGGATACGATGTACTGTATAAGGTCCAGAATTGCTCCAATGGGAAATAAGTTCAGGTAAAAACATGAGTGAAATATTTAAAACTAGAATGGTGAAGTCTGAGCCTCACAAGGGAGTAAAGTAAAATTAAAAAAACTTGTACAAACTGCATTTATTCAAAACTGTTCATGAGCCAAATATCCAGGCCCCAAAAGGGCCGACTCAGAGAAAGTAGTCAAGAGCAGCTTCAAAAACTGAAGGAGGAGCATGAAGGCATGAAGGCAAACTGGGTCCCAAGAGCCTTTGAAGAAGCAACAATCTATTAGGAACACTTGCAGCTATGCAAAAATAAAGCCAAACAAGGAAGAGTTCACACTCTTTTTGATCCCAAATTGTCACCGTTCTTATTTGTCTCACCCCACTTTTTTGATCTGATCTATCTCACCCCACCAGGGACGCGGGTGGTGCTGTGGGTTAAACCACAGAGCCTAGGACTTGCCAATCAGAAGGTTGGCGGTTCAAATTCCCGTGATGGGGTGAGCTCCCATTGCTCGGTCCCAGCTCCTGCCCACCTAGCAGTTCCAAATCACGTCAAAGTGCAAGTAGATAAATAGGTACCACTCTGGCGGGAAGGTAAATGGCATTTCCGTGCGCTGCTCTGGTTCACCAGAAGCGGCTTAGTCATGCTGGCCACATGACCCGGAAGCTGTACGCCGGCTCCTATGGCCAATAAAGCGAGATGAGCGCCACAACCCCAGAGTCAGTCACGACTGGACCTAATGGTCAGGGGTCCCTTTACCCTTTACCTATCTCACCCCACCACCCCGTTTCCCACCAAATTCAGTTCTGTATTGGTAAATGACAAAGCACAGGATAAAACTCTTGCAAGAAATAGCTTTTCATTGTTTGGGGAGTTGGCATCATCTCAAGTCTTATCAGGGTACAGATGCATGAAGGTCTCCCAGCCCTACTAGCAACACAGAGTAACAGTTCTTATATCTTCTTCAGATTGCTTATTGTCTTAGCTCGACTAAGGCTTTGACAGCATTTCTGCTTCTCACACTCCAGACCGGGGAGGGGAGATATTTCTGCTCTCAGGACAGACATTCAGGTCTACTTTAATCACAACCCAGCTTTTGTGTGGCAAGTTCCCGACCCCCCCAGGTGGAAATAATGACACATGACACAACTATTTAAGGTTAATGGGCTAAATAAGGCCACAACTTTATTTTATTTTACATGTGATGAGCAGTATTGGCTTAGACATTGGATCTGACTCCAGCCCATCTGCTGGAAGTCCGGGAAGGGTTAACCACCGTTAGGGGGAGTCCTGCCGATGCACATCAACTAGGAGCTCCCCCGAGGTCACTGATAGGGGGCGTGCCTTAGGCCCTAACCTCCCTAGGCTTCAGACAGGGCCACACCCCCCAGAATCCTTTAACGGACTACCTTTCAATATGCTGGGCAGGTGATGGAGCTACCTCCCCTTTTTCCATCTACAAAACTATTCCAATGCCTAACCACCAGTACCCAGAAAGTTGTGACGATTTTTCTACGAGATAGGCGAAAACCAAGTGGCTAGTGCCAATTTGCCAAGTGGAAAAATTCCTACCAGGCCCCTCAACGGCAACCAACTGAAGTCCATAGCAAGGTCAAAGAAGAAAACCTTAAAGGGCGGGAGGGTGGGGAAACCGAAGCAGCTGGAAGGTCTAAAAGTGGGACATCCCAGCTCTGTCCCGCCTTCATGGGGCAGGCCACACCCCCGGACCAACCCGATTGGCTGGCTAGGGGAGTGATGCAGCCAGGAACCCCCCCAGTCACGCAGGGCTGGCCTCCCACCCCCTGCGCACGTGGAGGGGCCGTGAAGCCCACAACCCCACCTCCTCCTTAAGGCAGAAGTGGCTTTCCTTCTCTTCCATGCCACAAGCATCTGCAGGGATCACCTTCACCACGAATGCAAATCTGCAACCACAATTCAGCTCAGTAACAGTTTGGTCCCAATTAGCAGCACCGTGTCCTTCCCTGGCACCAGGGCACCATGCAGGACCAGGGGCTGGGCACAGAGGGTGAACAGAACTCGCAGTGCCAGCCTAACCCTTGCCACTGACTGGCGGGCGCAGGGCCCAGAAAATTCATGCAGCCACGTTGTGCTGTGACATGCCACCTGCCCACCCACCTATGCAGGGGGGAGCCTGGCCAGCCGACACGGCCCTTGTTGGGCGCATGCTCCCAACCCTGACTGGGTGGCCATTTAGCAAGGGCACTGGGGGCACAGTGGCAAGGCAAGGCCGTCTTCTGGGGCCCAGAGACAGCAAGCAGGGTGGGGATCCCTGTGGGGCAGGCACAAGCCAGGAACCCCCTCAAAAACATGCGCCTGGGGCTATTACACCCCTGGCCGTCCCCACGCTACGCCCCTGGTCCCAATAGGAAGTGCACCTGTCAGTCATCTTCTAGGAATGCTCTATCTCTGGCTTGGGCTAGATGGCATACAAGGAAGGATGAGGGAGAATCTTAATTCAGTTTGCGCTTAAATGCAAATCTACGTAATTTTCACTTCCCAAAACAATATGAAAACCAGAAGACACCCATTCTTCAAAATCCACACATCCCTGAATTTTGCAATGCAGTTCTCCGTCCAAGCAATGTTAACAAAAAAATGCATATATTATGCAAAATAACATTAAAAATGCAATATATCGTGGGAAATTGCTTTGCAAAAAAAAGTATACAGTGGTACCTCTGGTTATGTACTTAATTCGTTCCAGAGGTCCGTTCTTAACCTGAAACTGTTCTTAACCTGAAGCACCACTTTAGCTAATGGGGCTTCCCGCTGCCACCGCGCCGCCAGAGCACGATTTCTGTTCTCATCCTGAAGCAAAGTTATTAACCTGTAGCAGAATTTCTGGGTTAGCGGAGTCTGTAACCTGAAGCGTATGTAACCTGAAGCGTATGTAACCCGAGGTACCACTGTATTGGGCAAAATTGCATACAAACATGTGTATATTAGGAGAGGTTCACACTCAGATGATGAATTTTCATGAGGACTTAAATTGCCAGCTGATGTAGAAAGAGGTAGAGAGATGAAAACTGGAAAAATGAGAAACTGAAATGGACAGAGTTGGCTGTCCCTGCATACCAGGCCCTCTGCTAGTCTGCTTCTACTCAGAAGTAAGTCCTGCTGAGTTCAAGGAGGCTTATTCCTCAGCTTTGCAGCATCTGAGACTCAAGAAACAGGTTTAGCTTACTTCTCCTCCGATAGGAGAGCACACACTGGGAAGAAAGAAGCTATTTTCTAGGCCGCATGAGCTAAACGTTCCAAAGAAAATAGCATGGTTATACAACATAAAGGAATTAGGATGTCTTTCTTGCCAGCCCACCTCAGCAGAAATATCTGCAGGAAATAGTGGGGAATCACTTTCTCACTGGGCAAAGGCAGTACCTTCTTATTTTCTGACATGGATTAAAAGAGCAAAGGGAGAACGCGGGGAGGCGGGCGGCAGGGAGCACAGTTCATGTTTCACTGTAGTTAAATTCAACCAGAGCTTATCTTTCCAACACGACAATGTATTAGTGAAACTACTGTGCGTGGGAACATACCTTAAGACCTTTAGATTTCAGCAGGTATTTGAAGTTTTCTGATTTTATGCTTAGTTTTATCTCATTGTATTTTCTTTTAACCTTGCTGCACACAGTTTAGCGGCATTGCTGACCACAGTTCCCTGGGAGCAAACCCCACTGAATTCAATAGGATTGAAGACCAAGTGGACAGAATTAGGATAAAGGTGTTGAGTGGGACAAACCTATTCAGAGTGGTTGCAAATTGGGAATTATGAGTGCAATTAAATCTACTCACATCAAGCTCTGCTTTGAGTCTAGAGAATTTTGTTTCCCCTCAGTTTGGTACATTTAAAATATGTCTTTCCCCCCACCATCATGGGGTCTGCTCTCCAGGCAGCTGCCAGACCCAAACCTACTGAGCTCCAGCAAGGCAAGTACGTTACATATATGATGACATGCATGCATAGTTCACTTACACCTTAAGTGTGTATGATGCAGTTGTAGCACAAGCAAATTGTAGCCCTGCCCCAAGGACATTACAGGTTTTTTAATTTTACAATTGTGTGCTTTCAGAGGCAGGTAAATGAGTGGCAGGTCCAAATGATAGAATATCTGCAGCTGGCTATGATGACAGGGAGAGTTAGAGGGTATCCAATACAGAAGGTACAGAAAGAATGGGAATTTTTTAAAGAGTATTTGAAAAATTATTGTAACAACAAAAAACTCCTGGCAGAACTTGAATGATTCTTATAAATAAAAAGTATTGATATCATCTCTCTCTCTCTTTCTCTCTCTCTGATAAGAACAAAATGGTAATTTGAAACTGTGTGTGAAACAATAATAGGAACAACAGTACAATGAGTCTAATCGGAAGTCAAATTTATTTTTCTCTCGATTTTTTCTTCTCTTTTTTAATATTTTCATCTTCTTTTCTTTCCTTTCCTTTCTCTTTTCCTTTCCCTTTTTTGTGGTGTAAAGCAGATACAGTGGTACCTCAGGTTACAGATGCTGCAGGTTACAGACGCTTCAGGTTACAGACTCCACTAACCCAGAAATATTACCTCAGGTTAAGAACTTTGCTTCAGGATGAGAACAGAAATCGTGCTCCTGCGGTGCGGTGGCAGCGGGAGGCCCCATTAGCTAAAGTGGTGTCTCAGGTTAAGAACAGTTCCAGGTTAAGAACGGACCTCAGGAATGAATTAAGTTCTTAACCTGAAGTATCACTGTACGGATAAAGGACTATGAAATGCTGATTTAGTTGTTGCAACGTTTCTTAATGTTATGTATTGCCAAGGACGGTTGACTGTAGTGAATGGTGAATGGTTGTGTTAGTTATTGTTGATTGTTATTGTTGATTGCTAATAAAAAAAATTTAAAGAGGCATTTGGTTGGCTGCTCTCAGAAACAGAACGTGGGGTTACATGGACCTCGGTCAGATCCAGCTACGTAATTTTTATTTGTGTTGTTGTTGTTGTTGTTTAGTCGTTTAGTCGTGCCCCATGGACCAGAGAACGCCAGGCACCTCTGTCCTCCACTGCCTCCCGCAGTTTGGTCAAACTCATGCTGGTAACCTCGAAAACACTATCCAACCATCTCGTCCTCTGTCGCCCCCTTCTCCTTGTGCCATCAATCTTTCCCAACATCAGGGTCTTTTCCAGGGAGTCTTCTCTTCTCATGAGGTGGCCAAAGTACTGGAGCCTCAGCTTCACGATCTGTCCTTCCAGTGAGCACTCAGGGCTGATTTCCTTCAGAATGGATGCAGTCCATGGGACTCTCAAGAGTCTCCTCCAGCACCATAATTCAAAAGCATCAATTCTTCGGCAATCAGCCTTCTTTATGGTCCAGCTCTCACTTCCATACATCACTACTGGGAAAACCATAGCTTTAACTATACAAACCTTTGTTGGCAAGCTGATGTCTCTACTTCTCAAGATGCTGTTTAGGCCTGTCATTGCCCTTCTCCCAAGAAGCAGGCGTCTTTTAATTTCGTGGCTGCTGACCCCTTCATGGATCACTGCCTTGCCGTGGCGAAGGGGCTTGAAGAACTCAGAGAAGCTATGAACTATGCTGAGCAGGGCACCCAAGATGAACAGGTCATAGTGGAGAGTTTTGACCAAACGTGATCCACCTGGAGGAGGAACCGGCAAGCCACTCCAGTATCCCTGCCAAGAAAATTCCATGGACAAAGACAACAGGCATAATTTTTATTACTTTCCTCTTTTTTGTAACAAGCAATAGGAGGGGAACAAGGATCCATGATTGGTTGAAGCCAGGCAATCTGCAGAGGATCAGAAGTCTTTATTTGTTCGTAGGAGGCAAATTAGAGAGGTACCGTAGGTTTTCTTGGCCACTTTCTACCATATTACAGCTCAGCGTATCAAAGTCGAAACAGTGCCCCCTTTCTCTCCCTCTCCTATGTGTAACTGTCTAAAAACACAGAGATACTCCCAGAATGGAGGAAAAAAGCCCTAAGTCAAATTTACTGGCAATCGGATCTTCATCTGAAGGAATGTTTTAGTGATACCAACTTATCGGGGATGCTCTATATATAAAATGTTAAGGTCAGGGCAAAGAGGAGCTGCTACTCATAAAGAAGGTTTCTTCTAAGTCTTTGTGCTTAAAGGTAAAGGTAAAGGTACACCTGACTGTTAGGTCCAGTCACGGACGACTCTGGGGTTGCGCGCTCATCTCGCTTTACTGGCCGAGGGAGCCGATGTTTGTCCACAGACAGTTTTTCTGAGTCATGTGGCCATCATGACTAAGCCACTTCTGGCAAACCAGAGCAGCGCACAGAAACGCCATTTACCTTCCCGCCAGAGTGGTACCTATTTATCTACTTGCACTTGATGTGCTTTTGAACTGCTAGGTGGGCAGGAGCTGGGACAGAAAACAGGAGCTCACCCCATTGCGGGGATTTGAACCATCAACCTTCCGATAGGCAAGCCCAAGAGGCTCAGTGGTTTAGACCACAGCGCCACCCGCGTCCCTTTGTGCTTAGTCCCAGCATTGAACACTATTTCCTAACGCATTGACATTGATGCAATGGGTAACATATTAGATTATGATGATCAGTTTTTTTTCCAGCCAGAACTCACTGGAACTCAGTTCTGGTACCTCTGGAGAGCCAGTGTGGTGTAGTGGTTAAGAACGTTAGTCTCGTAATCTGGGGAACCGGGTTCGCGTCTCCACTCCTCCACATGCAGCTGCTGGGTGACCTTGGGCCAGTCACACTTCTCTGAAGTCTCTCAGCCTCACTCACCTCACAAAGTGTTTGTTGTGGGGGAGGAAGGGAAAGGAGAATGTTAGCCGCTTTGAGACTCCTTCGGGTAGTGATAAAGCGGGATATCAAATCCAAACTCTTCTTCTCTCAAGTGGGCGCCATTGCCATGATAAGGGAGGCATTCATAGTGGATTTTGGCACCTCTTTTTCTAGAAAAATAGCACTGATGATGATTATAATGATGATGTATGGCTATTTGCTGTACCAAACAACAGCTACAAAACCTTAAAACTGGATGGCGAAATCCTTGAGATACCATGCAGGCATATCAGCTCACAGGATCAGGTGGCATGGACTAAATGCAAAGCACGTCTCTCAGTAAGAGCCCCAATCCAGAAGCAGTTACCATCAGCCATCTGCCACGAACAGATAAATCGTGAACATAAGCAGCTGGTTCATCTTGCCCAAGAGTTGTCTGCTGTGACAGACAGAAGCTTTTTTTGGCAGCCGGGCTGGAGGACACAGGCAGCAGTTCCTCTCATCCTGCCACCTTTCCCTTTTGGGCTGAAGATGTCTGGGATGATTGCATGCAAAATATATGTCCTAGCATTAAGCGATAGGATCTCATCTAATAAGTACAGTGGTACCTCGGGTTACAGACGCTTCAGGTTACAGACTCTGGTAACCCAGAAATAGTACCTCAGGTTAAGAACTTTGCTTCAGGATGAGAACAAAAATCGTGCGGCAGCTGCTCGGCAGCAGCGGTAGGCCCCATTAGCTAAAGTGGTATCTCAGGTTAAGAACAGTTTCAGGTTAAGAACAGACCTCCAGAACGAATTAAGTTATTAACCCAAGGTACCACTGTACAGTGGTACCTCGGCTTACAAACATTTCAGGTTACAGACTCCGCTAACCCAGAAGTAGTACCTCAGGTTAGGAACTTTACCTCAGGATGAGAACAAAAATAATGTGCCGACGGCACAGTGGCAGCAGGAAGCCCCATTAGCTAAAGTGGTACCTCAGGTTAAGAATGGTTAAGACCTTCAGTACGAATTAAGTTTGTAACCAGAGGTACCACTGTATGTGCATGAATGCTTTGAACATAATGGAACTCCTTTATACTGAGTTCAGTACTGTCCACTCTTGACTAGACGTAGTTCTGCTGGTATGCAACCAGAGATCCTTTGAATTTGGCATACCAGGGATTGCACTGTACCTTCTGCATGCCAAGTTTCATTTATATGGGGGACAGGGGGCAGGCAGGTGTGGGGAACTTCCTGGTCCTGAATGGGGTAACTGTGCCCCTGAAGGACCAGGTGCGCAGCCTGGGAGTCATTCTGGACTCACAGCTGTCCATGGAGGCGCAGGTCAATTTTGTGTCTAGGGCAGCTGTCTACCAGCTCCATCTGGTACGTATGCTGAGACCATATCTGCCTGCAGACTGTCTCACCAAAGTGGTGAATGCTCTGGTTATCTCCTGCTTGGACTACTGCCATGCGCTCTACGTGGGGCTACCTTTGAAGGTGACCTGAAAACTACAACTAATCTAGAATGTGGCAGCTAGGCTGGTGTCTGGGAGTGGCCACCAAGACCATATCAACCAGTCCTGAAAGACCTACATTGGCTCCCAGTACGTTTCTGAGCACAATTCAAAGTCTTTAAAGCTCTAAACAGCCTTGGCCCAGTATACCTGAAGGAGCATCTCCACCCCCATCATTCAGCCTGGACACTGAGGTCCTCCTCCGAGGGCCTTCTGGCAGTTCCCTCACTGCAAGAAGTGAGGTTACAGGGAACCAGGCAGAGGGCCTTCTCGGTGGTGGTGCCTGCCCTGTGGAACACCCTCCCTTCAGATGTGAAGGAAATAAGCAGCTATCCTATCTTTAAAAGACATCTGAAGGCAGCCCTGTTTAGGGAAGTTTTTAATATTTAATGTTGTACTGTTTTTAACACTTGATTGGAAGCCGCCCAGAGTGGCTGGGGAAACTCAGCCAGATGGGCGGGGTATAAATAAATTATTATTATTATTATTATTATTATTATTATTATTATTATTATTATTATTATTATTATTATTATTATTTCCTTGAGCGCATGGAAGGGCTACTTGAGGTTGGATCTGAACCATTCACATTCCCCAGCTGCCACATGGCGCTAGTTCTCCAAATTAATGAACAACAATCCATGCGTAGTTTGCAAACAAGTTATTCTTCTTTGAAATGGTAACATTATCTGAGATACAGAAATTCACTTAGAAATCCTTATAAATGAGTTCTTTCCCCCTAGAATGGAGAAGGAAGAAAGGCTCTTCGGCTACGTGAATGCAAGATTATATTTTTCTCTGTTCACTTAACCCTGTGTACCATTCACGAAGCTTTAATCCCCATGAACATTTTCCATTTTGGCAGTATCATTCTTTTTCGTCGTGAGTGCATTTGCTCTTAATAGAAAATTTCTTTTTGAGGCTCATTTATATTCAAGGAAATAGTTCTGGTCACCTCAAGAAATATTTTTGGTTCATTGGTGATGCTATTGCCCAGAATCATGTTCACTCTCTTCTTCCCACTTCTAAAAATGAATGCACCACACATGGGGTGACAGGAGAAAAAAAATCTTTGTTCTTATTCATCATCTGTTATTTCACTTCTTCTTTTTTAACTGGGGAAATAAAAACACCAAGACTTGAAGTCTGATTTGCATGAAATTATGTTCATTCCTAACTAATGTAGGATAAGCTTAGGGAACAGAAAGTCTTAGATATCTCCAGGTTTTACAGTCTAGGCTTTAATTCATTTTCATATGGAAGATAGATGCACATTTTCATTTCTACACCATCATAGATTTGTCCATTAAAAATCATATAGCCTTGTAATGTTAACTGCCACACTTTATGGATACTGTGGCTGGCTTTCTAAGACCATAATAATAGTAATAATAATAATAATAATAATAATAATAATAATAATAATAATAATAATAATAATAGATACAACTCTGTGCATTCCCCCCCTAAGGATTATGGTGTTTTTGTCCATGGAGTTTTTTTGGCAGGGATTATGGAGTGGCTTGCCGGTTCCTGCTCCAGGTGGATCACGTTTGGTCAAAACTCTCCACTATGACCTGTCCATCTTGGGTGCCCTGCATGGCATAGTTCATAGCTTCTCTGAGTTCTTCAAGCCCCTTCGCCACGGCAAGGCTGTGATACATGAAGGGTATGTATGGAAGTGAGAGCTGGACCATAAAGAAGGCTGATCGCCGAAGAATTGATGCTTTTGAATTATGGTGCTGGAGGAGACTCTTGAGAGTCCCATGGACTGCAAGAAGATCAAACCTATCCATTCTTATGGAAATCAGCCCTGAGTGCTCACTGGAAGGACAGATCCTGAAGCTGAGGCTCCAATACTTTGGCCACCTCATGAGAAGAGAAGACTCCCTGGAAAAGACCCTGATGTTGGGAAAGATGGAGCACAAGGAGAAGGGGACGACAGAGGACGAGATGGTTGGACAGTGTTCTCAAAGCTACCAACATGAGTTTGACCAAACTGCGGGAGGCAGTGGAAGACAGGAGTGCCTGGCATGCTCTGGTCCATGGGGTCACGAAGAGTCGGACATGACTAAACAACAACAAGGATTAAGGTGTTTCCCCAGTCTCTGGATTTGACCCTAAGACAAAGGGTTTGGGGTTTACTTTCAAGGCATCAAGGCAGCAGATTTAAATCTCAGGGTCCTCAGCCAGCCTCCTCTTTGAATCTTGGGGCTCGGAGTTTCACACTAACGTGATTCACAGCAACACTGCCCAGAGGATCCTTAGTGTGGATGCACAGTCATGTAAAACTTTGATGTTTTCTCCTGTACCTCTAGAGGTTAAATATGAAGCAACCCAGACACAGAGATAATAATCTGAGACCCCGAGATAATAATCTGAGAGCCTCCCTCTCATCTGCTCACTTGGCAGAAGTAATCTTAAGCCCTGCTTCCTGAGACTCCTCCACAAGAGGTCTGGAGGGTGGCAACACGAGAACGAGCCTGTGAAATGCTCTCTCCAGGGAGGCTTTCCTGGCTCCTCCCTTACATATCTTTAGACAGATTAACCTTCTATGGCTTTTTGCAGGTGTTTATGGGCTGGGGGTGTTATTGGTTTGGTTTGGTTTTTGTTTTCTTGTGTATTTTGTATTCTCATTTGGTATTTTTCTGTTGTGAACTGGTCCAGGATCTTTGGATGAAGAGCAGTATACAAATTTGATAAATATTGATAATAATAAATATCAGAGGGCTGTGCGTGTGCAACCCTGTCTCAAAGCTCCGTGGCAGAGGAGCTGCTTTGTATTTTGCAGGTATGTAGAATTAGAGGAAACCATTGGTCCTTCGTCCAAGCTCAATGTTGTCTACACTGCTCTGATGTAAAAAAATCACTTCTGCATATACCCGTATTTTTCGCTCTATAACACGCATCCGATTATAACACGCACGTACTTTTTAGAGGAGGAAAATCCGTAGGCATGCCACCCGTAAGCATTCCCTCCATAACACACACAGACATTTCCCCTTCCTTTCTAGGAGGAAAAAAGTGAGTGTTATTGTGCAAAAAATACGGTAATTCAAATATTGTCTATGTTGACTGGCAGTCACACACACACACACACACACACCACATTTCAGACCTCAACTTCCCACAGCCCAACATGAAGATGCTATGTATTAGGGATGGGGTACAAATTTGACTCAGTACATATTTAAATCTGAATCTATCCAATTCACATTTTACAAAACAGAAACACAGCTGCCCTTTGAAATTCGCTCTTATCTGAATTTTGCAACGCAGTTCTCCAACCAATGTTTGCAGAAATGCACATATTACGGGAAATTATGGATTGAACGACATCGGCAAAAATTACATACACAAATGCATTACATTAGAGGGAAATGCAACTATTATGGAAAATACATTTTGAAAAAATGCACATGTTCGTTAAAAACAGCATATGAAATGTGTTCATTGGGAGAAATTTTCATCAAAATGCTGATTGGTTGTTTTTTTAAAAAATCAGAAATTGCTGCAAAATGTGGAAAACTGAATTTAAGATAAATGATAAGCAGAGAGAACTGAAATTTGCCGCTGCATCTTTCCTAGGGACTGAACCTGGAACGTTCTGCTCTCCTCCTGAGCTGTGACCCTGGCAGGATAGCTGTCAGTCAGAGTAAGGCAACCCTAGCCCTGAAACAAATGTGCACTAGGTCGTTTGTACAAAAAAATTAAGAAGAATCCAATCCAATATTAAAACACAAGAGCAAAACAAATAAATAGCAAATGTTTAACCCACAGAGAAAAGAAGAAGAAAAACCAATTACACGTCAAACATTAAGAGCCCTGATTTTTAAGATCACAAATTATTTAAAAGCTCCGAATGAATAATAAACACCCCTTTCCCAAATATTGTAGCTCCAATAAAAAAAGGGAAACATTTCATCTTTAAATGGCTGCTTTACAGTTTAACCAAAAGGAAAAAGAAAGGTTAAGATATCCGATCACAGATCCCCTGTGTCAAGTCTGTTTAGGCCCTTGAGGTGGGGAGTTGGGCGTCTATAAATGTATATTTAAAAATATGGTTATTTTGATATATGGAGCTGAGCAAAGCGGTGTCATTTCAGCTGTAACTATAGCATTGTTATAGTTAAGTCTGTGAGAAAAGCAGCTGTTAAGGGGAGAAAAAACAGTTCTTTTAAGATCCTTTTTTTCCCTGGCCTCTTGTTCATCTTTAAAGAGCAGCTGCAGCGGGAACCAGGCCAATTTTTTGGTCTCACTCATCAGGCTGCAGGGCTGGTTTTGAAAATACTAGAGGGGGTTTTCTTTTCAGGAGGGGAAGAGGGGAAGAGGCTGTCCCAAAGGGCAGTCAACTTTTCCTTATTTGTTCCAAGATAAATAACCCTTGCAATTCCGGAGAGTTATTTTCAGAGCCAAGTAGCCACACACAATCATAAGAAAAAAAGATTATCGGGCACACACGAGCCTGCCAATAGTTGAAAACCGATGACCTCACAACGCTGCCCTCAAGCAGTTGTGGCAGGAGAAATAAATATTAGGGGAAGGAGCACTAAACGGGAATAATGCAACAAAACACATCACGGGTGAAGCACAGGTGGGTAAGAACAGCAAACTGTGCTGCCTTTAAACTAGGAAACCCGCAAAGAAATTCCTACTTTAGGATTAGCACACCCCTGTCATCACTGAATAGGCACTAAGCATCCAAAACATGTTCGGAGGCACCCTCATGCTACAAATTCAATGATATTAGTTTTTCAATGCAAACATTACCAGCTTCATAGAATTCTTTTTATTTTTTAATTAGTGTAATATTTCTCACCCACCCAGCCTTTAACATGTTGTTTGTAGTGTCTTCTTTATGCACTTTTGTAAACCACAGGGGAAGCTCTGATGAGGGGTGGTATATACTGTATTTTTAAAAATCAGCATACATTTCTACTCCAATATTGAATGGTGACAATAAAGGAAAGCACTCTTTGTGAAAATTGTACAGTGGTACCTTGGGTTAAGAACTTAATTGGTTCTTAACCTGAAACTGTTCCACTTTAGCTAATGGGGCCTCCCGCTGCTGCCACGTGATTTCTGTTCTCATCCTGAAGCAAACTTCTTAACCTGAGGTACTATTTCTGGGTTAGCGGAGTCTTTATCCTGAAGCATCTGTAACCCAAGGTACCATTGTATTTTCTTCAAACTACCACAAGGCTCCAGTTACTTCTTGTGAGGGGGGAAGCCTTCCTTATGGCGTTGCCTATGGCACACCTGACAATAAGCTTCTAGCCATTCCTATAGGCACTATAGCAATGGGACGTGGGTGGCGCTGTGGTCTAAACCACTGAGTCTCTTGGGCTTGCCGATCAGAAGGTTGGCGGTTTGAACCCACGCAAAGGGGTGAGGTCCCCTTGCTCTGTCCCAGCTCCTGCCAACCTAGCAGTTGGAAAACATACCAGTGCAAGTAGATAAATAGGTACTGCTGCGGCAGGAAGGTAAATGGCATTTATGTGCGCTCTGGTTTCTGTCACGGTGTTCCGTTGTGGCAGCAGTGGTTTTGTCCTGTTTGCCCCATGACCTGGAAGGCTGTCTTTGGACAAACACTGGCTCCCTTAGCCTGAAAGTCGCCTTTGACTGGACTTAACCATCCAGGGGTCCTTTACCTTTACCTTTAACCTATAGGCACTATTCTTCAGGATTATGTGCGAGCCATGATGGGCAGGGGATGGCAGGATTTGGTATTCAGTAAGGGGTGCAGAAATATGACAATTTCAGACCCTCCAAGTGTCCCTATTTTCCAAGGGCAGTCCCGGATTTACAGAAGCCATCCCAGTTTCTGATTAGATCCTGCAATGCCCTGCTTTTCTTTAGGATGTCCTTATTTTCATCAGAGAAATGTCAGAGGGTAAAGAGTTATGCAGTCCCCGAGCCAAGGAGATAAGTAACTATACAACCTTTAGCAGACATCTGAATACAGCCCTGTATAGGGAAGTCATTTAAAAAATGTTTAATGTTTTACTAAGTTTTTATGTAAGTTGGAAACTGCTCAGAGTGGCTGGGGCAACCCAGACGAATGGGTGGGATATAAATAATAAAATTGTTATTGCTATACAATACTATTTTATTACTATACAATAAGTAACTATACAATCTTTAGAAGACACCTGAAGACAGCCCTGTATAGGGAAATTTTAAAAAAATGTTTAATGTTTTACTATGTTTTTATATATGTTGGAAGCTGCCTAGAATGGCTGGGGCAACCCACTCAGATGGGCTGGGTATAGATAAGAAAACCGTGATTATTATTATTTGGAATAGAACGTCCCTAATTTCAGCAGATATGCAGTTTTGATTTCTCACAGGTTCTCATTCTTCCAGCCTTAAGCTCTGCTCTCTACACTTCTACATCACTTTTTAAAATCCTCACGGAAATCAATGACTATTTCAGCGTGAATTCTTCATAATACACAAACACATTTTCATACACCTAACACAAGCACTCCTGCAAAGCTATTTTCCCTGATGTAATACAGTTCTATACGTGATACTCACTAACATATGCATCCCTACAAACATCAGCTACTAGAGAACTGCATTACAAAATGAAGAAAAGTGGAAAAATTGAGGGGTGGCTAGATATTGGCTTGGGTGTTGCTTCAGAACATGAGAATCAGTCAAGATTGCCTTCAAATGGGAAGTGAGTCCCAATTTCTCTCCCACCTCTAGGGGTGCACAAACTTTTTCGCGTCAAGGGTCATCTTCCCTCAGAGGTGATATCTCAGGGACCACCAGTAGTTGGAGCAAAGCCACATGTGGGTGGGGACACCCCAATTCCTCTCTCTTTCTACCACTCCTTCCTCCCTTTTTTCCATGCCAACCTTTCCCTGCTTCATTTCCCCCCTTGCCACCCACATGAACATAGGCCAAGGACATAAAATTACACTGAGAGCTAGGCGCACTAATTCTAGGGGGCCAGAGGTACTTTGGTCCCCTCAATATTTGTTTTCAGGGGACCAGGGCCCCAGAATGTGGCAGCTAGACTGGTGACTGGGAGTGGCCTCCGATTCCATATAACACCAGTCCTGAAAGATCTTCATTGGCTCCCAGTACGTATCCGAGCACAATTCAGAGTGTTGGTGCTGACCTTTAAAGCCCTCAACGGCCTTGGTCCTGTATACCTGAAGGAGCATCTCCACCCCCATTGTTCAGCCCGGACACTGAGGTCCAGCACCTAGGGCCTTCTGGTAGTTCCCTCCCTGCAAGAAGTGAGGTTGCAGAGGGCCTTCTCGGTAGTGGCACCTGCCCTGTGGAACACCCTCCCAGCAGATGTCAAGGCAATAAACAGCTATTTTACTTTTAAAAGACAACTGAAGGTGGCCCTGTTTCGGGAAGTTTTTAATGTCTGATGCTGTATTGTTTTTAATGTTCGGTTGGAAGCCGCCCAGAGTGGCTGGGAAACCCAGCCAGATAGGCGGGGTATAAATAATAAATTATTATTATTGTTGTTGTTGTTGTTAATCTTGAGGCAGCCCTGTGTGCACAGTGCACAAGTGAGATCACATGTGTGATGTGCGCTGTGCAACACAGGTCCAGTGGCTGGCTCTTCCAGAGTGCTTAGCCTCCTCTGTCATGCATACATCACAGGTGCAACATCACACACACTACACACTGGGGCCCCAAATCTTGGGGGCAAGATGGCGTCTCTGCTGAGGGCTCTTGGTTGTCCATCCTTGTACTAGCTGAAAAATTCAGGGCTCAGCTTTCTCCCATCCATCTGCATTTGCTTTTTTAAGGTTCGTTTCAGATCTAAAGAGGAAACTCCTTACACAAAACCTTTAAAACACTATCCAAAATGTTTACAGCTTAAAATATAATTGTACCTTGAAGCGCTTTTTTTTCAACCTTCCCAGAAGCATGTTGAGCAATGGTTGTTTCCAGAATGTTGGCAATAGCTCTGGTTAGTTAGTTTAGCAAGAGGCATTTGAGGCGAGGCCTTGTATGTGCAAGAGCCTCTACAACCCACATAAACACTCTTGCAGTGTTTTCCCGGCATGCTTCCAATTTTAATTATCCCCTGCCTACGATAAACTCCCACTGCAAGCCCTGTCTACACTTGCCTGCCGATGACCGCCTAACCTTGCAATTTATGCCTTAAGTCAGTCCGTGTGGAATCTGGTCAAAGTCAACTTTTATCCCTACAGATTCAAAGGTCACTTAGACCTTGTTCCCGGGAAATACTTCCCATGATACCCTTGAGTTGCTCCACGTCTTGTGGACCAACGTCAACCTCTTAATGAAGCTCTATGGTTTAATCTTGGCATAATACTTATTTATTCATTACAATTTTCATCTCACCCTTCTTCTAAGGAGGTCAGGGTGGTGTGCTTGGCTCCTCACTGTCTTATTTTTTTATCTTCACAACCCTGTGAGGTAGAGAACAATTGTGACAGATCCAAGCCCACCCAGCTCAATGGTCAAGTTGAGAGCCAACACTGGCTTTTCTGTGTTCTGGATTTCATTTTTGAAACATTTGTACCACACGGTCTACTCCTCTAAATCAGTCTCCCCCAATCTTAAAACCACTAGGTGTTTTGGACTTCAACTCACATAATTCTCAGTCACTGGCCATGCAGGGGCCGATGGGAGTTATAATTCAACAGCATCTCAAGGGCACCAATTCAGGGAAGACTGTTCCAAGATATGGTAGCATTTTCTGGATTCCCAGAAAACAGTAGTATGAATACCGTGGTACCTCGGGTGACAGACGCTTCAGGTTACAGGCTCTGCTAACCCAGAAATAGTACCTCTGGTTATGAACTTTGCTTCAGGATGAGAACAAAAATCATGCAGTGGCGGCATGGTGGCAGTGGGAGGCCCACTGCTAAAGTGGTACCTCAGGCTAAGAAAAGACCTCCATAACGAATTAAGTTCTTAACCCCAGGTACCACTGTAGTAGGTACCGATATCCCAAAGGAGCAGAAAAGACTTTTTATGTATGCGACAACAGCCGCACAGATGCTACTAGCCCAGAGATGAAAAGAAGACAAAGTGCCTACCAGAGAGGAATGGCAAACCAAGCTGATGGGCTATGCCAAAATGGCAAAATTGACTGGAAAGCTCAGGAACCGTGAAGCGAAAAACTTCAAGAAAGAATCGAAAAAAATTATAATTTATTTCGGAGACCACTGTAAGCAGATGAAAACATTAACAGGATTTTAATAGCACTTGTAGTGTAACAATCACTATGGACAATATGGAGAGATACAAAATATGAATCATGAAGTAATATGCAGTTGAATATAACTTTACGCTTCTAAAATCAAATAAAAATTATTTTCAAACAACTGAAGGGTTATCATCCCCATTGATGGGGATGATTATAGGGTATTATTTCAACAACAAATTAGGGAAAGAGCCATAGCAATATGGTGGAGCTTTGCATGCCAAACATCCTGGATTCAATCTCCAGGTAGGGCTGGAAGATATCCCTGAACTGAGCTTTGTGGACCAATGGTTTGACCTTGTATTGGTAGCTTCCTATGTTCCTAAGCAACAAGGGAAAAGGAAAATTGCCATTAATATAGATACTGTCCTACTGAAAACAGCCAGGGTTGGCAGATCTGGGTTAGGAAAGCACAAGCCCATTCAGTGTACCAATTTGTTTCAATCTGGCACCCAACCATTCACTGGAACAACTCCTTGTTTGAAATAACCCTTGGCCGCACCAAGCCACATTCCATCTGTCTACCAGATCCCAATAAATCTTCATTTCTGACAACTGCAGACTTTTGTGGGTAAGCAGGTTGCACAAGCTGGCTTCAGTGGGAATATTCTGCATGTACATATCTTTCAGGAGACAGCCGACTCCAATGCCACATGGCAATGTAAATGGATTGTAAAATCTGGCGGGTGAAAGTGGGTGTAAATCAGGCAGCCAGGAGTAACAAAGGAAGCTGCCTTCTACCAAGTCAAACCATCGGTCCATGGAACTGAGTACAGTGGTACCTCAGGTTAAGTACAGTGGCACCTCAGGTTAAGTACTTAATTCGTTCCAGAGGTCCATACTTAACCCGAAACTGTTCTTAACCAGAAGACCACTTTAGCTAATGGGGCCTCCTGCTGCTGCCACGCCGCCAGAGCACAATTTCTGTTCTCATCCTGAAGCAAAGTTCTTAATCTGAAGCACTATTTCTGGATTAGTGGAGTCTGTAACCTGAAGCGTATGTAACCTTAAGTGTATGTAACCTGAGGAACCACTGTACTTAATTCGTTCCGGAGGTCCGTTCTTAACCTGAAGTACCACTTTAGCTAATGGGGCCTCCTGCTGCCGCCGCACCACAGGAGCACGATTTCTGTTCTCATCCTGAAGCAAAGTTCTTAACCTGAAGCACTATTTCTGGGTTAGTAGAGTCTGTAACCTGAAGCGTGTGTGACCCGAGGTATCACTGTATTGTCTACATTGATTGAAAGCAGCTCCCAGGTTTCAGATGGAGTTCTTTTAGTCCTACCCACAGATTCAGGAATTCAACCTGTGACCTTTGGCATCCAAAACAGATGCTCTACCACTGAGCTATGGCCTTCTCCAAAAATTTGAGAAGAAATCAAGGATTTGGAAAGATTTGTGGTGTGGTACAGAGAGGCTATGCAGAATGACATTCTTGATATCAGTGAACAGGCATTGCTAAGGGGAAGTCAGCAATGAGGCCAACTCCTGGGACGACGAGCTCTTAAGGGCAGGCTGAGGACAGATGGGAAGCCAACTCCGCTGGAGACCAGGCCTGTAGCTACATGACTTTGCTTCAAGCAAATTCCAGCTATGTCCCCCTCTAGTCACTCACACCAAAGTCTTTCGAGGTGTATGAGTTAGTTAAAACACATCTGAAATTGTGTGTGTGTGTGTGTGTGTGTTTGAAATAATAAGAATAAAAATCATTGGTTTTCCAATAAACCAAAGAAGAAGCAAACCATCATACATTATTGCTTCTTCTTTTTTTTCTTTTTTTTTTAAAAAAAGCAGTGCTGCTCCTTAGACACATAATGAGCAAAAACAGTCAAGATCTACTTGATACTCCCAGCCTGTGCGAAAGACGGAGAAAATGAGAGAGGCAAAGGGAGGGTTGTTAATCTTTCTCTAGTGCTACATCCTGCTTCTAGTGGGTCACATTCAGCCTTTGAAAAAGTGCCGCATGTTCGGGTTTCTCACATTTTCCCAGCTGGAGAGAGCACTGCTTGACTCAAGAAATCTTATTTCTCCATCTTTCTGTTTTGTTTAGTATTGCTATGAACGTCTTCTCCAGCACAAGCACTGAAAGAGCCTCTCAGAAAACCTTCTCACTTTAGGCGTATAACAAAAGAACACGGCTCCCTCTCCCTACAACCCCCTCCCCAACACAGATACACACCACGTGCATTTGAAATCAACCTCTAAAGGAACAACACAGGAAACATAAGGCTAGCCAAACCGTGAATGGGAATAGGTCTATCCTTATGTGGTCACACAGACCAATGAAGCATTGCATCCCTCAGCCTCTTTTGTTCAGATTGATTTACTAGCCTCGCTCGTAGTCCAGCTCCGCCGCCAGAAGAACACAAAGGGAGTCAAACATCTGGCAAATTTGCTCCAATTGTCGTGTGAAATATCTCTGGTTCGGGTTTCATTGAACAGTAAACAAGTCATTGTCTCTGAAAAGTGATTTGCTCGGCTGTCAGAACAAAACCCTGACAATCAACAATAGATGTCAAGCATTTGTTGTTGCTGCTGCTGCTGTTGTTGTTGCCGCTGCATTCTTCTCACTCTCCCGCCATCCACCCTCCCTCACTGCCACCACCTCTCCTCCGTTGGGTTTGTTGGTATTTCAAGGGAGACAAATGAGCGCCGTTTCTGTGGCGGGTGATGGATGGGAGGTGGTCATGTGACTCTGCTGGTTCCGTGAAAAATGCACTGGGCTTGCAAAGTGTTGCATCAAATTTAGCCCAGTCTCCACAGCATCGCTCACATCCCTGCATACCCAGAGGAGACGTAGGAAACAGACTTGACAAAGTATGCGCCCTGAATGAAGCCCTTTTCATGCATTACACACTGAGAGCCCTGCTCCTACTTCAGCATGAGCTGGACATACATGTAACGTGTGAACAGGACAGAGGAGCTTTTGGCTCCCATTTCCCCATTGTTGATGCATACAACATCATTTTCTTAGGCTATGCATGTGTGTGAGTTTGTGTGCGTGAGTTCAGAATTTGGAGTGGAATGGGGGGGCCCTGGAGTCCGCCAGCCAAGGCCCCATCATGGCCTTAATCAGGCAATTCTAAGCAGGGCCAGCCCACTCATGAGGCAAAGTGAGGTGACTGCCTCAGGCGGCGCAATCCACAGGGGCAGCAAATCCGGCCTCCAAAGAATTCATCGCTGCCGCCTCCTGCTGCTGCTGCTGCCACTGCTACAGGGTCAGCAATGGCTGTGGCACACTCCTTGGAGGCTGGATCTTCTGCCTCCTCTGGAGCCCCCCACTCCATGCTTCTTGGCTGCTGGTCTCCCCACCACCACCCTTGTTCTTCATGTAGATATTTCCTCCGTGTTCCAATATAGCTCTTCATTCACCCCTTCTTTTCTGGTGGGTGGTTCACTGCAGGTGCCAAAATGTCTTGGGCTACTTGTAAGTGACAAAAGGTCATGTGAAATGAATATCCCTGAAGGAGCGTTTCCACCTCCACCGTCCAGCTCTGAGGGCCTTCTGGCGGTTCCCTCCCTGCAAGAAGTGAGGTTACAGGGAACCAGGCAGAGGGTCTACTCAGTAGTGGCGCCTGACCTGTGGAATGTCCTCCCATCAGATGTTAAGGAAATAAACAACTAACTGACTTTTAGAAGACATTTGATGTCAGCCCTGTTTAGGGAAGTTTTTAATGTTTGATTTTTTATCATATTTTTAATGTTCTGTTGGGGGCCTCCCAGAGTGGCAGGGTATAAATAAGTTGTTGTTGTTGTTTTGCTTTGTTTTATCTAACTATCTCTCATCAAGAATTATATACCACTTAGTCAGAAAAACCTCTAACTAGTTTATATAAAAATAATATAAAATATCAATTAAAATACTGATAAAGTACTCATAATTAAATGTATCAGATATAGATAGGATCAACTGCATATATACATATTAAATGACGTGTCTGGGTAGGCTTGCCTAAACAAAAGGGTTTTTAGCAAGGTGTCAAAAAGCGTACAGTGGAGATGCCTGCCTAATACCAACTGCGATAATTTCAAATCTAGATCAATAAAGAAGGAGCCAGAGGCTGTGGCTCTCTTTGCAGATAAACTGCTCCTGTTTTTGAGCTTTTATTTCCTTTTTTCTTTTTTGCTAGATGCTTTCTTTACACTATTAGCAACTGCAGTTGCATCTCAATCACTTATACAGTGGTACCTCGGGTTACAGACGCTTCAGGTTACAGACTCCGCTAACCCAGAAATAGTACCTCGGGTTAAGAACTTTGCTTCAGGATGAGAACATAAATCGCATGGTGGCGGTGCGGCAGCAACGGGAGGCCCCATTAGCTAAAGTGGTGCTTCAGGTTAAGAACAGTTTCAGGTTAAGAACAGACCTCCGGAACGAATTAAGTTCTTAACCTGAGATACCACTGTATAGGAAATAGTTTTAGGCGTTCCCACACAAGTAGCAATACAGGGCCTGAATGCTGCAGCCAGGAACTCTCTGCTATCTTTTAGATCAGATGTTTGGAATCTTTGGCACATTGGCCATGCTTGTCAGTTCTAGCATTGCAGAGGGCTGGACCACAAGTCTCTTCAAGTCCTTTACAACTCTACGACTGCACAAATCTTTAGTGCCTCATAGCACAGCACATGCATCCTCTCTCCATTAAATTAGTTCCACAGACACCCAGCAAAAGAGGGCAAGACCTTTATTAGAAGGGGTCTGGTTCCAGCCCCTCCTGGGGAAAAACTAAAGCTGTTTATGTACATGCATTCAATTCAAGACTTGCTGTCTCTCCCCCCCCCCCCCACATCTTGAGTTTGGCTTCCCTTCCCTTAACATTGCTTTTGATATGTTTGCAGCCCAGTGGATTGAATTTTGATTCAATTTGATACTTTGCCTCTGCATCAGATGGGCATGCCACCTTTATTTTTAAAAGCACTACAGTTATTCACATGCAATCTGCTGTGTTTTAAGGAAAAGTGCAGAAACGTTTTAAAAAAAGTTTCAATAAGGCTCTGACATACAATGCTGCCTTTGACTAACAGTCAAGGACACAGGAACAAGCCAGACCATGTTTCTCAAGCAATGCTCAGCTGGCACAGGAAGGTCTTCTTGCCCAGCAGGAACCAGCAAAGCTAGTCCAGGCAGAGGTGGATTTAGGGCAGTCTAGCAGTGTGGTCACACTGGGTATGCAGCCGAGGTGGGTGCCTTCTCAAAACCTGGTAAGCACTTGCCTGGCATCAGGAAGGAGGTGTGAGGGATCTGACAGGGTCCTAGAGTCCTCCTGTCTCCTTCCCAAAGCAGGGCAAGTGCATACCCCCCAACATTTCTCCAATGAAAATAGGAACGTCCTATTCCACCATCCTAGTCCTAGTCCTAGTCCTAGTCCTGCCTACCTAGCAGTTTGAAAGCACATCAAAGTGCAAGTAGATAAATAGGTACCGCTCTGGCGGGAAGGTAAATAGCGTTTCCGTGCCCTGCGGCTTAGTCATGCTGGCCACATGACCTGGAAGCTGTACGCCGGCTCCCTCAGGCAATAAAGTGAGATGAGCGCTGCAACCCCAGAGTCGGCCACGACTGGATCTAATGGTCAGGGGTCCCTTTACCTATTCCATCATCATCATCATTAATAATACCCCAACCACCTGTCTGGGTTGCCCCAGCCACTCCAGGCAGCTCCCAACATATTAAAAAAACACAACAAAACATTAAACATTTAAAAACATCCCTATACAGGACTGCCTTCAAAAGGATTGGGGGTCAGATAACTCCATACCCATACACATTTCTCCGATGAACATAGGGATGTCTTACTAAACCCTCTCACATTTCTCCGATGAAAATAGGGGCATCCTAAGGAAAAGTGGGACATTCTGCGATCAAATCAGCACCTAGGTTGGCTTTTGTAAATGCATCATGTTAGGGGGAATTGCATACAAACATATTTATATCAGGGGGAAATTGCACTAAAAAGCTGATGAATTTTCACAAGGATTTTATTTTTTATTATTATTATTTTAGCAAACTGATGTGGAAATGTGAAGAACTGAATTTAAGATGGGACATATGAGAGACCCCGAAATTGACAGATCCGCTGGTCCCTACTTATGGGGGTACAGATCACTAAGACCATCCAGTGTCAAAGAACAATGGAAAGAAAGGGAAAGTGTCAGAGTTGAGCTCGATGGGGAAGTGGAGAATAAAAGCATGAAGTGTCAAAATTGAAGGACGTGAAAATGGCACAAAGAATGAAGGGGAAATTGTGCAAAGAACAAAACCAAGATGAATCTTCATTCTACCACCACCACCCCAAGCATACAAGTATCAAAAGGTCAGCCAAGCTGCGGCTTGATTTCAAGGGTATTTTGTGACGAAAGGGAGGGGAAAAGGAGAGATTGCAGATAATTGAAACAAATTCTTTTCCCCGAGTGTCTCTAAGAAAGAATGGCGCCTGGGTTGTGAGGGGCAGTGGAGGGAGAATTTTGGAGAAAGAATTACATTTTCCACCAGAGTGAATAATAAAATACTAAAGGGACCCGGGGAGTCACATGTGAGTAGGAAATAAAGAATTCCCCAGTGACTGCAGCTGTGCCAAGTGGAGATAAGCCCCTTTCATAGAATTATAAAGCAGCCGAGAGGATCCTTGACTGCGATGCTGAAAAGGGTTAAAGAAAAACAGGGAAAGAGAAGAATCCATTCATATCAAATCCTTCCATGGAGTCCTTGTTGGTGCTCAAAAAGCCTAGGAAGCCATGTTGGCCAATTAAACGGGGTGTGAGGGATTGCATAAAGGCAATACCGTTATCAAGTAAAATGTCACAAAATAGCAAGCCAGCTTTCAGATCCCCATAACCCTTTTCCTGCTGGAAATTAAACAAAACTGGGAAAAGAGGGAGAAAGAGCTGGGGTCATGTAGTTGCTCCACAAGTAATTGTTGTTGAGTCGTTTAGTCGTGTCCGACGCTTCGTGACCCCATGGACCAGAGCACGCCAGGCACTCATGTCTTCCACTGCCTCCCGCAGTTTGGTCAAACTCAATTTGATATATGTCAGCTTCCTACTGTATATTCCTGTGACTGTTGGTCTAGGAGTAGAGAGACACAGGTTCAAATCCTCACTCAGCCTCGAAGCTTGCTGGATGTTGTTGTTTAGTTGTTTAGTCGTGTCCGACTCTTCGTGACCCCATGGACCAGAGCACACCAGGCACTCCTGTCTTCCACTGCCTCCCGCAGTTTGGTCAAACTCATGCTGGTACAGTAGCTTCGAGAACACTATCCAACCATCTTGTCCTCTGTCGTCCCCTTCTCCTTGTACCCTCAATCCTTCCCAACATCAGGGTCTTTTCCAGGGAGTCTTCTCTTCTCATGAGGTGGCCAAAGTATTGGAGCCTCAGCTTCAGGATCTGTCCTTCCAGTGAGCACTCAGGGCTGATTACCTTAAGGATGGATAGCTTTGATCTTCTTGCAGTCCATGGGACTCTCAAGAGTCTCCTCCAGCACCATAATTCAAAAGCATCAATTCTTCAGTGATCAGCCTTCTTTATGGTCCAGCTCTCACTTCCATACATCACTACTGGGAAAACCATGGCTTTAACTATACGGACCTTTGTTGGCAAGGTGATGTCTCTGCTTTTTAAGTAATACTAATAATAATAATATAATTTTATTTATATCCCACCGTCCCCAGCCGAAGCTGGGCTCAGAGCGGCTAACAACATTAAAATGAATTAACATTCTGTGAGGATTGCCAAAGGAGGGGGTCAGGCTGTGCCCTGGCCAAAGGCCTAGTGGAACAGCTCTGTCTTGCAGGCCCTGTGGAAAGATGTCAAGTCCCGTAGGGCCCTAGTCTCTTGTGACAGAGCGTTCCACCAGATCGGGGCCACGACTGAAAAAACACTGGCTCTGGTTGAGGCCAGCCTAACCTCTCTGTGGCTCAGGACCTCCAAGATGTTTTTGTTTGAGGACCGTAAGGTCCTCTGTGGGACATACCAGGAGAGGCGGTCCCGTAGGTACAAGTGTCCTAGGCCATATAGGGCTTCAAAGGTCTACAGTTTATCGCCGCCTCTCACTGGAACGCAGGAGGAATTGTGCAGACATTATTGGACTTGCTTCTCAAGGCGAGTGGGAAGAATGTAAAATGTCTCCAGGGAGCAGGACTATTGAGGGTAAGCCACAAGAATGGGTGTTGAGGGTGTGACCATTCTTGGTACCACTGACGTTCACATCTGATAGAAGATGAAGTACTGAGACTTAGGAGATGAGAGGCCTGTGGTAAGGAAAAAGAGCAAACATCACTGGAGGAGGTTGTTCAGATCAATGGCGAAGCTTGGACTCTCAAATTTCAACAGCACCCTGTGCGATGCTAATGCCTCTGTTCTGCAGCATTAATTTGGCACTCCCTGCAGTGCGGCGCCCGGCGTGACTGCACCAGTGGTAGCACCCTAAAATTGTGTATGTTATTTTGTGCCTACTTAGCTCATTTGAGGGGTGTGGGTGGTGCAGTGGGTTAAACCACAGAGCCTAGGACATGCCAATCAGAAGGTCGGTGGTTCGAATCCCCATGACGGGGTGAGCTCCCGTTGCTCAGTCCCTGCTCCTGCCCACCTAGCAGTTCGAAAGCACGTCAAAGTGCAAGTAGATAAATAGGTACTGCTCCAGCGGGAAGGTAAACGGCATTTCCATGCGCTGCTCTGGTTCGCCAGAAGCGGCTTAGTCATGCTGGCCACATGACCCTGAAACTGTACGCCTGCTCCCTCTGCCAGTAAAGCAAAATGAGTGCCACAATCCCAGAGTCGGCCGCAACTGGACCTAATGGTCAGGGGTCCCTTTACCTAGGTGAATTCGAATGTTTAAACATTAATGTTAATACCATGAACTGGGCTTGGAAACAACCTGAAAACCAGAGCCATTTTTTAAAGCCACAGTTGCATGAGTTCTAAATGGAACCTTAACCAGGAATCTGGCTGCTGCATTTTGGATGGGATGAATTTTTTTGAATATGTTTCAGATGGAAATATTAATGTACTATCTTTTCTCATTGGGGAATCTAACACCTGGGATGAAGCTTGCCTTCTTCATCAACAGAAGCATCCTGCAGCCAATAGGAAGCCGTGCCGGACATTGGGCTTCTGAAAATCGTTTGAAAACTGGATCACTCACTTCCAGTTTTCGATCGTCCGGGAGCCGAAATGTACAAGTACCAAGGCGTTCGGCAACCAAGGTATGACTGTAACTCAATTGCTCAATTAACAAGGAATATGCTTAGTCTGCCTCTGCCCTTAATGTCGCAGATGATGAGCAGTGGTTATTGAATGACTGGACCGGCGCTATGCATTTCCCAGGCACTAAAGTGCTCCAGGCAAAGAAGTAATTAGATCTCTGTTTTTGGAAACTGAACAGGGCAGTGCTTAAAACACACACACACACTTTGATTCCCACACAGCTCCCAATGGTGCTATTTGCTGTTCATTCAGAGCGAGTAAAACAAAATGCATGAGCATAATAAAAGAATCGATATATTTTAGCATCTTGGGGAAACAAGATGACAAGGAAGTCAAAATGGAGATGTTTGCCTCTCTGATTGCCTTTTTTGTTTACCATGAAGCCCCTCTTAGCCAGCTTCCCATGTCTGAGACTAGTCTACAAGGTGACCTTTCTTGTGCATAATTACCCGGCCACAACTCCCAGAAAATTAATGCTAAAAATGGCCCTTTTCTGTATTCCGGTTGTTGCTGCTGTTAGAAATGAGCCATTCAAAACACACTTTGGTGCTATTTGGGGCATTGCTACTCAGAAATAAAAGTACAAACAAGCAAGAAGGAGAAGAAGAAAATGTAGCAGAAGTGGGGTCACTGTTCAAAATATACACACCATTTGGCACTGATACAGCACTAATCACTTGCATCTAGTCACGCACAATAACTAAAGGATTCTCACAGAGGTGCATATTCCACAACCATAACAAAGATGCACGCAGCCGGTTCAATGCAAAGCAGATGCCAGTGTGAATCTGCATCAGCATCAGTTTCTGCAAGCCTCCTTGCTAAATCAAGGAGAAAGCCTGCAAGAATCTTGCCCACAACTCGACTGCTCAATTCAGGAGTAGCCAGTGTGCTGCCCTCTGAATGTTGCTGGACTACAACTCCCATCATTCCCTTCTATTGGCCATGTTGGCTGGGACTAATGGGAACTGGAGTCCATCAACATCTGGGAAGCACCACGTTGACCACCCATGGGTTGAATGATGAAACCCCATCTTTTTTCAACAAGTAAACTCCATGCAGCTTAGAAAGCATAACCTCATAATAACATGGAAGTCATCAAAATGCAAAAACAAAGGGAACAGCATTAAAATAATGGTTGGAGAAACTTTTTGGTGGTCCTTTTTTTTGGCATGCCACCATCATAGCTGCAACTGCTGCCACTTGTGGTGGCAAAAAGGTTTTTTTAAAAAAACCTTAGGGGTTGGGAAGCAAAAATTTTATGTTGCTGTCTTTGGTGAGCCCCAACCCCAAGCAACTGTTGGATAATTTATCCTCCCAACATTTAGTAAAATGGTCCCCTCTGTAATTTCTCTACCCACAAATAAAGCAGCCACTTGCTTACAGACCTACCAAGTTCCAAAGATGTTTTAAATATGGGGGCAGGAATGCACTTGTCTGGCTCCTCCCCACTCCATCACATTCCTGACAGCCTATCCCTACAGCCCTTCAAGGAGCTCAGTGGTTCCATCTGCATTTACTCTCTCAACAACCCTGCGAAGCAGGTTATGCAGAGAAAGATAGGGACTGGCCCAAGGTCATCCAGCAAGACAGCATCTTTAAAAACAGAGACATCACCTTGCCAACAAAGGTCTGTATAGTTAAAGCTATGGTTTTCCCAGTAGTGATGTATGGAAGTGAGAGCTGGGCCATAAAGAAGGCTGATCACCGAAGAATTGATGCTTTTGAATTATGGTACTGGAGGAGACTCCTGAGAGTCCCATGGACTGCAAGAAGATCAAACCTATCCCTTCTTAAGGAAATCAGCCCTGAGTGCTCACTGGAAGGACAGATCCTGAAGCTGAGGCTCCAATACTTTGGCCACCTCATGAGAAGAGAAGACTCCCTGGAAAAGACCCAAATGTTGGGAAAGATGGAGGGCACAAGGAGAAGGGGACGACAGAGGACAAGATGGTTGGATAGTGTTCTCGAAGCTACCAGCATGAGTTTGACCAAACTGCGGGAGGCAGTGGAAGACAGGAGTGCCTGGCGTGCTCTGGTCCATGGGGTCACGAAGAGTCGGACACGACTAAACAACTAAACAACAACATCCAGCAAGCTTCGTGGCTGAGTGAGGATTTGAACCTGTGTCTCAATACTCCTAGACCAACAGTCACAGGAATATACAGTAGGAAGCTGACATATATCAAATTGGACCATTGGTCTATCTAGCCCAGTATCATCTACAAAGGCAGAGGCTCTCCAAGTTTTCCATCCAGAAGCCTTCCCCAGCCCTACGTGGACCTTCTGTATGCAGAACAGATGCCCTGCCACTGAGCTATTGCTCATCCTTTGCTCAAATCAATGGCACTTTTAAAACCACAACTGTGCAGCCCAGTGGTGAACAATGGAAAAGAAGGCGGCATCTTTACAGCCACGACTTGGGCGAACTAAGTGGAGTTAAAAGGTTAAAAATCAGCCACCTCCATGTTGAGACACTTAAATAGTTCTTCCAATTAGACTGCTTGATTGGCTGACATTCCTAGAACCATCATTTTGAACACAAGGGTGCCTTTCGCATGAATGGGCACGGCTGGAGTTTGGAGGCTTCGCTCGTCCACAGTCTTGTGAGCGTTCTCCCCCCAACCCTGCTCTGAAATGAGCATGCAATATTCATTTCACTAACATTGTTCCATTTCTATCATAAGTGCTTGAGGCATCTAATAAATAAAATTAGGCTCCCTCCATTTAGTTACTCTTCAGTTACTTTAGTGCTTTGCAATAAACATACAAAGTGGACTGGATGAACTCCTTCCTTGAGTTATAAAGACTTCTCATTTGCAGTTTAGTTGGGATGGAACAGTTGGAGTTCCATTTCGCACGGGCCAATCAACTTGGTTCAAATGGATATCCTTCCCAGGGGGCCCATCTGCACTTTGCAGGGCACAACTGAAAATGAGAGGGACGTTTAATAGAGTAATTCCTTTATATCAAGAATGTGCAAAGCATTTCAGCTTAGAATGTAAACATGTATGCTGTATGCATCCCCAAATACCTTAACACATGACCCTCTTTCCAGTCATTCCCACGCACGTAAATTCAGTCACTTGAATTCCAATGCACTTGTTTTGGCCGTCTTCTCTGCTGCATCTCTAGACCCCTACAAATTCAGGCTGAACCCATGCAGTGGGAAGTCTTGTTTAAGTTCCTTGTGCAGTTTAGAACCTGGCTACCTTTGAAGGTGACCTGGAAACTGCAACTAATCCAGAATGCGGCAGCTAGACTGGGGACTGGGAGTGGCCACCAAGACCACATAACACTGGTCCTACATTGGCTCCCAGTACATTTCCGAGCACAATTCAAAGTGCTGGTGCTGACCTTTAAAGCCCTAAATGGCCTCGGCCCAGTATACCTGAAGAAGCGTTTCCACCCCCATCATTCAGCTCGGACACTGAGGTCCAGCGCCAAGGGCCTTCTGGAGGTTTCCTCACTGCAAGAAGTGAGATTACTGGGAACCAGGCAGAGGGCCTTCTCTGTAGTGGAACCCACCCTGTGGAACGCCCCACCATCAGATGTCAGGGAAATAAACAACTACCTGACTTCTAGAAGACATCTGAAGGCAGCCCTGTTTAGGGAAGTTTTCAATGTTTGAAGTTTTATTCTGTTTAATATTCTCTTGGGAGCAGCCCAGAATGGCTGGGGAAACACAGCCAGATGGGCGGGCTATAAATAATTTATTATTATTATTATTATTATTATTATTATTATTATTATTATTATTATTATTTCTTGGGAGGAAAGCAATGACAAACTTAGACAGCATCTTAAAAAGCAAGGACATCACCTTGCCAACAAAGGTCTGTATAGTTAAAGCTATGGTTTTCCCAGTAGTGATGTAGTGATGTATGGAAGTGAGAGCTGGACCATAAAGAAGGCTGATCGCCAAAGAATTGATGCTTTTGAATTATGGTGCTGGAGGAGACTCTTGAGAGTCCCATGGACTGCAAGAAGATCAAACCTATCCATTCTTAAGGAAATCAGCCCTGAGTGCTCACTGGAAGGACAGATGGTGAAGCTGAGACTCCAATACTTTGACCACCTCATGAGAAGAGAAGACTCCCTGGAAAAGACCCTGATGTTGGGAAATATGGAGGGCACAAGGAGAAGGGGACGACAGAGGACAGATGGTTGGACAGTGTTCTCGAAGCTACCAGCATGAGTTTGACCAAACTGCAGGAGGCAGTGGAAGACAGGAGTGCCTGGCGTGCTCTGGTCCATGATGTGTCCTTGTTCCAGGAGCCTACTCAAGGACAGTAGATTCCCTGTTGCCAAAGTTCAGCTGAAACACATGAAGAGCAGCAGGAATGGGCCGTATGGAATTCAACAGTGGGGTCAAGACCAATGAGCATCTCCTCACTCCTCACCTCAGTCCTGTCATGTAACTGGAATGTGTTGGAGGAAATGAGCAAATAGAGATTTTGTGGCTCCACTTCTTTTTCCCCCTGAGGAGGGAGAGTTAAAGAAAAGACCATTTTGCCTTTTGCCTTAATGAGGGATATAATACGATGACAGGGAAATCTAATAAGCTAGGGAAATTACTGAAAAATCTAGATATTGGAATAAGTCATAAACACCTCTACCAATTACAAAGCAATCACCTTCTGCACACCAGTCGGTTCAATCTAAAAAACACATTCTTCCTCAGTTCCAACCTATCCCCAGAAAATTTCTTCCCTGAGAAAATGTCCCTTGGATAGTGACATTTTACAGTCAAATCAAATCAGGCACAACAAACTTCGTCTCATTAAGCTGTACTATTCCCATGATGGGTGAATCTGCTCATTTTGGTTTCTCTCGATTTCTAGTTATTCCCATCTCTTGGGCCAACTTCTGCACTGGTTAGCTAGTTGTCTTTTCTTTTTTTTTTAAAGCCCACATGGAAATTTGTACATGTTTTCATCCGCATGTCTCCTAATGGATGCAATTTTGCATGTAGTTTTGGCTAAGTTGTGAGGCATTTCCCATGTTATTTTCATGAATTTTACATTTTTACCTGAACTTTCCTTAACATGCACATTTTGTAGTCTTTTTCCTTTCACGCTGTGCCTGTGCAGGCAAGAACTCTATGGCTTGTTGTTGTTTTTAATTAATCTAATATGCCGGTAATTCACCCTGGAAGCCTTATTGGCTGAAAACTAAGGTGAAAACTGAGATGAATTAATCAAATAAATATAACATGCATAAAGGCATTTGAAGTTTGTTCCTTGGAGCTAGATATCTGGTGGAGTCAACACAGTTGACACAGCATACATTAGGAATCATAGACTGAAATCCTCTCCAATGGATGGCAATGGAAATAAATTTCTCTTATTAGGAGTAGGGTTCACATTCTACCCAAAGAGGTTTGCACCAATAGAAAACAGCAGCCATAGACTAGATCAAGGGTTTGTGTCCTTTGTTTTCAGTTGCTGTTGTTGTTTCCAGCAAAGCCCTTGATTGAAGTCATATGCTTGCTAATATCTCACAGAATGGATTTCTCTTTTCAGACTGCAGAGGACTAATTACAAGAGCGCTTTCCAGCCACTCAGTGATTGTAGGCTAATTTTCTGTTGTGAATCAGAAGCCGGGGTTAATGAGGCTAATTGTGTTTACTAGTGCTTCGAACAAAAAGGAAGCCAACTCAATTTTGAAAAGACTTCTTTGTCAGCGACAAATTGGTAGAAATTGTATCACCGTTTGCTGAAACGGCTGGAATTCTCCAGCCTGGGAAGCCAGTTGTGTGCAGAATACGAGAGCCAGCAATACGGAAAATAAAACCTATAAGCCAGGAGTTTTATCCAGAACTGGATCATGTGCTGTTGGGAGCTGTGGCAAGAGCCAAGTTGATCACAGAAGTGCAATGGCGAGCTGTTAATAAATACCAAAAAACTGTACAGTGTTAGGTAGTTATTAAACCTCTAACAGTTTCAGAAGGTTTTTACATAGCTGTCCTCTTTTATGGGGATGCAGATGGCGCTGTGGGTTGAACCACAGAACCTAGGACTTGCCGATCAGAAGGATGGCGGTTCGAATCCCCACGATGGGGTGAGCTCCCATTGCTCGGTCCCTGCTCCTGCAAACCTAGCAGTTCGAAAGCACGTCAAAATGCAAGTAGATAAATAGGTACCGCTCTGGCAGGAAGGTAAACGGCGTTTCCGTGCGCTGCTCTGGATCGCCAGAAGGGGCTAAGTCATGCTGGCCACATGACCTGGAAGCTGTATGCTGGCTCCCTTGGCTAATAAAGCGAGATGAGCTCCCCAACCCCAGAGTCGGCCACGACTGGACCTAATGGTCAGGGGTCTCTTTACCTTCACCTTTTACCTCTTTTTTGATTGCTGTATATTGAGCATTCATCCTGACCTATGGGCATAGCGCTTACACAGAGATTAGACTACACCCTGTCTTTTTAAAGCATTCATTTTGGTTTGCTTGTGGGGTGTTGAGACCTCCTTCCGTTGACCATTCATTCATCCCACACTTTCCAGTGCGATTCACTGCCACTTTCCTAATTGCAAAAAGCATCTTTTTAAAAAAGTGATTGAATCTGCTTTGGTTGTGCAAACCAGAGAAAGTCTGGAAGGAGCCTGTTATGTACTGAAGTTCTCACCCTGGGCCAGCAGGGGGATACTGTAGATAGTTTTCACTCGGGTCCACATATGCAAATAAGGGATTGAAAGTGACGTTCAGTGATTGGATAGTTACAGAAAGTGGTTACAGTTGCTTTGTACTGGAGCTCTATATAAGCAGGCTGGCTGAACCCTTCAGTTCAATTCTGTTCAATTCTGTGAATAAACAAGAGCTGTTTGAAGAATCGCTGTGTTCACCCACACTTAACAGAGTCCATATGGGAAAAATATGGGAAAAATATGGCTGCCTCCATGGGATTTTCAACCTGTGTGGCAGGAACAGAGAAAGGAAGGAAGGAAGGAAGGAAGGAAGGAAGGAAGGAAGGAAGGAAGGAAGGAAGGAAGGAAGGAAGGAAGGAAGGAAGGTATCATCCTTTAATCAATCTTTAAGTAAATTAACATTTTTAAAAAATTACTAAATCCAAGCAGATTTTTTCCCCCAGCATGGAAACAGGACAGAAATGACTTATCTTTGAATGAATGCAAAATGGGGAAAAAACAACACCCCAATGTGGGTTTTTCTTGCTATCTCCGAGTGATGCACCCCCTTCCGTGAAAACCTCTTTCTGGGTTTGCACATTTCCCCTGCTTCATCTCTTTGAAGGTTCATGGGAGTTGTAAATCTCAGGAGCTAGCAGCATGGCCATTGTTAAAGCAGCCGAAGTGTGCATTGGAGAAAAGCTTAGACTCCTCACAGACATACTCCACCCATTCTAATGATGGACATGCTGCCACGTCCTGAGATTTACAGTGCTCCTGGAAAATTCAAAAAAGGTTGAGCTGAACTTTTTTTTTTTTTCAAAACTCAGAAAGAGGGTTTGCACCAGAGGTGAATGGCCTCACGACTACTTTTTCCTGGGTTCACAGCAACAACAATGTGGTATTCCAAGAGCCCAGTGTTGGCTAGGAACATAGGCAGCTGCCTTGTATGGAGTCAGACACCTGGTCCATCCTGCTTAATATTGTCTACACGGACTGACAGTAGTTCTCCAGGTTTCCAGACAGCTCCAGCCCTACCTGGAGATTGAAAACAGGACCTTTTGTGTGCAAAGCAAGGCTCTACAGCTAAGCCACAGCTCTTGCCCAAGGGGAAGCAGTGCAATATGTCGGAAAGAAAGAAACGATGTCATGAATACAATTAAAAAAGATCTGTCAAATCTCAGAGGAAGGTGCAATAAAAAAATAAATAAATGATGAAGTAGAGAAAAGCAGGATGAAGGGTGCAACCCTTTTTAAAAGAGTAAAATGGGATGGAGATGGAAAAGGGTGGGGATGCCCAGATTTAATGCACGTCGCTAAGGTCGGAACGGGTTGCATAACAGCATCATGTTTCCTTGAAGGGAAGTGGGTAGATAAATGATTTTTTTGCAGGGAAGGGGGAACAGCTTGAATTCCTGGAGCAAACCAACACCTGCAGATCTGACCCAGGCTCGGATCTGAACCCAGGTGGTGAAAGCTTATTTGATCTCTTGCTGTTTAAAGTAATAGCTGGCGGCTCTCCAAATCCATCAGCACTGCTGATCTGGGGCCTTTTTGCAAACTCTGCTCTGTTCTCTTGAAACACAAAGCTTTTCCCTTCAGGGGGGAAAACATACACACACACACCCTGAAATCCACAGGTCTTCTGGCTCTCTCTGTCTCTGGCTCTATATACACAGTATGTAAATAACAGAGCACTGCCTGGTTGAATCTACAGCCCCAAGGTATGAACATCACCTATTCATCTTAATGGGATGTTGAACCCAAAGACTCATTGTGACAGACTGAATGCTAATGCTATAATCAAACAAGTTTTCTCACACAGATGCCCAGGCTCAGATCTCTGCCTTTTTTGCTTTGTAAGGGAGGTTTCAACGATGGGTTAGGTTTTTTGTATCTGAAGATCCATTAAAAAAGACCCAGTTGAAATGCAGAGAGAGAGAGCGCAAAGCCTCAATTTGATCTTTGCCACCTTTAATGCCACTTAAAATGAAAAGCTATAACCAATGTTTATTGTAACTGAATCACTACACCTAACTAGTTTGCATACAGAGCAGTGGGTTTTGGATACAGGTGTCCAATGATCATAAGATTTAGGTTCAGAACCTGCTTTGGGACTTCAGATGTCCCAATTTTGCACTTTAGGAAACAGCCTGCCTGGGTCTGTGGCATATTGGAGACTGTCCGATTCATCGGGGGGGGGGCATCCAGGTTCACTTTGTCCCCCACCCATAATTCACCATAGCAATTATAACTCTCCCACCCACCCTGCAACCTGCTTGTCTGTTTGTTTTAAATAAAAACAGTTGGGTAATCATCACATGTAGAAACCTAGCATTTAATGGTCTAGATTTCTTCCTAACATAATAGTTTTCTATGTGATTTAAAAAAAAAAAATAGCAGAGCATTATGTCACATGCAGCCTGAAATGGTGCAGTCCAGAGACAGGTTCCCCAATTCGCATGACCTGATTCTACTTATTTTAAGGAGTCTTTGGTACATCTCGTTTTTCTGCACTGCACTATCTCTGAAACTATCTCTGGACAAGATCAGGCAAATAGGTTAATGGGATCTTTAAAACTACATGAGTCAGGGACTCTAACAACAACAAAACGCAAATTTACTGTACTGTAAATTTACTGTGCAAATTTACTGTCATTATGTTGTTGTACTGGCTTTCAAATACTCCAGGTAGTTGGGGGAGGACAACAATATGTATAATGAACAGTTATTTATCCCTCTCTAATATTCTTCATGCGTTCTGGCTGTCTGGATTAATTCCTTGAAAACAGCAGTTTTCTCCCTACAGAGCAGAGATGGGAAACCTGTTTCAGCCTAAGGGATGCAGGCTCTTCTGAGCAACTTTCTGTGGACCACTGGTGGGCAGGGCCAAAGACAAAAGTATATTGTTGGCATCCGAGTGTCTCAAGGGACAATGGAGTGCACCTCTAGGGGTGAAGTCAAGCCGCTGGAGAATCACAGCACCTGCTGTGGCTGCAAAGGCCAGTAACATGCAATTGCTACCTCCCACATTCTTTTTGTCCATGGAGTTTTCTCCATGGATACTGGAGTGGCTTGCCAGTTCCTCCTCCAGGTGGATCACGTTTGGTCAAAACTCTCCACTATGACCTGTCCATCTTGGGTGCCCTGCTCAGCATAGTTCATAGCTTCTCTGAGTTATTCAAGCCCCTTCGCCACGGCAAGGCTGTGATCCATGAAGGGGATCCTGAAGATCTTGAAGCTGAGGCTCCAATACTTTGGCCACCTCATGAGAAGAGAAGACTCCCTGGAAAAGACCCTGATGTTGGGAAAGATGGAGGGCACAAGGAGAAGGGGACAACAGAGGACGAGATGGTTGGATAGTGTTCTCGAAGCTACCAGCATGAGTTTGACCAAACTGCGGGAGGCAGTGGAAGACAGGAGTGCCTGGCGTGCTCTGGTCCAGGGGGCCACAAAGAGTCGGACACGACTAAACAACTAAACAACAACAACACAGTCTTTTTGCTTCAATAGCAGCAGCGAAGTGACTTCCCTGGGGTGCAAGGCTGGGCAAAGTGTAAGGAAGTCCTGGGCTCTCCAGACCAGATGTGGTCCAAAGGAAAAGAACACAAGATTTTTGGCACCAGCTTAGCTACAGGAGTTGGAGGCAAAAGTAGTTGGACTTTCACATCCATCTCTTCCCTCCATCCAGACAAGCAGAAGCATTCAGGGAGGATGTGAAGCAGTATCAGCGACTGTGACCTAGGGTGAGTCTCCTGAGGACCACATAGAGATGTTGGGAGCAAAGGGACACATTGGACCCCAGAGTCTGAGCTTCCCCACCTCTGGCATTGAATATTGTTATTGGCTTGCCAGCCATTAGCTGTCATTTTTTCCGACATGCAAAATGTTCAGCAGGTAAAACTTTTGCTGTTGCAGTGGCAATTTGTGGGGAAGTTTTGACTATTTCTGTGTGCTGGGGTGCCGAGACACTTCATCTCAGGGTGATGGATTTGAGCCATGCATTGGACAAAAAAGATTCCTGCATTTAAACACCACCATATGGTCTCTGGACTCTTCATTCAACTCTGCGTCAATAATTTTGCATGGGAACTTTTGCTGTAAACACATCCTCAGACTTTCAAAAGCTAGTGTACAGAAAGGGAAGATCAAAAGGTGGGGTGGGGGGAGAAAGCAATGAAATGGGACCGTCACCCCAGATATCATACTTGCACTGAAACATATGAGGGAGGTTGACAGAAAAGAGGGGGAAGATCTGAAGAAATACCTATAAGAAGATTTAAAAAGCATGATACTGTGTAAGGAGAGAATACAATGAAAGGGAAAACCCAGTGCAGATGGATCAAGTGAAAGCAAGCCTCGTTATTAATTACAGGATAGATCACTCGCTCTTGAGTATAATTAGAAGCTCACATGCACACAAAGAGATAAAAGTGACCAGGAAACCCAGCTGAATCCAGCAAGAAGATAGCATTGTTTTGTTTTATTTTAGAGAGAGCGAAAACATCCAACACACTCCAAAAAGAAAAAAGAAAAAAACCACCAGGAATAAAAGGGTTCATTAATAGAGTCTTCATTTGAACTAGACAAGTTCCCTTTTATTAACGTTCATTTTTCTTTCTTTGGCTGAGCCAAGAGAAAATCCTCCACAGACATCTCATCATAAGTTCTGGCTCCTTCCCACCCCCAATCATTGCCTATTAGGCAGAGTTAAGCTTGGGGCAGCAGCAACTGGGCTATCCTGAGAAGATAGCTCAGATTTCAAAGGCCTTTGTGCTTTCCCTTCTCTCCAGTGTAGGGCACTCAGGCTGCTGGTGGAAATACTGGGCGGGGAAGAATGGGGGTACTCATTTGCAGCATCTCTGATCTGTATTCAACACATTCCTTATCACAGATTTGGAAATGCATGTCACAGATGGAGTATGTCCAGAACAGAGGAATGAGTGTGATAAAGGGACTGTGCAGCGGAAAAGGACGAGGGAATAAAATAAAATTTCCAAACTGGACCAACTTCCTTCTAATTTTGTCGTTGTTTAGTCGTTTAGTCGTGTCCGACTCTTCATGACCCCATGGACTGGAGCACGCCAGGCACTTCTGTCTTCCACTGCCTCCCGCAGTTTGGTCAAAATTTATATTTTACTAAATGCCTTTTTAGGTAGTGATGTGTTCCTGCCTCCACTACATCGCAACTTCTTTTCTCTATCCTTTTCACCAATAGGTAGGGCTGCCATACGTCTGGGATTTCCCGGACATATCCGGGATTCATCCGTCAGAAATAGCATCTGGGCGGAAATAGCATCTGGGCAGGAATAGCATCTGGTTCCTTGTCAACTGCATTTTCACCAATGGGTAGAGTCCTAGGGCTGCTTCTCTTCCATACATAGGCAGTCCTCTTGACCAGTCCAAGTTATGTATAATGTAAAAGGTAAAGGACGCTCATCTCGCTTTCATGCCAAGGGAACCAGCGTTTGTCCACAGACAGCTTTCCAGGTCATGTGGCCAGCAGGACTAAACCGCTTCTGGCTGTACCTATTTATCTACTTGCACCGGCATGCTTTTGAACTGCTAGGTTGACAGGAGCTGGGACAGAGCAATGGGAGCTCGAACCGTCATGGGGATTCGAACCGCCAACCTTCTGATCGGCAAGCCCAAGAGGCTCAATGGTTTAGACCAAAGCACCACCCGCAAGGATGATCTGTATCTCTCCCTACTGGTGGAATGACTTCTGGGTGAGAAAGACTCATGTGATCTACCTCATCCACAGTTGGGAGTATTTAACTTACCAAAGACGTTAGATGCTCCCATGTGGGTTGGCATGTGGGGCAGCTGAGAGAAAGAGCCATATGACGGTGATGAGCTGGGAACAGCTAAGATGGTAAACTTTACTAAACCTGTAGTCCTGCTTCAGGCATCCGGGAAATTGTTTCAATTCAAACCATGGTTTGTGCCAACCACTGTTTAGAGCCCAAGCTGTGGTTTGAGCATCCAAAGATTCTGCAAGCAAACCAGGGGTGAGCTAAGTAATTTTCATAGACTTATGGGGATGGAAGCTCTTGAGTTAGGAATGTGTATCGCTTCAAAATGCAGTAAGCCAGCCCTGTTGAGTTTGAGGACCCACCTGCTCATTCCACTGAGTGAAGCTGTGAACTTCTGCCCCAAGTCCTAGCCTGACAGTGCCATTAAGGTGAACTGCCATTTTAGATCTGCTGGCCTGCTTATACACATCTTTGTCTCTGCTATCAGCTTCCTACATTTAGTATTTCTAAGCAGTGGTGGCTGGTAGGGCAGAAGATAGGGAGCAGAAGACAAGGGAGACCAACAGTAAAGCCAATGGTGGGTCAGGCTTTGTTTTACAACCAGCAACACCGGAGAACAAAGTTGACAAGGCAATGCCAATGCCTGGGCTGGTTATAAGGAAGAAAAATAGCCTATGGGGCTGACTGAGGGAAGAATTACCGTATTTTTCGCACCATAGGGCGCACCGGACCATAGGGCGCACCCATTTTGGGGGGGGGGGAAATAAAGGGGAAAAAATTATTTTTCCCCCCCAGGCGCGGGGCTGGGGCGGGGGAAGCTCGAGCTTCCCCCGACCCCAGCCCGCAAACAGGCAGCTCTCTGCAAGCCGTGGGAGCACTCCCGCTGCTTGTGGAGAGGTCCGCGAAGCCTGGGCGCGCTGAGCTCAGCGCGCGCAGGCTTCGGCATGCTGGCAACTCCCCGCAAGGAGCCGGAGCGCTCCGGCTCCTTGCGGAGAGGTCCGCGAAGCCTGGGCACGCTGAGCTCAGCGCGCGCAGGCTTCGGCATGCTGGCAACTCTCCGCAAGGAGCCGGAGTGCTCCCGCTCCTTGCGAAGAGGTCCGCGAAGCCTGGAGAGCGTGAGGGGTCGGTGCGCACCGACCCCTCTCACTCTCCAGGCTTCAGCGAAAGCCTGCATTCGCACCATAGGACGCACACACATTTCCCCTTCATTTTTGGAGGGGAAAAAGTGCGTCCTATGGTGCGAAAAATACGGTAGGTTGATGGGGCAATGCCCCATTTGTCCTCATGGATCAGCCTTCAAGGCTATGGAGGTGGAGCAACAGTTGTAACTGGTCTCCCATGAGAGGTTGTGAACTCTCCTTACTTGGAGGTTTTTAATCAGAGGTTGAATGGCCATCTGGTTAGGATGCTTTAGTGGAGAATCTTGCCTTTCAGGGGGTTGGACTAGATGAGCCTTGCGGTCCCTTGCAACTCTACAATACTATGATTCTATGGGAGAAAAGCAATGACAAACCTAGACAGCATCCTAAAAAACAGAGACATCACCTTGCCAACAAAGGTCCGTATAGTTAAAGCTATGGTCTTCCCAGTAGTGATGAATGGAAGTGAGAGCTGGACCATAAAGAAGGCTGATCGCCAAAAAATTGATGCTTTTGAATTATGGTGCTGGAGGAGACTCTTGGAAGTCCCCTGGACTGCAAGAAGATCAAACCTATCCATTCTTAAGAAAACCAGCCCTGAGTGCTCACTGGAAGGACAGATCCTGAAGCTGAGGCTCCAATACTTTGGCCACCTCACGAGAAGAGAAGACTCCCTGGAAAAGACCCTGATGTTGGGAAAGATGGAGGGCACAAGGAGAAGGGGACGACTGAGGACGAGATGGTTGGGCAGTTTTCTCGAAGCTACCAGCATGAGTTTGACCAAACTGCGGGAGGCAGTGGAAGACAGGAGTGTTACCATGGGGTAACAAAGAGTCGGACACGACTAAACAACTAAACAACAGCAACAAAATGCTTTGTTGATCCAGGAATTACAGCAAACTCCCTGTGCTATAGTCCTAATCTAGATCAAACCCCCCCCCACACACACACCCCACACAGGCATCATTTCCTTTTCTAAAGACAGAATCCAGGCCTAAGCACACTTTCAACAAACAAACAAAAATATGCTCACATACAGTTTCTTCATTTCCCCCCCCCCACCCATTAAAGAAAAAAAATGTTTCTGCTTAGCTGAAGAGCACAATTCAGGCTGAGAACATATAGTAATGGCCACTGATGGAAACAAAGTCCGCTTGAGTCAGATTTTTATATTTCATGCCGTATTCCCAAAGGAGACATTTTTTAGATCTCATTGTGTTCCACAGGCGAACAACTGGGAGCTAAGCATCAGAACTTAAATTATTGATGACTAATTTTCCGAGCGAGATTTGCTTTTTGAAAGTGAAAAATTCTTGCTGTCCGATGATTAATGGGGGGTTGGTTAACTGAGCCTTAGTTAGAAGAGAGTGTGTGTGGGGGAACCAGAGTAGTGCATTCCAGACAGGTAAAAGCACCTGGGATGCCAAACACACAGCCACTGGGAAGTGCATCCTCGAGAGAAAGGGTGAGGAATAATAATAATAATAATAATAATAATAATAATAATAATAATAATAATAAATTTTATTTATATCCTGCCCTCCCCAGCCGAAGCCGGGCTCAGGGCAGCTAACAACAATAAAATAGTGCAACATTCTAAAAACATTTCATTATAAAAATTAATTAAATTGATCAAATTGATGGCAACCATTAAGCTAAAGTTCTGTGAAGATTGCCAAAGGAGGGAGTCAGGCTGCGCCCTGACCAAAGGCTTGGCGGAACAGCTCTGTCTTGCAGGCCCTGCGGAAAGATGCCAAGTCCCGTATGGCCCTGGTCTCTTGTGACAGAGCGTTCCACCAGATCGGAGCCAAAGCCGAAAAAGCCCTGGCTCTGGTTGAGGCCAGCCTAACCTCCCTGTGGCCCGGGACCTCCAAGATGTTTTTGTTTGAAGACCCTAAGTTCCTCTGTGGGACATACCAGGAGAGGCAGTCCCGTAGATACGAGGGTCCTAGGCCGCATAGGGCTTTAAAGGTTAAAACCAGCACCTTAAACTTGATCCTGTACTCCACCGGGAGCCAGTGCAGCTGGTATATGGTGCAGGGAGAGTCCTGAGGGCCAAATAGGGGGGGTTTCAGGGCCACAATTGGCCCCTTGGCCAGACATTTCCAACCCCTGTAGGAGGGAAGATTCAATGCCTCTCTCCCCTCCATTCCTGTGCAGGAACAGAGGAAGCTGCCTTATCACAAGTCGAACTATTGGTCCATCTAACTCAGTATTGTCTGTGCTGACCCACAGCAGCCCTGTGGGGCTTTAGAGAGGGAGTGTCTCCCAGCCCTACCTGGAGATGCAAGGGGTTGATCCAGGAACCCACTGCATGCAAAGCAGATTATCTACCCCTGATTATCTCTCTCTCTCCCCCAGTAACTGAATTTTGCGTGACTGGGGTACAATTTTGCCATGCAGGACTGCAGGCATAGCTGCTCACTTCCTCAAAATCACATGTACCGTGAAGCCAAATAAAAGATTCGCTGGGACAGGCAGAAGGCAATGAGCTGTTCATCTTGAAGACTTAACTTTACCTACATGCCTAGGATTGTAAACATCGCCACATTGTCAGAACACGCAGAAAGCGGGCGTTCCTCATCTTTGAAAGCTGTTGCTTCACATGAGATCTGTTTGAGATCCTCCTCTGAACGTTTTGCTGCCTCTTGCCGTTTACACCATGAAAGCATCTCTTTATGGGATCTGCATGCGTCCATGCAAAGATAAGTTCTAATTGGCATGTGATCAATTACCAAAGATGTCAAGGGCATCATCGAAATTAATCGAGTGTGAAATACTACGGAAGGAAAGGGGGGTGGAATCTTTCAAAGCAGCTCTAAACTGACCTACTTTCACAGCCTATTGTTCCAGATAATCAGGATTTCGCTAACGATTATATTTGTTTCATCTCGACAGGCCAACTTGCAGTTTCTGAAATCCATTGATCTACAGGCAAGAATTAATTGTGGAACTCAGTGACTTCTGTCAAAGTAATATTCTTGGTGGAGCCAGCCTATCTTTCTGTGTGTGTGTGTGTGTGTGTGTGTGTGTGTGTGTGTGTGTGTGTTGATGTCTCCCGATTTAAAATTCAAAAACTCAGCAAAGCAGTGCAAACTCCCTGGGAATATTTCAAGTGTCAGCTTGAACTTTTTAATGCTTCTCTCTCTTATTTTGCATTCCATGCTGAGCCCAAGGTCAGCTCTCAAAAATATATTCTGCGAATAAAGGCATAATTACTGAAGTAATTTGCAGCATAAATGAAAGGAAATCACGACAGTATAATTAACACCACATATGTCAGGAATCTAGTATTGGGGAGAGGAAACAAAAATAAAATCAAAGGCGCGATAGCAGGGAAGCTTTTCTTTAAAAAAACAACAAAACAAAGCCCTTCTCCCCCCTCTCAACAAACAAAAGCCAGAAACACTGACTGTTCCCAAAATTATTTATTAAAATGATCTATTCTAAATTTTGGGTGTCTGTTGTGACTTCTTAAAAGAAAGAATCACAGGGAAGCCGATTGCGCCAAAGGAAAAAAAAGGAATTTAATTAATCATTTTCTTCGTTTCATGTTCCTTGAAGCTACATTTTCTTTTAAGAAGAAGAAGAAGAAGAAAGCAGAAGGCAGAAGGAAAAGTAATTTCTGCTTCAATTCTTAGAACAGAACTTTTATTAATATGTTTCTTGTGGAGAGTTTGGAATCTTTTCCTCCCTTGCTATTGAGGACTAAGTGTGGCATGTAAGTCAATGCACTCAAAGAACTGCTAAAGAGGTTTGTCTGAGTCCAGAGGAACTTTGACTTCCTTCAAACAGCTTCACAACCACTTTGAGATGCCGCGATGCTGAGCGAAGGGGAGGGAAGGTTGCTGTTACAGAAAGGCTATTCTAATGCGCTCTGCGACTTCTGGAATCAGTTTCATTGCAAGTGCTTTTTGTGGGCATAACGGCTCATTTGTGAGTTAACCAGTACTGAGATTATTCTCCTGCTTTACATTTGGGACTGCAAGGCTCTGTTTCAAAGTCAAAATCTTTTTTTCCTAAAGCAAAGTCATTGTGGCACAGTGGCTTGAGCAGGGCCGGCCCTATCATTAGGCAGAAGAAAGTGGTTGCCTCAAGTGGCAGATACTGGTGAGCAGTTGGAAGGAAGAGCTCTGTGTGCCCTGACCTGTTGCACCCCCTAAGCCAGTGGTCAGCAACCTTTTAACAGCCATGAGCCAGTCCACCATCCCTCAGACCATGTGGTGGGCCGGGCTATATTTTGAAAAATATATATATGAACGAATTCCTAAGCCCAACAAATAACCCAGAGATGCGTTTTAAATAAAAGCACACATTCTACTCATGTAAAAACACCAGGCAGGCCCCACAATATGTCGTGTGTTGTCTGTCGTTGGGACAGGGGCACGGCAGGAATTTCCCCCACTTGGCTGATTGGCTGTTGCCATTTGGGTTTCACCTGCCGTGTAGCAAATCGTCACAACTTGTAAGGTTGTGGATAGGCTCTGGTTCAGGTGATAGGGTTGGGGGAATGGTCTCGCCATCCCTATGTGAAGGGTATTCCGTTAAAGGAATCCAGGGACTCGATGGTTTGGTCAATCCCTGTGAGGGGGTTGTGCCCGTGCCTGAGTCCAGGAGAACATTCGGGTGGCGGAGATAGCCTGTGTCCGGCTTTCCGCTTATCCAGGTGTTCACCCTTGGCTGACCTATGCTGGAACCCTGGGTCAGTGCTACCTGCATGGCAGGGAGCTAGTCGAACCAGAGCCTATGCAACCAGTCACTTTCTGTAATTAATAAAGCTGTGGCCTAAATTCTGCCAAAAACCAAAACAAAAATTTGAGTCTTGTGTGAATTTATTTAGGGGACAGGTTTCTGGGTCTGAACACTCAAAAAATGCAGCAAATTTAATCTTAAACATGGAACTCATGGAGGGAGGAAAGGAGGTCTGAAGGTTCAAAAGAACCTTGTACTTTAGTGTTTGAAATGGTTATGTTAAAATGTATAAAATTATAGGGGGAAACCAATTTTAAAAATTATTTTAAAAAGGAATATAACCATACTCAGTGGATTGCCTTGAGATAGCTGTGCGCCTCAATCCAGAGGTATTCTTCCGCATTGGGACAGCACAACATATATGGAAACAGCTAGAAACTCTCCCCATTTCTGCTCCCCAGCAACTGGTATTTAGCATCTTCCTGCCTCCAGCACTGCAGGTGGCATACTGCCATTATGACTAATAGCCATCAATAGCGATATCCTTTAAACTCCTTTTAAAGCATCCAAGATGGTGGCCATTTACGGGAGTCAGACAATGGATGCTGATTTCAAGGACAATGTGGGATTTTTGTCCGGTGTGATAATTTAAGTGCGGGTAGGGTGGAGAGTGCGAGCAGTTGAGACCTACCAGGGAAGGCAAAGGACTCCTTGTCTCATTTCCTGTGTTAAAAACTGAAACTAGTTCTGAAACTGAAATCTGAAGCTTTTAAATTGGACTCAGGTCTCCCTTACTTTTTAATTAATAGGCTGTGCTGAAGCCAAGACTGAGCCTGAGCTAAAAGTGGACTTTCCCCATCACTAAGGACCTGATGCTTTTGAATGATGGTGCTGGAGGAGACTCTTGAGAGTCCCATGGACTGCAAGATCAAACCTCTCCATTCTTAAGGAAATCAGCCCTGAGTGCTCACTGGAAGGACAGAGCCTGAAGCTGAGGCTCTAATACTCTGGCCACCTCATGAGAAGAGAAGACTCCCTGGAAAAGACCCTGATGTTGGGAAAGATGGAGGGCACAAGAAGAAGGGGACGACAGAGGACGAGATGGTTGGATAGTGTTCTCGTAACTACCAGCATGAGTTTGACCAAACTATGGAAGGCAGTGGAAGACAGGAGTGCCTTGCGTGCTCTGGTCCATGGGGTCACAAAGAGTCCAACACGACTAAACGACAACAACAACAAAGGGCTTGTCAACACTTCCACTGGCCCCATGCCTAAAAAAGCAAGGGTCCAACCGGTTTTCATCTTGACCCACACTTCCTAGGCACAGGTCCAAGTTGTTTCCCCCTTTCCCAGAGAAAATTCGCTCTTTAGTGCTAAATCAGAGCAAACATCAATCTAGAGAAAACTGCTCAGTGCCAAAGAGTGGTTTTCGCTGGAGGAAACAGGACAAGAGGACAAGAGAAAGTATGGATAAGCCCTATGTATGCATTGTGTGTAACTATATATTCTTAGGAGTGGTTTTATCCCTTCTAAAAAAAAAAATCGAATTTTATCTAGTCTTCTGGTTGAGGCTCCTCAAGGCTTCTCTGCTAGGGCAGAGCTGAAAAACAGTTTCTATAGGACCTGTAGAATTTGGCTCCTGAGCTATATGTTTCCATGGGATCTACCTCAGTGGGATGTAGATCTCAACATATATGCCTTTGCATATATGTTAAACTTGTAATCAGTTTAACTGATCCCAGGGCTTTTTTCAGCTGAAGCTCACCTGCACCTCTCGGGTGGGGGTCATTGCCATTCTAAGGGAACAATGGAGAAGTTCATGGTGAGCTCTGGCACCTCTTTTTCTAGAAATATATCACTGACTGATGCTATAGTAAATTAAATGAATAAATGGGTGGTAATTATCGGCTCCTCACACAGCTATCTACGTAACTCACTTGTGTGGTTTTTTAATACTTTTTAAATTAGTTTTCCAATATACCCCCAATAATAGCCAAATTATAACAATAACGATTAACTCCCAAATTATACAATTATCAAAATGCTAATCAACTTCCAATTAACCTGCATGGTGGTTTGGGTGCATTTCTGATCTTATATCACTGTGTTCCATGATCTTAATTAATGTTAGTTACATTTCAGTTATAATAATAATAATCCTGTAGTCAACAGCTACATAATGAATGCTTTCCATTTGTGATGTTATAATACATAAATTTATAAAGATTCAAGAGAAGAACTCAAACTATTATCTTGATTCTGTCCTGTGTGTGAAAACTGTTATGTCCATAGAGATTCCTTCTGTCAAGATATGGTGTTGTCTCTTTCACTTCTCAGCTGTTGTTTTCTCCCATTGTGACGGGGGCATGATGAGCATCCCAGGGGAGCAGGGCGGCAATGTCACCCCCTCTCAGGGATGACACCCGAGGCAGGCCGCACCCACCACACCCATCTTCCTCTGCCAGTGGCTTTAGGGGCAGGGAACCTGTGGCCCTGCAGAAATCACTAGACAACAATTACCATCATGCTTAACCATTAGCCAGCTAGGTGGGACTCATGGGAGTTAAGAACCTAATAATGACTTCTGCGTGGCCAGAGGTTGCACCTGCCTGCTCCTCTACATTGTTTCGGAGTGAGGGAGGGGCACTTAATGTTGGGATCTCCGCTCGGCCAAGCTGATAAGGCTCATCTTCCTCCGGCCGAGCCTTCCGAATCACCTCCCGACAAATAATTAACGACCTGAGCCTTTGATGAGGCTCCAAGGCATGTTCCCCCATTCAGCAGAGAATCAAAGCAGCAGAAGTGATGAGATTTATGGGTACATGCTATGCTTTATTACTAAGCTATGCAGACAGCAAAGAAAAATACATCCTCTGTGAAAGCAGAAAGCAACTGAAACAAAGGAACAAAGGAAACAGGAAACTACTAACGTCACATCCCGTCTCCCGTGAGACTTCCAACAGTCTGGAAGGTCTCTGGAATGTAAACAGAGTCTTGTGACTCTAAGCAGCTGCTCAGTGGCAAACAGAAACTAACACTTTGATCAAAGAATCCTAGAGCCGGAAGGGACCCTAAGGGTCATTTAATCCAACCCCCTGCGAGGCAGGAATATGCAGCTGCCCCATACGGGGATCGAACCTGTAACCTTAGTATTATCAGCACCACGCTGTAACCAACTGAGCTATCCAGGCTGATATGACATGGGATTGCTTTTTCGGCGGCAGCCTTGTGTTTCTTATGTGTCGTTCCAGATTCTACATCAGTCTTTGCCTTCTTATAGTGGGATAAACTGACGGCCTTATCGTTCACTACAGTACTGGGCATTGTTCTCCCCAAAGTGAAGCAAGTTGAGTGGAGGGTTTTGTGTTTTGGGGGGTTTTTTGCCCAGATTAGCCGCCACCATTAAGAAAGAAGCAGGGCTGCATACTGAAACCAAGAGACAGTGTTTCATAGCTAGGGAGGGACAGGGTGCTATTTTATTATTTTGCACAATCCTTGTATTATCTTGCACTAGAATGATTTTTTTTAATGAAAAAAGAAAGAAATGCTAGTGGGAGGCGTACTCTATGTGACAGTTTAAATTTGTGCCTTAGGGCATCGTGGAATACCAAAGCCAAGTGATACTAAAATCCACTGACCAGATGACCTCAGCTGTAGTCCTGGAAAAAAAAGAAAAACCTACTTTGTTGAGCCAGTGCTTAAAAAGAGAGAGAAAATCTCCCCTTTAAAAACCCATCAAGTGCCTTATTAACATATTTTAGTAATAGTCTCTTAGAAGCTTAGAGTTCTTTCCTTTTTTAACTTTTTCCTGCAGCATTTTTTAAATAATATCATTTGATCTGTATGGTTTTGTTTGGCTTTTTTTAAAAAAAACACACGATGTATGAGATGCACCAAAAAATAATAACATGATTATACGCAGCTGTATTAATGGGTGGGGTGAACACAAGTTAAGTGGATTTTGAGCTAAAGGATGTCATTGTGTGCTTTGCCAGCCAAGAGCATTAGGAAAAAGGGATAAGAAAGAGCTGATAGAAAGATCCGAGCATGACTACATGGTTAAGATAAAAGAGCTGGTTATCAGAAAGTTTTAACTAGGTCTGCTGAGCTGCAATCACTTGGGAGTATTTTGTGCACATATTAAGCTGTATTACAAAAAAAATATAATTTTAAATGGTTATGGCACGGCTTGTCAAAATATTCACCCATTCTCTGACAATATAGTACCCTGATCAAGGGAAGTAATATTACTCTATCCTGCCTTGGTCAGACCACACCTGGAGTACTGTGTCCAGTTCTGGTACCACAGTTTAAGGAGGATATTGACAAGCTGGAATGTGTGAAGAGGAGAAGAAGAAGAAGAAGGAGAAGAAGAAGAAGAAGAAGAAGAAGAAGAAGAAGAAGAAGAAGAAGAAGAAGAAGAAGAAGAAGAAGAAGAAGAAGAAGTAGTGGAGGAGGAGGAGGAGGAGGAGGAGGAGGAGGAGGAGGAGCAGGAAGAAGAAGAAGAAGAAGAAGAAGAAGAAGAAGAAGAAGAAGAAGAAGAAGAAGAAGAAGAAGAAGAAGGGGAGTTTGGATATGATATCCCGCCTTTCACTCCCTTTAAGGAGTCTCAAAGCAGCTAACATTCTCCTTCCCCTTCCTCCCCCACAGCAAACACTCTGTGAGGTGAGTGGGGCTGAGAGACTTCAGAGAAGTGTGACTAGTCCAAGGTCACCCAGCAGCTGCATGTGGAGGAGCGGAGACGCGAACCCGGTTCACCAGATTACGAGTCTACCGCTCTTAACCACTACACCACACTGGCTCTCCAAGATGACCAAGGGTCTGGAAACCAAACCTTAGGAGGAATGGTTAAAGAAGCTGGGTCTGTTTAGCCTGGAAAAGAGGAAACTGAGAGGTGATGGTCATCTTACATAGAGGATGGAGCAAATATGTTTTCTCCGGCTGGAAGGTAGGACTCTAACCAATGGTTTCAAGTTACAAGAAATGAGATTCCAACTAAAGATCAGAAAGAACTTTCTGGCAGCAAGAACTGTTTGACAGTGGAACGGTCTCCCTTGGGAAGTTCTGGATTCTCCTTCTTTTTTTTCCTTCATTTTTTTTTTTTAATTTTCCAAGTTTATAACAAATATAACACAACACAAAGTAACAAAACCTATAAACAGAAAAAGAAACAAACATATAAAAATTTTCTCCATTAAAGATCCAAAATAATTTCCATTATTAAATGACTTCCTTGAATCCTTCGTAACTGATTTTCATTGAATCACGTTTTAGCAATTTTCCAATACCCACTTTCTAATAAAATTAACTAGTTCAAATTATTAACTTCCTTTCTTTTCATCATAATCTCAATCCATAGTATTATACAATTCAACATAATTTAATCCTAAACCAATTTAATACTTGCAATTATTTCCACTTATATTATATTATAATATTTAGCTAAATATTTCTTGAATTTCTTCCAGTCTTCTTGATGTTTCTCCTCTTTCTGATTGTGGATTGTTCCAGTAAGATCAGCCAGCTCCAAAAAGTCCAACATCTTCATCTGCCATGTGGACTCTCCTTCCTTGGAGGTTTTTAAGAACAGGTTTGACGACCATCTGTCATGGACGCTTTAGTTGAGATTCCTGCACTGCAGGGGGTTGGACTAAATAACCCTCAAGGTCTCTTCCAACACTACAATTCTATGATTCTATTATTCCTAAGCTGATCACCTTGCCAACAAAGGTCCGTATAGTTAAAGCTATGGTTTTCCCAGTAGTGATGTACGGAAGGGAGAGCTGGGCCATAAAGAAGGCTGATCGCCAAAGAATTGATGCTTTTGAATTATGGTGCTGGAGGAGACTCTTGAGAGTCCCATGGACTGCAAGAAGATCAAACCTATCCATTCTTCAGGAAATCAGCCCTGAGTGCTCACTGGAAGGACAGATCCTGAAGCTGAAGCTCCAATACTTTGGCCACCTCATGAGAAGAGAAGACTCCCTGGAAAAGACCCTGATGTTGGGACAGACTGAGGGCACAAGGAGAAGGGGACAACAGAGGACGAGACGGTTGGACAGTGCTCTCAAAGCTACCAGCATGAGTTTGACCAAACTGCGGGAGGCAGTGGAAGACAGGAGTGCCTGGCATGCTCTGGTCCATGGGGTCACGAAGAGTCAGACATGACTAAACAACAACAAGCTGATCAGGCTGACCAGCAAGACCTTAGACCTGAAAATGTACAATAAGCCTTTCCACATTGCCCCCCGCTTTTTTGTTTTGCAAGCTCTCGCTTTCTTCTGTGGAATTCTAATCCATTTTTGAGCAAGTCGCAGATTTGGAAAGTGTCAGCTTAAATTCTACCTGGAGAAGACGCTCGAACGACTCTTTGGAATTGCAGCGATTGTTATTACAGGCACACGCAGCCCACATTGTGTATTGCCTTTCTCACTAGAAGGTTTTCTGATAGCTAACAAGTTACAGCTGTTGCAAAGCTTTAAATAACACTTCCAAGTGCTACTCTGAATTCTAGTGCAAATCCGTCCAGGCACCTGGATTTTCTGTGCAGTCACAATGATTTATGACAAGCGATCCAGCTATTACAGCTTGCAAGGGGAAGCTGGGGTTTAGGAGAAATTGGGATTTCCACCTTACTCTAAGAACTGTCCTACTAAGCTGGGCATGGGCCATCATTGGATATGCTCCCTGTATTATACAAAACTCAAGAGATTTATAGCTGGCCTTCACTGGGCTTCTTTGGAGCAAATCTGAGAGAAATGAAAGAGCTTAGTGCCGGACCATAAGCTGCAAAAGATTGTCAGTGACTTAAAACAGCACTTCAGCAATGGAAGACGTATTTCCCCCACTATATATTTTGGGAAACGGTTTTTCTGCCTGTCCGCCCATCCGTCTGGATGCCTCTTGAGATATCATCACCCAATTTGACACAACAGTTCTTGAGATGGAGGAGCCAGTTTTTTATTTATCTGCATTTGGAAGCTACCGGGTGGCATTTTGGACCAACATTGGTAACGTATCATTAACTGCACTGATTTGGACACCTTCAAATATACTGTATCGTCACCCAATTTGCCATGGCGGATCCTGAGATGGAGCAGTAGATTTTGGCCTATGTTTAGAAACAAGTGGGCATTATTTTGAATCACAGTGGTGGACGGCATTCCAAACTGCATTCCACACACACACACACACACACACACACACACATATGTTTTTTTATAATACACAAAGAAAAAAGAAAACACCCATTACACCTATACCTTACAAAAACAAATAGACTTAATACAAACTGACTCAAAGACACAAATGACTTCCCATCTACTCCTTATTTCAGGTGCACAAACTTATTGCCGATACAAACTGTTATCATAATTGAGAGATTTTACTTTCTTGGGTTCCATGATCACTGCAGATGGTGACAGCAGTCATGAAATTAAAAGACGCCTGCTTCTTGGGAGAAAAGCAATGACAAACCTGGACAGCATCTTAAATAGCAGAGACATCACCTTGCCGACAAATGTCCATATAGTTAAAGCTATGGTTTTCCCACTAATGGTGTATGGAGATGAGAGCTGGACCATAAAGACTTGATGCTTTTGAATTATGGTGCTGGAGGAGACTCTTGAGAGTCCCATGGACTGTGAGAAGATCAAATCTTCTGAAGGAGATCAGCCCTGAGTGCTCACTTGTAGGACACATCCTGAAGCTGAGGCTCCAATACTTTGGCCACCTCCTGAGAAGAGAAGACTCCCTGGAAAAGACGCTGATGTTGGGAAAGATTGAGGGCACAAGGAGAAGGGGACAACAGAGGACGAGATGGTTGGACAGTGTTCTCAAAGCTACCAACATGAGCTTGACCAAACTGCAGGAAGCAGTGGAAGACAGGAGTGCCTGGCGTGCTCTGGTCCATCTGGTCACGAAGAGCTGGGCACGACTAACAACAACATAATTTATCTTAGGTCTCACATCATTCTTAAAGCTAACTACTGAAGTTAATCAAATGCTGTGGCAGAGTTTAAGCTACTGTAATTACTTTTCAATATGTTTTGAAAACTTCCCATTTGGTTTGTTCTTTATTTTTTCAGACAAACTGTCTAGTTCCGCCCATTCCTGCATACCGTAGATGGAAGTTTACCAGATTTCCAATTTGCAGCAATTAGGACTCTTGCTGCCACTGTAGCATATAAAAAGATATTCTTTATTTTTTAAGGAAAGTTCAAGTCCGTAATTCCCACAAGATAAGCTTCTGGTTTTTTACTGAAAGAGATTTTCAACCGTTTTTGCAATTCTAAATGGATGCCCTCCGAAAACACCTCAGTTTTCTTGCATTGCCACCACATGTGGTAAAAAGTGCCTGATTTTTCTCCACATCTCCTGCGATAACCTAGGATACCTTTATACATCTTAGAAAGTTTCCAAGGTGGCAAACTGCATTCCAAAAGGCACTAATTTGGACAGAAGGTATCATCACCTAGGGATGCAATATTTCAAAAAGTGAAAAGTTCTTGAGCTTCCCCCCCTTAAAAAACATCTTTAAAAACCCCAACAAGTTTCAAAGCTATTTTTAAGGGGAATCACCAAAAACGACAGTGTCAAAATGGGTTGCCATACGTCTGGATTTCCCCAGACGTTAAAGCGACTTCCACCAGGACACTGTTTCTGACAGCTGATTGCCAGCTATATCCGGGATATTCTAGACGTACGCCAACCGTACATCACCCAATTTGGCATGATGGTCCCTGTGATCGAGTAGAGGGTTTTGGTGAAGGTTTAAAGACTGTTCGATGTGATTTTGTAAGGTGGTGGTGGAAGCCATTCCAAATTTTACTGATTTGGACACCTCTGAAGATATCGTTACCATTCGGCATGATGGTTTCTGAGAAGGAGGAGATGGATGAAATGTTGGAGGAGGCAAAGAAGCCCTTCCTCCTTCCTCACTTACAACCCTGACTACTTTGTCCTAAGACCAATGCCCATTTTGTCCTGCCACTCACCATAGTGAATCTCTTCCTGCCAGAAAAACAGCAGCCAATGATATTTTCTTCTGCATTAGTTTCTTGATCCCACCTAGGTTTGATTTGTGATCCTGTTTTGCAAGGCAAGCACAAACCATGGCTTGCCAGTTTAGCACAGGAAAAGCCATCAAAAAGAGAAGCGGGCAAATATTTCTGTACTTAGTACAATTATGATTTTTTAAAAAACAAAACAAAACAGGAAGGGAGAAAAATTATGGTAAAGAAATTATTGTGCAAAAGCAGACAAGAGTTGAGGGGGAGATTAACTGAATTAGGAGAGTCAAGCACCATCAGATATCCCATCATAGCCCTATATAGTCAAAGCGAACTGGCCCGCTTTTCATACTGGCAAGTGCAATTTGCTTTTATAATGGCACCAGGACAGAAAAATGTATTGCAGCATAATTGCTGCCTGCCCACTCAGCTCATTTAAGACATTTGCCAATTGCAGTCAGCCAATTAACTACACCTCCACGAGCTCCAAAATAACAGATCAGTTTTATTTTTATTTTTTATTTAAAGAGAGAACAAAACGGGTAATGTTGGTGAACGGATTTCCCCAGTTCTGCTTCATTTTCCTTTCCGTGGGTTGGCCCTGCCTTGCAAACAGCTCTTCCAGCATACTGAGAGAAAATGTAGAAATTCTCAAATTATGTTTAGGAATTGAGACATGGGCAGTTTTGCCCATAATTAACTTCTCTCTCTCTCTCTCTCTCTCTCTCTCTCTCTCTCTCTCTCTCTCTCTCTCTGTGTGTGTGTGTGTGTGTGTGTGTGCAGATATATTCCCTCAACTCACAGATGGAAAAAGCAGGGAAATTTTGAACTGCAAAAGTGACAGAGAGGGAAAGAGGCCATTTTGACACCTTGCATTTAAAGCACTAATGGCGGCTGTTGGAACCTAGAGCTCCTGGTGAGGTTCCTAGGAGGTCACACAGGCAGCACCTAGGTGATGGGGGCAGCACCAAGGAAGTTTCAGGCCCAGGGTCACTTCTCTGCTAAATGCAGAAGGTTGTGCTAGTAACCATATGCGCCATCAGATCAGAAGGACCAGAAACTATGACCGATCTATTTTAAATCAGCGATAAGCAAAAATCAAAGTTGGCAGTGCTTCAACAGCCCACCTTGGCACCATGGGAGAGAAGTACGCAAATAAGCCTGGTCTTCTTGTATTCTAGCCTCTACACCAAGTCAAAATCAACTCATAATAGATCAGGCTACTTCTCAAAGCAAATAATAATAATAGTAATAATAATAATAATAATAATAATAATAATAATAATAATAATAATAATTTGTTATTATTAATTTATACCCTGCCCTCCCCAGCCAGGGCCGGGCTCAGGGTGGTTAACGCCAAATATAAATTACAATAAAACGTAATAGAAAAAACCAAAAAAAGTTAATTAAAATACAGCTTAAAATGCAGCTTAAAATGCAGCCTCATTTTAGTAAAGGTAAAGGTAAAGGGACCCCTGACCATTAGGTCCAGTCGTGACCGACTCTGGGGTTGTGGTGTTCATCTCGCTTTATTGGCCGAGGGAGCCGGCGTACAGCTTCTGGGTCATGTGGCCAGCATGACTAAGCCACTTCTGGCGAACCAGAGCAGCGCACGGAAACCCCGTTTACCTTCCCGCCGGAGCAGTACCTATTTATCTACTTGCACTCTGATGTGCTTTCTAACTGCTAGGTTGGCAGGAGCAGGGACCGAGCAATGGGAGTTCACCCCATCGCGGGGATTGGAACCGCCAACCTTCTGACTGGCAAGTCCTAGGCTCTGTGGTTTAACCCACAGCACCACCCGTGTCCCTTTTAGTAGTAGCCCATAAATCAAGAACATAAAGGGAAGAAACATCAGATATTCACCCGAGCCAGCTATCCATGTTGGTCCTACATGGGCCAGCAAACAAGCCAAGGGAAAATTTATATACCAAATCCCATATAAGGGGTCAGAGTGAGTCTAAGATGAAGCCCATGCAGAACAGCTCTATCTTGCAGACCCTGAGGAAAGATGTCAAATCCCACAGGGCCCTGGTCTCTTGTGACAGAGCATTCCACCAAGTCGGGGCCAAGGCTGAAAAGGCCCTGGCCCTAGTTGAGACCAATCTAACCTCCTTGAGGCTCGGGACTTCCAAAGTGTTGTTATTTATGGACCTTAAGGTCCTCCACGGGGCATACCAGGAGAGGCGGTCCTGTAGGTATAAGGGTCCTAGGCCGGATGGGGCATTAAAGATCAATACCAATTAAAGCTGCATTCCATGGCCAAGAGGACAGTGGCGTAGCGTGGGGGGTGCAGGGGGGGCCAGCCGCACTGGGCGCAACATCTGGGGGTTAGGGTTAGGGGGCGCAAATCCACGGGTTAGGGGCACAAATTACTTGCCTTGCCACGGGTGCTGACAACCCACGCTACGCCACTGCAAGAGGATGATGAAGATAGTGGGAGGTGGGACCTACAGGTAGGAGGGTCTTCTCCTTTTGTTCATCATTGGAGAGTTTTTCACATTTTTTAACTGAAGAGGCGGCAGAGACAAGTTGGTGTGCTCAGAGTTTTGAAGGGGTATTGTGTTCTTTGGACATGCTCAGGGTGAGGAGGATTGGCTCAGAATGCTGTGATGTTTGTGGGGTGGAGAATGCCTGGTTTTCCACACATGCCCCTGGGGACCATGGATAATATAGAGGGAAAAGGCAAATTGTGCTTCTGTTTTACAGGATGTTTTTATCAGAGTTTTCCCCATTTATTCATACGTCTGCTGTGGTTGAAAAACCAAATGAGGCACACCAAATTTCAGTTTTCTCTTTGTTGCTGAAGCACCCTAACAATTTTGATGCCCAAAGATGATGGATTTTATGGAGCTGGCTGATCTCACTGGGAGAATCCGCGACCAGAAAGAAGAGGAATATCAAGAAGACTGGAAGAAATTTAAAGATTATTTGAATAAATATTGTAATATTAAAGATTAGTAGTTACTTGAAGGTACTAAATAGGCCTAGGACTAAATTAGGACTAAATAAATAAATGTGACAGAGAATGTTAAGAAAAGTTAAGAAATTTGATTATAATCGGAATATTGTTTTTTGAATAATGATATTGGAAAACTGCTATATTCAGTTACAAGGAAATTCAGATGGAAGAGATTAGAGGAAGTCAAGTAATATGTTTATGAAGTTGGAAGTTTAAATAATTAATTAACTAATTAACTTTTATTGTCTATGTGTTGGTGGTTATCATTTGCTATATCTGTTTTATTTCTTTTTTCTTTTTCTTTTCTTTTTGTTTCATTGATTGTATAGTATGTGTTGTATTTGTATGAAATTTAATAAATATTATTGGGGGGGAAACAATTTTGATGCCCAGTCTATGAGTGGTTGACACTGTCTTTTGATACACAGAATAATAATTAATACTTTGTTATTCCAGAAAATCTGTAATGTTAATTTTCAGTGCAGATTTATAAACTAGAGATACGAGTAGTAGATTGATGAGACTGCGGGCTCTGGAATGTTTTAAAAAGCCAGTTTCTGCTCTTGAATAATTCCCAAACTGCAACTAAGGCACATTAAAAGTTCTGGATATTCAAGGGAAACCTTCTGCGGACAACCATGCCATCCATTCTTCCTTGGTAGCAACACTCAGCGAAAGTGGCAGAATGCAAAAGACATGACTAAAGGAAGTGTTTGCTCAGACATGCTGGGGATTGCTAATGGCAGCTGGGTTTGGCCAAGGAGAACAGAGCAAGCATAAGGAAGAAATTGCATTTCTGTGTACAGTAACCTCTGACCAGTGAGATAAATCATCACCAGTCAGAAGCTATTCCGAGCTGGCAGAAGCAAGGTTGAGTTCCAGGTAGAGACTGAGATGATGATGAGATGGCGGTGTGTGTGTGTGTGTGTGTGTCTAGAGCAAAACCTTCAAGAAAACAATCCCTTTGACTTGAGCCAAATCAAAGGGATTGTGTGTACATTGTGATTTTGTGGCATTAACCTGGGGTAGATGCGCACTCCATGTCACAGTAAAGGATGTTGCTTATTTATCCTTTTGTAGGATCGGGAAAAGCCTTGCAACCTACAATTTGACCCGGGGGCAACAACACAGGAAGAGAAGGAAAGCAAAGGCAAACAGGGAGGCAATTCGCTGTTGCTTTATTTGCTGAAACCTAATCGACGGGCTAAGGGACGCGAGTGGCGCTGTGGGTTAAACCACAGAGCCTAGGACTTGCCGATCACAAGGTCGGTGGTTCAAATCCCTGTGACGGGGTGAGCTCCCGTTGCTCAGTCCCTGCTCCTGCCAACCTAGCAGTTTGAAAGCACGTCAAAGTGCAAGTAGATACAGTGGTACCTCGCAAGACGAATGCCTCATAAGTCGAAAAACTCGCAAGATGAAAGAGTTTTTTGTTTTTTGAGTTGCTTCGCAAGACGAATTTCCCTATGGGCTTGCTTCGCAAGACGAAAACGTCTTGCAAGTTTGTTTGTTAATTGATTTTCAATGCATTCCTATGGGAATCCGTGCTTCACAAGACGAAAAATTCGCAAGATGAAAAAACTCGCAGAACGAATTAATTTGGTCTTGCGAGGTACCACTGTAAATAGGAACTGCTCCGACAGGAAGGTAAACGGCATTTCCGTGTGCTGCTCTGGTTTGCCAGAAGTGGCTTAGTCATGCTGGCCACATGACCCAGAAGATGTACACCGGCTCCCTCGGCCAGTAAAGCGAGATGAGTGCCGCAACCCCAGAGTCGGCCACGACTGGACCTAATGGTCAGGGGTCCCTTTACCTTTAATCTACGGGCTGATGTTACAGTAGGGCTTAGGAACTACCTGCTGGCAGTGCAGTTCGAAAGCACATCAAAGTGCAAGTAGATAAATAGGTACCGCTCCGGCGGGAAGGTAAACGGTGTTCCCATGCGCTGCTCTGGTTCGCCAGAAGTGGCTTAGTCATGCTGGCCACATGACCCGGAAGCTGTACACTGGCTTCCTCGGCCAGTAAAGCGAGATGAGCGCCACAACCCCATAGTCATCTGCGACTGGACCTAACGGTCAGGGGTCCCTTTACCTTTACCTGTCCACTATAGAAAGGGAGATGCTGTGATGTAAAGACAATGCCATTTAATTAATTGTGTTAGTTAAGTAACTTAAAAACGTCAGCTATGCAATTTCTCAGACAGTGAGATGAATAATGTTTTGTTTTGCTTTTTGGGTAGAAGACAATAACCAAATAAAATACAAGGAGGAACAGAAAATAATGTCCTAACATTCCTACTACTGACAGCATCCAATCTTTTCTCAATCACACCTTCTTCCCTCCCACGCACCCCACCATTCTAGAACTGGCAAAAAAAAAAAAATATGAAATTGAAATTCCACACCCTGCACCCCAGACTGTATTACATCAAAAGACAATCACACAGCAGCTAAGTAAGTGTGTGGAAACCTGTTCAGCTTACAATTTTGTGCTGTGAGAAAACTAGGCATTTTTGAAAATGTTAACTGGAGGGGGATTGCTCCTGCACAACTATAATGGAACCCCTGGTGATCAAAGTTAACATCTCGGCAGCACCGACTGAATTCTCGTGCCATAAAACCGCATGACTGACAATGTTTGGCGTGTGCTTCAGAATATTTCCTTCTCCTTGGTGCCGTTGTATAGGTTAAGTATACTTTCCCCAGTGTTCTTATTTGTCTCCCCTCTCGATGCTTCGAAGGCTACCTTTGCATCCGCCGCTAACGGTTCCAAAATTGCATCGCTGATTAATATTGTTGCTTGGGTCTTTTCTTTTTTGCCTAAATGGGATTGGGAGGGAGTAGGAGGAAAGGAGATGCTATTTGACCAAATTGCAAGATGAAATAAGCTTCAATTTCCACGGCAATGGCTCTCTCTCTCTCTCTCTCTCTCGTTCTGCAGCTTTATCCAATCTCCTGTCAGAAGTAATGAACACAACATGTCCGCAGCCTCGTTCCACAGCGTGTGGGTATACAAGCATTCGCTTGCTTTCTCCTCTGGCTTTTTTTGCAGCCTGCCCCAGCCCAGGATAACCTGCAGCAAGCCTCTCAAATCATCAAAGCTATTTTCCACTCAAGCCCTCTGATGGAGTTAAACTTGCTCGGAAGTGGGAGGGCTTGGAACACAGCTGCAGCCGACTGGGGCGAAAGAGAGAGAGCAAGAGAGTCAGAAACCACATGGGGTTCCTTCTCACTCTGCCAATTAAGATATTAGCACGGATAGGGAGGACATATCTGCTCTCACTTAGCCTCCCTGCTATCTTTTATGGTTACTCCTCGGTTAGGGTTACTGTTCAGTCAGGGAGGGGTCAGCGCAGGCTCTGATAACGGAAAGCCCCAGCCCAGGCACCTCCAGTTAAAAGCTCTCAGGTGGCATGACTGGGAATGTTCAGGCCTCCACCTGAGACCCAGGAATGAAAGAAGGCAAGGCATTTGCTCAGTCCTTGGCACCTCCAGTTCAGTGGCGTAGCGTGGGTTGTCAGCACCCGGGGCAAGGCAAGTAATTTGCACCCCCTAACCCGTGGATTTGCGCCCCCTAACCCTAACCCCCAGATGTTGCGCCCGGTGCGGCCGGCCCCCCCCCCTACACCCCCCACGCTACACCACTGCTCCAGTTTTTAGGGAGTGGGTTTTTTTAAAAAAAGAAATTCATATACTGCTCCATATTTCAAGGGAATCTCTGATAATAAATAAATAACAAAAAGTTAACAAAAATTAACAAACCTGCGTTTCCAAAGCAATTACAGTCGTATCTTGGAAGTCGAACGGAATCTGTTCCGGAAATCCGTTCGACTTCCAAAATGTTCAGAAACCAAAGCACGGCTTTTAATTGGCTACAGGAAGCTCCTGCAGCCAATCAGAGGATGCGGACGTCCTGCTGGACTTTCGGCTTCCAAAAGTAGTTCGCAAACTGGAACAGTCACTTCCAGGTTTGCGGCGTTCAGGGGCCAAAACGTTCGAGAACTAAGCTGCTTGAAAACCAAGGTATGACTGTAGATAAAATATCCTCTTAAAACTTCAAAGGACCTATCCAAGTCATTCTGACACAACCCCCTACACTAACACCAGGCAAAATATGAAAGAACAACACACCCACCAATATCTCCTCTCTTTACCCCCAATCATACTTTTCTCTGCTTATTTGTTTGTTTGGTAACACAATAAAATCTTCAATAAAAAACAATTTTAAAAATCTTCATACATTTGAAGCACATTCAAGGCACAGTTAAAGCACATGGCTTCTCACAAAGAATCCTGGGACAGCGTAGTTTGTTAAGGGTGCTGGGAATTGTAGTTCAGGAAAACTACGGCTTCCAGAAATCTCTTGGGAAAGCTATGAGCTTTAAAGGTATGGTGTGGACATGACCTTAAACAAGCAATCCGCCCCGGGAACTTCTGGCTAGACATGCCTGCTGCAGCTAATGATCCTTTTATTTTAGTCCTGCTCCAATCAAAAGGTCATAGCAAAGAGCCAATCATTTATCGGATTAGCATTTAGTGGGTGACATGTATGGCGTGGCGTTGCCTTATGTGCGCAGATGTCACGTCAGGTCTCTCTGTGCGGACATTTGATGTGATGCGCTAGAATCCCATCTGATACCATGTGCTGTGCTGGAGACCCATCTTAAAAATGTATTTAATGAGCTACTTTATTCATTACTGCTGCTTTCAGAATATCGGGCAGCCGTGTGCCACTGTCCGGCACCTTACAAAGAAGCATGCCGCTAACTGGACCGCACAGCTCTTTGTCCCACAGCGACCACCTTGCGAGGTGGGCTAATGTGTCTTCGTTATCCAGAATGGCCTGTGACATGACTGATAGTTAACTCACTGCTGGCAACAGAAACACTTGCAGCAGCTTCCACGGTGCTCGGAATACACATGCTTCTAACCTCCAGACAGCTGTCTACAGGTCTGGGCTCTATGGAGCAATAGCAACAACAGGCGGAGGGCCCTCCCCTCCGCCAACTTATATACCATATTTTTTGCTCTATAAGACTCACTTTTTCCCTCCTAAAAAGTAAGGGGAAATGTGTGTGCGTCTTATGGAGCGAATGCAGGCTGCGCAGCTATCCCAGAAGCCAGAACAGCAAGAGGGATTGCTGCTTTCACTGCACAGCGATCCCTCTTGCTGTTCTGGCTTCTGAGATTCAGAATATTTTTTTTCTTGTTTTCCTCCTCCAAAAACTAGGTGCGTCTTGTGGTCTGGTGCATCTTATAGAGCAAAAAATATGGCACTCTCCTGTGACAGGTTGCAGGCCCGTAACCTGAGACTTCTCCTGCATGGAAGTCATCACTGCTCTTCCCTTTTCATGCCCCTCCTGGTTCTAGGAGACAGTGAGTTGGGAGAAGGTGGGGAATCTACTGATCCATCCCTTGCCTGGACCATCTCTTCTGCTTCCGCCTGTCATGAACCAGCAGGACAACAGGGAGGAGGAAGAGGAAGGAGGACTTGGTACAGTGGTACCTCGGGTTACATACACTTCAGATTACATACACTTCAGGTTACATATGCTCCAGGTTACAGACTCCGCTAACCCAGAAGTAGTACCTCGGGTTAAGAATTTTGCTTCAGGATGAGAACAGAAATCGTGCTCCGGTGGCGCAGTGACAGCAGGAGGCCCCATTAGCTAAAGTGGTGCTTCAGATTAAGAACAGTTTCAGGTTAAGAACGGACCTCCGGAACAAAATAAGTACTTAACCCGAGGTACCAGTGTAAAGGTAAAAGGTAAAGGACCCCTCGACAGTTAAGTCCAGTCAAAGGCGACTATGGGGTTGCGGCGCTCATTCAGGCCGAGGGAGCCGGAGTTTGTCCACAGACAGCTTTCTGGGTCATGTGGCCAGCAGGACTAAACTGCTTTTGGCACAACAGAACACTGTGACGGAAACCAGAGCGCATGGAAATGCTGTTTAGCTTCCCTCCGCAGTGGTGCCTATTTATCTACTTGCACTGGCGTGCTTTCGAACTGCTAGGTTGGCAGGAGCTGGGACAGAGCAACGGGAGCTCTCACCCTGTCACAGGGATTTGAACCACCGACCTTCTGATCAGCAAGCCCAAGAGGTTCAGGGGATGTGTAAGGAAGTACTCACAGGGAGACGGAGCATGGTAAGGGAATGGAGGTTAATGCACAGGATCCAGAGCAGTGGGACCCATCACCAGAGCCAGAGGGGACCCTGTCCCCATGAACAAGGCAGGCTCTGGGGTGTAAGAAGCAGCAGGAGGGATGCTCTAGGAGGCTGAAACCATGTGGGACATAAAGAATAAAATTATTATTAGTGTTATGGAACAGGACATCCAGATTTTCATCAGAGAAATGTTGGAGGTTATGTAATTGCCTTTTAGCTTGTGTGTGTTTACATCATTTTCTTTTTGTAGAAAACCAAAGGACTGGGAATATGGCTAAAGGGTGGTATAAAAAGACTTACAATAAAAACCTTCATTGTTGTTTAGCTCATACATTTATTCTGCCTACTGTCCCCACTTTCATCTCTTCTGAAAACATAACACGCACTGGATACATCTTTGGGTGCCAAAAATCAACATTCGCAATGGGTGTTGTCACCTGAGTACGGGAGGAGGGATGCCGGGGTGGAATATGCACACATGTTAAAAACGTTGTGAAATTGCTTTAAAAAAAAAAAGTTTTGAAAAATGCATTGGATTTGCTATAGCTCACCATCGCCTTCTAGTGTCACAATTGTACATTGCACTTTACGACACATTCAAAACCTTTTACTCACAGCTGTATAGCTGAGTCCCGGGTTTGAAGAACGAGGCCTCCGGGAACCTCAGCTGTCATTTCATACTCACAAACTCGTTTTCCCCAGGATACAGAAAACACTGAGGTATATCAGCAAAGAGCATGGCCAAATGCTGAAATAGATTTGCTAGGGTGAAGTTGATATCTCTACCTAGCAAGCTGTCAATTACAAGTTTCCATGTGGGAGAATGGAGAACAGATTTCATTGACCTCGGATCAGCGCTGCTAAACATGCGGAATCCTTTGTGGCATTTTGCTTCCCGGGTGGTCTCTCGGCATTCTCCATAGCATCTACTTTCGACAGGCAGGCAAAAGGGAAGCCTTTTTTCTTGCTTTGCATGGCTGACACACTTCCATGAAAAACCTCTGTCTTCTCCATGTAATCTCATTGATAATGACTTTTCAGGCCGTATCTAGAGCATGCTCTTATTCCTAGAGCAATGGTTTGGCCCCTCTGGTCAGCAAGCGGTATTATCAGGGGTTTGCATGCTTGAGAAATTCAATTCCTGTTGCTTATGATGTGAACTGACCACATCCACAGCTCCCGGGGTAATGTGCAGACTGGAACGCAATTAATATTTGGGTTTTGCACTTCTCCAGATTTTGCAATATAGCACTCAGCTTAAAATGGTACCGAAACGTTTTGGTTTTTTTCCAAGAGGATAAAATTTGAAACAAAATTGCAAGGCATTTTAGCGTCTGCTGCAGTCTATTAAATGGTAGGTGGGTTGTTTTTGATTGAAATAAAATACAGTGGTACCTCGGGTTAAGTACTTAATTCGTTCCGGAGGTCCGTTCTTAACCTGAAACTGTTCTTAACCTGAAGCACCACTTTAGCTGATGGGGCCTCCAGCTGCCTCCGCGCCGCCGGAGCATGATTTCGGTTCTCATCCTGAAGCAAAGTTCTTAACCCGAGGTACTATTTCTGGGTTAGCGGAGTCTGTAACCTGAAGCGTATGTAACCTGAAGCATATGTAACCCGAGGTACTACTGTACAAATAAGCCAAAATGGAATTTTCCTAATATTTCTATTGCTCTATATCCATGTATTGCAATTAGAAAGCTAGTTAGAAAAAGCTAGTTAGTTAAATTAACTAAAAGAGAAGCAAAAACCCAAGTAAATGTTTAAATGCTGAAATCCCATAATAATAACATCAACTAGGTAGGCTGGGCCCACCTTTCAAAACACATAGGTAAACCAGGAACAGGGGATTTCCACCCCTTCCTCAAAATTTAATAACTAAGTTATTAAGAGTCTCCTTCAGGGATTAGGTGGAAATTCTTCCACACTGAAGGTTGGAATTTCCAGATAGATTTTCGCCCTTAGAAACAAAGCATTATTCAGTTCAGATCCAGTTCATAGAAAAAGCCCAAAAGTGATATTTTCCCTAGACCAATGCATAGGAATATAAGAGCTCTGCTGGATGAGACCAAAGGCTGATCTATTCCAGCAAACAGCTTATCAGAGCAGCCAGTCAGATGCTTCTAAGAAGTCCACACAGATAAGGCTAAGAAGTTCACCTGTCAGGAACTGTTCTTTAGATACCTGCAGCCTCTAACAATTGAACATTCTGTTAAGCTATCATAGCCAACAGCTGATTATAAACATACAAATTTGTCTGAACCCCTTTAAAAAAAATCATCTAAGCCAGTTGCTATCACTGTCTTATGGACAGAGGTGGAGCGATCTGGGGACAAAAACCTGTTATTATTCCTGCAGCAGCGTCCCAGCAGTGCCCCTGACTCCAGCATCCTAGAGATTCACAATCACATGAAAATCGAGCTTTTTAACCACTGAGAAGTCTTCTTACCCTTGGTGCTAATTAGGGGCAATCAGAGGGAAAGGCAGCGAGCCAGCTATGGAAGATGGGCTCCTACGGTCACTCTGCGGAAGACACATGGGAAGAACACAGAGCAGTCGTTCTCAATGCTTCCAAGCAAAGCATTGGGTTTTTGCAAGGCAATGTTATGGAACGGTGAGAAAAGCTACTGGGCCCAGAGGGTTAACTGGTGCACAATGCAATCAAAATACAGGTCAAGCAAAATGGTGAACTCAACACCTCAGTAGCAACATCCTGATATTTTCCAAATTAAAAGATGTGCACACAGAAAACACCAGTTCAAGCTTGTTGTTGTTTAGTCGTTTAGTCGTGTCTGACTATTCGTGACCCCATGGCCCAGAGCACGCCAGGCACTTCTGTCTTCCACTGCCTCCTGCACGTTGGTCAAACTCATGCTAGTAGCTTCGAGAACACTGCCCAACCATCTCGTCCTCTGTTGTCCCCTTCTCCTTGTACCCTCCATCTTTCCCAACATCAGGTCTTTTCCAGGGAGTCTTCTCTTCTCATGAGGTGGCCAAAGTATTGGAGCCTCAGCTTCACGATGTGTCCTTCCAGTGAGCACTCAGGGCTGAGTGCTTTGATCACTCAGGGTTTAATCTTCTTGCAGTCCATGGGACTCTCAAGAGTCTCCTCCAGCACCATAATTCAAAAGCATCAATTCTTTGGCGATCCGCCTTCTTTATGGTCCAGCTCTCACTTCCATCCATCACTACTGGGAAAACCATAGCTTTAACTATATGGACCTTTGTTGGCAAGGTGATGTCTCTGCTTTTTAAGATGCTGTCAGTTCAAGCCAGCAATGTTCTAAGTTGCTCTCCAAGTCAGAGTGGGACAACTTGGTACACAGGAGGGATTTTTAAGCCAGCTAAAGAGCAGATTCGAAGGCAGCTTGAAATTTCTGGACAATGATGGCCGGACAGCACAAGGCCAATTTTGCCATACCCCACAATGAGACAGATAACGTTTCTGGTGGAAGATCATAGAATCATAGAGTTGGAAGAGACCACAAGGGCCATCGAGTCCAACCCCCTGCCAAGCAGGAAACACCATCAGAGCACTCCTGAAATGTGGTTGTCAAGCCTCTGCTTAAAGACCTCCAAAGAAGGAGACTCCACCACACTCCTTGGCAGCAAATTCCACTGTCGAACAGATGAACTGCAGTGGAACAGAAACAGTACTGTGTGTAGTGAATGCAGAATGCAAAACAATACATTCTTCCATCCCTGCTCCTGATACTCAGTTCCTGTGGGTCCCAACTGGCTTGGCTAGGGTCCTGCATGGAAGGTGAAAGCAATGAGTATAGATTATTTTAAAATCACCACAAACCCTTCAGGCAAACTTGGGAAGAGGGAGCTGTTTGCAAACAATTCAATCAGCATGTTTCTTTTCCCCCCCCTGTAGTTTCGTGTTTTGAGGTGGGGGGTATCGTGTTGTTCTTTTGAGCACACACACACCCTTCCAGTCTTTTAATATCAACATTTATTTCCAGACAAAGCCATTGCCTTAGGAAAGCTCATCTGCTCAGGACACTGCTCTGTTGGAGATGCCATAATCATCTGCAGAGGCCACCAGCTGGGATGTCATATTCAGAAGATTAGAATGGAAGGTATGAGCAGCAACATCAGGGGTAGGACAAGCTCTTGAGGCTCAGCAAAATCTGTTGTTGTGCAAGCATCCTTCGTTAATAAGGAATAAGAATAAAGAGATTCCTGTTATCCTGGCTAGCGTCAGCAAATCCTTTCCTAAAAAAATATCGAGGGGTGGGTCGGGAACTGTGGAGATGAGCCAGCACCGCTTTAATGACCTTGTCTCGCTGGCAAGAATATTAGTCAGATTATTAGTTTTTGGAAATAGATTTAGTTCATCAGAACTTCTCCTTGAGGTCAGATTGGAAGGAAATGTTGGCAGAGTTATGCTTTTTTTTCAGTCTACTGCCTCGGAGTCTTTTTTGCAGTATCTGGCATTGTCTTTCAGAGCTCTCGTTTTCTGAGCACCGATCCCCACTTGAGCTATATCCGATATAATGACCCTCAGTTGCAACGTAAGAAGCCCCTCTGAATTATTACATCTAATGAGTACTATATGGCATTGCAGTCCTGAAGGAGGTCCCACAGTGTTGTTATGACAAGAAAGCTGCCACATTGATCTCAAAGTTTTGGCTCCTCCAAATGACCTATTTATTGAGCTTCCACTTTTCACAAGAAAGCCTGCCTGGGCCTCAGTGCTTTAATATATATATATATATATATATATATATGCAGGTTTTGGTGTCCTCGGGTGTCTTCCCGTGTAAAAGTTGGGGTGTCTAGGCGACGTTTCGACGAGGTCTCACTCGTCATCTTCAGGCTGGTGCTTTCGGCTTCTTGTTACTGGAACAGAGCAGGATCTCAGTGTTTGAGTTCCTATAAATACTGTTGAGGGGGTGTGGTGTATAGCCTCCAATGTTCTGGGCAGAGAGGAAGTTCCCAGGCTAGTGTGCCTTTTCTTCTTTTGTTCCTTAATTACTTGAGGGATATCTTGAGTGATTTCTTGAGTGATATCCTGAGTACCACTTAGGTGGGTCATTAGGTGTGGATTAGTTGCTAAAGTCTTTGTGTCTTGACCTCTTGAACTTTGTGAAGAGTTTTTCTGAGAAGATGGCTGTACTGCACTTAGTTGTGCTCTGGCTTGGCTTCGTGTATAGGGGCGAGCTGTGGTTTTGTGGCCTGTGTCAGCCAGATCTGTGTAGGGATTGCAGGGGGGTGCAGCATCCGGAGGTGCCACCATGGTTTGGCTACTGGATGGTGTCTGTAATTTATCTGTGGAGAGGGTCTGGGTTTGGGTCTGGTGTGGTTGATTGGTGATGGCGTTCTGTGTGCCTCTGGATCTGGTGTCAGTTTTTGTGGGGAGGGCTAATTTCCAGATGTCTGGCAAGCGGGATGTGTCGTCACGCTTGTTCATGTTGTGAGGGTGTTTCTCTATCTCGATGGCTTCCATGATTATTCTCTTGTGGTGATGTTCCATGTTAAAGAGCAATTTGGAATCTGCAAAATTAATTTCGTGTCCTGTTTCTTTCATGTGTTGGAAAAGAGAGGAAGTTTTTTCTTCTTTTTTGACGGCATTCTTGTGTTCTGCGATACGTGCATTTATTCGTCTGTTTGTTTGTCCAATGTACGTGGCTGGGCAGACTTTGCAGGGTATTTCATAGACCCCTTGGTTTTCCAACTGGATTTTATCCTTGGGGTTTCTGAGGATATTGGCTATTTTTTGGTTGGTGCAAAAGGCTGTTTTGATATTGTGTTTATGGAGGATTTTGCTAATTTTATCTGTAGTGCCCTTGATATAAGGAAGGAGGGCCATGCCATTGTTTTCTTCTGTGTCTTGGTTTTTGGGGGGTGTTTCTTTTTGGATTAGCTTCGTAACCCTGTTTTGCTGGTATCCATTGGCAATTAACACATTTGAGAGATTCTGTAACTCAGTTGTCAAGTGGTCTTTGTCAGCCAGGCGTTTGGTTCTGGAGATGAGAGTCTTGGCTACGGAGTTTATTTGTGCAGGGTGGTGGTGTGAACTTCCTCTCTGCCCAGAACATTGGAGGCTATACACCACACCCCCTCAACAGTATTTATAGGAACTCAAACACTGAGATCCTGCTCTGTTCCAGTAACAAGAAGCCGAAAGCACCAGCCTGAAGATGACGAGTGAGACCTCGTCGAAACGTCGCCTAGACACCCCAACTTTTACACGGGAAGACACCCGAGGACACCAAAACCTGCATTCCTGTACCCGTGAAAATCTACGAAAGCATATATATATATATATATATATATATATATATATATATATATATATATATCTCCTGGCACTCAGTGGTGGCTGGTGCCCATTGGCACAGGAAGGGCGAAAGCAAGGAGGCCAGCAGAGCCAGTGCTAGGCAAAAGCACCTGAAATATACTCAGAGTCGAGAGTGGATTTCATGCTCTTTATTCAGCTCATAGTGGTGAGGAGGAATGGAAGTTGCCCCAGAATGTCTGCTTTATATACATTATTTACACAGTGGGCCCCACGTGATTGGCTAGTTCTGGGGTTCACCTGTAGGCCAATCAGGTTGCAGATTTACTTCCAACTGGAGCTGGATTGGGTGGCTCCTGTGGACCAATCAGACTGCTGCATTCTGAATCCTATTGTTCTAGAACCAATCAGACTGCTGCATTCTGAATCCTATTGTTCTAGGACCAATCAGACTGCTGCCTTTTGGATCCTATTCAACTCAGTACATAACAGCACCCCTGGTTGCTTGGAAGACAGCAGGCAGGTAGGAAGTGGCTGATGACACACTAAGCTGGCAGGGCAGTGCCCTGCTTGTCCTAATGTGGCAACCTCCACTGTTTCCAATTAATCCATGCCAGCTGTCAGGAACTGGAGTCAAGCAGAGGTCAGTAATAAAACAATAAAGCCAACACCCACCTTCCTGCCTTCTTTCTTACATCCATATCCCTGGCTGTCAACACACACACCCCTTAGCTCCAATGACACCTTGATAGAACACAGCAGGGAGGAGGATGGAAGCAAAGCTAGAATTAGTTGCCACTGCCTTTCACTGCCTCTGACTCCATCTGTTTTGCTCTCTCCACCTTCTGCCCTACCCACCTGCCCACAGTGGATTAGCATGGTGACTTGCACATTTGGGGCTGACCACAAACTCCTGGGACGTGGATGGCGCTGTGGGTAAAACCTCAGTGCCTAGGACTTGCCGATCGCATGGTCAGCGGTTCGAATCCCCGTGATGGGGTGAGCTCCCGTCGTTCGGTCCCAGCTCCTGCCCACCTAGCAGTTCGAAAGCACTCTTAAGTGCAAGTAGATAAATCGGTACCGCTTTATAGCGGGAAGGTAAATGGCGTTTCCGTGTGCTGCGCTGGTGCTGGCTCGCCAGCTGCAGCTTCTTCACGCTGGCCACGTGACCCGGAAGTGTCTTCGGACGGCGCCGGCTCACGGCCTCTAGAGCGAGATGAGCACGCAACCGTAGAGTCGGACACGACTGGCCCATACGGGCAGGGGTACCTTTACCTTACAAACTCCTGAACTCAGGCGCATCTAGTTCCTTCATCTTAGAGGCTCACCTGGGTGAAGATAGACTATGGCTCTGGTTGGTGGACTTAAATAAATGAAAAAAGGAGATGCAAGCCCACCCCTGTTTTAGGTTATGTGGCCTTTGGGCTTGGGTGGCCTCAAAGCCCAGACAAATGATATGTTGGCTGTATCATCTTTAGACAGCACTTATAATTACCAGTAGGTTATATTGTGCAAAAGTCTTTGGCAAAGTCAGGCACAGAGAACCCCTATGTATCAATTAAGCTGCTTAACCACAAAGCTGGCATCCATGCCAGTAAAAACAAACACTGCTCCTTGTCTCGCTGAAGCTGGCGAACTTTTGCAAGCCGAAGTTAAACAATAACATTTCACAGAATCAGCATGGATTATGTGGCAGCTCCATTGTGCGCAGCTTAACTGTTCGAGCCCAAGGATAAGAAGAGTCTTTGCACTTTCTTGCAGAGGTGATATAACTTTTAACTGAGAAAGGTAACAGGTTATATAAAAAGCTGTTGGGGTGACAAAAAGGACGGTGTGATGGATGATGCAGATTGAAAGCGAGCTGGTACACAGCTTCGGTGTGCCCTCTGCGGCTATGTGATTTGCCCTGAGAAAAAAACGCACTAGTTAGCAGCATAAACAGAAGCGAAAATAACATATCAAAAAATCCTTTGCCGTCATCAAGTTTTGAAGGGTTTGCAGCCATTCTGCGGCCATGTAATAGTCTCCTTTATACTTGGGGCTTCCACTTTGGACGTGTTATATCCACAAGACTTAATGTTAACACCATATGTTTATGGTTTTAAAGGAGAGGGGGGAAATGAACAAAAGGCCTGAACATCTACTGAAAAATAACTTCCCAGTGGCTAGTGCTTCAGCCTGCAAGGTCAACAATATTGATCCGGCCTAGATGCCAAGAGGCGTCCTTCACTCAATGTCACAATGACACTTGATGGCTAAAGTTGAGGGCACTGCCATTCAACATGCCCAGACCTTTGCTGTTAGCAAGTTCAACCCCATTCTCCTCCACTTCTATTTGTCCCTTGGCATTGCCAACAAGCTGTCCAGTCCACAGCTACAGTGCATTAGCAGTTATGGCTTGAAAGCCAGCTATGACCTTTCTTGGAAATGGATACTGTATTTTTCACTTCATAAGACGCACCTAGTTTTTAGAGGTGGAATGCAAGAAAAAAAAATTCTTTAAAGGGAGCGTTGAGCAGAGCCTGTATGCATCCCAGGCTCTACTCAGCGCTCCTTTTCATGAGCCATGTGGAGCGTGTTTGCGGCTCTTGGGGGCTTTTCCTGCCTGCCTCCCGCCTTCATTAGCTCCATAAGACCCACACACATTTCCCCTTACTTTTTAGGAGGGAAAAGGTGTGTCTTATGGAGCGAAAAATACAGTAGTCTGGCCACAATGATTCATGCATTCATGCACCCAAAACAAACTACAGTTCCCAGGATTTGGGAAGGGGGGTATGCCATGCACATTAAATTTATGGTTGGCATGCAACCTTGGAAACAGAAGAAGCTCCTGGTTCTAAGATGCCCCCTTTGCACACTTATTGCTCAACAGTAACACTCATCCAGTGGATTGCAAAAACACACTCAACTGCTGGATTGCAAAAGCACTTCTGGAAAAAGGTCTTTGTGTGGCATTTCTGTCTTTAGTCCAACAAGAACAAAAGTTAACAAGTTTGTTTCCAAATAAAAACCGCACGTTATTCATTCACCTCTGCCGCTCCTAAGCATGTTTGCTCAGACACAACTCCCACTGGACTGAAGCCAGCCCCAGCAGGCGCAACTGCACCAAGCAAACCAAATGCCTTCGACACGACACAGAATCTAAGAACCAGCAGATTCATGGATAGCAGCAAGGAAGGGGGAAGTAGTAAATGGTAGTACTGTAAATGGTGGTAGAATCAACCTCAGACTTAGATGAAACCCCGGCTAGTTGCCCCCCGCACATGGGATTCCCAAAGTGACCACAGATTTCTCATCAATGAGAGAGGGGGATTGCTGGGCCCCTCCTCTGATACGTTCTGCACAACATTTTCTCTAGCAAAGCCAGAATAAATTGCACAAAAGCATTTTTTTAAAAAATACCGTACAGAAAAAATATGCAAAACAATTTAAATCACATATAATTATGTCCAATCTGCATGCTATATACAGATTGCCGAACTCAACTTATTACAGAGCATTGGTTTTCAGAAAGCAGAATTTTTTCTCTACTTCTTTTACATTCAGGAAGGGGCGAGTGAATCTGTCAATTTCAGTTTCTCGTTTTTCCAGTCGTAAATTCAGTTCTCCACATTTCTGCATCAGTTTCCTTTTCTTTCAAGCCTCAGGGAATTTTTCAGCATTTTAGTGCATAATTCTCCTAACAAGGATTTTAGTATGCAACTGTTCCTAATATAATTGAAGTACAGTGGTACCTTGGGTTACAGACGCTTCAGGTTACAGACTCTGCTAACCCAGAAATAGTACCTTGGGTTAAGAACTTTGCTTCAGGATGAGAACAGAAATCGCGTGGCGGCGGTGGCGTGGTGGAAGTGGGAGGCCCCATTAGCTAAAGTGGTGCTTAAGGTTAAGAACAGTTTCAGGTTAAGAATGGACCTCCAGAATGAATTAAGTTCTTAACCCAAGGTACCACTGTATACATGCTTTCCAGTGGCATATGCATTTTTACACATGTTGTTTGGTTGGAGTCCATTGCAAAATTCAGGGACGGCATATTTGTTGTTTGGTGAACTTGAATTAGGTAAGATTCACCTTTCAGTGTGAACTCGAGTGAGTTTTCTCCCTCTCCTTGCATTAAGGCTGCACTAAGGATATACTAATGTTGTTGAATAAAAGCTGCCTAGCAGCTAAAGGAGACACACGAACTCATAGGAGCCTCACCCCTTTGCAGCCTGAGCACTACTTTATATTTTAGCCAGAACAATTTCCTGTGGTTACAAAATAAACAGGCTTTTCAAATTGAAAAGTGCCTTGGCTCCTTGGCTCAGGAAACAGCCATGGTAGGGGGGAAAAAACAGCAAGGAAATATCTGCTGCTGTGGTGCTGAAAATCCATTTCTTGGATCCTGGACAGCATTAATAGATCACCACAGCATTTTGCCTCAGTTTTACAGTCAGGGGTGTGTTGTGTGTCAGAACTGATTATCGGCAACTATTCATCTGTATATTTTTCAGTGAGGTTCCCCCCCCCTTTTTTTAAGTACTATATGGCTCCTGGTATAAAGAAAACTCAAAAACCAAGCCAGAACTTTTGCTCAATAAGTGATCATATTGACTACATCAATCAACTGATTCAGCTGTTTTCAGACTCATTGCCAATGAACTTGTAATTTCATGGGACTCATTTTAGAGTTTCATTAGTGGCTATATTCATTATCTTCCTAGAAACAAGGAATTCATCCTAATTTGTTACACCTAGAAAATTCAATTAAGTTAGTGCAATGCCACTAACACATGCCCAGCATATTTGGCAACCTTCTGGAGGCAGCAAAATGAACTTCAGCAGACATGAACACTAATGAGCAGTGAACAAAAATTTAATGAAAGATAAATGGTGGTTGGACATTAACTGTATAGCTCTGTCTTAAGAGTTGCTCAGGGGAATCCCTGAACTTGACCTCATGCAGGAATAAATGAGCTTTCCACCCCAATAATGAGTTTCAAAGCTTTGCTGCAGAACAGTCTTAAAACTAGTTACATAAGGATAAATGTTTCAAGAACAAAACACAAAGCAACACATTCCTTTTAAGTAGCAGGCAATGCAGTTCAGTCTTTTAAGTCCTTTATGCAGTTCCATAAACTTTCCTCTCTCTGGTCCCAGAGAGAGATGCTAAGTTTGTTCATCATTGTGCAGTTTAGCTTCATCTGCCACTGCAAGTACAAACCATCACAGACTTCTCAAGTTTCCTCTCTGGCTGTGAGATATCTGCAGTTCAAATTTCTGGGGCAATGAGTAATTAGGTAGCCTAATCCTGTGAAATGGAAAAACACCAGTTTTCCACTTTCACCTAGAATGGAACCTCTAGCTTAACATAAACTTATCTGCTTTGCAAATACAAACCTTTAACTTCAATGCATACAAACATTACCTTTTATACATATTAAACTTTTAACTTTAACAACAACAACAACAATTTTATTATTTATATGCTGTGCATCTAATTGGGTTGCCCCAGCTAATTGGGTGGCTTCCAACAAAATATTAAAAACACAATAAAACCTCAAATATTTGAGACTTCCCTAAACAGGGCTGCCTTCAGATTTCTTCTAAAAGTCAGATAGTTTTTTATCTGTTTGACATCTGATGGGACGGTGTTCCACAGGGTGGGTGCCATTACCAAGAAGGCCCTCTGCCTGGTTCCCTGTAACTTCACTTCTCGCAGTGAGGGAATTGCCAGAAGGCCCTCGGCGCTGGATCTCAGTGTCTGGGCTGAACGATGGGGGTGGAGATGCTCCTTCAGGTATATAGGGCTGAGGCCATTTGGGGCTTTAAAGGTCAGCACCAACACTTTGAATTATGCACACCGGTTCTATGCCACAAAGTAAATAAACCACAAAGGTGAGTTAGAAGAAAACCTGATTCTCATACTGAAGGGTGATCATGAGCTAGGTTACCTCCTCAACAGTGTGAGTTTGAGAACAGCCCTCTTCTTTGTGCTCTGTTGCAAAGCATTAAACATGAGGAAAAGGCTGCTGGGGAGCCTGAGTAGCCCTCTGAAGACCTGCTGGTCCATGGATTTGTGAGCAGAGAAAGTTGTATTTCACCACAAGGTTGGGAGCCAACATGGTTGTAGTGGTTAGGAGCGGTGGACCTTGTAATCTGGGGAACTGGGTTCGCTTCCCCGCTCCTCCACCTGCAGCTGCTGGGTGACCTTGGGCTAGTCACACTTCTCTGAAGTCTCTCAGCCTCACTCACCTCACAGAGCATTTGTTGTGGGGGAGGAAGGGAAAGGAGAATGTTAGCTGCTTTGAGACTCCTTAAGGGGAGTGAAAGGCGGGATATCAAGTCCAAACTCCTCCTCCTTGCAAAACACAGGCCCTCTACACAGGAGGAAGTGCCATGGATCAGTGTCACAGCACCTGTTTTGCATATGAAAGGTCCTAAATTCACACCCTGACATCTCCAAGAAGGGCTGGAAATGTCCCCACCATCTAAAACCCTGAAGAACCACTGCCAGTCAGAGAGTTAGATGGGCCAACGCTCTCTGTATAAGACAGCTTTCTATGTTCCGCGCACACCAAACGATTAAGAATGTTACCAGTCAATTACATCTAGAAATAATTACAAACCAATACATTGCTTCCAACGGGGACGGGGGAGTAACAGTGAGTTGTAACACACCACAAAACCACTAATGTTTCTTCAGCATAGTACCTAGCTCTTAACCTGAAAGGTAATCTACCATGACCACAGTTGCCCAAAACTTCTTTGAGCAAGCTTTATTGACCACCTGTCACGAAGTTACTGAAAATTGCTTATCCCATAAATACCCCAGCTCAGTTCTGTTGGGCGTGAATTAATGCCAATGTTATCTTCATGCCAGTCCTGGTCTTCCCCCAAACTTTTAGTTTAATCTGTGATAGGGGTTGGGGAGTTGTGCATTCCAGCCTTTAAAGATTCAGAGTACTTTAAAACATGCTTTATTTATTCATTCATTTTTTTAATACAGTGGTACCTCAGGTTACATACGCTTCAGGTTACATACGCTTCAGGTTACAGCCTCCGCAAACCCAGAAATAGTGCTTCAGGTTAAGAGCTTTGCTTCAGGATGAGAACAGAATTGTGCTCCGGCGGCGCGGCAGCAGCAGGAGGCCCCATTAGCTAAAGTGGTGCTTCAGGTTAAGAACAGTTTCAGGTTAAGTACGGACCTCCGGAACGGATTAAGTACTTAAGCCGAGGTACCACTGTAATAATAAAAAAAAGCCTGGTATCCCAACTTTTGTTCAGGAGCAATTCAAAGCTATTATCAGTTTTAAAAAGAGTAATAAAAACAATCCACAGCTGAACCAAAGAATAAATCAAAATATTAGCATAAGAACCCAGAGTACAGTAGGAATTTTCAAGGCAGCCATCAGAATTAAACATCAAATATATATCATCTATTTATGGAACTTGCCATTATGAATGCCCAGTATTTACAAAGGAGCCCTCCCACACTTCTAATTCGCTAACCTTCTATGCGGGAAACTCTTTCTCCCCGCCACCCCCGATTGACAGAGACATTTAAACTCACTGGGATATTTTGCACTGATTGAAAGCGGAGGCACCAAAAACTGACACAGATGCTTACAGCGTTAACTAAATCAGTTTTTTAACACCGTTGAATAGACGGCTTACACTGTCAGGTGTGATCATTGCTGTGTTAGTGGCACTCACAGTGCTAAATACCGAGTTAAAAATGAACTCCAAAACATAAAAGCCAGCAGGAATAGAGACTCAAAGACAGAAACGTTTACAATACAGCTTTTTAGATCTGGTAGCAGAAGAATCGAGTAACAGAAAATACCAGGGGAAAGAGTAATAAATTAAACTGTATTGGTAGGATCAAAGGAAACTGCGTTAGACTGTTTGTTTAACATAGGGTATGGTTACCAGACCTCCCTGTTTACTGTGGACAGTCCCCAGATTTACAAATCAGTCCCCATACAAAATCCATCTATTTAGTAGGAAGTTGAAAAGTGTCCCCGAATTCACTGAAAAAAATCTGAACACAGAGGGGTTCCAGCACTGTGTCTGTGGGGTCCAATACACTCACAGGTACATCCTATGGCATCCACAAAAGGGGCAGTCATTAGGAGCAGTGGCGTAGCGTGGGTTGTCAGCACCTGGGGCAAGGCAAGTAATTTGCACCCCCTAACCCATGGATTTGTGCCCCCTAACCCATGGATTTGCGCCCCTTAACCCTAACCCCCAGATGTTGCGCCCGGTGCGGCCGGCCCCCCTGCACCCACCACGCTACGCCACTGATTAGGAGTTTGGGAGCAAAGTGTCTCTGGTTTGCTGATGACACCCAATTCTACTAAACCAGGAAAGGCTGTAAAAGCCTGGATTGGTGTCTGAAGGCAGTAGTGGACTGGATCTTGGGAAGATGGAGACTCTTGGGTACATGGCTTCTGTGTCTCAGAGATAGATAAATTACATGTTCTGGAAGGGGTAGTGAAATATACTCAGAGTCGAGTGTGAATTTCATGCTCTTTATTCAGCTCATAATAGCAATGAATGAAACTTGCCCCCAAAATGTCTAGCTATATATACATTATTTACACAATGGGCCCCACATGATTGGCTAATTCCGGGCTGCTCCTGTAGGCCAATCAGGTTGCGGATTCACTTCATCCAGGAGCCTGATTGGCTGCTCCTACACTTCCACCTGGAGCTTGGGTGGCTCCTGCGGACCAATCAGACTGCTGCATTCTGGATCCTATTGTTCTAGGATTCAGCTCAGTACATAACAGGTAGTGTATGGGCAATCTATCCAGAAGATAATTGTATATCGAGGAGTTAGTGATCTGACATGGTTGCCCTATCCTCTGTCCCTTCCTTTTTCTCCTTATCTCTTAAGTTCTTTGATGGCATGAGAACAGCCTAGAATGTCCTAATCAGTTAGAAGGAAGTGATAGTGATGAGTACCTTCTTTGAAGTTTGACATTACTTGGAGAAAGTGATACATTGGGAGGGGGTGGCTAATGAATAATCTGAACACAGCCAGTTGGGCAAGCCACACAGGCTAGCTATCAAGCTATCTATAAATCGGGGTGGTTTGGGGCAGAACTGGGAGACGCTCGTTTACGGACTGACAGCCACAGGGCCATGCAAACCGAGGCTACCTGGGGGAGTCACTTTGCCACTTCTTGACGGCTTCCAAGTGGCAGGTTGAGGTGCTTGTTTGGTATGTATATATTGATTGCTCTTTAGAATAAAACATTTTATTTTCTCACTCACTTGTGTTTTGTATTACTTCTGAATCTCATTTTTAAAAGAACCACCTTGAATTTGGCAAGACAGGTGGCAACCCCTCTGAATGGATACATGTGTCGCTCAGGGATACTCTCGAGACACCTTCATCACTCAAGGCCCAAATGTCCTCTGTGCCTAAAAAGGCAAACGTAAAGGACCCCTGACAGTTAAGTCCAGTCACAAATGACTCTGGGGTTGCGGCGCTCATCTCGCTTTACAGACCAAGGGAGTCAGCGTTTGTCCGCTCCACAGACAGTTTTTCCGGGTCATGTGGCCAGCATGACTAAGCCGCTTCTGGCACAATGGAATACCAAAACCAGAGCAGCGCATGGAAACGTCGTTTACCTTCCTGCTGGAGTGGTACCTATTTATCTAGTTGCACTTTTTGGGATGCTTTCAAACTGCTAGGTTGACAGGAGCTGGGACCGAGCAACGGGAGCTCACCCCGTCGCGGGGATTCGAACCACCGACTTCCTGATTGACAATCCTAAGAACTCAGTGGTTTAGACCACAGCGCCACCCGTGTCCCCGCGTCTCCTCTGTGGCTAGGAGTGCCTTTTACAAACTTCATCTGGTTCACCAGCTACAGCTGCTCCTGCATAGGGATAGCCTAACCACTGTAGTCAATGCATTAGTAACCTCACAGCTAGATTAATGTAATCCGCTCCACGTACTTTGGTCTCTAGATGTGTCCACTGTTGGCATGTGGCACTCAATGGTTGATTAGAAGTGAATGCAGCCTTTGGACTGAAAAAGGTTTTCCACCCCTGCTTCCAGACTCCTCCACCAAACGTGCTACTTCATCCATTTAAACTGAAAGCACCAGGGACTGAACCCAGGACCTTCTGCGTTCAAAGCCATGAACTGAGCCATGAACCTCCTTAGCCAAAAGGTAGCCAAAAGTCTTTATCTGGCCCTATCAAATCAAACTGTATTGCTACCTCATACAGTCGTACCTTGGAAGTTGAAAGGAATCCGTTCCGGAAGTCCGTTCAACTTCCAAAATGCTCGAAAACCAAATCACGGCTTCTGATTGGCTGCAGGAAGCTCCTGCAGCCAATCATAAGTCCCATCAGACGTTCGGCTTCTAAAAATAGTTCGCAAATTGGAACAATCACTTCTGGGTTTGCGATGTTCTGGAGCCAAAACGTTTGGGAACTAAGCTGTTCAAAAGCCAAGGTATGACTACTTACTTTGGAAAAGGGAATGAGAAAACGTCAGTCTACCTCTTGCGGGGAATGCAAATTGCAGGCACATTCCCACAACAGGGACAAAGAGTGAAAGCCCCCTACCAGAATGGGTGCTTCTCATTGGTTATTTACACACACACCCAATAAAAAGGGTGGAGCTATGTGATTTATGTCCTGTTGCATGTATTGGCAAATACACACCACTGTGCAATTGATGCCTTTCTACTGTCTTCACGCATAAGCCCCACGCTGGCAAAGCTTTTACTGCTAAGCAATGATGCAGGCCAACCCCACAGTAGACTAACAGCCTTATTCATATTGGAGATCAAAATGCTTTTGCAAGAAACTCAGTAAATGCAGCTATTCTATATTTAAAGTGTGCCGTGTCACAATGATTTTTACTTTTTTTGACGGGGTCAACCAACCACATGGCATGCCTCCAGCAAAGTGAAGAGACTGAAATGATCTTTCTTTAAATTTCATCCCCCAATCACTATTCATAACTATCTCTGTGCAATATTTTTTTTAAAGCCTTGCTAGGAACAGAGGAGTATCACTGAGATACATGACTCATATCAGCTTACATGACAGTGGCTTGGTGACATTCAAAACTCTGCTCGCTTTGAGTGGAGAAGCTGAACACCAGAGGCATGGGGCTAAGAAACATTAGGTAAATTTAGAGAATTCGAAGAGACTAGAACCCTGTCTCTGGGCGCCTACAGACTGTCAAGCCAGAGGTGGCCCAATCCGTTCCACCACCTGAGGTGAAACAATGAGGTGTCACGACACTGTCAGAGCCGGGGACTTGCAGCAACCGCTGGTGAAATCTTGACAAAGGCTGCCAATATTCCTCGTGTCTCCGGTGGAAGGGCAGGGCCTAGCAGGGCACTCAGTGAGTGCCGTTCCACAGCATTCCACCACCTGAGGCAGCTGCCTCAGTCTGCCTCATAGGCGGGCTGGACTTGCTGTCAGCATTTTGTCAGAAGGATTCAACTACATTGCAGAAGAAAGAAAGAAAGAAAGAAAGAAAGAAAGAAAGAAAGAAAGAAAGAAAGAAAGAAAGAAAGAAAGAAAGAAAGAAAGAAAGAAAGAAAGAAACTTCTGTAGTTCAGAAAAGGATGGGGAAATGAATCAAAAAGTGTGGGATGAAGGAATGATATATGAGAAGGTGTCTAAACACCCCACAAACACATCATGATGAATGTTCCTTGTCATATTACCTCCCCCAAAACAAACCAGAACAAATGCTCAATACAGGAATTTAACGTATATGCAACTTTTCCACAAGGATGGACGCTCAATAAATAAATCAGGATTAATACTCAATAAATAGGTCATCTGGAGAAGTTCTCTCTCTCTTTAGTTGAGACATTTTCAAATGCTGAATTCAGACACATATTCCAGTTCCCTTTAATAACCCACAAATTGATTTCCAAGAGAGGTTAAGAGCCAATGGAAACTGTACTGCTCAAATATATACCAATTGAGGTGGCCATGTATCCAACTTTCCAGAGTGGGCATCATAGAACCATATTTTCTCCCCAGGTTTATGGAAAGACAGCATGGTATAGAAACGAAGGTTTTAGGTTTAAATATTGTAAACTCCCAGGTTCGTATTCCTACTGATTTATTCCTACTGAATTTGAATACTGAATACGGAAGTACTTCTGACTTGTTTGATGCTTCATGTATAATTTTGCAAAGGTGTGAGTTACTGGTAAGGATGGATGAATCTGTCAATTTTAGTTTATCTCAGCTTCTTATTTTCCCCCAATCTTTGATTGAGTTCTCGACATTTCTCCAAAAACTTGTAATTTATCCACATGGATTTTTTTTTAGTGTGACGCCCTTATAATATATACACATCTTTGCAAGCAATTTCCCCTAATAAAATGCATTTCTGTATGTGTAATGGTTCTAGGGGTTGCTCGTGCGTAAGCCGGTGCTTATCTCCCCGGCTGGGTGCAAACACCTGGCTGGGTTGCCTAAGTGAACCTTTTCTGTCCGGACAGCCACTCACCCGTGGCTGACTCAATCGCTGGCAGAATCCGTCAGTGGGCGTTTCTTGAACTTCTTCCAGCAAATAAGCTCTTTGACTCCAAGTCTCCTCCTACTCTCTCTGCGCGGAAGCCTTCTGCGCAAGGAGGGCGTGGGCAATGGAGGACCCCTACTCTCCCCGCTGGTCCCAGGCAAGGAGTCATGGGACCGCCTCGCCGCTTCCCCCATCTGCCCCCCTTCTCCACTGGTGCTACACTGATTCTCTTCCCCAGAAGATGGGCTGCTTCTCCCGATCCCTGGGCACTCTCTGGAATCCCTCTGGCTTTTGCTCTCTCCCTCCGGCACTGATGGCAGTTCCCTGACAGTATGGTTTCCCCCACACACAACAAATGCATGTATTTTTATGTACACTGCCTCCTAATATGCACATTATCTGTGCAAATTTCAAAGGTTTCAGAAGTGCTAATGATACAGCTCCTTACTAAAATGTAAATAGATTTGGTAGGTTTGCGGTGAGGCCGTTCTTGTCTTGTAGCAAGGAAGAGTTTTATTACATGACCTCTTTGACCCCCTCTTGGATCTGTGATTAAATCACTTTCCATGCCTATCTTGTCTGCTTAGCTCAGGGGTGGAGAACCTTTCCCCAACCCCCAGGGGTGAAATTCCAAAGACCACATGCCAGTGGTGGACAAAGTCAGGGATAAAAGGGCGGGGGAGAAGCAATGAATGTAAAAGTTTGCCTTTGTACAGTATTATTATTATTATGTATTCAAATTATATCTTTTCCTTCCAGAAGGAAGCTCTTATTATTTATTAAATTTGCAGACCACCTTTCATCTGAACTCTGATAGTTTCTACACACAGTCACCCACCCCTCACTGTTCTCCCCATCCAGGCAAGCAAAAAGCATTATCAGAGTTCTACCAGCTCCATCTGGTACATAGGCTGAGACCCTACCTGCCCACAGACTGTCTCGCCAGAGTGGTAATCTCCCGCTTGGACTACTGCAATGCTCTCAACATAGGGCTACCTTTGAAGGTGACCCAGAAACTGCAACTAATCCAGAATGCAGCAGCTAGACTGGTGACTGGGAGTGGCTGCCAAGACCACATAACACCAGTCCTGAAAGACCTACATTAGCTCCCAGTACGTTTCCGAGCACAATTCAAAGTGTTGGTGTTGACCTTTAAAGCCCTCAATGGCCTCAGCCTAGTATACCTGAAGGAGCATCTCCACCCCCATCGTTCAGCCCGGACACTGTGGTCCAGTGCCAAGGGCCTTCTGGCAGTTCCCTCACTGCGAGAAGTGAGGTTACAGGGAACCAGGCAGAGGGCCTTCTCAGTAGTGGTGCCCGCCCTGTGGAACACCCTCCCATCAGATGTCGAGAGCCAGTGTGGTGTAGTGGTTAAGAGCGGTAGTCTCGTAATCTGGTGAACCGGGTTCGTGTCTCCGCTCCTCCACATGCAGCTGCTGGGTGACCTTGGGCCAGTCTCACTTCTTTGAAGTCTCTCAGCCCCACTCACCTCACAGAGTGTTTGTTGTGGGGGAGGAAGGGAAAGGAGAATGTTAGCCGCTTTGAGACTCCTTAAAGGGAGTGAAAGGTGGGATATCAAATCCAAACTACTACTACTACTACTACTATTCTTCTTCTTCTTCTTCTTCTTCTTCTTCTTCTTCTTCTTCTTCTTCTTCTTCTTCTTCTTCTTCTTGGAAACAGACAACTATCTGACTTTTAGAAGGCATCTGAAGGCAGCTCTGTTTAGGGAAGTTTTTAAGGTTTGATGTTTTATCGTGTTTTTAATATTCTGTTGGGAGCCACCCAGAGTAGTTGGGGAAACCCAGCCAGATGGGTGGGGTATATATAATAAATTATTACTATATTATCAAGGGTATATTCAAGCCAAGCAAAAACACTCAGCGGGTGAAGCAGGACCAGTGATGGGTGTAGCCTTGGGAAACTTTCTGAAGGGCTGCAATCATCCCCCAGGTTGAAGGTTCCCCACCATTGGCCTATCCAAACTCCTGTTCCAATTTTTTACCTTCACTTAACTAGGTGTATTCTAAGCAGTTAAATAAATACAGTGTTGTTGTTTTATAAAGAACGCCTCCATCACCACCATCATTTATTTACGCTACCAGGAGACAGTTCCTTGCCCTGTGCAGCAGATGCTGCTGCTTTTAAAGGGAGGAATTGGGAAAACAAATCTCTCCTCTAGGTTTCTATCTACGCTACCTGAGTAGCATTATTAAAAGAGGATCATATGACCTTATTGTAATGTGTTTTGCTAGCAATTCAGATACAGAAGGAGGGTGGGGGAAGCACTCAGCCACAGTAAAACCACATGCTGCTTCAAGTTCAAACATGTGTGTTTTTGTTCGACGAGTGTTTAAAAATGCTTTAAACCAAAATGTTAGTATTCCAGGAGAGGAAGTCCATTATTGCACAACAGATGCTACAAAGGCCAGACATGTGATGGCATGTAAATAAAGAGTTTCGAGAAACAAACGTCTAGGTAGCTTAATCGCTCCGGCATGCTGCCATCCCATTGCCAGAGTTACTACAGTGGATGTTGTGTGTGTCTCTCTCTCTCTCCTCCCCCCCCCATTGACAATACATTTCAGTACCTTGTGGCAAAGGAATCTTCATTCCCACAGAAAGAGCATTTCAGGGACCACTTTCTGCCTCACATTTTATTAGCACCAAGAGAACAGCCAACAGAAAATATGGCCAGAATTATTTTGCCACCTCACCCACTCGGGTCTCCAGTAAATAATACCTGGCAATTCAACAAGCCTGCAGAATTCTACCAAACATGCATCTGTGTATCAGATATTTGCTGGGAAGAGAATATATCAGGACATGTTAATATTTACAGCATTTGTCTCCTTGAAAAACCCAGATGTCAATCCACATTCACTTTTATTTGCCGGTGCAATACATCATTCTATTTCAAGCCCTCCAAGTGTCCCTATTTTCCAGGGATGTCCCTGATTTAGAGAAGCCGTCCCAGTTTCTGAATTGATCCTGGTATGTCCTGCTTTTCCTTAGGATGTGCCTATTTCATTGGAGAAATGCTGGAGGGTATGGAGTTATCCGACCCCTAAGCCATCTAAGGGACGCGGGTGGCGCTGTGGGTTCAACCACAGAGCCTAGGACTTGCTGATCAGAAGGTTGGCGGTTCAAATCCCCGCGATGGGGTGAGCTCCCGTTGCTCGGTCCCTGCTCCTGCCAACCTAGCAGTTCAAAAGCACATCAAAGTGCAAGTAGATAAATAGGTACCGCTCCGGCGGGAAGGTAAACGGCGTTTCCGTGCACTGCTCTGGTTCACCAGAAGTGGCTGGCCACATGACCTGGAAGCTGTACGCCGGCTCCCTCGGCCAATAAAGCAAGATGAGCGCTTCAACCCCAGAGTCGGTCACGACTGGACCTAATAGTCAGGGGTCCCTTTACCTTTACCTTTAAACCACCTAAAGGCAATCCTGTACAGGGTTTTTTATGTTTAATGTCTTATTATGTTTTTATATATGTTGGAAGCTGCCCAGAGTGTCTGGGGCAACCCAGTAAGATGTGTGGTATAAATAGAAAAATTATTATTATGGAATGGGACGTCCCTATTTTCATTGGAGAAATGGTGGAGGGTATGCTATTTGTGATATAATTTCCTCCTGTAGACAAATGTTGCACAGTACAGTGGAGTTTGTGGTATTTAAGCTGCATAAACACCTTGCCCTTGAATGTATAGCATGCTCTAGGTTTCAAATGGCCTTGATAGATTTAGTAAGGTTGGTTTGGCACAAAAGTTTAAAATATTGGGTGAATGTTATTGGGCTACTGCAGAAACGGCAACATATTTAAAGTCTGCCAATATCACAAGAATGCACAGCATTTATTGTTTCAGAAATCATAAGCTCCTGATCTATGATGAAGCATCAAATGCAGAGTGGATTCTGGTGCGGCCACTAAGATTTTCAAAGTGATGGCTATAAGCTACTTCCTGGGTTAGAGGCAAAATGTTTCTGACATTTGCTGTTTACTCATTGTGTTCAATGGGGCTCATATTCTGAGAAGTAAGTAAAAGATTGGAGCCTGAATTGTCTGGTGCTTGGTAACAACAATGAGAGAGAGGGACTGTCCTCATGTCCTGTTTATAGGTTTCTTAGAGGAATTAGTCAGATCCAGAAGGGTCCTCCATATAGAGTGGGGGGTGCCAGGGGGCCATGGCTCGAAGGAACAATTTCTGAGGGAGTGTGAACCAAATGATCCCATGCAGGTGACCCCAGAGCGGTCCCGCCCAATGCCTCTCTCCACCCACCAAGGGATGTGTTGGCCAGCCAGCCTACCCCTTGCACGGGTGGGCAGGCAGCTCAGCACAGCCCCACTTTGCTCCCGTGGGGGTGGGGTCACCTCCCCTGCCCAGCACATGTATGTGTGTCTGTCCTGGGTACTGGCAACCAACACTACGCCACTGCCTCTATAAGTTCTTAAGAAGTGAAAAAGTTGGAACTAGATTTAAGCTGATGTTCTTTTCTTTGTTTTCAAATTTTGGAACCTATTGGGAGTTTCCTAAAAGAAGAGCTGCATAATTTACTTCTGAAAATGGAATAATTAATTTCAGTGTCTTCCCTGTAATGTGTGTGGAATTATTGTTTTGGGGTTATGAGTTGGGTTGTTGTTGTTCATTTATTTACTTGTGTCATTTTCCATTCTGGTGAAGAGCTGGTATCATCATCATCATCATCGTCACCACCATCATCAACTAGTGTCTGTCAAGCACAGAGTATTGTAATATATTACTGGAAAGGAGCTAAGCGTTAATCACATAGCTACTTCCAACCTAATCAGAAGCTTGATATGGAACCATTTGTTCTTATACATCCTTTGGGCAAAGTAATCGATTCTACATTTTAGCAGTGGGAAAGGTATATCGAAAAGGCCTATGTCCAAAGTGACTCCTATTAGGCAGGATTAGCCTATGTATCCAGACAATGTGATATGTATTTGAAGCACATCACCCCTCCCCCAATGAATTTAAATCCTCCAGGTTGAAGAAGAAAACAATCAAATGAGACTACCCACCAATCTTCCTTACGTCAAATGCTATGTTGGACTCGTTCAAAGTAACACATTAGTGATACTGCAGTCACTCTTTTTACAGTTTATAGAAATGGAACAAAATGTAAGTGTTGTAAATGAAAGTATTTATGGCTTCTAAAGAAAGTCACTTTTTCCACTTGATCAGGAGGGTTTTTAAAATATATATATTCAAGATTAGTTTTGATTCTGTAAGGATAGCTGATGCCTAGACATTACTAAGTCTGGCAATTTTCAGGCATTAACAACAATAGCTGAAACAGATTAGTCGTGACTTTTATTTTTTAAGATACAAACTCACTCATTTTCCTTCCTAGCAATTTTCATCTCCATAGACTTGCTCAGCTGGGTCCAGGCTGATGGTGTCCTTAATATTACAGGAAGCAGTTTTCTTAACCTTGCAAAGTGGTCAGGATCCTGCAAGGGGTGGTGGTTGAACTGATACGCTGGCTTAATTGAATTCAGAATCAATTGTTCATCACAACCACCGGTACCTGTAAAGACATAACGAAATCGTTTTTCTGTATCTGTGGGATCATTGGACTTTTCAGGCCCAAGATGGTCAACAACTCCCCTTGATGTGAAAAGTTATATTTATCTCTTCCCCCAAAAGACAGAATAAAACTACACTAATTGCAAAGTAGCTTTTTAAAGGTAAAGGGACCCCTGACCATTAGGTCCAGTCGTGACCAGCTCTGGGGTTGCGGCGCTCATCTCGCTTTATTGGCTGAGGAAGCCGGCGTATAGCTTCTGGGTCATGTGGCCAGCATGACTAAGCTGCTTCTGGCAAACCAGAGCAGCACACGGAAACGCCGTTTACCCTCCCGCCAGAGCAGTACCTATTTATCTACTTGCACTTTGACGTGCTTTCGAACTGCTAGGTTGGCAGGAGCAGGGACCGAGCAACGGGAGCTCACCCTGTCGTGGGGATTCGAACCGCCAACCTTCTGATCGGCAAGTCCTAGGCTCTGTGGTTTAACCCACAGCGCTACCCACGTCCCTAAAAAAGTAGCTTTTTAGAAGCTACTAAAATGAAAGAATGTCACCCACTGAAGAGTTTATACACAACCACAGGGGAGCTGAGAGGGAATGCAAGAGCAAGGCTGGATTCCAGCAGTGCACAGTCAGAGGCTGCGGGTTGACGCTGGTACAGAGCCATCTTTCCTATTGAGCTTAGTGGCGCATTGCGCCAGAGCGCTGGCCTCTCAGGGGCGCACCAGCGAGCTGGGGAACTGCGTGGCTTTGCTGGCAGCCTCCCCTTTCCTGCTCACCTGCCAGCTGTGCCCCGTCAACCATATGGCTGGCGGGCGTGCAGCTTGCCTCCCAATCCTCCATGTGAGGAGAACGATCCCTGCAGAGGCAACTGGCGGCAGCAGCAGCTAGGCACGCGCTCCTGGGTGCGAGTGCTCTCTTGTCCATTGGTGACCGCAGGAGCCTCGGTGCGCTCACCATCGTAGACAGCATCTACTGGACCCGCTCGCTGGACATGGTGGCCGAGGGGCTGCCAGACCACTACGCTGACAGCTGCACAGCGTGGGTCTGGCAGCTCTACACCAGCGACACACGGAGCCGGACTGCCGAATACAAGAACTGGCTGGTATTGCTGCTGTGTGCCCAGTGCTGCAACACGGTGCTCAACGTGGCCTGTGGCACCGGATGAGTCACACGGCAGGAGGAGGAGTCAGTGCTGGGTGCTGGATCGTGACCCAGCTTGAAGGCCTGGGCTCCCTTCTCCCTGGGGGGGGGGGTTGTGTCTCAGGGTGCTGTAATCCAGATCCACGCAAGCGGCAGCTGATCAGGACCTCCTCCCCCCCCCATTGAAAGCACATGGCTCAACACCCCACACCCAACAATCCTGGGAACTACAATCCCCGAACTACAATTCCCAGCACCCTCTAACAAACCACCACTTCTCAGGATTCTTTGAAGGCATGCGGATCGGGTGTGCCTTAAATGAAAGGAAAGGACCCCCGTTGCTTTGTTGTGGGAGAGCCCCCCCATTAGGAATATGACACGTGGGTGTGCAGCTTCCTTCCCAAGCCTCCACGGGAGGAGAGCGATCCCTGCAGAGGCTTGTGAAAAGATCGACAAATCTAGGAAACGGGGGCAGGGCACCAGAGGGATCTTTGCACCACGGCGCCAGATATGCTTAAGACGGCCCTACACAGGTGGCACTGTGGTCTAAACCACTGAGCCTCCTGGGCTTGCTGATCGGAAGGTCGGTGATTTGATCCCTGTGATGGAGTGAGCTCCCATTGCTCCATCCCAGCTCCTGCCAACCTAGCAGTTTGAAAGCACGCCAGTGCAAGTAGATAAATAGGGACCACTGTGGTGGGAAGGTAAACGCCGTTTCTGTCACAGCGTTCTGTTGCGCCAGATGCGGTTTAGTCATGCTGGCCACATGACCCGGAAAGCTGTCTGTGGACAAACATTGGCTCCCTCGGCCTCAAAGCAAGATGAGCACTGCAACCCCATAATCACCTTTGACTGGACTTAACCGTCCGGGGTCCTTTACTTTTTTTACCTTTTACCTTGCTGTGGGGAAACCCCCAGGCAGGCTACAGAGCTACCATCCATCCCTGTTGTGTTCTATCCCCAATACCCTCAGCTAGAGACGGGAGAAATTTGGTGTGCATTTTAATGCAAACCTGCCATTTTGCACTTACAGAAACAAAATTCAGCTATTGCCCTTTGAAATTTGCACTTCTCTGAATTTTGCAATGCAGTTCTCCAACCTCAAAAATCATATTTAAGGAAAGTGTGTGTTAAAATGCATATATTAGTGAAACAACATTAAAATGCATAACAACTGGCAGAATTCCTTCCCAAAATGCGACTATTTGGGCTAAATGCACACAAAAATGCAAGCAAATATTTGTGAAGGCTTTTTAAAAAAGGAAAAGGAAACTGACAGAGAAATACAGAAACCTGAATTTACAGGTTGTTTCCATTGTTCGTCATACACAAGAGTGGACCCATTGAAATGAATGGACAGAAAGATATATCTAAATTCGTCTGGCAGGGCAAAAAGCCCAGAATAAAATTTAAGATTTTAACTGATGCAAAAGATAGAGGGGGCTTTGCCCTGCCAGACTTAAGACTTTACTATGAATCAGCAGCATTCTGCTGGTTGAAGCAATGGCTACTTCTTGAGGATACAGACATTTTGGACCTGGAAGGGTATGACAATAACTTTGGCTGGCATGCATATCTATGGTATGACAAGGTAAAGGTGTACAAAAGTTTTAAAAACCATATTGTTAGGAAAGCATTGTACAACGTTTGGAATCGATATAAAGATTTGTTGGAAAGTAAAACTCCCAGGTGGCTGTCACCAATGGAAGCTAAGGCAGTGAAAAAACTCAACATGGACTCTAATTGGCCTAAATATTGTGAAATTTTAGAACAAGATGGTGAAAAGTTGAAGCTTCAAAGTTATGAGAAGCTAAAGCATAAGGTTCGAGATTGGTTACATTATCGTCAGATAAATGAGACATTTAAGCAAGACAGGAAACTAGGCTTTCAGAAGGAGAGGTCGAAGTTAGAAACAGAATTGTTAGAACCCAATACTAAGAATCTATCTAGAATGTATAATTTGCTGCTGAAATGGAATACACAGGATGAAACGGTGAAATCAGCTATGATTAAATGGGCACAAGACATTGGTCATGATATTATGTTTGCTGACTGGGAACAGTTATGGACCCCCGGTATTAAGTTTACGGCATGTAGTGCCTTGAAAGAGAACATAATGAAAATGATTTACAGGTGGTACATGACCCCAGTCAAGCTTGCAAAGATATATCATCTGCCCAATAATAACTGCTGGAAATGTAAGGAATCTGAAGGAACTTTTTACCACCTTTGGTGGACCTGCCCAAAGATTAAGGCCTACTGGGAAATGATTTATAATGAAATTAAGAAAGTCCTTAAGTGGACATTTGTAAAGAAACCGGAGGCTTTTCTCTTGGGCATGGTCAGCCAACTGGTACCAAAAAAGGACAGGACATTCTTTATGTATGCAACTACAGCAGCAAGAATCCTGTTGGCAAAGTATTGGAAGATGCAAGAACTACCTACTCTAGAAGAATGGCAGACGAAGGTGACGGAATACATGGGACTGGCAGAGATGACCGGCAGAATCCGCGACCAGAGGAAAGAGACAGTGGAGGAGGATTGGGGAAAATTTAAAGTATATCTTAAAAATTGTTGCAAAATTGTGGATTGATAAGATGTTAAGGGGTAAGAAACGGAGAATTACAGCTGTAAATGTTAATCTTAAGAAAACTCAAAAGAGAGTTAATTAGAAAAATTGATTTAAGGGTTGCTAAAAAATGGAAAAATAAGGATGCGGTAAAAGGGAGGTATGGGGGAGTCAATTTTATTTGTATGTTTTTGTGTGTTGAAATATATGTGTTTTCTTGTGTTTGTTATATGTTATATGTTTTGAAAATCATTAAAATTTATTATAAAAAAAAATGAAATGAATGGACCTCAGTTAGTCATGTCCATTAATTTCAGTGTGTGTGCTCAGCATGGGATTAGCATTGGATGCAACACTGAGAGTGAGAAAATCGAAAAATGGAGAGAAAGGAAAAGAAACTAAGTTTGTTGATTAGGAATCCTAACCCTTGGATTTCAGGGAAGTGATTTCATTTTTATACAAATGTATTTGATATCAGTCCACATACATTGAAAAATGTTAAACTAATCCCTCCTCTCTGTCTCTCCCCCATGACTGATGATGAAACATAATCCACTTTCCTACAGGAAACGCATCATGCCTTAAAAGTGACTTAATCTATTAAGAAGGTTCCAAACAGCGCCTCCGATCATACGCACACAAGGAACTTTCAAACATTGCACTACAACTGCATTAGCATTTTCCATCGCATTAGTAACATAAGTGCCTAATTACATTTTTTTGAATAAAAAAAGCAACACCATGTACCTTTCTGACATTTCAAATTGGACTGTAACTTAAAACGCGATAGCAAAATTTGCAACAACAAAAAACCCTCTCTGAAAAAAGGAGACGGGGTTTGTCATTAAATGTACAACTGATAAAATTAAAATGCAGTTGAGTATAAAAAGAAAGTAAGTAGCTCCAGGAGGGTGAGTTGCATTAGATCTCATAATTATTCTAATATTTTTAAACAGCAATTGGTGCCTTCGGATGAATTCCATCAGTGGAAAAGTTGATCTCCATTATTTTGAACAGCAGTTTGGGGCAGTTGGTGGTGGAGGGAGAGGTATGCTTGAATAATAAAATGATCAACTCATTGTCATTACAATTAAGATTAGCAACAAATTTAAATCGTGTGTGTGTGTGTGTGTGTGTGTGTGTGTGTGTGTACTGGGATAGCTCAGTCAGTAGAGCATGAGACTCTTAATCTCAGAGGAAGGAAAGGCTTGCAGTTCAGGACTCTGCATGACAAAGTGAGAAGCCTTGATGGCTTAAGGGGCTCTGTGAAGGTCCCCACATTTTCGTGGCAACTGGAAACTATGGAGTATTCCCTCCCCCCATAATGCAGACCCTCCAAGTGTCCCTATTTTCCAGGGGCAGTCCCAGATGTACAGAAGCCATGCCAGTTTCTGATTTGATCCTAGAATGCCCTGCTTTCAGAAATGTCCCTGTTTTCATTGGAGTAATGTTGGAGGGTATGGAGTTATGCAACCCCTGAGCCAAGGAGATAAGTAACTATGCAACTTTTAGAAGACATCTGAACACAGACCTGTATGGTTTTGCGTTTTTATACGTGTTGGAAGCCACCCAGAATGGCTGGGGCAAACCAGGACTCAGCTACACTGGAGAAGAAAAAGTGCTTTATATGCGTTGTATATGCATTATGACACTGTGCCACCAGATGGCGCTGTGGAGTTCAGTTTTTGCCAACCTGATTTCTCATACGAAGTTTACAATGCGTTTACCTGAAACACTTCTTTGATGTGTCTAGATCAGTGTTTCCCAACCGGTGTTCCGCGGCACACTAGTGTGCCGCGAGCGGTTGCCTGGTGTGCCGTGGGAGGGAGGCGGGCGAGTCCGGCGGCGAGAGGCGGGGCGGCGGCGGTGAGCACACGCGGGGCGGCGAGCGAGCTCCCTCCCAAATCCCATCGCCGCTCGGCGCTGGTGTTGGCAAGTCTTGCGCACCGGGGGATCTCCCCCCGGGAGCGCAAGGCTTGCGGGAGGCAGCTGGCAGCGCGGAGCACGGGGCGCCCTTCGGAGGGCTCCGCGTGCTTCGGGCAACAGGCTGCCGCCCCAAGCCTTGCGCGCCTGCCGGGAGCTCCTGCCGGGCGCGCAAGGCTTGCAGACACTCGCCCGAAGCACGGGGAGCCCTCCGGAGGGCTCCCTGTGCTTCGGGCAACAGGCTGCCGCCCCAAGCCTTGCGCGCTGGGCGGGAGCTCCTGCCGGGCGCGCAAGGCTTGCGGACAGCTTCCTGAAGCCTGGAAAGCGAGAGGGGTCGGTACGCACCGATGCCTCTTGCTCTCCAGGCTTCAGAGAAAGCCTGCATTCGCCCCATAGGACGCACACACATTTCCCCTTTATTTTTGGAGGGGAAAAAGTGCGTCCTATGGGGCGAAAAATACGGTACTTTCTTTGTGTTTATTTGATGCCTATTAAAGAGAGTTACTTTATATATAGTCAATATAGGCACAGAGTTAATTTTTTAAACATTTTCTAATGGTGGTGTGCCTCGAGATTTTTTTCATGAAACAAGTGTGCCTTTGCCCAAAAAAGGTTGGGAAACACTGGTCTAGATCCAGCCCCAGTCAGATGGGCAGGCTATGAATAATAAAATTACTACTACTACTACTACTACTACTATGGAATAGGACATCCCTATTTCATCGGAGTAACGTTGGAGGGTATGCAATGTATTTCAGCCCAAACATTCAAGATTGGTGGGGCAGGGCCCGCCTCTATAATGGCATCCACAACTGTGGCATTCCTTTCCATTGAAAAAATGTATTTTTAAATGAAAATTAGTCAGCATGTTAGTGCAAATTTTTGCACATAATTTCCCCTGTTATGCACATTTTTGCAAGCAGTTTCTCCAAATATACTGCATGTTGATATGTTATTTTTATGAATAAATGCATCTTGAGCCACATGCAATCACCCAAACATGGGGGGGGGGGAATGTACACAGTCTTTGGTTGGAGAACTTCATCACAAGAAAATTAAGAGAGGTGCGAATTTGAGAGGAGTTTCTGGTCTGTATATTGTCTCAGAAAGTGTACTCTACATAGGTCTGTATTCGCATCTTAACCAAACCAAATTTCTTCCCTATCCCTATTGGAGATGCAGGTGAACATAGGCAGTGCAAAACATACAAGAAGCAGGGCAGAGGGTCTCAAAAGATGGATCGTGGCCACCTGCAGAGGTGTAAAAAGGTAAAGGGACCCCTGACCATTAGGTCCAGTCGCGGACGACTCTGGGGTTGCAGCGCTCATCTCACTTTATTGGCCGAGGGAGCCGGCGTACAGCTTCCGGGTCATGTGGCCAGCATGACTAAGCCGCTTCTGGCGAACCGGAGCAGCGCACGGAAACGCCATTTACCTTCCTGCCAGAGTGGTACCTATTTATCTACTTGCACTCTGACGTGCTTCTGAACTGCTAGGTTGGCAGGAACAGAGACCGAGCAACGGGAGCTCACCCCGTCACGGGGATTCGAACCGCCTACCTTCTGATCGGCAAGTCCTAGGCTCTGTGGTTTAACCCACAGCATCACCCGCGTCCCCTCTGCAAAGGTATGGGCCTTAGCAAATGTCCAACAATACCTACACATGACACCAGTCCCTATAGGCTTCAGATAAATTGACCATATTCCACACAACAAAGCCATGTGTAGAGATTGCTAGCCAACCCACCCAAGTAAAAGTAAACATGGCAAACTAAACTGAAGGGTATAAGACTGGTTTATTGTTGCAAAAGTGGTTCTTTTCCAAACAGATTAGTAAGGATCAACCTTCCAGCTGCGTGACCTGCCTTTCGACTGCTGCTTTGTTAATTTCCCTGGTTAACTTTTCGTTGTTGTTGCAGCGCAATGATCGTTTTGTGCAGAGACACTTGTAGTGGCCTGCCTGTTTTGACAAAGCAGTGAAGAATTTCCCTTGTTCCTGCTTTGCATTGTCACATCTCGGCCAGCCCAGGCAAGTTGTGGGAGCTGTGCCGTGTTAGTCCAGTAAATAATATCAGCTGCTCGTGTGGAAAGAGGGGACACTCACTCTTGCTTAAGAGCCTCTTCACCACCCAGGCTGTTGCAATGGGCTGTGATTACTCTCTCCAATTGCACAACACTGATTGTTTGTGCTGCTAATCGCCGAGAACAGACAGAACAAATAATACATATGAAATGGCTCGAGGCTCACAGAATTCCTGCAGAAGTGGGCAAATACATGCCAACAAAGCATGACAAAAATTGAGAAGAATGAACTGATGAATGAATGACTCATGCCAAACAGGTATTTATTTTTATTATTTTACAAAGTGTCTAAAAAAGAAGAAGACATGGGGGAAAGTGAAGTAAAATGCCCCAGTACAAAACAATGAAGCAGCATTATGAATACTCGACATCAGGGCCTGCCCAGGACATTCTGCCGCCTGAGGCAAAACAGGAAATACTGCCCCAAACTAGCTGCCCCTCCTCTGCAACACCTCCACCACTGCCTCCTGCTCCTTAGCCTGCCCCCCAGTGGTGCGGGGGGTAAAGGGAGCCTGGAGAGAAGCAGGAAGAGGAGGAGGCTGCAGTGAACTCCTTGGAGGCTAGATCTGCCACCTGAGGCAACTGCCTGACCTCACCTCACAGGTGGGCCGGCCCCACTTGCAATTAATCTGCTGTGATTACAGGGACAATCTGTGTGTACAGCTATAACAAATTTGTACCCCCAGAAAAAAAGCACTGGGTATATAAATTAACAACAACAACAGCTATAAGAGTTCCACACCATTAGAGTCCTCAATTGCTTGGGGTTCCCAATTACCAAGTGCATTCAGCTCCTTAGGCATAGGAGCTCCCACACAGACAACCGTAGCCTGACAACATGACTTGCACCTGAGTGTCGCATGAACAAGACTATGAATTGCCAGGATTGTGCAGGCTCGTACTAGGGTTGCTAACTGGGACTCCAGGGCTACAATTAGAAGGCAGCTGCCAAGGTAACAGGTAACTCTCCTAGAACGAAAGATGGTGGCAGATACAGTCGCTCCCTGGTGTCAAATGCAGAGAGCAGAAAGATTCCACCCAATTGAATTGTGGGTAAAGTATGTAAGGCAGCCCTGTTTGGGGAAATTTTTAATGTTTTGTTTTATTTTTAATATTCTGTTGGGAGCTGCCCAGAGTGGCTGGGGAGGCCCAGCCAGATGGGTGGGGTATAAGTAATAAATTATTATTATTATTATTATTATTATTATTATTATTATTATTATTATTGGATTTGATATCCCGCCTTTCACTCCCTTTAAGGAATCTCAAAGCGGCTAACATTCTCCTTTCCCTTCCTCCCCCACAACAAACACTCTGTGAGGTGAGTGGGGCTGAGAGACTTCACAGAAGTGTGACTGGCCCAAGGTCACCCAGCAGCTGCATGTGGAGGAGTGGAGATGCGAACCCGGTTCCCGGGTATTATTATTATTATTATTATTATTATTATTATTATTATTAAATTCAGGGTTCTCACCCTACCCTACTGCCAATCCACATTATTTCAGTGGAGGCATCTGGAGCTGAATTTCTAGTGACCATCCACTGAGGACAAGTTGTGCAGATAAGCACAATAAATTTGTGGGACTAGCTCTGCCACAGTCATTACAACCAATCAATTTATCCTAGCCACGCACTCATCTGTTGTAGATTTTCAGCCCGAAGTACGGCGTGAAAGAAAAGAGAAAAGGCAAGGGGGAAGAAAAATAACGTGAATGCATTTCAGCCTCCTCTAATATTATTCCGTTCGTGTTAGTAATGCCTGTAAAAAATCAAGATGTACAACACACTTGCTGCCCCTGACATATTGAGGTGTTACAGAAAATCAAAAATACTTGCTCGCTGTTCTCTGAGCAGCAAGGATAGACCTCTGCTTCTTGGCCTATTTTCCTTGATCGGAATCTCTCGTGCCTTGATGCTCACTTTCCCTGTTTGAACTTGTCTCTTCAGAATATTTAGTAAATACATCTCATGTTTGTACCAAAAGTAAATCTGCCTTCCCTTTCATTTGGCCGGATATTAAAAGCCTTAAAAAAAAAAAAAGATACACATGAAAAGAGGTTTGCGCTTCCCTCTTTACAATCTTGCAAAGAATGCTTATGCATGAGAGGCACGGGGAACGCGAAAGAAAACCACATTAGCATTCAGTCAGCGCTGAGACTACTATTCTCCACTCTTCGCCTCCGATAGAATCTTAACATATGCCAGAGAAAGAAAGAAAAGTGGAGCGGGTAAAAATAATTTGGTTGGAATGGAGCGGTATTTTCATAGGTGGTTGCCTATCGAGACAGACAGGTGCCAACAAAAAGGTGGTGATGTTGCAAACCCTCACCATGATCATCTCCTGCCCAGAAATCAATGCCCCCACTGTGGAAGGACGTGTGGACCCAGAACTGGCCTCCACAGTCACTTACAGACTCATTGTTAAGACTGTGTTCAGGGAAGACAATCTCCCAGAGCCCACATGCGGCCTTTGAGGCCTCTCCCATACCCTTCAACTGTCTCAGTAAAGCCAGGACATCCCATTGTTTTTCAGCAGTGATCTGGCCCCGAGAAAAGTGCTTGTTGGGGGGGTCACAATCTCATGTGGGTCACGTGATTCACATGGGGGTCCAGTCCTGAAAGACGTGCATTCTGTTTGGAAAATGTGCTTTCCATCTAGCCCTTGGAACACTCCCCAGGACACACCCCTCCCTAGGTTTACTCCTTACCCTCCTTGCCTCAGTACCCCCCCCCCACACACCTCAGCTTACTAGCTGATGGATTGTTTTTGCCATTTAGTCGTGTCCGACTCTTCGTGACCCCATGGACCAGAGCACACCAGGCACTCCTGCCTTCCACTGCCTCCCACAGTTTAGTCAAACTCATGCTGGTAGCTTCGAGAACACTATCCAACCATCTCGTCCTCTGTCGTCCCCTTCTCCTTGTGCCCTCCATCTTTCCCAACATCAGGGTCTTTTCCAGGGAGTCTTCTCTTCTCATGAGGTGGCCAAAGTATTGGAGCCTCAACTTCAGGATCTGTCCTTCCAGTGAGCACTCAGGGCTGATTTCCTTAAGGATGGATAGCTTTGATCTTCTTGCAGTCCATGGGACTCTCAAGAGTCTCCTCCAGCACCATAATTCAAAAGCATCAATTCTTTGGTGATCAGCCTTCTTTATGGTCCAGCTCTCACTTCTGTACATCACTACTGGGAAAACCATATGGACCTTTGTTGGTAAGGTGATGTCTCTGCTTTTTAAGATGCTGTCTAGGTTTGTCATTGCTTTTCTCCCAAGAAGCAAGAGTCTGAAAAACTGAGTGAAACTTTGGTTCCACTTGACCTGTGGGCACTGGCTCTCTCTCATACACCCTCTGCCTCACTGTTCTTAATGAAAGTTCAATCAAACTCTAGATTCACTAGACAGTGGAACCAAGCTAATTCCAAAATTTCCACTTAAGGTTTTGAATTGTCGCTTCAGTGCACAACTGTTACACAACATTCTCCCTTGAAATTCACAGTGAGGAATTCAGTTGCTGATGAATCCAAGATATCTCCAGTCTGACCCATTATGAAACACAGTAGTTGACCATCTCTCTGTCTCCATCTCTGACTTCAAAACCATACCAAAGGGCAAGTATATCTTCTACATCAGACCACTTTTAATGTTTTTTTTTCCCAGAAAGCTTATGAAGCTGTTCTTTATTGTATGAAAACTCTTGCAACAGTGGAAGTTCTGCTACCATATGAGTTTTAATAGATAAGACCTTCCAGACATACTTTATTGGTCCATTATGACTCCAAAGTTCATATTCCCAGGAGGCACCAGGTAATCAGACTGGTATTGAATTCCTCCTTAGTCAAAATTATACCTTTTTTCTTTCTGAAGATAACATTTGAGTGATTGCTCATCTCTTCACTGGTGAGTTGATTACTAACATGACCTTATAGAGTTCTGAAGCTGACCTTCAACATCTACTGAAACAAATCTCATATACAGGTGCTACAAATCTTAGCAGGCCTACAATAACACAAGAGCCCTGCTGGATCAAATCGAAGTCCTATAGTCTAGCATTCTGTTCTCACAGGGGCCGACCACGTAGCACTCGCAATTATTCCCTCTCTGCACTCCTAGTAGAATTTGGTTTCATCTGTTAACATCCATCTCCTTTTCTGTTCACATCCATTCCAGAACCCATGGTCTTTCATTCATAAAATGAGAAGGACTTTTGTGTTTTCATTACATTGCTCTGTGCGTACTTCAGTAGCTATTTCTCATTGTAATTATCACTTCCTACTTCTTCATGTCTCATTTCTGGTGGGAATCAGATAGAATTAAAGAGCTCACTTCTTATAAGTCTCCTATTTATTACTGAGATTCCGCAGCCTCTGTTTCTGAGAGTAATTAACCTGGTTTATCACTCAGCACCAAGCTCTCATTTACATCAAACACCACCTAGGATTGGGATTGCTCTGTCGCTAGGCTTTGCTTCTCAAAAACTCAAGGTTATAGCAACAGATATAGTACAGAAATACAATGAGAATTTTGTCTAGCTGGGTTTGGACTGTACAAAAGAGACAGCATTATTGCCACTTTCTTCACTCATCAGAATGCAAAGCCAACGTTCAGGGTTCCAGAGTTCTGGAACAAATTCCAGAACAAATTCCAAGTATAAAGTGGTGAATGTGCAACATTCTGAAAAATCTAAAGCAAAGAGATTTAAAATGCATTTCCCAATTAGTTTGCTCTTCTCACTTTTTCGATACACAGCAGTAAGATCAGTCCCTTGACATAGCCAAGGAACTGCAGAAAAAATCAGCTGGAGGTGAAGGGAAGTTATGATTTGTGCAAAGGAACCCTAGAGAGAAAAGACTTGTGTCATAATAAAAGTGTTTTGTGAAGTTCAAACTTTTCCTTTTTAAAGAGTGATGGGGGCTTTAAAATTATTTGAGATGTGTGGCTCATTGGATCACAGTTGTGGAGTTCAAGGAGACTATATCAGATTGCCATTTTAACTCTGTACTTAACTCAGCCCCAAGGTCAAATGTTTATTGCTGAAAGGAATAGAAAAACAGAACCCAACATATGTGATATGTGGCTTGTTTACTGCTCTGAGGTCTGTGCTTGAAAATTCAAGGCATGGGAATCAAATTTCAATCATGGAACTTCGAGACTTTATTTTTATTATTATTTTGACCAAGCAAGTCAGCACTTCAAGATTATTTTTGATGCATTATGTACTTAATGATGGGAAACATTAGCACTCGTGCCATTAAATCTTCTACTGGGAATCCGGTTTATGTCACTGAGCGAAAACTGATTGCCTCCCACTCACCCACCCTCAGTGACATGCCATGCAGGTAAACAAACCAACCCCTGTGTTGCAAAATATTATATTCTGATGCAGGCTAATCTCAAAATCTCCAATACACTCAGCAAATTCAAATCCGGCCCATAATGGTTAAACAATTTGGGGGGAGAAGCGGGGCAGCACATCTTAGCAAAACAATGTGCATATAGATGCCCCCAAGGGCCGGAAACGACATTTGGCAGAAAGGCTACGCATCACCCACGGTTCCAGTCAAGGTAAAATGACCAAATTATTGTGGCATCAGTAAACTGGTAACTAGTTTCGCATGTCGTTGCCTGCATCCCTCAAGATCATTCATAAAGAAGCTCTCGCAAAGCATCTCTGCCCATTAATATGTTTTTTTAAAGGAAATAAGAAAGACTGGCCCATCTGACCCAATGTGATGCACTTCCAAGTAAGCACAGATAAAATGCAATCTTGTGAGCCCTAAGACACCTGCTCCCAGCAGGAAAGCTTTTCTTATGAACTGCCAAGTCTTTTGTTACAGTACCTCGAGATGCAATGATATTTCCAGCTGGAATACACCCGCGTTAACTTGGCTGCAACCACTTGAAAGCCATCACTGAATATTTATTACCACATGCTGTGCCACACAGGTATGAACAAATATGTGCCAAAGGGAGGATTGAGAGAATAATTTGGCGCGGGTGGGGGAAACAGAACCAGTCTCAAATTAGCCTTTTATTTTTATTTTTTGTAATCTGTCCTTTGCATTGGAAGAGGGGCAGATTTGAGAAAGCAGGTATTGTTGTTTTTCTCATCCAGCAGTGATTTTGCAGTGGAATCACAGATGCTTTCATGATTCTCCAATGAAAAGTACAGAAAACTTTTCTTAGTCGACCTAGCAGGTTGTTCCAGCTCTCTGCTTCTGTATCACCAGTGTGGCGCCATGGTTAGGGCACTGAAAAAAGAGTTCTAGTCCCAATTCAGCCGTGAAAATTGCTGGGAGATCTGGAGCCAGTCACATCCTTCAGTCCAGTCTGCCCTGCAGGGTTGTTGTGAAGATAAAATGGGGAAAGAAGAACCATGTGTGTCACCCTTCAGGTCCTCGGAGGAAAGGAGAGATAGAAAAGTACCGTATTTTTCGCTCTATAGGACACACTTTTTCCCCTCCAAAAATGAAGGGGAAATGTGTGTGCATCCTATGGAGCGAATGCAGGCTTTCGCTTAAGCCTGGAGAGCGAGAGGGGTCAGTGCGCACTGACCCCTCTCGCTCTCCAGGCTTCAGGAAGTTATCCACAAGCCTTCGGAGCACTGGCTGGAGAGGTTGTGTGTGGCTAAAGAGGAAGCCAAGACAGCCAGTGGGATGGATCCCGCTGGCTGTCTTGGCTTCTTTGCTCTTTGGGGCTGGGGGGGATATTTTTTTTTCTTTATTTCCCCCCCCCCCTAAAAACTAGGTGCACCCTATGATCTGGTGCGCCCTATGGAGCGAAAAATACGGTAATTAACATTACATTCACTTGTACTGCCTCTGCTCCCCCCTCCAGAACTGGCTCCCCATATAACCTGATCAAGCTGGGCTAGCATTGCAGTTCATCTCCCATCAGTTGTGCGGAAAGCACAGTGAAGTATGAAAGACCAGGACTCAGTCGGTAGAGCAGGAGACTCTTAATTTCAGGGTTGTGGGTTTGAGCCCCATGTTGAGCAAAAGATTCCTTCATTGCCAGGAGGTTGGACTAGATGATCCTCGTGATCCCTTCCAGCTCTATGATTCTCTCTGGCCAAGTGTTACAAGGAGCCTGAGACATGTGGGGCCTTCCAGTAGAAGCTGTGGTCTAAACCACTAAACCTATTGGGCTTGCCGATCGGAAGGTGGGTGGTTCAAATCCCCACGACGGGGTGAGCTCCCATTGCTCTGTCCCAGCTCCTAGCAGTTCGAAAGTACGTCAAAGTGCAAGTAGATAAGTAGGTAGTGCTCCAGCGGGAAGGTAAACGTCCTAGTTTTTACTTTTTGAAAACTAGGCAACCCTAGGTTGTCAGTAAGGAGGCAGGCAGGCAGTGGCGGAATTTGGGCTCTCAAATTTCAGTGGGGCCCTGTGCAATGCTAAAATTTGCACGCGCCCCCAACTCTCACACACCATTCCACAACATTGTTGTGGTGTCCCCCTACAACACAGTGCCCAGTACATCCAAACCAGTTGCACCCAGTGGCGGAAGAAGCCTCTCGGGCACCTGGGGTGCTGCCCCCATAATGGCTAGGGACAGGGGGCACCACATGGTGCCAATAGGGACAGGCAGAGGCAGAGCTAGCGGTGGCAGCACACATCCCGGGGGGTGCACCAGCAGCATTGAGCATCCCCTCAGGGATGACACCCAGGGCAGGCCGCCCCCACCTTGCTCCGCCTCTGGTCGCACCAGCATAAAACCACCTCTGAGGTGGGGGCAGGCTGAGCTTGTGGGGCAGTGCCCCATTTGCCCTAGTGTACCTACCTCGTCTTCTGCAGTTCTGGTCTCAAATTCCACCTCACAGAGTGAAAAAGAAGCTACAATGGAGAAATCCATCTGATTAGGGTCTCGGCGTTGCTTCTCAGAGTTTGGCTTATAAACAGTAGACTCCTTTTGGTGCCTCATTTATTGCTGTCTTCTATGCCCTCCAAAGACCTCAATCAGCAAAGCCCGCTCCATGACACTTTAGCACACAATATGCAAATGTTACATTTACAATTTTGACCATTCTCTGTATCTGCTCTCCTCAAGCTGTTCCTTAACATGGTGCTTTAAATCCACTCTGCGGTAAACATGGGGTGTGTTGCAATAACATCCCATTTTCTTTCTGATTAGTAAATTATGGTGCTGGTCCCGGTTTTCATTCCAGCTGCTGCTAGCTTGGGAATTACACCAAAGAAAGAAAAAAGATGCACACATGCACATACACACACACACACACACACACACACACAAAACGCAGAGCACTTTCAGACAAGACAAACTTTCCTTGATTTCCATCTCAGAAAGGGGAAGTCTAGATTACTTTTTTCCATTTGAGGAGAAGTGAGTGGTGGAAGGGAGGGAGCGAGAAACCATTTTCAGCTTGACAGGGTGAAAAATGTTGTTTAAGAGCTAACATATTCCACAAGAAGGAGGCTTTAATAGCAGGACTTCTAAACTAGTTACAACAGAGCCCGTGGAAGTCCTTCCAGACTTTCCACAGAGGACAGGCTATTATATTTGCAGCTCTTATGTAATTTCTATCGGGGAGCTTCACAATAATTTATGAAAATCATGACATTCTGGTGCTTTAATACAGATTAAGCCATCCTGAGAGGAGGAGGAGAGGGAGAGAAATTCACAGCACCGCCGTTTGGCTACACGGCATATCAGCCCAGCTTCCAAATGGAATTCTGAAATCAGTTTCCAAACCGTAAAGTTAAATCTTCTTGCACAATTGACAGCCCATTTCTGAAACATGTATTTTGCTGTGGTGTGTATGTAATTTACTGTATCTGGACAAGTTGCTATAATTGGAGCAGCTTTTCCACCAAGGAGGATAGAATGAACAGGCCACGTGCCCCAAGTGGGAGCCAATACAAATTTTAGTATCATACAAACAGACATGATTGCCACGTTGATCGTATTATTTTGGGAAAGTGGGCAGAGGGGGTGAGAAATTGTTTTCATATTTCTTAAGAGGCTGATTTCCATTTGCTTCAGCCTGCACTTTGCCTACAATAGTAGTTTTTACCCAGTATCCCTATTCTTATTCTTATTACAGGTGGTGCCTGCAACAAAATGTTGCAACGTTGTCCTCACTTCCAAGCAGGAATGCTCCTGTTTAGGATATCAGCCAACCACACACTCCTCTAGGATATTATAAGTTCTAAGACAGATGTGGGGAATTTTTCACCCTCCAGCTGTTGCTGAACTGAAAATCACCTCATCCCTGGCTAAAGGACATTCTTGCTGGGGGGGGGGCGGGAGTTGTAGTTCACTAATATCTGGGGACGCGGGTGGCGCTGTGGTCTAAACCACAGAGCCTAGGACTTGCCGATCAGAAGGTCGGCGGTTCGAAACCCCGCGACGGGGTGAGCTCCTGTTTCTCGGTCCCTGCTTCTGCCAACCTAGCAGTTCGAAAGCACGTCAAGTGCAAGTAGATAAATAGGTACTGCTCCGGCGGGAAGGTAAACGGCGTTTGCGTGCGCTGCTCTGGTTCGCCAGAAGCGGCTTAGTCATGCTAGCCACACAACCCGGAAGCTGTACGCTGGCTCCCTTGGCCAATAAAGCGGGATAAGTGCCGCAACTTCAGAGTCGGTCACAACTGGACCTAATGGTCAGGGGTCCCTTTACCTTTTAATATCTGGAGAACCAAAGGTTCCCCATGTCTGCTAAAAGTGGACCATTTCATTCATTCCTCACCTTGTTCCCCCATTTTTCTTTTCCAACAGACTTTCAACATTTCATGCCTATTGCACATGCTCAGGCTTTGTTGAGCCTTTTTAGGTTTCAACCCTTAAATATTTTATTGTTTCATTACTTATATATCACCAGCTCCTATAAAATAGCAAGGTGGTGATGAACAACTATATATACACGAGTACTATTCCACAGTATGGATACTAAATGCTTGACGTCTGGTTGAAGTCACTTGGGGCTCTGTAACATGAGGGAGAAACCATGGAGATCCCCTAAGCCAGGGACAGAGATCTTCCAGCCAGTGGACCAATCTTGGCCCACTAAGAGCTCCAAGAATATTACGCAAAATATATTGTCATTGTGTTATTCCACCCCATTCATTTCAGTGGAAGAAGAGAAGAAGTTTGGATTTGATATCCCGCTTTATCACTACCTAAAGGAGTCTCAAAGTGGCTAACATTCTCCTTTCCCTTCCTCCTCCACAACAAACACTCTGTGAGGTGAGTGGGGCTGAGAGGCTTCAGAGAAGTGTGACTAGCCCAAGGTCACCCAGCAGCTGCATGTGGAGGAGCAGGGAAGCGAACCCGGTTCACCAGATTACAAGTCTACCACTCTTAACCACTACACTACACTGGAGAGATGTGACGCAGTGCAAATGGAGGGGGGGAGCGTAAAGCAACAACAGGAAATCCCAAGAGAACAAGAGAACGGGCCTTTTCTCTGGTGCCTCCCTGATTGTGGAATGCTCTCCCCAGAGAGACTTGCCTGGCACCATCATTACATGCCTTTAGGTGTCAGGCTAAAACATTCCCCTTTACCAAGGCCTAATTAAATAATCTATGGCCTGAAAGTGAAAGTGTGGGGGAAGAACACTTTTATTATGATGACTATTTGCCAGTATGCTTTTTATTATGTTTTTATCATTGATGTTCTGTAATATGTTTTTGCTGTTGTGGACCACCCTGGGTTCCTTTGATAAAGGGCAGCATATCAATTGAAAGCATATCAATTGAGCCAGTGTGGTGTAGTGGTTAAGAGCGGTAGTCTCGTAATCTGGTGAACTGGGTTCGCTTCCCCGCTCCTCCACATGCAGCTGCTGGGTGACCTTGGGCCAGTCACACTTCTCTGAAGTCTCTCAGCCTCACTCACCTCACAGAGTGTTTGTTGTGGGGGAGGAAGGGAAAGGAGAATGTTAGCCGCTTTGAGACTCCTGAAGGGGAGTGAAAGGCGGGTTATCAAATCCAAACTCTTCTTCCTCTTCTGAAATAAATAATAGTGATAATAATAATCCTATTTACTGGTCTGATTTCTTTTCCCATTCTGGGACAAACAAGCAAAAGCCAGGAATTCCTTCTTCCATTCCTGGTGGAATTCTCCGACAACTCTATCTACTGCAGAACCTGCGGGTCGTACAACCCCAAGCCCTCCCTGGCTTTTGCAGCCTACCTCCTTGTGATGAGCTAGAGAGCACTGAATTTCTCTGGCTCCTATTCTCTTCAAACGGAGATTCCACTTCAGGTCTCCAGTGCCATATGGAAATAGCAAGGCTCAGCTCAGTGATCATCAACGGCAAACAATCTGCTCTTGTGAGAACAGAAAATGCTCATTTTAGAAAGAAAGAAAAAAGATGATTCACAGCATACTCGCTGCATAAACAGCAGGGGATGCGAAGGCAGCCAGAAACCTCAAAATGAGAAAAGAAGCTCGCATAGCAGATGCAAGTGTACACAGACAATTTCTATTTCCTACAAAGGTTCGGCGTAAAGGCTCGCCAGTGTGGCTGGAAGGCAAGCCGCTGAACCAATGGACTGGTTATCTCCAAAGTGCTTTCCCCATGGAACTGCAAGACCAGGTGGTATCCAGTTCCAGACAGTGAGCAGAGCTGAATTAGGTGAAATTGGCGTTGACTCTGGTGTTCCAAGGTTCTTCGCAGGCATCACTTTGCCATAACAACACTGTGAGCTGCGTTAGGCTGAGATGCAAGGTCATCCAAGCTTGAGACTTGAACCTGGATCTCTCAAGTCCTAGTCCAACATCCCAACTACACCGGGCTTCCAAGGCTTCAACGAGAGGTGTCTTGCTTGAAGCCAACACTCAGGACACAATGGAGTGTGCACGAGGCAAGCAAGATGACATTTGCAAACAGCGGAGGGTTGCTCTGGACTCTAACTGTGCTTCCTTGCCCTGCTCTCTGTGTACAGAGCAATCACCATTGTATCCAGAATCTGCAATAAAGCTCACTCTTCCCTGCATTATGTCTGAATGTCAGAGATTAAGTATGCTGTCAGGCTGGCATTAAACAGTGTTGCTGGGATCATAAAGAGAGGCATTGTGTACAAATATTGTGATCGATTCAGCCCCACAAACAAATTGCTCTGATCAGCTCCTTAAATTGCGGCTCTCTCGCCAGCTCCAGCGACAGAGCCATGTGTAAATCACTACTCAATCAAGCGCCCTAGATATTGTGTGCGCTACAATGCAAATAGGCCCGGTGATAGTTTAGATATGATAATTAGGTGAAAGCAGGATCGTTACCTACAAGGTAACCGCAGCAGCGCTGTCACTTTCATGATTAGCAGCAGGCTCTGTGCCTCTCGCAGTTCAACCCAGAGAGAATTTGAGCCCATTAACACTTGCGGCCAATCTGGTGGCACACAGCTGAATTTTAATCTGTTGCTCTAGATAAGAAGCAAGAAGGCGTCGTTTCTCTAACGTTATTGTGGGCGAGGGAAAGAATCAGCTGCACAAAAGGAGGAAGAAAGGCGTCTCCATTGAGATCTGTGGCATGCCACCCCAGAGACTTAGGGCAGGGGGTGGAGAACCTCTTAGAACTTGAGGGCCACATTGTTAAAAAACCAGAAGCCCTACTTTTAGGCATTACAGGAAAGGAAATAAGAAGGAAGGATTACAAACTTTTTCAATGCGCAGTTACAGCAGCAAGAATTCTACTGGCTCAGAAGTGGAAACAAGAGGAAATACCGACGAAAGAGGAATGGAGGATGAAACTAATAGACTATGCAGAACTGGACAAGTTAACAGGGAAAGTGAGATACCTGCGAGACCAAAGGTTCATTGAGGACTGGGGGAAATTTGTGGAATATCTGAAAAACATATGTGAAGTACAAACAACGCTAGTGGGGTTTAAAGAAGCACTGTAAAAACTGAGGTATATTGTTAAATGAAAAATGGATGATTGGAGGGGGGACTAATGGCAATAGAGAACAGAAGAAATGCGTAAGTAAGAGTTAAATATGGATGGTTGTCAGAGAAGTTGAAAGAAGTCCAAAAGTATGGAATTTGTGAAAATTTGGATTAAAACTGTTTATTTATGTCAAAAATCAATAAAAAATATTTTAAAAAGAAGAACTTGAGGGCCACAAACCCTAAGGAGCAACCTTTCAGGGGCCACACGCCAGCAAGAGGCAGAGCCAGAGGCAAAGGAAAAGTGGGCACAGCAAACAATGTGCCTGTTTACACCCACTCAAGAGCCAGAGATTGCCACACAAACAACTCTCCATCCTCTATCAAGGCAAGAAAGAGGGATTATCACAGTCCAAGGACACATTCCAGCCAGGTGTGGAACAGGACCAGTGTGGAAGTGTGGCTTAAGGGAGTGGCATCTTCTGAGGAGAGTCCCAAGGGCCAGACAAAGAGGTCTGGAGGGCTGGATTTGCCCCTCCCAGGCCTGAGGTTTCCCACCCATGGTTTAGGTCAGGCATAGGCAAACTCGGCCCTCCAGATTTTTTGGGACTACAATTCCCATCATCCCTAGCTAACAGGACCAGCGGTCAGGGATGATGGGAGTTGTAGTCCCAAAAATTCTGGAGGGCCGAGTTTGCCTATGCCTGGTTTAGGTGAAGAGACTTAGCTGTAAATACAACTATTCAATGTCCCGAACCCCTGGCCTACCTTGCAGCCAGTCAGTATGTCAGGTTCAAAGACCAGGAGACACAGTCCAAGGTCAACCCAAGTAGCCAAGTCCAGCAGTCAGAACCCAAGTCCAGAGTCAAACCCGAAGCACAGAGGTCCAGGAACATCCAAGTCAAGGTCCACCAACATGGGCAGTTGAGCAGACAAAGTACCCCAGCTCTGCTTCCCTTTGATACTTTGCAGCATCTGGGCTTGATGAGCATGTGACCCTCACCTGTGCCAAGCCTACCCCTGCTGAGGAATCACACCCTTCCTCCCACAGCTAGCGAGCCCCACCTGGCCAGCTAGGGAGCTGGGCTGGGGACTCTGGCCTGCCTCAGCCTCCTAGAGCAGGCACCCCCAACCTTTGGCCCTCCAGATGTTTTGGACTACAATTCCCATCATCCCTCACCACTGGTCCTGTTAGCTAGGGATCATGGGAGTTGTAGGCCTAAACATCTGGAGGGCCGCAGGTTGGGGGTGCCTGTCCTAGAGCATCACTTCTGCTGCTCCCTATGCCCCAGAGCCTGTCATGTTCATGGGGACAGGGGCCCTCTGGCTCTGGGTCCTACTGCTCTGGTTCCTGTGCATTGACCTCCCCTTGCCATCCCCGTCATCCTACCAGTTCATGACATTCAAGGTCTCAGGCCAACGTCTTTGATATAGTCTGCTACCTCAGCCTTTAAGCTGGGGAGGCCGAGGATTTAACCTGGGGTCTACAGCATTCAAAGCAGAATGACTGGTCCCGACACCGGACTTTACAGCTTCCAAGGTGACAAGAAGCATGGCAATGGAATAATAGAATGTCAGGATAAATGAGCAACAATGACTCTGGTAATGAACAGAAAAGTCCTGTTGTTACGGAACGCCTCTGTATTGCTCTGCGGTGAGCCAAGGCTCTAGGAGCACAAAGAACTGATGTGGTTTCAACAAGCAAGCAAGCAAACTGAGGGCTGCATCCGACTTTCTCTGTCCACTAACACAAGGGCGCTTGCACTAGCAGAAAGGTGAGTTCTAACGCTGGGCAACAGCCCAGTGCAAGAGCCCAGCTAGCAGAAACTCATTACATAACAGGTTGTGCAAACTATGACACCGCAGAGTTACCTTCACCTGGCTTCTCTTGTCCAGTAATGCTCCGCTGGTGCAAAAGTTTTTACCAGCAGAACAGATGTACCACTAAGTGACTTTAATTGAGCACTGTGTTGGGACACAACCCTGACACTAAACCATATATAGTAGCAGCAGAATCTCAATGGGGAACCACCACTGGCAAGTTCTGCTTTAGTTAAAGGGGCCCAGCCCTCTCCAGTCATCAAGCACTGGGGTGATGGTGATGATGATGATAATTTATTATTATTTTATCCCCCACCCATCTGGCTGGGCCTTCCCAGCCACTCTGGGCAGCTCCCAACAGAATATTAAAAACACAATAAAATGCGAAACACTAAAAACTTCCCTAAACAGATCTGCCTTCAGATGCCTTCTAAAAGTCAGATAGTTGTTTATTCCCTTGATATCTGCTGGGAGGGCATTCCACAGGGCGGGTGCCACTACTGAGAAGGCCCTCTGCCTGGTTCCCTGCAACCTCACTTCTCACAGTGAGGGAACCGCCAGGAGGCCCTTGACACTGGACCTCAGTGTCTGGGCTGAACGATGGGGGTGGAGACGGTCCTTCAGGTAGACGGTCCTGGGAGCCGATGTAGGTCTTTCAGGACCGGTATTATATGGTCCCAGCGGCCACTCCCAATCACCAGTCTAGCTGCTGCATTCTGGATTAGTTGCAGTTTCTGGGTCACCTTCAAAGGTAGCCCCACGTAGAGGGCATTTGCAGTAGTCCAAGCGGGAGATAACCAGAGCATGCACCACTCTGGCAAGACAGTCCATGGGCAGGTAGGATCTCAGCCTGCATACCAGATGGAGCTGGTAGACAGCTGCCCTGGACACAGAATTGACCTATGCAGATGAAGTGAGGATGCCTTTGGTCACCTGGGTCACCTGCAATAAAGTCCTCCAAAGGTAACAGAGCCACACCCTCAGAGCGTAGGAGCACTGTCCTCACAGGCTCATCTGGTAGTGGTGTTTCTGGGGCTGGCCCTGCATTGTCTTTCCCCATCTGGTTCAGCATCCTCACCTGAAGAACAACATTGTAACTCCTAGTCCCTGCCAAAGAACTGTATTCTTTTGTTTTCCCATTATTCCTGTTCTAATGAATACACACACACTCCTTTTCTTAATGTTTAGCTGAAAATGAGAATTTAAAAAGTGCCTAATCAGTAAGTGTCAAACTTGCCTGGTAATGCGGGGAAGCACTGGACAGCTAGTGCCTATAAAAGTAAATTGCTCTAGGATGGATGGACCAAGGATCTGGCAGCTCTTAATAAATATACTCTAGGGCAGGGATGAAAAACCTCTATAGCCTCCAGGCCACATTCAGCTCCCAGGCCTGAGGTTCACCTCTGCTTTTAGGAAAACAAATGAACAAGAAGTCTTAACAAGCCTTCCAGTTGAGGGGAGCCAATGGCCAGCCTGGGTGGGTGTAGTCACTCTTGTCAGAGCTGCCTCTAGGTCCCAGCTCACAGAGGACCAACGCTAGTCAGTAATAATGTACAAAAGTCTTTATTGAAGTCCAGTTTCCATTTCCAAGCCGCAGCGTGCAGCTCTACGTCTTAGAACCTAGATCGGCGAAGCTCCGTCTGAGTCTCCACCCCCTGTACACCAGTTTAAGACTCTAGCCTTACTCCACCTCTTCCGTTGCTCTTTCCTCCTCTGGGTCCTTCTGCCCCCCGGGGTCTCCTCCTTTCTGGACTCTTCTGACGCTGACCCCCCTGACTCTTGTCCCTCCTTTCGGCGGGCTTTAGGACCTGGCTCCCTACCCGGGCTACCTGCTGTGCCGCTCGCCTGTACATTTGAACTTGGCGCGCGCGCCCAGCCTCCAACTTTCCTCTTGACCATTTCCGCGCTCTCCGATGGAGGCGTGGTCAATCCTGACTCATCTCCTCCCGCTGGTGGTGAGCAGCCTGATCCCGATACCTGGGACTCCTCCCCCCCACTGCGCTCTGGTGGGGAAGCTGGTCCTGATTTCCAACTGCTGCTCTCTGAGTCCCCTCTGGCCCCTTCTTCCTGGGGTGTCCCCCTAGGCACCCCCCTTGCTCTGACCATGGGCGCCCCCTTCTGTGAATCTTCCGATTCGCTGGAAAGACTCAGGGACCTCGGACCACTGTCATCGCTTACGCTCCCTTCAGATTCCTCCCCCTCGCTCTCCATTTCCTCCCTCTCCTGTGCCTCTGCTCCTGAGCCCCTGACATCCATCCCCCCCTCGAAGCCCCCCCTTCCCCCCTCCCCTCCTTCAGGTGTGGGTTCTGGGTGCTCCATCGTTGTGGGGGTGAGTGCCGGATACAGTTCGTCCCCCGTGGCGTGCATCCAGCCGGATAAGTCCGGATAGTCCTCCATGTTCTCGCCGATGGTGATCTCCTCTGCTTCCATCTCTTTGCCCCCGTGCTCGAACCCAAAATCCTCCCCCAATACGTCCATGTCCGTCTCCCCCCCAGTCGCCTCGGGGGATGCTGCCTGCCAAGGCCCCTCCAGCAGCTCCCTGCTCCAGCCCCCCTCCGGTCGATTGTCCCACCAATAAGAGTGGTCTGTGGCAGACCCCGAGGGTGATCCCTCCGGGGAACGTGTGTCGGGTGCTGGTTCCTCGTCCGATGAGAACCCCTGGAACGTGCTGGCTGAAAGTGTGGGTGTGAAAAGATATTCATCGAAATAATCTGCCGGCATAGGTCTGTGTGGGAAGAGTGCGTGGAACTCGTCCTTGAGGTAGTGCTCCTCCACCGCATAGTACGGCACCCAGCTGTTGGCGCTGGCCGGGGTACCTTCCCTGGCGAGGAGATACTCCACCCCCTCTTCCCCCCATCTCGAGTCTAAAATCTCTGTGACCTCGTTGAGAGGCTCCCCCCTTGGTGACCCCCCGTCCGTGGGCGTTTCCCTGAGTGGGCCTGGTGCCGTCCCTGGCGCCTGAAACCTGTGAGGTGCCTTGTAGGGCGTTAGCACTGATCTATGAAAGACCGGGTGCATTCTGGATCCCTCCGGAAGTGTCAACCGGAAGGCCACTGGATTGATCCGTGCCTCGACTTGGTAAGGCCCTATCTGCTTATGTGCAAGCTTCTTCTTTGCTAACGATCTGGCCGGTACTGCCTGGGCTGCTAGCCAGACCCAGTCTCCCACCTGTATGTCTTCCCCAACCCTTCTGTGTCTGTCAGCCTGCAGCTTGTATGCGTGTTTCGCTAGTTCTAACTGCCTTCGGAGCTGTTCGTGGACCTCCTGCAACTCCAACGCGAAGGCGTCTGCTGCCTGTGGCTCCCCCTCCCCCACGCTCTCTAATCCCGGGAAGGTTCTGGGATGCCTCCCATTGTTTGCGAAGAACGGTATCACCCCCGTGGACACGTGCTTCGTGTTGTTGTAGGCGAACTCGGCGAGCGGCAGGTAGTCCACCCATGTCGCAGGCTGCTGATTCGCGTAGCATCTCAGGTACTGCTGCATGATGGCGTTGACCCTCTCCGCTTGTCCGTTGGTCTGCGGGTGTCTCGCCGACGCTAGGTTGACCTTGGCGTTCAGGATGCCCATCAGCTTCTGCCAGAAGTTCGAGATGAACTGGCGCCCCCGGTCGGACAGGATAGACCGTGGTAGACCGTGAACCTTGAACACGTGGTCTATGAACAGTTTGGCGGTCTGTTCCGCCGTGGCCACCTTCGCGCACGGAATGAAGTGGGCCATTTTGGTGAACATGTCCACCACCACGAGAACTGTTGTCTTGCCCCGCGAGCTGGGTAGATCCATGACAAAGTCTAGAGCCACCCTCTCCCACGGTTCGAGCGGTGTCTGCAGCGGTTCCAGCAGTCCCGCCGGCGGTCTGTGTACTGGTTTGGCCCTTTGGCATGTGTCGCACCTCGTGACGTAATCCGCGACTTCCCCCCGCATCTTGGGCCACCAAAAGTCTCTGGCTACTAATTCTACAGTCTTCTCTTTGCCAAAGTGCTCGGCGGTGGGTGCGTCGTGCAACTGCTGCAGTACCTTCGCGCAGAGGTCGTCTCCCGGTACGTAGAGGGCCCCTTTGCGGATGAGCAATCCGTCGCGTATCTGGAACTCGTCGTCCTTCACCGTGCCACTGCGCACCTCCTCCATCTTGGCTCGTGCGAAGGAGTCCGCCTGCAGCGCGCGACGTACAGCGTCCAGGTCCACGGTTGCCGAAGCGCACGCCCACGCTTTCGGTGCGAAAATGTGCTTGCCCGCCGCCGGTACCGCCTCCTCGAGATACTGCGGCTTCCTGGACAGTGCATCCGCCATGACGTTGTTGTCGCCTGGGATGTACTTTATCCTGAAGTCGAAATCCGCAAAGAACTCCGCCCAGCGTATGTGCCTCTGGTTCAGGAACCTTGCCGTGCGCCAGTACTCCAGGTTCTTATGGTCTGTGCGGACCTGCACTGTGTGTTTGGCTCCGATGAGGAAGTGCCGCCACGCCTTGAATGCTGCATGAATGGCCAGCAACTCCCTGTCCCAGATGGTGTAGTTCTGCTCCGACTTGCTGAGCTTCCTGGAGTAGAAAGCGCACGGCCTCCAGTCCCCATGCGGATCTTGCTGCAACTGGACCGCTCCCACGGCCCTGTCTGAGGCGTCCGTTTCAACCCTCAGCGGTCTGCTGGGATTCACATGCAGTAGCTACTCTTCGGACGCGAAGAGACACTTGAGGTTCTGAAAGGACTGCTCCGCCTGCTCCGTCCAGATGAACTTCTTCTTCTTGGAGCTGAGCGTGTCGGTAATGGCCGCCGTCTGCATAGCGAACCCTTTGATGAACTTGCAATAAAAGTTTGCAAAGCCGACGAACTGCTGGACCTCCTTCCGATTGCGCGGGCTCTTCCAGTCCAACGCTGAGCGGACCTTGGCGCTGTCCATGGCGAGCCCCTTGTCCGATAATTTGTAGCCCAGGAAATCCACCTCCGTCATGTCGAACTGGCACTTCTCCAGCTTGGCGTACAATCTGTGCTCCCGTAGTCTCTGCAGAACTTCCTTTACGTCCCTCTCGTGAGCCTCCTGCGATTCTGAGAATATCAGGATGTCGTCCAGGAAGCAGACGCACTTCTTGTAGAGGAGTCCCGCTAACACGTGATGCATGAATGCTTGGAAACAGTGGGAGCCATTTTGTAATCCAAATGGCATAACTCTGTATTCATAGGTGCCCAGGGGCGTGAACATGGCCGTCTTCCACTCGTCGCCCTCCCGTATGCGAATAAGGTTGTACGCCCCTCGCAGATCCAACTTGGTGAAAACGCGTCCTTTTCTCACCGTCGCGAGCAGGTCGTCGATTTTGGGCATGGGGAAGGCCGTGGGCTTGGTTTTCGAATTTAAAATTCTATAATCCACCACAAGCCTCTTTTGGGGCGTGTCTTTTTTCTTCACGAAGAATACGGGACTGCCCCCCACTGCTTTGGACTCCCAGATGAAACCGCGCTTCAAGTTGTGATCTATGAACTCCCTGAGTTCTTGCAATTCGTCTTCAGACATGGAATACAGTTTCCCGGTCGGTAGCGTCGGCCCCGGCAGGAGGTCAATCTTGCAGTCATAGGACCTGTGGGGAGGTAGCTTGTCCGCTTCCTTCTCGCAGAAAACCTCCAAAAACGCTGCATACTTGTGGGGCACTGCTTGTAGCGTGCCTAATCGTAGCTGCGGGTCATCCTCTTCCCCTTCCGGGCTAGGCAGAATGCAGTGTTCTGCACAGTAGGAGGAGCCGAAAGTCAGTTGGCGCTGGTACCATGCCAATGCTGGGCTGTGCCTGTGCAGCCAACTCATGCCCAATACTACAGGCGTGTCCGACAGGTGGGTGACATTGAAGCTGATGACTTCCCGGTGATTTCCAATTTGCATCACCATCGGCGGCGTTTGCTTGACCACCTGCCCCCCCAGCAATTCCCTTCCATCCACCGTGACAACTTTCAGGGGCAGCGTGGCTGGGAGGAGCGCTATGCTGTGTTGCTTGATGAAATCCAGTCCTATAAAGTCTGCATTACTACCAGAGTCAATGGTAATGGGCACTTCCATAGTGAGTCCATTGGGTATCTGGAGCGATGCAGTGAGTTGCACCACTGGTTTGGGCGGGAGTGGGTCTGTGGGCTGCAAAATTTCTGGGGACTGCTTCACTGACTCGTCTGGCTGGGCCCCAGTGCCTCTGCTTCCAGCCAGACTCTGTCGTTTCCCTGCTGTGGTTCTCTCTGCTGATTTGCCTCTGTTACTGTTGCGGAGGCTGCAGTGTGCTTGTGGAGCCTCTGGGGACACTCTTTCACCATGTGCTGAGCACTGTCGCAGATGTAACACTTCCTGTTCCCTCTAGGAGGCTTCGCTTTGACTGCTCCCGGTGTTAGGGCTCTGGTTGCTGACTGAGCCCTTGCACCACCTATCTCCATCGGTTCCTCTCCCCCTCCCAGCGGAGGCGTGGATTGAGCGCGTGCTGCATCCCTGGGAAAGAAGGGAGTTGCTCTCGCTGGCGAGCGTCCCCAACGCCCTTCGTCTTTGCTCCAAGGACATTCCTCCAGACGCACCCCAATCGTCAGCGCCCTCTGGACAACTTCCTGAGTGCTCTGGGGTCTTTCCCCCCTTGCAATTTCGTCTTTCACAGCTCCATTCAACCCTTCCCAGAAAAGGTCTCTGACTGCAGCTGAATCTTTCTCCCATCCCAGCGCATTGACCAATGCAAAAAAGCGGGAATGATACTGCCTTACAGTGGCTCTCCCTTGTTTCAGTCCATGTACCTCTTTTCTGGCGATATCAACGTCTATTGTTGATAAAAAGCACGCATCCATCGCTTTAATGAAGGCATGCGCACTTTGGAGTGCCGGATCCTTATCTCTCCACAGATTGCGCAGCCACGCTTTAGCTTCTCCATGTAAATGAGTTAATATAAACCCCACCTTCTCCTGCTCATCTCTAAAGTCTTTCTCCAGCAACTGCAGCGCAAACACCACGTCTGCTCGGAAGTTAGGGTACTGCTGCAGACTCCCATCGAAATGAGACACAAGGCTGCCTCCTCTCTTTCCTAGCCCAATCCCCTCTGGTCTGGCTCCCAGTAGCCCCTGCTTAGTCAACATATCCAACCTGGTTTGCAGATCCCTGCAGGCGGCAGCTGCTTCGTCTTCCCTCTTCCTGGATGCTAGTATCTCCGCGTTAAGTTGCGTCACTGCATTTTGCAGGGCTGCCATTTGGTCTTCGGTAGTCATCTTGTCCTGCTTTTGTGAGCTTGCGAAGCACCAATCTTCGCCCCTTGCTGCGTCCACTCACGTTGCGAGGTTTTTGTTGTGAGACGGAGCTTACTGTCAGAGCTGCCTCTAGGTCCCAGCTCACAGAGGACCAACGCTAGTCAGTAATAATGTACAAAAGTCTTTATTGAAGTCCAGTTTCCATTTCCAAGCCGCAGCGTGCAGCTCTACGTCTTAGAACCTAGATCGGCGAAGCTCCGTCTGAGTCTCCACCCCCTGTACACCAGTTTAAGACTCTAGCCTTACTCCACCTCTTCCGTTGCTCTTTCCTCCTCTGGGTCCTTCTGCCCCCCGGGGTCTCCTCCTTTCTGGACTCTTCTGACGCTGACCCCCCTGACTCTTGTCCCTCCTTTCGGCGGGCTTTAGGACCTGGCTCCCTACCCGGGCTACCTGCTGTGCCGCTCGCCTGTACATTTGAACTTGGCGCGCGCGCCCAGCCTCCAACTTTCCTCTTGACCATTTCCGCGCTCTCCGATGGAGGCGTGGTCAATCCTGACTCATCTCCTCCCGCTGGTGGTGAGCAGCCTGATCCCGATACCTGGGACTCCTCCCCCCCACTGCGCTCTGGTGGGGAAGCTGGTCCTGATTTCCAACTGCTGCTCTCTGAGTCCCCTCTGGCCCCTTCTTCCTGGGGTGTCCCCCTAGGCACCCCCCTTGCTCTGTCCATGGGTGCCCCCTTCTGTGAATCTTCCGATTCGCTGGAAAGACTCAGGGACCTCGGACCACTGTCATCGCTTATGCTCCCTTCAGATTCCTCCCCCTCGCTCTCCATTTCCTCCCTCTCCTGTGCCTCTGCTCCTGAGCCCCTGACACCAGGATTCCCTTACTTTCTCAAAGGATGTCCCAACCTGTAGTCCTGGCAGCTCACCAAAGAACCTGGTTCGAGCCCAGAAGCTCCTGACAATCATTCAGTTGAGTGTTATGTTCTTGCTTAGTTTAGATCCCACTGACATTCTATTGTTCAATAGGACCACAATTAGAAGTATCATTCATTTCCGTTCTGTGACTCAGTGTTTATTTTTGGAGCAGTGCTGTGATGATTCGTGAATGGGTAAGCACACAGGAAAACTCTCCAAAGCCATGGCATGTTGCTGTCTGCAGCAGTGAGTCTGATGTTGGAGTGCCTCTCTTTAACATCTTGTCCTTTCTTGGCACCTTGTTCTTCCATTTCACTATATCAGGCTATTAAGCCAAGCTGGAGACAGAAAGCCTAGTTACCTAGCAGTACAATCCTATACATTTCTACTTTGAAGTAAGCCCCACCAAGTTCAATAGGGCTTCCTCCCATGTAGGGATGTTAAGAAGACGTGGTTTTCCATTCTGCCCTGCATTCATTGCATGCAGCCTGGTTTCCATTCAGCTGCAGTTCGACATCTGCTTAAAAAATAATATGTTATTTGTCTCACTGCCTGCATTTGGCAAAATTACATAAATTGCATTGTTATTCCATTTTCCCACCCCATTCATTTCAATGCAAAGGAAACACAGTGCAAAAGGCTGGGGATCAGTTACATATAATTGGTGGACCAAAAGCAACAACAGTGAATGCCATTTGCATTTACAGTGGTACCTTGGTTTATAACCATAATCTGTTCTGGAGGGCTGGTTGTAAACCAAAACAGGTTGTAACCCAAAGCATGCTTTCGCTAATGGGGTCTCCCCCCCAAAAAATTGTTGTATTAAAAAAAAGGGGTTGTAATCCCAAAAACGTATAGTTAAAGCTATGGTTTTCCCAGTAGGGATGTATGGAAGTGAGAGCTGGACCATAAAGAAGGCTGATCGCCGAATAATTGATGCTTTTGAATTCTGGTGCTGGAGGTGACTCTTGAGAGTCCCATAGACTGCAAGAAGATCAAACCTATCCATTCTTAAGGAAATCAGCCCTGAGTGCTCACTGGAAGGACAGATCCTGATGCTGAGGCTCCAATGCTTTGGCCACCTCATGAGAAGAGAAGACTCCCTGGAAAAGACCCTGTTGTAGGGAAAGATTGAGGGCACAAGGAGAAGGGATGATAGATGAGATGGTTGGACAGTGTTCTCGAAGCTACCAGCATGAGTTTGACCAAACTGCGGGAGGCAGTGGAAGACAGGAGTGCCTGGCGTGCTCTGGTCCATGGGGTCACGAAGAGTCAGACACGACTAAATGACTAAACAACAATAAAGAAAGGGACACACACTTTCAGGTTTGACATGGTTGTAATCCAAAGTGGTTGCAAACCAAGGTACCACTGTACTGGACTGACTTCTGCTCCAGAGATGGGGTGAACAAGTGAACACCAGCAATTTCCTCTCCTGTTTCTATTTTCACCAGAATTCCTCAAAATCCCTCCTCCCAGGTAACTGACAGTAGGACTGCAGCCTAAGTTTATTTTTTTATGTGTCATTTCTGTGGATGTATCGATATCTTAGGAATGGACTCCTGAACACCAGTTGTTCTTATATTTATGTCCTACCTTTCTTCCAAGGAGCTAAAGGTGGCATATGTGGTCCTTCTACTCCCAATTTTATTTCCATAACAACCCTGTGAGGTAGGTTAGGCTAAGAGACACGGACTGGCCCACGGTTACCCAGTGAGCTTCATGGCTGAGCGGGGATTTGAACCCTGATTTCCCAGGTAAGACTTCAACACTCTAGCCCAAGGTTTCCCCAGCTTGGGTCTCCAAGCTTTTGGACTACAATTCCCATCATCACTGAACACTGGTCCTGCTAGCTAGGGATTATGTAGTCCCAAATCAGCCAGAGACCCAAGTTTGGGGAACCCTGCTGTAGCCACTGGGCCTCTCTCTCCTGTTGGCTGGTCTTCACTATGATTTGTAAATATCCCAAGAACTTCATTCACAAAGAAGATACCACAGTGTTAAGACTAGGAAAGATCATGGAGGCATTGAAGGATCTGCCATTAGCTAGTTTTTCCTTGGCTAAATATGGCAGTTCCTCTCTAGGGCTGTTCTTTTTGTAAAAATAAAAAAATAAAAATAATAATCATGTAAGTAAGAGAGCAAAGGAAATGTCCCTAATACACTAACAAGCAAGCAGAATTCAGCAGCAGCTGAAATGACAGCTGATCAATAGAAAAGCCCATGGTAGAACACAGCGCCTCTCTACAGTATCTGAAAATGCATTAAACATAATTAGTAATGAAGCTCATAATACAAGAAGCTCTTTGACGTTTCAGTGATTTTTATGTTTATTATTCCTACTGCCAAAATCAAAGTAAGAGAGGAGGAGATCAGGTCGGCTAACTCTTAGCATTGCACATGTCCAGGCTCTCATCTGAATGGTGTACTTGGACTCAGATTAAGTTTTCTGCTGAAAACTTTAATGTTCAAATCAGTATGACGTGTCCAAGGTGCAGCAGATCCTATGCATGACTAGGCAATCCAATGAGCAACATTTCTCCCAGGTCCTCATTATAAAGAAGCGGTGGTGGACATAATTTTAGCATAGCAAGTGAGATATTCCTTTGGACTGGGCAAACAGACTGGAATTCCTTCTGTTGGGCTGGACCTGAGCTGTCTGTCGGCACCAGGACTGATGTCTCCATCTCCTACATGTTGGAGGAAGTGGCAGCACAACCCACAACCAGACCAGGTATCTGACATATCCTTGGAGGGCAGACTCTCATCAGCTGGTGCTGATGAAGAACAAGGCAGAGTGGGAGGAGAGAGGCAGGTCTGGCATGGAGTGACTTGGTGACAGGGTTGTAGGCAAGACTGGCATGAGGTGAAGGGGTGGTATCCCACTAGGTCCCTCTCCCAGGTCAGAATCCTCACCCGCGGCATCATCTATCTTGAGTGTCAGGATCCCGGGAATCGGCTTCCATGGCAGTAGGTAAGCAGAACAAAGGAAAAGGAGTCTTCTTACCAGTTAGAAACTTTAATAATCACAGTGAGAGAACAAAGAGCACATCTCCTAAATGTGGTGGTGCTCCCAATTAAAAGATCCCACCCCCTTCTGTCTACGTCACATCTATGTCTTGTAATCTGAGCTTGTACCCTCTGTGCTTTCGGTTTTGCGACTTTCTGAGCTCTCCGTGTCTTTGGGGAAGGGGGTGGATGCTGTCCAGAGACTGTGAATCTGTTAACCTTCTCTCTCCCAGTGTCTATTCTTTTCTTCTTTTTTTAATGATATTTTATTAGAATTTTCAAAATAAGACAATACCTAGGAAAAACACAAGAAAAAGTACAAAAATACAAAAACACAAAAATATAGAAAATACAAAAATACAAACAATTAACATAGTAAAAAGAAAAAAGAAGAAAAAGAAAAACAAATAACAAAAACTCCCTCTTTTCTCTCTTCTTTAAATAACTTACTTTCCTGACTTCCTCACGCCTCCCTTTTTTGTATTCCACTTAAAAATTTGGTTCAGCAAATTCATCCTATTGGTCTATCCTTGATTATTTTTCATCACCTATTTAGCTTTGAACTTTCATCTAATATCAATCCACTCTTACATAATCTTTTAGCTTATTACTAGAACCCCTTCATTTCATTCCAATGTCATCAACATTCAAAAATTTTACAATGTTTCTGTAGATAGATTTTAAATTTCCTCCAATCTTCTTCCACCGATTCTTCTCCCTGATCTCGAATTCTGCCAGTCTCCCAGTGTCTATTCTCCTAGTTGCTCCCCATCCAGTATTTCCCAGCTTCTGCCTTCTGAACTATGTCCCTCTGCAAACCACTGTTCCAAAACTATACTGTCCTCCCGCTCTTGGGAAGATTCAGGATCTGGATTAGGAGCAGGGGGAGGGGGAGGGGAAGGGGAGGGGGAGGGTCCCACCATCCCTCCTCAGTGCAACCCTCCTCAGCACAGTCCCTGACACTTAGCAACTGTGATGTTTAATGGGTCCTGATGCAGCCTGCCCATGGGGAGGACCTCCTTCCCACGTTTATCAGCTGGAAGCTCCTCCTTTACCCAGGGCTGGCCCAGGATGTTTTGGTGCCAGAGGCAGAACAGAAAATGGCAACCCACCACCACCAACACTGCCTGAGGTGACTGGAGGAAGCCACGAGAAGTCCTGTCATGCTGAAGGAGGCTGGAGAAGAGCAGGCAGTGGCTGAGGAAGGGTGGAAGAGGAAACGGCAGTGGCCAACAAGCACAGGAGGCGTCGAGCAGCACAATCCTCAGGCCCGGGATCTGCTGTTTCTCCCAGCTATCCCCAGCCTGCCTCCCGAGGCAACTGCCTCACTTTGCCTTTCTGGCAGGCCACCACTTTTTTGCTTCTGGCCAAGAATTCAGCTCTGAAGCTCAAATATCTTCCCCGCCATGGCAACAGACCCATGCAGAATCAGAAGCCTCTCATTCCGCTGGGTTTGACAACACTCCTTCAGCTCACTGCAGCTTCTGATTCACAAGTCCTTAAATGAGCCCACAAATCAAAGGCTCAAGTGAGCTTCCAACCCCAGGAGAAACAATTGTGGCAAGGGCCTCTTCATATAGCCCTTGCTATTAACAGCACACAAAAGCTTTGGGGATCCTCAGCGTCAGTGTCTGAGGGACTTGGCTGCTCTCAACTCAGGAGCTACATATACCAGCCTTCCTATCGCTCAATTCATCTCTTGAAGTGACAAGCAAGGTTGGGCTCTTGCAGTGGAAGTATAAGGAGAAGGCAGCCGTCTGAGATTTGATCTGCTCTGGGCCTCAAAGCATGGGGGGGAAAGGCCATATTCACACAAACACGCTACCTCCAGGGTTCTGTGCTTCACCCCGGAGCCCCGTCATGTATAATCAACGTCAGAGCAACATATGCCCATTCAAATCCACTTTGCCGAGTTTAAGCGATCGCTAACTTTTCTCATCGCAGAAGAAAAACGAATCCAAGAATTCAGATGGCCGAGAAGAAACTGGGAGCACTGTCAGCAATCTCACTCTCTTCCAACACCCTGAATCTTCTATTGTGCAGGGGCAGAGGAGGTTTTTCAGCCCAGGGGCCATATCGCCTTCTAGGAAACTTCCCAGCGGCCGCACGCCAGTGGTGGGTAGGACAAAGAGCACCCTCCCCCCCCAGCCCCTGCTTGATGCGCCTGCCCAGCAACAAGGGTATCAAGAACTGGTCTGAAGAGGAGGGCTGGGAATTGCCCCCTCCTTCCCCTCTGCTTCTTTCGGAGGGGGGGAAATCTCCACACACCCCATTCTCCTGTAGCTGCAAGAAGAGACAGAGACAGGGCTGATTTACGACAGGACACAGAACTGCCAAGGAACTGGGAGAAGAAGGGGGAGTTGGCGAACAGATAGCAGACACATCATTAGAGAGCCTCTCCCTTCTCCAAGGACATGCCTGTCAATTAAAATTCAAGAGAAAAGAGGAGAGAATCCCTTGGTTCTGACAGAGGGCTGGGTGAATGTGCTCTGCCCCCACCTGGCAAACGTGCACATGCCTCTGCCCCGGGCACCAGTGAACAGCGCTACGCCACTGGCCTAGAGGGCTGCATTTGATCCCTGGGTGGGAGGCTCCCCACCCTTCCTCAACCTTCCTCAACCTGATGTCCCCAGATACTTGTAGACTACAACTCCCATCATCCCTAGCCAGTATGGCCAATGGTCAAGGGGTTTAGTCCCAAACGTCAAGCTAACACCTCTGTGCATCTTGTTTCAGAAATAGGTAGGTTCACATTTAAATGTGATCCGAATCAAACTTTTCTCTTATCCCTATCTACTAAGAAACCTACTTTACAAAGATGGTACCAAATAGAGCAAATCCCTCCCCCCAAAAAAAGACTGGATGTCCATGTTGTACTTTCTGAATGTGTGTCCGTGCGCACAACTTTGATATCAATTGCACATGGCAGGATAGATCCCTTGGGGATTCTGGAGCTGCGAGGCTTGACCTTTAGAGAGGCCAGGAGAATTATCTTCCCCCTTAAAAAAATTAAGGGTGGACAACATAAATCAATGCCCTTAGAAATGAGAGCATTACTGACCAGGACAAAACAAGGGCATTACAATACAAAGTCCTCACTATGGACTATTTAGGTGGCACAAGAAACCCAAAGCAGCACAATTGTATGTTAACCAGACTTTGAGAGGAAGAAAAAGTGCTTCATTTTCTTTATACAGCTGAAATGATTTTTTGCACCATGCCGTTAAACATCAGAGGGCAAGAGAAATCCTATTTTAGACATCTGCCTGGAGGACCACCCAGCTTCAAGCCATATCTCCGCTTGGCTGATGATGGCCAGTTTCTTTCTGAAGTCAGCGGTGGCTCGAGCACTGGGTCCCAACCTTTCTCTCTATTTCTATTATTTAAATAAAGAGAGTGAATAGTAGGTTTGAACTTGCATTTGAATAGGTTTGAACTTGCATTTACAATAAAATAAGAGAAACATCACGAAAAAGAGGAAGGTAAGCAAACATGCAAAACAGCAACATAAGATATTAGCCTGATCTAAATTAGAATTGCCTATTTTTAGTGCAGCTAAAGCATTCATTAATTTGTCAGTTCCTTATGTTCAGATGCTTCATTACACTATTTCCATCATAAAAATGCATAACTTACATCAAGATTATGTACATTTACATGCAAAAGGCTGCCCTTTTACACATGTTTCCCCAACTAATGCACATGGATTGATTCATCTTGCATCTTATTTATTCCAATATATTGTAAACAAACTCCACTTTTCAACCATTTTGTTCTCCAGTTTGTCTTCCTTTTCTACCCCTGATATTTATTAGCTTAACCATGGAAGGTAAATTCAGGACTTTTTCTTTCCTCTGTAAGTGATGTCGGTTTTATCTGGGAATCGATGACCTCCTGGCGGGTCTGATGCACTCAATATTTTGTCTCACCTACATAGCCAACTCACATGTGCTATAACAGAACTGCCAAGAAACCGAAATCAGCAAACCTAACTTTTTATAATTTGGGGTGGGGTGGAGCAGGATGGAAGTGGGGAAAATAAAACACTAGAATTGACTCTCTTTTCCCACTATCTTTGAATCTGTGTGGCATCCTCTATGTTCCTATGACTTTGGCAGTGGAGGATGGCCCGTTAGAAAAGGTAAAAGGTAAAGGAACCGTGGACAGTTAAGTCCAGTCAAAGGTGACTGTGGGGTTGCGGCGCTCATCTCGCTTTCAGGCCGAGGGAACCAGCGTTTATCCACAGACAGTTTTCTGGGTCATGGGGCCAGCAGGACTAAACCACTTATGGCGCAACAGAACACTGACGGAAACCAGAGTGCACAGAAACGCCATTTACCTTCCCGCCGCAGTGGTACCTACGGTGGTTCCTTGGTTCTCAAACATCTTGGTACTCAAATAGCTTGGAACCCAAACACTGCAAACACGGAAGTAAGTGTTCCGGTTTGCGAACTTTTTTCAGAAGCTGAACCTGCTCCATTTTGAGTGTTACGCTTCTGATTTGAGTGCCACACTTCCGTTTTGAGTGTTACGCTGAGGTCTGTCTGTTTTTGCTGTTTATTTTGTCTGTTTTTTTGTGGCTCTTTTTTTGTGTGTGGAATCTAGTTCAGCTATTAATTGATAGATTGTGTGACTGCAGTACATTGTTTATTGCTTTCATTTTATGGATTAATGGTCTCGTTAGATAGTAAAATTCATGTTAAATTGCTGTTTTAGGGGATGTTTTTAAAAGTCTGGAACGGATTAATCCATTTGGCATTACTTTCTATTGGAAAGCGCGCCTTGGTTTTGAAATGCTTTGGTTTTGGAACAGACTTCTGGAACGGATTAAGTTTGAGAACCAAGGTACCACTGTATTTATCTACTTGCACTGGTGTGCTTTCAAACTACTAGGTTGGCAGGAGCTAGCACAGAGCAACGGGAACTCATCCCGTCATGGGAATTCGAACCACCAACTTTAGGCTGCCCTTGGCCAGCCCCTTCCAGCAGGCCTTCTTACTTGCAACCATTCTGGGGTGGGAGGCACTGGCTGCCATTTTCATCCTCCTCAGTTACAGTATTGCCCTTGCAGTGCTTACCAGAGAGGAAGATGGAGACACAACCAGAATTAGTTGGCTCTGCCTGGCTCTATCTGCTCCTGCTGTTGATATTCCTTGCCTTCTTCCCTACCAGTCTCAATAGGCACCAGCCACCACTGCATTTTGTTGACAGACGGAGCTAATCATGCTTACCTCTCCCATTGAAATCAACAGGATCTAAATGCTTAATTTGGGATGAAATAATTAATGTAATGAGATAGACTTTGATTAACTGATCTGACACAAAAATATATTTTAAAAATTGTATGCGCATGTGTACATACCCAGTGGTACCTTGGTTCCTGAACGGCTTGGTTCCCAAACAAATCGGCTCCAGAACGTCGCAAACCCGGAAGTTAGTGTTCTGGTTTGGAAGCCGAATGTCGGTTTCGGCTGTTGGAATTGTTTGTGGGGCCAATCAGACAATCAGAAGCTGCGCCTTGGTTTGCGAACATTTTGGAAGTCAAACAGACTTCCAGAACAGATTGAGTTTGGGAAACAAGGCCTCGCAAGACGAAATTAATTCGTTCTGCGAGTTTTTTCATCTTGCGAATTTTTCGTCTTGCAAAGCACGGATTCCCATAGGAATGCATTGAAAATCAATTAACAAACAAATTTGCAAGACGTTTTCGTCTTGCGAAGCAAGCCCATAGGGAAACTTGTCTTGCGAAGCAACTCAAAAAACGAAAAACTCTTTCGTCTTACGAGGCATTCGTCTTGCGAGGCATTCGTCTTGCGAGGTACCACTGTATATATATTAAAATGAAGAGATAGAAGATGCTGAACATGCTTGCTGAAATAAAATTATTCTTAATGTGTTTTTAATGGAAGGGGGGATTATTTGGGTTGTTTTCATTTTTATTATTTATTTTGCGTCTTTTATAAGTGTGATTATATGTCGTGAACCACTTTGAGATCTATGGGTATGAGGTGGTATACAAATAAGTAATAAATTATGCCCATGTCCCCAAAGCAAGCAAAGAAGTACTTCTCTTAATGCATCGTCTAAGTACACAGCTCTCGCTCTCTCTTTTTTGCAATGCATACCTGGATGCAGAACGTTTTGAAGGCATGCCTGCCTTCTGAGTGGTAGAATAATAGGAAAGTGTCTTTCTCTTGTACCTGCCAGTCACTTTATTTTCTGGAACTGGAACCACAGAGAAGGGCTTCAGAAATAAAAGTGCTCTCGTATATTCAGGGTGGCCAAACTCTTCAGAGTCAAGGGCTGTGTTTTCACCAGGTAAAAGCAGTCAGTCCGGGGTCACATTCCTGTGGCAGCAATTGGGGGCAAAGCAAAAAGTAAATGTGACATCCTTTCTGTCTCCCCTCTGCATCCATCTATCCAATCCATTCTCCCTCTTGAACACCCTCGAACACCCATCTTCTCATCCAGCCATCATCCCTTCATTCTCAGTACATGGAAAAACAACAGAAGGTGGCATGCATCCCATAGGCTGCACATTGCCCACTTGTCCTATATGAACTTTCCAAAATCAGAAAGAGGGGTCTTTCTATGTGCCCCAACACCATCTAAGGCATGCTTGTCAGATGCATGAGAAAGCCACTTCCAACCTCGGGAGGAGGTGTGTTGCGGGCTTCACACCCCTAACATGTGCGCGGGGGCTGGCTCTCAGCCTCCGTGCAATTAGTGGAATCCTCGGTCTCATCATCCCCTGGGCAGCCAATCAGCTGGCCCAAGGGGTGTGGCCCGCCCCATTTAAGGCAGGCGCAGCTGGGAATCTCCCTCTTTGGCCGCTCTGCTTCGGTTTCCCGCCCTTCAGGGATTCCCTTCTGACCTTGCTATGGACCTCAGTTGGTCGCCGTTAAGGGGCCTGGTAGGAATTTTTTCCACTTGGCAAATTGGCACCAGCCATTTGGTTTTTCGCCTACCTTGTAGCAAATCGTCACAACTTCCTCAGTATTGGCGGTTAGGCATTGGTAGTGGTATTGTTATGTAGATGGATGGGGAGGAGGAAGTGCCATCACCTCCCCCGGTTATTTAAGGGTAGTCCGATAGAGGATTCTGGGGGGCATGGCCCTGTCCAAAGCCTATGGAGGTGAGGACCTAAGGCACGCCCCTGATCGGTGACCCCGGGGGAGTTCCTAGTTGATGTGCATCAGCAGGGCTGCCCCTGCTGGTGAGAGCCAGTGTGGTGTAGTGGTTAAGAGCGGTAGATTCGTAATCTGGGGAACCGGGTTCGCATCTCCGCTCCTCCACATGCAGCTGCTGGGTGACCTTGGGCTAGTCACACTTCTCAGAAGTCTCTCAGCCCCACTCACCTCACAGAGTGTTTGTTGTGGGGGAGGAAGGGAAAGGAGAATGGTAGCCACTTTGAGACTCCTTCAGGTAGTGATAAAGCGGGATATAAAATCCAAACTACTACTACTACTACTACTATTCTTCTTCTTCTTCTTCTTCTTCTTCTTCTTCTTCTTCTTCTTCTTCTTCTTCTTCTTCTCCCTTCAAGCAAACAAGCTGAAGCCGGATAGTCGGTTAGGACCAATGCCTAAGCCAATACTGCTCATCACCTGTAACCAATAAAGTTGTGGCAAATTTTAGCCCATTAACATAACGGTGTCATGTGTCTTTATTCCTACTGGGGGCAGGAACTCACCATGCAAAGGGCTCAGTGGCTGCACCTAAGCTTTTCAACTCCATATTTAAGGGAGACCCTCTTGGTCTCCTCTTCAATCACCAAGAAATAAAAACTACCATGTTTACCAAGGTAACTTGTTTTTCCTGCAGCTTGTCTTTCTGCTGATTGCTGTTCTTCAGTTTGTTTGGCTGTTTCATCAGCTCTTGCTCAGATTTGTTGCTATTAATTGTGGTTTGGTTCTGCTAGCATTTGCTTACGTGTTGTATATGTATATTATGATTGTAGGCTATCTTGTGAAGTTGGTGCATAAAGGCAATGTATACATTTAAAGCAAGCAGTTAGACACAAATTCATATGGGGTCTGTTGGGGTCTGGGTCTGTTGTCACAAAGAAAGCAGGGATGCAAAAGGTACCTATTTCTATCCCAACCCATTTCATTGCACACAATACTGTTTCTGTTCTACTGCGATTCAGCTTCCAACAAAACTACATTACCCATTTTGCTGTCTGCTGTGGTGGGAATTTACATAATCATTTAATTAACTGTGCAAATAGGTTATTCCACACTATTTCAACACAAGGGGGTGGGGCAGAGTCATCAATTACACATTGTTTGCACCCCGAAAACCATAGCGAGTGAAGACAGATTGTAATCAATGGGTTGATTACTGTTCCAGGCAGAGGACAAGTGAATATCGGCAATTTCTGTCCCCATTTCTGGCCAGAATTCTCCAACTTCCCTAAAAAGAAAGTAATCAAAACTCCCATGCTGCCGGCACATACCGTCAGGAAAGCTTGCAGCAGCTCTTTGGATCTGATTTTTAGCTTCATGTAGACCTCAAAAGCCTGAGAGGTGAGCAATGCAGAAACTAATTAACTAAAGAGAGGAGAAAGCAAAATGTGAAGACCAAATCGGAGAGAACAGATTTTGTTCAAAAAATGAACAAAGCCAGCTAGGTGAAAATGCAGAAGAAAGCCTTAAACAGTTCAGTCAACCTACTGCCTGCCTTGCAGAAGGCAAGACCTTAGAAAGACATTCGCTGGCCTCAGCCACCAATAGTTAATTTCTTAATCAAGACGGGGAAGAAAGGGAGGGAGGAAAACAGTTCTTGGGCATAAAGATTCGATAGGAAGGTGCTGCCACCTACAGGGGTGATGGTCACCAAGACGGTTATCATTCCCTCTATGTACAAAGTTCGGAGGCAAGTGTATATCATTCTATAGCAGGGGTAGGCATCCTAAGGCCCGTGGGCTGGATGCGGTCCAATCGTCTTCTCAATCTGGCCCACAGACAGTCTGGGAATCAGCGTGTTTTTACATGAGTAGAATGTGCTCTTTTATTTAAAATGCATCTCTGTGGGGCATAGCAATTCGTTCATTCCCCCCCACACACTATAGATAGATAGATGATAGATAGATAGATAGATGATAGATAGATAGATAGATAGATAGATAGATAGATAGATAGATAGATAGATGATAGATAGTCTGGCCCCACACAAGGTCTGAGGGACAGTGGACCAGCCCCCTGCTGAAAAAGTTTGCTGACCCCTGAGCTAGACGTTTTGGAGAAAGTTTCATTCATTGCTACTATGAGCTGAATAAAGAGCATGAAATTCACACTCAACTCTGAGTATATTTCACTGCTGATGAAGGTGGGATTCCGCTGAGCTGACTGCCACGCACAGGTAGTCCTTTCCAGAGGTCCGTTTGACTTCTGAAATGTTCGAAAACCAAGGGGCAGCTTCTGATTGGTACAGCTGCCCCGAAAACAATAGCCGACAGCCTCATCGGACGTTTGGCTTCTGAAAAACCTTTGAGAACCGGAACACTTACTTCTGGGTTTTTGAAATTTGGGAACCAAGGCGTTTGAGAACCAAGGTACCACTGTGATGGATTCAGGTGTCACACTGGTATCAATAACCTGTTTATCTAACAAGGGTATATATACAGGGCCTCTCCAAGTTTAAAAGACGAAAAGGACAGGGGAATCTGGACAATAATCAAGGTGTGCAGTTAACTGACAGTGAAAGACAAGGGTGACGGCACACTCACAAGTGGCTCATCCTCAGCCACATTGGGCGCGCACACACAGCAAGTGTGCTTTGCACAGAAAAAGGTTGCAGGTTCAGTTCATGGCACCCCCAAGAAAGGTTGGGAAAACCTCCTCTCTGGAATTGTGGACCACCACTGTAGACCAGTGGTAAGGGGTGTGGGAGGCGCTGTGAGTTAAACCACAGAGCCTTGGGCTTGCCGATCAGAAGGTCGGCGGTTCAAATCCCTGTAATGGGGTGAGCTCCCGTTGCTTGGTCCCTGCTCCTGCCAACCTAGCAGTTTGAAACCACATCAAAGTGCAAATAGATAAATAGGTACCGCTCTGGCGGGAAGGTAAATGGCATTTCCGTTCGCTGCTCTGGTTTGCCAGAAGCGGCTTAGTCATGCTGGCCACATGACCTGGAAGCTGTACGCTGGCTCCCTTGGCCAATAAAGCGAGATGAGCACCGCAACCCCAGAGTCGGCCACAACTGGACCTAATGGTCAGGTGTCCCTTTACCTTACTGTAGACCAGGGATGGGGACTCACCAGATGCTGAGGGACTCCAAATCCCATCAGCCCCAGCCAGCATGATCAATAGTCAGGGATCATGGGAGCAACAACTCGAGGGTCACAGACTCTGCATCCCTGGTGCAAACCAAGGATGGGGGACTTGTGGTCCTTCAGGTGTTGCTGGGGTCCCATTCCAATCAACCCCAGACAGCATGGCCAGTGGGAAGCCAGAATGGCCAATGGAGGTTGGAAGCCACGATCTGGAGGACCACAGGTTCCTTGTCCCCAGTGCAGATAAGGCTGAGCTAGATTTGACAAACCTAGACAGCATCTTAAAAAGCAGAGACATCACCTTGCCAACAAAGGTCCGTATAGTAAAAGCTATGGTTTTCCCAGTAGTGATGTATGGAAGTGAGAGCTAGACCACTACTGGTTTTCCCAGTAGTGATGTATGGAAGTGAGAGCTGGACCATAAAGAAGGCTGATCGCCAAAGAATTGATGCTTTTGAATTATGGTGCTGGAGGAGACTCTTGAGAGTCCCATGGACTGCAAGAAGATCAAACCTAGCCATTCTGAAGGAAATCAGCCCTGAGTGCTCACTGGAAGTTCAGATCCTGAGGCTGAGGCTCCAATACTTTGGCCACATCATGAGAAGAGAAGACTCCCTGGAAAAGACCCTGATGCTGGGAAAGATGGAGGGCACAAGGAGAAGGGGACAACAGAGGACGAGATGGTTGGATAGTGTTCTCGAATCTACCAGCATGAGTTTGACCAAACGGTGGGAGGCAGTGGAAGACAGGAGTGCCTGGCGTGCTCTGGTCCATGGGGTCACGAAGAGTCGGACACGACTAAACGACTAAACAACAACAAGATCTGAATCAGTTTAAAGCAGGTTTCCATTAGTTCCTGTCAGTGAAGACTGCAACTTTGTCACCCTGGTGCGCATAATGCTCTTCTTAAGGTGTACATGATGCTTCCACCTTGCCAAAGAAAAGGGATTCTTTTCACCAAACTACACCACACTGTCAACAAATGCGCATCCTGAGAAATAGCTCCCAAGTTTGTTTGTTTCTTTAAAAAAAAAAACCTGATTTATAGTTCTTATCTCAAGTTTCTAAAGTTGATCTGAATCTCCAATATAGGGAATTTCAATGCAACAGTAAATCTTTTAAGCCGTGAAGAAAGCTCACCAAGAGAAGCAATGTCCCTTATCGGTGGAAGATATGATAAATCTGGAAATTATATATAATTCATCATGACACATATCAAGACATTACACCAAATGTTGACACAAGACCTATTTATGACATTGCTTTCCTATGCGCGTTCCCCATAGAATCTCTCTGCCTCGCATTTCCAATTTGCCACCTGCTTCGGAGAACATCTCTGTACCTTTTTAGAAGTAGATGGAAAAGTGGGGGAGGGGGCCAACCCCCCCCAAAAAAACCCAGACCCTGAAATCTCCTCATTCAGCAAACATTTCCCAAGATAGAAACACTGGCAGCCGTCTACCAACAACGAATAGAAGCGAATGAACATTTAAACTGCAGATCAAAAAGAAATGTAGGCACAATATGGCTTTATTTAAAACCGCATGCCGTCAGACAAGCAAGCCATCCATTATCTATGAATGCGCTAATGCAAACACAGAACTGTTCTTGGCTGTGGGATAAAAATGTGCTCTGGGTGAGGGGCTTCAAGATTTATTCCTTTTGAACTAGCCATCAGTCCAGGGGCAATACTAGGGCAAGGAGTTCAAGGCAGAATTGCCTGCTTATAAAAAGGAATCTGGTCCAATTCTTCTATTGTTTTAACAGCCTGTTTCAACAGGTGTTGTCTGCATGGACATTTAGGGTGAACTGGCATGAGCTCTGTTACAGGAATGTCAGAATAAAGTTAAATCCACACATGAATTAAAAATATAAAACATGCAGCATGTCCATCGATGCATTCTCATAGCAGGGGCAATTGCAACTAGGGGTGGGCGAACTGATCAGTTTCCCCAATCTGAAGTTCAAATCACATCATAAAATCTTAAGAGCTGAAAGGGATCCAAGGGTCATCTAGTCCAACCCCCTGCAGTACAGGAATCTCAGCTAAAGCGTTATTGACTGATCCACAAGAATCAGTTTGATTCTCTCTTTTTTTAAGTCCATGAAAATTCATCAGCATTTCAGTGTCACACTCTCCTAGTACAGTGCTATCTCGGGGTAAGAACTTAATTTGTTCTGGAAGTTTGTTCTTAACCTGAGGTACCACTTTAGCTAATGGGGCCTCCCGCTGCCGCCATGCCACCGCTGCGTGATTTCTGTTCTCATCCTGAAGCAAAGTTCTTAACCTGAGGTACTATTTCTGGGTTAGTGGAGTCTGTAACCTGAAGCATCTGTAATCTGAAGCGTCTGTAACCCGAAGTACCACTGTATACACATTTTTGTATGCAATTTTGCCAAACACACACATTTTTGCAAATCGCATTTATTAGTTTTCACTGATATATGCCTTGTTAGGCACATTTTACCTTAGTATATAAGGGACGTGGGTGGCACTGTGGGTTAAACCACAGAACCTAGGACTTGCCGATCAGAAGGTTGGCAGTTCGAATCCCCGCAATGGAGTGAGCTCCTGTTGTTCGGTCCCTGCTCCTGCCAACCTAGCAGTTTGAAAGCACGTCAAAGTGCAAGTAGATAAATAGGTACCGCTCTGGCGGGAAGGTAAACGGCGGTTCCGTACGCTGCTCTGGTTCGCCAGAAGTGGCTCAGTCATGCTGGCCACATGACCCGGAAGCTGTACGCCGGCTCCCTCGCCCAGTAAAGCAAGATGAGCGCCGCAACCCCAGAGTTGGTCACGACTGGACCTAACGGTCAGGGGTCCCTTTACCTTTACTTACCTTAGTATATGCACACAACTTGGCTGGGGAACTTCAGTGCAAAATTCAGAGAAGTAAGAATTTCGAAGGATGGATGTGGGTTTTATTGTTTGTTTTTGAAAGTGCAAATCAAGTGGATGTGCCTTTGAATGTGAACTGAATCAAGTTCCTCCCCCATTCCCAAGCCTACAACAGGTGAACTTCTGCCTGTCTTGTATCTGCGAACAGCACAGGTCTCCTGAGAGAGCTCTGTGCTTCCACCACCTGCTGTTTTCTCCAGCTCCTGCTTTCAGCTACTGCCCTTCATTCTTTATCCTCCCCTGACACGTGGTCAGTTTCCCCTGGTAGCCTATAACTCCTATCTTCTCCTTCTCCCTGCAGGTATTCAGCAGGGTTGGAGAACCAGTCACCTTTCTGATTTTGTTGGACTCCAACTCCCATCAGCCCCTGTCAGCATGACCAAAAGCCATGAATGATGGGAGTTGAAGTCCAGCAACATCTAGAGGACCACAGCTTCTCACCCCAGTATATAGCATTTCCCACCCTAATAGCTGCATGACTTGTTCCTACAGTTCCATTTTTCATTAGACACTTTCTCTCCTCTTCTTTCAGGTTCCTGAATCTCACTGAATTATATCCCCCTTCTTCTATATCCTTGACATGAAACCACCTAACCCTTCGTTTCCCTATCACCAGGTGTTTCTCCCCACTCAGTTTTCCATTCCCCAATGGGCCCCATAAGGATAGCTTCTACAGTTCCATTATGTTCATCAAAGTTATAATCACAACCAGAGAAGCAAATTAGCCTTCTCTCACAAAAGAATAGAACAACATGATCTGACAGATTTGAGCCAGACCAGTTAGAATAGTTGTGAACGTTCCATGACGTTGTAACAAGCTTAGCCAATCATTGCCAAAACTTTAATCAGCACAAAGATCCTTCAGCGGATTATGAAACACTTTGCTACCCAATCAACCTTCATTTCTCCTCCATAAATGAAAAATAACAACAGCTTTTTGCATGCGAGTGAGATTTTAAAAGGGAGGGAGATGATAGGAGAAAAATATTGACTGCAGTCCAAGCTGAATACTCAAGAGGACTTCAGAGTCAGAAAATTGTGGAGCCCAGTCACCCACAAAGGAACGTCTTTTTAAGAGATCCCGGTGTTCAGATTGTAAGAGCTGACAAGCCAAATGCCACTGTTGTGTTGAATAAAAGCAGCTATCTATTAAAATGAAGGAACATTGCCACTGAAATCTTTGTAATCTGAAATGTAATGCTTTAAAACCAAGTTAATTTCCAGCAGCTACAGCACAGGTGCTACAGAGATGACATATTCCTTATCCATAATAAAAATGATGGAGAGCCCACAATAGAGGCATTCAAACAAACAAGCGCCAGCGATCACCTTCACCCGAAAGTGTAGGTAGGCAGTCCTTTCTCATTTCCTACACGTCAGCACTATGAATGCAAAAGACTCGTAACTGAGCCAGAAGATACTTTATACCAAGAAAGGCCTTTGGTTGTATCTAACTCAGTGTTGTTAACACTGGCTGGCAGTAGCTCACATTCCCAGGTGACATTCCCAGCCCTTCCTGGAGCTGCCTGGGATTCTGCCTGGAACTGCAACCAAGGCCAGTGGTCTGCTATTGAACGCCAGTCCCTGCCCCATGGCCTATTCCTTTTTTGCTTACTATCATCAACCTTGTACAGTGTTACCTCAGGTTACATATGCTTCAGGTTACAGACGCTTCAGGTTACAGACTCCACTAACCCAAAAATAGTACCTTGGGTTAAGAACTTTGCTTCAGGATGAGAACAGAAATCATGCTCCAGCAGCATGGCAGCAGCAGGAGGCCCCATTAGCTAAAGTGGTGCTTCAGGTTAAGAACAGTTTCAGGTTAAGAACGGACCTCCAGAACGAATTAAGTACTTAACCCAAGGTACCACTGTATTGGCAAAATCCTCGATACTTGCAGGTGTTCATGTTTTTAAACATATGCGAGTGACACTGTGCTCTAAGCCACTGAGCTTCTTGGGCTTGCCGATCAGGAGGTCAGCGGTTTGAATCCCCACGATGGGGTGAGCTCCCATTGCTCTGTCCCACCTCCTGCCAGCCTAGCAGTTCGAAAGCACACCAGTGCAAGGAGAGAAATAGGTACCACTCCGGTGGGAAGGTAAATGGCGTTTCTGTGCACTCTGGCTTCCATCACTGTGTCCCATTGCGCCAGAAGCTGTTTAGTCCTGCTGGCCACATAACCCGGAAAGCTGTCTGTGGACAAACACCAGCTCCCTTGGCCTGAAAGTGAGGTGAGCACCACAACCCCAAAGTCACCTTTGACAGGACTTAACCCTCCAGGGGTCCTTTACCTTTTACCTTTTATTTTCTTATACAGGCTCTATATACAGTGGTACCTCGGGTTACATATGCTTCAGGTTACATATGCTTCAGGTTACAGACTCCACTAACCCAGAAATATTACCTTGGGTTAAGAACTTTGCTTCAGGATGAGAACAGAAATCAGGCGGCGCGGCAGCAGCAGGAGGCCCGATTAGCTAAAGTGGTGCTTCAGGTTAAGAACAGTTTCAGGTTAAGAACGGACCTCCAGAACAAATTAAGTACTTAACCCGAGGTACCACTGTACATGCATAACTATTGCCCCAAATCAGATGGGGCGGCAAACCCAGTGGTTCAGGGCAGGAGAAGGTGTGGTGTAGAGGTAGGGCAGGCCAGGTAAGGGGCACATGGCACAGGCAGTTAGCAAATGTGCCGCGTGCCAGGCCCTCCTCCAGGCTGGGGAATTGTGGTTGTCCTATCAGCCAGCTCTTGGGTCTGTGGCTGCTGCTGCTGCTGAATGCCACACTGGCTCTGAATAAGACCTCCCTCATCCATGATCTGATTATGGATGAGGAAGCTGGGTGGGTGAGCAGGGCAGACTTGGTCTTACCCAGCTGTGCCCACCTGGGTACTCGGCGCAGCACCAGGGGTCTACATACAACTTTAAAGGTAAAGGTAAAGGGACCCCTAACCATTAGGTCCAGTAATGACTGACTCTGGGGTTGCGGTGCTCATCTTGCTTTATTGGCTGAGGGAGCCGGCGTACAGCTTCCGGGTCATGTGGCCAGCATGACTAAGCCACTTCTGGTGAACCAGAGCAGCACATGGAAATGCCGTTTACCTTCCCACCGGAGCGGTACCTATTTATCTACTTGCACTTTGACGTGCTTTTGAACTGCTAGGTTGGCAGGAGCAGGGACCGAGCAACGGGAGCTCACCCCGTCGCGGGGATTTGAACCGCCGACCTTCTGATCGGCAAGTCCTAGGCTCTGTGGTTTAACCCACCCCGCCACCTGCGTCCCACATACAACCTTAGGAATGCTCTAAAAGTATGGGAAGTGCTTTCTTAACCCCACCATGACTCCCCCAAAAATTAACCACCTGTACTGTTTTTTTAGCTGAGGTCATTCAAATATACAAACCACACATTAACAGGTGGAATGAGATTGGTGCCCACTTCCTATTCCTTCTACTAATGCATGTATTTTTCTTTTGCCTATTGACTTGGCTGTCTCTGTCAGGAGCAGCAGAACTCTGCTAATTCACACTAATGGCTGACAAGACCACAGCAAAATCACTAGACTTTGCAAAATTAGGAAGGAAGCGTGGGGAGCAGGGAGGGGGACTCAAATAAAAAACTCCAAACGGATCAAGTTGCCCTGTTGATTCATTTTCATACAAGTAGTTCAGTCTTGATTGTTTCTATTTGGAAATATTAGGGAAATGGCCTTGTATGTCAGGAGTGGGGAAACCTGTTTCGGACTGGGCAACCACCTGGAGGCTGCATGCCACTCGTGGGCGGGGCCATTGACCAAAGTGGGCGGAGCAACAAAAGCACCTTTCACCTTTGGGCAGTAGGCCACACATACTTAAACACCCCTCTTTATCCAAGCACGCAAGAAGCATTCTCTAGCTTCAAAGGCACATGCCAGTCAGGCAAAAACACTCAAGCAGAGTGGGAAATAGGGTGTCATGGACTGGTTGGACACAGAGGAATAAGGGGAGGAACCAGCTGAGGAACTCTCAAGGGAACAAGGCTCAGAGCCTGGTGGGACGACAATGAGCAGTCAGAGGGAGAAGACTGGGAAGAGGTGGTGTTGGAAGCTGAGGAAGGTAACAGGGCTTAGTGAGCAGGGAGAGTCTGTGGCAGAGAGAAGTTCAGAATCAGAGGCAGAAGAGGAAGCTGGAAAGGAGGGAGGCCAAGAAGCAGAGGTGGTGAAGAGGTGTGAGTGTCTCCTCTCTCTTGCTGCGACAAACTGTGACGGGGTGAACTCCAGGTTGCTCGGTCCCTGCTCCAGCCAACCTAGCAGTTTGAAAGCACACCAGTGCAAGTAGATAAATAGGTGGGAAGGTAAACGGCGTTTCCATGCGCTCCAGCTTCCGTCACAGTGTCCTGTTGCGCCAGAAGCAGTTTAGTCCTGCTGGCCACATGACCCAGAAACCTGTCTGTGGACAAACGCCGGCTCCTTCGGCCTGAAAGCGAGATGAGCACTGCAACCTCATAGTCGCCTTTGACTGGACTAACCATCCAGGGGTCCTTTACCTTGCGGGAGCAGGTTCCTTACTTTAACTATGTGCTGCATGAAGTTCTTTATTTCATCTGTCCTGAATCTTCCAACATTCAGCTTCATGGCACAACATTCATGATCACCTTGTCATTTTTTTCATGGCTTCGTTAGCTTCCACATCTCTCTAGTGGTTCTTTCCTCTAGGTTATGATCACTGTTGTCTACTTTCTATCTCCTCTAGATTGTTTATTGGCATCCTACCAACCTTTGATGCTGTTTACACAGCAGAAACATGGAAGCAGGCACTGTATTTCCAACATTTACAACTCTCTCTCTTCCCCCGCCCACCTTTCCTTCCTTCCTAATTTCTCCATTCCGCCCCAATTTTTCCAAAGCCAATTCACTGTCAGGTCACACACACACACTCTCCTCCCTCTCAGTTTTGTGTCATAGAGTCTTTCAGTAGAAAAGAAAAGGGAGCTTGCGGAATGAGATCAGGAAGGTCACATCACAATTCACTTCTCCTGTGATCTCAGGTGGGAAGTGAAGCGTGCGATTTATGTTTCCCAGAGCTTTTAAATCTCATTCCGGGCTTCATCTTTCTCTCACAAGCCCCGCAGATCGGCAGTATTGCCCCTCTCATACCATACACCCAGAGAGGAAACTTACCGATAGCAAGTTGAGTTAGTGAAGGAATACTGAACAGTTCCCTTTCACTTTCTTCCAAAAACCTACAGCCAGTGCTCATTTTGCCATTACTAAAGTGGATTAACAGCCTTCCCATTCGATTCCTGCACCATTCCCAGAGCAACTGTTCTCTCGCCACCTTTTCTGTCTATCGATCACATATTGTCACGCACACATTCAGGGTGCCCTTAAGAGCCGGTTCACACACCAGGGCTTTCAAAGAAAAGGAAATGAGTGTCTGCTTCCCTCCCCGCCAACAGTCAGAGGCTCCCACATTGAGCACATGCCACTGCATAGAACTTGGAGGGGCGGCCCCTTCCTTGAAAAATTGTGGGTGCCTGGGCCCCCTACTGCCCTGCATAGACCCCCACTTCATTCATTTATGGATGTCCTCTTGCTTCATGTTAAACATCTCAAAGTGATTTAACATGGGTACACACACACACACACCAATTTCATTATAGAAAACATAAAATCCAATACGGAAATTTATGTTACTATATAAAATAGAGTTTGTATTGATAGAACTGTAAAAATAAAATAGCAATAACAAAATAAAACAAGAAAAGGGTTTTTTTTCAGAGCTAAAGGTTTCTTCTTCCTAAGCCAATTCCACTCTTTATTTTCAACCATTTATTTAAAGTATTTGGGCCACATCCAAACCAAACATTTAAAGCATTCTTACAATGCTTTAGGGACGCGGGTGGCGCTGTGGGTAAAACCTCAGCGCCTAGGGCTTGCCGATCGCATAGTCGGCGGTTCGAATCCCCACGGTGGGGTGAGCTCCCGTCATTCGGTCCCAGCTCCTGCCCACCTAGCAGTTTGAAAGCACCCCTAAGTGCAAGTAGATAAATAGGTACCACTTTATAGCGGGAAGGTAAACGGCGTTTCCGTGTGCTGCATTGGTGCTGGATCGCCAGAGCAGCTTCATCAAGCTGGCCACGTGACCCGGAAGTGTCTCCGGACAGTGCTGGCCCCTGGCCTCTTAAGTGAGATGGGGGCACAACCCTAGAGTTGGACACGACTGGCCCGTACGGGCAGGGGTACCTTTACCTTTACAATGCTTTAACGATCATGGCTTCTCCCAAAGAATCCTGGGAACTGTAGTCAAAGGATTTGGGAATTGCAGCTCAGTGAGAGGTCTCCTCACAGCTCTCGGCTCCCTTAACAAACTACCATTCCCAGGATTCTTTGGGGGAAGCCATGACTATTAAAAGGTAAAGGTAAAGGTACCCCTGCTCATACGGGCCAGTCTTGACAGACTCTGGGGTTGTGCGCCCATCTCACTCAAGAGGCCAGGGGCCAGCGCTGTCCGAAGACACTTCCGGGTCACGTGGCCAGCGTGACATCGCTCCTCTGGCAAGCCAGAGCCGCACACGGAAACACCGTTTACCTTCCTGCTGGTAAGCGGTCCCTATTTATCTACTTGCACCCGGGGGTGCTTTTGAACTGCTAGGTTGGCAGGCGCTGGGACCGAACAACGGGAGCGCACCCCGCCACGGGGATTCGAACCGCCGACCTTTCGATCGGCAAGCCCTAGGCCTGAGGCTTTTACCCACAGCGCCACCCGCGTCCCTCTATTAAAAGGGTATAATACCACTTTAAATGTATGGTGCAGATGTAATCCAAAAAGCTCTCAAAGTGGGTTATAATAACAGTCCCTGTCCTCAGGTTTGCCATCTAAAAAACGCAACACAACAGGAAAATGAATTAGGAGGGAGAAGAGAGGGGGAAAGCACACTCAGGCACTAGCAGACTACTTACTATGTGCTGTGGAAGAAAGGGTTCCAACTGCCGATTCACCTAGTCTTGTACCTCAAAGTGCAAATTCACATCCAGATGTGCATCTGGCCCATTTGGTGTATGTTGGTCCTCAATCCAGCAAGCAAGCAGCCAGGGATAGCTCAGTTGGTACAGTAAAGGTAAAGATAAAGGGACCCCTGACCATTAGGTCCAGTCGTGGCTGACTCTGGGGTTGCGGCGCTCATCTCGCTTTACTGGCCGAGGGAGCCAGCATACAGCGCCACCTGCGTCCCTTATTAGTCCTGAATAGGGTGTTTTTATCCAATATTTGGGTTTCTGTGCTGATTGTTTCACATCTAATGTGGTTTACTTGTAGTATGGTTTCCTTGTTATGTTTCATTCTTCATATCCTGTGTGGCACCTAGATAAATTACGAGGTGTCTCATATAGTAGATAACCTTTTGTGGACTAGAAACTTTTGTGGTCTTCTCTGCAGGGCTGGATGAAACAGATGCAGAATAGTGTTGGAACCAAATAACTCCATCCTATCCATCCATCTGCAAAAGGCATGCTTTTAAACAAATTCAACAAAAACAAATCTATATGTCGGAGTGGCATTTTGAGCTACATACCTCTATGGGAACATTCAGAGGTATAAGATCAAGATAATTTCCTGCAGAATATGAGAGAAAAACGATATCTGTAATTTCCAAGCGTGGCTTCAGCATTGTTATTTCAGTGAATGAATGTTCTGTTTCAGAGATGGATCAATATGTTGACCCGTAACTCACAGAGAGATCTTGTGTTACCTACCAGTCTCTGTTTGTTCCCTCAGCAGTCTACTAAAAGGGGGGAAAGCACAAAACAACGAAAAATAAAATAAAATCCCTGAACAGAAATGTCTGACCCAATTTCCCTTCTAAAGTGAAAGCTAAGAGGTTGCTTGTTATATACACCCTACTTGCCTTCAGGTTGTGCTGGGGGCAGAGGAAGGGAAGCTGGCAGAGCTAAAAAACCCTTTCATCTGCAGCACGGCTCCCCCCAAAGGAAAATCAATACCGTAACACTCAAAGCAAATTCAACATTGCAACAATCCTATCTTGTGCATGCTTATGCGCACCAACAGCTGTGCAAGATTTTTATCAAAGGCATCTCCCTAAGAAGCCTTCTAGAGAATCACACAACACTTAAAGAGATGCTGAGTTGCTCTTTCAGGGAAGTTGTGGTTGCTCCCCTGAATTGTTCAGTTTCGTTCTTGAGGGGCACCAACTTAAAGGCCAGGGGAACATGCTTCCTCTCTACTGTGGCTGTTGAAGGTGTGTGTGTGTGTGTGTGTGTGTGTGTGTGTGTGTGTGTGTGTGTGTGTGTGTTGCGTTCAAGGGAACAAATGGGCCGGCGGAATCATGTGCACTTTGAATTAAAATGGTAAAAAGCTTTTGCACTGGTCCAGCAAATACAATAAGCATAAAGGAGCACATTTATCTCTCATAGGATTGTAGAGTTGGAATGACCACAAGGGTCATTTAGTCCAACTCTCTGCGATGCAGGAATTGTTCACCCAATGTGGGCCTTGAACCCACAACCCTAAGATTAAGAGACTCACACTAGGGATGCGGGTGGCACTGTGGGTTAAACCACAGAGCCTAGGGCTTGCTGATCAGAAGGTCGGCAGTTCGAATCCCCGGGACAGGGTGAGCTCCCGTTGCTCGGTCCCTGCTACTGCCAACCTAGCAGTTTGAAAGCACGTCAAAGTGCAAGTAGATAAATAGGTACCGCTCCGGCGGGAAGGTAAACAGCATTTCCATGCGCTGCTCTGGTTCGCCAGAAGCAGCTTAGTCATGCAGGCCACATGACCCAGAAGCTGTATGCCGGCTCCCTTGGCCAATAATGCGAGATGAGCGCCGCAACCCCAGAGACTGGACCTAATGGTCCGGGGTCCCTTTACCTTTACCTATTCAGGACTAAAATGGCTATACAACACAAACTAAAACCAGCTGCCATTCCATGGGGACTTAAACCCAGATCTTAAAAGGGCTGGGACAACATTGTGAGTGCAATATGGACTTCACCAGGGGTGCATTCAGTTGAGTCTTAGCAATCTTGCAAGTTAGAACTGAATCCTGGAATACTGCCCCAAATTTCAGTGGGAACTGTGATGGTGTGAGGCATGAAAAACTGGGGGGGGGGGAGACTACAGTGCAAAATTCCTGCAATTTTCCAGGTTAACAGGGTCACAAATTGATTTTTTTTCCCTGGAAACAATTAATACAGAAATGAGTGCTGAACTTCCACTAGATAATTTGTGTGAATGATAACATTAAATGTGGAAATTACTGGGTAAGGAAACATCGGGAAAATGGAATGAAGTGAATACTGCCTAGCATATATTGCAACTCACATTCCCAAACCACACACACATTTTTGGTTGTGCTTGGATAAAGAGAAAGCCATATTCTGGAGGAAATTATTCTGATCTTACACCACTGAACTGTCCCATTGAGTTGACATCCCCAGAATCTTTCTGCATCGGGATTTTTTAAAAAATAAAAAGTTAAATATTGCCTGCTAGGGATTTTCTGGTCACAGCCTTATAGCACAAGCCAGAGGTTTCTGTTCTGCTGATTCAGTGATAGCTTTCTTTTCTTTAGAGAGAAATTACTTTAGTGTGAGAAGCAATACCCAACTTGTTTCAAACCTCAGCCTCTGGCAGATCTGTCATCGCAGGAGACAGACCCTGTTCCTTTGACAGATTGGCCTGAGGCTGAAAGTTAATCTAATGTGTCAGGAAAGTACACAGCAGTTAAGAGAGGAGGGGAGCTGGGGGAGAGGAAACTATATACTGCTAAATCCCTCTTGGTCATTTGCATTATGACGCCAGCTCTGGGGAGATTGAGAGAAAGCCATTGTACATATGAAGGAACACTCTTTCAATATGCTTCTCTCCATACACATCTGTGTGTTCTGTAGCTGCCTCTAGACTGTCAGTAGTTTGCAGGAGGAATTCAAGAGCATATCAGAAATTCAAGATTTGCACAGCTAAAGTGGATTAAAGCACTCTGTCGCCCTAGCATAACAAATCTAATTTTAGAAAAACCCATACTTTTTGCAGTTAGGAAAGTGAGGGGGAAATGGGTGACAAATGTGGGGTGAACAGATGATTAGTAGGAGGGAGATATAACCAGCCACGAAATTAAAAGACGCCTGCTTCTTGGGAGAAGGGCAATGACAGGCCTAGACAGCATCTTGAGAAGTAGAGATGTCACCTTGCCAACAAAGGTCCGTATAGTTAAAGCTATGGTTTTCCCAGTAGTGATGTATGGAAGTGAGAGCTGGACCATAAAGAAGGCTGATCGCCAAAGAATTGATGCTTTTGAATTATGATGCTGGAGGAGACTCTTGAGAGTCCCATGGACTGCAAGAAGATCAAACCTATCCATTCTTAATGAAATCAGCCCTGAGTGCTCACTGGAAGGACAGATCCTGAAGCTGAGGCTCCAAGACTTTGGCCACCTCATGAGAAGAGAAGACTCCCTGGAGAAGACCCTGATGTTGGGAAAGATGGAGGGCACAAGGAGAAGGGGACGACAGAGGACAAGATGGTTGGATAGTGTTTTCGAGGTTACCAGCATGAGTTTGACCAAGCTGCGGGAGGCAGTGGAAGACAGGAGTGCCTGGCGTGCTCTGGTCCATGGGGTCACGAAGAGTCGGACACGACTAAACGACTAAACAATAACAACATAACCACTGCAGTAGCAAATCCTCAGAGTCGCATAACCTCCCCACAAACAAATCAGAACAAACCCTCAATAAAGACCAGATATAGTTCAACCACTGCATAAGCTTTTTGCAAGTAAATAATGATGAATGCTCAAATAACAGACTGTCGAAAGAAGCCCTTGCATAACTAAAATATATTTCCTGATGTTGCTGAAGCCACAAGTCCTCCTCTGCACTGAACAGCAGTCGATCTAGATAGCCTGTGACAACTGCAACCTTTGTAGCAGGCTAGGAAGTTTTATCCTGAATCGAACACATGATCTGCCTGATTCAGTACAGTGGTACCTCCGGTTAAGAACTTAATTCGTTCTGGAGGTCCGTTCTTAACCTAAAACTGTTCTTAACCTGAAGCACCACTTTAGCTAATGGGGCCTCCTGCTGCTGCCAAACTGCCAGAGCACGATTTCTGTTCTCATCCTGAAGCAACGTTCTTAACCCGAGGTACTATTTGAGGGTTAGCAGAGTCTGTAACCTGAAGCATCAGTAACCTGAGGTACCACTGTACTGTCAACTCCATCTGGCAATAGCTCTGCTATGTTCTGGTTGGGCCTGTGACTTAACAGGTGAAGCAAAAACACGATGAGGGAAGAAGCCTAGCCTCCCTCCTTGTTAACTTCACTGCTGGCACCAAGCGGATATTTATTTTTCTCTTCACTAAACATGCCTCGAACACCCCAAACATTAACTGTCAGAACTTACCCCCCAATACCGAAAAAATGTAAACCAACTTGCAGGTGGGAATTGACATGAAGCATTGGGTAAACTCAACCCTTTGGGATGATGTCCTGATCCCCAGCACCCTTAGACTGAACAGAACCATAGATGATTTCAAGCATGCAGACACAATGCAGATGTGAGTAATCATAGTATAAATCAGTTGCCCAAACAGGCACATGAAGAGGGGCAAAATGTCTAGGTACTTGCATGACAACACAGGACACCTTAAAGTCACAGTTACATGAGTTTGGTATGTGGGGTATTGAAAGGGAAGATAGATAAGAGTTGGAATATTAGAAACCTGGTGAAGCACATATAATCAATGGGATAAAGTTATCCCTAGATACAAGACCTACACAAAAGGACAGTGTAGGTGACATTGACAGTAATGTTGCTTTAACTGTCAAATAAGGGCACTGAGTGCAATAAATTAAAAATGTTAGAAGGAATAAATTCATTTTTTTATAGAATGTTTGAGATTTTTAGTAATAATACAATAAAAGTAAAAAGAAAAAATAACAAAAATACAAAAATAAAAATAATTAAAAACACACAGGTTTTCCATTGCTTATTTTCCTTTAGCTTGTTTCCCGGACCTCCTCATACCTCCCTTTTTTGTATTCCAGTTCAGATTGTTAGTTCAGCAAATCCTTACCATTAAAAGAAGGAATAAATTCAGAAGCAGTGGCAGTGATACTATACCAAAAGAGTAATCTAATACTAGCAACATTCCAGTCACATGCAATCCTATCTCAGCTTATTAAGATATGGTCTGCACAAACTTTTTACTCCCTCATACAGACCCTTCCCTCTTCTCGTCACAGTAGAAGGCAGTCAAACTAGGAAAACTATGGTCAACCACCTCAGAACAAGGCAGGATTGTTTAGGATCATGGTTTGGAAGTAGCCATAGCTTCCCAGTTCAGATGAAACTGGAAACTATGGTTAATTAGAGACTTTCTGTTCTGAATCCTCAGCCTACCTGGCAGCAGTTGCAAAATTCAACAGTCAGGAAACCGGGTCTGGGGGTCAGTCCACATAAGCCGTCCAATGGTCAGGAAATGCAGGTCAAAGTAAGCCAAGTCCAAAGTCCAGCAGTCAATCCCTGAAGCATCCCAGCCAGGGGTCAGCAAACATTTTTAGCAGGGGGCCGGTCCACTGTCCCTCAGACCTTGTGGGGGGCCGGACTATTTGGGGGGGTGAACAAATTCCTATGCCCCACAAATAACCCAGAGATGCATTTTAAATAAAAGCACATATTCTACTCATGTAAAAACACGCTGATTCCCGGACCGTCCATGGGCCGGATTGAGAAGGCGATTGGGCCAGATCTGGTCCCCAGGCCTTAGTTTGCCTACCCATGACCCAAGCCAAGGTCCATCAACGTGGGGAGTTGAGCAGACACAGCAACTCAGCTTTGTTTTCCTTTTGTTCCTTGAATTGATTGCAGCATCTGGGCTTGAGGAGGCATGTGACCCTCACCTGTTCTGAGCCTACTCCAGCTGAGGAATCACACACCTCCTCCCAGAACTAATGAGCCCCACCTGGGCTGTGGGTCCTTGCCTGCCTCAGCCACCCAGAGCATACCTTCCTTCATGCTTGTTCTTGGAGATGGGGGCCTCTCTAGCTTTGATGAAGGCTCCTTCTTTTCTGGTCCCTGCACACTGACACCCATCCCCTTGCCATCCTGTGGAATCCCATGTCTATTTTCTGCAACCCCCAGCCCCTCCTTTACCAATCTCTGGCCTGCCCTGGTGGGTCTCAGTCATGCCTGCACCCCTCACCAAGATCCTCTTCCTCTTCCCTGTTGTCCTGCCAGTTCCTGACACTTCCTGGTTTGCTTTCTGCATGTGGTGAAGGGAGAAGTGAAGGGGTTTTGTGTGCTGACAAGCAGTGTTCGAAACTCCCATTGTTCTATGCACATTTTGCGACTTTCATTAGCAGTTTCTGAGCTCTGGGTGCAGTCAGTACTGCGCCTCAGATTTCAGATTAAAACTGCAGAGTGGAAGGAAAGGAGGAGCTTTTTCTGCCTCCCCACTTCCAGCTACTCTCTGAAGACTGGATAAGAGACCCTCTTGAGAATATTAGGGGTGTGGGATGGGGAAGGACTAGACCAGGCACCCCCAAACTCGGCCCTCCAGATGTTTTAGGACTACAACTCCCATCATCCCTAGCTAACAGGACCAGTGGTCAGGGATGATGGGAACTGTAGTCCCAAAACAACTGGAGAGCCAAGTTTGGGGATGCCTGGACTAGACCATGTGAAAAATGAACATAATATTTTAGCCACAGTTCATTCATTTTCAGCTTTGTATTCTTGTTATTAGAAAAGTGCACCTAGACATTCCACTGTTGCTCCCATAACCTAGGTTTAAAGTGCCATTTAGCTCCTAGCTTTCATACCTCAGTTTCTCACATTGCTGGCAAGAGGCATGTGCCTATCTCGGCTTAATGAGTCAAAGATACGATCATATGAATGTGACCAATTTTAAAAAGGGTTCACAGATTTCACCACTCTGCCAGCCTAATGTCAAGCTGAATTTATAGAAGGTATTATTAAAGTTAGAATTTATTCAACACATAAAAGAACAAGCCCACCTGAGGATAACTTGGAGAAGGAGAACTTCCATCTGTGGAAGCCATGCCAAGAGTGATATTGGTTTTTGGGGCAGGAGAGAAGGAATCTGTTTACCTAAATCAATGTTGGACTTACATTTAATGAACAAAAATTATGTTGTGTTAACTTTACATGCTGTATAAATCCAAAGTTTTTTTTCCAATAGCCAAGAGGTATGGAAAGAAAATATGTAATTACAAAAGAAAATCAATGAAGCACAATTAGTCAGTACACTTAAGTGTTATAGTCAAACAAATCCAAAGTTTTACTTGGAAATTATTTTTAATGGGATAGCAAGACATCAAAACCAAAAGCATACTCTTTTCTTGCATTATTTAAATTTTTAAGGTGGATAGGATGAAAACCTTGAGGACTGTTACACTGATTTTTGCATCCATGGAGAACTGTGCACATAGATACATGTGTTTCCTAGGGCTAATACCCTGGGTGAGAAACTCATTGATAAATGATCTGACGTCTAGGGTGACCAAAGTTTGGAAACCATGTTTGGAGATTGCACCCACACAACCTGAAGAGCTGCCATGCTGCAGGGGTTACCCTCAGGGACTAGTTACAGATAGGTAGTCATGTTGATCTGCTGTAGTCTAAACAAAATAAAAAAAAATTCCTTCCAGTAGCATCTTAAAGGTAAAGGGACCCCTGACCATTAGGTCTAGTTGTGACCGATTCTGGGGTTGCGGCACTCATCTCACTTTATTGGCCGAGGGAGCTGGCATACAGCTTCTGGGTCATGTGGCCAGCATGACCAGTGGCATAGCATGGGGGTGCAGGGGGTGCCGGCCGCACCGGGCGCAACATCTGGGGGTTAGGGTTAGGGGGCACAAATCCACGGGCTAGAGGGTGCAAATCCACGGGTTAGGGGGTGCAAATTACTTGCCTTGCCCCGGGTGCTGACAACCCACGCTACGCCACTGAGCATGACTAAGCCGCTTCTGCCAAACCAGAGCAGCGCACAGAAACGCGGTTTACCTTTCCGCTGGAGCGGTACCTATTTATCTACTTGCACTTTGACGTGTTTCCAAACTGCTAGGTTGGCAGGAGCAGGGACATGGCAATGGGAGCTCACCTCGTCACGGGGATTCAAACCGCCAACCTTCTGATCGGCAAGCCCTAGGCTCTGTGGTTTAACCCACAGTGCGACCCACGTCCTTAGAGCACCTTGGAGACCAACTAAGTTTGCTATTGGTATGAGTTTTTGTGTGCATGCACACTTCTTCAGATACCCCTCAGGGACTAGTTACAGAAGATATAAGCCTACTCCAAAATACTCACCAACAAGGGCAGGGCTGCAGGTACAGCAGAGTCCAAACAAGCCAAGGCCAAGCACAGAGAATCAGTGTAGATCCAAACATGTTAGGCCACAGGCCATGGTCAATATCACAGTGAGTGCAGTACAAAATACTAAGGCAATCTGTATTGATGACCTTTGTTGAAAGGTTCAAGAGGGATGCCTTATATACTCTGGCCTCCTAAACCATATCCTAACCACTGCTGCTGGCTGTGAGAGAGTATCTGGGATTCCTTACTCACAAGTAGACCCAATATTCTGGATCCGTTGACACCTACCGTGCCATCACTCTTTTGGCACCAGGACTCTTGAGAACTGTGGGGTGGGCATTTCCTTCTCTGACTGTTCCAGGGGTTCTTCATAAGGTATCAGCCAGAAGACCCCCCCCTTAATGAATGAGATCCACAGCATTGGATTTGGGGGCCCTGTCTGCTCCTCAAGGCTCGTGAACTGTGGCATGTCTTTGGAAGATTCCATGGCTGGCACCAGGTCATGGCTACGCTTGCCAAAAGCTCCAGATATATCTCTCCAAAGTTGGCAAATGGGCAAACAAAACGATAGAGCAAAATGGTGGCATGTGGGAGAGGATAATCCCAATCTTGTTAGGGTGGCAGCAGTGAAAATGTCAAACTTAACAGTTAGGATGAGGCTGAGGCTGCATTTAAGGTACATTAAGGTACAATACATTTAAGGTACACTACCCCCCCATGTAGGGATTGTATTTTACCTCCTTAAAGATAAAGGTAAAGGGACCCCTGGCATTTTATTGGCCGAGGGAGCTGGTGTACAGCTTCCGCATCATGTGGCCAGCATGACTAAGACACTTCTGGCGAACCAGAGCAGCACACAGAAATGCCGTTTACCTTCCCGCTGGAGCGGTACGTATTTATCTACTTGCACTTTGACTCCTAGGTTGGCAGGAGCAGGGACCGAGCAACGGGAGCTCACCCCATCGCAGGGATTTGAACCGCCGACCTTCTGATCGGCAAGTCCTAGGCTCTGTGGTTTAACCCACAGCCCCAGTTTACCTCGTTACAGAACTGCAATTCGCAGCACCAGGGCAGATTTAGGTTTGATGAGGCCCTAAGCTACTGAAGGTAATGGGGCCCTTTATATGTCCAGCTGTTCTTTGTCAACAACAAATTGTCACTGTTTTTTGAGTTGAATATATGCTATATGGTAATTTATGAGTATGTATGTATGAGTTTGACCAAACTGTGGGAGGCAGTGGAAGACAGGAGTGCCTGGCGTGCTCTGGTCCATGGGGTCACAAAGAGTCGGACATGACTAAATGACTAAACAACAAGAACAATAGGTATGTAGGTTTTATTTTTATTTTTTTATCTTATATTTTGGAAATGCACATCCAGGTTTTTTATTCCTTTAAAAAAAATTTGGACCACCACGAGAGTGGGACCCTAAGCTATAGCTTGTTTAGCTCATACGTAAATCCGGCACTGCCTAGCATCATTCTCAAACTACAGTTCCCAGGATTCTGGGTGGGGGCTTTAAATGTACAGTGGTACCTCAGGTTACATATGCTTCAGGTTACATACACTTCAGGTTACGGACTCCACTAACCCAGAAATAGTGCTTCAGCTTAAGAACTTTGCTTCAGGATGAGAACAGAAATCGTGCTCCGGCGGCGTGGCAGCAGCAAGAGGCCCCATTAGCTAAAGTGGTGCTGCAGGTTAAGAACAGTTTCAGGTTAAGAACGGACCTCCGGAACAAATTAAGTACTTAACCCGAGGTACCACTGTATTCTGCATACCCTACCTGAAGTAGAACTTTCTTATTAATCAACAGAATAGCGACAGTTGGAAAACTGTACACGTCTCGGATGCCGCATCTCAAAAACATCACCGTGCTAGAAAAAGTGAAGAAAAGAGCAGGTAAAAGGACTGGGGGTGGGAAGAGAGTGAGCTGGAGATAAAGCAAACTTTCAGCGATGTGAATTACAGCAAGCAGAACTGAGACGAGCGAAGCCCCCCCTCAAGCAGACCCCCGTCTCGAGGCAATACCTACCTAACCTCTCACAGACCGGCAGAGGCACAGGCTCCCTCCTGAGATAATGACAGGCATTTTCCCCTAGAAAAATAATAGCAATTTCTGCTTCTTATGTCTGACCAAGGTCTCCAAATGTATTCCTTTGAATTCCAGTTCCTGGGGGGAAGCAGCAGGAGGAGGCTATCAGCCCCCTGCCCCTGCCCATGGCTCACGTCTCTGCTTTCCATCTCCACTGTCAGAGGCAGCAATGCTCCTTGAATACCTGTTGCTGGAAACCATCAAATCCTCCTTGCTGGTTTCCCACATTTAATTTGTTTGGCCACTGTGAGAGCAGGATGCTGGACTACATGGTCCATCGGCCTGATTCAGCAGTCGCCTCTTACGTTCTTATCTGATTGGCGACTGACACACTGCGTACACCATACATTGAAAGCACATGACTTCTGTGGCGTTCGTACGGAGCCCCCGGTCGTCTCATGGACTATTGACCCGTACACCACTAATCCGCTGCCACCAACCAGGTCCTCCCTGGTAAAATCGCTTCAGTCTCAGTCAGCTTTTCAATTAATAAAGAAGAGTGTATTTTATTTCAGACATAAAACAAAACTATTACAGCATTCCAAACAGTGTTCCTCTTTACTTTCTTAGTCTTAGGTTCCTCTCTCTATCTCTGCTACCACCCCACTCTCAAGAACCAACTGCCCTAACTGTCTCTTTATTACCAACTGCCTTTCCCAACCAGCCAACCCACTCAAACCAACCAACTACCCACCCACAACTCCCAACGAACTAACTCCCAGAACTCCTCCCAGAACTCCTTTATAGACCCACTGACTCCACCCCCCTGCGTCCTGTCTGTGCAACCTATTTAACTATTTGCCCTCCAGCACTCTCTCATATATGGTAACGTCACAACTTCCCCCCCCAAAGAGTCCTGGGAACTTTAGTTTCTTTGGGGGGGGGTATTTCTGAGCAGACATTGTGTGTCTTCTCTTTTTTTATTATTGACTTAAGAAAATTATACAGACAACAAAATGAAGAAGCCTAAATTAACATTGCCTTCTACCGATAAGAAATAATAATACAGTGGTACCTCGGGTTAAGTACTTAATTCATTCTGGAGGTCCGTTCTTAATCTGAAACTGTTCTTAACCTGAAACACCACTTTAGCTAATGGGGCCTCCCGCTGCCACCGCACCGCCCGAGCATGATTTCTGTTCTCATCCTGAAGCAAAGTTCTTAACCCGAGGTAATATTTCTGGGTTAGCGGAGTTTGTAACCTGAAGCGAATGTAACCTGAAGCGTATGTAACCCGAGGTACCACTGTAACTACTACAATAATGAAAATACTAAAAATACATTCACTTCCCCTCCCCTTTTGAACTTCTATTCTGGTTACAATATATTACTATTCTATAAGAATCTATTATATCCTATTATATCCAGCAAAGGATATAATAGGAACTGTAGTTTCTTAAGGGTGCTGGGAACTGTAGCACAGTGAGAGGTAAACCCTAGTTCCCAGGTTTCTCTGTAGGAAGGCATGTGCTTTAAATGCACGGTGTGTATTCAAAGAATCATAGAGTTGGAAGGGACCCCAAAGCTCCAAGTCCCTTCAATGCAGGAATCTTAGCTAAAGGATCCATGACAGATGTCCATCCAACCTGTGCTTTAGAACCTCAAAGGAAGGAGAGTCTTCAGTAAGGCTGCCATATTTCAAAAACTTAAAATCACGGCACCCTGAAAGTTGTTGAGCTTTTTCTAGAAATACCCGATTGACTTGCTAGGACAAAGCACCACCTACCGCCTTTTGGATGTCAATTCCACCTGAAATCAAATCAAATACCTTTATTGGCATCACAGTATAATACATTTCAGGTCACTGGGATAATTAAAAGGACAAGGGGGAAGCTGTCGAGGGTCGTAAAGTGATCATGTGCATTTGGATATTCTGTTTCGCCCTGTCTGTTCTCCGAAAGGATGGCTCGTTGGGAACCCTTTTGGGTAAAATTGTGACTAAAAAGGAAGCTACTAAAGTGGCGCTGTGGGTAAACCACAGAGCCTAGGACTTGCAGATCAGAAGGTCGGCAGTTTGAACCCCCGCGACGGGGTGAGCTCCTGTTGCTCGGTCCCAGCTCCTGCCAACCTAGCAGTTCGAAAGCACATCAAAGTGCAAGTAGATAAATAGCTCCAGCGGGAAGGTAAACGGCGTTTCATGCTGGCCACATGACCCAGAAGCTGTACGCCGCGCCGGCTCCCTCGGCCAATAAAGCGAGATGAGCGCCGCAACCCCAGAGTCGGTCACGACTGGACCTAATGGTCGGGGTCCCTTTACCTAAAGCAGTGATATCTTTGTCCCGATCTGCCAGGAGAACCGTCAATTCCACCTTTGAAATCCCAGTAATGTCCAAGAAAATGGCAGCCCTAGCTACAACCTCCCGAGAGAGACTCTTCCACTGAAACAGGATGTTGGACTAGGTGAGCCTTTGGTGTGATCCAGCAGGATTCCTTTGGTGTTCTTAGAAGTAAAATATGGAAAACAAATCAGCAACACACCTTTCTGTCCTGCATTGTCACAGTTCCGTACCAATTGTATTTTTAAAAATATCCTGGCTCGTTCCACAGCTGTAGGCAGGTCGCTTGTAAATGGCATTGTAACAGGTTGCTTTTTATAATAAAATACATAGGCTTTGACTTTGTCTCCCTTGTTTTGGGTTTCAGAGACTTCGGATTCAAGCACTGGCATCATAATGGCCTGCTCTACCCACCAAATTGGCCACTCAGTGCTGATTGACTGGCTGGAGAGGAGTCAATCTAGTCCTATTGATCCTCGGCAGATGCCTACCGACGTAATTGCATCATTATTACTTTATGTGCTTTAAAAGTTGCTACTAAATGCTTCGCCAAGCACAAGAAAAGAGGAGAATTTAATTAGAACAGGAGCCACCAATCTGCGAGCCAGCAGGCCCTTAAAGAAAACCCTCATCAGGCAAGCAGGACAGCCTGGGAGGAGAAATTGCAGAGGATTGATTTATTTCTATAGGCATTTGCCTCCCTTCAATCGAAGTACACCACTGCTAATGTTGTCGGAAGAAAGATGGGATGATTTACATCTGGAAAGAACTAAAAGGAGCTCTTTTTTCTGAGGTTTCTGGTTTCAGGAGTGCTGTAGTTTTTCCAGAGACTCATAGGCTCACGGACATGGTTGGGACTCAAATCTCCTGCCCTGATTTCAGGGATGTCTGCGCTCACCTTGGGTTCCGTTTCCTTGGAATGAAGGTCACTGGAGATTCTGGGGTCTTTACTGGCCTACCATTTCTTTACCAGATGCATGAAGTCTTACCTTAAGCCACAGGTATGGGGTGGGGTCAGAGGGAAATGAAATGCAGAAAAATGCAGGTGGAGCGGCAGCAATTCACAAAACAGATGTCAATAACGTAATTGGTAAGCCAATTAACACATGCTGGGTGATAAAAATCCTTTGTCTCGGGTCAATGCATGTATGATTGAATGTTTTGGTGAATTGTAATTCTCTGGTTTCATGCGGTGCCCTCCTGCTGAAGTGCCTTTATTCAGGTATGGCCACTTCAAAGTCCCTTACAGCATGTCCTGGGAGGGTAACATGTCCCCCACCACACCTGTTTTTTAAAAAAATATTGGCGCTTTTTTCTTTTTTTAATCCTCTCCCTACCCTCGAATGAAAAGCTGCATGTATGCATTTCTCTGTGCTAAGAAAGGAGGAGGAGGTCAAAATATGAAGTGAAATGCCTTAGCAATAAATTACACTGCTCCCTCGCACAAGCGGAGATGGATTTAGGGGCAGGCAATTTGGCCAGTATTAAGGGGTGAGCGATAAAGATTAGCCAATGAGCTCCTCCACACTCCCTGAAATCTCCAGGCTGTTAACATACTTCCACTCTCGCGGACTCTTCAAAAGCAGAGGTTTATATTCCGTTCTTATCCCCCAGGTCTTAAGAAGAGCTTCAGTTCATCAGGTCACAGCCCTTATTTTTTAAAGCTGGGTCTCAGTCCTGAAAGATGTGACAGAAGAGCGAGGCTGTGCCTTTTACCTCACCGGTGAACCGAGCTAGATTACATTCCAGCACCTTGCATCGTGGGGGGAAACGTACGCACCGCATCTCAAACAGGATGTTGCGGAAGTGCAGAAAAAGGCAATCAAACTGTTCAGAGGGATGGAGCGACTCCCCATCCCCCGGTGAGGGAAGGTGACTACACGCAGGTCTTTTTAGCTTAGAAGAAAAGGCAAGTAAGGTGGGAATCAATGGAATGCTAGAAAAGGTTCAGGAAAGGGCAACCAAAATTATCAAGGGGGTGGAGCAACTGCCATATGAAGAAAAGTTGCAGCAAAGAGAAAATGTGACTAAGAGGTGACATGATAAAAAGTCATAAAATTATGCATGGCACTGTCGTAGCCCTGTTCGAGTCCCGTTGCTAAGCAAATGGGCTATGAGTCTCCAGGGAACACTTGCCTAAGAGCAAAATCTACATATGACGTCGGACAGTCCAGAGGTCAGGGAATCCAGATGGCCATAGAACCAAGGGTCCTGAAGGAGCGTCTCCAACCCCATCGTTCAGCCCAGACACTGAGGTCCAGCTCCAAGGACCTTTTGGCGGTTCCCTCACTGAAAGGAGTAAGGTTACAGGGAACCAGGCAGAAGGCCTTCTCGGTGGTGGCACCCACGCTGTGGAATGCCCTCCCATCAGATGAGAAGGAGATCAGTAAATAAACAACCTTTAGAAGTCATCTGAATGCTGTCCTGTACAGGGAAGTTTTTAATGTTTACTGTTTTGTTATGCTTTTATATGTTCTAGAAGCTGCCCAGAGTGTCTGGGGCAACCCAGTCAGATGGGTAGGGTACAAATAATAACATTATTATTATTATTATTATTATTATTATTATTATTATTATTATTATTATTATCGGTTGAGATGGAGAGCAGGAAGCAGCAAGGCAGGGCCAGGAACCACAGGCATTGTTTCCAGCATCTGACTATTGCTGAGAGCTCTGTTTAAGAATCCCAGAGTCTACTAGTTCTCATCAGTCTACTCTGTGGCCTGGATCAACTGCAGGTAGAGCCACTTGTGGACATTCGATGAAGCTGAAGGTTGGACAATTGAGGGCATGCAAAAGAAAGAACGTCTTCACACAGTGCATATTTAAACAATGGAACAACTAGGGACTCTTACAAGTTACAAAAAATGTTAAAAAACAGGGGTCTCTATGACATTTGGGGTGAGCAAAACCCAGGAGACACCAGCCATACATTCCAATCCGGACGCCATGGTACAGTGTCCAGACTGGTAATGATTCAACGGTAATGATCTAAAGGCTGGGGCATTGCACTTAATACTGCTTGACTGCATGAAACGTCCTTTAAAAACAGGTCAAGGTGCAATAAATTAGACTGGTTTGCACTCAGATTCTTGTTCTAGTCCATTTCACTCTCCCACTCAGAGAATGAAAGGCAAAGAAAATATTCGTCGTCATGCTGGTGTAGGAGTGGAAACTATTCAAATCGAGTTCTTAAAAATAAGAAACAGGTCTGAAGCAGTGTGCAGGGGTGGGTAGACTTGCATGTGTATCTTTGCAGGCTGCATTATATATCAAGAATATATACACACCTGGATAAAGACCTAAAATGTACCAAAATGTTCAGCTGGACACTCCAATGGTGGTTCTCAAGCTTTTTTCACATTCATGGACTATTGGAAAATTGCAGGTGGTCCTAGTAGATTTTTCTGCCTGTTATAGCAATTGTAATGTGCTCTGCACTTGACGCTATATGGATTTTAATTGCGTTTTTATTGCTTCCCGCCCCGTTCTTATATATTGAATTTATTGTATTACAATTCCACAGAAATACTTAACAAATAAGATCAATGTGAATATTGAATGTGATGGATGTGCCATCTTAAACCACAACTCCACAGACATGCTGCAGACCAGCTGAATGATGCTTGTGGGCCCCTGGTGATCTGTGGGACACAATTGGGAACTCCTATACTAGGGAGGGAGGGACGCGGGTGGCGCTGTGGGTAAAACCTCAGCGCCTAGGACTTGCTGATCGCATGGTCGGCGGTTCGAATCCCTGCGGCGGGGTGCACTCCCGTTGCTCGGTCCCAGCGCCTGCCAACCTAGCAGTTCGAAAGCACCCCCGGGTGCAAGTAAATAAATAGGGACCACTTACTAGCGGGAAGGTAAACGGCATTTCCGTGTGCGGCTCTGGCTCGCCAGGGCAGCTTCATCACGCTGGCCACGTGACCCGGAAGTGTCTGCGGACAGCGCTGGCTCCCGGCCTCTAGAGTGAGATGAGCGCACAACCCTAAAGTCTGTCAAGACTGGCCTGTACAGGCAGGGGTACCTTTACCTTTTTATACTAGGGAGGAGGGAAATTCCTGCTGGTACAAGCCATTCAACAGGGGAACAGCTTGCCTTGAAAGGTGGTAGACTCTACGTTGTTAAGAGATTTTTAAGTTGAGAATAGATGGTCACCTTTCAGGGATTCTGTAGCAGTGCTTTTCCAGAATCTGCAGGAGATTGGACTAGTTCACCTTTGAGATCCCTTCCATTAAAAATTTCAAAGGCAAACATGGTGTGTGTGGAGGAAAACTGAAACGCGAAGCAGAGTTCCCAAAAATAGACCAGAGGCAATCGTATCTCATCCAGCAGAGCTTTACTGTTACTGAAGGCATAATGGTTGCAAATCCAATACATTCAGGATTGGCACTGTCTATCAGAAGTACAGTTGCAGCAGACTTAACTTAAACTAACTTATAATAAGACTAAACCTTAACAGTATAGCATATAGAGCAGAACACCACACCAGAATAAAGAGATAGAAAGAGAAAGGTGAGAAACCCAGGCTCCTCCTGTCCTGACTATTATTGTTAGCGTGACCTTGACAGAAAGGAAGACAGAACCAGTTTAAACCAGCTGTACTCAGCTTCCCAGAAGGAATAACCCAAACATCAGAAACATTCTGCCTGTTTCTTTCACATAGAAAGAAACTGTGCTGGTCCCGGGGGGAAGGTTACCGTTGGCGTAGTCAAAGTCTGGTCCTGGGTCACTAGCTTGGAAACAGTTCACAAGGAGCGGGGCGAGGTCCGAAGCAGGAAGCCGGGCAGAGACAGGAACACTGGAGGGTCAGGTCTGGGTCCGGGCAGGAGCAGGTACTCAACGACGTTGCTCCCACAACCTGGGACCGGGCTGACTGGCCTTTATCTTCTCTGAGGTCAGGGGCAGTCCCGGCTCCTAGGAGACCCGCCTCTCTTGGCCTTAAGGCGAGCACTCCTCCTGGGAGAAACCAGTTCCCTCCGTCTCTCTGCCCTAAGCCTCTGCAGTTCAGGAGAGGCTGGGGAGTTACTGGACCCAGGGAGAGACTCTCCTTCCTCTGGCAGGGCCGGGAGAGGCGCACCTGTAGGCACTGTGTCCTTAATCACCTCTGGAGCTAGAGTGGAATCACCTGGTGCCTGCTCCTGAAGCTCCGGCACAGGTGCAGGCGCTTCAGATCCAAGGCCCTGCCCCAGTTCAGCCGGCCCTGGAGGCGAGGACTCCTGTGCAGGCTGGGATTCCTCCGGTTCAGCCTCTGAATCGGATTCCCAGGCCATCACAGAAACCTTCCAGAACCCTATTTAACTAAGTAGAAGATGAAAGATCTCTACACATCAGATCAATACTTTCTGTACTAAGAAATGCAAACTGACAAAACAACCATGCCCTGCGGCCCCTCAACCTTCTCTCACTGCCCATGTAGACCAACAAATGTACAGAAAGAGAACCTACCCAAATGACGCTGACATAAAAACTTCACACATATACCAAGCTGGGGAAAATGGGAAAAAAATACCCTCCCCCTACCCACCAGTTTAGAAGGGAGGGCGGAAATTCTAAAAGATGCGGGAGGAAATGATTAATAATAGGACCCACAAAGGGGAGGATGGAAGTCTGAGAGATTCCTTGGAATCTTGTTTTTATGATTTATGTTTTATATATCTCTGTAAAATTTAAATTTGAAAAACCAAATAAATAAATTTTCAACAACAACGAAATGACGTGTCTTTGTTTTGTTTTTTTTTTATAAATATTTTATTAGGTTTTTAATAAACAAATTTCCACTTTCAAATACATACTTCCATGAATCCAATGGACTTCCCCCATCTCCCGAGCACTGCATTCCCTGTGTAACCAAAACCTCAGCAATTTGTTGACTTGTTTTATACATAACAATATATCTTCCATTTTATCGTGTTATCTGATGTAAACATTTCGATACAATTGCATTAATTTTTAATTTCCACACAATAAAAATATTTCGTTACCTCACTTCTGTCTTATAGTGTCTTATTTATCAATTCAGAAATTTGCCGATACTGAAGGTATACCTTCCTAGAAAGGAGCATTTTTTAACAATCATACAACTTATAATACTTTTTCAAGTAGTCCTTAAAATTTTTCCAAACTTCCTCCGTTTCTTCTTCTCCCAAGTCTCGAATTCTGCCAGTCATTTCAGCCAACTCCATATAGTCCATCAGCTGTGTCTGCCATTCTTCCAATGTGGGTAGATTTTGTGTCTTCCAGTGCTTTGCCAACAGAATCCTCGCTGCTGTAGTAGCGTACATAAAGAAAGTTCTATCTTTCTTGACCATCCTCTGGTCTACCATGCCCAGAAGGAAGGCCTCCGGTTTCTTAGGTAAGGTGAATCTCAGCACCTTTTTTAGTTCATTATGTATCATTTCCCAGAAGGCCTTCACTTTCGGGCAGGTCCACCAGAGGTGTAAAAATGTCCCTTCCTCTTCCTTACATTTCCAACATTTATTATCGGACAGGTGATATATCTTTGCAAGCTTGACTGGGGTCATGTACCACCGGTATATCATTTTCATAATGTTTTCCTTCAAGGCAGTACATGCCGTGAATTTCATTCCGGTGTTCCATAACCTTTCCCAGTCTTCAAACATAATGTTATGCCCCAAGTCCTGTGCCCACTTTATCATAGAGGATTTGACAATCTCATCCTGTGTGTTCCATTTAAGCAGCAAGTTATACATTCTCGAAATTAGCTTGGATTTTGGCTCAAGCAACTCTGTTTCTAGTTTCGATTTATCCTCCTGAAAACCCACTTTTTTGTCTGCTTTAAAAACTTCCTGGATTTGAGCATAATGCAACCAATCTCGCACCTTGTTTTTTAACTTTTCCATACTCTGTAACCTCCATTTATCTCCAATTTTTTCAATTATTTCCCAATATTTAGGCCAGTGGGCCTCCATATTGAGTCTTTTACGTGCTTTGGCCTCCATCGGTGAGAGCCACCTCGGAGTTTTACTCTCCAATAAGTCTTTGTATTTTGACCAGACCATGAAAATTGCCCTTCTGACAATATGGTTTTTGAACAATTTATGAACTTTAACCTTGTCATACCACAAATATGCATGCCACCCAAAAGCATTATCAAATCCCTCCAGGTCAAGGACGTCGGTGTTCTCCAATAGGATCCAATCCTTCAACCAGCAGAGGGCTGCAGCTTCGTAATATAACCTCAAGTCCGGCAGGGCAAACCCCCCTCTTTCTTTCGCATCTGTTAGTATTTTAAACTTTATTCGGGGCTTTTTGCCCTGCCAGACAAATTTAGATAAATCCCTCTGCCATTTTCCAAAACATTCCACCTTATCCACGATCTGGAGGGACTGAAACAAAAATAGCATTTTCGGCAATACATTCATCTTTATAGCAGCTATTCTGCCCAACAAGGAAAGTTTTAATCTTGACCATGTTTCCAGATCTCTTTTTATCTCTGACCAACATTTCTCATAGTTATCCTTAAATAAATTCAAATTTTTGGAGGTCAAGTGCACCCCTAGGTACTTTACTTTTTTAACCACATTTAGTTCTGTTTCTTTTCTGAACTCCTCTATTTCAGTAGTTGTCAAGTTTTTTGCTAAAACTTTAGTTTTTTGTTTATTCAGCTTGAATCCCGCCACCCGACCAAAATCAGAAATTAATTCTAACGCTCTTTTAGTACTAGAGGCTGGCTCCTGTAGTGTTAATACCAAGTCGTCTGCAAAAGCTTTCAGTTTATATTGTTTCTCTCCGACCACAATTCCCTGTGTCAACCGGTCATTTCTAATCATGTTCAGTAGCACCTCCAGGACTGAAATAAACAACAGAGGAGATAGAGGGCACCCCTGTCGTGTCCCTTTTTCAATTTTAAACTCCTCTGTCACCACGTTGTTTACTATCAATTTGGCCTTTTGTTCTGAATAAATTGCTTCTATTCCATTTTCAAACCCCCGCCCTACTCCCATCCTTTCCAAATTTTTCTTCATAAACAGCCAAGAAATGTTGTCAAAGGCCTTCTCCGCATCAATAAAAATCAACACCGCTCTTGTGTTTGAATTAATCTGTAAAAACTCCAAAATGTCAATGATGTTTCTTGTGTTGTCAAATAAATGCCTACCAGGGAGAAAGCCTGCTTGGTCCTTATGAATCACTTCATTTAAGACTTTCTTAAACCTACTTGCCAAAATGTCTGCAAAAATTTTATAATCCACATTTAGGAGTGAGATAGGACGGTAGTTTTTAAGTTGAGTTTTTTCAGATTCTAGTTTTGGGATCAACGTGATGAAGGCTTCTTTCCACGTTTCCGGTGCCTTCCTCCCCTCCATAATCTGGTTGCAAACTTCCAGCAATGGTTGTGTCAATGAGTCCTTCAGTACCTTATAATATTTGGAAGTAAGCCCATCAGGTCCCGGAGATTTGCCCAGTTGGAGGTTCTGAATGGCGCATTCAATTTCTTGGGTTGTAATATTACAGTTCAGGGTTGCTCTCATTTCCTGGGGTATTTTTTGTAATCCATTAGTTATAACAAATTGGTCCACCTCTGAGCTTTTTTGTGGCCTTTGAGAATAGAGTTCTTTGAAATATTTCTGGAAGGACCTTCTAATTTCATCGGGTTTCTGAACCATTCTCCCTTCAATCTCTAGATTTGTAACTGTGTTAAGTTTTTGTCTCTTTTTCAGCTGCCAGGCTAACAATTTTCCACATTTGTTTGCAGATTGAAAGGATCTTTGTTTCATTTGTTTAATTTTCCATTCCACCTCTTGATTTATCAGTTTCGAATATTGTGCCTGGAAAAACTTCACTTCTCTCAATACTTCCTTTGATTTAGGCCTGGATCTCAGTTTTCTCTCTCCTTCTCTTATTTTCTCCAAGATCTTCTCCTTCTTTTCATTCCAGAGTCTTTTTTTAATCGTGTTCTGTTGTATTAGAAACCCTCTTATCACTGCTTTGCTTGCGTCCCAGATTATTCTTTTTTCCACATTTGTCTTTAAGTTTATTTCGAAATAGTCCTTTAAAACTTTTTGGGCCTTCTTAACAATCTCCTGATCTCTTAACAAGGCGTCATTCATTCTCCATCTGAACGATCCGGTTGTATTTAGTCTCAATTCCATTCTCAAGGCGTTGTGGTCGGAGCAGGTTTTTGGGCAGATTTCCACTTTTCTGGTCTTAGGTGCCAGCCCTCTAGTTATCCATATTTGGTCGATTCGCGTCCATGTCATATGGGCCTCAGAAAAGAAAGTTCCTTCTTTCCCTAGAGGGTTCTTGATCCTCCATATGTCAATCAAATCCAAATTGTCAGTCATTTCAAAAAAGGTTTTTGGGAGTCTGCCATCTTTCGTTATATTAGCACTTTGTGACTTATCCATATTCACTGAGGCGACACCGTTCATATCTCCCAACATGATAATGTTGTTATAGTCCAAATAGTCCAGCATAATCTCGTGCAGCTTCTTAAAAAATTCCGATTTTCCATCATTTGGGGCGTAAATTCCCAGAATTAAAAACTTTTCTCCTTGTGTCTGGATTTCAATTGCCAAAATTCTGCCCTGTTCGTCTTTAAATACAAATTTTGGGGACAGGTTCTCCTTTGCATAAATCACCACTCCTCTTTTCTTAACTTTATCCGATGAAATAAATTCTTGGCCTAACCTTTTATTAATTAGCACTTTTCTATGGAGTCTTGTCACATGTGTTTCTTGCAGGCAAATAATGTCCAATTGTTCTTTTTTCAAAATATGAAATACTTTTCTGCGTTTTTCTGGAGAATTCCCGCCATTTATATTCCAACTAAGAAGCTGTAGAGACATCCCGGTCTACTTCTTGGGTATCACAGTTGGGTATCTAATTTGTCGTCCTTTTCCGGAAGCTGTGGTGCCGGGCCGCCTCCAGATGGTATGGATCCTGGTGGTAATCCCGGTGGTGGAGGCCAAGAATCTACGGCTCTCTTTTGGAGGTCCTCCTCGTTGTCGTGTAGGAACTTCTGGTGGTCTTCTGGCGTTTTGATTCTTACCTTCTTTCCTTTATAGGTAAATGACAGACCTTGAGGAAATTCCCACCTGTAAGGGATTGCGTTGTATCTTAACAATTTGGCCAAGTCTGTATATGTGGCTCTAAGGTCCAGCAAATATTTAGGAATGTCTCTATAAATTTCTGCCCTTTTACCTTCGACTTCCAGGGATTTTTTAAAGTGTTGGCCTAATATCTTGTCTCTTTCCTCTCTTGTTCTCAAACAAACCAAACAGTCTCTGGACTTATCTTTTTTAACCGATCTTCCCAGTCTGAAGGCCGTCACAATCTTGAAATCTTTATCTTCTTCAACCCCCCAAAATTTAGAAAACAGCTCCGTCAAGAATTTCTCTAGGTTGCCCTGTTCCAACTCTGGGACAGCCCTCAGCCTAAGATTACATTCCTTACTTTTCAGTTCCACCATTGACAGGTAGGCTTGCTGTTCTCCTACCTGTCTTCTCAGAGGTCTTACTTCCCCTTTGATCTCTTCCACCTTCTTGCACGCTTGCTCAGCTTTTTGATTGGCTTCCGCAGCTAATTTGTAGTTCTCCGCCGTAGCTCCTTGCAGTTTCTCAATAGCCTGAGTGTGCTGCGAAACCTGATCTGTTAACTTGCTGATAGTAGATGTAGCTCTATCAATTTTAGATGACTGATCGTCCACCTTCTTATTCAAAAGTGCCAATTGTTCCAAAATTTGTTTCAAGACTGGATCAGTTCCTCCAGCTGCCATTTCTTCTGTAGCAGGCGTTTCAACTTCCTCCTCCTGCGCCGTCAACACAGTTGGCACCGAGGATCTACGATGATGAATCAAGGTTGTTTGGACCAGCTGCCCAGCTCTCTTGTCTTTTTTCTTTTCTTTAGCTTCCTCAGCTAAAGCTTCCTTAGCTTTAGCTGCTCTTGTTTTCGCTGGGCCACTCATTCCCCAGCTGCTATTCAAGGTCAAGTAATCTTTCAGTCCATGAGAAAAGCAAGTCCAGAGTATAAACAATTAAACCACAAAAAATCCCAATAAGATACAGTTCCCAGGCCACTATGCCTCCGCAAATCCACTAGGGGGGGTTTTCAAAGGAAAGAAAGTTTCTTTTCCACCATCAAAGCTCCTATTTCAACTGAAATCCCCAAGTTCAGAAAGGAGGATTTCAGAGAGTTCTGTTTCAAATTAGTGCCACAAGGTAACAGAGAGGTTTCGATGACAGTATTAAAGCGATAGTGTATCCATCAATGCAACAGTTTATGTTAAGAGAAAAGTTTCAGCAGTCTGACAGTACTCATTTGCAACACTGGCAGTCCAATAACTCGGTTATCCCCTTCAATTCCACGTCTCTTCACAATAGGAGGAAGATTCTCTAGCACACTGAACTAAAACATTTATTTCTTCACCCTTTTTCGATTTCTAGAAACACACAGTCTATTAATGCCCCTTCTTACTTCTTTCAAAATCTCTTTTTAACGCTTCAGCCCGCATCGGGTTCTTTGCTTTGCTCCGATTAGCAGGACCGGAAGGCGGACTTCCTGTTACTCGCCTCCCGTTTTCAGCCAAAATAGACAAATTTAAGTTAATCCTTAATCAGTTCTTTGGTACCCCTTACTCACGGGTAAATTGCAGCCAATCTCGATGTTTTTCAAGAAGAAAGGTCGGCGCTCATCAGCAACAGCAGCGCGGCTTCACTTCCGCGAAAAGAGCGATGAACTCACAGCGCCGCTCCCCCGTTCACGATCCGGAGCCTCTTACGAGGTCCCTTCCTCGCTTCTGGGGGGGCTTCTGGCACCCGCCGAGTCCCACGGCCACAGGCTCGCTCTGCCTGCGGTTTATCTGGATGGGTCTCCGCTTCGCCGTAGCGGAAGACCCTTTTTCGCGGAGCCCCTCTTCACTGAGTAAAGAGGACCGCCATTGCCGTTTTGCGCCGCCTCCGGAAGTCGAAATGACATGTGTCTTTGAATTCCGATAATGGCTCTTGCTTGTCTGCATGGAGGATAAACAGGGGTGTGTGAGCTTGTGTAGAAACTTGCCTATTGCACAAAGGTAAAAATGACATTTGCTGCTCTCCCACTCTTTCCCCTGGCCCCCACCTATGCATTCAGTGATGTGGAACCCCCTGAGACTAGACAGGCACCCTCCTTGCTGAAGCTGATGCACATGGCAAAGGCTTTTTTTTTTATTCCAGCAGGCATTTTAAGGTAGAGGTTGTTTTTACAGTAACCTGTTAATGCTTTATTCTCTATGTGTATTGCTGGGCGATATCTGATTTTCAACATCACGATATATCACCAGCTAAACATCGCAGTATATTAATATATCATGATGTCTGAAATAAGGATGGAACTATGTAGAGGCCAACAGTAGGGCTGAGCAATATTTCGTGTCCTCCCTAAAAGAGGGCACATGTTGCAGTGAGACCTGGAGACTGATCCCCTGTGTTGCGTGTGGGTAAGATTGGTCAGCCACAACACCCGATTGGTAGGTCCCTCGAAGTTGGGTTTAATCTGACCAATGGGGCACAGTCCAAACAGATTGAGGGACCTATATATACCCATGCACGTGACCCAGAGCTTCCTCTTTCGGCGCGTGCATCGGAAAACCCCCCAACTCTCCCTACTTTTAGGGCTTGTGCGCTTGACCTTGCCATGCCGTCATGTGTTGTCTGTCATTCGGACAGGGGCACAGCAGGAATTTTCCCCACTTGGCTGATTGGCTGGTGCTATTTGGGTTTCGCCTGCTGTGTAGCAAATCATCACAACTTGTAAGGTTGCAGATAGGCTCTGGTTTAGGTGATAGGGATGGGAGAACAATCTTGCCATCCCTATGTGAAGGGTATTCTGTTAAAGGAATCCAGGGACTCAAATGGTTTGGTCAACCCCGAGAGGGGGTTGTGCCTGTGTCTGAGTCCAGGGGGGCATTTGGGTGGCGGAGATAGTCTGTTCCCTATCCAGATGTTCACCCTTGGCTGACCTATGCTGGAACCTTGGGTCAGTGCTACCTGCAAGTGTGCAGGGAGCTAGTCGAACCAGAGCCTATGCCACCACTCACTTTCTGTAATCAATAAAGTTGTGGCCTAAATTCTGCCAAAAACCAAACTAAAATTTGAGTCAAGTGTGAATTTATTTAGGGGAGAAGTCTCTGGGTCTGAACACGCAACTGGTTTCCAACATTGTGATATATCACCAGGTAACATCACAACATGATGGGACGTGGGTGGTGCTGTGGTCTAAACCACTGAGCCTAGGGCTTGCCAATCAGAAGATCGGCAGTTCAAATCCCTGTGAGCTCCCGTTGCTCGGTCCCTGCTCCTGCCAACCTAGCAATTCAAAAGCACATCAAAGTGCAAGTAGATAAATAGGTACCGCTCTGGCAGGAAGGTAAATGGCATTTCCGTGGGCTGCTCTGGTTCGCCAGAAGTGGCTTAGTCATGCTGGCCACATGACCCGGAAGCTTGGCCAGTAAAGCGAGATGAGCGCTGCAACCCCAGAGTCGTTCGCAACTGGACTTGACGGTCAGGGGTCCCTTTACCTTTACCTAAACATCACAACATGCTGATAGATCGCAATGTCTGGAATAAAAATGGAGCTATATAGAGGCATTGGCTGTCTTCACAATTTTTCCTGCATCATGATTTTTGCATAGTGCACATACATGCACACACATCATGATTTGCAATATATTGCCAAGTCAAAAATTATGAAACCGCTATCACAATTAGAACTTCAAACCAGTTTTGGACAATATATCAATATATATCAATATATCAATATATATCAATATATTGCCCAGCCCTATCTTTGTGTTTGATTTTTGTATACACCACTTAGAAATGCTTAAGATCAAATGGCTTTAACAATTAAGCAAAATAATAATAATAAATACCTGCTTTGACCAGAGAGTATGCAGAACAGGGATGGAAATTTGCATGTAGCTGTACAGTGCCACATTAAATTCTCTGAAAAGTTGGTGTTTTTACTTACCTGTAAACTATGAAACAAGGGAATTGGAATGGGCTTGGCCTTCCAGCTGACACTGACGAATCACAAAAAGGTTATAATAGTTTGGTTATGAGATAGGACCAGGACAGCAAAATAGCCTGAACACCACAACAAATGGGCAGATGGAACGGAAAAGGCAACAGTGGAGGCCAAGAAGGAGATGGATTGATGTCGTAAAAAGGAATTGTGAAAAGAGAAGGATGAAACTCTGTGAGGCAGCAAAATTGGCTGAGGATATAAGAATCTGGGAAGCATTCATTTAGCAGAAGTGTCACCAATGGACAGATGGATGGCAAGGAGAAGAAAAACTACTTAAATGCCACATTTCTTGAAAAGCGATGCTTTCAAGGAAGAATTGCAAACTATTTGTGCAAGAAATGGACATTGCTTGGCAAAATTCCCTCCTACTCCTTGTCAGTATCAGATCTACCTTCTATTCAGCACAGGACCCCAAGGGAGAAGGGATGCTTCAGTGTGGCCATCAGATAATAACCTAACTGATAATTTATCTCAGTTCCTTGTGTCCCCAGTTTCAAATGCAGTTCTCCGCATTTTTGCAGCAATTTGCGAAATTGTTTTTACAAGATCCTCATAGAAAATGGCCAGCATTTTAATGCAATTTTCCCAATTAACACATTTTTGTATGCAGTTTTGTCTAATACCCCACATTTCCCGCAAGTAATTTTAACCTAACATAACGCTTTTTTGTATGTAATTTTCATTAACATATGGGTTTTTTTAACGCACACTTCCCCCTGTTACGATTTTTGTGCACATTGGTTGGGTAAAGAGCTGCATCACAAAATTCAGAGACATGCAAATTGCGAAGGGGAAGCTAAGATTCAGTTTGTGCGTTGGTTTGAGAAGTGCCAGCTAAGTAGCTTCTCGTTAAAATGCAAATTAAATCAATTTTCCCCCTATCCCAACTGCTGAACGGAGAAGTCAAACATCCAACCATCATCTGAAACCAGCACACTCTGAACACCAGGAGAGAAATAGGGGCAAGGAAGTAACCCCTAAATCACTTGTTCCCAGGTAGCGTTGCTTGATTCGATGGAGCAACTGTGAAGAAAAGCGCTATTACTCTTGTATACTACTAGACATCTGTAGAAAATAAACTGCAGTTTATCATCATGTGCTTATGGTTTTGTATTTGTGCCTTCTACAGCTCCTGGGTCCCTTTACTCTATTCTGTTGACCCCTGGAAGCCCCTGGATGTTTATTAAAATAATACGATTATAAATCTATCCCCAGGGTTTAAGGTGGAAATTGAAGCCTTGCAATAATTTGGCTAAAAGCTACTAGAGCATTCAGCCAGCTGTCAGGATTACAAGAGAAACCATATTAAGCAAAAACAAGATTTCTAAATAGCGACAGCACCCACTGCTTGGGTAGGTAGCAATTCAGCTGGCCTAATTTCTTGGCCCCAAGAATGAATTATGGGCAAGGTATAAATGGTGGCCAGCTGGCAGTCCTTGCAGTGCATCCTCTTCCTTTGTGGGTGGAGCTATTCTAAAGGGGAGGGGTCAACGTGGTATGAATAGTTCAGGAGCGGCTTTTTTCGAATAAGCAAGATTGCAAAAGGATATAATAGGGACATCCAAACAACAAGGGGGTGAATTATGGAAAGACAGAGAAACATGTGCTAAATGTTTAGTAGGGGAGACCATATATGGGGGAATTAATGGGCAATTAATTACTATAATAATTATTATTTATTATTTATACCCCACCCATCTGGCTGGGTTTTCCTATCCAATCTGGGCAGATCCCTGCTTCTGCTTCTTGCTTGCTTTTTTTAAAAAATAATTTTTATTTTATTTTATAATCAAAAAGTTCTAATAATACCAGATATATAAACATATATTGCGTTTTCTCTGAATCTCTCAACTTCCCACCCTCCCTTCCGTGGGTCCAATTGTCAACATCTTCAACTACATATTGTTTTACAATCCATGTACAGTGGTACCTCAGGTTAAGAACTTACCGTATTTTTTGCTCTATAAGACTCACTTTTTCCCTCCTAAAAAGTAAGGGAAAATGTGTGTGCATCTTATGGAGCAAATGCAGGCTGTGCAGCTATCCCAGAAGCCAGAACAGCAAGAGGGATTGCTGCTTTCACTGCGCAGTGATCCCTCTTGCTGTTCTGGCTTCTGAGATTCAGAATATTCTTTTTCTTGTTTTCTTCTTCCAAAAACTAGGTGTGTCTTGTGGTCTGGTGCGTCTTATAGAGCGAAAAATACGGTAATTCGTTCCAGAGGTCCGTTCTTAACCTGAAACTGTTCTTAACTTGAAGCACCACTTTAGCTAATGGGGCCTCCCACTGCTGCTGCGCTGCTGCTGCACGATTTCTGTTCTCATCCTGAAGCAAAGTTCTTAACCCAAGGTACTATTTCTGGGTTAGTGGAGTCTGTAACCTGAAGCGTCTGTAACCCGAGGTACCACTGTATTGGATCTCTCCATATTTGTCCGTAGTATTTGTTACATTACAGGTGTTGTTAAAATCCTGCTAATGTTTTTACGTGCTTACAGTGGTCTCCTAAGTAAATTGTACATTTTCCCCATTCTTTCTTTAAGTTTTTGTCTTCTTGGTTCCTGAGCTTTCTGGTCAGTTTTGCCATTTCGGCATACTCCAACATTTTAATTTGCCTTTCCTCTGTGGTAGGGACTTTGTCTTCTTTCTATCTTTGGGCGAATAACATCCTTGCGGCTGTTATCACGTACATAAAAGATTCCCTCCTTCAAACCCTGAAAAGCAACTGTCAGTGATTGTAGGATGGACCAACCAGGATCACTGGTAGAGGAAGAGGGGTGCAGTCGGTGCGGTCCGCCCCGGGTGTCATCCCTGAGGGGCTGACATCACTGTGCCACCCCCCTGGGACACTTGCTGTGGGTGGCACCCCCCAAACACTGGCCCCGCCCCCATGGGAGGTTAGCTCCTCCCCCAGATGCACAGCACGTGCGCCATTCCGGGTGCCGGAGCAGCTAGCTCTACTTCTGACCAGGATGACTTGTTATAAGCCAGGGCAGCTCCCTAAATTCCTAAAACCACAGCAGCTACTGTTCCCTGCCTCTAAATTTGCTGTCCCACATTTGTCAAACTCAGAGGCAAATGACTTAGCTGTCAACTTACAGATTTGAAAATAAGGGACCAGCAGCCTCAAAAATAAGGGATCAGCAGCCAAAATAAAGGATTTTCCAGACACAGGAAAGGTTCAGCTTCTGAGCCCCTCCGAGCCAAAGGCCGAAAGCCCAGCCAGCAGCCAAACGAAGCCTCAAGCGGTGGTTCCCACAGCAAGGCAACGCGGCAAAGGGGATGCAGCAAGGAAAACCACCGTCACCTCTCCACTGGGAAGCGCTGAGCAAAGGCGAGTCCCCAGGCAACGCGGTCGGGCACAAGGCATGCAAGCTCCACCCCCCCAGCCGTTCTTAGACTCCTTATTGGGTGAGCAACGCAGCCAAGCAACACAGTTGGAGCCTCCCTCCTCCCTGGCTGGCAGGGAGGGAGGGAGAGGAGCTGCTTCCTTTGAAACCTGGGAAATTTAAGGGACATCATCAATAAGGGACAGCAGCGGGACATAGCGCTGGGATAAGGGACTTTCCCGCCAAATAAGGGACGGTTGACAGCTGTGAAATGAGGGGTGCAACTGAGCAGCATCCAAAGCAAAAAGGGTTTGGAATTAGGCCACTGTTTCAATGCCCTGGGGCAACCCAAACTACAATCTTTTCCCACCTTCTGGGAAAAGCGACTGCTGAACAGTGATCTGATGCATCTAAAGTCCAGACACCCACATAACAAACGCTCTGTCTTTCTCTGTGCTATATAGAACGAGTGGAAAATAAGAGGGCAAGAAATCCAACAAGTGAAAATCTATAGGTATCTGGGAATCTTATTCCAGAGCAATTTAGGGTGGGCAACCCATCGCACAAACGCCATAAAACAGGCAAAGTGCACCTCATCAGCAGTTGCCCGTTTTTACTATCAGAAAGGTAATCAATTTATTCCTGCGGCCAATCAGATATTTCAAACAAAAGTGCAATCCCAGATATTCTATGGAATCCCGCTATGGGTCCAAGCATATAACAGTGATTTAAAAAAGATTCACTCCAGCTTTCTGAGACGTATTCTTGGACTCCCAGCTATGATCAAATATGAAACAATGTGTGCAGAAATAGGCATACACACAATGGAATATTGGGCATGGTCCACCTCAATAAAGTACTGGTTACGCTGCCATTTTCGTTGCCCTCCATCAAGTCTGCTCGCTGATTTGCTCAATGACTCCTATAAATCAAGATGGTATCAGCACCTCGAAAAAAAGATTGAATCTTTAGGCATCGAGCTGGAGCCCCTGTACAATTCTAATGAGCAATACATTTTCCATAATATCCTAACTAGACTAAAGGATGTCGAGAGACAAAATATTATGGCAGCTGTAAACAAAATTTGCTCCCCCATATTCTATGATTTAAATATCTTAGATAGCAGAGCCAATTACGTCACTAAATTAATAATCCCAGCCCAACGTAGGGCTTTTATGCTGGCCCGTTTGAATGTTTTTCCCTCAGCATTTGTCAGGGGAAGATATCAAAACATTCCTAGAAACAAGAGATTCTGCAGATGTTCTATGAATGTCCCGGACACTGTAGAGCATATTCTCTTTCATTGCCCATTGTACAGTACGCTCCGTCAACGCGTGCTGTCCCCTCTCTCGGGTGGTCTGGAACCCCAGCAAGGTGAATGTGTGGGACTCTACCTATCCGACGTTGACCAAAGGGTAACGGCGGGGGTAGCCGAGTTTTTGGTAGCAGTCCTCCAAGGAGCAGGTTAACAAAGAAAACCATTGACTCTATATGTATATATATATATATATATGTATGTAGCCAACTGCTGCCCTTTTATATATATTTCAAGGCCTTTATATGTTATTTTCTCTTTTATGGTTTTATTCGCATAATGCCTAATAAAGGTTTGATAAGTAAGTATAGAACGAGTTCGTAGTTTGAAAGATATGATATGATGAGCAGTAGTTGTGTAACCCAGTCTACGAACTTTGGGTAGGCTAGGCTATCTTAAAAAACCCATAAACAAATAAATAAAGAGACCCAGGGGAGTCATCCTGCATATGCACATGGGCTTTCCTTATCTGAAGGCAGCACCTGGGGTAGATGAGACAAAGCGAGGAGAGGACAGAATGCAGAGAAACTGATTGGGGCTGTGCCGTACTTACACTTAAAATGTCAAATCACTACAGAAGTTTAAAATATAACCCAGGATCCGCCTACCTTTGAACAGCAGGACATGAGTCTTTCAAATCCTATTTGAAAGATAGTCACATCAAGAATTAACTGCTCAACACACACACGGAATATCATGCAAGGCTATAAATGAACAGACCAACTTTTTATAATAAAAATGACAGATTTCTGCGTGTAAGGTGTATTTTTTGAAACCGTTTCTTGCAGCTTAAAATGTCATAACAAGGGTAAAGCTAACAAGAGGGGAGAATATGTTCTCGCTTCAGTTCAGAAGTCTGCCAGCTTCCCACACCACTTTCCCTGCCCACTGCCCACTTAAAGGTTGTATTTTAGAACTGGCAGAAAAGGGATGTTTTTGACTGGGCAGTACTGATCCACAAGGCTAAGGAGTAAACTCTACACAAATCCAGAATGGAGTCCCTAAGATGGTTGGTTAGTGCCTTATAACTTTAAGCCGTGCCTTCCACCAACTCCTGCAGCCAAGATTTGCCAAACATATTGCTCTGCTTTCCTTTGGACCACATCAGTGAGCCTGAGAGGGGAGTCTTCCTGTTTAGGGAAGTTTTCTATGTCTAATGTTTTATTGTATTTTTTATATTTTGTTGGAGGGATGCGGGTGGCGCTGTGGGTTAAACCACAGAGCCTAGGACTTGCCGATCAAAAGGTCAGCGGTTCGAATCCCCACAACAGGGTGAGCTCCCATTGCTCGGTCCCTGCTCCTGCCAACCTAGCAGTTCAAAAGCACATCAAAGTGCAAGTAGATAAATAGGTACCGCTCTGGCGGGAAGGTAAATGGCATTTCCGTGTGCTGCTCTGGTTCGCCAGAAGCGGCTTAGTCATGCTGGCCACATAACCCGGAAGCTGTACGCCGGCTCCCTCAGCCAATAAAGCGAGATGAGCGCCGCAACCCCAGAGTCAGTCACAACTGGACCTAATGGTCAGGAGTCCCTTTACCTTTACCTATATTTTGTTGGAAGCTGCCCGGAGTGGTTGAGGAAACCCAGCCAGATGGGCGGGGTATAAATAATAAATAATAAATTATTATTTATTATTATCTGGGCAGCCCTGGACCGCCATACATACTGACCAGGCTTGCACCCCAGGGAGGTCACCTTGGGGTTGCTAATGCAGCAATTTGATCTCACCCTCCAAAGGTGCACTCCATTGTCTCTCTGGACAGATGGATGGCAACAACTTATCGCATACTTTGGGTCCAGAGAAGACTTGTTAAAAGAATAACTGCCCTACCACCTCCTTTAAGGCAGCAGGAAACACCCCCGATACGATTTCTGTCTTGAAACTACCTCCTGCCAGTTCAGAGCTTTGTATAATATTTAATCTGTTCAATAGCTCTTGCTCACCATTTTGTGACAATCTGCTTGGTCCTAATAAAAGTATTGCCCTACCAAGGATTTTGAACCAACATAGGTATTTTGCTTGGGGGTTGGGTTCCTTTTTCATCAAACAGATTACTGATGAACAGCCCCTCCTAAATGACCAGGAGATATCTCTTTATGGGAGCTAATTCTAAGGAGATGGGGTTTTTTGCTACCAAAAACTTTCTTAAGCATTTGAAACTGCAAAGCATCAGAGCATTGGAATGCCGTTTGGAACAGACTAGTGATACAGGAAAGAAATATAAAGGAAAAAGCTAAGAATTGGATGACAACAGCCTTAGCTTCTTTTTCACGAGCATCTGAGCACATGTACAAGATAACCTGTGAACAACCCTAATAACAGCTCAACACCTGTATACACAGGTACACAGACTCTGCACTTGTTGAATATTGCATGTGAATCACTATACGAGCGTACAGCTCAACTCTTTCTGTACCCCAGCTGCAATGATTCTGCACTCATCGAATGTCTTCTTCTTCTTTGGCGATCAATCATAGCCTAGTAAGATTGTCTTCCATGAACATGGTTTTAAAAGTCAGTCCTTAAGTGACTGCGGAGGCCAATTCTGGATCCACACGTCCTTCCACAGTGGGGACATAGGTTTCCGGGCGGGAGTTGATCATGGTGAGGGTTTGCCGAGCATGCCCTTCTCTTAGCATGTTTCTTCCTTTCGTCCTGAGTTCGAGTGTCTCCAAAGCCCATGGCACCTTTGGTAAAGGCTGTTCTCCAATTGGAGCGCTTGCAGGCCAGTGTTTCCCAGTTGTCGGTGTTTGTACTACATTTTTAAAGATTTGCCTTGAGAGAGTCTTTGAACCTCTTTTGTTGACCACCAGTATTACGCTTTCCATTTTAAGTTCGGAATAGAGTAGCTGCTTTGGAAGACGATCATCAGGCATCTACACAACAGGACCATTGAATGTAACATGTCAACAACCCTCTGTTGCCTGGTCGTTCTCTCTCTCTCTCTCTCTCTCTCTCTGGGGAGTGATGTGCAGTAGTGGTTCTGCTACCTTCTGGAGTGCATTTTGTCTCTACTGATGCTCTCTATTCAGGGCTGGGGAACCTGTGGTCCTCCAGCTGTCAGTGCAATACAACTCTCACCATCCTTGACAATTGGCCATGCCAGCTTGGGCTCATGGGAGTTGGAGTCCGACAACGTTTGGAGGGCTAACAATCTATATTTTATTTCTGTAATAAGAGATAGTTTCTGCCTTTATTTAAAATATTTATAGACTGCTTTTTTAAAAAACCCTCTTAAGAAGTTTACATAACATAATGTACAAAAGGAAATACTACAAGATCCTGGATTCATTCCTCAGCATCTCCAGGGAGGACTGTGAATATTCCCTGTCTGTCAAACCCTGGAGAACCACTGCCAGTCAGGTTAGGCCATGGGTAGACAACTTAAGGCCCGGGGGCCGGATCTGGCCCAATTGCCTTCTAAATCCAGCCTGCGGACAGTCCAGGAATCAGCGTGTTTTTACATGAGTAGAATGTGTCCTTTTATTTAAAATGCATCTCTGGGTTATTTGTGGGGCATAGGAATTTGTTCATTATTTTTTTTCCAAAATATAGTCCAGCCCCCCACAATAAAAAAAAACACACACACACATAGAAAGAAAGGGGAAAACAGGTTCGGCACAGTGGACCAGCCGCCTGCTGAAAAAGTTTGTTGACCCCTGGGTTAGGCAATTCTGAGCTAAATGGATCATTGGTTTGACTTGGTAAAAGGCAGCTTCCTATGTTGCACATTTAGTTTTACAATGTAGAATATTCATTTAAACAACCTTAAAATGTCAGTGACTTCCCCTCTTCTCTTTACATGGTTCATTTTGCATATCATAAATCCCTGCATGTTTTACATAAACTAAATCATTCAGCATTCCATTATTACACCGTCGAAACTTGTCGACACTGTTGAATTTATTTTAATGCTACCAACGTTTTCAAATGTACACAATTTCCCTCCATATAATCGATAATCGTTTCCCAATCTCCTTTAAACGTATGTCCTTCTTGTTCTCTTATTCCATATGTTAGGTCCGCAAGTTGTGCATATTCCATCAGTTTAAGTTGCCATTCTCCTTTCGTTGGGACCTCGCTCGCTTCCCATGTTCCTAAATCAGGCCTGGCTCTACCATTAGGTAGAGAGCAGGGCAGCCTCCCTGATACAAGTTGCCCATTTCAGCACATGTCTCTTTTGCTACTATTTTTATCACAGAACTCATGATCTAAACACTGTGGATATGAAACCACCTGCATCAAAGAGACAGATTGACATCCAAAACCGGCCCTGTGTGTTTGAAGGCTGCTGGGAAAACCAGAGCACAAGCTTGAACCAAATCAAAGCGCAGCTGCTCTTTTTCTCTCTCTTCCCATTTAAAATCATTATATATTAGCAGCAGCAAATCTGGTTGTTGGCGAAAGCTCAAACAAATGGCACGTTGCCAGTAAAAACACACACACAGAAAGAAAGGGGAAAACAGGTTCGGTGGAGTCTTCCATCTGTCACTAAAATTAGCCATGGCTCCAGGTTTCTGCACCGTCATGTTGGTGTCATAATTGCCTCAGATCACGGTATCGACGCCACTCGCCGTAACAGAATCACACAGCCGACGACGGCAAGCATGCAATCAAAGCAAATGCATTACAGCTCTAATTCAGGAGGGGAAAGGGGGTTAACAAAGTGAGGAAACTGATCAGAGGTGGAACAAATGAACAGTGGATTGACTCCTGTCACGTTGCATTATGCAAACTGGGCCATTTGAACAGGGTCCTCTAGATTAGGAATGGCCGGATCCTGCATGTATTGAGAATATGGGAAGGGGGGGGGTTACATTCTGCAGAACAAACCACCTCCTCTGAGGTTGGGGACCTTTTCAGCCCCTTACAGCACATGTATTGTCAAACAGGGATTGCCAACCTTTTGTTTTTTGACCAGCGGGGGCATTTGAAATTTTGAGGAAGTCACAAAATGGGGGTGTGGCATACAAGTGTGGCCTGTGATTGCCGTGTAGACAACCTCTGTTTTGTCCTCCCTCTTTTGCACCTGAAGAGTGAATTCTGTGGGCAGGATATATATTAATCAGCACTCCTTTGGCTCTTGGCACTGCCAGCCACCATATTTTAAACCCCCCGAATAGTGCTGCATCATCATGTTGCATTGTCCCAGGGGGCATTGGTGGGGAGGGGAGATGGTGGTTTTCAACTGCTATCACAAACACACACACACAACCCTAAATGATGGCACCTGGGGGATTGTTAAAGATGGTGAATGGCGGAATAAACAGCTGAGAAAGCGCTGTTTAATTTCATGCCCACTCCCTCAAAATTCAGCCCATATACAGAACATTCCCCACATGCTTTTGCAGCTTCTGAAAGGAAAGAGGAAAGGAGCCTCACCTCTATTTATTTAATGCATTTATACCAGTGGCGTAGCAGAGGGGCAGGGGTCCCTAACCCCGGGAACAAGATTTTTAGGGGGAGTGAGCCAGGTGTCCCCATGCAGGGATCGCCGTCCCATCCTGCCTGCTGCCGGCCGTCTGTGGAGCAAGAACCCATCCTGGCCCTACCACTGCAACCCCCTCGCTGAATGACAGCCTGGCCAGTGTCGGGGGGGCAGATTTGCCAACCAAGGGTAGCGTTGGCCAGCCAGGCTCCTTCTTGCAGGGCTGAGCTGCTGTGAGGGCTCCATGAACCCTCCCTGCCCCCTGCATGCATGCCCAGCTGCATTGGCAGCAAGGGCTGACCTGGCGCAGTGGGTTCTGTTGACCTTCCGTGCTCCGCTCCCGCCGGACACCATGCACAGAGGGTTCACGGAGCCTGTGCGCCAGCTCAGCCCTGGTCACTGGAGCCAAGAGCTGCGTCAGCTAGGCAGGCTCCTCCCTGCACAGGCAAGCAGGGGCGCAGTGCAGCCCTGCTTGGCTCTAGTGGCCAGGGCTGAGCTGGCGCATGGGCTCAGTGAAAGGACACAATGCCCCTGATTTATATCCCACCTTTCTTCCAAGAATCTCAAGATGGCATGGACACTTCTCCACATTTTATCCTCAAGCATTTTATCCTGTGAGGCAGGTTAGGCTGAGAGAATCCAGGGGTCGGAAACCTTTGTGGCTGTGTGGGCCAACTTTGGCCCTTGGGTACAGGTAAAGGTAAAGGTCAGGTAAAGGAACCCTGGATGGTTAGGTCCAGTCAAAGGCGACTATGGGGTGCGGCACTCATCTCATTTTTAGGCCGAGGGAGCTGGCGTTTGTCCACAGACAGCTTTCCGGGTCATGTGGCCAGCATGACTAAACTGCTTCTGGCACAATGGGACACCGTGACGGAAACCAGAGTGCACAGAAATGCTGTTTACTTTCCCACCACAGCAGTACCTAGCTATCTACTTGCACTGGTGGGCTTTCGAACTGCTAGGTTGCCAGGAGCTGGGACAGAGCAAAGGGAGCTCACCCCATCACTGCTATGGTTTAGACCACAGCACCAGCCGTACCCATATAGTGAAGCAGACAAGAAGGTACTTTAATAGCTGAGCAGAAGGTAGGCTTTGGTCAGACAGTTTGTCCCAGAGGGTCAAGGGAAGCTGTCCCTGTTGAAACTCCCTCTTCTATGCCTCTGTTTAAAAAAGTGCCGGTCTCATTGCTTTCCATGGCCTATGATGTTCTTGTGACAACAAGGAACATTGAAGGTGAGGGAATCTACTGCCCTTCCGCTCCCCCTAGCGGCCGTGTCTTTGATCAAAAACTTCTAATAAAAATGATCTAATCTTGTTAGTGCTGCTTCTCATGGGACGCCAGTGCACATACCCAAGAATACAGCACATGCCTTGCTTTGGTTGCGAATGCTCTGTGATAGGAATTTTGAGGTCTTAGATATATGGTAATGTTCATAAGCGTACCAACCAAGCACATACATAGATAAGCACAGGAAGGCCGACCTGGAACCATTTTGATTCCTAAACTGAGCAAATGTTTTCTCTGCAAGGTCAAAGTGGGAAACCTCCCCATTGTCTCTTTCCTCACAAATCCTGTCTTAAGGGCACATTTATGATATGAATAGGGTGTGAGCCTATGACCTGGCCCAGGAACTAAGTATTTATCATTGCAAAAGACTGGCCAGGCTCCCCAGGCAATCCAATCAAGTAACCTGCCAGACAGGAGATAAACAATGACAGGAGAAAAACTACGTTCAAATTTCTGTTTTAGACCGCCTTTTCTGTGATGTAGGTATGAGGTATCAAGAGGTAGCCCAATGGTTGCCATCAATTTGATTTGAATTGATTTTATAATCAAATGATTTTAGAATGCTGTATTATTTTATTGTTGTTAGCCGCCCTGAGCCCAGCTTCAGCTGGGGAGGGCGGGATAGAAAAAAAATTATTATTATTATTATTATTATTATTATTATTATTATTATTATTTCATTGTTGCATGCCATGTGCTCTAATATTTACAAAGATATATCTCAATGCAACCATCTTTAAACAGCTTAAAGATGAAAATGAATAAAAACCTCATTATGAGAGAGACAGACAGACAGAGAACAGGTATTCCATTGTTTTTAAAGTCCTGCTTTTTAAAAGGATAAAGATAAAGAAAATAAGGAAAGCATTCCTGTTTGGTTTGAGTTGATGACAGTCTGATTCCTCTTTCCTCTCCGACTGCTTTGCACCTGTCAGAGGAATGCAGCTGGAGGAGAACGGTTGCTTAGCTCCATGACTGGTTCCTAATAGAGTTTGGGGAGGCCAGGATAGAAAGGAAAAAGTCAGCTTTTCCTCTGCCTCCTTCCCCCCCTCTTTTTTTAAGAAGTCCTTTGTGACTTGATAAGGAGCTGGCACAAACTGATAGCCGTGATCTCATTTGCATAGAAATGGGCTCACGACTCCAGCAGATGACAATAATTTCAGAGAACAGATTCCGGCAGAAATCAGAGTCCCCCTTTCCTCACCAGCAGAGAAGGAAATAAAAGCTGTTCCACCATTTTAAGACACATGCCAAAAAAGGGAAAAAAGGCAGCTGTTAAATGAACCCGAGTTTCACATACTGAGATGCGTATTGTAAGGAGGAGGAGGTCTTATTTCACTTCTTGGCTGACCCTCGGTGAGACTCGTAAAATCATTTTGCAGAAAGAAAAAAGAGGATTTGCAAAGTCAGAGCCAGAGATCCTCAGCATTGTACCTTCCAGAAATCTTATCACCGTGTATTTTGGAAAGGGGCAGTCCCTTGGACACACTTTGCAATCATTGTTAGTTCACAACCTCCCAAGTCATTATAGTGTAATCTCAGCGCTGTTATCCCATTGAATTCCAGGAAGTTGCAGACCATCAGTCTTATCTCACGACACTCAAAGGACCAAAAATGACTATTTAAAATCAAGAGAGACCCAGGTGCTTTTGAACTACACAGTTCATCAGCTCTAGCCAGCATGTCCAATGGTTAGAGATGATGGGAGCTATAGTCTTGCAACATTTGGAGGGCAACAGGTTCCCCCAAACCTGCTTTAATTTCATGGGCAGAAATTGCATGTCAAAAGTCTAATATCCAATTTGAGGGGGGGGAGGCTTTCATGAGGACTGCCATGTATAAGGTGTTACGATATTGAAGCAATGCTGCTGCAAAGTCCTAGCTTGAGAAGTAAACATGATGGGAATGTTGGGACTGCCTGTGGGAAACAGAGGGACAGTCAATTCACAGTGCGAAGCACTGGAATTAGCTCAGAGTGCAATATGAGCTCATCCGTTTGTTCCTGTCCAGGAAGTGTTTGTCACTACACTGCTGGAGTTTGAAGAGAGCAGTCATGTTTTTTGTAACGCTGCAAAGACAGAAATAAAAGCATGTAAATATGTTTCTGTCTATCTCTTTCCCCTGCCAGGGGGGGCAGGAAAGAGGGGTGTGTTCTTCTCACGTTTGAGAAGAATCACCGACCGAGACCTAGCCTGCGCTTGCTGGGGAATGCAGCCAGGGAGGCAACAGGGAATCAAGCCGGCTGCCTGGGATTGTTGCCAGTTTCTCCTGATATGGGCTTGAATTCCCGACACATGGAAGGAAGTTTAACTCTTCCCTCCCCAGCAGCAATACAGAGGCAAATTGTTCCGAACACTACAATTAGCATTAGGAAATTAACACCACTGAGAGTCGTTTAAAGGTAAAGGTAAAGGTACCCCTGCCCGTACGGGCCAGTCTTGCCAGACTCTAGGGTTGTGCGCTCATCTCACTCTATAAGCCGGGAGCCAGCGCTGTCCGCAGACACTTCCGGGTCACGTGGCCAACGTGACAAGCTGCATCTGGCGAGCCAGCGCAGCACACGGAACGCCGTTTACCTTCTCGCTAGTAAGCGGTCCCTATTTATCTACTTGCACCCGGGGGTGCTTTCGAACTGCTAGGTTGGCAGGCGCTGGGACCGAGCGACGGGGGCGCACCCCGCCACGGGGATTCGAACCACCGACCTTTCGATCAGCAAGTCCTAGGCGCTGAGGCTTTTACCCACAGCACCACCCACGTCCCTGAGAGTCGTTTAGCTAATGCCAATTGCTGCGCAACAGCAATTTTCATTGGGATTGTGGTTGGAGAGGGAAGTTTTAAACTTCCCATCCAAGGGGCTGCAGTCCCTATAAATGTTTGGGACCCACAGAGGACACGTTTTTTTGGACACTTTAGGCTTGATGTACAGTGGAACCTTGGTTCTCAAACGTAATCCATTCCGGGAGTCCGTTCAACTCCCGAAACTGTTCAAAAACCAAGGTGTGGCTTCCAATTGGCTGCAGGAGCTTCCTGAACTCAGTCGGAAGCTGCAGAAGCCACGTTGGATGTTCGGCTTCCGAAAAACATTCGCAAACCGGAACACTTACTTCCAGGTTTGGATGTCCGGGAACTGATTTGTTCGGGAGCCAAGCTGTTCAGGAACCAAGGCACCACTGTATTGGCAGGTGGCGTCCCTTGGAGCTGATAGGATGGAATGCAGGGAGGTCAACAGCAGGTGGAGCCAGAGTCAAGGGCAGGTGAAGCCAACTAATTTATAGCTCTATCCCAATCCTCACTGCTGAGTTCTTCAAGGACAACACTTGAGTCAATGGTGAAGGAAAGTGGCAGGCAGCTTCTCCTCTGCGGCAGGAGGAGGAGCCAGTCATTGGAGGCATGCCATGGTAGGCTCCACTTCGGCTCCATGCTTGGGGGGCATGGTGGAGATTGGCCCCTACCCCAAAAATATAGGAGGGACAAAGGGGCTTAGCTCCTAGGAGCTGGCACCCATGGTCAGAAGCCCAGACAGCTTGAGTCTGGCAAAGGACAGACTGGTGGAACAGTGCGACATTCACCCTAATGGGCCAGCCTCTACTTCTTCCCATCTTGCCAATCAGAATACAGTTGTATCTTGGATCCCAAATGCCCTGGAACTCAGACGTTTTGGCTTCTGAACGCCGCAAACCCGGAAGTGATTGATCTGGTTTGTGAACATTCTTTTGGAACCCAAACATCCAATGGGACTTCCGCTGCTTCCGATTGGCTGCAGGAGCTTTCTGCAATTTGGTTTTCAAACATTTGGGAAGTCGAACGGACTTCAGGAATGGATTCCGTTCAACTTCCAAGGTATGTCTGTACTATTTATTAATGTAAAAACGTTTTTCCTGCCCTTCTGGTGCTTACGTGGTCATAAAAGGGCTTAAAAAGGAGGCAGGGGGATGTGGGCTCCACGGTAGGCAAAGTCCTTCATTTTAACTGCAGGCTCTTTTAATCTCTCTCCAGTCTCATGTCGGCCTCTTGAACAGGGAAATAAATCAGAGAGATCATCATCCCAGAACCAGCCCAATAATGATGAGGAATGAGACCATTGTCTCAGGCAGCGGTCACAGGAGGCAGCAAATCTGTGACATCCCCAGGCCTACTGCTGATTTTATTATTAGCATGTGGCTACCCACCAGTCACTCAGCAAGGCAATGCACCCCTTCACCTCCTCCTCCCTGCCTCACTTCACTCAGAGGGTCCTTCATAGAATCGTAGAATTGGAAGGGACCCTTAGGATCATCTAGTCCAACCCCCTGCAGTGCAGGAATATACAGCTGTCCCATACAGGGATCGAACCTGCAACCTTGGCGTTACCAGCGCCACACTCTAATCAACTGAGCTATCCAGCTATTCAGAGTGAAGCCTTCAAACAAGGTGGTCAGGAGAGTGCCTGAGTTGCTGTGGCTTGCCACCATAGGGAGAAAGGTTGTTGCAAATTTAAAGTTCATTTCAGTTTTTAAAAAGTGTAAGGTCGGGAAGAAGATTGGAAGTGGGGAGGAAAGAGGAGAATAGGGGTGGCAGCAGGTGGCAGAACCCCCTGTACTGGAAGTGCCCGGGATAAGCCTAATTATATACAAGACCCAAAACACCTGCAAAATGACCACTGGAACAGTTGCTGAATTGCTGAGGCTCACCACTGAAACAGAGGGCACAATCCAGCTGATTTCCTTACATTATTGTCAGGGAACTGCCATTGGAGCCAGAGGCGGAGGCAAGGCTCCAGAGCGATGCTGGAGAGGGTCCCAGCAGGGAGAGAGGCAGCCCATCTGCTGGGGAAGGAAATCAGCGTAACACCAGGGGTGAAGGGGGGCAGATGGGGGAATTGGAGAGAAGGCTCCAGGACTCTTCACCGGAGACCAGAGGGGAGAGGACGGGTCCTCCGCTGCCCACACCCTCCCTGCGCAGAAGACTTCCGCGCAGGGAGAGTAGGAGGAGACTTGGCGTCAAAGAACTTCTTTGCTGGAAGAAGTTCAAGAAACGCCCACTGTCGGATTCTGCCAGCGACTGAGACAGCCATGAAGTGAAGGGCTGTCCAGACAGAAAGGGTTCAACCAGGTAACCAAGCCAGGAGTGGTGGCAACTTACGCACGAGCAACCCCTAGAACCATTACAATTATGCAGCCTGAATTCATCAACAAGTATACTCTTCAGCAGGGAACTGCATCCAGTATCACTCATCTGAACATCTTGCATGATGGGAAAATGTGTGTATTTCAGTTTCTCTTGGCTTCTCATTTGTTCCACTCTTAAGTCCAGTTCTCCCCATTCCTCATCAGTTTGAATTATTTCCCCCGGTCAGCAAATTCTCCCTAACACACATATTTTTTTTGCAAACACCTTCCCTTAATTCTAGATTCAGGTAGGTAGCCATGTTCGCCTGTTGCAATCGAAATAAATAAATAAAAATTGTCCAGTAGCACCTTAGAGACCAGCTAAGTTTGTTCTGGGTATAAGCTTTTGTGTGCATGCACACTGTGTATCTGAAGAAGTGTGTATGCACACGAAAGCTTATACCCAGAACAAACTTAGTTGGTCTCTAAGGTGCTACTGGACAATTTTTTAAATTCGTTTTGACCTTCCCTTAATATTATGCAGTTGTGTATGATGTTTTCACTAAAACGTGCATTTTAATATAATTTTTTACTCTAGCATATGCACTTTTGCGCAGATTACTTGGCAAGAGAGCTGCATTGCAAAATTAGGGGAAGCGTGAATTTTGAAGGGTGGCTCCGTTTCAATTCATCTGATGTTTCGAGAAGCGTGAATTTGGTTTAAAGGCAAATCGGATTTCTCCCCCATGCAAGGGTGCATCGCTTATAGTCATTTTACAAAAGGCTGTCTACTTTTAGACTTCAATATGTAATGTGAAATGGTTCGAATCCAACTGTAAACCCAGGCACAGCTTAAGCACACGAACATTGGCCAAATTTACATCTTAATTCCAGTCCATGAGCCCTCCTAATTGTCCATTAGTTCTCTGTTGCAGGAAAACACCATAGCAGTGACAGAGTGTTTACTTTCCACTTACAGGATCATTAGGCTGGTCTAGGTGTGCCAAATTCAGGTGGCTTAGGCAGGGTCAGGGGATATGCCCATAATTCTTCTCTCTCTCACACAAATGTTAATTCCACCTAAATGTGGTATGAAACCTTCTGCCACTTCTCAATTAGAGGCTGAGAGGGTGGGGGGAGAGAGAGAGAGAGAGAGAGAGAGAGAGAGAGAGAGAGAGAGAGAGAGAGAGAGAGAGAGAGAGACTTTATTGAGCTAACTGCCCTTCCACATCTATAGAATTATAGGATAACCAGTGCTATTTTTCTAGGGGGGAAAAGTTCTGGAATTCACCATGAACATCTCCCTTGTTCTCTTATAAGGTAAAGGACCCCTGGACTGTTGAGTCCAGTCAAAAGCGACTATGGGGTTGGCACTCATCTCACTTTTCAGGCTGAGGGAGCTAGCGTTTGCCTGTGTTAGTCCTGAGGGAGCCAGTGTTAGTCCTGTGGCCAGCATGACTAAACTGGTTCTGGAGCAACGAGACACCGTTTTGGAAACCACAGCGCACAGAAACACTGTTTACCTTCCCTCCACAGTGGTACCTATTTATCTACTTGCACTTTTTGGTGTGCTTTCGAACTGCTAGGTTGGCAGAATATGGGACAGAGCTACAGGAGCTCACCCTGTCATGCATATTCGAACCGCTGACCTTCCAATAGGCAAGCCCACATTGTATAGTATTTAAATAATCTTCCCAACAATACTATACTAGCTACTATGGATGTGGAATCTCTGTATACCAACATACCACACAACGATGGTTTACAAGCTATAAGGAACACCATTTCAGATAAAACCACAGCGGACTTTGCCACCAAACTCTGCCAATTTGTCCTTACCCACAACAACTTCAAATTCGGTGATGATCTGTTCCTTCAGATCAGCGGCACAGCAATGGGCACCCGCATGGCCCCACAGTATGCCAACATCTTCATGGCAGATTTAGAACAACGTTTCCTAAACTCCTACCCACTCAAACCTCTCTTGTACCTGCGATACATTGACGATATTTTTATCATCTGGACACATGGTCAACAGATCCTGGACACCTTCCACCAGAAATTCAATGATTTTCACCCCACAATCAACCTAACAATGAATCAATCTATGCAAGAAATACATTTTTTGGACACTACTATAAAAATACAGGATGGGCGCATAGACACCACCTTATACCGTAAACCAACTGACCGACAAACATATCTACATGCCTCTAGCTACCATCCCAAACATACCAAACAGTCCATTGTATATAGCCAGGCACTACGTTACAGCCGCATCTGTTCCAATTCTACAGACAGAGACTCACCTAAGAGATCTACAGCAAACCTTTTTAGAACTAAAATACCCAGCAGATGAAGTTAGACAACAGATCAACAGAGCCAGACTGATACCCAGAGAGAACTTGCTGCAAGACAGACCCAAAAAAGAAAATAGCAGAACACCTCTAGTCATCACATACAGCTCACAAGTTAAAACAGTACAACGCATCATCAGAGATCTACAACCTCTCCTGGACAATGACAGTTCTCTTTCTCAAGCTCTGGGAGGAAGACCTTTCATTGCCTACAGACAGCCACCCAATCTTAAACAACTCCTAACCCACAATAATACTACAACCAGACCTAACACGGACACTGGCACCAGAGCCTGCAATAAACCCAGATGCCAACTTTGCTGCCACATACACCCGGACAACACCATTACTGGCCCCAACAACATCACACATACCATCTCAGGACTATTTAATTGCTCATTGTTTAACATTGTGTATGCCATCAAATGCCAACAGTGTCCTTCAGCTCTCTATATTGGACAAACAGGCCAGACCTTACGCCAAAGAATAAACGGACGTAAATCGGACATCAGGAATCACAAGACAGAGAAACCAGTAGGAGAACACTTCAATCTCCCAGGACATTCTATACAAGATCTCAAAGTAGCTGTTTTACTACAAAGGAATTTCAGAAATAGACTGGAAAGAGAAGCTGCTGAATTGCAACTTATCACCAAACTTAAAACCATGGAGAAACCTGGCCTGAACAAAGACATTGGATTCTTATCTCATTATACATGACAAAGCCACTTTTCACCCCTTGCTTTTTCCTGTAATACCTATTGCAGTCGTTAAGAGTCATCAACAGGCTCATCACAGCTATCTGCCAATCACCCATTCCCACCACCCTTCTGAGTAATACCCCTCCCCACCTTCTCACTATATAGAAGGGTCTGGAAACTTCTGTTTCAGTGTATCTGAAGAAGTGTGCATGCACACGAAAGCTCATACCAAGAACTAACTTACAGTGGTGCCCCGCAAGACGAAATTAATTCGTTCCGCAATTTTTGTCGTCTAGCGAATTTTTCGTCTTGCGAAGCACGAAATCCCATAGGAATGCATTGAAAATCAATTAATGCGTTCCTATGGTCAAAAAAGGTCTAAACAAAGCCAAATTTGGTACAACAACAGTTTATTAACTGCTCTTTAAAGTCACACATACTGTAAAGAGCAGTTCAAAAACTGAAGGGAAAATAAATTAACTTTATAAACAAAACATGTCTTTGTTTTTAGACGTCGCGAGACGTTTTCGTCTTGCGAAGCAAGCCCATAGGGGAAATTCGTCTTGCGAGGCAAATCGAAAACGGAAAAACCTTTCGTCTAGCGAGTTTTTTGTCTTGCGAGGCATTCGTCTTGCGAGGTACCACTGTAGTTGGTCTTTAAGGTGCTACTGGAAGGAATTTTTTTTGTTTTGACTATGGCAGACCAACACGGCTACCTATCTGTAACTGGATATATATATATATATATTCATTTTTCATTTTGGTTCATTACATACATTGTGAATTCTTATCATTTACTATATATTCCTCCCTCCCCTCCAAGACTATCCCCAACTTGCGTTTCTGGGTTGTTTCTATTTTCACCCGCTTTGCTATCTCTCAACAGAAAAAGTTATTAATAACATAACATCAAACCTTAAAAACATAAAAATAAAATTAAATACATCATCTTATTTCACTATCTTCCAAACATTTTCTGATGCTAATAATGTAGATGCTTATTTAAATCCTGCCATCAAGTCTGTTGCCTTTCTTTGTTTCTGCAAATATAATATGAATGGTTCCCAATCTTTTTCAAAGTCTCTGTTGTCTTTTTCTCTTAGTCTTTCTGTCATTTTTGCCAGTTCTGCATAGTGCATCAACTTCTCTTGCCATGGTTCTTTAGTTGGTATTTCTCCAGTCTTCCAATTTTGTGCAATCAACATTCTTGCTGCTGTAGTGGCATACATAAATAAAGCTCTCGTTCCTTTTGGTATGTCTCCCCGTCAGCTTCAATCCTGGCCCTTGTCCCACATGAGGGTCCTTTGGAGACAGCTGTGACATCGATCTCCTCATCAGAGGTCTTTCTCCAGGAACATCTGCCTAAAGAGGTGATATGGGTATTTAGTGAGATGACCTTCTTGGTGGTGGCACCCCAATTAGAAAAGGCCATCCCTGACAAGGCTCATCTTGCACCTACATTAATATCTTTTCAGTGTCCTGGGTCTTTTTTTGTGACTATACCTTTTGCCCTCGGAACAGATCATTCTGCTAGGTTAAAAATGTTTTAACATAATCTATGCCGCTGTGGTTATCTTCATGCGAGACACCGTATTGATTTTAATGTTTTATTTATCTTTGTTATGGTATCTTTCATTGATTGAACTCTGTGTGAACCACCCAAAGGACCTTGTTGACTGGCTGGTCGACAAACGTCCTAGATAAATCAGACAAAACTCGCAAGCCACAGAGCAATCAGACTGTTTCTTGAGCGCTGGGCTCCCCGGGAACTGGCCAACTTTCAAGTATAACTAAACTGAACTAACATGTAATTGCCACTAGAAAGTAGCTAACCCGATAGTTTGAGCAGTGAACCAGAAGCAAAAATATTGCTGCCATCGGAGACTTTGGTGCTTTACAACACTCTTAAGGGCTGGAAAGGAAAAAAATACCTTGTAATTCTTCTTTCATGTGTCATTCATTTTTCTTACAGTGGAAATGCTTTCAGCCTCTTGTTATCCCTCAATGCCCTCTAAAATCAAACAACCCCCCATCTTTTTCACTCTCCCAACTGGCAGAAATCTCTTTTTCATTGCTAGTGACTGAAACTTTTCCAGCTGCAAGCGTCCGAAACTTTTCCAGTTACACTTAGAATGCAATGAAGAAGAAATAGAGAGCGACTGCATTCAGATGTTCCTCATGTGATGTGAGGAAGTCAGGAAAATAAGTAAATCAAAGATGAGAAATTAAAAAGAGGGATTTCTGTGGTGTGTTTTTTTGTGCTTTTTCTTTTCTTTTTTCTTTTTCTTTTTTTTAGTTAAACTTTTGTATTTTTTGTATTTTATAACTTTATATTTTTGTTTGTGTGCTTTTTCTTTTTTCCGTTTGTTGTTATTCTTAAAACTTAATAAAATATCATTTAAAAAAAACAAACAGATGTTCCTCCTAAACCTCATATAGAGACTCAGGAAAGAATCTGAGCAGCTCTGAGCTGTACATCAGGGATTGGCAGACTTCAGGCTTGGCTTGCTGGATCTACTTTGTTTTTATTATTGTTGTTGTTGTTGTTGTTGTTACAATGATAAAGGTAAAGGGACCCCTGACCATTAGGTCCAGTCATGACCGACTCTGGGGTTGCGGTGCTCATCTCGCTTTATTGGCCAAGGGAGCCGGCGTACAGCTTCCGGGTCATGTGGCCAGCATGACTAAGGATGGCGAACCAGAGCAGCACACGGAAACGCCGTTTACCTTCCTGCCAGAGCGGTACCTATTTTTCTACTTGCACTTTGACGTGCTTTCGAACTGCTAGGTTGGCAGGAGCAGGGACCGAGCAACGGGAGCTCACCCCGTTGCGGGGATTCGAACCTTCTGATCAGCAAGTCCTAGGCTCTGTGGTTTAACCCACAGTGACACCCGCGTCCCATTACAATGATAGGGAGGTGCAAAAAGAACTCACGGGTCCTACCTGCAGTATACATTTAACACAGCATCGTACCACTTCATTAGGAGACCCCTAGTCTCCTCACAGAGCTACAGTTCCCAAAGATCTCTGGGAAGAGGGATTGTCTGTTACACCACTCTGGGAACTGTAGCTCTGGGCCCCCTCCATACCTGTAGGTTTGTACATGATTCTAGGGGCAGGGGTGGGCAACTTCCAGCTCACAGGCCAATCTTGGCTTCAGGCCCTTTTCCCCAAGCCAGACCCACATGCCCATCAGCTGATGTCACTCATGAAATTGTATGATGCGCAGAAGGACAGGGTCAAATCCTGTGTTGGCTACGAATGCCTGTTCCCACCAGGGAACAGAGATGCACAGTCAAAGCAGAAGGATTTAACCCCCCTGCCCCAGCAGCTGATGAGCGGTGGGGTTAAATCCTGCTCAGCTTGGCAGTATTCCATGCAAGCAAACCCCTTCCTTAATAAGCACACATCCATAGGTTTTCTCAGCAGAGATCTACATTGCAAAATTCCAAGAAGCATGAAAACTGAAGGATAACTGCTCATTAGGTGTGATGTGCCTATTACATACCCAAACTCGCAAATAACAGGTTCCTCAAACATCCTGACTGCTTAGTGAAACCAGAGTGGTACCTTCTGGCATAAAGCAGTCCTGGTATCATTAAGGATGTCACAGCATGCCTTGATATAGTTACTTTTGGGACTACATTTCAGTTCCATTAAAAAAATAAAACACTCAGAAACCTTCAAATGGCTATACTTTTTGCAAGCACAAACCCCGAGCTTCTCCCCATTTGGTCCCTAAATCTACATTATGTTAACCGTGAATCCGAAAAATCCAGAGAATTTATTTTATAAACACACCAATAGGTGAACTAGAATGAATTGAAGCAAAACAACTTCACCTCTCTTTTTTCCCCCTTCCTATTTAGTATGTGACTATAATATGCCCATATACAGCGGCATCTCGGGTTAAGAACTTAATTCATTCTGGAGGTCCATTCTTAACCTGAAACTGTTCTTAACCTAAAGTACCACTTTAGCTAATGGGGCCTCCCACTGCTGCCGCCGCTGCACAATTTCTGTTCTCATCCTGAAGCAAAGTTCTTAACCCAAAGTACTATTTCTGGGTTAGCGGAGTCTGTAACCTGAAGCATCTGTAACCCGAGGTACCACTGTACTTCCAAGTGAGCAATGGGTCAATGCCTTATAAATCATTAGTTACAATACTAGCATTGTTGTTTAGTCGTTTAGTCGTGTCTGACTCTTCGTGACCCCATGGACCAGAGCACGCCAGGCACTTCTGTCTTCCACTGCCTCCCGCAGTTTGGTCAGACTCATTTTGTAGCTTCGAAGACACTATCCAACCATCTCGTCCTCTGTTGTCCCCTTCTCCTTGTGCCCTCCATCTTTCCCAACATCAGGGTCTTTTCCAGGGAGTCTTCTCTTCTCATGAGGTGGCCAAAGTATTGGAGCCTCAGCTTCACGATCTGTTCTTCCAGTGAGCACTCAGGGTTGATTTCCTTCAGTATGGAGAGGTTTGATCTTCTTGCAGTCCATGGGACTCTCAAGAGTCTCCTCCAGCACCATAATTCAAAAGCATCAATTCTTTGGCGATCTGCCTTCTTTATGGTCCAGCTCTCACTTCCATACATCACTACTGGGAAAACCATAGCTTTTACTATACTATACAATACTAGCATAGGACTGTGCATAATTGGCTTACAAATATTTAGGAAAACTACCACTATTACTGATTTGATGGAACAACAACTCTGCATTCTGCTGCCGCATCCCCAGTATTAGATAGCCAGTCCTTTTTTTCCATAGACAAATAAAGCTTGTGTTCTGAAACAGCCAAGAACATTAGCATTTAATTATCAATTACATGTGTACTTCGGCATTTAAAGCGAGTTGAGCTGAGCAAGCCACACAGAAAGTAGCCTGAGGCTTATGTTTAGTTCAGTACTGCTCCTGCCAAATCCTTGCCATCAACCCCAAGAACAGATTAAGAAGCCCCTCTGCCCAAAAAGCCAAAGTTAGCAAAAGCAGAACATCGTGTGGGAGCCCTGTCAGATCAATAAAGCTAAGGTCAGCTTCATGTTTCCAGATAAGCAAACCTATCACCATGACGGGCGCAAGCTCTCTATAGTGGGGGTTTGCAAACTGTGGTCCGCGAGCTTCATTCAAGTGACCCACGGTGGGTCTGTGGGTTTTTGGTTTTAGATGGGAGGTGGCACAGCCCTCACACTAAATCCCGATATCTAATTGTATTTCAATTGCTTCTTTTATTTCTTATGTCGTATTTTATTGCATCATAATTTGAATTGTATGGGATATCTGAAAAAAGTGCCTCCAAGACCAGGCCCAAGATGCAGATCAGTGGAAGAGAAGCTCCCAGTGGTTCTGCAGCTCTCAATGGATTCATAGGACAGAGGCTCACGACAGGGCCTTCTCCATTTTGGCCCCAAGTATGCGGAACTCCCTTCACACAGAGGTGAGCCTGACACTTCCACGGGTTGTGGAAGATGCACTTCTTGAACTCTAGCCTTTGAAAACTGAATAACGGGCTTTGGTGTCCTTCCTGTAATATGCTATGCAAATAATTTATTTTGGGGTTGTGGGTGGGGTGGTTTTTACTGTACTGATTCTGGGTTTTTTTATACTGTAACCAGTCCTGTGACTTTCTGGCAAAGAGTGGGTAACAAACACAACCTTGCCAATGCCATAAAGCACCAGGTCCACCTTTCTTGCTTCAGTCTTGCCTGTAGTTTGGTAGTCATCCCCCGAAGTGAATTCAAAGTGAAGTGAATTCAAGAGGATCCACATTTTATTTCCTTTTTATTTTCTTCCATGTTAATGACTTTAGTATCTGGGCTGGAGTTCAATGCTAGTGACATTCAGTATTTCACCATCATTTCCCTTCTCCCCAAAAAGTACGGTGGGGGCGCGTGGGAGCCAGTTTGCTGTGCAAGATCTTCCCACCAACTTCTATTTCCCCCACCCGGATTTTCTGGCACGCGACCGAAGCCCTCCCGAAATCTCTCCCTCTGTTTCAATTCCACTACGAAATATGATGATCTGAATTTATTTATTTTTAGTTTTTTTGTGCTGCTGCTGCTGCAGCAGCTGCTGTTCTCCGCAGCTCCGTCTCGTGTCTGCCTCCCTCCCTGCCGGCCAGCCCCGGGGTCTGGGGAGGCCCTCCCGGTCGACTCACATGATCCCACTGGATCCCCTAATCCTGTCTCGCTCCGCGCCTAGTGCGCGACTCGGAGCAGGATGCACAGAGGCGGGAGCCAGCGGAGGAGGAGCCGAGAGATCCGCGTGGTGGCGGCGGCGCTTCTGCTGTTTTTCGCAACGGTGGTTCCTCTGGGAAAGCTACCTGTTGCGTCGGCTCAGGAGATCCCCGGGGATTCAGGTAAGGGATCAGGTGCTGATTGCAAAGCTGGCTGTTTTCTTGCCTCTCTTCTAAAGTCCCGATTCCCACGCACGTTTTCCTAGGGAGCAGCAACAGGTCTCCTCTAGAGCTCAGCGTGGGACTTTTAAAAAACGTTCTGAGCAAGCTGCGTTCCTGCTGCTACCCCGCAACACCTTGAAATCGGCAGAAAATTAAAGGTTCAGGGCGCTTTGAGGCTGCAGGGTTCAGCTGGACTTGGAGTTTCGATGTAGGATTTTTGCATGCATCATGATCTATGCTATTATGCAACAGGTCTCCTTTAGAGCTCAGCTTGGGACTTGAAAAAAGTTCTGAGCAAGCTGCGATCCTGCTGCTACCCCCAACACCTAGCGGAGGAAAGCCTTTGAAATTGGCAGAAAAGCAAAGGATCAGGGCGCTTTGGGGCTGCAGGGTTCAGCTGAGCTTGGAGTTGCCTTGCGATGCAGGATTTTTGCATGCATCATGATCTATGCTATTATCGCAGCTAAGGGAAAGAAAATGCATTGAGGCGATCTGCCAGGACTAACAGCGATTTGCAGGAAGTGAGGTGGCGTTCCTAACTTGGAGGCTCCCAAACGAAATTGCTGGTGCAAAAGTGATGGGGTTTGGGAGGCAGAGCGGTTGCAAAAGGAAACTTTATCCGCGCTGTTCTGGATGCAAAAAGCAGCCGCTGCTAGCAGAGAAACAGCCAGCACCTTTTAAAGCGTATGGCTCTTCCTAAATAATATTGGGAAGTGTAGTTTGCCCCTCACAAACAACTACAATTCCCAGCGCTCTTTTAAACAAACTAGTTCCCAGGATTTCGGGGTGTGGGTGTGAAGCAATGTGCTTTAATTTTTTGGTGAGCAGCGTCCCTTTCCAGCTGTACTTCCAGCTGTACTTCAGCCTTCCCTTGTAAACTTGACTCATCTTAAACGAGCACTTTTTAAAGAGCCCGTTTCATCCTCACTGTTGATTCTGTCCATATTTAAAGCTCTTCAGGTCATCAAATATGAGGCCGGCTTGCTGCCAAATACTGGTTACTATGTATTACTGATTCTTCTTAAGAAGCTCTGTGCTGCACATCCAAGATTGTTGGATCTACCCTGAAGTAAAAAAAAAAACAGCAGCCCAACAGCTGCCAGCCAGAGCCAGTTGCAAAAAGACACACACAGCCCAGCTGCAGTATCAGTTAAAGGAGCATTGTACAACTTAAATTAAGTTACAGCTTCGGCACAAAGTCTCCTGAGGAACTGTAGAGTTGTTAGGAAACCTGTATTGCCCACACTGAACTGCAATTCCCAGTTACCTGTGATTGTCAAACTATTGGTGTATAGATTTTGATTAGATATATAAATATAAATACATACAAAATGCAGTAAAAGTGATGTGACCAATTCAAATGCAGGCAGAAATAGAAAAAATAAAATAAAACGCTGCCTTGTATTCTCAGTTGTTTTCACGTTTTCCTCCCCATTGTATCTTTGTCAAACATCTCCTGGGAATTTTAGCTCTGTAATGGAGGATAAAAAGGTAAAGGGACTCCTGGTCCATTCGCGGACGACTCTGGGGTTGCGGCGCTCATGTCGCTTTACTAGCTGAGGGAGCCGGCGTACAGCTTCCATGTGCTGCTCTGAGGGAGCCGGCGTTTCCGTGTGCTGCTCTGGTTCGCCAGAAGCGGCTTAGTCATGCTGGCCACATGACCCGGAAGCTGTACGCCGGCTCCCTCGGCCAGTAAAGCGAGATGAGTGCCGCAACCCCAGAGTCGGTCACGACTGGACCTAATGGTCAGGCGTCCCTTTACCTTTACCTTTTACCTATAAGTGAGACTATAAGTGTGCAAACAAAACCTCACAGTCCCTATCTGAGCAGAAGGGGCATCCCCAGAAGGCTACCTGTTGTTGTTGTTGTTGTTGTTGTTGTTGTTGTTGTTGTTGTTGTTGTTGTTTAAAAAAAAGCATTGGCTTATGTGTCTAAAACCAAATACCAAGCTTGTACTATTTCTTAGTTTTTAGTACCTTTTGTAAGGAAGTGAAATGACTGCCTTGCTTTCTTAGCAGCTGGTTTTCAGCAGCAAGACAGCAAAAGCGTGCTGTGTGTCAAATTAAAAACACATAACCATTGTTTTCAGAAAATAAAACGCAGTGCATTGTCTCCCCGTCATCGGAATTCCCAGAAGGCTTCTTTACGCAGCAGGAGCGAGAAGATGGAGGCATCATTATCTATTTCTTAATCATTCTTTATATGTTCCTGGCTGTGTCCATTGTGTGCGATTATTACTTCCTCCCTTCTCTAGAGATCATCAGCGACGGTAAGTTTTCCCCCTTTTCTTGTGGTGTTGTCATCTTAAAAAGGACATAGATATTTTCTACAAAAATAAAAGGCACTAAATCAAACTGGAGGTTACCGTCTTTTTTGTAGGTAAGAAGTGAGCTGGAAAATTGCTAGGCTTTTCCCCCTACCATTTCGTTTTTTTTAAAGGAGTCAGAGCCTGGGTGGACAAAAGGCTTATGGAAAAAGAAAAGAGGTGGGGATGGGTTCAGCACTCTATATCCTATTAGTATAGGAATTTAGGAATATAAAATGCTACTTAGCAAGTCAAGCTATTTGTCTGTCTAGTGCAATATTACCAGCTCTGGCTGGCAGCACCTCTCTGGGTTCATAGGTGGAAATCCTTTGCAGCGGCTGATGTTTTTCATGCAGAAGGTCCCAGATTCAATCCCTGACATCTGCAGTGAAAAAGTGTGCGCTTTATCACTGAGCTAAGGTCCCTTCTCAACAGAATTTGAATTCCCCACCCCAGGTGGGAATTGAACCCAGATCACACACAGAAGGCGAGCTACCATTAAGAACATAGGAAAAGCCTGCTGGATCAGGCCAAAAGCAAATCTAGTCCAGCAGGTAGGGCCTTCTCGGGAGTGGCACCCGCCCTGTGGAACGCCCTCCCATCAGATGTCAAGGAAATAAACAACTGACTTTTAGAAGACATCTGAAGGCAGCCCTGTTTAGGGACGTTTTTATTTTTTTATTTTTTTATAATAATTTTTTAATGATTTTCAAAACATATAACATACAACAAACACAAGAAGACACATATATCTCAACAAACAAAAACATACAAATAAAATTGACTTCCCCATACCTCCCTTTTACCGCATCCTTATTTTTCCATTTTTTAGCAACCCTTAAATCAATTTTTCTAATTAACTCTCTTTTGAATTTTCTTAAGATTAACATTTACAGCTGTAATTCTCTGTCTCTTACCCCTTAACATCTTATCAATCCACAATTTTACAACAATTTTTAAGATATACTTTAAATTTTCCCCAATCCTCCTCCACTGTCTCTTTCCTCTGGTCACGGATTCTGCCGGTCATCTCTGCCAGTCCCATATATTCCGTCACCTTCGTCTGCCATTCTTCTAGAGTAGGTAGTTCTTGCATCTTCCAATACTTTGCCAACAGGATTCTTGCTGCTGTAGTTGCATACATAAAAAATGTCCTATCCTTTTTTGGTACCAGTTGGCCGACCATGCCCAAGAGAAAAGCCTCCGGTTTCTTTACAAATGTCCACTTGAGGACTTTCTTAATTTCATTATAGATCATCTCCCAGTAGGCCTTAATCTTTGGGCAAGTCCACCAAAGGTGATAAAAAGTTCCTTCAGATTCCTTGCATTTCCAGCAGTTATTATTGGGCAGATGATAGATCTTTGCAAGCTTGACTGGGGTCATGTACCACCTGTAAATCATTTTCATTATGTTCTCTTTCAAGGCACTACATGCCGTAAACTTAATACCGGTGGTCCATAACTGTTCCCAGTCAGCAAACATAATATCATGACCAATGTCCTGTGCCCATTTAATCATAGCTGATTTCACCGTTTCATCCTGTGTATTCCATTTCAGCAGCAAATTATACATTCTAGATAAATTCTTAGTATTGGGTTCTAACAATTCTGTTTCTAACTTCGACCTCTCCTTCTGAAAGCCTAGTTTCCTGTCTTGCTTAAATGTCTCATTTATCTGACGATAATGTAACCAATCTCGAACCTTATGCTTTAGCTTCTCATAACTTTGAAGCTTCAACTTTTCGCCATCTTGTTCTAGAATTTCACAATATTTAGGCCAATTAGAGTCCATGTTAAGTTTTTTCACTGCCTTAGCTTCCATTGGTGACAACCACCTGGGGGTTTTACTTTCCAACAAATTTTTGTATCGGTTCCAAACGTTGTACAATGCTTTCCTAACAATATGGTTTTTAAAACTTTTGTACACCTTTACCTTGTCATACCATAGATATGCATGCCAGCCAAAGTTATTGTCATACCCTTCTAGATCCAAAATGTCTGTATCCTCAAGAAGTAGCCATTGCTTCAACCAGCAGAATGCTGCTGATTCATAATAAAGTCTTAAGTCTGGCAGGGCAAAGCCCCCTCTATCTTTTGCATCAGTTAAAATCTTAAATTTTATTCTGGGCTTTTTGCCCTGCCAGACGAATTTAGATATATCTTTCTGCCACTTCTTGAAACAGTCCATCTTGTCCAGGATCTGCAGCGTCTGGAACAAAAACAACATTCTCGGCAATACATTCATCTTGATAACAGCGATTCGGCCTAACAAGGAAAGTCTCAGCCTAGACCATATGTCTAAATCCTTCTTTACTTCTGACCAACATTTTTCATAGTTATCTTTAAATAAGTTCACATTCTTAGATGTTAAATTCACCCCCAGGTATTCGACCTTTTTTGTTATTTCCAAACCAGTTTCACTCTGAAATCTATCTTTTTCTTCAGTTGTTAAATTTTTTCCCAACACCTTTGTTTTCTGTTTGTTTAATTTAAATCCTGCTACCTGACCAAATATCTCTATTAGTTCTAAAACTCTTTTAGTACTAGCTTCTGGCTGTTGCAAAGTTAACACTAAATCATCTGCAAATGCCCTTAATTTGTATTGTTTGGCTCCGACCTGTATTCCTTTAACCAGCTGGTCCTTTCTAATCATATTTAACAAAACCTCCAGGACAGATAGAAATAGTAAAGGGGATATTGGGCATCCCTGTCGTGTACCTTTTTCTATTGGTATTTCATCCATCACCACACTGTTCACAATTAGTTTGGCTCTTTGTTCAGAATATACTGCACCTATACCATTTTCAAAACCTTGGCCTACCCCCATCCCTTGGAGATTCTTCTTCATAAAATTCCAAGAAATGTTGTCAAAGGCTTTCTCCGCATCCACAAAAATCAAAACTGCCTTTTTGTTAATGTCTACCTCCAACAGCTCCAAAATGTCTATAATGTTCCTCACATTATCTGACATGTGTCTCCCTGGGAGAAAGCCTGTTTGGTCCTTGTGAATCTCCTCTACCAATACTCTCTTAAATCTCTTTGCTAAAATGTCTGCAAATATTTTGTAATCCACATTTAGTAGTGATATTGGGCGGTAGTTCTTCACTTGATTTTTCCCAACGTTTTTAATGTTTGATGATTTATTCTGTTTTTAATCTGTTGGGAGCTGCCCAGAGTGGCTGGGGAAACCCAGCCAGATGGGTGGGGTTATTAGTATTATTATTATTAATAATAATCTTATTACTACTGCTACTACTGTGGCCAATCATTATACTAAGAGGCCTGTCTGCAATGCCTGTTCAAAATGCATTCCGCCTTCAATTATTTCAACATAGCCTATGTTCTGCAACATGAATCTGCTACTGCAATGTTCTGAATTATACACAGCCCCCATTCATAGATATATTTCTTGTTTCTCTCCTCTCTGTCCCTTGTCTCTGTAGCCCTTGGCCTCTCTCAGGATGTGGCAGGAGCAACTTTCATGGCAGCGGGAAGCTCGGCACCTGAATTGGTCACAGCCTTTCTTGGTAAAGTGAAGCCAGCTTTAAACAGCACACATTTCCCTCCCTTGTGGAAGCAGAAATTAATTCTGTCAAAATGATGTTTTGCTTCTAGGGGTATTTGTCACAAAGGGGGACATTGGAGTCAGCACTATTCTTGGTTCTGCAATCTACAACCTCCTTGGTATCTGTGCAGCTTGCGGACTGTTATCTGGCATGGTATGTCCTAGCTTTTATGACGCTCTGAAGCTGTTTCCTCATGGTCCAGTACCAAAGCTGGCTTAATTTGAGGTTAAAGGTAAAGGTAAAGGTACCCCTGCCCATACGGGCCAGTCTTGCCAGACTCTGGGGTTGTGCGCCCATCTCACTCAAGAGGCCAGGGGCCAGCGCTGTCCGAAGACACTTCCGGGTCACGTGGCCAGCGTGACATCGCTGCTCTGGCGAGCCAGAGCTGCACACGGAAACGCCGTTTACCTTCCCGCTAGAAAGCGGTCCCTATTTATCTACTTGCACCCGGAGGTGCTTTCGAACTGCTAGGTTGGCAGGCGCTGGGACCGAGCAGCGGGAGCGCACCCCGCCACGGGGATTCGAACCACCGACCTTTCGATCGGCAAGCCCTAGGTGCTGAGGCTTTAACCCACAGCGCCACCCGCGTCCCTAATTTGAGGTTACTTAAACTTAATAGGCTTGCAAAGCAGCATGTAATCAATTGGAAGAGAATAAAAACCTTTGATACGCAACACCACTTACTATTCTTCAGCAACTTTCAGAATGCTGAAAGTTTAATGTATAGGTCCAAATGAGAAAGTTGTGCACTAAATGGGGATTAGGTCCAGTCGTGACTGACTCTGGGGTTGCAGCGCTCATCTTGCTTTATTGGCCGAGGGAGCCGGCATACAGCTTCCAGGTCACGTGGCCAGCATGACTTCTGGCGAACCAGAGCAGCACACGAAAACGCCGTTTACCTTCCTGCTGGAACAGTACCTATTTATCTACTTGCACTTTGACATGCTTTCAAACTGCTACGTTGGCAGGGGCAGGGACGGAGCAACGGGAGTTCACCCCATCACGGGGATTCGAACCACCAATCTTTTGATTGGCAAGTCCTAGGCTCTGTGGTTTAACCCACAGCACCACCCGCATCTCATGAAATGGGGATAAGATGGAACAAATAAAGATATTTGGGTCTCACTGATTTACTTATGGGGTACTGAATTTTTAGGGCATTTCCAGATGAGCTACAGCTTCCAAAACTGGTAGAGACATCTGAAAATGGTCCACTTCTCTCTCAAAGCAGAGATCTTGGTATGTTCCCCGAAAAGGTTAAGCGGTTAATCCAGGTCACTCAGAACCCTGAAACGTGCAGTTTGCTGCACTGATTACTAGAATATTTCTGAATCTCATGCCCCACATTTTTCCTGAGATACTTAACTCATAATAGAGGCCAGCATTTTGAAGGCAAGCAGCATCGAGGGTGCCAATAAAATATTGGAGGGGGCATGTTAGCCCTGCAAAATCGACCACATTGAGTGGTAATGCCCGTCAACTAGCCAACTTGGGTGGGGTGGCAAAGGGACCTCGGCCTAGGAGGTTGGCTCCTATGTGTGGGATAGAACGTTAAGGCTGAGCCTTCAATTGCATCCTCATGCACTTGGGTTGAAACAGTTGCAACCAGGTATTATTCTTGCAGAACACAAGCATCATAAAAGTACAGTATGTCTCAATTCTATCTACAGGTTTCAAGACTGTCTTGCTGGCCCTTGTTCAGAGACTGTTTGGCCTATGCAGTTAGCGCAGCAGCAGTTCTTGCAATGATAATAGACAACAAAGTTTACTGGTAAGTGCCCACGAACGGGCAATAGTCAGCCACACAACCAGAGTTTCAATTCTCTTTTTTTAGTGGATTCCCCGCATCAGCAGGAGGATGGGACATTTGAGTTCCCTTTGAAACATGTGATTCTCTGTTTCCTCAAAAAAATTGCATGTAGTTAGCCTGTGTGCAATTGTAGTTAGTTGGACAGCAGGCACAGGTGCCAATAATTGGCTATTAAATGCCTTGCAAGCCATTTAGACAGCGTACTTTTGCTTCCGGAGGGTGTTAGCAACAGCGCCGCTATTTGGGGTTGATCTGTTGATCAACCAGTTGGAGCAAGAGTCAAGGATGCACCTTTTAGAGAGAGGGCTCTGGTACGGTAATATTAAAATGTTTTATTAAGGTTTTGTTCTCGTAAGCCATGTGGGGTGGGCAGTCCTAGTTCACACACAGATATTTTATCTGTATGCACAAGGTTTGGGATTCCATTCTTGGCATGGTAACCGTGTTTAATCAGTACCGCCTTTAGTTTAACAAGTACAAGAAATAACACTGTAAATGGCCTCAAGTACTTCAATTTTCCTACCAGCAGGAAATGATAAGAACCAGTGTTAAAGTATTGGTAGACAGGCCTTGTTCCGTGAGATAGGGGACTTGTTCATGTGACAATGGTTGCATGCATCTCAAGCTGTAAGAGCTGCTTAATTCATGAAGCTTTAGGCTGCTTATTACAGTGACAATTTGAATAAGCCTCAAGATACACTATACAGAGGGATGCGGGTGGCGCTGTGGGTTAAACCACAGAGCCTAGGACTTGCCGATCAGAAGGTTGGTGGTTCGAATCCCCGCGACGGGGTGAGCTCCCGTTGTTCGGTCCCTGCTCCTGCCAACCTAGCAGTTCGAAGTCACGTCAAAGTGCAAGTAGATAAATAGGTACCGCTCCAGCGGGAAGGTAAATGGCATTTCTGTGCACTGCTCTGGTTTTCCAGAAGCGGCTTAGTCATGCTGGCCACATGACCCGGAAGCTGTACGCCTGCTCCCTCGGCCTGTAAAGCGAGACAAGCGCCGCAACCCCAAAGTCGGCCACGACTGGACCTAATGGTCAGGGGTCCCTTTACCTTTACCTTACACTATACAGAAACCTGATTATATTTCTCCTCTTAATGTGAAATCTAGCTAGTTCTTAGTTTCTGGTAAATTGACCCTTAAAGAGAAATAATAGTTCTGGGGAAAAGCTGGGGGCCCCTAGGAAGATCTATAGAGGAGCCACAGTTGAGTGGCACAAACATTTGAGTGACACATACTTTTGCACAAAAGTGGTTCCAGGTTTGACAACTGGCATCTGCAGGAAAAGCCGAGGAAGTCCTCTGTCTGAAGTCCCCTGGAGAGCTGCTGCCAGTCAAAGTAGACAATGCTGAACTAGATGGACCAACCATCTGACACATTAAAGAGCAGATTCTTATGTACTCTCTTGCTTTGCAAATCCAATCTTCCCCTCTTGGGGAAAAACACCACCAAAACTGTTAATTCATCACTTTGGAATAAGCATGCATACTCAAACATGAATGATTTTTAATTAAGGTTGTTCTGTAACCAAACATGAAGTGTATTGAATACAAAAACACACTATGAAACTTGCAATTTTATTTATTAATACTTACTTTGTTCTAGGTATGAATCTGCTTCTCTCCTCTTAATATACGGAGTCTACATTTTGGTGCTCTGCTTTGACATTAAAATCAATCAGTACATCATGAAGAAGCTTAGTCGTTGCTGTACCTGTGTCACAGTGACTGCAGAAGAGACTGAACAGCAACCACTGATGGGCTGGAAGGAAGAGTCAGGGCCTCTTCTTCGTCGGCAGTCAAGAGCAGACAGCGGAATTTTCCATGATGAGTCAGATTACGCTCAACTTTCATCAAGTTTACATGGGCCTGATACTATTTCTGAAGGTATTCCTGCAATCTTTGCCAACAGCTATTTTAGAAAGGGCTGGCGCTAGTGCAAATGGCTTCAGAAATTCTAGTGAGAAAATAAATCATTAGCCGCTCTGGTCACACTCAATTTTTCCTGAAAATACCGAAAGTAAGGCTTTGCCATGTGAATGTAACTTACAAGTCTGGTGGCTGAAATGCTTTAAATTATATAATGGCTCAGGTGCTTAAACAAGACTATCTTGAACAGGGTCATATTCCTCTGGCAACACACAATGATCCTTGGTTGCCTGCTATCTAAATTTTGCTTCTTGTTATACTCAGTCTTGTTTGTTTTAATTAAACTTTAAGAGGCCTAAAGGTGTAGTGGTACCTCTGGATGCGAACGGGATCCGTTCCGGAGCCCCGTTCGCATCCTGAAGCGAACGCAACCTGCGACTGCGCTTCTGCATGTGTCACGATTCGCCACTTCCGCACATGCGTGTGACGTCATTTTGAGCGTCTGCGCGTGCACGAGCGGTGAAACCCAGAAGTAACGTGCTCCGTTACTTCTGGGTCGCCGCAGAGCATAACCTGAAAACGCTCAACCTGGAGTACATATAACCCGAGGTATGACTATACAGCATAAACCTAGTTGAGAGTTCTGCATTGCAGAGGTTGGACTAGATGACCCTTAAGGTCCCTTCCAACTCTACAATTCTGTGATTCTGTACGTTGTCAGAAAATGACTGGGGATTTGTGTAGTTATTCGTGGCACTTTACCATGTAATGATTACGGGAGAAAGTTTTTTGGAGGACAGCGAGTAATATGTAATGTAGGTCTGTCCAAATGGCTAAATAAGACAGAAGTTCCTATCAGGAAAATTATGGAGCTCTCAAAAGCTTAAGTTTATAAAGACCAAGATCTCATTTCTTAAATGGTTTGCCACCTTGACAGATTCTCAAAGCGTGTTCACCATGCCTGAAGCAGATCTGAAAAGAGTTCTGTGGGTGCTGTCCCTTCCAGTTATTGCTCTGCTCTATTTGACGACACCTGACTGCAGAAGACAGTTTTGGAAGAACTGGTTCATGCTTACATTCTTCATGTCAGCAGTGTGGATTTCGGCATTTACATACGTTCTTGTATGGATGGTAACAATAGTGGGTATGTATTGAATCCAGCAGTACAAGCCCTCCCTTGCATAATAAGTCAATTTGGCATCAGTGTCTTAAAACAAGAATCCCGATTTTGGTGGTGCTTAAGATAAAAGTTGCTATGCATAGGATTTCAGACTGGATCTCTTTAACAGTTAATGCCTACATTAGGTCAATGTACAAATATGAATTTACTAGAGTTAAACCACAGGCTTAGCCAGCTTGAATCAGCAGTGTTTTAGGAAGTAAAAGCTAAGCCTAGCATTCTTTTTATTATTAAAAACATAGATTATAAGTCCAACTACCTAAAAAAATTAAAAGTGCACAGCCAACTAATGTAGCTAAGCTGCACAAAAAATGGAATATTTCTGGCAGTCAACCTTAGGACACTGTTCATCCTTCTAGCCCAGTACTGTCTCCTCTAGCAGCAGCTCTTAAAGAGCTTCCACATCACCTGCTACCCAGTCCCTTAAACTGAAGATATGCCAGGGATTGAATGTGAGAACTGCTGGATGGAAAGCATCTGAGTCTTCCACTGAAACTATAGCCAGCTCCCCAGATGATCAGATTAACCTGCTTTAATACACCAAAATGGAGTCTTCCCAGGAATGAGCTAAAAAAACCCCACCAGCAGCATTATACTAAACCTTTCCTATATTCTGTCTGCCACTGTTCCATTGATATAATGGGGAGGAAACACATGGGAGTCATGTGTTAGGCAGTACACCTAGATTCATCCTCTAACTGTGCAGCAAAATTACAAAGTTGTAATTTATTTTCAGGCATTGGCAATGACGTTAAACTAGAGCAAACAATAGCAGCTTAGAAATTTGGATTCCAAACTATTACAGTGCCCTTTCATCCATTTCAGGAACTAAAGGCTTGAAGTTACTTTCCCAGCTGAACTTTCACAGCAATGCCATTTGGAAGTTTTTGAGTCAAGATTATCAGCAGACTTAATTTCCTCCCCCGCCTCCAGCCTGGAATTCATGTGTTTCTTTCAAGAGCAGATGATTAAGAAGGGTTAGTGGTTCATATGACTTCAAGAGCTCATGTGATAAAGATGCCAAAGGAAAAGAAGGGATTATACCAGTTGTAAGAACTCCAAGAGACCTGCAATTAGAATAGTAAGCTGTTCCATATTTGAAGGGAAACTTGACGCAGGCATGTTGATTAGTAGCAATATTTTCAGAACTAGAAATCTCTTAATGGTGACTTTTAAATGACAGAATAGCATAGCTTCTTTCAGCGTATACCACCAAACTGTAGTATGTTAAATCTTTTCATACTGATCTAGAAACATGGTAGCTGAAACACTAGTACTAAGGACCCCCCCAAAAAAATTCATTCTTTGTCCATTAACAGAAAGCTAAAGTGTTCCTTCCTTTTGAATTTGCTTGCTACAGGGGAAACTTTGCACATTCCAGATACTGTTATGGGTCTTACATTACTAGCAGCGGGAACAAGCATACCAGATACAGTTGCAAGTGTACTGGTGGCTAGGAAAGGTGAGTGGTTTTTCATACCCATAGCATTATGAAGCAATTTGAGGCAAGTCGAAAGGGGGGTGGGTTCCCTTTGTTTATAATATGCCGACAGAATGCACTAACGCTATACTGGCATGAAGAACTAGCAAACTTTTAGCACACAAAATGGGAATGAATTGTACCAGGGTGTCTAGGGTCAAAGGAGAACTACGGGGAGCTTGGATGGCTCCAGCAAAACAAATTCTTAGCAGCCAACCTAAAATAGTTCAGGCATATTAAAGCTAGCAATTTCTGCAATCGTGGTACGGTATAAAATATGGTATAATGCAGCAAAGAGCTTCCTTAAGATTGATACACATAAATGTGTTTTATCTTGCAGGAAGAGGCGATATGGCGATGTCGAACATTGTAGGATCCAATGTATTTGATTTGTTGTGTTTGGGATTGCCGTGGTTTATAAGGACAGCCTTTGTAGACACATCAGCTCCTGCAGAAGTGAACAGCAGTGGTTTGACTTACACTGCCATTTCTCTTGTTTGTTCCATTGCTTTTATTTTTCTGGCTGTTCACTTGAATGGCTGGAAGCTAGACAAAAAATTGGGGGCAGTCTGTCTAGTGATGTACTTGGCATTTGTAATATTATCAATCCTGTATGAACTTGGAGCTATAGGAAACAATCCTATCAGTATCTGTGGAGACTAGTTTGGCTAGGGTTGGGGTTTTTTTTACAATGTAATCGAGGATAAGAAATAAACATACATAAAATATTGAAAGCACTAGTTTCTTCATTTAGTCAAATAAAAAACTCCAGCATTCCCTTTGAGCTCTAAAACTTATTTACAGAAATTCCACATCATGACATAAGAACCACTTAAAAGCTCAAGGCTATCAAGAATTAATGAGAGCATGTCATTTTCAGAGAAAGGAGTAGCAGTGACTATAAATGCATGTAAAACAAACAGGGAAAAGGGGGAGTAAAAAAAGGGAAGACACATTCTTTACATTACAATTGTAACATAGGGAAATATGACACAAAACAAGTTCCACTATACAGTCTTTGTTAAACAGAGGAAATGGCTTGTTTTATTAAAAACAGTAGAACCATTCATTTAAACTGAATGACTAGAGACACTTAGCATGATTTTGGAGAGGTATTAAAACAGCCACAGCTCCCAGACTTCAAGAGAAGGTGTGGGTGTTCATACCACTGAACAAGTCAGGAAAGTTCTCTTTCAAAAACCAAAATGTAGTAAGAGTCAGTTAATGAACTCACAGTATATTAAACACTATACTGTTAAAGGCTGGTGGGTTTTAAAAGTTTTGTTTTTCCAACTTAAGTAAAGCATACAATGTTACTAAAAACGACTCACTAGGAGGAGACAAGGAGAGAAAAGCTAAACTGACAAAAAGGAATGTTCCCCAACATTTAATTATAAATTATGCAACGCGATCCAAACGTACGTCAATTTCTCTGCCACTGATTTTTATGCCGTTCATTATCCTACAGGCCTTTTCCGCCGATTCTGGTGAATCAAATCTGACAGTTCCACAGCCTTTTGATTTCCCATTCTCCATTTTTATTTCTGCAAACATTACATGACCTGGATAAACAAAGTTAAAAAGTTCAATTTAGTCTATGATGCACTGCTGGTGTTAGAAATCCGTCGCCACAGCCAACTTTAAAAATTCTGAATTGCTATGTAATAAAAGCCAGCTCATGTCACGGGTCTCCTATTGTAATGCTACCCATGCAAACAAGAGAAGCCATCTAGCAGCCGCCGTTTTGCCACACTGAGTTTATAAACTCGACACCCCCTCAAATGCCACTGCATTCCAATTATCTGCCAATCTATCCTTCCTCCTCTACATTAGTTATATTTTCTTCGCACAGGTTTGGCAACGTCGGCTCTCTTTCCAAATTTCCTGTATTCCATACTCCCCCCCCCCCCGCCCCTCAATGAAAACTGAAAAACTGAAATGGTAAAGAGGGGGCGCATTTTTAAGAACTTCATCAGTAAGGAAAGGTTGAGAGATTGTTGATTCTCAGTATTTTAATATTTTAAACATCTAGATGAACCCAGGCAATTGGGGGCAACAGGCAGCTGATCCAAAACACTGGACAGGTTTTTAAATTGACCCTAAACTGTGCAATTCTACATTCAGATTCTGTTTATATAGTTTATAGTGGCTAAGGAAACCCAGCCAGATGGGTGGGGTATAAATAATAAAATTATTATTATTATTATTATGGTTGTTATGATGATGATGAATCCCTTAAATAAAATTTAGTAATTTCAACACTTCTTGCAGCATTTTCAGGTGGTCTAGCAGTCACTACTTGTTGTGGGACAGAACTGGTCTGTGGTTCCATTTTTTTTAATTAAAAAAAAGTATAGAAAAGCCTCAATTTCTTAAGCCACAAATACAACAGATAACAGAAGGAGGGAATCTTGTTTTTTGATGTTTTAAGGCATGGAAGGGAACACTCTGGCCCTCCAGATACTGAGGGGTTTCAGCTCTCATCAGCTCCAGCCACCATAAATGACCGAGATGGTTGACAGAGAACTTCATATCTACAGGTTCTCCACCCGTGTTTCAATAGGAGGACAAGAAAAATACTTATGCTGGTGCATTAAGCTAACATGAAATGCTGAGAATAAGATTAAGTGCACATCTTAAAAACTATACATTTTTGAGAATTGAAAACTGTGGATTATGACAAATATGTAACATTGCAGAAGTGTGCAGTCAAAGAAGGTAATTATAGCTTGAGAGTTCTACCAGGAGCCACAAAAGCTCCTTTCTCTTTGTACAGGTTGTCAATTTCATGAGCAAAGCAAGGATGAGTTTTCACAGAAAGGTAATAAAGATGGAGTTTACATTCCCTTCAGAATTCAAGGAGACTTAGATGACTTGGAGCTCAATTAAAAATCATTATTTGCTGCAAACACCAAAAAAACCAAATAAATAAATGAAAACAGCCTTACCACCCAGATATATATAGGAATGCCGAGAACTAACATTACTGCAACCTTCTTGCATCCTTAGTCTTAATATATTCCGGCAGTTTCAAACTAAGACAAATTAATATGTAAACCCAAACCATGGTTTGTTGTGATTTAAATAAAGGAACTAAACAAATTGTGAGTATCAACCAAGCAGGACCTGTTACTACAGCTTGAGGTTTGCGAACTACTTTAGGCAAACTGATTTCTCATCAGATCTGAACAAACCATGGTTTCGGGCATTGCTCCGAGGCTACTGTTTGGGACAACATCTAGGGATTCCCAGGAAGAGAGAAGAAATAATAATTGTTTGCCTCTGCACAGTGCTAGAAACTGAGATATGAAAGCTAGGAGCTAAATGGCACCTTAAATCTAGGTTATGGGTGCCGCAACGGAATGTCTAGGCACACTTCTTTATAACAATACAAGCTGAAAATGAACTGCAGCTAAAATCTTATGTTCAGTTTTCCTCATCTGAATACTGCAAGGAACAAAGCCATACTTCCCCTGCCCGCCCCCCCTAATATTCTTATGAGTGTCCCTTCTCCACTCCTCAGAGAGTGGCTCAATGTGGGGAGGCAGCAAAAGGTCCTCCTTTCGTTCCAACAGTGGCAATTTTAATCTGAAATCTTAGGCGCAGTATTGCTCCCAGTGCTCAGAAACTGCTTGCATTAATGAAATTCCTTGTCGCAAAACATGCCTAGAACAATGGGAGTTTCGAACGCTGCCTCTGCATCTGAAACACAAGTCATGGCTTAAAAGTTTCAATTAGATGGCCCACAACAAGCTTTTGGAAATGCATGCAAGTTGCCACATTCTGGGGACCCCTGGGGTTCCTCAATGAAGGTTGGTAATGAAGCTCAAGCTTCCATGATGAAAGGGCTACTTTTTCCCTGAAACACACTGCTTTAGGGTACCCCACTCCATTCATGCTGAGCAGCAGGTGATATCCAACAACTTGTGGCACAGGTGGTAGCCTCGCCCTACCATCTTTGTTGTGGCTAATCATCTTTGCCTTAGAGGCAACAACATTTGTGCCTAATACTTACCACACTGGCTGAACTTTTCCTTAAGCTTCTGCCAGGTCAAGTCAAAAGGAAGCTGAAATGAAGATAAGCATATAGTAACGCAAGGAGAAAAAGCCAGAGAATAACGCTGCTAATTGGTTCAATTTATGTGCTTACATTTCTGACAAATATCTGGTTGCCCTTGGAGCCTACTCTGTCTCTCACACCACTGCCCATTGGGCCAGGCACAAATCCTCGATCCATATCGATATTTCTCTCCAGGCCAGTTCCCATGGTTGGCCCCATTCGATCAAAAGTGGAGTTCATCCGATCCATTCCCATGCCCATGCCCATTCCTCCGGTCATACTGTTCATACCACTTATTCCACTACCTGCAAACACACAGAGAGATTTAGGAATCCAATAGTAATGTTTATAGCACAATAGTAAACAAAAGCTTGATAACAGTTTCAAATTCATATATAAATAAGCTGGTTTGATGCAAGGGAAAATGCAGATGAGTTTCTATAAAGAAAGCCAACAAGGTTTCTGGTGCAACCACTATAGTTAACTTTGATATGCAATGGAATCCCATGAATATAGTCAGAGGAAATAGCACTTAAAGGGCCGAGGGCTGTTGTAACCAAATTCATTTGATCTTCATCTGAGGAAGCAAATGGACAATGATTTATTATGCTGGTAATAGCCAGCCAACTATAAGTAGACCAAACATTTATTTTTGTTTTTGTGCCATTGACCTACATTTTCCTAACTGAATTTAATAATTGCAGATTTTAAATGGTGCATACAGTATTTGGGTTATGAAAGTAGATGCAATTCCTACTAATGTTTGTCTGTTTAAAGGAATGATGATGTGGCAGCTACATGTTTCAGTTAGCCATTACTGATTTATGGCAGTATCAGCCCATGGGCATTCACTGCAATGCGCTCTACATGGAGCTACCTTTGAAGGTGACCCAGAAACTATAATTAATCCAGAATGCAGCAGCTAGATTGGTGATTGGGAGTGGCCGTTGAGGCCATATAACACCGGTCCTGAAAGACCGACATTGGCTCCCAGTACATTTCCGAGCACAATTCAAAGTTTAAAGCCCTAAACGGCCTCGGCCCAGTATACCTGAAGGAGCGTCTCTACCCCCATCTTTCTGCCCAGACACTGAGGTCCAGCTCCGACGGCCTTCTGGCAGGGAACCAGGCAGAGGGCCTTCTCAGTAGTGGCACATGCCCTGTGAAACACCCTCCCATCAGATGTCAAGGAAATAAACTATCTGACTTTTAGAAGACATCTGAAGGCAGCCCTGTTTAGGGAAGTTTTTAATGTTTGATATTTTATCATGGATGCCACTGTCACAAAGTTGAATTCTACCCTTCCCAGCTTTTAGGATGCCACGGCTACCCTGAAGGGTGGTTTGCACTGATATGCCTAAAGTAGATCAGTGCATGCTAGTTTGCGAAAGTGACTGTGGGCTTATCAGGTCATGGCTGTCACTTATTGTTTAAACAGGCACTTCGCGATTACCAGTCCCGTTAAGATCAGATGCTTTTTACATAAGCAAGCAGGATCCAGGTGAATTTTTAAATGCCAAATTTTGGAGAATATTAAAAATTATTGTGTGTGTAGACACTGACCACAGAGAAGGAACATAGCTCAATGGCAGCTTATGTATTTTCATGCAAAAAGTCCCAGGTTCAATCCCTAACATGTGACTTGGTTTAAGAGCAGTTTCCTATGCTCCTGTTACAGAAATTTATTAATCCAAAATGTGATTTTTTCACAAAATAAGCATAATGGCTCTCACAAGCATGGAATTGTCAGTGTATTATTCCCTTATTAAATGTGACCAGACAAGAGCTAGACTTATATTCCATCACATATACTGGATATACGTTCACACTTAGAATGCAGAGGTGTTAGTATTCTTAACATGCACCTTTCAGTTATTTTGTAGCCATGCATGACAACTCTATGAATCTCCCTTTTACAGACAGATGTTAAACCACCTTGTAAGTCAAAACAGCTATCTGAAATTCTGCAACTGGTAACTGTTGCTACAGGTTTTACTTAATATCAGATTCCAATACTTGCTATTATCTGCTGTTTCTTTGGAAATTTGCTTGTCTGCTATGCATTTGGACACCTCTTAAGATGTCATAACCAAATTCTGCATGGTTTCTGAGATCAAGGAGCAAGTTTTTGTCTGTGCTTGTATACAACTGGACACCATTTTGAATCAGAACAGAAGAATGAACCTTTCAAAACTGCACTGATTTTTTTATTTCTTAGAATTCCTGGGTAACACCAGGTACAAGGCTGCTAGGGTTTATACAAATGACTCACTCGAGAAACTTAATCTTAAGAAAACACTGCACATCTTAATGAACTTCAGTTATAACTGCAGTCACATAAAACTGGAAGTTTTAAATCAATGGAGCAATTTTCTTACTACCAACAATAAGATTTTTCTGGATCCATCTAGGCATAGCACTAACCAAAGACCCTTTCTATTATACGTTAGAATTTATATTTGGTTGAAGCAGATCAACCTACTCATTCCAGATCCTACTGGGCCCATATTAGAAGCTCCCATTCCTCCTGCAAAACCACCAACCATTGCACCACCTAAACAAGGACAGAAAAAAGTCACATTATACATCTCTGTTTTACTTAAAAGCTAGGGAACTCTACTAAACTACCTTTTCATAACAAAATAATTTATCATTCTACCAAACTACATTTTCATGACAAAATAATTTATCATTCTACCAAACTACCATTTCATAACAAAATAATTTATTGATGGCAGTAATGCTCAGTGGACATACAAAAGCTGAACACGGGTAACTACTAGACTGTGAGAAAAATATCTTCACTACAATGTTCTCACTGAATTTTTTCAGAGAATGTAAATTTGTAAGGCCAGTAGAGCTACAATGCAGCAAGAAGTCTACAAGTATCTCTTAAAATTGAATGGTTATTTGAGAACTAGCAGCTGCAAGCTATTAATTTGGATTCCTGCTTTAAGCTACTTCTATTGAATCTCAAAAAGTGGTATGTGAAAAGCACTTCACCCTGTCAATCTCCAGAAAGAAGACAACAGTACCTTTCATGGGCCTCTATCTCAGGCAGAAGGGAAAAGGGAGATTATGAGTATGAAGCGACATAGTGTTCACTTGTGAAAATGATTTGCTTGCTACATGCTTGATACCCAATTCCATGAAAAATGCAAGTTTGCCAAGGGCCATACCCATCCTTCCAAACGAGTCTCCAAAGCCACGGTTCATTGCCATATCAGTTCGGCCAAAGTCTCTATCAATATTTCCTCCCATTCCTCCACGGAACATTTCTGCAGGAAACACAGTAGACAGTATTTTCTTTTAGATTCCAGATACCGTGTGTTTACTTACAGACAGACCTTTGGGTACAAAGGATTCGCTTTGAATGGTACTATAAACGGCTAAGTGGAAAGATGCTTATTCAAGATACTTATTTCAAACAAATTCATTAAAAAATATAAGAACATGGGAAGCTGTGTTTCATGGACCATTGATCCATCTAATTTAGCATTGTCAACACTGAATGGAAGAGGTTCTCCATAGTTCAGGCAGTCTTTCCCAGTCAACATGCATTATAGCTTGACTGTACATCTTGGGTGTACAGTCGAAGCAAGACTCATTTCCGTTCCCCGATTGCTACAAATGTGAGATTCAGAATTCTATAAGAGTTGCTATAATTTTTTTGTAGTAGATCCCTCTCACAGGATCAGTGGAGGATGCCAATATAATGCAGCCTCAAATGTTCTCCTCTAGGATCCCAGGAGCTGAGGTAGTTTTGGAGGCAGCAGCATGGCATCAAGCACTGTCAACAATGAGAGACTTCCAACCAGCTCCAAATTTCAGCTTCAAAAGAGAGATCTTCCTCAATATCAAAGCTGTGGAGAAGCTAAATTACCCCTCCTTGCCTGCTTGAATCCCGCTAAGAAGCAGCCTCTTCCAATTTTAAAAAACTGCATGTGAAATGCAAAGTCCTGTTTTTGACATCACATCTACGTTCATTGTCTCTGTGCACAGGCATGTAGCAGATAAGCCCTTCAGGGGTTTTTTTAATACAGTACTCAACAAACAAAAACAAACAAATACAAAACAAAATAAAATAAATCTATTTGTACATGGCCACCAGGTTCCCTTATGGAAAAACTAGGGATACTGGCATAAAGCTAATAAGAGTAACAGAAAATAGAGAGAGAACATTTACATCAACATTATGAGAGATCATTGGATAAGAATACCTCAGTCCATTTCCAATTATAAGTTCTTGTCAAATTCATTGTTTATTACTCATTATTCCAAATGTGTGTGCATAGTCTAATATGGGACAGGGCTCTCTTTCATTTGTGTGAAAAAGCAAGTTACACAACACTAGGTCAACTGTATACCACTGTTAAGAAAGGGTCCTTTGGGCTGAGCCAGCCAAAGTGTTACCAAGTCCTTAGATTAATGTAAATAATGTCATCAAAAATAGGTGACAAAACTTTGGGGGTTGACAATATTGTGTCCACTAATTATGATCATTTTCTTAATAACTTTGTCCCAGAATGAGAATATCAAGGGGCATTACCACCATAAATACACCTGGGCTTGCACACTCCCCATTAAAACCTTCAGCTTTTATGCAACAGTTAACTTGAGCTTTTGATAGAAGCTCTGGTCAAGAACATGAAATATGGCATTTTATCAAGTTAACAAATTCTTAATCTTTGTTTAATTTGTATTAAGCTCAGAGGATTTAAATCACCTTTTAGAAAGGTGGTATGCTGCAAGCAAGCAAGCAAAATGAAGCCTTTGGTTAAACTCAACAATTAGGCATCCCTGCTGAAAGTTTGCTTGCCGGTTTGCTTGTAGTACATTAACTCCAATGAAAATAAATTTATAAACACATCCAGGAGAATATTCACACACTCTAGTTTTCAAAAGGGAGTGGGAAAGCACACTGTGCTTCACAACTGATAGTTTAAGTTTATGTTTTACAGAAGCCTTTTTAAAACTAAATGTCCGTTTCCACATCATTGATCTTAAGCTCTTAAATCAAAGATTGTATCTTTCAAATAACTGGGCTACAACTGCAAACACAGAGTAATTTAAAAAACTGATTAATTTACCTCCCATACCTGTTGCCATGCCCCCCATGCCTGTTCCTATGCCACCAGTCATTCCACTGCCAATATTTCCTCGGAAATCATCCACACTGCCCATTCCTAGAAATAGATTTTATTTTTTAGTTTTACAATACTTCTAGATACACTGGAACAGCTGTACATTTTAAGAGCAAATAGTCACCTACCTCCCATTCGGTTGACTCCGCCAAATCCTCCCATGTTTGCCATCCCTTTCATGCCACCAAATCCGCCAACACCTGAACCGTAAGCAAAGAGCATTTTACTAAATTCATAAATTTTGTATAGGAACAAAGTAACTGGGGAACGTGCCTACCTCCACCCATTCTGTTCATTCCTCCAAAGCCTGGACCATCCACTCCCATTCCTTCAAATAAACAGATTTACAGGTGAGCTATTAAGTATATCTTTATGCCACTCTACCCTTCAGCTGAACAGCTCCCAGCGAGGTTTGCAATAACACCAATGCAATATAGCAACAAAATATATCATAACCTAGTGAGGAATCATAGCAGCAGTTAAAAATAGGATAAGATGTAAGAACTTAAAAAAAAAAAATTGGAAGAACCAAACGAGAAAAGCTTGGTGCTGAACAGGCACTTTTAAAGGTATAAGGAAAAAAACAATTAACATTTAAATATGAGTTACAATACATTTAAAGACTTCTATGGTACTCCAGGAAATATCTCCCTCACTCCAAGGCAAGAAAACATTGAGAAGACATAAAACATATTTTGTTGCATTGTGCAAAATATGAGCAAGCCAGGGCTGAACTGATACTACTCTTGCTGGCACCTTTCCCAGGAAAATCAAAGGCTCACTATTATGTCAGGTTCCTATTGGAAGACCGGACAAATGCTAGAACATTAGCAGTGGCAAAGTTTCTATCGGTGGTTGCAAGAACAAATGATCCCTATATTCAGAACAATATGCTTGTTTAACCTGGAGGTAGGATGTATGAATTGTGTATTGCTTTGTAAAGATTTCTTGGGTCTCTGGACCGTAATAAAGATTGATGATGACATTGAGAAGAGGAAAACATACTGACCTCCAGGAGCCACACTTCCCATTCCACCACCACCCATGCTCAGTTGGGTTGCACTTATGGGCTGCCCGCCAGGTCCAAGTCCCATTCCAATTCCTCCAAGACCACCTTTGAAAACAAAGATCACTCCATAAGGTTCTCGGTATTTCGAAACAGTTGGAAGGCAGGGACAATTCTGCTAAGCTTCAAAATGGTACCTATGCCTATATTAACAGGCAGCATTAAAAAAGAGTGAATACTCACGAGGTAGCTGTGGTGTTTTGCTGTCTGCTACACGGAAATCATCGTGAGGAATTGATTTGTCATCCTAACAACAGACAAAGACTTTTAGAACATTGTAGCGGTTTGTCTCAGCTACCATGGGCAAAACAAATGAACAACTCACCATTTTTACATGCATGGGTCTATCAAACAGAAATTGTCCATTGAACATAGCTGAACATAAAGTCAAGGAACCTTACACCCACTGATAATATGTTAAGCTGCACAGGTGATCTTACAAACACACTCGCACTCTAGACTGTCATCCAATAGCTTCATCTTAGGGGTCTTGTCAATTAAATTTGCATTTATATGCATGCATGTAAAATAGTGGTCCAAATTCATTACAGCAAGCACCATTTTAGAAGAATTCTGCTTTGGAATGCCTCCAAGATTATGACTACTGACTGTGGCTTTGATAAATAATGACTTTAAAATCTGCTATATGAGTTAGACCGGACCACTTTTTAAATCTGTAAAATCAACTAAACAGTACAATCCTACTATATACTATCCATGTACTTTTCTGAATAGTTGTCTTATCTCCTATTGTACTAAAGTATTCAATTTGCACCCCACTATTCAAATACAGTGGGGACAGTGAGATGCGAGCAGAATCCTTAGCTCCTTTTTTTTTTTTTAACAAGACTATCAGGTTTTTTGGGGGGTAGGGGAGATTATATAGCTAAAACGATAGAGGATCAAGAGGTGGGGGGCACTTGTGAATTTCATTAATGGCCCTCCTATCTCTCCCCCAATAACATGAGCACTGTTGAACTCAAATTACAAACACTTACTAAAGAATTAGTTACCTAAAAGTAATGGCAAAATGGGGAAATATTATCCTTAAAGCACATCATTGCTTGTAAGTCACAATTAACAATGGTTTAAGTAGTTCTCTATTGCCAGACCAGTATTTTTCAATAAGAAAACAAGTGTGAAATAATTCTGCAAGTAAACAATGGTCTAGGGACTGAACAAGTCAGTCACACTGATTTTCCATATAGTCTAACTGTGCTTGCCAAATTCTTCAGGTTTTCAGTTCTAGGGTGCATCAGCTGCCACCATAAAATAGGGTATATTTTGTATTTTATTGGTGATAAGCATCATTCTCAGAATCTCTAATGCCATGAGCCACTTTGTTCCAATAGAGGAAGATGACTTTGGGCTTCAAGTTCTCCCCTTAACATTATCATTCCCCCAATTCTATGTTATCCCTACTCCAATGTAACCATGGTGTTACCGTCAATCTCCTGAATATACTAGCAGTAATACAGTTAGTATATCAAGGGAAAATGTACATGATCAAATATACTACAAACAGAAAAGTTATCAATTGCTTTGTTGAAGAACTCACCTATATTCACACAAACATACAAGTCAAATATAATGTAGACAGAAAATAATGCATTCCTATTTAACCCACACTTGACAACATACTCCTTTAATCAGGCCCAGTCACTCCCCAACTCTTGTCAGGATACATATTGCCTGAACAGCTTCGATTGGCTGCTCAAAAGTCACTGTTCCCATTCCTCGACTCTTTCCATCTTTGTCTTCTTTAATATCTGCACGTTTTACAGTCCCAGCAATGCTGAACACTTCCTTTAATTTCTTCCAGCCAACTTTGAAGTCAAGCTAAAAAAGAAAGTTTCCATGAAACAAACCAACACAATTTTGCCTTACAAAACAGGATTTTTGTTTTAGCACAGGGGCAAACTCTACACATAGCTTAAGTATAGCTCGCTCGCTCTCTCATATTCATATGTGTGTGTGTGTGTATTTTCTGTAGTGGTGACAGATACATGGAAGATTGCCAAAACTGAAGTATTAGTTATCAGAGATGTAAATAAATCGTTGGTCACATACATGTTCTTTCCTTCCATTTTTTCAACATGCTGATGAACAATTTAGTTCTGACGAAAAGTAACAATTCAACTAAAAGCTATCAAAAGGAATGCAGTACACTGAGCACATAATCCAACAGTATCTAGTTGGGGAAGAGTAAACAAAAAACCATGTACTGATTTTAAAACTGGCTACTTTAGAGAAAATTATTCATATGCATACTCAGCTCACAGAACAGGTTTATTGAAAAGGGTTTCAAGAATTGCAGAGCAGCATAAAAATTTAAGTTGGAGGTCCTAAAATAGCTTTCTCCAACCTGGTGGCCTCCAGATATTTTGAATTACAACTTGATGAAGCTGATGCGAGCTGTAGTCCAAAATACCTGCAGGGCACCAAGTTGGGGAAAATATGTATATTGCAGTTTAGATACACGAAACCACCCTCCGATGAGATGCAACCATGTTTAAAGCCCTGTTAAAATAGGCATGAATACTGTCGGCTAAGAAAAATCACTTGTGCTGTGCTAAGTAGACTTGATGTTTTGCTTCAAAATGAAGCAATGCACAGCCAGTATGTATTTATACTTACATTGGCAACAAAAATGGTGGACCCAAGCCTGCCAGCCTGCAGACTGCTAATAATCTCGGGAGGAATGTTTGGATTATTAATAATAGAAGGTGGCAAATTCATCAAGCCAGGTGATATTTCTGGGCCATGTCCTCCCGTGTAGGGTCCACTCCCACGCTGCAACGCCCTGCGAGCATGCTCACCATCCGGATCCTACAACAAATTTAGTAATAGAGTATACATCTGTTAATCCCAAATCACAGGGGGGGAAATGGTAACAGTACTTTCTTTCTGAAATTTCACAGTATCACAACAGAGCAGTTAGCATCCTTATCAGCGGCGGCAGAAGGAATAAGTACTTCATGTACATGGAGACCTGGCTCCCTCACCTCTAGAGGTGGTCCTTTCAGATGAGGGTTGAGACAAGTGTGCACTGCCACTTCATATGCTGTTACCTAGCCTATGGACAAGTAGAAATCTGTCAGCCTAACATGTTCTTTCAAAAACCAAATTCAATTATCTTGGTGCTCTCTGTTAATATCAAACGTAGAAAGCATAACTCTCTGACATCATGGTTCAGACTGGAACACTCATACAGGCAAATGAAAATGCTGACACATTTTATTCCTCCCTTATCGCTCCCACAGCAAGGCAATCTGAACATGATACACATCAGAGCCACACAGCAAATTCCCCAGACTTAAAGGTGATTGTTCATCCAACTACAGATCTAATCTTGTAGGGGGAAAGGCATATTTTAAGACTCAAGAATATCAGTAGGATGTAGATCCCCAACCTAAGCAACTCATGTCAGTATAGCAGTCTTATCTGAAGTTTTAATTATACAAGTGCCTCAACAGTTCCCTAGACAAGCAGTCTGGGGCTGCAGCATATCTAATCCATTTAAAAGCTACAGGTAATGGAAACAAGGAGTAGGAATTGAATGTATTTGTCATTCTGAGAGAAAATTGGCACTTTTGATATCATTGGTTGCTTTGAAATGAAGTATGGTTGTTGTTACTGTGTGGAAGTATCTGTGAGGGCATTTAATAACTCTATACAGTTTGTTCTGCTATTTTAAAAGAATTCCAAAACTCTTTCAATACTCTGCATCAAAGCTGCAAAAACTACAAGCATACCTCTTTTATGTTCAATGGTCTTCCATTTAGGTCATATTTATTCATAGTTTCCAGTGCCTTCTTTACAAATTCTTCATCTTTGAATTCAACAACACTGGATGAAACAAAATAATGATGTTTTGGTTTGTGTGATTAACTTTTAAAATTGTTATTAAAATACATTTAAAAACTAGGGGAAAACAAAGGAAAAACACAAAGGAACACTTACCCACAACCCTATAGCCATGTGAAGATTTGCCAACATGGAAGAAGGAAAAAATAAAGTTGATTTAGTAAATGCAGTTGCAATGAAGTATTTTAACATTTCAGACAAACTGAACAAAAACAGACATGCTGAATGAAGAATGTAGTTTTGGAGTGGGAAGAGCAACATTAAGCTAGTTATTTCTCCTACCACCTTGCATATACATTACAAAGTTTATTTATTTAACATTCGTTATATAGACACAGATGGTCAGTTTTTTTAAACTCTGACTTTTTTTTAGCCAAACCAGAAATAGAATGTGAAAATGATATACAAATTCCCATGACCAACTAAAGGAAAAAACTGAGCAGGATAACCAAAAGTGGATGATTATCTTAAAGTGCAATACTCAGGTTTTCCAGAAAAATGACTGCAATTATATTACTTAACAACTGCTGGTATCTTCTCCATATCTCAAAGGAGAAGCAGTTTGGTTGCTTTTTTTTCAGCACTACTATTCAATAAAAATAAAGCAACCAGTTTAGGTCTATTTTTGTTTTATTCTTTGACACATTCCCACAGGCCGAACAAAAAAAACATTTAAATAAAATTTTCAAAGGGAAAAAACCAGACACCCAACAGGTTTAATTGCTTACGTTCGAGTCAAACCTGCATTCTCTTGTTCACACAGCAGGCTCAGACTTACTATAGTTTGAACGTTTGACCTTTTTAAGAAGACAGACACAAAGCAGCTTTTAACATTCTTTGCACTGAACTGCCTCCCTCATTGCTGGCAATCCACTGCCTAACAACCAACTCCTTCCATTCCATTTTTGAAAAGACCTAGACAAGTTCAATAATCCAGAAGAAGTCCTGCAATCTTTTAGGCTCATCAAAACATATGTTTATACTCAAGCCTCAGATTAGAATGCTACACTTAAATTTATCATTTCAGTGATATTTTTTCCAATGCTCAACTTAAAACACATCTGAACACACCAGAAATCCTAACGAGAGCTGCTGTTTTAAATGAATTAGGTAAATGCCATTTATTTAGACACATATTAGAGAGCTTTCCCCTTGCATCCAACTACACCAGTTTATATGAAAGTTGACAAAGCTGTATCTGATACAGAAACCTCAGTCTGTAATAACATCAATGAAAAAAAATGAAACTTACTTTCCAATTACTGGTACAAGTATTAAACAAAAGTAAAACTGCTGAGGAACATTAAACCTCTAGCAGATGATTGCCCACGGCACTTACCCTTGATTTTCCTTCTGCATCCTTAAACAGCTCCACGTATGTAACCTCACCAACTACATAAGACATACAAAGGGAAAATACCAAGAGACAATGCATTTAAACACCAATGTCTTGCTTTGCTGTGTCCCTGTGCACAACTCTACGAAGAAGCACCTATTATTCACCAACAATCAAAACCAGACCAACATACCTCCTGTCAAGGTCTATATAATTTAGCTAATTTTCAGGAATATGCAACAGCCACATTCTCAAAAGCTAAAGAAAAACAACTATATTTAACCTAATTCATACTACAGATCATATTTTGGCCAGTATGATATAGTTGGTGAACAAGTTCAGATATACAAATAGTCCCTTCACCTCTCAATTAAGGACATCAACAATAACACTTTCAGTGACATTTGTCATCCTGCTAACAACAGCTGTTTTAAGGTGACTTTCTACCTGAATAGCTTCAAATAGTAAAGAGGTTGCCTTCAATAGAATAACCAATTTACAAAAGTCAAAAAATTTCACAGCAAGCCACACACTTTCTAAGGTTTCATTGCATAAACCAAATCATATAAGTCACGTCACCTTACAACAGATACACCTAGCACAGTTAAAGGTTTGTTTTATTTATTTATTTTTAAAGCCTAGAAACCAAATGTTCTTTGCATGATTTTGAAGCAATCATTTTTTCCAGTTAATTCAAAACCAACTTTTGACAGTTCATGGATTGGGATTTCTTCCACCCCAGACATGCCCATGGCAAGAAGTTTGGGGCATTCAAAAAACTACAACTGTAGTAACAAACGTGATATAGAGCTCCAGACAGACAAGTCATGGCAGAAGTGACAATGCAGACAGAGAATTCTACAGCCAGATTCCACCAAGAAAAATACAGAAACATCTTTTGAAGGACATCTTTTCATTCATACTTTAAAAGCACACTAAATTTTGCTTATATTCAGAACTACACCTAGACATAACGCAGTCCCTTTAAAGGTTCATGAGGGCATGCATATTCTCTAGGCTACCTACTATCATACAAGAATGGAAGGAGACTGTGGATACTTCATTTGTTTACTGATACTATCCTGCAATGCAAATGTCTCCAGTGAAAGAGAGGGGGAAAGTAGACATAACAAGCAGAAGTTGAAAAGGACAAACCAAAACTGTGTGTTTCACAGTATTCCAGATATCTGAGTTTGTCTCATTCCTGTGAGAAGCCGGCTGCAAGGAGCAAGTTACCTTTCTCTCTCATAAGATCTTTAATAGACTGCCATTTCATATCATATGGGATGTTGCTAATGAATACTCTGTTACGGTTAAGGGTCTTCTTTTCTCCAGTGCCTGCACCCTTCTCCTTTGTGTAAGGATGGAATCTATTCCTGTGTCCAAGAGACGGGATTGCCTTAGGCTTTGAAGTATACTTTGATTTCACAGGTGGTCTCTCATCCTTTCCTGTTTCATCATTTTCCCTGCATGTGAGGAAGGGAAAAAATAAGAATATTAGTTTGCTTTTAAGTATATAATTCTATCAAGTCTTTATGACAAAATGTAAAGCCCAAAGTAGCACCTATCACAGGGACAAATGACACATATTCAGGGTAATACCTTCACACCTGTGTGCATATGTTTTAAAGCAGCAGGCATGGGAGTGGATCCAAAATTGGAACTGTAGTATGAGTGGGGAGGGGGAGGGACTAAGTCCCCCCATGAAAAAAAATTATATTTATGCCAAAAACAGCTTCCCAGGAATGATTTTGGCAAGACCCTGCACAGGAAAGAAAGGGTTAACTCCTCATCCAGCTGTGCATTGGTCCCAATCTGGATTGGGGATCCCTGTGGCTGCTATTTAAAAACCAAATAAACCTGCATGTGCAAATGCAAAGATGCATGTAGCATCACATGAAGCCCATGATCATCTCCTTATTGGCTGGCATCTCTGTCCAGTTTCCATGACTAGAGAGACTGATTAAATGAAAGCAATAATTTTCATCTAGGTCCTAATGCATTCAGAGTGTTACACTTTTCCCTCACTAAGAGACAATGTTAACAACTGCACATAGGTCACTCAACCATATCTTTACTTTCATTTCCAGTAGGATTAAACCAGCAGTTCCTTCTACAAACTAGAATACACAACTGAGACAATATAAGACCACAACACTCAGTCAAAAGTTACTCAGGTTTCTTATGAAGGGAACTATTTCAGTTTTGCCACGCTTAAGAGGATCAGAATGCCTGAAGACAGCAACACTTGTTTACAAAGCAGGAACTTTCTTTAGCATACAATTCAGCAACAGAAATCTCTGCTGGTGTACAGGTTGTGGGTGCCCAAACTGACATGCATGAAGAACATATTTTTTACATTGCCCTGTCAACATATATGGTCTTCTATTAACATCAGTCAGCATCAACACTTATTTGCCAGTTTGATAATTCTCTGCTTAGTGACTACGCATGTGCCCAGGCAATGTAATGAAGACTTATGCTGGTCATGTTTCTGACCACTAAACTGGCTGCCATGGGTGGCAATGTATTTCATCTAGAAAAGTGAGCAGACTGCCAGAAGAGACAAAAACTTCAAGCTGCCTCCAGCAGCCCACTGCCCTTCTCAACCACCACAGAAAGGAAGCAGGCTCCATGGAGAAAGATATCCGACCTTGGGCAGCTTCCTGTGTTTCCATGCTAGCTGTGGAGGAGGGCAAAACCCCTCATGTGTGTCAAGCACAGAAACCAAAATAATACATCCATGTCCGATACATCATTAGACCAAAGGACCATTTAGTGTGGCATCCTGTTCATAGCCCACAAGCAGGACATGAGCATGGAGTGAAGGAATGCTCCTTCTTTCCATCACCATGCTGCTCAGTTTCCAAGCTAGGTGTACAGAATATGTGCCTAACAAGGAAACCAAGCAGTTTAGTGGTGGAGGCAGGGACTGCTCTATGCTCCCTGTGCCAACCCACCACATTTATATTTAGCCTGCTTTTCAGTTGTAGAGGGGACTGGCAAAGGGGGGACAGGGTGCTCCATCTGCCAGTCCCTCTAAGGAGGAAAAACCAGGCTAGTGAAAATGTTTGTGAGCTTGTAACTTCTGGTACTAATGTACAAGGCCGAATTGCACACACAGCCTGAGCAGTGTACAAAACACCTGAAAATCACTTTCTCCAACATCTTTTGAAAATGATCCATATTAACAGGGGGATCACATAGCCCCATATCCACGCTGTCAATCTGTACACTTTTTCCACCTGAAAGTGCACAATCACAAGTCTGTACACTCTAACCCACACAAAGGCCAATTGCTCACAGGAGAATATTTCTAAATAACAACAAAGGATTGATAAGGGAACCACCCAATTTGGACAGGTCTGTGCCTGACCAAGCTAGGAAAAATCCAGAGGAATTTAAGCACTAGGACTAAAATAACTGCAATTGTTATCTAATGGTCAATTAGGAACAACTTTGAAAGTTCTTAGGTAATCCAACAAAAGTGAACTGTGTGATAGCTGAACACTAAACAAACGTTATAAAGGCGGGGGGGGGGGATTCTGAAACAGTAATATTTGAGGTCAAGTACAACTACAGCTTCCCTACCAAAATCAATTCCTAAGCAAAGTGCAATTGGAAAAGCTTCACAAATCAATCAATCACAAATCAATCAATCATCAAGAAAGGGACCAATTCACAGATTTTACAGGAAATTCATAGGATTACATGTGGTATTATTAGAATAACTGAATAAAACACAGGGGGTTTCCCACAGAAACTGGAGATATAGCCATTCCTCTAGATAGTCTTCTTTTCAATAAGAACTCCACCGCCATCATTGATAGATGAAAAAAGAATGGAACCGGCCATCAAATTAATTGAGGGCTTGTCATAAATTTTTTAAAAAATAATTTCACATTATTGTTTAATGGAATAAAAATATTAACATAAAAGGTCTCATTTTTTAAACTTCTGCAATGTTGACTATTGCTGAATATGATGGATTAAAAAAATGAACAGGTCAAACAATAAATATGAACTAGGAATAGAAAAAATATTTCACTGGGATCCTAATATTATTTCCAATCAATTATAAAATTAACAAAGAATTGGGATAATGCAATGATACAAAGATATGCGTATCTTTCTTTAAAAAAGGCTTCCCCCAGTATTGCCACTTTTAATGTTGTCAAACGCAAGTTCAGACAATAAAAAGATATACCATAGCTACTAAAAGGCTGGCCATAAAGTTTCTATTCTAAACAGTTTTACTATTCACTTATGTGATCTTCAAATACTACACACCATACACTATAAATGGAAAAGACATATACAAAACCCAATTTGATGATTCGATGAAAACCAAAAACATTTGACCTGAATGTTCCCTGCCTTGCAGTACCCTTTCTTGCCAGATTATATGACCAGACGAGCAGCTCTTTAAAAGCCTGGAAAGGTATACTGTATTCTGTGAAGCCATCATTCCAGGAGAAGTTAAAAGTGGAAAAAGTTTGCTGCTATTAAGAAAGCAAATATGACACCTATAAACTTAACTTGATTCATTTTTCAACACAGAAACCGAACAGGTGACTTGACTGAAGTCCAAGCATTCCTTTACAGCAACCAGTTATAGAGTGGCTAAGAAGAAATGTAGTAAGACCCCCTGCTGCTTCTCACTAATGGTCCATCTGGTCTAGAATTGTGTTTCCAAAAGTGGCCAGCTCCTGGAAGCTTGAAAGCAGCACATGAACGCTCTTCACTGCTATTTTTCCCCACCATCTAGTACAGGCATAGGCAAACTCGGCCCTCCAGATGTTTTGGGACTGCAATTCTCATCATCACTGACCACTGGTCCTTTTAGCTAGGGGTGATGGGAGTTGTAGTCCCAAAAACATCAGGAGGGCCGAGTTTGCCTATGCCTGATCTAGTATTTGCCATACTGGGAAGTTCTATTCAGCTATCATGATCAACAGCTTTAAGTAGACCTATCCTCAATGAATGCAGCTAGGGACCACCAATGCATCTTGTGGTAGTGAATTCCACACAGTAATTATATATGTGAAAAGGCTCTCCTGTCTGTGTGGAATTTATTTCCTATCTATTACAATGAGCAACTACAGTGAGTGTGGGGCCACATTCTCCGTGCTCTTCGTAATCACCAAAGGAAGAGAGTGGAAAGGTCACAAAGTATGCACACAAAAACCACAAATTCTATTTATTTATAATAATCCAGCAAACTAGAGGTTTCTTAAATTAACCCTAGGGATATTAGGACATTGGAAGAGAAGGGTTCCAAACTTTATAAGCTGGAAAATGTGAGATTAAAGTTTCTTTTAAAACAAAACTTCTCCTGCTTTGGAACAGACAGGCCTAGCAGTTCTCAAGCAGGACCTTTAACACTCACCAACTAGTAACAAGAACACACACTGATAGACTGGTGTTATCACCAATTGCTCTTGTTGTGAATGGTTACTGTGCTTATCTTGTGCATACATGTTGCGGCTTTGCATAGCAAAGTCACAGACTGTATCCTCTTGCATTTGGTGGACACTGGCCTTGTTTGTTGCGTATCTTGACAACCTGGAATAACAAACGTGGGTCCTAGTCCACAAAAGGCCTCTGCCACAAAACAAGCTGCCCATCTCAAAGGTGCAAAGGGGCTCCTTGCTGTAAACCAACTGTGGGTGCAAAGGACACCCTGTACCTGTTGACTCAGGACTAAGCCCTATGAAGCGAAAACAGGGCTTCGTCCAAGGTAAAGTGTGTGCAGGGTTACACCCCATTCCCACACGGTTCTGCCCTTCATGAATCTTCTCGATCCATTTCTTCATCTTTCATGACTCCGACTTACTCTTTATCACTACAATGGTGTTGTTTTTGTTTTCCTTTTATGGTCTTTCATTTGTGCAGCCGCCATCGCATCATGTGGCAGCTTATACCCTGAGCCAATCTAATAATAACTGCTCCATCATCATCATCATCATCCTCATCTCTGTTCCTGCTTAAGAAACACAACGACGGCCTACCGTGTGCCTCCCTTGCATTTCTTCCATCCCAGAGTCGCAGGCAGCCCAGCCAGCCTCTGTCCCTCCCACTCACACACATAACACACCCATCAAGCGGCCCCTCTCCAAACAATGCCGGGTATGGTTACTAACGAGGGGAACCCGAAGCCTCAACCCCGCCATGGCGCAGGGACCACTCCCCCCCCCAAAAAAACACAAAACCCGCCTGGCGCGAGGCCTGCGCGGCCCCCCGAATCCCCGCGCTCAGGTAACGGGTCCAGGCGGGCTGCCCACGCCCCCCTCCCGGCCTGGCCCGCCGCCCCGCCCCGTTTCTCCCTCACAGAAACACACATTTTGACGCCATTGGCGCCGTCGCCGCTCTCCGGCCTGGCGGCTCCGCCCGCCTCTCCATCCTGCTGCCGCTCGTGGTCGTTGGCGGCCGCCTCGTCGGCTTCTCCCAACGGCGCCGACCCCTCGAACTTGTCGTTCTCCGCCATTTCCCCGCCGGGTTTGAAAAGGCCCTCCGCCTCCTCCTCCTCCTCCTCCTCGCGAGCGAGCGGGCGGGCGAGCGAGCGCCTCGGCCTCCACTTGCTGGATCCCGCTCTCTTTCTCTCTCCTCTGTCTCTGAACCGGCTTCCCCTAGGCTCTCGCGAGAACTCCGAGAGCGCGGCGGTGCCTTTCTGCCTGCCGACCGGCAACTTCCCGGTTGCCATAGCGACAGCGGCGGCGGCCTAGGCCTTTGCCGGCGGCCTGCATGCCTCCTTTTTTTTTTCCGGCTAAACTCCGATATTGGGAGGTGGGGGCGGGGTGGGCAGTGCCTTTTTTTCCTAAAAAAATGTTTAGGGGTACGCTCCTTTTCCTGCTCATATTGAAATACTGCCCCTCAATGAGGCCAAACTTATATGAGGCTGCATCATAATTTTTAATTGTTGTATTTTAATCTTTTAAATTGTATTTTAATCAACTTGTTTTTATTGTTGGTTGTTAGCCGCCCTGAGCTCGGTCTTGACTGAGGAGGGCGGGGTATAAATAAATAAAAAATATTATTATTATTATTATTATTATTCACAAAATGTTTAGGGGTATGCGTCCCCACCCCACAGAAAAAAGCACTGGACACCAGTAAAACTGGGTAAAATGTATAAAGTGTGTAATAAATGTTGGAAGTGTAAGGAGACAGAAGGAACATTTTACCATATGTGGTGGAAATGTAAGAAGGTAAAAAGCTTCTAGGAGATGATCTATAATGAGTTAAAGAAAATGTTGAAATATACTTTTGTTAAAAAACCAGAAGCTCTCTTGTAGGGAATACTGGATAATGAAATTAGTAAAAAAAGATGTGAAATTAGTTTTGTATGCAGTAACAGCAGCCAGAATTTTGCTGGCACAGAAATGGAAACGGGAAGAGATGCCCACGAAAGAAGAATGGAGGATGAAACTGATGGAATGCATAGAAATGGACAGATTGACGGGGAGAATTAGGAACCAACGTGACCAGAGATTCTCCGAGGACTGGAAGAAATTTACAGAGTACATCAAAAATTTCTGTGATGAGCAAATAACGTTCGTTGGCTTTCAAGAAGCTCTGTGAAATTACTGCTAGAAATATTGTTTAAAAAATATGATGGTTGGATAGTGTTTTCGAGGTTACCAGCATGAGTTTGACCAAACTGCGGGAGGCAGTGGAGGACAGAGGTGCCTGGCGTTCTCTGGTCCATGGGGTCACGAAGAGTCGGACACGACTAAACGACTAAACAACAACAACAACATAATATTGGGAAATGTGAGACGAGGATAAAAAATAAACGGAAAATTATCAGACAAGTTGAGGGAAGTTCTGGAAAAAAAGGTTTAAGTTAAAAATGGATGTATAATTTTGTAAAAATGTTTTTTTATGGAAAATCTAATAAAAAATGTTTATTAAAAAAAAGAAAAAAGCACTGGGGGTGGGAAGGACTGGCGAAGGCGACGGCTCCTTTCGTTAGCTGAATTAATGAAACGAAGTCGTAATATCATGAGCCCAAACTCTGTAAACGGTGAAGCTTTTTGGAAATACAGCGAAACAAAACCTCTTTGCCCTGGATTTTGACGCCTGAGATGTGTACTTTCAAGGCTCCCCTAATTTTTGTGGTTGTCTCCTGCTTAAAATCGTATTTCGCATTGCGTTTAAATTGTTGTAACTTGCCCTGGGGCGTTGGGGTGAAGGTTGCAATCCTCATGGCATGTAGTAATAATAAAAACAATAATAAATATTTTTAATAATAATAATAGCTGCTTACATAATACAGTTTGTCATGGGTGTAGCTCTTTTTATTTATGTTATATATACCTCATTTTTATTCTGCCCTCCAAATATCACAGGGGCGTATACATGATTTTGCTATCACAACAATGCAACAGGGTAGGAGAGGGCAACTGACACAAAATTACTCACTGATTTTCATGGCTGAGTTAAACCCTTTATCTTTATTTTCCTCCTTTCTTTGGATCCAAACCACTTTCTTCTCCCAGAACCCATCTCACCTGCACGCTCCCTTACTCACTTATCGGGACCTAAACATCCCACCTTGGATATTTTTTACTTATCTGCTCCTGGGACCCACAGTTTCCTCATCCTATGTTTCTTCTTTTTCTTTTCTTTTTTGGACATTAATAATAGAATTCTAGAGTTGGAAGTGATGCAGGAATATGCAGCAGTCCCATACAGGGATCAAACCTGCAACCTTGGCATTAGCACCGTGCTCTAACCAACTGAGCTATCCATATGTCTCAAACAGGCATGGTTGCAGGTAAATACTGAGACCACCTCAACTCATAAAACAGCAAGGTTGTGGACCATAACAAAGGATTCCCACATGGTAGGGTTGTTTGTCATGCCACATTTGCAGACATCTTTGTAACACAGAATTGGTCTGCTAACAGGCCTAGGGCCTGAAGCCAGCTCCCTATAGAGCACATCCTTGGGGATCCTGCCATCTTTCATTCTGTACATGACCAAGCTGGTGTGCAAGACTCAGGGGGGCTATGTTGGCAAAGTTCCAGGAGGACAGCAAAGTTCCAGCTTGCATATTAACCTAAAGCGGGGTTGAAGGTTCTTTATCAGCCTGAGGGCAACCTTCCAAGTGCCAGAAGCAAAAAGGGTCAGATGAATGAAACAAAATTTTATCTCCAGATGGTAGGCTAGTTTCTACACACCATCGCACACCCCTCTCCAGACAAGCAAGAGGCATGATGAGAGTTGGCACAAAGAGTGGGGTGAGGCCACTGCAGGATCCCTGCAGAAGCCGGCAACTGTGTGGGGATACCTGGTTGTGCCTTTTTGGAATTTTGCGCCACGGCCCCCCTGCCCCCCATGCTATGCCACTGCAGGCTGGAAAGACAAAGGGAGAGATATGTTTTGTTTTCTGTTTGAATCCAAGGCTGTGGCTATGAAACAATTCCCTTTTGGGATGTTAATGCTGTGAATCCCTCCATCGTAGGCCCAGGTTATATATGTGTAAATAAACCATATATCATAAAGACACCACAGTCTCTGCTGTGCCTCATTCCAAAGGAAACACAAACTCTGGGTGAGTGTCTGGAACCCCTGGAATCACACCACACCAAGATTGGGGTGGCATGCTGAAGCACACTAGGACGTCACACTACTCAATGCTGCTCCCACTGCATAGCATTTTGCTAAATCTTGGTGAATATTTGTCAAGCAGAGAAGTTATTTGCTGCTCACAAACAATAAAATGGTGCTTATGCCAACACAGAAAAGGTTGGTTGTAGGATGAATGCAAATGAAATGGGAACACTATTTGCCAAAGGGTTTTGCAAGCTGTGAAAAACGTTCCTTTCATTTTTGTGTTTGTGCAGGCACAAACTAGGACTCCAGGAGCAAAACATTCACCTGTACAGTGTGAAGGTAAAGACTTGATCACATTCTGTTTCTGTGATGGTGTCATGTAGTGAAATCTGATTAGTTACATGGCTCCATCACAAAGACATTTAAAGCACCACAAATGCTGTTCTGATGTTTTAATCTCTGGTGTTTCATTTGTGGTTTACATTTTGCACATTGTCAGGGAACTGCCATCGGAGCCAGAGGCAGAGGGAAGGCTCCAGAGGGATGCTGGAGAGGGTCCCAGTAGGGAGAGAGGCAGCCCATCTGCTGGGGAAGGAAATCAGCGTAGCACCAGTGGAGAAAGGGGGCAGAAGGGGGAATCGGCAAGGGGGCTCCAGGACTCCTCGCCGGAGACCAGCGGGGAGAGCACGGTTCCTCCGCTGCCCACATCCTCCCTGCGCAGAAGACTTCCGCGCAGGGAGAGTAGGAGGAGACTTGGCGTCAAAGAACTTCTTTGCTGGAAGAAGTTCAAGAAACGCCCACTGATGGATTCTGCCAGCGATTGAGACAGCCACGGGTGAGTGGCTGTCCAGACAGAAAGGCTTCACCCAGGTAGTCCAGCCAGATGTGGCGACGATTTACGCACGAGCAACCCCTAGAACCATTACACACATTGTATGTTTTTATTCTGTAAGCCACTAAGACAAGACAAGGTGAAAAATAGGGCAAAAAAATTTAATTAATAAATTCTATGAAGTAATTAGGAATCAAGCCCATCTCGTATCCATATCCCGCCCACGCCTCACCCCTATGGCTCTACTGGTGGCGCTGTAGTCTAAACCACTGAGCCTCTTGGGCTTGCTGATCAGACGGTTGGTGGTTCAAATCCACACAATGGGGTGAGTTCCCGTTACTCTGTCCCAGCTCTTGCCAATGTAGCAGTTCGAAAGCACACCAGTGCAAGTAGATAAATAGGTACCGCAAGCGCCATAACTCTCCAGTGGTTTGACTTTACTCCTGAAGGCACATACTTCCATTGTCTCCCGAGACAGACGGATGCCAAGAACCTAGGAATGTTGTTATTACACACCAACAGCATCAGTGTGTGAAATGCACAGAAGCAGGACCAGCAGGATCTAGCTGACTTCCCATGGTAAGCGTAAGGTTGTCAGAGGCAATTGTCTCTTTAATTTTGTGTTATACCACACTCCTTGTCACAGCCATTTTGTGTTAAGCTATGCCATTTGTGGTTGGCACACCCAACACACTCTCAACTTCTGAAATGTGCCCACTAGTTCAAAAAGGTTGACAACCCTTTCCATCGTGAAACAAACCCCTAGGAACCTCTTCCTCCTCATTCATTCATTCATTTATTAACAAGATGTATATACCAATTACCGTATGTATGGAAGTGAGAGCTGGACCATAAAGAAGACTGATCGCCAAATAATTGATGCTTTTGAATGATGGTGCTGGAGGAGATTCTTGAGAGTCCCGTGGACTGCAAGAAGATCAAACCTATCCATTCTGAAGGAAATCAGCCCCGAGTGCTCACTGGAAGGACAGATCCTGAAGCTGAGGCTCCAATACTTTGGCCACCTCATGA